>NC_132863.1:8680000-10024500 GCF_048164855.1 Canis lupus baileyi
ATCTGAAGCAGACTCTGTGCTGAGCAAGGAGCCTGACATGGGGCTCAGTCCCACCCCGGAGATCATGACCTGAGCCCAAATCAAGAGTTGGGTGCTCAACCTGAGTAAGCCACCCAGGTGCTCCTAATTGTTTGTCCTTTTCTTAATAAAAAAGATTTTATTGGGCAGCCCCCGTGGCGCAGCGGTTTGGTGCCGCCTGCAGCCTGGGGTGTGATCCTGGAGGCCCGGGATCGAGTCCCGCGTCGGGCTCCCTGCATGGAGCCTGCTTCTCCCTCTCCCTCCACCTGTGTCTCTGCCTCTCTCTCTCTCTCTCTCTCTCTCTCTGTGTCTATGAATAAATAAATAAAATCTTTAAAAAAAAGATTTTATTTATTTGAGAAAGAACAAGTGGGGAGGGGGGAGTGGGGACAAAGGGAAAGGGAGAAGCTGACTCCATGCTGAGAAGGGAGCTCAATGCCAGGTTCCATCCCAGGACCCTAGGATCATGACCTCAGCCACCCAGGCTCCCCTTATTTCTCATCTTTAAGTTAAGTGGACTAATTGTTGAGGGAAACACCAGTGTATCACTGGAGGGCAAGGAGGGGACAAATATTGGGGATGATGAAGGCAGCAACCTACTACTTGCCTAAACTGCTGCCTGAAATATTTCTGAATTTCTTTCCACCGGTTTTTTCTTTCCCTTTGAGATACATGTTCTCATATTTTCTGGTGTTTAGGAGGGCTGTGGGGTCATTGTAGAGTCAAATGCTGGCCCTTAGACCTTTCTTCCCTCTAACGCTGTGAGCTTTTCCACATTCTTCCCCCCCCACAGCTCCTACCCACCTTCCTTTTTGCTGCAGGTGTCCTCTTCCCCCACTTTTCCTTGTTCCTAGATATAGTCTCTCTAATCACAGTGTAATGGAATACCTCAGAGTTTGGATGTTTGCATTGGTGGGATCGCTCATGGTGCCAGTAGTCTATGTGAAGCAAGGGAGGCCCATGGCAGCCCCACAGTGCTTTCCCTGAGTCCACCTGGCCTGCATTGGGGGCTGTGGCAGTTTATTGGTTTGGAGACAAAGTATTCCCTTTTCATCTCTTTTGTTCTTTCTGGTACTTTTGAAGGAGATGAGCCCCACCGACTTTAACCAGAACTGTTTTCTTACATTGTATGGGTTGTAGAAAGATTATTTTTGTTAGAATCATACTTTTCACCATGAGACACTCTCTCTGTGAAAGTTAAAAGGGAAAAATGAGGGTACTTGTTCTTCACAAAAATGAAATCTTATAGAAAGAAAATTATTTCTCCCTTGTTACTGAATCCCAATATATTGGCAATTTGTATATGAATCAGAACTATTTACCTGAGTCCCTCTAGAATTTAGTTATTGTAAGGAACATAGGACTTAAGCAACTGTGATTTTGAGAAATGTAGGACACTGTATTTCCTTTGTCATAGGTTACAAAGGAAATCAAAGAGGACTCTCTCCTCCACCTACAGATTGCCATTCACTGTTCCTGACGGTGTTTCTCATGGAAATCAAATCTAGACCATCTGCTAGATTAAAAAATGAGACTATAAAAATGAAAATTTGTCAATATAAAGAACCTGAGAAGAAATGAAAATGCCCAGATAATATAATTTATCTTATTTAAAAATTTCTGTTTAAAATGAAAAAAACCATGCAGGCAAACAAAATATGCTGATGTATTTCAGACATGAGTGGAAAAGTCAGGGACAGCTTGGAATCACCCCCATTTTAATCCTTTCTTGTATTCTTAATTTGTTGGAAATAATACTTTTCACAGAGCAACACTTTCAGCAAAATGGAAGAGTTTCTCTTTTTTTTTGTTTCTTTCTTGTCCATTTCTTTGTTTGCTTCTTTTGGCTCTCCAAGTACTTTATCTATCCTGACCAGTGGTGCTGTTGCTCTTGGTAAATCATCCTTTTTTAAAAAATATTCGAACCATTTAAGTAATTCACAGTCCAGAAATGAAATCTACGGAGGATTGCTTTTGCTGTCTGTTTTAAAATAAATGAGGCAGTAGTCACTTTGTACTTGGAGAGAGAGTAAGTTGAGCCTCTTCTCTATTCCAGGTTCCTAAACTCTTCTAGGGATTTTTATAACATTACTGTTTTAAGAAAAAAAGCATTGACTGCTGCCCTGCTTGTCGGAGGCAACAGCATGGCAGGCTCCTCTCCCAAAAGCTCAGATTGGCTCAGAAGTGTCTATTCCTGGACTTTTAGGGAAAGGCTGCAGTGGTGGCTCCCTGGGGATTTGGGAGCATGAGCAATCCTGAACAGCTGTTGCCTGGCCCTTCCCACTCTAAGCCATAATTTGTGCTGTACCCTCCCCCTTTGTACCCTCTCTTCCTTTTGAGACCCACATTGTCAAATGCTGCCACCTCCTCCAGGAAGTCTCTGATTGCTGCTCTAGAGTCAGACTGTGAATTCTGTCCCAGGCCCACACTTGATGAAAAGTGGTCACTGCACTTCAGTTTCCTAATGTATATAAGATGTAGGTTCCTTATCTTTATAAAGTTTAAGTTCCTGGGCTCCATCCCAGAGAGTCTCCTTTGGCAAGTCTGGGGCAGGAATCAACTTTACAAGTTCAGCCCTCTGGAGGAGTCCAAAACCAAGAACCTGGGGGGTGCAACTTTTTCCCTGGGGGGAAAAGCTGAACTGAGAGTTTCCTGGGATTGTTTCCCAGCTTGGCTTGTCCCCACTGCATGATCTTGGATTGATCAACTTTCTGCAACTCAATTTTATTCTGACCTATTGGGATGGAAATCCCTTCCTTCCTCACAGGTTGCCATGAGGATGAGAACTCATGTAGTGAAGGCCCCTTGAGAAATGGGAACCTTTATGCTACACTGCCATTTACCAGGTGTCAGGGGTTGTGCTAAGTGGTTTATGGCATTATCTTAATGTATTATTGCAGCAACCCCGTGACGCAGATACCAATACTTTCCTCATTTCACACATGAGGAATCTGGCTCCTCCTCATCTTTGTTTTGGGCAGGATTGTTTGTTTCCAGAAGCAAGTTATCCTTTCCTTGCTTAGCCCTGGCAATAGACACTGTCAGACCTGGCCAGGGTAGGGCTGTGGAATTGAACACCTGGGCAGGAATGCAATCCAGTTGTCAACAGGAATTTAATGAGGTTGATGAGGTATGCAGTCTGAGTGCCTCTCAGATTGCCAGGTTTCCCTCAGCCTATGTTGAGTCCTAGTTCCTCACCCACCCACTCGTCAAGACTACCTTAAAAGCAAATAATATTCATATTCTACAGCTAAAAGATGATTGTTTCCTGTTTCACAGTGAGGAAGCAGGCCCAGGTAAGGGGAAGGACAGGTACATGCCTAGGATCCCAAAGACCATGCCACAGCCAGGCAAGAATCATAGCCCTGCCTGCCTACCTAGGTCTCCATTTCTCTGTATCACTGGCCTGGGACACCCAGCGGAGAGTAGGAAGAGCAAAGTGTGATTGGCACCCTCCCTTCTGAGTCTGGAACTGTGTTTCCTTGTCTCAAAAGTTTAAATGGTTGAATATGATAGTCCTCTGATTATATGTCTGAAAGTTGTTAACAGGTGCCCTTTTCTTCCTAAAAATCTGAACAACAGTATGACCCATAATTTATACCTGCTTATTTCGCGGGGTGGATATTAACAGCAGAAAATGTTATCCTTCACCTAGAGTATTCCTATTGATGACAGGGATATTTAAATGCTCACTCCCCACCTGGTTCAGCTGCCTAAAGTCCTCTTTGTGAGCCATTTCTGATTGAGCATGCAAGTGTGACTATAAATTTCCCCTGACAGAAACCACATCACTTCATCAGCCATATAAGAAAATGACAAAACCAACTGTGAAAGCATGCCTGCCAAGGTTTTGGCATCACCGCGTTGGGGGGGTGGGAAACACACTTGTACAAGATAAAATCAGGGCTGGATGAAGTTCAAAAGACGAGCTCTGTTGTACCTGTCTCCTCTAAACTGCAACATACAAGAAGTGTGCTTGTGCCAGTGAGGCCAGAGTTCCAGAAAACTTTTTGCTCCTTGAAATCACATCACCAATGCAGAGATGGAGAGAGAGCCCAGGACCAAATGGCATGATGCTTTCTTAGTAATGAGCATATCTCTAACAAATAAGAACACTAGCTAAGGTCCATTTGTTGTTATTCCATTAAATCTTCACAGAAACCTGGTGAAGTTTAGTATCATTGCCTTCTTTTCAGCAGAGAATATTTAGGCTGAGAGAAACCTGACTGGGCAGCTAGATAGCAGTAAGGCCAAGATTCAGACTTGGTCTGTCTTAAATCAGTGTCCATTGTCTTTAACTTTACCTTGAACTGACTCTAAAGCTCCCAGTGTCAGCAACAGAATTAGAACCTGTTAACAGAAGGAGGAGAGGTGCCACACCTCATCCACCCCAAGTTTTCTCAGCTTTGGTAGAGAAGAATGCTAGAGTGTGAAGGCAGTAAACATTTGTCCAACTGCAATTAACTTTAAAAAAGGACCATAAAGTCATCAAAGATACCTTAAAGAGAGTAAAAAGGAAGAATTACTTTTGATAAGAAAAAGATACCTAAAAAAAAATGACCAAAAGAGTTGAACAGACAATTCCCAAAAATGACTGCCCAGATGGTCAATGAGCATGTGAAGGGATGCTCCAACATCATTCCTCATTAGAAAAATGCAAACTTGAACCACAGTAGAAATTACTGCATACCTACCAGAATTGCGAAGATGCAATACCACAGCACCAGATGTGGGTGAGAATCTGAAGCAACTGGATCTCTCTCAGTCACTGCTGATGGGAGTGTCAGGTAGTTAAACCACTTTGGAAAACCATCTGATAATATCAAATATAGCTGAACACTTTCATATCCTGTAACCCAGCATTTTTATTCCTAAGACTCTGACCAGCAGAAATCCCTGCATATGCTCATTGGAATGCCTTTAGAGAATAATGTTCGTAACAGCACAATTCCAAATGGCCAAAAACTAGAAACCAAAAGCCCCATATAACAAGAGACAGTTGAAAAAATAAATGGTGGAATGTTCATATAATGGAATAGTATACAGCCACAAGAAAGATCAAGCTATTGGTACACACAGCAACGTGAATGAATCTCACAAACGTGAGGTAGCGTGGTGAAGGCAGATACAAAGGAGTTCATGCTGCATGATACTATTTACAGAAAGTTCAAAAATAGGCAATGCTGAGTTGCACTTGTTGGAAATCAGGCTAGTCAACCTTTGTAGAAGGCAAGAGGGCATGACTGGTAGTGCTTGGTGGGTTCCTGGGTGCTGGGCATGTTCTCTTTCTTGATCTGGCTGGTGGTTACAGTGTGTTGAGGTGCTGAAAATTCATCACGTTGTTCACTTACGATATGTGCACTTTATGTCTATTCTTATACTATAGTATTAAGTTTTTAAAGCCCTGTGTGTACATATCTGTATGTGTGTGTGTGTATATATATACACACACACACACACACACATAGAAAGATGCTACTTCTTAATTTTTGATTCCTTTGGTAATAAAATTTAAATCAAATAAGAGATTTACATATGTATAAAATAGGGCTTTTGTGGCATATTGTATGACTTGTACTGTGGAAGAAATGTTGTTAATTTTTTCTTGGTAATTTTTTCTTGGCTTCTCAAATTGTCTGAACCTGACAAGGTGAGGAAGGCAGGAAGTAGTGAATTTCATCAACACCAGCAATTATTGCTGCTCAGCATTCATTCAACCAGAGCAGCACTGGCTGGGCAGGTTCCCACCAGATTATAGAGTTCTTTCTTGCCTCCTAGTCTATAATAAAACTTATCTTTTTATTACGATTTTAATACCTCCAAGAAGAGAAGCACAAAGAAAATAACTATGAAATCCCAAGACCTGGCTAAAAACAAATTCTGAACCTTTATTCTCTACGAAACAAGGTGAAAAGATTCAAGGAGAGGTCCTCTTTTCACACAGCAATTCTTCATTTGTAACAGTAGCTATAAAAAAGGCAATATAGAATGTTTAAAGAACCTGAACAATGGTCTCAGAACTATTTTACAAAATGCTCGGGTAGTGTGCAAGTTAAGTTTTCAAATTCTTATCTCAGCACAAAATAATTGAATTCTAGTATAAGAAGGGGACTAAAAGAAGAAACTTGTGTTTTAACAAATAAAACTTGTGAAGTGCCATCTGACAAAGAGTGTAATATGTTGTCTGAGATGAAATGAGACTCAGACCTGCTCTTCCTTTGAGTTCCCATCCCTCCTTCTCATTTGACTGTTGTGGAATCTTGCCCTGTCTGTTCAAGGTCACACAGTCGGTTGGTGACAAAGCAAGGGAGGACCTACCATCTTTAAACTTCCAACTTCTTCCCTTTACCCCATGATAGAGACTCCAAATAATAGATTAATAAAAACCCAAGGATCAAAAGTGTAATATTAATACATCTCTTATAAAATATGTATTTCAGCTTGCTACCCTTGAGTTCCCTCCAAAGAAACTATTTGGAAACAAGGATGAACGTGTGATTGCTGAGAGGCGAAGTCACTTAGAGGTAATAGAACTAAGCTTTTCTTTCTCTAGGTAGAAATTTGGCCATCTGATTGACCAGTGAGAACTGTTCTGTCATGAACACCATGGGTCTTGTTAGGGGTGTGAAAGTGCTGCTTCATTAACACCAGAGGTGGGGGTGGTGTAGATGATAATAACAGTATCTGTTTATTTGAAATGTAAGTCCTCATCCCCCCCCTCTGGTCTAACAGAACATTTTTCTGGCTTTGAAGGAGATAACATTTATTCTAAGGGTTAGGAAGCAGTCTGTGGGGGAGAACTAACTATTCACAGAGACAGATGGTCTGTAATACAGAATGAGGTACAAAAGCTTGCTACAAAAAAACCTTGAATTAATTAACTGAAGATATATAGTACTGCATTATTGTTACTTTTTTGAGAGAATTGGAAGCAAAAAGACACATCCCTATTTTAGTCATGGTTAGGTTTTGTTTGACTTATTTTAATCTTCTAAGCCAGTTACATATAGAACTTTGGTTCAACACAACTGTTGTTTTTCGGAGTGCCTCACTGCCAGTACGCATTGTTGACTGCTTTATATGATTTGCATTTCTTTTCAAGATAGACTTGCTTATTTGGTTGGAATCTGATGCTAATGAGGTTGAGTCTGTGTGCTAAGGCACATAGTCATGGGTGCCCTGGGTTGTATCTCTTGCCACCAAGGTAGGTAGGATAAAATTACTAACAACTGGCTGCAGTCTCATGTCAGCAAGCTTTCATGGGCCCTCTCAAAGTCCTCTTTGCTCCTTCTTTAAAAAGAATAATACCAAAAATAATAATAATAATAATAATTAATAATAATAATAAGACCTATTGCAAGTGAACTCAGGTAAGAGTAGGCCCAAGAGAGCCCTTTCTGAATCATGAATCATGAAGTACTACATAAAAATTAGGAGTTATTCTTATTCTTAGTGACAGCCAGTTTGAAGTGGCTGCCCATGGGGTCCACCTAATGCCAAGGAACCAAGGATTAGGGAAACATCCAGAGGGTGGAGGGTCCAGTGAGAGCAAAAGAGGGGGAGAAGTGGAAAACAGAGAGAAATTAAAAATTAGGAGATTGTGGTCCACGAGGGGCAGTTTAGAGTTTTGAGATCCTCATATAGAACTGCTCTGAAGAAAGAAGAGTTTCATGCGGTAGCCATCCTTACTGGCATTTGAGTTCTACTATAAGAGCTAGGTGTTTGAAGATGTCCTAGATCTACAAAGTCTGAGCCTTGAATGAGTCATGGCAGGTTTCTAAAAATCATTCTATGAGTTTGCATGACCCTGATACCCAACTGAAGAATTTGCCTTCAACTGAAGAATTTGCCTTCAAGGGAAAGATTATCATGGTGAGCCTGCTCAATTAAGGTCTCTGAGAGGTTTGATTGTATCATACAAAAAATGTAAAAATAAGAATAGAACTGGTAATGGTTTTCTTTACCTACCCTTTACCTACCTCAGCTACCTAGACTTACCTTTAATTGAAACGTGGAGGACGATAGTATGTAAAAATAAGTTTATAAACCAATAGGAAATACACTGTTGTCATCCCTAGCTTCGCAGGGCTCCATTTAAATTCACATGACACCCAGCTTTGCCACAACAGATTGGGCATCCTGTGTACTGTGCATTTGTGAGCTCTGTCCTTGGTGACTCTTCTCTTTCCATTCCAGCTTTCAGGGTCAGAGCCCAGCACAGGATCCTCTTTCATTCCTGGTATTTAGGTGGACCCATGTTTGTTCTTTCAGTCTCTCACCCCTAATAATTTAGCCCGACTAAACCCAGCAACTGTTGAACAGAGTTCTGTGTTAACGTCTCTGCTTATACAAGGACCCCTTCCATTGCCCATGACTGTTATCTACATGTGGCGATAGCCTTTATTCTTTTTTTATTAATTTTATTTATTTATTAATGAGAGATACAGAGAGAGAGAGAGAGAGAGGAGAGAGGCAGAAACACAGGCGGAGGGAGAAGCAGGCTCCATGCAGGGAGCCTCACGTGGGACTCGATCCCGGGTCTCCAGGATCAGGCCCTGGGCTGAAGGCGGCGCTAAACCGCTGAGCCACCTGGGCTGGCGGTGATAGCCTTTGAAGAATGGATCCCACACCTTGTGGAAATAAGCCCTTAGTTTTAAATTAAATGTATTTCTCCTAACATGATGGTTAAATCTTAGAATATCACGTCCTTTTCAAGAGTGAGTGTGATTTAATTTCACTTTAATGGAAAAATTAATCTGAGATTCTTGAGTTAATTTCCCATGACTATTGTGACTATTTTTTTAATAAATTTATTTTTTATTGGTGTTCGATTTGTCAACATACAGAATAACACCCAGTGCTCATCCCGTCAAGTGCCCCCCTCAGTGCCTGTCACCCATTCACCCCCACCCCTGCCCACCTCCCCTTCCACCACCCCTAGTTCGTTTCCCAGAGTTAGGAGTCTTTCATGTTCTGTCTCCCTTTCTGATATTTCCCACTTATTTTTTCTCCTTTCCCCTTTATTCCCTTTCACTATTTTTTATATTTCCCAAATGAATGAGACCATATAATGTTTGTCCTTCTCCAATTAACTTATTTCACTCAGCATAATACCCACCATTTGCTTTGACGTGGATGGAACTGGAGGGTATTATGCTGGGTGACTATTTTTTTTTTCATCTGACATCAGAAGTCACCATTTGATTTAGTGTATTTTCATGTGAAGATTAACATAATTACTTTCCCTGAGTTTCCTGTTGAATTTAATTCACTATACATATTATATAGAATATAAAGAGAAATAAGACATTTATGTCCAAGAGCGTATATTTTAAATTCCTATATGAAACTTTACCTAGAGATAAAACTAAGTACATAAACATATACAGAAAAATGGATTTTAGTAGGCCACATTTGAGCTAGTACACACTGGTATACATAGTGTTCGCTCAAAAGGAATTGTCTGACAATTTTTTAAATCTAGAAATGCAACTTTATAAACCTCCTTACCCTAAGTAGGCTGTATAAAGCAGTGTATTAAGCAGACATTCAGTGGGTTTTGAATCTGCCTTTCTATTAAAATATTTCCATGATTTGGGCCTTGTGTTTATTTACATCTATCAACATTGATAGTGTTCAGAGTCTGTTGATAGAAAATATAAAATATTTTCATATTAAAGACATAGAAAGAAACTATATTTATCACCACATTATATATCCTGTTACAATAATTATTTGTAAAATGAGGGGTAGTAACAAGAATTTCTAAATGTCCTGGGATGTTTTGGAAAAGAGGTATATTAGCAATGTGTATGGTGGTGGTAGTGGTATGAATGTGGGAGCCTGGGGCTTGTAGCATTGCTTATACTGCCCCATACAAGGCAGAAGCGAGTAAGAAGATGATGATGGTGAATGGAGGGGTAGAAATATAGTGTCCAGTGATATCTCTCACTGATAAACTTTGTATGTGCTCCACCCACACAAAGTTGCAGGGCCAGCATCTCATGCTCGAGAAAGCCGCCCAGCACTTTGGCTCACAAAGAGCCATAGAATCTTTGAGGGTTTGTAAGATGGAAGGATCTCCCTCTGGCTTCCCTTATGGCCCTGAAGGAACCAGAGCAGTGTAGGTATGCATGTCATAGGCAGACCCTCCCCTTAGGCAGTCAGAGGATTCTGATAGCAACACGTGTGACATGCTTCCCAGGCTCATACATCCCTTCTTGTAACTTGGACAGCAGCCCAGGAGACATACGTTGGCAGATACAATAGTGGAGGTGACAGGAAACGAATACATCAATCTCTGCCTGATGAATTATTTTTAGCAGAAAGGTTCTTTTTACTGTATTTGAAGCCAGATACCATTAATATTAAGTCAAAACATAAGAAACTGCCATTGTTGTAGGTCAGAATGGTGCAAAATTGACAGCATCACATGCTTCCACATAATACTACTGCTATTTCCCATTTCTTAGGTGCTTAATAAGTACCAGGCATGAGTGAAATGCTTGTATAACATGTCATCTACTCCTCCCAGTTAGCTTGTGAAGTGAGCTCTATTATCTCCGTTGTATAGGCAAAGAAATCAAGTCCTGAGGAGGAGGATAAAGAAGGTCTTACACCTAGTCACTGACAAAGCCTCAGCTCATACTGGAGCATCTTTCAGAGCAAGCCGCTCTCTTAAGAATCTGCATGCTCTAAGTTTAGAACAGAATTGGGTCTTCCCATAAAAAAATGTCTTTTCCTTTAAGGAAACATCTTCCAGCATTATATCCCAATGTTAATAACTAAGATCCACTGCTTGGTTATATATTATTAAATACCTTTTTTTTTTTCATTCAGCAGTTATTGAGCACCTACCTACTCTGTGCCAAGCAGTATTCTACAGCTGAAAAATTTCTGGAACAACAGTGTTCCTCATCTCTTTTTACGTCATCTTTTAGTTGGCCTTGGCGATAGGAATGGTCTTTCATTATAACCTTGTCTTTTTTCATTTAAGAAAAAATGCTCATCATTAATTGTTGATTTTTAAATATTCACTTCATGGCTCATCAAAGGTTCTGAATCTCAATTGGTTATGGCTTGTGTGTTTTTAAAGCATATCTTTAGCCTGATGTCACATTATTCTTATGCAGATTTATTTCCTATTTGAATTACCAGAGTATAAACTCAGAATATCTTTAAAGAGATTTTTGTGACTTTAAATAGTATATGCAGGTATTATATATAAAAAACGGTAATGTATGGATATGTATATCCAAATGAATGTCAGATTGAGTTCTAATAAGTAAAATGTGGTATGATACTTATTGACACTAGGCCTTAAACATCGCTCTAGAATATACCACTTCTCAGGCTTCAGTGGTAAAGAACCAGTTATTTACAGTTGATCATTTATCAGCACTTTTGCAAAATGAATGAGAATTACTAGAAACATGAAATGAAAAAATTAAATAGGTCATACAAAATGCAAGCAGAGTTCTTTTTTTTTTTAAGATTTACTTATTTATTTGAGAGAGAAAGGGGGAGGGAGAGAGAATATCAAGCAGACTCCTTGTTGTGGGACTGGATCTCATTACTCTGAGATCATGACCTGAGCTGAAACCAAGTGTCGGACACTTAACTGACTGTGCCCCCCCAAGAGCCCCACTACATCCTCCCTTCTTTTTTACTACACATTGATTCAGTAGACATGAAAATACTCTGTTAAACTGCAATATAAGTGTCTAAAACACAGAGCACATCTTGAGCAGTACAGTTCTATAATGTCCAGGAAACCTCACCTCCACTTCTGTTAAGACTCCTGTCATTGTTTGGTTTGTACCAAATGATGTGTTTGTCTCACATCTTCCCTTTTGTGCTCTTAAGTGACTTGACAGCAGCAATATTGACATCTCACTGAATACTTAACCTCCTTTGATATTACTACACATGCCTCACAGATTCATTGAATTATTCAATGAATATCAGAAAATCTATCCACATTAGCCCCAAATTAATGAATTTTTTGTTTTGCTTTTGTTGATTGGTGAGAGGTGCATTTTTGGTTACTAATTTCAGGGAACATTATCATCTACTTGGAGATGTTTCTGCTAATCATGTTAAAAGTCTGTCATTTCAAGGAGTAATCTGTAATTAATGAAAACAAGTGAAATCCTCTAAAACGATAAAGCTTTCAAGAATAATACAGCCACTTTTGGAAGTAGGAACCTGAGAGATTTCTAGGAAGTTTTCTTGAAAGTACCAAGAACATGCAGCAAACCCAAGGCTACTTCTTTCCCTCTTCCCCATTTTTATCTCATAAGCTAGGGCCTGATTAAGGATATAAAATGTGTGGTCCTTGGGTCAGGTCATCTGCCCCTTTGAGGTTTTTTAATGTCACTACTTCTGCTTCCTTATCTGCAAAATGAGGATAAATAAGAGCACCACCTCCCTTGAATTGACCTTAGGGTTGAAGGGGATCATGCACATAGCATGGATTCTGGTACAGAGAACACTCCAGACTGCTGGCTGGTGCAGTAATAACAGTGAAGCCAATAGTAATGGCAGTGGTAGTGACCATGACAACAGTAATGGAGCATGTTTTAGATGTGCTGAAGAGCCAGAGAAGGACAAAAGAGCACCCCCACCAGCAGCCATAACGTGTAACAATAGGAGTATCTCAGTTTGTCACATGTACTGGCAAAATCAGCATCTGGGGGCAGAGCCACTGACATTATGGGAATATCCTTATTCATGGTGACACCTGGCAGATACCAAGAGTCTCTTGCTCTAATATCAGCCTTTCTTTCAACCTCTAAAATTATAATGTGAAAGCTAGAAATGTTTTCGGACCATTCCATCATGGCCAAGCTATTATCCATTGTAAAAAGGTAAAAGGCATAGAATCATTATGAAATGAGCTCATGTCCTCTACATTTCCATAGCTTTTATTCCCAGTTCATCAGTTCTCTTTGCATATCTCCCTATCACTGAGTATAAGACTGCTCACTGTGGGGTCCCCAGCTGACACCTGATGTATCTCCTAACACCTGATGTATCTCCTCTCTCCTCCCCTCCCCTCTCCCCTCACCTCTTCCCTCTCCTCTCCTCTCCTCTCCTCTCCTCTCCTCTCCTCTCCTCTCCTCTTCTCTTCTCCTCTCTTCTCATCTCTTCTGTCTTTTTCTAGCAATAAAGGGATGCCCAGAGTTTATAGGCATTTTCCTTTCTAATGGAAATAGTGCAGTAAATGAAGAGTTGTTTTAAAAAAAAAAGTCTTAATAGTTCAAATGTCTTATCTACCAAATATGGGTATTAGTGATGGTTGTCAGTATTGATGCCACCACTACTGCCCCCCCCCCCCCCCCCCCACTGCCAAGAGTCACTTTTCTGGCTTATGGTGCCTGCAACATAAACAGTCTGGTTTTTCTAACAACAGGGCCTCAACCTACTTTAGTTTTTTTTTTTTTTTTAAGATTTTATTTATTTATTCATGAGAGACACAGAGAGAAAGAGTGGCAGAGACACAGGCAGAGGGAGAAGCAAGCTCCATGCAGGAAGCCTGATGTGGGACTCAATCCCAGGTCTCCAGGATCACACCCTGGGCTGAAGGCAGGCGCTAAGCCACTGAGCCACCCGGGCTGCCCTACTTTAGTTTTATGTTAGCTTCAAACCTTAAATTTCTAACAATAGAATCATTGGGTTTAGACCCAATTTTCTAAGTTGAGCCCTTTCAGCTTCCAAAGTAAATTTCAGGAGGTAAAAATCCTTAAGATATGTCACTCATTTAGCTATCTTAAAGATATCTAGCAATTCTATGGGTAATTTAACATCTTTTCCATCTACATTCTGCTGATCTTACAAAATGGATAATGGTAGAACAATTATCAAACATAGGCAGAGATTTAAGAAATGCTTTACACTAAGGACTATTTTCTTCTCATTAATGATTTTTTTTCCCATCTGGTTATCTGGTTATTCACATTAACTGTTTTTTGTTATTAGTACATTACCACCATCATCAGTAGCAAAGCAGTTTTGAAGCGGGATAAGTGGCTGTCGGTGTGTTAGAGGGTATTGAGCTAGTTTGGCAGCTGTTCCATCATGGTGCTTCGTGGAGTCAGAAGAAATAAAAATACTGTGAACCTGGGGCTAAGATTCAGAAGGGAGATAGAAAACTCAGCAGTATTGGAATAATGTGGAAGATTCTAGAGTCAGACCTGGGCTTGGTCCCATCTCCATGATACACCAGTTTCTGTGTGAACTTGGCAAGTTTCTTCCCTCTCTGTACTTCAGTTAGGCAGAACTAATATCTACTCTTAGAGTTATTGCAATTACATGAGAAACCATACATACTGGGAGTAAGTCATGCCATAACATGGAGAGAAGGAAGTATGAGAAAGAATGAACTTTAGAGGCAAACTGCTTGTCAAGAAGTCATTTTATACAACAAAAATCTTATGGTGTCAATGTAAGTTGGTGCTTCATGGTCACATCAAAGAGTATGAGTCTCCAACTGGAAGGAGAGTCCCACTTTGGTTTCCATGAACAGTCATTGGTTTAAGAAACCAAAATTAAAACAGATGTTTCCCAGAGGAATAATAACTTCCAAATCCACATGGAGACATGGAGGGGGAAAGGAAGTACCTCCATATTGCCTTCAAACAGTTTTACTCTCCTGACATTTTTTTTCCCTTTCCTCAACTTCCTTCCTGCCCCATCCACTATGGCATCCTATATGGGGTGATGGCTGACAACAAAGGGACTCAAAGCACAAGAAAAGTGGAAAAATTATTGTCAATTATGCTTGTAATATAAAACTCTAAGCTGGCAATCACAATCTCTGTTTCCTTATTGACTGTGATTTAAGTCAGCTGACCTACCTCTGAGCTTGGAGCACATCCTTCAGCTCAGATATCTTCTCCTCAGAAAGACCTCCCCCAAGTTGAAGCAGCCCTACCCTATTAATCCCCACCAGATCCCCTGGTAGTTTCTTGGTCACAACAGCAGTAGTTGGAAGGAATTTTTATTTGTTGGTTTAAGTGTTTTATATTTTACTAGAAGGTAAGTTCAGTGAAGATAGGGATTCTAGCCTTCTTGTGTATTTGTTTCCTTAGTGCCTTGAACAGTACCCGACCCTTAATAGAATCTCAATAAATGTCTGTTGAATAACCAGTTAAATCTTGAAAAGAAAAGAAAACAAAACAAAACAAAACAAAACAAAACAATGGGCAAAGACCTGAACAGACACCTAACAAAGAAGACATACAGGTGGCAAGTAAATTTATAAAAAAGATGTTCATCAACATCATGTCATTAGGGAATTGCAAATTAAAATAACAATGAGATACCTCTCCACACCCATTAAAATGATCAAAATCTTAAACACTAAGGACATCAAATGTTGATGAGGATGTGGAGCGATAGGTACTCTCATTCATTGCTGGTGGGAATGCAAAATGATACAGCCACTTTGGAAGACACTGTGAAAGTTTCTTATAAAACTAAAGACACTCTTTCAATTCATCAGTTGCCCTCCTTGTGGCTTGCCCAAATGAGATGAAAAATTACGTCCACACAAAAACTTATATGTAAATGTTTATAGCAGCTTTATTAATTAATTGCCAAAACTTGGAAGCAACCAAGTTGTCCTTCAGTAAATGAATGGATAATCCAGAGAGTTAAATAGAGACCAGCATTAAAAAGAGACCAGCATTAAAAAGAGACCAGGGATCAAGCCATGAATAGATTTGGGGGAACCTTAAATATCTATTACTAAGTGAAAAAAGCCTACCTGGAAAGACTATATGCTGTATGATTCTAACTATATGACATTTGAAAAAGGCAAAACTATGGAGACAATAGAAGGATCAGTGGTTAACAGGGCTTGGGAAGGGAGGGATGAGGGGGATGGAACACAGATTTTTAGGGCAGTAAAACAACTCTGTATGATACAACACCAAGAGTGAACCCTCATGTAATCTATGAACTTTGGGTAATGATGTATCATTGTCAGTTCATTGCTTTATAACAAATGTTACACTCGGGTGTGGAATTTTAATAATGGCAAAAAATTTAAAATGATGCAATGACATCATCCATTTATAATCTCCATCTTTTCATTCTTTTTTCTCTTCCTTCCTCTTTCACTTCAATCCTCCCTCCATCTTATTTTTCCATTGTACCTTTATTGCTTTGCTAAACAAAAAGAGGGAAGAAGAATGAATGGATGGGTTGGTGAGTGGATTTGACATATTATACATTTTTCTTAAGAGAATGAAAAACTATTGTTAAAGGTTATCATACTCTAAAAAAATAGTATTTTATATGTATTTTATCCACTTTAAAGCAAATGATAATTTATTTTCCATTATGATTGGCTCACTCATTACTCTGAAACTTGAAAGTCACTTTTATCTATCTTTACCAAGCCCGATTTTTATTTATGCTTTCTTTAAAAACTCAGAGTAGATGTCCATGTATATATATATATATATATATATATATATATATATATATATGAATCAGTGCTTTTCAGAGTCTGCAAATTAAAAAGATGCCCATCCAGTGGACAATCTTTGCAAATTAAGTCATTTCAGCACAGAAACAAAGAGGGAAATCTCTTGTAATTGAAAGCTAAAGGCCACTTGGAATACTTGTGTAATTGACAAATAGTTGCAAAGATCCTTTCCCCCGTATAATTTTCATATATTACTACAAAGACTTTTTCACATTGATACTCGGTTCAGAGGACCTGTGCTCTTCTTTCTTGTGGTATCACTTAGGATATTCTAAATGACCTACATTTAATTACATAGTATAATTTGTAAAGAGTTTTTCTTCAAGTGTCACTTAAAAAATAAAAATAAAAAAAAAAAACCAGCCTCAATATGGGTTGCCCTTTCCTCTACCTCTTAACTTTCTACTGTACTAAAACTAAATGTCCCTTCATTCTATCAACTTAGTGTGAAGAGCCAGAAGGACATGAGCACATTCATTTTAGCACCAAAATGTGGCTAGAATTCCCATGGAAAAGAAGAGAACATCTTTATTGAAGAACAAGGCCCCAGTCCTCCTTGGTAATTTTCTTTGGCAATTCTTTACAACCCATTCTGGTTCAGAAGAGGAACTGGCTTTACCTAAGAGTTTTGTGTTTGTTAATATCAGGTGTTCAAAGAATTCTTGGTATCAAAGAATGCAGTCCTATTAACATTTGCTTATTTCTGCTCTGTGAAGGTTTATGCAACCGGCTCCAACTTGACAAACATTGACACATTAAAGAAACTGAAATACCATGATTTAGAAATCAGTGACCTATTCTACCTCCTTTTTTACTTTATTTCTCATGACAATATTTACAAAACCAAAAAGCATAATGTGATGAACCTCACTGTGCTCTCCCATATCACCCAGCTTCAGCACTTCATTAACGTGTGTACAGTTTTGTTTCATTTGTACCCCTAGGCATGGCATTGCACACATACACTCTTAATTTAAATCAAATACCACACATTATATGTTTTATCCATAAGTATTTTAGGAATGTACCTCTTAAAAAGCAAGACACAGTGTTTTTTATTTTTTTCCTCAAATTTTTATTTAAATTCTAGTTAGTTAACATATAGCATAATATTGGATTTCAGGAAAACTTAGTGATTCATCACTTACATAAAACACCCAGCATTCGTCATAACAAGTGTCCACCTTAATGCCCATCCCCCACCCACATCCCTCCATTAATTCTGTTTGTTCTTTGTCATTAAGAGTTTCATATGGTTTGCTTCCCTCTCTTTTTTTCTCCCTTCCCGTGTGTTTATCCATTTTTCTTCCTAAATTCTACATGAGTGAAATCATATGGTAATTGTCTTTCTGTGACAGACTTACTTAGCATAATACTTTCTCATTCTTTCCACATGATTGCAAATGGCAAGATTTCATTCTTTTTGATGGCTGAGTAATATTCATATATATACATACATATATATACACGTGTGTGTGTGCGTATATATATATATCGACATATGTATATATGTGTGTGTACTCACACACACCCCCACACACATCATCTTTACCCATTCATCTGTCGGTGGATATCTGGGCTCTTCCCATAGTTTGACTATTGTTGATAATGCTGCTATAAACATTGGGTTCCATGTACCCCTTTGAATCAGTATTTTTATACCCTTTGGGTAAGTACCTAGTAGTGCAATTACTGGATCGTAGGATAGTTCTATTTTTAACTTTTTGAGGAACCTCCATACTGTTTTCCAGAGAGACTGTACTAGTTTGCATTCCCACAAATAGTACAAGAGAGTTCCTGTTTTTCTACATCCTCGACACCTGTTGTTTCTTGTGTTGTTAATTTTAGCCATTCTGACAGATGTGAGGTGGTATCTTTTGTGTGTGTGTGTGTGTGAGGTGGTATCTTATCATGGTTTTGATTTGTATATCCCTAAGGATGAGCAGTGTTGAATATCTTTTCACTTTGACACTGTTTTTTAAAATATAATCATTATCACACGCATGCACACACACACACACACACACACCCTCTAAAAATTAGCCAGTCTCTTAAAAATAAATAACCAATGTTCAGGCCATACCAGTTTTCTCTTGAGGGTTTTTTTCCCAATAGATAAATCAAAACTCATACTATATCCACACATGGCATTGGTTGATGTGCCTCTAAAGTGTTTAATAATATAAAGCTTTTCCTTCCCTCTTTTTTTTTCTTAAAGATTTTATTTATTCATGAGAGAGAGAGGCAGAGACACAGGCAGAGGGAGAAGCAGGTTCCATGCAAGGAGCCTGATGCAGGACTCGATCTCGGGTCTCCAGGATCACGCCCTGGGCTGAAGGTGGCGCTAAACCGCTGAGCCACCCGGGCTGCCCTCCTTCTCTCTTTTTTATCTCACCATCTGTTATCAATGAAACCGTACCATTTATCCATTGAATTAGTACATTTTGGGTTTTGCTAATGGCATTCTCATGGTGTCATTGAACAAGCTCCTCTAATCCTGCATATTCTGAAAATCAGTAGTTAGATCGAGAGGCTTGATCTAGTTTAGGTTTGATTTTTTTTGTTTTTAAGTTGGCAAAAACACTATATAGATAGTATTGTCCTTCCCATCTCATCTCATAGGAAGCATGTCTGGTGGTCACTTAAAATCTTTAGTTTTTATGAAAGCAGTACACTGACAATGACAGTCATTGCCCATGCTCAGGACTACTTCCCATGCCTCAGTTGTCCTGCATGTGTCAGTCTATGGTTCCTGTCTTCAAAGAACTCTTAATTCTGTCAGAACAAGGACAACTCAACAAGTAATTACAGGCCACTGTTACAATGACAGGGATAGTCACAAGCTACCTTTGCAGTTCCCAAAGGACATGATTTTCAAAGCAGTGGTTCCAAAACCTGGATGACTAACCTTTGAAATTATCTTGAAAAAATACAGATTTTCTGACTTTGTTCCAATATATTTTGATTGAGCTGAATGAAGGTGGAACCTACAAAAGGTGAGAATGGTAGGGGTAGACAGGGAAGGAAAAACCAGATCCCAAAGCCATCTCCATGACTTTGGACCTGATCTAGTGGACAGTGAGGAGCCAGTGGAGTGTTTTAAGTGGAGGAGTGGAGGGATGAGTGAGTAGGAGCAGGGGAAATAGGAAGGAGGAAGGGTAATGACCAGGCTGTTGCTGTCTTCCAGTAAGTTAAGACTGTGGCCTGAGGGACAAGGTGATGGCACTTGTGGAGAAAAGTGGATGGATAGATACACAGGAGGTGGAATCATCATGGCTTGTTACTCCATTGAATGCAAGTTGGGGGTGGTAATGAATGTTGTGTATCAACACAACATTGAGGCCCAAGACCTGGACCTCAATCTTCACAGTGAAATCTGGTATTAAATATATTTGGGGGGGCACCTGGGTTGCTCAGTTGGTTAAGCATCTGCCTTCAGCTCAGGTCATGATCCCAGGGTCCTGGCATTGAGTCCCATGTCAGGCTCCCTCCCTCCTCAGTGGGAAGCCACCTTCTCCCTCTCCCCTCTGCCATTCCCCCTGCTTGTGCTTGCTTGCTCTCTCCATCAGATAAATAAAATCTTTAAAATAATTAATTAATTTGTGAACTTTACATTTCTGCATGTAATTCATGGTATCAAAATAGTGTTTTGGTTTTTTACTACTTCATTAATTTGGAGTTTGGAAACAGGAGTAGTTGGGGTTCTCCAGAGAAACAGAGCCATTGGGGTGTATGTGTGTGTGTGTGTGTGTGTGTATAAAGAGATTTCTTATAAGGAGTGGCTCACACAATAATAGAGGCTGAGGAATCCCCACATCTGCAGTTAGCAAGGTGGAAATTGGGGAGAGCCAATGGTGTGGTCCAGTCTGAGCCCAAAGGCCTGAGCACCCTGAGAACTGATAGTATAAATTCCATTCAGAAATCCAGCACTCTTGAAACCCACAAAGTGCTGATCTTTCCATTCACCGCCACTGGCAAGAAAAGACCAATGTCTCAGCTCAGTGTGGTCAGGCCAGAGTTCCTTGAACTTATGGGAGGGTCCATTATTTTGGTTCTGTGCAGGCCTTCCACTGATTGACTGATGCTACTCACATTAGGGAGGACAGTGTCTGCTTCACTTAGCCTGTTGACTCCAGTGTTACTCTCACCCCCAAAACACTCTCACGGACAAACCACAATGTTTGACTAAATATCTGGGCACCCCATGACCCAGTCTAGTTGATGCATAAGATTAACTGTGACAGAAACCGTTCTGATCACCCCAGATACAGCTGCACTGGTCATTTTTCCATTTGTGGGGCTTTTGATATTCTAATATTAACCCCAACTATAATCCCGCTTCATGTGCCATCCATCCTAGCAGTAAATCAGTAACATCTGTCATCTCTCCACCCGCCCTTGCTCATTTACAAAGTGTTTGGGGCTTGACAAATACCTAAGAGATTCTCCAACTCTGTCCTGTTTGTTGATAGCATCAGATGAAAGTGATGCAGCACAACTCAAGATGTCAGGCTTACAAGCCGTGCACACCCTGCTCGTGGAGTTCACTATAGAACATTTTTCATTTCCCTGGTTACTTTTAAAAGCAAAATGAAATGAAGCCTGAACATTGCAGTGCTAAACAGCTGGAGGGTTTTTCCTACTCTCTTCCTAGATACAGTGAGGTATCGCTATTTGTTTTCTTTTATCAAATGTCTCATTGCCTCTGAAACAGAGGTAGATACTACAAGTGGAATGGACCCCAGGAGCCTGCAGCATAAGCTCCCTTCTCTGTCGCCCATACCTGGAGGTAGCTTGCCTGCTTGTTCGGAGATAGATGTCAGCTTCAAGTTGCTATTGACCTTATTGTTTACTCTGCCTAATTAAATACCATTTTCATATTTTCTCATCTGCCACCCCTTACAGCTCACAATCATGCTGTGGCACAACATGGGGGAGAAGGAAAGGTCTTTTAAGCTGGAACACTTAATTAGCTCCAGGCCCCAGGGGGAGGCTTCAGCTAGAAATACGGCTAAAAGTAGGGAAAAGATTAGCCATACCTGAGAGGAGATGTTGATGGTCGAGAAAACATTGATCACCTTCTGATAATGCCCATGTTATTAAAATTGTTTGAGGGGTGGTTCCTGGGCAGCTCAGTTGTTAAGCATATGCCTTTGCGAAGCTCAGGTTATGATCCTGGGATCATGTTAGGTTAATGTTAAGATGATCCTAACTATGTTAAGATCTCAGGGTCCTGGGATTGAGCCCCGCATCGGGCTCCTTGCTCAACCTGGAACCTGCTTCTCCCTTTCCCCTCTCCTGTCCCCCACTCATGTTCGTGTTCTCTCTTTCACTCTCCCTCTCTCAAATAAATAAAATGTATTTTTAAAAGTTGTTTTGGAATTAGTGACCATTTTGAATTGTGTATATAGTAGTGACATGTTTATATTGTTAATTTCTGCTAGTATCCCCCCGCCCCCCGTCTGTTGAGTTACACTTGCTCCCTTCTGCCAGAGGCTGTTTTTCTCTTGCCCCACTGTATACATCCTCCTCCATGTAAATAAAAGAGTGGGCCCACCATGAGGTTCTTAATCCTTCCTGGCACTGCCAGGTGACCACATTGTCATTTAGCGCCCTCTGTATTGTTTTAAATGCAGTCACGATCTTGTTAGGATTCATTGGAGCAGGAAATTTCTCATACAATAAGGTATTATTATAAAATAAGAAAGTAAACCATGATATAAGACATAGTTACGTAGATTTAATTATAGATTATATTATGCAGATATAGTTATAGGTATAGGTATAATATAGAAATGAGATATAGATATATAGAGAGATGTCAATTATAGATATAACTCAATATTGTGTATAGATATATAGAAGCACTGTAATAGAATAAAATAAAAATCCATTCTTGTGAAAACAGAAAACACAGGAGTTCCTGGAAATGACTGCAGCATAGCCCTGTTCCCTTCATGATGGCAGCCATTCTGGCTCGCTCCTGCAGAGATGCCACAGTCCAGCCCAGCCGATATTAGCTAAGATGTGGGGCAAGCTGGGAGCTAATGGGTAGCTCTTTGTCTTCTGAATGCTCTGGAATCATTTTGACCATGAACTCTCTTGGGCCCCTGCGTAAGCTACAGTCACCTCTGTCTCATAGCCTGAGATTGCAATAAGACTTGCATTTTAAATCCATTAAAAATGCTTGTTCATCCTTAGGAAAGTAATGAGTAAGATTGCTGCAAATCAAAATGTCCTTGTCAGAAAACTAAAAATGCTAAACACTATATAAGTAAGAACACTGGGGAGGTAAGAAAGCAGCTGGAGCCAAAGGCAAAGGCTACCCCCCCAAACCCCCACCCCCGTACTCTGGCTCCCCAGAGTGGTTACCAGGCACCACTGAGCCAAGGGCACCCTCTTCATCACCATCAACCCTAGTCCCATCCCATAGCTGACATGTGCCTTGTGCTGTTCCGTGTCCCCTTGACTCTTCCAGAATTCTGGCCACAGCTGTGGAGAACAACCCCACTGTGTGCCGCAGCGCCCCAGCACTCTCTCCCCTTCCTCCCTCAGGCCGCAGCCCAGAGGTTGGACGGAGGTGTGAGGCCTACAGGTACCTCCCAAACAGTGAGAGACAAAAGTATGGATAAATGTGCCTGCCTCCCATCCTTGCAGATGACTCAGAAGCACCTTCTGCATGTTTCTCAAAGTGTCCCCAGTGGGACAGAGTGCTGCCCTGGATAGTAACCTGAGTATCGATGGCCCTGTACTAGCTACCTCCTTTTCCCACTCTTGCTTTCCTGCCCCTTTGCCTCTGAGACCAAGATCATCTGAAAAGAATCTCCCTCCATCTCTGCTTTAATAGGATATCAAACGGAGGTGTAGCCTAGAGGTAATTGCTCTTCTGGTTGGGCATATATCCCCTCTGACCATTTTTCCAGTGAGAGATTTTAAAACTTCTTTTTAAATCAGTGTCAATTATGGATGTGCTCAAATAGTTCTACTAGGCTTTTCTGGAAAGCAGCCCTCTGCCTTCCAGGCATACCCTCCATTCCCCTTTCCCCAGCAGCAATTCTCACAATACTTTTCAGTATTTTCCTACAGACTAAAATTGCATTCATGTATTGCTTTTTTCTGATTTTTGCTTCAATGTGAGGTGCTATTAATATCCCCTAACACACACATCCACCCTGCCACCATCCTAAAACATGTGGAGACACAACCACCCCTGCCCAGCAGTGTGTCAGGATTGTACACGAACAACTTGAGTCTTTGCTCAGGTTATTATATATCCATCACTAGTTCAACTTCAAATGCTTGGTCAGTTGTATGCATCTCCTGGAAACATTGAGACCATCGAATATTTCATGAACACGGTCTCCTTGAAGGCCTCTCTTCTGGAAACTTCTTGTTTCTTCTAGTCAAATTGAGCCACAGGTACTCTAACCTTCCATCTCCGTTGTCTTTTGCTATCTCTTGAATTGTTTCCCCTGCTTCCTGTGCCCATGTTTTCCTTTCTCGATTTACTGCCTGATTTTGATGGAGCACATCTGTAGTAGCTTCCTGAGACCATATGTAAGAGGTAAATTTCAAGAGATATCTCTGAATATGTCCTTCACACACACACTGGCTGGATATATATCTATATATTAGTTGGAAACTAATATATATATATTAGTTGGAAACCATCTTCTTTCAGAATTTCAAGGGGATTGCTTCATTGTCTTCTACCCCAGTGCTGCTGTGAAGCAGTTCAAAGCCAATTTGATTCTTGATCCATTGTGGGGTTTTTTGTCCTAAATATTGTATTTATTTATTTGAGAGAGAGAGAACAGAGAGCAAAGTGGGGAGAGGTGGAAGGAGAAGAACAGAGGGAGAGGGAGAGGGAGAAGCAGACTCTCTGCTGAGCACGGAGCCCAATGCAGGGCTTGATCCCAGGGCCCTACAATCATGACTTGAGTCAAAGGCAGACTCTTAACCAATGGAGCCATCCAGGCACCCCTATTCTTAGTCCTTTGTATGTGACATAGTACGTCCGTCACCCCTACCAAATGCTTGTAGGGTTCCTCTGTCCCCAGGGTTCTGAGTTTTCATGGTTCCACATTGGTGAGCAGCACCTCAGTTCTGCAGGATACTCCACATGCAATTCTCTCTCACGTCCATCATTTCTAGGCAGTTTTCATGATGATTTCCCTCTATAAAGTTTTGTATCCTATTGTTTGTTTCTAGAATCCCATTTGTCTCTGTTGAACCCTCTGGTTGGATCCTCCTTGAATTTTCCTGTGTCTGTTTTCCATTTCTTTTTATCTCTCTCTTCTCTTCTGCTCCCTTCAGTTGGTCCTGCTCCACAAAGTGTTTGAGAGGCACTGTGCAATGTGATCCATGTCGTTCTTCCTTCCCTTGTTTAACATTGTGCTTGTTACTTTTGCATCTTCTGGTCCTGTTAGAAACCTGAAGGTGTAGCCTCTTCCTGAACTATTCACTTATGTTTATTTCCATTGACATCTGTACAGTTCCTCTTCACACATTCCCTTTATTCCAAAAGACCAAAAGACATGCAGATTCTTCTTGTGCATCTGTGTATTTTAAGAACCACTTTCAGGCACCGAGGTGGCTCTGTCAGTTGAGCGTCTGCTCTCAGCACAGGATCCTGGGATTGAGTTCTGCATTGAGGCTCCTGGCTCAGCAGGGAGTCTGCTTCTCCCCCTGCCCCTCTCCCCTACTGTGCATGCATGCGCGCTCTCTCCTCTCAAATAAATAAAAATCTTAAAAAAAAAAAAGTTTTCTCTGTTCAATCTCTCCTAGCCCTCTGCTTACTGTTTATATCAACATTTGGGAATCATCCTTTCTCTCATAAATTTGAATTAGACTTTCTCAAAGATGCTTCAGTTTCCTTTCGTCCATTTATTTAGATTTGTTTTCCAAGTAAATTGTGCCCTTTTTTTGATAGAGAGATAGAGGGAGATGGGGGAGGGGCAGAGGGAAAATCTTAAGCAGGCTCTGCACACAGTGCAGAACCCAGTTCGGGGCTTGATCCCAACACCCTGAGATCATGACCTGAGCTAAATCAAGAGTCGGATGCTTAACCACCTGAGCCACCCAGGTGCCCCATGAATTGTGCTTTTCCTAAATGTGCTCATGTAGCCTTTGCCAGTGATCCTCTCTACTGTCTTTTCGTTGCTTTTGAAAACTGCATCTTGGGATCCCTGGGTGGCTCAACGGTTTGGCACCTGCCTTTGGCTCAGGGCGCGAACCTGGAGTCCCGGAATCGAGTCCCGCGTTGGGCTCCCGGCATGGAGCCTGTTTCTCCCTCTGCCTGTGTCTCTGCCTCTCTCTCTCTCTCTATCATGAATAAATAAATAAATCTTTAAGAAAAAAAAAAAAACCCTCATCTTTATTTTAGAATTTAGGTAGTTATGATTTTGCCTTTGACAATCCCCCCCTTTTTTTCTGTGTCACTTACATTTCATAGTAATGAATCATAGCATAAGTTGCAGCCTTTGAAACCATATTTGGGAGAAAGAAATGGGTTTGTTCCAATTTTATACACCTTTTTGTCTTCATTGTTTGACCATGTAAAGCTCACATCCACTTTTAGATAGACTTATTTCTGTTCCCAGGAATTCACTGTCCTGCTGTTACATTTACATATAATTCATTCCAGGCAACCAAAAAAAAAAAAAAAAAAAAAGACGACTTTGGCTTTGTTTTCTAATTGAGATCACCTGCTTCATATTATTATAAGTAAAATTGAGAAACTGATACTAAAATCAGGAAAACCCTTATTAATCAAAGTTGAAAATGGCAGTCAATGAAGCCATCACCCTTTTTCTCAGTGGATTTTTTTAGCCGATTGAAAACAAAGCTCCAGTGGATTGTGGGGCTTTTATTTCAGAGCTCTGTGGATAAGTGCTACAAGCAGTGAAGACCGTCTGCTCAAACTATCTCCATAGGCTGGGATATCTATGCTTCTTGGTACTGGATGCTGCTGATTCACCTTATCTTTTCTATTTATGCTGCTTATCGTGCAGTTGCCAAAACCACATTTATTTACAATTTCTTATTCTGAAAGAATATGGGCATATCCAAGTCATAGCTCAGTCCAACACAAACTGACATTTCTTGCTTTGAAAGGCAGTTTCTTTGTGGGAGAAACTGCATGTCAAATTAGCCCAAATTAGTCCATTATTTCATAGATTAAATGGCCCCATAGCTCTCTCCACCGTCCCCCAGCTGGAGCAGTTTCCCTTTGATCTGTGAGATCTTCTGTCCACATTTTGCCAGTCCTAATCTTTAACTTACACCACATTGCTTTCAGAGCCTCTCAGCTGAGAACAATCTCAGTGATAAAAGTTTTGACGACTGAAAGACTGGTGCTTACATGGGTTCAGGTTCATTTGGTGGTTAACAAAGCCAGTCACAAGTATCCAAGGAAGCCCTGTTTAATCGCTGAACCCGGCAACATTCCCAACTTCTCTTCTGCAGCGACTCCTCAGATTTGAAGAGGAGCCAAGACAGTTTGAAGAATTCCTAAAGTTTGGCTTTGAAGCATAAATTAAGATTTGATAAACTTCCTCTCCACAGTAATTTAGTAAACTTCCTTTGTTCAGAAGAGAGAAAATACTGTAAATCTGTGAAATTTTGCTGCAAGGGAAGATCCTAAAGAGAGAAAACCCAGGCTTCTCATTGTTCATCATGATTTATTACAGTTACCTAATATTCATTGTATCAAGCACCTAATGGTGAGTGTCTTTTATGAGCAAAGTGCTGTGCAGGAGGGATGTGTGTGTGTATCTATATATATAAATTTCTTTTTTAACTTAGATGTTTAATTGTGTGGGTGATATCTGTTTGGTGAAGGAATTTTTAAAAATCTACAGTTATCCCATCCTTTTTTAGAATCAGAAATGTATTATTAGAGAAGTTTTGGTCTGGCTTTTCTCCCTGCCTCCATCTTCCTTGATGTAGTCAAGCTTCCATCATTGTCCCCAGTGAAGGGGATCATTGGTGTGGATAATCCAAATCCGCAGCTAATCCTCTCTTGGGGGGGGGGGGGGGTTACAGGCATACCACTCAGGGCCACCGGCCTCATCACACCTGGGGCATGACCATGTCTCCCTCCTGGGATGTAGGGCAATGTGTGGACACTGAGGAATAACTCTCAGGGCAGGAGGATAATCTGCAAGGCAAATAGTCCGACAGGGATCATCAGGATCCCACTAGTCCACAGAACACAAAAAGGGGCAGTGGTTCTTCCCTCCTGGTGTTAAGAGCTGACCCTCTCGCCCTGGAATTCAGGGACTCATTGGTATTCAGTGATGGCCTGGTCCCAGGCCAGGCTGAGAAAAGTTACCATCAATATATAAGTGACCTCAGGTCAGACATTAAAGGGGAGGATGGTTGTGCTCAACCCCAGGCACAGATGGTAGGAAGGAGCAAGATATCATTAAGGGTTCCTAAAGCATCACAATGCCTCCAAGTGCATGGCTTCTACTAAGAGGGAGACTTTGGGACACCAAAGTCAGTGTGCATTACTTCTTGATAAGCTTTTGGGGACCGGATTCTTTGAGTTTAAGTACATTATAGCCAAGAGGGTTACCACATAGCAAGATTCTCATTTGAAAGTCTGCCAGTTAAAATTGGTCATTTGGAGCAGTCATTCTGTCTCAGAATGTCAGGAACCTCTTTGAAGGTTCCTGCAAGAAAGAATCATGAGCTGAGAAACATAGAATAGTTATTTTTTGCACCAGATGGTATTTTTCCAGAATCTCAGAATCCAAAATGTTTCTTAAAATGAGTTTTGTGGGCATCGTTAATTTACCTGGTGTAGCCTAGATTTTTTCTTTTAGCCTAGATTTTTAAATTTATGATTACAATTCCCCATTTTGAGAAACCCATTAATTCCTCCTTACTTTAAAGCATTTTTAAAATGAAGGGTCTGCCAGTATCTGAGTATATGATATGAGGTGACTTTGGAAGAAAGCCATTCCAGACTTGCTGTCTTCCACTTTCCTTTGAAGGAGAAAACATTAAAGCATTAAATACTTCCACATTTTAAGCCCATGTGTCTCTAAACATCTAAAAGAGAAGAAAAAATATATTTGCAGATTAACTCCATGAGGACAAAGCCATGTAGATAATAATGTCACCTACTTAATAAATGCATGCTGTGAATTGGACCCTGCCCCACGCACCTCACAAACACAGCTCATTTCATCTTCTGATCTAAAACAATGATATTGTCAGGAGAAGAAACTGAGGTGCAGAGGAGTTCAGGGACTTAATCCGAACCCCAGTGCTGTAACATCCCTGTGCCCAGTGTGGTGGCTCCTGCATGACTGGGTGTCCCAGCAGGTGGCTCATGATGGGAGGGTTGGAATCCAGCAATCATGTGGTCTGCACGGCCAGGTGAGCCTCCAGGCTGCTTTTCTACTTTCCCCGCCCAGATGTGGAGACCGTTGAGTTGCTGTGCCTCTTTGTGGAGCTGTTACCAGTCTCTTAGCCCAGATCCACTAAGCAAAAGTCAAAGAACCAGGGTGAGCCCTGGAACCTGCACTTCTCCAACAGAGCGTATCCTCCCATATTTTGCTTCAACCAAATGAGGTTGAGAGTAGGGCCTTTCAGACCTTCTGGAAGTGGTTGGCCTGCTTCCTTATAGCAGACATGCCATTGCTTGTGGCTCAAGATGCAGCCTGAATTTCGTTACTTTCTTGCCTCCATGAGCCTAAAAGGTGGGCCTGGTATCGACTTAGGTTTTGGAGAAGAGCTCAACCAGCTTCTCAGTCTGAGCAGATTTGGGGCTTTCTTTGTGGCCTGTTTGCTTATGGGGGTGGAAATCTCCCCTTCAGCTTGCTGGTCTACCAGGCCAGGTGATCACAGTCACTGAAGCTATGCTTAGTACCCCACGCAGGAATGCCGACTTGTAAAAATTGAATATCACATGACTTTAAATGCATATTCCTTATAAAAGTTTTAAAGCTCACTGGATTTTATTAGAATATGTGAACCAGACTGAGTATATTAAATTTATGAGCCCAATTGATGCAGTACCATAATAATTCAATACAATATGCTTATGTCATTAAGCTCATAAAGAAGATTCTCTGAATAGCTGTAATGAATAGTTCCGATTCTGTAATCACAGACTAACATTTTCACCCTGATGAATTTTAACTGGGAGCTCTCAAAATTCTTTATAAAATCAAGAAATAAATGTCATATTTCAAATGATGACTACTTATTTCAAGTATTTACTTTAAAACCTGGGATGAATAGAAAAGAAGTACCTGCTAAGACAGAATTATTCATTAGAAATACTAAAGAGGTTGGGAGAGGTTAACATGTAGTAGATGGGACTGTGATTTATGGCTAGTCATAAGTTATAAATAAAAACCAGAGACTTTTCTATTCTGCTTTGACTAATCTCATTGACACCCTCCTCTCTTACCTTCTTCCCACACACATGTATTTTGGTTATCTATCACCATGTAATAATCTACTCCAAAACTGAACTTCCTTAAAGCAACCACCATTTTATTGCTTATGATGCTGTGGTTCTAGAATTTGGGCAGGGCTCCGCTGAGTGGTTCATCTTTTCCAAGTGTCAGGTATCAGGTCAGGCCCCTTATATGACCGCATTCTGATCATGGTGCCACCAAGGACTGGGCCCACTAGGGCACCAGAGCCTGCAAGGTGACTTCTTCACTGTCAGCTTTACCTCTGCTGTGTTCTCTTGGTGAAAATAAGCAAGCACAGGCTCTACCCAGAATGCCTGAAAGGATCCATGGATCTGAGAGAAGAGACACTGCCAGAGCACAGTACAGGACCTCCAGTGTGAAGACCAGTAGAGAGACCAAGATGGCAAGCAGTGCATTCGAGAAGCATATCCCTCTGCTAAGAGTGTGCATGCAGTCCAGTCATGCTGAACTCTTGGTAGGACCCCCAAGCTGTGCATCCTCGCTCTGAGGCTTTGCACATGCTCTCCCCACTGGAATAGGCTTCCTTCAGGTATCTTCCACCAGTATTTTCCCCTGTCTGATTCTTACTCATCCCTCAGCTCTTGGCCTAAATGTCACCAGTTCCCAGAACTAGGCTGGATGCCTTTTTCTGTGTGTTCCAAAAGCATCTTATTCCTGTTTAGAATATGTAGCCATATATTAATCAGTGGTTTACCTATCCAACTCCTTGGAATATCTATGCTTTACTCAGGACAGGAAATGATCTTTTTCACTACTGAATCCTCAGCAGTACTGGCACGTAGAAAGCTCTCAGTAAATATCTGTTGGGCGCATGAATGAAGTCTCGAGAGAGAAGAGCCAACAAAGAACAAACCTCATCCAGTCCTTAGAAGACAAGAAGGATTTAGATGAACGATTCCAAACAATGAAGACATGGTACAGGGCAGCACAGGTTTTGTGTCTGTATATTCAACATTAGATACCCAGTGCCTGGCACACAGCTCCAAGTAGAGCAGGTATGTGGTAACTGTGGTGGATGGATGAGTTACTTAAACTGTCCTAATTTCATCAGAATGTGGAGGACATTTAGGGGCATGTCAGGAAAGGAAGCCAGCATTTTTGATCCAGTGGAGACAAATTTTAGAATTCCTAAATAGCCAGAGAGAGTTCTAGTTGACACAACTAGAATTTATGAGAGTTTGAAACTGGGAAGACTTGAGTGAGTGAATATTGACCCCACTGGTTTGATTCATGACCCATAGTCATTGGTAACCAGACCTCTCTCGGGTCTGGAAATATCCTAGCGTGTCTCCATCCTGGCTTGATCTGTCTTCAGAACCCGTCAGTCAAGGATGAATTTTCCAACTGCTGCAAGGTAAATGAAACCTCTAAGTCTTATTAGACTGATTGTTATCTTTAAGCTGCCACCATGGCTAATGACTTCTGGAAATGAGGAATTCCAGCAAACTGTCTTCCCTGTTAATATGTTACAGTGGAAACGTGGATAAGGCCCTACTATATTTTTAAAGCACGTTTTAATGATTTCAATAACTTTAAATTAAATTATGAATTTATGTTAAAATTTTGTGAAATGAGAAATCATGAGAGTGACACAGCTGGGTGGTACGTGGCCACGAAGGAAGCAGCAGTTTGCCGTTACAGTCATGAACCTTATTAGCAAGCTTTTTAATAACATAAAATAGTCCTGACTTTATCCCGTTGGTAATTAAAACAGAAGGAAGGGAACCAAAAATAATAAGGTCTTTTCCAGTGCTTCTGAGGCCTTACTCTCATTCCCACATGTTCTCTCTCTCTCTCTTTTTTTTTTTTAAGATTTTATTTATTTATTCATGAGAGACAGAGAGAGAGAGAGAGAGAGAGAGAGGCAGACACAGGCAGAGGGAGAAGCAGGCTCCATGCAGGAAGCCTGACGTGGGACTCGATTCTAGGACTCCAGGATCACGCCCTGGGCCATAGGCAGGCGCTAAACCACTGAGCCACCCAGGTGTCCCTCCCACATGTTCTCTACACACACACACACACACACACACACACACACAGTGGCAAATTCTGTGAGCATGGGCTCCATAAAGGGCTGCATTGACATTGACTCCTTACATTTCATGCTTAAGGGATTGTACGTTGTGAATTAGGCCATCTGACTTTCTTCTGAATTTGAAGAGCCACTTGTTTGTCAGCCTCTATGGACTGTTGATGTTGGCTAAGTCACTGCCTCTTAGGATCTCAGTTTTCCTCCCCTGTAAACAGGATATGCATACCTGGTCCTCCTCCTCCTCAGTATATCTTCATGCTCTCTTGAGCTCATGAACTGGGAAGTGCTTTGTACAGCGTGCCTGCAGACTCAAATCCAGGTGCAGGGCCCTCCATGTTTTCCTTCAGGTCCTGCTGTTCCTCACACAAAGCCCTTACCTGCTGGCCTGGCTCCCCTGTTCATACTGTTTGCCGAGCGTGGATGCCACTCCATCTTCCCTCCTTTCTAGATTCCAGACCTGAAAGGAAATGGCTGCAAGATGGGAAGTACCACCTTATTTAACTTGCTGCTGATCTTTGCATGGATGGACCAGAGAGTACATGGTCTCTATGACTAGATTAGCATTTCATCCAGAAGCTCCTGAGTTGAAAAGAATAACCCAGCAGAGGCTCTTAAGGCCAGCTTTTAGCTAGGTTGTCATAGTAATTGAAGTACTTTCAGCCAGAGTGGAGACAGAAATTGTATTGTAGGTCACACATGAATCATGTTAATATAATGACCTTCATCAAGAATGAAATAAAAGGGACGCCTGGGTGGCTCAGTGGTTGAGTGTTTGCCTTCGGCTCAGGGCATGATCGCAGAATCCCAGGATCGAGTCCCACATCGGGTTCCCCACATGGGACTTCTCCTTCTGCCTATGTCTCTGCCTCTCTCTGTCTCTCATGAATACATAAATAAAATCTTTAAAAAAATGAAACAAAAATGAAAATAGCATGTAGCAGCACATTATATTTTCAGTTTTTTCTTCCTAATGTGGTGTATTGATTGAGGTGCCAGGCTAAAGCTCTAAAATAATTGACTAAATTCTTGCTGAATTGTTCTGTATTGCTGTAGGGAGTGTGTTTCACCTTTCAGAACTCATTAACACAGCCAATAGACCATTTTAGCCTGTGTTTTGGTTCAAAAGATTAATAATGTTGTTTTGAAATGGTGTTGGAATTTTGAGATTGCCCTGTGTGTATATCAGGGTTTGGGGCAGGAACCTTCCAGGTTAGTGCTTGGCTGGGGATGTACCACTAGGATGTGCTGACCCATCTGAAATGTTACTCACTAAAGCCTCCTAGGATTGACCTTTTCCTAAGAGCTGGGTGCCCTGTACAGATCTTGATCTGACTTCAAACTAGCACCCTGAGGAGCTTGTATGTGGGATAGGTGGAAGGTTTCCTCAGACTCAGACTGGTGCCTGCCACCTGCCAGCACGACAGGGCTTATTGTTCATTAACTTGTTTGCAAACAATACAAAATCACTGTGGCCATTGTCAAAACATGGATTCCTCCACTCCTGGGCTTGGGAGTGGCGAGACCAAAGGCTCTCCCGCAGCTGGGCCTCTGAGAGTTCCCTGAATTTCTTACACTCTTGAAAACACCCTGTACTAGTGGCTGTGCAATCTGGAAGAGCTTGGTTCCAGCAGATGCCAAGTGGTATCTTCATTAAGCTTTTTGGCCATGGGGTGTCCATCCCAGAATATGAACAGGAACAATTCACCAGTCCTCTGTCCTATGTCTTCCCAAAGAAGGGGAAAAGATACTTTTTCAGAAGGGAATCTGAGTGCTATTTGGGAAGGAAAAAGGAAGCAGGGCAGTTACAAAATGGCCAGTGCCCACAAGGCTCTGTAAGGAAGATACGGAAGCGTGGGCACAGCTACATTGGACTCTGTGTAGAGTATAAGCCTCACCACAAGAGATCTTTTTCCCCATTCTTGTGTTTGCATAGAACTTAACCCGAGAGAACCCAGAGCCTCCCAGTCTCTGTGAGAGCAGCCTTAGGTCTGGGAAAGGCAACAAACGTATCTGGCGCAGTGTAGATGGCTTTACCTGGCGAAAGATGGCAGTGCTCAGGAGGTGGGGGGTGGCCAAAAGGAAAATAGGGGAATGGTAGACTGGACAGCAGGCTGCTGATTGATACCCAGTCCCTGGGGCTGGCAGATATGGATGTGTGTGCTGCCACTCCCACTTCTATGCTCTGTGACCTTCAGGGCATTACTTTAGCCTCCTGGTCCTCAGTTTCTTCATCTAGAAGATGGGATAATTATGGTCCCTACTTCATAAAGTTGTGATAGTTAAATGAGATATACCGTGAGAAGTTCTCACTGTGGCTGGAACACTGCAGGCCCTTGATAAATAGCCCCCTTGTAAAAGTAACCAGATGGTGGCTAGTCAGCCTGTTGTGTGCACGTGGGAGACAGTCCTCAGGGTCTTGGCAGGGATGAGTTGAAGAAGAGGACCGCTTTGGAAAGAAGAGGTCAGGAGCCCGGCGTGGATCTCTGGGACAGGCTGTATGTCCTTCTGTGCTCTTTTGACCTTCTCTTAAAAAGCTCCTGGTCCCCTGTAGGATTTTGTCTTGTTTGGGGATGGGAGTTAAAGCACATGCCTATTTAACACTGATTGGAATAGACCCAGGGGGCCTGTCTGTCCTGGTTACTTCTACCCCACCCCCCACAACCCCTGCATAGACTGACTTTAAAAAACAGGAAGATACTCCTGCACACTGTGAAAGAAAGGCGTATTACGGAATCAAGATTCTCTGCTTCAGTCCTGAACTATGCCTTTAAGATCAGCCATCTAAACTGGATTTCCTGAAAGTATCAATAAGAAAACATTTCATAATTTAGTGTTGGTCCAAGTAGCAAAAAGTAAATAACCTAGATAAATGTCTCATCTGTTTCTTATCATTCTTAAATCTTTTTTGTCTTGCCAAACTGATAGCTCCCAGAGTTTGGTCGCCAATATTGCTGTGCTGTTTCCTTCTCTCCCCTGTGTCTTCTGTTCTGCCTCCATCCATACCCTCCATCATTTCCCTTTTCCTCAGCAAGCCCCTCCATCTCCGTGTGGCCCCTGCCCTTCCCGCCATCACTCATACCCAGACCCTCTCCCAGTACCTGCACCCCCCCGCCTTGCTCTGTACTGCAGGGTTGCAATCTTATTGGTAAAGGATTTGGTTTAAACTGACTTTCATCCTCCAGCTACCCTGGGCACGGCAGGCCTGAAATGTGCACAATGGTAGTGGGTGCAACGCCCTGTTCACAGTGGCCCTGACAAGTGTTTAATGAAGCAGACTTGGATGAGATACTCACCTCCAGGGTGGGCAAAGGTTGCTGGCCTTCTGTGGTTCCTAATAGCTACAAAGATTTAAATATGCCTGTTTTTTTCTTTCTTTCTTTCTTTCTTTCTTTCTTTCTTTCTTTCTTTCTTTCTTTCTTTCTTCCTTCCTTCCTTCCTTCCTTCCTTCCTTCCTTCCTTCCTTCCTTCCTTTCGGAGAAATACCACGTGAAAGAAACAGAAATTGGATATTGGATTTCACAAATCCTTTTCCTATTTTGTCCTTCTGACCCTGATAAGCCACTTAAACTGCTTATGTTCTTCAATTTTTTGTAATACTTTTTTTTTTTTTGGTAGTATTTTTTTATAAAGTGAAATACCCTGGGGATGCAGCTTGGCTCCTTGACTTATTTTTCACATACCAGGAAGAGTTAGACGATAAAAAGGGGGATAGCTTTGACAGGAAGAACTGTAATTTTTTCCATTCAGCCACAGATGCTGTAGAAAACACTGTGAGCCCAAGCAACATAAACGACTAATGTAAATATGTGTGTATTTAAATACATATATTATATATAATTATAATGTATATTAAACAGACATAATAATAGAATTCTAGTTCATTGGCTGATCTTGGCCTGAGCCTAAAATCCCTAAGGGAGAATTTCTTTACTGGAGAGAGAGCAATAAACCTGATTCACCAGACACCATTGTGTAGGGGCACATTGCATCTCTGAAGAAGAGCTCAAACGGAAGAACCAAACCAGTCATCCTGTGTGCCTGTCTGTGCAAAGCAGGCAATAGGCATGTTCACATGAGGAATACTATACAGCAGTGAGAATGAACAAACTGCAACTATACCTAAAAGGGTGTGTGAATGTCATGTACACCATGTGAAGCATAGGAGGGCCAGACACAAAAGAGAGTGTCCTCTGTGATTCCATTAACACAAGGTTCAAAAACTGGCAAAATTAAGCGACAGTAGGAAAAGTCAGGAAAAGATAGGATAGCCTTATTCTTGGGGAAAGGATCGTGAGAGAGTATGGGAGCACTAGCAGTGCTGTCTTGTTGTTACCTAGGTGCTGATCACACAGGGGTGTCCACTTTTTGAAGTTTCATTTGGCTGTGCATGTGTGCTGTTTTCTCTGTGTACACCTGAATTTTTAAAAATTAACGCCTCAGAATCAATCATCAGGGTTCCTTCCACGCACTTTTCCCAAGCTCAGTGGTGTGTCAGGCATGGTGGGGGTTACAAAGAAAAATGAGCTGCTGCCTGTGACCTCAAGAACCTTCTGGAAGTTTAGTTGTCTTCTGTCCCCAGCCCTATACGTAGTCCTTTGGTTTTGTCATTCACCAGAAGGAATTTGGCCAGCCCGCTGCAGGCATGTGGCTCTGGACACACCACCAGGGCTACCGTGACTCACTCAGACACTTCAGAGCACCTCGAGCTCACTGCAAAGAATACCTTCTGATCAAAGCATTTCTTTGGCCAAGGAAGCAGTCTAAGTAAAGGGAACCCAGGCTGCCCAGTCCTGCTAAGCAGAGGTTTGGTTTATAATGTAAAAACTCTCCTGTAATGTTTATAATTCATTGAATGAGATCCTTCTACCTCAAGTTCCATGGAGACATGCTAGTGAGTTTGTTTAAAGAAAAAGGCCCTACTTACACCTAGTTTACTGTTCTCTTGATAGTGGTGTCCTGGCGGGGAAGGTATGTCAGATACTTTTTCTTCTATTTATGTTTTTAACTTTCACTTTTCTTTACACTCTTTGGTCTCTACTGGCCCTTTAAAGCCCCCCACCCCACCTTGTGAACTAATTATGACAAATGTTGGTAGGATACCAGTTCCCAGATGTGAATTCTTCACATTCTGGCAGAATTCATCTTGAAGGCAAGTTGGTTGTGAGCATTAGTCTGCAAGTTGGTTGTGAGCATTAGTCTGCACATTGGTGTGGCCTGTGGGAGAGGGGAGTAGGGGCTGCATGGAAGCTATGGATGTGATGCCTGCTCAGCCGCCTGGCTCTGTTCATGGCGGAAGAGTTGCAGCCCCATGCTCCAGTGCACAAGTTCCTTATCATCCTTGTCCCAAACACTTCACTCTTGACCTGTCAACAACAGTCCATTTGCTCACTTACATTTATCGCATTTGCAAGCATTGGCTGGCTGGCTGGGTGTGGGCTCAGATGTGCACTCATATCCATATTGACTGGACTGCGGGTCCCTCTAAAGTTGCAGTTCTCAGCTTCCCTTCCCCCAGCAAAGTTGAAGTACGGTTCCCTTTTGCCATTGATAAAAATAAGTCCTGGTGTAAGATCTTCATTTTTCAGCAATTGGTTTTGGCACCTTCTTGCCTCCACCTGATTGCTCTTTCAAGCTCCTTTCCTGAGAGATTACTGTGAGACCAGTATCTTAGGTATATTGAACAAAAAAAGAGTCTGAGTTAAAAACACTTGTTTTTAAATCCCCTCTTCTGATTAGTAGCCTTGCTCATTTCTGCAACAGGATCCTTACCCGAAAATGAGTTTGACAGTAATAAAAACAGGTAATTCCAGGCCAAGTACGATGATAACATAAAATTAGGTGAGTTCAGAAATTTGGGGGCATGGTATGAGCGTTTTGTTCTACTGCTTTGGGGATGGCTTCCTGGGCGTATGCATGTGTCAGGACTCATCAGATTGTCTGAGGAATGTGCAGTGACTGTGCAGCAATAAGAAATTAGAAGAGGGATCCCTGGGTGGCGCGGTGGTTTGGCGCCTGCCTTTGGCCCAGGGCGCGATCCTGGAGACCCGGGATCGAATCCCACATCAGGCTCCCGGTGCATGGAGCCTGCTTTTCCCTCTGCCTGTGTCTCTGCCTCTCTCTCTCTCTCTGTGACTATCATAAATAAATAAAAATAAAAAAAAAAATTAAAAAAAAAAGAAATTAGAAGATTTTTAGAAACTACAAATTACTATACAAACGTTAATTATTGATAATCTTCATTATTACATTTAAGAAAGTAACTGATGAATTTTCCTCCAGCAGAGTGCCATCCTTCAGAAGTAGATTTCAGGCTGGCAGTTCATAGAGGAAGCTGAATTCCACTCCCTGGGCCAAGGTGTCTCAGTCATGGCACGATGACATTAGGATTGTGATAATGCGTGCATCGTAGGATGCACCTGGATATACCCCCCAGCCCAGAGGGACAGTCAATCAGAAATGTCTCCAGACACTGTTGTATGTCTTCAAGGGTACAAATCACCCCTGACTGGGAACCACTGCTTCTGAGGCCTCAGACAAATTTCTTTGTTACTCAAAGTCCATAATTATTACATTTAATTTCAACGTTTGTGATAGGATTGTTTATAACAATCTGAAACAAGCTGAGTCAGAAATAAAGATTTAGGCTTCCTCCCTCCCGTTCCACCTCCACCCCTACCCCCTGTATTCCATCCCATTCTGTTATAAATAACATTTGCCTGACCTGAAAAATATTAACTATTTTTGTGTGTCCTCTTTTCCTTTAATACATCCTGCCAGCAGCCTGCCTGATTCCATCCCAGCATCTGAGATCCTAGTCCCAGACATGCTTTGCTTGCTGGTGCCAGAAAAGGCAGCGAATGCTGTGACAAACACGTGTGGCAGGGGGAGGGGCAGTGCCAAGGATTCAGAGCAATTAATCTTAGTAAGAATTTCTTTTCATTGAGGATTATAGGTTTTGCAGAATGATTTGTAAATATTAGTTTTTTGGAACTGACCCTCTTGTCCTCGTGTTTCTCTTCCTTTAGTTTATAAGAAGGATCCAAAGCAGACAGTGACGGTAACCATTTAAAAATGCGCATCAGCAGCACATTTAGCATTGTACAGATGCCTTGCCTAGCCTTTTTTTTTTTTTTTTTTTTTTTGCCTCCTTTTAATCAGCTTTCTATTTAATAAGTAAGTTGGGAGGAAATGACTTGTTAAAAAACAGAATCTTAACTAGTGCCGCTCTTGCTGGAAAGCAGACCCCTCCCCACTCCGACCCCAGGCACCACGTTGTTATTTCTCTGGGCATCCTCTGCAGGGGGATCCGAGGCCATGTGGCCATGAGTCCACTTCTCTGTGCAGAGAAGTCACCTGCATCATGGATGCAGTGGCTTGGTGCGGTGACAGCCAAGGCCTCACAGAGTTCCATAGACTGTTTGTAATGACAGCAACAGCTCTTTTAAAGTGGGCAGCAAGTTGTGTCTGCAGTTTCTTCTCTCCTTGATCTCACCCAACAATATATCATTGTGCTCTGTATCTTCCTCAGAAATACCTCATTCTCCTCTCCTTGATCCCACCCAACATCTCACCATGCTCTGTCTCTTGTCTCTTCCTCAGAAATACCTCAGGGATTTTTTCAGCGTGATGCTCCAATCTGCGACATCCCCCCTGCACATCGACAAAGTGGGGCTCACTCTTTCCAAACACACCATTTGCGAGTTCTCACCATTCTTCAAGAAGGGAGTCTTTGACTACAGCAGCCACGGGACGGGGTAGAGCTGGGGGTGATGGACAAACCACCCAAACCACCAATGCAGTGCCTTCTCGTCGGAGTGGCTGGCCCGGTGCAGGGCAGCCTCCTCCTGCTGCGGCCAGATGCGCAACAGCTGGCTCAGGCTGCCTCACCGGGGCCTACTGAGTGCCTGAAGCCAGGACGGGCATGTTTCGCTTTGCTGACGTGACCCCGACAGGCAGCTTTGCTGTCCCATTGCCATCAAATGTGGCCTTCTCTCCACACTGCTTCCTTCTTCTCACAAAGGAGTCTGCCCATGGGGTAAAAGGGGTGTGGCTGGATTGTCTTGGGCCCTCTGAGCCCAGCCAGCCCAGGACCTCCCCGAAGTAAGTGGGCGGCTCTTCAGACATCCCTTAAATGACTGTCATCTGGTTTCCTCTTCCACCAAAATATGTCTTATTTTTTATATTCCTTCCACATGGCTGGCAACATCCCAAGAGAAGCATTTTAAATTATTTCATTGTATTCTTTTTTTCTTTTTCCCCTCATTTGAGTCGGAACTTTTGTACAATACCTAACCACTGATGTTTACACAGAATTTCATATTCTGCAAAAGGGAATTTTGGTCCAATCATGACTGGAATCTTCCATGCTTGACAAATTGGATGTAGGTGACATCACATAAAGCTTCTGTAAATCCATACAAATAGGATATTTGTTTAATCTTGAATATTTGAGGAGATTTCCCCAAATGTAAATGGCCACGGTGCATTCTTGAGCTTATTCTGCTAAGCACAAAACAAGCGCATAGCTGAAAGCCTATTTTTAAATGTTACTTTTTTTCACATTTTTGTTACAGAATCTACTGGATCTTTGGCTGAAAGACTAGAATTTATAGTAGTTGATTAATGATCCCTTAAATTACTCAGGACTTAATGTAGCATTGCACATCTATGTACAGTAAACTGCTTTGTTTTACTAAAGTGAAAAATGTGAGTAGAAAAAAATATATATGTGGTATATATGGAAATATATATAATTCTACCTATAGATTTATATATGTACACATGCCTGTACAATAGTTGTATCAAAATATATAATCGTTCACACCAAATTTATTAAAGGTATTTGCTTTTTCAAAATTTAAATTGAGCTGCTATCAATATTAAATGAAGTCATAGAATCTATCCTGTAGCTCATTTTATTTTAAGTTTATAACATGATCATCCCTACTGGTCTGTTTAAAAATTTATCTAATGTGTTTGGAAAGATCTATAATGTATAATTTAGCATTTGTGTCTCAGAAGATGCCATTGGAATAACATTTGAAGCCACAAATGAACGGGGTAACAAAACATGTTTGCATTCAGGCTTCGAGGATATGCCTGTGCAACTGAGCTCTCCAACCTGAAAAATATGTTTAAAGATGCAGTTATCCCAATAAGGGAGAAAACTATTATTATACTAATTAGATATCATAGTTTAACATGAGAAGAAATGAGGACTTCAAAAATTGCTACAGAAAGACTTGCTTTTGTCTACAGCGGTGATTACAGGCATAGGTTTAGAAAGGCAGTTACTACCAGAGAATTTAAACCTAGAGATTAAAGGATAAAAGCTGAGGGATAATAATTAACCATAGGTCCTTTATTTAAAGAGAGTCACAACAGTACAGATTTCCCTTCGTTTGCTGAGTAAACCAAATGGTTTTCTTCACTGACCAGATAATCTGTCCCCTGCCCTTTCGGATCTGTACCGGAGGCCAGGCTCACGCACGCGTATCATTGAAGTGACACAAGACACAGTACTAACTTGGCAAGAATAAGCAAATGTGTGTGTTTGTAAGAAGTGCAGGAATCAGAGGACCCTTTCATTCCAAACCCTCATTTTAAGAAATCAGTGTTGAGTTTGAAGTTCAAGCACTAACAGGCTCTGGCTAAAGCCAGCTGTGCTGGAAGTGTGGGTCATTTCACCTCTCTGAGCCTGAGCCTCCCCGACTGAAAACCAAGCTGTTGCACAAGATGATCTCTAGGTCCCATTCTAGCCATGCTTATGAACAGGGGAATAACTACTCCTGGTGGATGGACCGGGTAGGCCCCTGGTGTGTGGACATGAAATACAAACTAGGAATCAGCTTGATCTGAATACAACATGAGGGAGTGCGGAAAAGCCAATGTACAGTCTCACCTAAACAAATAATGGAATCCCTTCCTGGAGTGAAGACAAAAAAACAGTTGTAAGAGTCAGGATGACAAAATGGGAGGCTTGTTTTGACTGATTCAAAGGAGTAAAAGAAAATTAGCAAATGCATAGGTTATTACTTCAAGCGCATCAAATTAATGCTAAGATGACCATTTTAGGCAATTCAGATTGAGGTGCCATTGATTTACAATATTTTTGTAGCCAGTTGAACAAATCTAAGGAACTTAGAAGTCTTTATTTAAGCTGCTCTAGCATGTCCTAGGTCTTGCTTCTGCAATAAAATGTGTGCACCACACTTGTTTATAATCACAAGCAGTACAGGCATCTTCAGCCTGGATCCCACCCAGACCTTTGATTAATTTGGGGCATGTGAATAGATAGTAACCAAGACATGCTGGCTCTCTAATGATGGACATCTAGAAGATTCTCTGGCCAATAATGGGGAGATGCTTTAAAGATTCATGAACAGGGTAACCAGGCCCCAGGGCCACTTCTATTTACATTTGTATATACAAATACTCAGTTCTGCTCAATTTGGCCCTGGCTACCCGTACTCAGTGCTCTAGACAGCATATGTTTGGGAGTCTGGGCAGAAGCAACCGGAGTTTCACAGCTTAGAGCATCTGTGAACTCAGATGTGTAGCTGCTGCTAGGCCACAGTTTCCGGCCTCACAGCTGGGGCACATTGGTGTTGTGGGTTCAAGTTTCAAAGGGAAGATTCAGACTCCTCTCCCCCAGGGCACAATCCCACATGTGCCCCATCATTTCCTCAGACATGCTCTCGGAGATGGAGAGCAGTGTCCTGTTGTGATGGGACTGATTATTACTTATGCTGAGCCTACCACAAGGCAAACCTCATCTCCTCAGAAGGCACTTGGATGTCAATTCAAGACAGTCACGAGAAGATATTCAGTGGTGTCCTGCTTTCCAATCAGTAGTGTTCAAAAGAGGTTTGAAATACACTTCTTGACAATCTACATAAAACTAAAGCAGTTGATGTATGTTTTGGGAAAACTAAATAAAGACCATTAATCTAAGGGGACGCAGTCTTGGCAAATTAAACCTTGTATATCCTTCCTTTTAACAGCAGTGTTCTTTCCACTTGCAAGAAGAGGACCTGGTTATGTTCTTCTGTTAAGAGTGTTCTTTTCTAAAAAAAAAAATTTAAAAAAAAGAGTGTTCTTTTCTGAGGATAATTACATGGGTAACGATTCTGTGATTTTTGAATTTCACACAATACAGAATTTTGCACGATACAGAATTACTTCCGATTGAAACAAATCCATTTATCATAAATTTCTACAGCATCATATACCAAATTGATCCTTCAGCAGTATCTGGGGGGTAATCAGAAACTGTGTTGGTGTTGGGCAGGCTGTTACTTTCAGAAGCCTTCATTTAGCAACCCAGTAGAGAATTCGGTTACATTTTGAGACAGTAGGAGAGGCAGAGACAGTTGGCTGAACTGAAGGGGTTCAACGATAGGACTTCATCCTTGTTCCCTGCAAATAGCAATTCACATGCGTTTATCACTGCAGTTCTGCACACAAAGCTCTGGTACTGTCCCCTGAGGTACCCTGTGCCTTTCTAAGAAGTTCTCCCTTTTGTGCATCTCTTGGAAAATGACTAAATATAAAATGTTCTTTCTTTGTGCCCATTTGGTACCCCTTCATTTGAAAATAAAATAATGAAGCTTTTCTTTCTCTGGGGGGTTACCTCTCCAAAAACTGATTCTTCTGTGGGAATTTGAGGTTCATTGATTTGATTTTGCTCCTTTTCTGTTGCTGGAAAAGCAGAATGTTTTCCTCTCAGGGAGAGAGGGATAAATGTGTTTGCAAAAAAGATGCACAAGCCATCTCTCTTCACGCATTTAAAGTGGAAAAGTGCACTAGGTACAAAATTGGCGATGTGTAGTGGAAATGCATCAGCTGAATGCGAAAGCCCCATAGGGTCAACATACAGTGTTCAGTACCATTAAGGCAGGTCACCAGAAAGAAAGAAACCTGTCTCTAGAATTTAAGACTGGGGGGAAAAACACATGAAAAATATAGCCAAATATCTTCACTGCTTGAAAACAGAGTTCTTTTCCTCAAAGCGTCAAAAATCCTTAAGCACAGTTAATATTTGCAGAAGTGTTTCAGTAGCACTTAACATTGTGCCTGAGAGCTTCTGGCTGAATTACAGCCCAGGGGCCTGCTATTCCTGAGGTTCCTCTTCCTTCTCAGCCATGCGGAAGAAAGGGAAGGAGGGAGGCCGAAGACTGCAGCTGCTTCTCCAAAGCTGCCAGGGAATCTCTTAGAGGAGAGAATCACAGCGAACAATCTACTAGTTTGTGGTGATTAAGAGCTTTCTTTAATATTTGCACTTTAAATTATTCTAAATCCTGTTAGCTTCTCTCCTAAAAATAAGCTAGAAACTGGTGTGGGGGTTGGAGGGAAGTGGTGGTGGCGGCGGGGGGGTAGCTTGACATTATAAATGACTCTCTTTCATATGGTGTTTTAAGCCCTAATTTTTTTTTTTTTTTAAGATTTTATTTATCAGAGTGTGTGCTCGCACTAGCAGGGGAAGCGGCAGGCAGAGGGAGAGGGAGCAGGTTCCCCTCTGGGGAGCCCAACATGGGGCTCCAGCCCAGGACCCTAGGATTATGACCTGAGCCGAAGGCAGACACTTAGCCAACTGAGCCTCCTAGGTGCCCCTAAGCCCTAAATTTAATGGATGTAAAAAAGTCGATTCACAGGGGGTGCAATTCTTTGGTTGCAGTCATATTAAAACACTGGCTGTTACTCCCTTATAAACAGATGGGGAAGGTCATGTTTACATGATACAGGATTCTCTGCCTTCAGGCACAAGGGCAGCAGCCTTAGATATTTCTCGTGAAGAACTCTTGGCCAGAGAGTGTGGTGGTCCCCTCAGGATCTGAAGGGCAGAATATTCTGCGGTGGAGCCTGCATCTGAAGAGCTTGCTGGCCACCGGGCTCGCTGTCTGTTACACGTATGTGTGTTTCTCATCAGGAAACTGCTGCCAGCTGGCCGGGCCCCACGTCCCTGTGTGAGCCACTCCTCTCCGGACCTTGCAGACACAGCGAGGTGGGCCTTAGCCCATAAAGTACGGACAGTGCTTGCCCAACTTGAAGCCATTTCTGTGCGTGTCATAGCCACCACCCAGTCCCTTCCTTCCATGGGGATGGTGAAGGAAGGATCACACCAAACTTCAGCCATCCGTGTGATTCCTTCCACTGACCACGCTCAGTGTTGAGATCTCAGCCAAGAGAACATGGCACAGAGATCTAGAGCCAACAGGCTGTGTTCTGCTCATTCCTGGTTGTTAGAGAATTAGCCTGCTCCTTGCTGGCACCAACATGTCACCAGTCATTCAACACGTGCTCATGAGCACCTTCCCCGGCCTAGCACGGGGCTGGGCCCCTCCCCTCCCACAGTGGTGAGCAGTGTGGCCAAGGGCCAGCCGTCAGGGAGCTCAGTGCACTCGGCAACTCACCTGTGCTGGTGCAACCAAAGTGACAAATGTCACGGAGCAAGAGTAGGCAGTGCTGGGAGAACATACTAGACCAGTGATCTCATTTGGGAGGCTCTGCGATTTTCCTAAGCTAATACCTGAGCAGTGAGGAGAAATGAGTGCCAAGGAGGCAGAGAGATTGCTCCAAATTGAGGAAAGCGAGTGCAAGAGGGAAAACTCATCATCGCTGTAACCTGAAGAGAACATAAGGGACAGTGACATATTGGAGAGAGACACAGCAGCCAGAGGAAAGGGCACTTGAGAGGTTGCTGGCTGAAATTTTGTAAATGAGATCACGTTTCCCATCAGCTACCACTGTTCTGGAAGGATATCCCTGGGGAGGAAGAGCTCGTGGTAACTAGCGCTCATCCTTTAAATCACAGGTAATAAAGAGAAGCAAACTTCCCGATTACATGTTAACAACCGAGGGACAGCAATCTGGGGAGAGCCGCAGAGCCTGCCGGTTCTGCTCTTACAACTTTGACTATCAGTGTATTTAAGGTTCTGAGATTTCAGAGGCTCTCGCCTGAGAGAAGCATGTTCTCCGCAGAGCCTCGGTTATCTGGCTGGGGTGTGTCCAAACTTCCATACCACGGTTGCCAGCAAATCCAAGTAAAGCTCGTGTCTTGTCTTTGGGTTCCTACGAGACACCACTGTCAAGGAACTGAGCTAGTTGTGGGGTTTGGTTCATGATTTAGACCAGCGACCGCACAGGGACGCTGTGTCCTCCTTAAGCCTGGGGTGACATGATCTGCAGCCCCACGTGGACATCAAGCCCTCTATCTACCTTCTGAGCCTGAGCATCATCATCCCAGCCTCCTCTGTACGAGAAAAGATTATTTCTAGATTAAAAAAACAGCCTGTAGCCCATCCATTGGATGTATAGAGAAGCCCCTTGACTGGAACAGAAAGCAAAACCTCTCTCAGCCAGCCTGAGACTGGGGCTCAATGAAGCAGGTCAAGTTTCTGTGGATATGATGGCTCAGAGACTGACGTTCCTAACTCAAGGTGCTCAAAACATTTTCGTCTGATCCAATTTGTATGAATTCAGTGCTACCATTCAAAAGGACCATTGCTCTTCGTGCATTAATTCACCAAGCCGTTTAGTAAACTAGCTTCTCCGGTGGATGGATGCGAGCAGAGAGAGTCCTCCTTGGCCCCCACCAAGGACAGTATCACCAATAGGGTCAGACTGCCATTGGCTGTGGCTGCGGCCAGTGAAAGCTTCCCACACGAGCAAGAGGCCATGGAGGCCAGGACACGTGTCACGTGAGAAGAAGGTACAGCAGAAGTAGAGGGTTGTGCTCAGCCCGGGACACAGGGGCCTCAGGGATCACAAACAGCCAGGCTCATGTACCTTCTCTCTGATGTTCCTCTGGCTCAAACGCTTGTCTCGCAGAGTCAACAGGGCTGTGCATGCTGAGGTAAGAGTTGATTTTGTTGGGGGCAGGGACCCTTCAAAGACTCCCTCCCTAAGTAGCTTTTGTGCAGGGACAAATCTATTCAAGTTAAAAGCCAGGGCCCTCTGGCTGCCCATGCACTTCTTTTCAGCATTCAGTAGTATCAGCTTCCTGCTGCCTCTACTGAGTGCCACGCCAACTCCATGTGCCACTGCTTTGCACGTGTGGCTGTGACCTCAGTGAACTGGTGGGGCTGCTGAAAGCCTCGGATACTCTTAGAGATGGCAGGAGCCCTGCTAGTTTCCAAAAAACCATGAGCCTTCTGCTACCAGAGTCCAAGCCTCTTGTGTCCTTAAGCCAAGCAAAGCATTCAAAGCGTAGAAGAAAAGTCTCCATCTGTTCTGGAAAGCCTGCCAGTAAAACAGCATCTTGTGGATGAGGGATAGGTTATAACCCACGGAGGCCCCGGAGAACACAACTTAGCATACTTTTAATACCTCCCGGGAGGTCTGTGTTGCTCAGAGTGGCCCCAGCAGAGGGGCCAGTTATTTCTTGCATTTTCTTCGTGTGCCTATGACCAGGCTGAAATTGCTGAAATTGCCTCAGTTGAGTTGCACCACCTTTGGGACATTCTCCAAGCTCCTGGCAAAATCACAGGTTGTGAGCGGGACAGCAGTGCACCTGGCTACAGACAAAAGGTTGTCAGAGCTGGAAGGAGCCTTGGAAACAATCTGGATCTACAATCCATTTGGATACTAGGCAGTCCACATGGAGATGGCGAGGACATCCTCTCCAAAGGGACTTCAGAGCATGTTGCAGAAGTGCGTGTGCAGGCAAGTCCGCACCCTCAGGCTGCTCTCTCCCCAGGTTACCATCTCTGACTCAAATCCATTTCTTCGTTTACCAAAAGTAAAGCAGCTTGAGAGAGGTTGTGGCCTACCCAAGTCCCTAACTGGAGCCTCAATGTCCTCGGTTAGCTCCAGGCCCACTGTCCCTGCCTGGATTAGAGGAAAATGAGGAGTGTGTCAATCATGGGGTGAGTCGGGAGATAGCACGCCAGTTATTTTCATAAAAAGAATTTTTAAAAAATTCTAGGTCACTTAAAAAGTAAAAATCAGAGAACTCAAAGTAGTAACTACAGGAAGCAGCTGCCACCCTGAAAGCTGGGAGGGCACGAGAAGGAAGTCAGAAGCATGGAGGAAAGGTGCCCCACGGAGTTGAAACTGAGAGTGCAAAGAGAAAGGGGCACCAGGGCTGGTGCTGGTGTCCGAGCTGCAGAAAGGGTCTGAGGGAGCTGGGACCAGGCCTCCGAGGAGGGGGAGGTGCTGGTGTCTCTGCGGGTGGGGCCACAGTGAGGCTCATTGGCACATGTTGGGAAAACTGCAAGCTGGACTCAGCTGCTGCTCCTGGGTGGCAGGAGTGTGGCGGAGGCAAAGCTGACAGCAACAGGGAGTGATCTAATCAGGAGAGGAAGACCAGAAGTGTTGCTGAGATGATGCTCACAGGAAGAGACAGCAAAAGAAACATCCTTTCTCGCTCCCCCAGCCTGGGGGTCTCCCTCTAGGGCCCTGCCTTGGCAGATCCTGACTGGGAGCAGCTGGCAGAGCAGAAATAGGGTTTGCGGAGTTCTGGTCTCTGCCTCCCAGAGCAGACTGGTGTGGGTTTGGGGCTGGGAGATCCGCGTTCACAAACTGGCACACTGAGCTTTTGCTCCAGTTGAAGCCTGGGCCTAACACTTACCAGCTACCCATCAAGTCTCAGAGAACAATCTGGAATCCGTGCCCTCAGACCCCCACCACAACCCATCACTGGACGTGGTCGAGGTGCTGTGTATGCTGATTGCCGGGCACAGGGTGCTAGTCTGGGAATTAATCCTCATGCCCTCTGCCCTCTAGGCGCTGACCTGCAATGGTGAAATGTGTTGCAAACCTTTCTCAGGTAGCCCAAGAGACTGGACACTCTTGTCTCTCAAAACAGCCGCAGCCATGTGGGACCTGCCCAGTGTGATGCCATCTCATCCTGTGGGAAATGCTACCGCAAGCATCTCCAGCCTCACCCGGCCTTTGCCACGTGCTAGTTTGTCTGAAATGGTAAGAACTATTTACAGACTGCTTTAAAAAGACAAGAAACCAAAGCATCGTAGGACACCAGTCCTGCACTGCCATGATAGTTGGTTTTTCTCACTCTCCCCTTATGTGACAAAGAAAGGCACTTTGGAAGGATCTTCTCTAATGCCATGGCCAAGTAAGGCAGAAGTAGGTCCCAATAGGCCCAGGGGGCACACACTGGTTTCTAGGGCATCCAGCAGGGGAGTGAGCCCTATGGTTAAGGGCTTGGGGACCCAAGGTTTAGATGCCGTGGATTAGATGCAGTAGTTTCTGTGCCCGTCTTGCAGCCCATAGAGCCCCCTTCCTCCTGTGTATGGGATCACCTCCATTCCCTCCACTCAAGGCGGACAGCTTCAGCCCTTCCACCCGGGGGATCTGGGGCGCTACTCACCTGAAAAATCACTCGTCTGTGTTTATCCCCACGAGAAGCAAGATTGCCATACCGTTCCTGGTACCGGGCCATGACGTTGACCTTCAAAAGCCCTGAAACGGCTGTTTTCCTGGCTGCTGTGAGCTGTTGAACTCAGGAGTAGGTATTTCCTGAAAACATTTAACATCCCATAGCAAAGGTGTTGGAGGCGTCGTCTCCATTGTCGTTTCTCCCGGGCTGTGGTTGGCCTTTCTGCGTGAGTGCTTCTCCCCGCTGCGGGCTGGCTCTGCCAAGCGTGGAATCCAGGCCTTGCCTTCCCATTTGAGCTTTCCTGCTCACCCACCCCAGGAGGTAGATCAAAGGGGAGGGGACGCTTTGGGTATGAGGCGGTGATGCAGGAAAGGAGTTCTAGAAGAGACCTGCCCAAAGAGTTGAGGAGCACAAGTCAGTCACGCGGCTGACACAGAACATGCCTCCTGGCTCTGGGGCACAAACTTCTCCAATTATCAGAATGAAATCTTCAAGAAGCAAAATGGACATTTAATAGTTGCTTGCTTCCCCATCTACCCCTCCAGTCAGCCCACAGTGGCCGGGCTGGTATTTGTCTTCCTCTTAAAATGGATGCTGTCCAGGGAACTCAAAGAACTTCATTTATTTTCATTAAAATTCCCAGTATCAGTGACAGGCGATCGGCTCACGGGTGTGGAGGATGACAAGTGGCTGAGAGTACATCTGATCACAAAGAAAGCTTCATCCTGTCCAGGTACAGAAGCGTGAGCTGTAACAGCCCCCACCATCTGAGAAATACGCTGTCACAGGGCTTATCAGTGGAGACAAGCCAAAGCCAGACCTGCGAATTCAAGGAAATTCAGTAAAAGTGAGGTTTTTTCAAAAGGGGAAGTCTGAATAGATAAGACATATTTTAAGCAATCTCTAGAATTAGCCATCATCCATCCACATGGTAAAGGGGGAACGGCAAAATACAGGTAATGCAGAAAATTCATTCAAGCACTTAGGTTGAGCTTCCTTCTCCACTGCCTTATAACAAAAATCTCTAGTTCAGAAAGGACTGGTTTGAGTTTGCTTTTTTGTCCTCTCTGAGGGCTGCCAGAGATGTCTCAGAAGGACTGAGAGAGCACACACAGAATGGCCTGATGTGACACTGTGTGCCCAAGTGTCAGTGGGTTGTGCAGAGCAATGCATCTTTTGAAGCTTGAGGGAATTGCTGTTTCCTGGAACCCCTGCCATCCTGAGAAATGGTTGAAGGCAGAGACAGACCTACCTTGAAGCATAAGCCTCTTACAGGCATAGACCCCTGGGTTCTCCCGAAGACCTGGGGGCAGGCGGGGGAAGCAGCAACTGGGGATCCATGGGAGGGATGGGGGGAGAGAGCTATGCCCCTGCTTGGGGTCGCAGGGGGAGAGGGAGGGGGATGGGTCATGCTGAGCTGGACCGGCACCACCAAGGACGAGGGGCCTCAGGGCTGGTGCTGGGCAGGTCGGGGAGCTCTGTCTCCCAGGATATGCCCTGAGGCAAGAAGCTCTGCCCCTGACAGTGTGGCGTTTCCAGTAACAGGTTGTGACACCCAGGAAAGCCTGTTTTCTATTCTCTCTAAATGTGCTGTTACATCATCCTCTGATGCAGAAGGGATCAAAGAAAACATAGCAAAAAGCAGCAGGAAACACCTATTGTAGAACTGGGTCAAGCAATAAATTAATAACAACTCCTTAATATAATTCCCGGTAGACTCCCTTTATATGACCATCTTGTGAAGGCGGAACTACATGCAAAGGAAACCTCAGTGCTTGCCCGACATGGGGGGTGGGCGGGGTGGGGGGGCGGTGAAGGGGGTCGGGGGAAGTTCCCACAAAGGGGCAGCAGGTGGGAATGTTTTAGGGCGAGGGGCCATTCTCGACCTTGAGTGTGGGGATGGTTATACAAGTGTAGGCATCTGCAAGATTCATAGGACTGTATGTTGCCAAGGGCTTTACTGTATGTAGAATATTCCATTTTTTTTCCAGTAATTGATTTAGTCACGTGTGTTGACTGTCTGACTCTACTGTATAGCAGACCTGTTTCTCCTTCCTAGGTATCAGAGTCAACAGAGTCCTATGGGAGAGAAATTGAAAACGAAAACAAAAAAGCTTCAGCATCCAAAATCCAGTTGGTGAGCCTTGGGGAGGGGGCGCCCCCGGCCCGACTGGGAGGGGGACATGGGTTTGTTTGCAAATCTGTCTCCTCCCTGTCACCTGTCAGCCTGCAGATGGCAGAAACCATTTCAGTGGCTCTCAGCAGGTGCTTGGTAACAGTTGTGAAATAAATAACAGGGATGGGGGGTCACCCAGCAACTCAGCTCCAGAGCCCTCTCCCCTCTCTACCCCGCTCCCCCATCACACTTTCTTTTCTCTCCTTCCCTCTCCTGTTTCTCCACCCTCTGGCTCCCTCGTAGGCCCACCCTCACGGGTCTGAGGGTTTCCACAGTCTCCCAGCTGAAAGACCAGGGGCCCATCAGCATGGCTCCTACAGGAAAATGGATCCAGAGGAGCTTCTTCCCAGCCCTCCAAGTCTCCAGGAAGGCTCCTGAGGCAGGGCATCAGAATCCACCAGGAAAGTGACTGCAGGGCTCCCCAGGAACACGAAGCATCATAAGCTCAGGACAGGAAGATGAGAATCTGGTCGCTGTGTTGGGGGCCAGCAGGTACCCGCAGTGGTGAGGCTGGGTGGGGTGTGGGGTAACCACTCATCCCTCTAGGGCTGAGTTGCAAAAGTGCCCAGTGAGGGGTTAGACTCCAGGACTCCGTGGCAAATACAAGCCCGGTAACAACTGTCTGGTAGCCTTCAATTTCCATGACCGATGTCCACCTAAGTGATGAGTTCTGGAAAGAAAAAAACCACGTTCCTCTGCTCACTGCTGGTTCCCCTGCTTTGGCACCTGGCATATCCCATGGTAATGACACCGAGTTGGTGTGTATGTTTGGAGTCGGGGGCTAAGGGTCTTAATGACTAATGTTCTAAGAATATTTCTCAGGCTATTGCTCGGAAAAAGACTGGAGGAAACAAAGGGGAAGAAGTAAGAAAAATTGGGGGGCTTTGTCTGGGGAAGACTCTGTAGGGAGAGGCAGACAGGGTGGTCATCCGCCCCTGTGGGATCTACAGATTGAATGGATGGACGTCCAATGTCATTGAAAACAGAGCTGCAGAAAAAAATCACTGCCTTCTAAGATTGTGTTCTGGCTGAAATCCCTGCACCTTTCAGTATTTGGGAGGAAAAGGAAAGTCAAGTTTCGGGTTGGTTGACCTCCCTTGCTTCAGCATGAACAGATTGGAAGGGCTACCCCAAGCCCTAGAGTTGGTGTTGCTTCCAAGCTCCTAAATATGTTGCTGTTTCTTGTTCTAGTAAAAAGCCAGAATGAATAGTGAAGGGAATGTTTATAACCAGAGGCTCAGAGACATTCCATTTGCAACAGATAATCGTGTATGTCTGCGGGACACGGAAGAGGGAGACACTCCGGTTTCTAGGAAGTCTAGAAGTGGCCAACTGCAGCCAGACGGCCCAACCTGGAGGACTGTCATGGCACACCAGAGCGTGAAATCAGATTTTGGAGGGGGAAGGTTTGCCAGGAGCCTGGGTAGGGATTCTCAGCCAGCAGTTTGAGTGGGCCCTCAGGCAGAGCTGGCTTAGGTTTACAAACAACGAAACAGAGGTATGTGCCGGAGTGCCTTAGCACAAGGTAGCCCCTCGGCTCCAGTTCAGCTAGGACCCTCAACCACCTCAGGTATATGCGCCACCATCAAACACCCAAGTTAGCCCACCAGTCCTTCCTCCTCTTTTCTTCCAGTCCTCAGCAGGCTTATGTTTGGCCAAGCCTCAAGACCTGCTTCTTTGCCCTTCTAGGCTTTCTCTCTGCTGCCCCATCCAGGGACAGAATCATAAACCAGGCCCATGGATTCTGCAGGTACAGGACCAGCTGAAGCATCCTGGTGACTAGGGTGGGTTTGGGGAGCTAAGATCATCTCCCAAAGAGGACATTTACACCATCATAGGCTGGCTCAGCAAATCTGAGGTCCCTAGAGCAGCGTTAATGGAGGGAAGACCACAAGTACGGGCTTCCATGAACATGGGCAGAAACTATCACCCACAGATGGAGTTCCCTCCCTCTCTGTCTCTCTCCCAAAATCTGTCCTGGGTTTAAGGCCTTCCAATGGGTTCAGTCAGTCTCCATCCAGATTATCCAAGACACCGCCCTTACTTAAAGTCAACTCATTCGGCTTTTTAATCACAGCAGCAAAATACTTTCACAGAATACCTAGGGTAGCATTTGATTGCTAACTTGAGGCTATAACCTCACCACCAAACACCCACCACAGAAGCCTGGCTCACCATGCAGTTTCCAGGCCTGTCAAGCTACTGCTCAACCTGCTCCAAATTGGAAAGTGCTAAGAGGTATGACTTCTCTGCCAGCTGTTGAATGACATTCTTCTGAGGTGCCAGGGCTGGGCTCTGATGCTGGGGAGGGGAAGCTGGTGGTGTCCAGGCACTGCCCTACAAACACAGAGAAGAACAGTGACTAAGCAACAAGCTAAATTTGGTTCCCATGGGATAATGAGAGATCTTGGTTTGCTGTGATAACTCAGATGTCCTAAACTGGCTGTTCCTCTTCCCAGATCCAGTATGAACTACGAAACTCTCCAACATGATTAGTAGAAACTTTTGGAATGCAGCCCACAGTGAGATATGTCACCCAGCACATTCCCCTGAGTGAGCTGCCTAAACCAGCATTCTAGATGCTCCACAAACTAGACGGTCAGCCCAGGAACTCACCCTGAGGACGTGCCTGAGAAGATGGGGTACCCAGAAGAATCTAGGCTCGCTGGGACTGAACCTGGGAGTGATGTGGGTATGAAAGGGTGCAAATGGTGTTCGCATCATAAAGAATGCAAAACATAACATGGAAAAATAGTTTTCAACATACATGACAAAGAATTGATAACACATGAAAAGCACTCTTTCAAAATGATGAAAATAGGCTCACAATCTGTTTTCTTAAGTGTCTTTTTAAAACTCTTTGATTTTTACATGGCAAAGAATGTGAACATACAATTAACATCCACAAAAGAAATTAACGTGGCTATGGAACATAGCAACAGATGTTCAGCTTTACTAGAAATTAAAAATTCAAGTAAAGTCATCCCTGGGCTATCATTTGCGACACCTCAGGCTGATAAAAGTTTAGAGAGATCCTGGTACTGTAATAAATGGAGAAACTGATTTCTGACTCTCTACTGTAGGGGTGTTACTGATGAGTCTCTCTATGGGTCAGTATTTGTCAAAAGCCTTTATGATTTTCCTGTGCTCAGACTTCTCTGTAGACTGTTTGCAAAGATGGCCAGAGCAGCTCCTCCCTTCCTGTCCCACACACCCTCTAGCAATCTGAGCTCCCATTCTTCCATCAGTTATCTGGGCTCACGTGGAGTCTTGCTGTGACCAACACAATGCTGCATAAGTGAAGCATTACAATGTCAGAGACTAGGCCTGCAGAGGTTTGGCAGTTTCCATTTTTGCCGTCTTGGCCCTCTGAGCCACCGCGTGAGGATGGCTGGCTACACAACTGGAGAGACCACATGGAGAGAGAGGCTCTGGCTGACCCCATGACTGCAGCTGGATCAGCGAGCCCAGCCAGCACCTCACAGAGCAGAAGAACTGCCCAGCTAAGCCCGGCCAACCCCCACAATGGTGAGAAGTGATACATAGTTGCCCTTTTAAGGTATTTTTGCATTTTAGGATGGTTTGTTACATAGTGACATATATGTTTAGAATTCTATAAAAATAATCAGACAATTGCACAAAAATACATGAACACTTATGGTAGTACTTAAACAACAAAAACACTGATATGATTTTGATGAAATGGAATAATGCCCATAAAGGAATAGCTAAATTAATAAGGGTGCCTCTATTACAGTAAAATGCAATGCAGCTATTAAATATGAGAATGCAGTCTCCATTTATTTACATAAAAATATAAGTACCATGTTAAGTGAAAAAAAAACAGGTTATGGGAGAGTGGGAATAGCTAAGTGATGGAATGTGCAGATGGAAATTTATAGTATGTATAAATTTAACTTATAGTAGAAGCTCAATTAGTGGTAGCTTCTGAGTATGGTCACATTCTTAAAATATAGGATTATTAATAGAATATTAATATCAGCTATTATATAATATCCATCCTGTACATTAATTCATTAATATATTAATTAATAGCAAAAGATAATATATTAATTAATAATAAATAACAATAGGAAACCCTATTTTTATCAAACGTATACATATATACATTATGTTATAATTAAGTATATATAACTAAGTATATAATTAAGTATGATATATAACTATATATTATATATAAGTATATATTGTATGTAAGTATGCATAAGTATATATTATACTTAATTATAACCAAGCATATATATATATATATATATATATCTCAAATATATATCATATATATATATGATAGTGGATTTAACAGATATCTCATTTTTTTCTCTAATCTCTTTTCCATTTTCAGAAATTTTATGGTGGGCTATATTTTATTTTTTATAGCCATTTCTAAATTTTAAAAAGCAAATTAAGAAAGCATTCTGCTTTTCACACTTTGATAATTTGCTTTAGCTACATCATGAAGTTTCCCTAAACTGCATGTGAGTGTACATGTGTCTGTATTCTTTGCATATAATTCCAAAAATGGAGGCCCCCACAATTGATAATAAGCTCCAGTATTGTTTATTTAAATGTATGATTTAAAAAAGATTTAAGTGTATCAAAGCATTGAAATAATGTGTACTTTCTACTAGAATCCATATCAGAACATCTTGTCCCCTAAATCTGATGATAAATTGCTTATAGAAATGTGACATACTATTTTTAAAAATCTTTGAATTATTTGTGATGCATAAAATATAAAAAATAGAGAAAATCGGGTTCTCCCTTCATAAAATAAACCTCTACTTTATTATATATATATATATATATATACACATATATATATATATAAAATACATTGTCAAAAGCCAGGAATATATATATTATATATATTTATTATATATAAAAATGTTTTATATATATAAAATATAGTATTAGCACTCAAAGATCCCTATAGTCTGGGATCTTTCTGGACAAAGTTCAGGATCATTAGAAGCCTCGGCTAAGGTTACCCAAGCTAATACACAAGCCATGCTGTTCTGGAGATGGAGAAGATACAATGAAGCACCAGGTGCACAGGGCACTCACACCATGGATCATTGAGGAGAGGAGCACGGTCTTTAAAAGCCCACCGTGGTTGTTTATGGTTCAAATCCACACTATATCTCCTTTTGAGGAAATTCTAAGGCATTTTATAATACTGAGATTCCCTATAATTGATGCAGTAAAGAGGTATTTTTGTCCAAAATTTCCTGAAATCATGGGGCATCTGACTGGCTCAGTCGGTGGAATATGCAACTCTTGATCTCTGAGTTGTGAGTTTGAGTCCCATGCTGAACATAGAGATTTTTATTTTAAAAATAAAATCTTTAAAAAACAATTTCTTCACATCATTTGATCATGGAATTATGGAATCTTTTTGTTTGTTGCTGTTTGGGGTGGAAGAAGAGGTGATTGTTGGTAGAAATAAGACTTTTTTATCTCACTGGACCCACACTAGTGTCTAAATGGTGGATGGACAGAAAGAAGAGAGGGAAGGAGAAAGGAAGGAAGGAAGGAAGGAAGGAAGGAAGGAAGGAAGGAAGGAAGGGAGGGAGGGAGGGAGGGAGGAGGGAAGGAAGGAAGGAAGGAAGGAAGGAAGGAAGGAAGGAAGGAAGGAAGGAAGGAAGGAAGGAAGGAAATGACACAGGAAAGAAATCAAGGTCTATAATTTTAAATTTATGATTCCAAGAATGCTCTGAAATAAGAAAGGTTTTTTTTCCTCTTCAAATTGATAGAGTCTCATTAGGTGGCAAATCTTGACCAGAAGTGCATGAGGTTATTTATGATCTTTACTGAGCCCTCCCAGTGAGAATATCCCTGTTTTGCTGCAGAAATATTGCTGTTAATGATGATGGGGCTTCCCCTCAGTCCCTAATGGGTCGTCACATAATCTAGGGTCATTGCCTCATGCTTCCTTTTCCAAATCTGAAACATTCTAAATTCAGCTGATTTGAAGGCATTTTGAGAAGAGACTGTGGATCTGTTCTGCATCCATATTTGTAGAGCTGTTCATACCAGGTAAATTCACTTTCTGGACTATGACATGGAGAGAGGGCCTCCTGGGTTTGCTGCAGTGGTTAAGTATGATGATATATACAGAAACCCAATACACTCTGGACATAATATATGCTTCAAGATGCCCACTGCTCTCTTTGCACTTTTTGCTGACCCAATCCCATGGGGCCCATCTGGTCAGCATCAATGCTTAGTGATCCTCCAGCTTTACCTGTCCTAAGTCAGGAGAGAATGGAGCAGAAGCCCAGATTATGTCTCCATTTATTCCTCCCCCTGCAGAAACCCTAACATAATTACCACATACATCAATTCTGCCACTAGAAGCTATGCCCAGGCTTATTTTGTTTTCCTTCATGCAGCTTTAATGATTTCCTCTGTGTAAAACATACCATTTTAAATTAAAAAATTAAAAATTCAGAGGCAGATATCCAAACAAGACAGCAGCACCCTCCACTGGAGGCCATAGCTTTGGAGCGCAGCATCATGCCAGGGACCATGCGTACAGTTAGCAGAGTGGCTGCTAAGGCTGTAAAGCTGAGTCCACAGTGGTGGGTCCTGAGACTGAAATACTGATGAACAGATCCAGTTAACCTGACTGCTGCTTCAAAAGTCTCCCGGTTTGTTATGCTATTTAATGGGACCAAAGTACATATTTGTAGGGAAAAAATAGGAATGACAACTACCTAACTGCATGCTATGTTTGAGGCTTGCATTCTTTGCAGGTTAGGAATGGGAAGAGGAACTGGAATTTAGGAGGAGGAGCTGAAGGCATGGAAGGTAGTAACAAAATACTCAAAATTATGTTTTTTTTTTTTTACATACTACAACCCAAGACTTTTAGAAAGAAGACCTTAGTAGGAGTTTGAAAGGTTGCTAAGAAATCACTTTGAGTTTCTTTGGAAATACGAAGTCAGGCTCAGATGCTAAGAAGTCCTCCAAGTCAAGCAAGAAGACCCCAGAGTCATGGGATTCCTGCTTTAAAAAAAAAAAAAAAAATCCAGGGCCAAGATGCAGGAAGGACTTGAGGTCTGAGCTTCCGTGAGCTGTCTTCTGACCCTCCCTGGCAAGACAGCTCTTCGATAGTGTACCTCCCCACCCTCTGGCCTCAGCTTGTTTCTGTTTGCTGTAAAATTGTTTATTCAAAAGATATTTATGGAGCATCTGCAATGTACCAGGCACTTTTCTAGACACAGAGAAGATCACAGGGAACACAGAAGGCAGCTCAGTCCTTGCTCTCAGCAGCAGGGCAGGCGTGAGCATCAGACCACCTACATCTTGGTATGCTAGGCCAGGCAAGGGCTTCTGCTGACTATGAACACCTTTTGTCCTTTACTTCTTAGAGTGCTGAGTACAGATCTATCCCTGTGTCTCTCTTATTAGTTGTAGTGAAGATGGCTAGCTGTCCACAAACCTTTGTTCCCCACCTCCATAGTAACCCAGCTGGAGCTGGGAAGTGGCTACTGGCCCAGCTCATCATGGACTTGTGAGTACTTCCAACCAACGGAATGTAACTGGAGGTGATGTGAACCATTTCAAGGCCAATGCTTTTAAGAGGTGGGTGCGCCTGCTTCATACTTGCTTTTCAACAAATGGATACAAAGTAGGACAAGACCCTGGGGGGTAAATGCATATCCTTGAATCATCATAGTGAGGAGAGCCACTTGCCCCAGTGAATAAGTGAATTGCTATTACACTTTAGAAAGAAATGAATTGCTACTATACTTTATTTGCTGCATTTTGAGGTATATATGTTGCTTGTATTTAACCTATCTTAACTAACACATCACTTAGGCCTTATTCTATAGCATATCTCCATATCTCCCTTCTAAGTTGATTTTTAACTCTCAGGAATCCTTTGTCTTTTATCCCTTTTAGCCTAGTTATCCTGATTCCTTCTAATTCTTTCTGTATTTTGTTGTTGTATGTTTCTACTCCTCTTGGGACATTTTACATAATGCTGCTGCTGCTGCTGCTGCTGCTTCTTTCTTCTTCTTTCCTTCATACAGCTTTAATGATTTCCTCTGTGTAAAACATACCTTTTTAAATTAAAAAATTAAAAATTCAGAGGCAGATATCCAAACAAGACAGCGGCACCCTCCACTAGAGGCCATGAGGCCTAAACTTCTGTGAGCTCTTCTTCTTCTTCTCCTTCTTCTTCTTCTTCTTCTTCTTCTTCTTCTCCTTCTCCTTCTCCTTCTCCTCCTCCTCCTCCTCCTCTTCTCCTTCTCCTCCTCCTCCTCCTCCTCCTCTCCTCCTCCTCCTCCTCCTTCTTCTTTCTTCTTTCTTCTTTCTTCTTTCTTCTTCTTCTTCTTCTTCTTCTTCTTCTTCTTCTTCTTCTTCTTCTCCTCCTCCTCCTCCTCCTCCTCCTCCCCTCCTCCTCCTCCCCTCCTCCTCCTCCTCCTTCTTCTTTCTTCTTTCTTCTTTCTTCTTTCTTCTTTCTTCTTTCTTCTTCTTCTTCTTCTTCTTCTTCTTCTTCTTCTTCTTCTCTTCTTTTCTTCTTCGGTCATACATTCTGACAGTTACTTAAACCTCATTCTGATGTACCTGTTAAATGGATAATTACCTCAATATATAAAGATCTACAAATCAATAGAAAAATGGGAAAAGTACATAGATGGTTCACGGAAAAGTAAATATAAATAGAACTTAGATGAAAAAGTCTACTTTCCTAAAATAAGAGAAATGTGAATAAAATTTGATTGAGATATTTTTCCAAATATTACCCTAAAAAAGATAAAGAGATATTAATACACTCTATTGAGTGTGGGAATATAGGCACCTTCATTTAGAGCTAATAAAAATTAGTACATATTCAAAAGAATGAATTGCAAATGCACTTCTCATTTTGCCCAGCTAATCAGTTTATAGGAACTTACCTTACAGATGGTTTTACGGGTACAAATTTACGTGCAGTCAAACTTATTTATTGCAGTTGCCATAATTGTAAAGTATCTTTATATAACCAAGAGGTTATCATTGAGGGACTGGTTAAATTATGGTATGTTCATGAATAGCTTTAAGCAATAGTGAGAAAGATTTTTATGCCCAGATAGGGATATATTAAGTGGGGAAAAAGGAGAAAAGTGTCTAGTACACTATTCTGGGGGAAAACATGCATACATAAATGAATACATAAATATATATGGTAATATATGTTATTGGTACATATACATGGTCATATACTATATATATGATTGTGTACTTATATGTATATTTGCTCATATAATATATATACAATACATATTATGTACCATATATATACACACATGTGTACACCCATACACACAAATTTATAGAGGATACAGTTGGGAAGCTGCACAAAAGCTGGCCACATTATTTGTTATATGGAGGAAACTTAGATGTAGGCAGAGGAAGGATGGAAACTTTTCACAGAATATATATTTCTTTTTTTTTTTTCAGAATATATATTTCTAATTTGGAACCATAAAAATAAGAAATCTACTCAAAAAGGAAGTAAAAGAAGTTCCCAAACTTCTTCTCTTTCTGTTACAACTATTTACTCACTGGAGTCATTATTTGGGCTGGGACCTTGGTTCTTAAACAATTTGGGAATTACGGTCCCTTTTATGGGTCTGCTGAGATCCATGGATAAAGAATGTACACAATATTATATTTAATCACAGGTATCCATGGACCTCTTTGGCTCAGTTACAAACTCCCGGTTAATATTTCCTGTTAAAAAAAAAAAAAAAAAAAGCAGGTAAAAATGGAGGGCAAGTGAAAGATTCTTATGTCTCTATTTCTCTTGTCTTTTCCTCTTAGAAACTGTGTCCCACCATGTTTATCTCATTGTTCTTTGTTTTAGAACACCTACCCTTCTTTATACCTAATTTTCTGGATTTCTTTGTGATTCTCCTTTAAAAAGAAGCCTTAAAAAATTACATGAGTTCTGTGATTGCATTTTTAAAAAGACTTCCCCTTAATTTCCTACCTCTTCTTAGAAATTGATTTCCCCTTGACACACTTTCAGGAATACACTTTTGCTCACCCCTGGGGCTCACTTTTGAACAACTGTTCTTTTTCCTGTCCTTGAACTGATTTAGTACAAGCCTTGTGTCCCTCTTTCCTTTGCTATTAGTATGCTCACTGTAATTCAGATTGGGAAAGAAGTTTCTTAAAACAATACCCCAAGAACTAGTATTTAAATTAATTCTACTAAAAATAAATAAAATAAAATAAATTCCTCATACCTTTGCAAAATTATAGAGTAATTAGAGACATTTTTTATTCTCATCATCCAATAGTTGTAGAATCCCTTCTGTGATAGAAAAAAACCTGGCACGGACTAGCACAGTCGGTGCTCAAGAATGTCTCTCATTACCTCATCATTTTAGCACAAAGTGCTTCAGACTGCTGCATGGCCTCAGCCTGCCTGCATTGCTGCCCACCTCTCTTTTCCTGAGATCCCTGCATTCAGGCCACACTGGTGTCTGGTACCAGGGTGAATAGAATCTGAAGCCCACTGCCTCACATTTGGGAAAGTATTACTCTAATTCACCTCACTACACTGCCTCCCTACTTGGGCACTTCATTCTTGTGCTCCACCCAGATCTCCCCTTCCCCTTCCGATGAGACAACTGTTTTTCTAGATTCTGGGAATGTTGCCTGGTGATAGCACTCACCTGTGTCCCTCCCCCAAGAATTGCATTTGACGAGGGGAGCCTCCTCCCCAAGAATAAACCCTTCCCTTGGGTCGGTCCAATGATTGCTTCAAGAGATGTACAGATGGCTGACCCCTTGCCTCAGTTCAGGGTAAGTTGGAAAATCTGTCTGACCTCTGGAGCATTCTGTGGGCTGAGCTGAAGCTGCTGTTGTGACTTCATGACAGCCCAACTCCTCCCTCTGCCCAACTCAGCTTCCCACGCTTCCTCCCTCCCAGATTCTGTCCCAAGAATCCTTTGCAACCACCACCTGCCCTTAATTCCCCATCTCAGAGTCTCTTGTCTAGGGAACACAGGACTCTAATAAAACTCTTAGACATCGAGTCATTCTAGAAAATTGCTTCCATGATAGCTAATAGTGCAATGAACATCAGTTGTTTTACCAAGCCCAACATCCTTACCCCCTTCTTCTCATATCACCCTCAGGGTATGCCTACCACCCTTCCCCTCCACCCACACTACAGTGGACAAGGACCCACAACCTCTGTTGCCCCCCTAGGGGGTATGGGCCCCAGGCCTAGCCAATTAGAGCAGCACATTGCCTTGGCCACTGTGATTGGTTGGAAATGGCACATAATCCCAGCTATGCCAATAAGAACCCTTCCCAGGGCAGCCCGAGGGGCTCAGCGGTTTAGCGCCGCCTTCAGCCCAGGGCCTGATCCTGGAGACTGGGGATCGAGTCCCGCATCGGGCTCCCTGCATGGAGCCTGCTTCTCCCTCTGCCTGTGTCTCTGCTTCTCTCTCTCTCTCTCTCTCTCTCTCTCTGATATGAATAAATAAATAAAATCTTAAAAAAAAAAAGAACCCTTCCGAGGACTTATGCTTCAACCATTGCGACTCAATCAATCATTCAATCCTCTCTGTCCCAGAGTTCAGAACTGACTGGTTGAAAGAAAATTTCAGAGAAAAGCAGGATGAAAAGATGAAGATCCCTGATGACATCATTTGACCAGTTGAATTCAGCTATTTCTCAACTCAGATCAGCTATGAAGTTTCACTTAGGGAGTTAATGTATTCTATTTGTTTAAGCTCAATTGACTGGTTTCTCTTATTTGAGAGCAAAAGAATCCTGTCTGATACATAGGGTTTCTTTTACTTGCCCTCAATTAATAATAATAATTAATAATAACAACAATAATTGCAATTTGAGTTAAACTTTTTTCTGGGGATGTATCCTTTCCTGCTTCTTACACAGAGCTCCAGAACTCAAGGCAAAACTATGCTTTCCCTGAATGCCTTGACATACTTCTGGCATCTTACAGTGATGCCCACAGTGTCCTTACATCTGTCAGACTTGGTGTGTCGGGCTCATTGAGTTCTCATGTCTAATTATTTTTTTTAAGATTTTTAAATTTATTCAGGAGAGACACAGAGAGAGAGGCAGAGACATAGAAGGAGAAGCAGGCTCCCTGCAGGGAGCCCAATGAGGAACTCGATCTGGGCACTCTGGATCACGACCTGAGCCAAAGGCAGACACTCAACCACTGAGCCACCCAGGCGTCCCTCATGTCTAATTATTTTGAATTAAAAATCTCTTCCATTACTGGGGTGCCTGGTTGGGGGCTTGGGTGGCTCAGTGGTTAAGCAGCCGACTCTTGATTTTGGCTCAGGTCACGATCTCAGGGTTTTGAGACAATCTCCGTTTCAGGTTCTGTGCTGGGTATGGAGCCTGCTTGAGATTCTCTCTCTCCCTCTCCCGCTGCTCCCTCCCCCCTTCCCACCCTAGAACAAAATCTCTCCCATGACTGCCAGGGTGTTGTTCTCTGCCATTTCTCTCTGCTGTCACTATCATTACTTCTAGCAACCCCTCTCCTCCCCTTTCCTTGCAGCTTTGACTTAGAAATCTGATCTCTGAGTTTATTTGAGCTGCGTGTAAAGTAAGTGAACATAGGTTTTGAGCAAATGCCTGATAGACTTTCCTGTGCCTTAAGTTATGTACGTTTTTGATATGTGGACATTGGACATTCAGTTGCATTCCATGATTTTTATACTTGACATGATCTATGTTTCCAATCAGGACATGCATGGGCTAGGAGACCTCCTCATAGGCAAGACATGATAGTCACCCATGCAACCAGAAAGCTTGGTTGGCAGAGGGTGGCCTCCATCTGGAATATTGTTCTATCCTGAAAATAATGTTCTCAAGTGAATGCATTCCATATGAAGCAGTGACTTTTTGCGCCAGGAAAACTAGAACGAAGCCCATGGTAAATGGTTCCGCACATACACAGGCAGCCGGCATTCATGCCAAGTGCCTTTTCACCTCTGTTGCTGTGTTGTGAGCTATCCCAGGTACTCACCTTCCTGGGTGATCTGTATGTGTCCAGAGATGAGAGTCAAAGTGCTAGCACTCAGCTGATGTCTCAGCTTGATTCCAATTGTTTTGATTTCAAAAAGAAATAAACTGACTTCAAGCAGCCAGCATCTGCAGCTCTGACCCGTACCGCTAGCCCCGGTGCTGGCGTCCTGCAGCCTGCACCGCGGAGGCCCACGGGTGGGAAAGGCGGCCTTCGCGCCTGTGCTCCGGTCTCTGGAGAGCAAAGAGCAGATAGAGAGAGAAGTCAGGGAGATGCTCCGGAGGACGGAGGAAATGGGACAGCCCGGGATGGGCCAAAGGCCTCGATTAGCATGAAAACAGCACGTGTTATTTTTGCACAAAGAAAACTACTTTCACCAATCATTTCAGCTCCTCTTTATCGCTTTTGAGTATGTTTATTTTGACGGCTTTTTTATTTATTCTTTTTTTTTTTTTTTTTTCCCAGTGGTGCCTCAGAAATACGGCCCCTTCTGGAGGCGGTAGGCAGCCTGGTGCTTCCCACCGTCCTCCCAATCAGGAGCCACGATAGTTGTCGGGGGAGCACTGAGCAAATGTCAATTAGCTATAAAAGTTCCACAAACAAGCGTTATGTCTTCCTCTCACGAGTCCCTGGGTGCAGCTCAAAACTGAGCAATAATGTCCACGGTTAAGGATGGCTGCTGGAGGCCCCAGCACGCTCTTCCCATTAATAATCTGGCGCTGGCGCTGGCGCTGGTGTGGAGTCACCCACGTCCGCGCGAGCCAGGCGGCTGCAGGAACAGGGGCTCCAGTCACATCTGCGGGGAGGACAGGTGACCCCGGTGGCCCTCGGCTCATCCCCCGCGGCGACTTAACCCCTCAGGGCCCGGCCCAGCCTCCTGCTTCTGTCCTGCCCACGTCTGCGATCGCACCAGGCTGCTCTGGCTCCGAGGAGGCAGGAGAGGCGGCGCGCCCTGGGGTCGCTCGCGGTGCTCCAGGAACAGCCACGTGGCCTTTATTTACAGACAAGCTCGCTGGCCTTGGGGCTGGATCGTCAAAGCAAGTCTCTTCCGCAAGCCAGAGCAGGCCTGTGCGGCCAGGAATGGGGCCTGTCTGGACCCGTGAAGTGTCATAAAACCGTATTTATGAAAACAGGCAGCTGGCCCGAGCACTGCGGTTTGTCAATTTGATTTTTTCCTAATGTTGTATTCAAACGTTATTTATCTTGACTATGGGGTTTCTGGCGCCCCCTTAAATCTGGTGCCTCGGTCCGTGACCCACTCTCCTCACCCCAGGCCCAGCTCTGCTTTTTAGCCGGAGAGGATGTGGCCGCCGTGGGTCCTTCTACAAGGGCTCACCTGTGTGTTTCAAGGAAATGACCATCCCCCCTTGGGAAGAGTTGGGAAGAAAGATCCCGCAGTGCTCTACTTGGAAAGGGTGTCCGGAAAGACGGTGAAGGCAGACCCCAGTTTCAATTCTTGTGCCACGGCCACGTGAGCTTCAGCAAGTCATCCAACTTCTCTGACCTCAGGCTTCTCATCTATGAAGCTGAAATAATGATACTGACCTCAGAGTAGGGCTGTGGAGATTGAATGAGGTGTGTACGTCAGGCAGCTGGCACTTGGTAAATGACACTTCGCCAAATGTTTGCAGAGTGAATAATCAACACACAAGCTGTTGGTTTCATATCATCGGATTGCCTTCAGACCAGCTGACCTTTTTTGTCATTTTGCTTCTACATCAAGTTTTCATGATTTCTTCACATTTTATGTTCTGTGCTAGACCCAAAGGTCTATAGATTTCTGTAGAAATCTTTTCTGTATCCCCCTCCTTGTGCTTTAGGCAAGCATCTGATAAGTGTTGGTTGCATGAAAGGAAAGAAGGGTTATTTTTTTTTTTTAAGATTTATTTATTTGGGAGGGACTGAGGGGGAAGGAAAGGGAAAGAACCCTAAGCAGACTCCCCACTGAGAGCAGAGCCCAGTGTGAGGCTCGATCCCATGACCTTGAGATCATGACCTGAGCTGAAATCGAGAGTCAGACGCTTAACTGACCGAGCCACCCAGGTGCCCCAAAAAGAAAGGTTATTAATGAACTATGGTATGAATAGATTTAAAACCATAGAGTGTGGTCCTGGATAGGTGACCTGAACCATTTACCATACTGTCAGCTCCAGGACTCTTCAGAGGGTTGGACTCAGAGCAGAGAAGCCGGGGATCCCTGGGTGGCTCAGCGGTTTGGCTCCTGCCTTTGGCCCAGGGCGCGATCCTGGAGTCCCGGGATGGAGTCCCGCGTCGGGCTCCCGGCATGGAGCCTGCTTCTCCCTCCTCCTCTGCCTCTCTCTCTCTCTCTCTCTCTCTATGTCTATCATAAATAGATAAATAAATATTTAAAAAAAAAAAAAAGCAGACAAGCCCAGAGACCTTGAAAACTACAGTGACCCCAGTGATTCCCAAGTGGAGAGTCGTATGCATAGATCATTGCCCAGGTCCTTGTCCCTCTAAGTGGAGGTGGCAAGGAGAAGAGAATTTAATGCTTTTACTGCTTCCAGGGTTGGCCCATGGAGATTCAGTTAATTCATAACTGCTCAAGAGTCAGAAAGTTCTGGGTTATCAGGGAAAGGCTGCGCTGGGGGCTTTTTAGGTCAAAGACGTCAAGAGGCAAGCTTATAAAATGGGTGACCGTGTGATTTATTATTCAAGCTGGGGTAATTTTGGAAGTGAAAGGAGATGCAGTTATAATTATGCTAGAATGAAAAACACCAACCCAGGCTGTTCTAGGCAAAGCAGGACACACATTCACTCTACTTCTAAGGCAAACATGCAAGGAGCCCCCTGCTCAGTGTTGGAAAGAATAAAGTCATCTGTGCCTGTGCCCCGGAGCAACACTGGCTTCTTTTGCAAGTGGGCAGCTGCATGTCTGCCCTCTGCAGCCCGCTGCTGTCTGGTAATTGGACAATTGTGCCCTTCTCTGCCCGCTGTGTCCTCTCCTTACCCCAGAGCTGGCTTATTCACCCATGGCTGTTTGCTGGCTCTCCAGTTGCACTTGGGGTCTTTGTGTGAAAGAGTGATGTCTCAGGAGCCTGCAAAATGGAATCAGAAGTGGAGAGGCCCCCAAAGGCAGAATGCCAAAGAGGTGTTCACGGGGGGGATGTGAATTGTCTTCAGATAAATGACTGGTATAAGCTCCGGAAAAGATGGTAGAAAATCACCCAGTCTAATATGCTGCCTGAGAGACTCTCCCTCTAACCAATTTAATGTTGAGGAGAGTGGAATCAAAACGGTAAGGTAAGGGGCTTAAGTATGTGCATTCCTCCCAGTTCAGGTCTCTGGCCCACAGGCCCTCCCTGGATTCCAGTCTCGAATATCCCACGGCTTCCTCGACCTCTCCACTGACAGAAAGATCAGACTCAGCATGTCCCGGCAGGCCCTGGGTCTCTCAACCCACCTGAGCAACCCCTTCTTCCCTGTCGGCTACTCAGGCCCCAGCTCAGGGAGTTACTTGCAACTCCTCACATCTTCCTCCACGTATCACATCGGATCTGTTAGAAAGCACTATTGGGAATGCATCACCGTCTGACCACTGCCGCTGCCTGTTTCAAGCCCCCTGCGTCTCTCGTCAGGGCTCTTAGTATTACTGCCTCCTAACTCCTTCCACTTGTACCTGCCCACAGTCTTTTTCCCACTGGCCAGTCAAATCTATCCTTTTATTTTTTATTATTATTATTTTTTTAAATCTATCCTTTTAAAACCTAAGTCAGGCTGTGTCATTCCTCTGCTCAAATATCCCAAAGCAGTTTCCCATTTTCTTCAGACAAAAAGCTGAAATCCTCTCTCAGGCCTGCAAAGTCCCACATGAACTTCAATCATCCCCAGGACCAGCTCAGTCTCATCTTCTAAGGATACATCCTGGTTCTCGTAGCTATCACCATTCTGCCCTGCTTGCTGTTCCTCAAATAAACCAGGCACACCCCTGCCTCAGGACCTTTGCACTGGTTGTTTCATGTGCCCAGAACTCTCTTCCCCTAGATCCTTCTTGGCTAAATCCCTCTCTGCCTTCAAGTGTTTGCTCAAAGTTTCAGCTTCTATGGGACTTATTTTTCTGCATAGCATCCATTACCTTCTCATATACTCTGTATTTTACTTATTATTTTTTGTGTATTGTTTCCTCTGGGTGGAATACGAGCTCTCTGAAGGTAGGAATGTGTGTCTTGTTCGCTGGTGTGATCTTAGAACAGGGATCTGGCACAAAGCAGGAATTCAATGAATATTTTCTGACTGACTGAATTGTGCAGCTCTTCACCAAATGCTACCAGGTGTCAGGTGCGTGCTAAGTATATCAAGATGTCCACGGCAAAATATTCCTCTTAATGTGACCCCGAATTTTGGGGATGGAGGCATGGCCGGCCCTTGTGGGACATAGTAATGATGCATAGCAGTGGTAAGGATGCAGCGTGCACCCTCTCTTGTTCTCCCCAGTGATCAAAACAGCCTTCCCCACAGCAGGTGATGCTGGGACTGGAACTTGACGAGCGAGTGGAATTTTACCAGGCAGTGGAGCAGGGTGGCCAAGCTGTTCCTCACGTCTCAGTGGGTTTTCATTCTGCATACTGATTCGGAGGGCGAGCCTGGCACCAGGGAAGTAGGGATGAGGAATTAATTGTAATAGTCATGTTGCTCAGACAACATGTTCTTCTCAACAGACAGAAGGATGACCTGACTGCTTCCCGGGACGCTCGAGTCACCCAAGTGCTATAGTTTGCTCACCTGCTGGTGAAATGAAAAACAATTTCCTTTGAGAGCAACCTGGGCCAGTGACCTTACAGCACCGGAGCCACTGTGCTGATCACCATCCACAGAAATCACTTGCTGGGATGGATGGCTGCCCTGCTTTCCCCACAGAGCATTTTCAGAGCATAGTGTGGTCCTGTATCCAGTTTCCCCTGGATTCTTAGGAAGCCCTGGCTTGTTAAGGGCCTTTGGTTTGCAATTTCTTAAGATAATTTCCTGTAAGTCAAAGATACATCTGTGGTGGAGCTTAGTTGTTTTTAGTTGAGCCCAGATTCCCTCTGAGGAATAAAAGGACCACCAGATATTTGATGTTTGTTAACTCCTTCTGTGGCATAACAGAGAGAGAGCATGCATCGAGGTACTTGGCGGGTGCTGCTTTCTGGCGTTGGGGCCTCTGGGACCACAGGATCGTTCCAAATCCCACCATTGCCTATCTACATAGGTTTGACAGTTCTGGTGGTGGCGATAATACATCCGTTAACTATTTCTATGTAACAAATCACTGCTGCACTTAGTGGCCTAAACCAGCAAGTTATCACTTCTCACAGCTCTGTGAGGTGCTTGGATTGGCCCCTTGCCAATTTTGTCTGAGACAACTCTTGCGACTGTGTCCCGCTGGAAGGGCAAGGTGGCTGGAGCTGTGTTTGGTTGGGATGGCCAGAGCTTCATTCCCGTTTCCTCACAGTGGGAGGCTTCCTGGCATCATGGCCCCAGGATAGCCTCCCCAGAAGACAAGCCCCAATGCATATAACACTTACCAAGGGCTTGCATCTTGTTGAGTTGGCCCAAACAAGTCACATGGGCAAGCCCAGAGTCAGCGTGGGAGAGGGGTATAGATACTGGGAGGTATGGTTAGTCGGGCCATGACATAACAATCTTACACAAAAGGAAAGGAGAGATCACCAACTAGGTCTTCCTAGCCCAGGTCCTGTGTCTCTTCCCTTCTGCCTTTTGATGTCTTAGAGTTCTCACCTGCAGTCTTGCGTGTGCTGCTCACCATGCTGCTAGGCAATGTGACCAGGAAGCACTTAGGCCAACAGGTACATCCTTAGACCATTACCTTCAGTGATGGTTTTAGGATGGTTCCAGCTCTGATTCTGACTCTGAGCACCCAGACCAATTCTGAGTACACGCAGATACCCCTTCTTCTTTCCCTGGAGTCCCTGGAGTTAGCACTCCGCATCACAGAAAAGAAACCCCCGTTGGAGTTTGCCTCAGACATGCATGAGCTCAGTGTCTGATGGGACAATGCCTCTCCACTATCATGCTCAGATGATCTCTCCAGAGAGCAGGCCTTTTATCTGTCATAATTATCTGTCATAATCACCTCTAAGATGGTCTCTAAAGACCCCTGCTCCTGGTCTTCAAGCCCTGTGTGATCCTTTTCACTTGAGCAGGAGCTGGGTTTACTGACAACAGTATGCAGTGAAGTAGTGTGACTTTACTCCTGAGAGTAAGTTATAAAGAGGCTGTGGCCTCCCTCTTGGGTGCTTTCCTGCATTCTCTTGGGTCCCTTACTCTAGAAGAATCTGACCATCAGGTGGTGAGGCAGCCCTGTGGCAAGACCCGCCTCAGTCTGCCTGACAGCTGATCTTCTGAGGCCTCTTACCAACAGCGATATGAGTGAGTGAGCTCAGAGGTTATCCTCCCCAGGTCATTCTCAAGATGACTGTGGCCCCAGCTGATACCCTCCACACAGCCTACAAGAGACCCCAAATCAGAACCACATAGACAAGGTGCTCCTGGATCCCCAACCCAAAGGAACTGCGAGATTACATGTGTTTGCTGTTTCCAGCTGCTACATTTTGGGGCAATTTGTTACACAGCAATAGGTAACTAGTACACAATCATGTCCTCACTTTGGGACACATACAGCCTTTGTAAAAATGTGCAGAACTCAGGATCCCCCACCCCCCCACCTCCAGACAGTGAGTAAAAAACTAAGTGAAGCAAGAAGGAGGAGTGACAGGGAAAGAGGAGGGGGCGGGAGGATTTCTTTGGTCCCCTGGAACCATAGGCCCTTGACTTTCCTTCACTGGATGTTGTGGTGTTTGGAAATAACCATCCAAGCAGAAAAAAGTCCTCACAGGGTTAAAAGGGTAGCAACAAGTAATTTAATACTTTGTTTGATTGGATTAGTAGCAAAGGCATTGCTAGTCTCTAACGGAGACAAGGAAAGTTTAGCTGTTTAAATTAAATCTCTTCAGCATCATTGGTCTGAGCAGTCTACTTATCTTTGCTCCAGATGCTCTACACATTTCTGTTTCTCTTATTCTGGGGTGGAAGGGGAAGCAAAAATGAATTTTCTTTTCTTTTCTTACGTAGGTACATCCCCTGGACCTACCCCACGTGACTACTGCAGCACATATGGTTTAGAGCCATTGAGAATAGTAATGGATCTGCCTGGCTTGGGTGAGCACTGGAGCAGAAATTCTCCCTCCTTTTAACACTTTGGCTCAGTGAGGCAGGCCAAGCCCTGTAATCATCATTGATTATCTCATTCGGCATGACTCCTGGGAAATCTTGGGTGAAAGCAAATTGAATTGGATATTTGCTGCCACTCTTGTAAAAGGATCCCATCTTAGATTAATTTCAGGCATGATGGCAGCCTAGAAAATGAGGTCCCAGAGTAGTGTGGCCAAGGGGGCTGTCAGGCACTGTGAAAAGATACAGCCCTTGTGAGCTGATGTATGGAAAGGCTTTATAGCAAAGCACTATCTTTTAACATAGAGGATTAGTCACAGAGGGGAGGCTCCTCCATAGATGAGTTTGCCCGACTGGCACAGGGAAAAGGCTGATTGTTAAAAAGATTAATTAAATAAAGCCCACACTGCATTGTTCCTGTGGGTGTCCTAGGCCTCCTAGGGAGAGAGGGCTGCACCAGGTCTCTTGGGGCAGGATCTTAGACATAAAGGGAAGAGAAGCTCTTTTGTGGACTTTGGTTCATTCTGAGCAATCCCTAGCCCTTAGTGGGGGAAGATGAATAGGCGAAATTTAAAAAGGCCAGGGGTTTATTTAATGAGAGAGGAGGATTTGGGGCTGGTGAGTCCTGCTGGAGGCCCCGTGGCACTGCTGAGAGATAGAGTAGCACTCAAACTTGAGCCCTCAGCCACCTGCCTCCCTCAAAAACATCCCACCTGACCAGAAGTGGGGCCTTTCTGACCCTTGTGAAGAAGATCCCAAAAGGACGGTGGTTGTGAGATTGGGTGACACATATGGTGCCAACTAGAGAAAGCCAATGATGTGAAATCAGCATGTAGGGACCAACCCTGATGGCAAATGGAGCCCACGGGCATCATCGAGCAGAGCAAACAAAGCTCTGGCTGTGAACCTAGCGAGATGATATGTGCAATAACAGAACACTAATAATAATAATGACAGTGACACTAACACATACTCTTCATCAAGTGGCATTTACGTGTCAGGATGTTTAGATCTAACTCTGCAGAGAGAGATCCATATAGATATATAGCAGCCCAGCAAGATAAGTATTATTTGTGGTGAAAAATGTTGGTACTCCTCCAAAATCACCTTGGGTCCCTTTTCACCCATTTTGGGTGTGTTCTTGCCTCCAACAGTAAGCAGCTGTGCTATGTTCATAGGGTTTCTCCTGGGCCAGTGGAGCTAGTTTGGAAACATTGGAGACACAGAGGTGCCCTGAACTGGGCACTAACAGGTGCAGAGAAGCAAAACAGCTCTAGGAGGGTGAACTCAGAGGTGTAATTTGCGGGCCAGAGTGCTGCTGAGGATTAGGCTGAGGATACTCTTTGTAGGCCTTTTTTTTTTTTAAGATTTATTTATTTGTTTCAGAGAGAGAGGGAGGGGAGGGGCAGAGAGTGGGTAAGAGACAGAGAGAGAGAGAGAGAAGCAGACTCTGTGCTGAGTGTAGAGCTCCATGACCCTGAGATCATGACCTGAGCTGAAACCAAGGGTCTGATACTTAACCGACTGAGCCACCCAGGAGTGCCTACAGGTTTGCGGGATGTTTGCCTGAGATTACATTCCTGCTTGGCTTCCTCCATTTGTCTCTCCTGCTTCCCCTACTCAATTTCCAGCGTCTCCTGGGAGTGCTTCCTTAGTAATACAACCCTTCATCTTGGGATCTGTTTCTGGGAAATCTAACCTAAGGCATTATCCCTGATTTGCAAGTCAAAAGCAGAAGTTTATGGTGAGGTGGAGTTACTAGCTTGAGTACGGTCACACAAGTAAATGGCTTGTTTATGACCAGTCCTATCTGACTCCAGAGTCCATGTTCTTCACATCACCCCCAAAAGCCCGTTACCAAAGGGGAAATGTTTGTGTAGGAAAAACTTGGAGAAAAGCTCATGCTTATTATCATACTTTAATTCCCTGCTACAAGTGTTTCTTGCCCATGGGACCAAGAGTTGGTCAAGGTCAAGACACCTCTGACAGCAACATCCTTGTAAGTGGATTTGTAGCTCCTACACCCAGCTTCATACACCCAGCTAGATGACACCTCACTATGATACATTCCACATGCTGGCACCAGCATGTGACACAGAAGATAATTCTCTTCTGGTGCTGGCATATGGGATGTATCACAGTGAAGTGTCATCTTTTCGTGTTCATTTCCTTTAAAAGCTAGCATTGGGCAATGGTGGTCCTGATCTGTCATTGCTACCTGCCTGCAAGAGAGCTAGTAAGGCCTAAGGGGAGATAAACTTAGGAACCTGATAGAGCCCAAGCCCTGGCCTTGGTGCCAGAGAAATCACCTAAAATTGGAGAGGTAAGAACAAGACTTGCAGAGGCTGGAGACCAGGATTGCCTTGGACTCAGAAGGAACAAGACTGAAATTCTAGAAATTCTGAAATTCTAATTTATAAGCCAGATGTGAAGCTTTAGACAAATTACTTAATTTCTCTGGGCCTTGTGTTCTCATCTACAGACTGGGAATTCTGTTTATAGAATTGCTATGACTTTTGAGAGAATGAATGCATGCAAAGGATCTATTGTAAGGATTGGTGCATGGTAAGCATCCAATCATGGTACTTGTGCTTTAACTAATAATTGCAAATAGTTTTTGCTTATTTTAAGTAGGAGGCAATGGTCAGGATATCAAATACAGCTGGCTTGTCATATATATCAGCATATACTCAAACTCTAGCAAATTGCCTGCTCTAGTAAGGCAAGGGAAGGGAAGACCTGTATAATAAAAGTTCCATTTTCTCATAGGAGCAGTGTCTTCCGTGGCTTGTTCAAAATCATAGCACAAAATAGGGAATGTACGGCTGTGAATTTTTACATTCTGGTAGAGTTCTATAACCTTCGGACTTACAGACAGTTAGTGGAATTGCTTGGTTGCTGGCTTGAGGGCCACTCAAGTTAATTTCCTGCAAGTGTCCAATTGGCCCTATTTTCCAGGTGACAGTGGCTTTTGGTAGTGATCTCAAACAGAGGCCTAAACAATGTTTAGGTTTATAGCATGCCTACTGGAAATGTACTTTAATACCTGTGACCACAATAATGCTGCAGAACAATCACTAAAATGTCAGTTGGCTACAACAACAGAGGTTAATATTATTATTTTGCTTATGTGACTTCGGGTCAGATGGAAGCTCTGCTTCAAGCTATGGGTTGGTCAAGTCTGCTCATGTGTCTGCCTTCTAGGGCCCAGCCTGAAGGGGCACACTCTGCTTATGGCAGTCACAGGCCAGTCCATGCCAGCACGTTTAGAGCCTCTGCATGTGTTAGTCTGCTAAGATTACATTGGTTAAAGCAATCATTGGGCCAAGTCACAAACCAAGTAGGTGAGGAAACATACTCTGTCTAGAGTAGGGGAGGGTCTCCAAAGTCACATGGCAAAGTATGTGGATGAATAATTTTATAGTGAGAGAGGCAATGAAGAAGTGTAACAACAATCCAATCTACCACACAAGAAAAATGAGACGTCGCACTGTACCAGAACTAGGACAAAAGATAACAACAATCAAAGAGAGATCAGAGGGTTAGCATTGATGCTCTGAGCATCTGCTATGCAGTTGGGACAAAGAACACTGAAATTACCCCAAAGAATACCCAAAGATCTCCCTTCTGTACCCCAACTTATGATTAGAAGTAAACAGATAACAATCAATATACACATGGATATGTCATAAGTTAAGATACATAAATGATGTGTATCTTAACTGCTGCTCCAGGTAGATAGTCACTGCTATGACTAAACCTGGCTAACAGCTCCTGAGAGAGCCACTCCCTGCCTACCTAAGGATTGAGCTAAGTGGGTAGGGGATTATCCCTAAAAGGCTTCTGGGTTTCTTATCTCAGCCATGCTTGAGATTTGTGTTTAAAGGTCCTCAAAAATACACTTTCCCTCTCACTGCCTGTCTAAGCTCTTGGTGGAAGACTGCTGACTCGACTGAGCTTCTAGGAATGGGGACAGACATAAACTAAACCATGATGAAATGGATCTTGGCCTCTGCTGATGAAAAATGGGGCATCTCACCTGGGGTGTCTCACAGGTAGTGAAATTAAACTGAGAACAGAAAATAAAATATAATCCCAGTTCCTTAAAATGCACCTAAATAAGTGCAAACTACAAAAATAAGTAGCAAGAGGGGAGTTATCAGAGACTTTTAGAACTCAGTGGACACAGGAACGGTCTCTTTTACAGTTATTGAAACAGAAGCTTATCAACTTAAGGGACTGTTCGAGGCACATGGGTATTTAGTGCCAAGGACCTTTGCATTAAGTGTCCAGTTTTCACTCCTTATCTTGCAAACTCGCTGTTCACAAGAGTCTAGAAGGTTTTCAGTGTCTGCATTTTGAATAACAAGAATTGAACTGGAGACAAGAGGGGCAAAGGTTACATAATCAATGAAGAGATTATTGAGTAACAATGCTGACCTTGGTTGTGAAAAGAGAAAAAAGGCACTGCCATGGTATTCATACAACCCAGGAGGAGGGGCGGGGAGTCTTCTTTGAGTTCATTGCAATCTGGGGATAAACCCTGATTTGAATACTTTCCAGCTATAAACTTGAAAATGCCATTAAATTTCCTTAAGCACTGCTTCCCTCATTCGCAAAGTAAAGATAATTTTTTTCTGAGCTTCCAGCTTTGAAAGGTTATTGTGAGTTTCCAAATGCAGGTTATTCAGTCCAACAAAAACATTTACTATGTGCCTACTCCACACCTACAGGCACTAGAGAGTCATCGATGAGTATAGCAAGAGCATGCTACATATGCTAGCTGATGGAACACGCGTGTGCATAAGAGAACAATCATTATTATCACTACCTTGAGAGGAGCTCCCTTCTCCCCTGGAAGCAGTGACTAGAAAGATATCCGTCGATGCTTCCATCACCCACACAGCTCAGAGCTCTAAGACTTACTGCTCTTGGTAGTCACAGAGCACATAAGACATTATCCAATGGTCATTGTTTAAAATGGTGCTTCTGAATTTTTTTTTTCCTTTATATACATGCGAGTTTCAAGGACGACTTAGGTGTTGTTCTTGATGAAGCATCATGATCCAGAAGGGAAAGTGTAAGACAGAACATTGTGGATCAGGGGCTAAATATCTCGAGTTGCTTCATTCCCAACTTGCTTTAAGGGTCTGGATAACTCCAGTTTTCTGAATTTGGAATTTCCTCCACTCTACAAGGAGGAGGAATCTTGCTCTGCTTGCTCCAAAGGTTTCATGGGGAGTCAAGATAGCAGTGGGTATGGAAGATTTTTTGGTTTTTGTTTTAATTTATAAATGCTAAAAAAAAAAGGTTAACAGCAGGCCACAACCTATTTTTGGCCTGTATTTGGGACATCTGGGAAAAGAAAAGATAAACCAGATGAATTCTCTTGTCAGCTCGCTAGTAACCAAATTTACTGTAAAACACACAAACGGTAATTTACCATTTGGTAAATGATATTTACCAGCAGAAAGATAAGGGAGAGTCTTTGTCTATGAGTTACTTATAGCAGAAGAAACCTAGTCTGTGTCAGCTACTTATTGTAAATAAACCTGAAATATATGTATTTATGGGACATGGCTCACTGGAAAACGTCTCATAAGCCATGTGATTTATTTGCCAATTGCTATGTCTTGCTATTGCATGTAAACTGATTCAGAAGCGAACTTAATGCTAGGTCTGATGAGTGATTCACGCTGAATCTCATCTGCGTCCTTTCATGATATGTCAGGTGCCATCATAGTTAAGGTATGAAAGGACAGGTATAAAAAGGTGCTTCACAACTAAAATGACTCCTCTGTTCAAGCAATGTGCTTACACTTCATATATGAAATCTTAGGCAAAGCAATCCTCGTACCGAAGACAATAGACAACCGGGGCAGTGGTGTCAACAATCCTAGATCTTCCTGAGGGAACAAAGCTTGGCTGTATCTTGCTATTTCCAGTAAACTTTGAATCAGGAATAAATTTGGTACTGGGTGTTGTCAATGGTTTGAGTTGAGTCTCATTTGTTTAATCTCTGAGCTTCCTCAGGTGTTCTCATAGATAAGGAAGGCATTGTCATCACATGCTTTTGGGCATCACCAAGGAAGTACCTGTAAGACCTAATCCAGTCTTGAGGGTAAAGATTTTGTGCATGTGTGAGATACAAATGATAAAGAGAAACACACACTCTACAAAACAGCAGGGTCTTCTTAAAGCCTTTGAAGCCAGTTGAGGCTGGGTGAGTGGGCGTGGAAGAGTAGAAAGAAAATGCCCTGGGGCTTTGCTGTTACAATCAAAGAGGCAACAGTTAGAGCTGGCTTTTGGGTGGGTTCTTCGGTCACCTGTTTAACAGAGTGGGTGTGGGCACCAGTGTCCACAGCCACAGATAATGCACTTGATCATTCTTGTGGTTGGATTTTCCCCTCCCAACTAGCTCCTGACCATCCCGCAAACCATTTGTGGTCTCTTTTTGTGCCCATTAGGACATTAGCATTCTGTGTATTGCCTTCCCTATCCACTGTCATTACCTTGACATACATGGCGTGTGTACAGCTCGAAGAGCAGCAGAAATGAGGTGAGCTTGGACTCCCCTTCCAAGTGCTCTGCCCTTCTGTTTCTTTTTTTCACATGTTGCCCATCACCATTTTGAAAGCCAAGGGATAGAGACTATCCAGAGATGGATAAGTAAAATAGTCTAAGTAAAAATATTTTTTAGGGGGGATTAACCCAAAAAGGCAAGAAAGGAATATTTTATCTTCTTGGAACTCCCAAAGCCCCAGACAGAGAGGGAATTGGAGAGAACAGAGAGCAGTTTTCCACCTTGACTCTCCATCTTAACTGAAGACTTACCTAGGGTCCTTTTAAAAAATGCTATGCCTGGGCCCCACTCCAAACTAGTGAAATTAGAATTTCTAAGAGTGAGGCTCAGCATGCATTTTAAATGTTTCCTAAGTGTTTCTAATGGGTAGCCATAGTTGCAAACCACTAGGATAGATATTTTGTAGTCATTTGTTATAGTTCTTATGAAAAAGTCAGGTAGTTCATGTATTTTGGGGCATAAAATGGCTCAGGACTGAAATATTTGCTATTGTGAGAGAAGCTATTTAAAATGGCAGCCCAACTGCAGACCAGAGCATTGTCAGTCCATCTATGAAACAATTTATTTTGATGCTTATGGCATTAACCAATCCTGAGATCGTTCTGTCTGATGAGAATGTGTTTAATGACCTGAGTCCATCTATGAGCCAGAGAAACACCCTGATTGACTTCTCCTTTGACAAGTTTATCAGCTTGAGGAGGACATTAATATTTTTACCGTTAAACAAAATGACTTACAAGTGGGATCTTATTAGAAAATGTGAGCTCCAAATCACGTCAGGAAGAGAACCCTCCCCACTTCCTTCCCAATAATGGAGCTGACACTTCTGTTCTCAGGAGAAAAAGCACTGAAACTGTGTGTTATTCCAGAAATTCTGAACTGTGCAGCCAACTGGATCACTTTAAGGACCCAAATGGGAGACATATTTGTAGTCAATGTCTGCACATAAGGAATTTCTCTCTGCATAATTTTGCTCTTAAGGGTGATGGAATGAACTCTACTTTAATTAAATGCAGAGGGACACTAATCTACTTTGAAAGGCACCACTAATCCACTTATTGGCAGCTAAGATATGTAGATACTAATGGGAGTTTCGAGAGAGCAGGCACAAGAGGGAGACCATTTCTAGGAAATACCCACTCTTGGAATAGGCACTGTTGTGTATATATCCTTCATGGCCAATGGCTACCAAGCAACTCCAAGTAAATCCAATATACTCTGCTTACCTCATGGCTTATGTCTTCATTAGGGGGTTATGCACATGATATAAACAGTTTTTGGTATGCAATGATATTAAGAAATGAAGAATCTATTTATAATTTGGTACTCATGCCTAATTATACATTAGTTTGGTCTTCTGTTAATAAACTTTTGGATATGTACTCTAAACTTCTAGTTTTCTACGTATTATTATGGTTTTGTATTTCTGCCCTGTGGAAACTTAAAAAAAAAAAAAGGTATATGCTACTGCATTTATTGGTGTTACTATGAGTAGTTTCATGACTGTTTTTACTTTCTTTGCTTAAACAGACATTGAAATTTCTAGTGCAAATTACTCGCTCATAGAATATAACTGTTGTTCAGGAAATGCTTGAATATTTTCAGCAGAGGAAAGAAAAGTATATTATCATCATTTTTAAAAAATATTTTATTTATTTATTTAATCATGAGAGACACAGAGAGAGAGAAAGGCAAAGACATAGACAGAGGGAGAAGCAGACTCCATGCAGGAAGCGCAATGTGGGACTTGATCCCGGGACCCCAGGATCACGCCCTGCGCCAAAGGCAGACACTCAACCGCTGAGCCACCCACACATACCTCATCTTTTTTTTTTTTTTTTTGACAAAATAGCTTAACTGTCTAAGAAATAGTCCATGCATACACCATGCACACACCTTCATTCGTTGCACACTCCTAAGACTGGCCCAGGAAAACTTTCATTCTTCCTGTGCTCTTCATTGAAAGCTAAGGGAAGGACAAAGGAAAGACATGTAGAGCAGGAAGAGAGAAGGATCTCAGAAGGACAATAAAGCAGCTGTTAGCAAACCTATACCATGTCTTTAACAATACAAACCCCATCCCTAAACAACGTCACAACCTCCTGTTAATCTTGTGACACTCCGTTAAAAAACAAAAGTACATACACAAACCCCTGATGTGATTCAGATAGAGTCAAAGTCTATATTTGAAAATTAACCATGGGCTCATTTGGGAGCTAGAATGGCAAGAATAAATTAGCATTTATTGTATGACTGGTACAGTCACTATTATTTATTATGCATAATGATTTTATAGGATAGAAATCATTATATTCATTTTGTACTTAGAAACTGTCCTAAAGTCACACAACTTATACAGCTAGTGAATTAGAGGTTGGAACCCTGGGGTTGCCTTGAAGCTGGTTCTGAGGAAGTGTAACATGAATGCACAACTCTGGACAATACATATACTGAAAATACTGGAGAGTGACCAGAAGCAGGCAGAAACGTCTATCCTTTGAAGAAAGGACCAGCACTGGATGAGTTATTTATTTTATTTTCTCTACAACATACATACATACACTTATTTATTTATTTAAAAATATTCTATTTATTCATGAGAGTCACACAAAAAGAGGCAGAGGCATAGGCAGAGGGAGTAGTAGGCTCCCTGAAGGTAGCCCAATGTGGGACTCGATCCCAGGGCCACACCCTGAGCGAAAGACAAGTGCTCCACTACTGAGTCACCAGGTGTCCCTTTTTTATTTTTTACAATTTTTAACTTGAGGAAAGGCCCCACTCAATACCACATGGGTAGACTAAAACTTGATAAAACCCCATAGCTACTGCAAAGGGAGGAGAATCCTAAAAGGTGAAGCAAAACTGAGGAGTCCGAAATTCTATGTATAAACTGATCCCCTTTCTCTTGCTGACTCAACAACCATGGATACATGGAGCAGAATCCAAGTATCCTACTAAGGTTAAAAGAACTGAACTGACATTTGAACTGCTACCCACTGCAGGGAGCATAGAATTTTGAGTTTGAATACAGCCAAGTTGAATGTCTGCTAAAACAAAACAAAAATAATAAAACAACAACAAAGACAAAACTCTTTGGAGGAACATAACAGAATGCAGTGTCTTTATAACATACACAATGCTCAGAATACAATCTAAATCTACTAGACACAAAGGCACAAGAAAATATGATTTATACTCAATAAAAAGGCATTAAATAGAAAGAAGCCTCAAAGAAGAGGGATTTTGTGTCTCAATTCCCCCTGAAGCACCATAGCAACCTGGCAGGAAAGGGAAATAATGAAGACGATACTCAGGCTAAGGATTGTCTGTGTGTGGGAATGGCTGCTCCAAGGAAGAATCATAAGTCAAAAACACAAGTTGTATGAGTATGTGGAAAACATGGTTCCCTATACCTTAGTGTCTCTCCAAAAGATGTTGCTCAGCAGTGGGCCTTCCCGGATAGAAAAAACGCTTGTGGAGGCAGGTACAAGGATTAGGATGACGTGGTTCACCATGGGGCCTTGATCATGTTTGGATAGTAAGCCAATCTTATCTCAGAATGGGACTGGACAGTGGGAATGGGTGACTACCGTGCTACATTGCTTTGAAATACCATGGAATACTCAGTTTCACAGGCTGCAGTAAAGAGAGTATAGAGGGAGAAGAAAAGAGACTAAACTATCTGGAGCTTCAACATTAAATGCCAGACAGAAGAAAGTGAGCCTAAAGTAGAGACAGAGAAGGGTCAGGGAGGTGAGAAGGAAACTCAATCAGTGTTAAGACATAAAAGTCAGGGAAAACATGGCTCTCTATCTTTTGGTGTCTTCCTCGCAGGTAAAGTTCAATAACAGATCTCCCCAGACAGATGCAGATGTAGTTTGGTATGTATAAGGATTGGAACTGCATGGTTTCCATGGGGCTCTGGTCATGAAAAAATAATGTTTCAAGAAGGAAGGAGGGGACAGTCATTTTGAATGCTGCTGAGAGATCAAGTACAGTGGTCAATATTTTGGGTGGCAATTAACTTTCTTGTAAATGGGACAAAATTCAGATTAGCAGTTCTCACTTAGCAGAGGCATTATTTGAAACAATGCCTGATGGTAAAATGTTTACACATTTAAATGTTAATGTTAATGTTAAATGTTGCACATTTAACTCCTGAGTCCATTCTATCACATTTTCAAATACTATTATATAACATACTTCTAGAGTTTTTTGTATATATGCTTCCAAATTTGCTCTTTTAAAAATGTTTCGGTTCCTGATTTGCATATGATACCACTTAGAGTCATCGTCTTGCCAGCCCATTCTGCTTCCACTCCAGGATTGAGACTTCACCTGCCACAATGGCCCTGATAGTGAGCCCATCCATGGGAAGAAATTTCCTGATGAGAACTCACTGAACCATATGAATTTTGGGATCTTAACCAAGATAGATGATGGACCCCCTAAAAATGGTTCCTGGTTTTTAAATCTGCACTGTTAAGATTCAGCGGCCAGAAGCAAGTATATGGTCTTTGGTATTACTATTCTGGAATCAATGAAATGCTTTGGATTTAAGATTGAATTGATCATTATTGCTAACTGGAAGCAAATCTCATAGATTTGATCTTGTGTTTTATCTTAAGTACCAAACAATTTCTTCTTCATCTGGAGAGAATACTCTCTACCCTCTAGTTTATTCTCATATCCTGTAATATTTGGGCTGTAAATATTTGTTGTAGTTCTTTGGGGGTACTATACTCCTTAACCTCCTTCAAAGTCTAGATGAATTCATGTTGAATTTTGTTACTATGAAATAAAATCTAAACAAGAAGCAATATACTTATGTTCCTGTAATGGTCAGTCCTCGCATCCCCTCAAATACAGCCAAAAGAACAGTACTGCAAACAACAGTGACATGGTAAAAAGTTTCCTGATTGCTATTACAGCAGGGCAATTGTCACTTCCAACATATAGGAGATTAAGGTTCTTCTTCTGAGGGTTGTGTCTCTAGGATCTCACCTTCCTCTCAGTTTATTTTTAATTTTTAATTTTTCCCCCAAATCCTCATCCAGAAAACACAATCAGCCAGATAGTGTTAACTTCGGACATTTGACAGCACCTTAAGATCTCAGAAGACATACTTTCTGTGGATGAGCAGAGCACAGACTCATGGTTTGGCAGCTTCAGTACCTTGACACACTTGAGGAACCTGCAAGAATCTTAGTAGGCAGCTTCTTTTCTGTGTTTTGAAATTTTGAGTGAGGACATGAAAACCAATTTAAAATATTTACAATAATAGGAAGAAGGGACAGTCCTTTTCTGTCGCACTTTAGGAGGAAGTTAGGAACAAATGTTAGAAGTTTGGTTGGGAAAATTTCAGCTCAGTTTAGTGGAAGACATGCTAAATTTGAGAGCTGGAGTTGCTGTGAACTACCCCATCACAGGACCTGGGGTAATATGACCATCAAGCGATGATCAAGAAGAAAGTCTTATACTGGGACCACATTTGGAGCAGAAAACTTCTAAGATGCTTTGTTTACTAATTTATCACCTGCTTTTATAGGAGCATCACAACCAGATGACCCACATTATCTTTATTAAAGGCATGGCTGATTTTTTAATGGTTCTCTCTCAACCACAGACCTCAAAGTTCAATCTGTTATCAAAACATGATGCAAAGGCCATCAGACATGCCTCTTCAGACCCTGTAATAGGGTTGTCATTTCTTCTTGTTTCTTTATTACTTTTGTTTCTATGTTTCTTTGTGATTCTTAGAAACAAGTTCTTGATTTCAACAAAAAAAGTTCTTGTGAGAAAAGAATGCTTGCCAACATGATTTTTAAAAAATTATTATTAAGCAAGGTCAGAAGGAAAATTGAGTATGCCAAAGTTTATGGCCAAGATATTTTCTTTACAATTAATTTTCCATATTATTCATTTCCTCTATGGAATATTAAGAGCACATGGTTATTGGAGAACTCTGCTTGGGGTGAATCAGGCTCTCTCATGTCTCTTTAATACTTGCCAATCCTTCTCCTTGACTTCAGATGACATGCTTAAGCATATATTCATGGTTTATCCTAAGGGTTTATTGAAGGATAAGCTCTTAGAGAAGGTAACAGGCAATTGCTTATCCTATAAGCCTGGACAATCTAGACATATAAAGGGTCTCTGAGTGGTGGTTTGACTTTATTTATTGGAATAAATGGCAATTAGCTCCTTACAAATAGAATGAAGAAATGATCAATAATAATTATTATTATTTTTAATTTAATTTAATTTAATCTTTAAAAAGATTTTATTTATTTATTCATGAGAGACACACAGAGAGAAAGAGAGAGGCAGAGACACAGGCTGAGGGAGAATCAGGCTCCATGCAGGGAGCCTGACGTGGGACTCGATCCAGGTCTCCAGGATCACACCCTGGGCTGAAGGAGGCACTAAACTGCTGAGCCACCCAGGCTGCCTCAATAATTATTATTAAAAAAAAATTCTTATGCTAGCTGTGCTTTCATTACCGGTGGGGTTTTGAAATTCAGTCTTTGTGGGTTCCTAATTCAAAGACCACCAACCAGAAGTAAAAGGCCACTGCAAAATAGCTGTGTGATCTTGGGCAAGTCACTTAATATATTTGAACCTCACTCATAAAATAAGATTCAAATTATAATATGTCCCTCCCCATATCTTGTTTTTGATACTATGTCATTCAATTTTTCAATGTGCATTCTTGGTTCACTGTATTTTATTATTTGCTTTGCTTTTGTTTTCATACATTTTGATGATGAACCTAGAACTCTAAAATTAAGGTGTCTTTATTCCTGTTCTGTTAAAATTTACACTTGTTCCTTAATACTTAGTTTTCTATTTTTCGACTCCCTATGGAATTTAGGCCAACTCATGTAACTTTTGGATTAAAGCAATGTAAGCAGAATGACATATGTCACTTCTAGGATCAAGACTGAATGATCATTCTTTATCCTCCCTCTGTCCTGCTACTGTGACTAGCTTGGGTTTTGGGGTGAAGGTGATGCGGAACAAGCTCTTCCATTTACAAGTAATGCATGTGCATCATATTTAAGTCTGTGGTTCACACCACTGAGCTCTGGGGATTATATGTCACTGCAGCATAACCTAGCCTATCCTGACTAGAACAACTTCCTTCATCCATTGCAAATAGATTATTGACAAGTAGCATTTTGGGGAATTTAGTAACTATCATTTAGGTCAGAGTTGACAGATAAGCCATACCTTTGACATTGTAATACCACCTAGAAAGAAACATAGCTGTTCCAGATCATTAGTTTATCCATCATTGAGCAAAAAAGTTGCAAGTGATCTAAACTAAGCAAACTTTTGGCTCTAGCTGTTTCTCATCTTCCTGCAAAATATTTAGTAAATGGCAAATTTTAATCCATAGTGAATTATAAGGGACTCCTTTATTCTTAAGAGATGAGATTATTTATATAAACAATTACTAGAAATCAACAAACCACTTTGCAGACTGCATATATTTTTGTTATCATTGTTTCTATTGTTTCTAAGGGCTTTTGAATGAAATAGCATTTGCTACAATGAATTGAATCATTTTTCGGGTGAGAGTTCAGGCTCTAAATCCAAATTTACCTAAATGACCCAAGTTCTCCAAATCAGCCATTTCAAATAATTCCCTTGAAAATAAGACTTGGAAATGCACACCGTAGAAGAAAGAAGAGTTTTTCAAGTTTGCTAATGGCTGCTTTATTATTCCCACTCTCCTGAGATCCTTCTTTCTTCTTGCTCTACATGTTCTTTTTTTGTCCTTCCCTCCCTCAGTGTCTAATGAAGAGACTCAGCAGCATAGGCAGCATAAAGGTTTTTCTGAGCCAGTCTTGGGAGTCTGCAAAGAATAACGGTGTGAGCTGAATCGAGCCAGCGTTGCAGTGTACAAAAGCAGATCTGAAGGCCAAGGAGGAAATCAAGTCAGGGGACAGCAGTCAGGAAAGGCAGTTGACAATAAGAATCAGCAACAGGGACTCTGGAGAATCTTACAACAGAGATTGCTGGATTTTTTTGTCTTTCTCTCTCTTCTTTCTTTCTTTCTTTCTTTCTTTCTTTCTTTCTTTCTTTCTTTCTTTCTTCTTTCTTTCTTTCTTCTTTCTTTCTTCTATTCTTTCTTTCTTTCTTTCTTTCTTTCTTTCTTTCTTTCTTTCTTTCTTTCTTTCTTTCTTTCTTTTTTTTTGCCAGCTTCATTGTTACAGATGCAAAATTTTCAGAGGCATAGCACAGTCCCTGTGGGATTCAGCTACCATTCTGTGACCTTCAGGATGACCTCTAGCCTGAGCCTGTGGGCCGGAATTTTTCATGACTCTCCTTCCCTCTCAATGTAGCTCTCCTTCACTACTCTGTCGCAATGAATAGCCTCTCTTCCATCAGCGTTCCAAACCAGAAGCCCTGGAGTTATCCTCAGTTGCTCTATTTCCCTCACTCTGTACATCTAATCGATCCTGATGTTCTTACTTGGGAAAAACCTATCCATTTCAGGCTTTGCTGTCCCACTGTCTCTTGTGCATTTTCCTGCCACCAAACTCCTCCTGCTCTATTTCATCTGACGCAGGATGCCTGAGTCAACCTCTCACAGAGGAAATGGACATGCCAGGATCTCAGCTGTGGCAGAGGGGAGGAATGATGGAGTTGTTTTATTCTGGAAACCAATGAGCCCCTGAGAAGTTAGTACAGAGGATTTGAGGGTAAACAGATATGAAGACATCTGCCAAGGTGGGGGCACTTTCTGCCAGGATCCTGGTCTCTCTCCAGGCACCTTTACTTTTAGAAGGCAACATTCTAGAGCATTCCACTTCCTGGAATGGTTGACACCAGAAACGACCACTCATTTTAAGAAAGACTCTGCCTTTATACCACAAAGATGTTGTTTTATGGTATCTACTAGATACACCTAAATAAGTAAAGAGCACTTAATATTTGCAGGAATGACACAGAGAAGCCAGGGATGAAAAGTTGAGGCAGGAAATTGAAGCTAAGGGGAGGGCCTGGAGCACTCAGTCTGAGATTATCAAAAACCTGGCTTTGCAGAAAGGGGACAATGGGTGTTTTCAAGCAGGAATGAAACTCATTCCCATAAAGGGTAAAGTTGAGTGCTCCTATGAAGTTGGGACATTGCCTGTATTTGAGCAGGGAGGCATACATTTTGGTGTATTGCTCCTAATGCATGAACCTCTTCTAATTTTATTTAATTATTTATTTAAAAAATTTTTTATTTACTTTTTTATTCAAGTATAATTAATGTACAGTGTTACATTTGTTGCAGGTGTACATTATAATTTAATTTTTACAAAAGCCTTTTGATACTTTGAGAGGCAGAGGTGTAAAGTGATTAGATAAACCGTTCCCAAATACTCTTAAAATTTGTTTATATGGGTTATTTTTATTAGTGTTTATTAGAAATTAAAACACAAAAATTTAAAACACCAGACTACACAAATACACATTCTAATATTCCTGAGTTCAATAACATCATATGTCTTGTAGTGTCTCAAAAATTCTACTTCTGAGAGAATGACAATGAAAAGACAAAGAACATCCAGGTATTTTTATGAAAATAGATTTGACTTTGCATAGCCCTAAAAGAGTCTCAGGGAATCTCAGGGGACACAGGATCATACTCTGAGAACCACTGAATTAAATAAATTTTCTGACATGGCTGGTAACTGTGGAGTTGATATTTCAGTCCAAATCTGACACTAGATACAGTGTTCCTTTTACTTCTATCAAACATTTCACACTTCATAGGAAAGAATCCAGGCTTTTTACCCTTACCTAGGTGCCTTGGAAGAGAGCAAGCAATAGAAATCCACATACTAGGCATGAGTCATCTTTATTGGAATACAGATTTCTTTGGATTAATTTGGTATATATATTTAGCTTGGGGGATTAGCAAACTACCTCACTTGGGCTTTCAATCTAGTCTCTTCCCTGGGATGGCAGTCAACCATGCATCCCCCCCCCCCCCCCGCCTTATTTAAAACTCTCAACAAATGTATTTGATTATGGGCATGAGGTTGAGACACCAAACAAAGGCACGTGGAGCAGTATGATACAGACTCATTTTATACCATTGCATTTGGTGGTAGGAAATGGTGGGTCATGGCTGAAATCAGAAGTGACCGTGAGCCCTCCACACTGACCAAATGTCTCAAAAGCATTTAAATGAAATCCAACTGCTCTTTCTGAGAGCTTTCAGAGTTCACAGTGAAAAGCAGCATCCATTCCCCCTGTGTCTTAGCCCTACTTGTGCAAACCACCAAGCCTCATTGGAGTTCCACACATGGAACACCAGTCCCTTGTGTGTGTGCAGGGAGGAGCTGCAAATAGGAGCTTCTTCTCATGGACACCATAGTGTCAGGTGAACAAGATGCCAGCTCCCAAGCTGTGGCCTGGGCTAGGCTAGGCTGTGAGGGTGTTGTAGTGACAGCAGTCATCTCAGGAAAGCATGGTTCCATTTCTAGTGTGCTGGTGACCTGCATTTCCAAGTTTCCCTTGTCTTATAATGACTCTGTTCAGAGCGATGTTTACTACTCACATCCCATTGGCTGGGCTCCTCAATCCATGAAAACCCCTTTCAGGAATCATGATGTACATCTGGAAATCATGCCACTTAGCCTGCAGTAGTGGCCTTTCAGACACAGAGATGATTTCAAAATGGCATGTGAAAGATAGCACCCAGCAGTTCCAATAAAACACAGAATTTCCAATACCACTTTAATGACCCTCTCTTGCAAAAACGGAGAAAAAGCCCAAGCTCAATATGCTTCAAAGGCAGCTCTCAAAGCTCAAGAAAGAACGGAGGCTGGTCTGATTCACAAGAGAAGGGATGACTGCCAGTTTTCACCCTCCTTGAACCGAGTCAGTGCCTCCCTCTCTTATGGAAGATAGAAGAAGAGAGGACCGGGACTTTGGGACTGAGGCTTTCGGTTCCTATCTTAGCTCTGCTTTGTGATTCTGCCTGATAATATCCTCTCTGGGCCTCAGTTTCCCCATATATAGAATGAGGTAATAGAATCTGTTGTATTTGGTTCAGAGATGCAGGAAGAGGTTTAGAAACCTGAAAAGTGTTTGTTTCTTTAATCTTTTTTAAAGATGTTATTTGTGTATTCATGAGAGACGCACAGAGAGAGGCAGAGACACAGGCAGAGGGAGAAGGCTCCCTGCAGAGCCTGATGTGGACTCGATCCCAGGACCCTGGGATCACACCTTAAGCTGACGGCTGATGCTCAACCACTGAGCCACTCAGGCATCCCAAGTATTTTCTTTTAAAATAATCCTTTCAGAAGGGGAAGAAACTGAGGGGGGGAAATTAGAGAGGAAGACCAACCATGAAAGACTCCTAAGAACAAGAGAAGGGGAGGTGGGTGGGGGGATGGGGTGACTGGATGATGGGCACTAAGGAGGGCACATGATGAGATGAGCACTGGTGTTATACTGTATGTTGGCAAATTGAATTTAAATAAAATTTAAAAATAAATAATAAAATAATCCTTTCAAAAGCAATAAATATCTATTTTTAAGAACAGATCACAGAGATTAGCTAAAGTAAGACACTAAAATAATTTGAAATCCCATCACCCATTTTCCTATGCATACATGGTTTCCTATGTGTGTATGATTATACATATGTATTCACTCTAAAAATGGAATTATATTGAGTATACTATTGGTAACCTACTTTTTTTCACTTAACACTATATTGAATGAAACTTTTCAAGTTGTTCAATATTTTCCCCATTTAATGGGGAAAATTCCACTGTGTATTCTGGAGCATAATTTTTTCAATTCATTTCTAACTAAATTTCTCTCTTTCTCTCTGCTTTTCTTTTTGTCTTTCAGTCTTTCTCTTCCTCTTACAGTGATTCTTTTTTCTTTATTTTTTCTGTTCTTCTTTCTGCTTTTCTTTCTTTCCTTCCCTCCTTCTCTCTCTCTCCAACCCACCCAACTCCTTCTCTCTTTCCCTTCCTTTCTTCCTTCCTCCCCTTTCCTCTCTTCCTCCCTCCCTCTCTTTTTTTCCTTCCTTCCTTCCTTGGCAGTTATAAATGATGTTGCTGGATGCTTCCCCCACCACAGTGGTAGTCCCAAGGAGCAAGTATAGTAGAAACAAGGGACAGCCACGTGACAGGTTTAGCTAATCAAACTCCTTCCTGGGATTTTGAATCTGGACCAAAAGATACAGAGAAGGATGAAAGTATTATAGTGCCTTCATTCTAGATATGATGCTATCAATTAGTAAATGCTACAAAGACTTTCAGTCTGCTTCCATTCATTTCAGCCATGGTTATTCAGTATCTCCTCTTTTTCTTCCCTGTAATCCTATGAGATCCTGCAAATCTTTCTGATGAATTTCCTTCTTGCCTAATGTAGTCATTGCCCATTTCCACTACTTGTTATCAAAAGATCTTTATAGGAAATGCTACCAGGGGACATCTGTAGATTATACAGTACTTACCTGACTTTTCAACATTGTAAATTAATCAAAGGAATGACCTACAGACACTAAAATTAAGGTTAAGTCTACAGTCTTATTTATATTGGGATTTAGATTTTTTCTCCTTTATGAGTGAATATTTGCCTCTGGAAACAGTAAACTTTTGTACTTTTTTTAGCCCACCAAGTAAATTGATATTTGTTTAATTGGCCAACAAAAATCTATTAGTATCTTGGTTGGAACCTGCTGGGAATGAAATTCAGCCTGTAGACCCAGTTTTATAGGCTATTTCTGAACCTCAGAAAACAAAGATTTACCATCATTTTTATAAAAATGCTTATAAGACCATAACTATAGTAACACAGATGGCACAGCTGTAAAATATACATGCATGTGTGGATAAAAGAAAGCATGATTGGGAGGTATATGTTTGGATTGCCTACGGGAGGGAGGAACTTGGCTGGAGGATGGTTTCTGTTTATCCATATGGCCTCATAGAGCAAGTCATAGGATGGGTTTTCTTTGTGGTCTTTTTCTCCTGGTTTTCTTTAAGAATCTATATCCGAGCTTCTTCAGGGTTGGTCTTTCACAGTTCTCTTACTGTTGCTTTCAGATCAGAAGGAGTTCATTGGGAGGCAAAGTGTCTTGAGTGTTGGTCTTTGGAAAGCCATTAATGATCAGTCAATAGCTTCCAACTCAGAACCAAGAGCAGAATGTGGTACTAATGACATTGTGGGGCACTTGAACTAACTCCCTGACTTTCTCTGATGGGTGGTGAAGATGGTACATGATATTGCAAAACAGGTTTCAGCCACTAAAAAGGGCGTTCAAGAATCAGACTGCTTGGGATCCCTGGTTGGTGCAGCGGTTTAGCACCTGCCTTTGGCCCAGGCCGCGATCCTGGAGACCCAGGATTGAGTCCCACGTCAGGCTCCCGGTGCATGGAGCCTGCTTCTCCCTCTGCCTGTGTCTCTGCCTCTCTCTTTCTCTATGTGACTATCATAAATAAATAAAAATTTAAAAAAATTCAGACTGCTTTGGGACTTAGAATGTGATAAACCTAGTTTTGCATTCAGTTTAGTCACTTTAACTTGACTTTGAATAATTTATGCTACCAATTCTCTAGTTTTAGAAATTTTCTCTAAACACTCAGTTTCTTCACTTGTAAATTCTTTCAAACAATTGTGAAGGTTTATGAGACAGTGAATGCTTGGTATGTAGGAAGCACTCTCTAGTCGTTCCCATTATTATTTTTCAATAATTATATTTGCCAGTAAGATATTTTGTGATTTAAGGAACTCTGTAAGCTTCAAACAATGGATTTATTTAAAAGACATACATGGAAATTAGAAAAACAGGAATTCTAGCCATACTCACAGAAATGAAAGGGGGAGAGCTCAACAGGTAGGGCCAGGGAACCACAGTATGTCTGAGCCTTGCTGAGTATGAAACCAGACCATCACTTGGCATCCAAGAAAGCTCTGGATATCAGCAGCCAGAGCCCTGGCTTTCTAATCTGGAATTTTCCTAGATTTATTTAACCTGACCCCCTTTCTATTTATATTTGTCTTATTTTTCTTCCTTGTTCTCTCACTTCTAACAGCTGGTTATAGCATCTTTTCAGTTCTTTCTGACCTTTCTGCAATTAGCAGTTCAGAGTTCAGGGATGTCAGAGCCTGAGTGCACCCCTTTCGCGGGAGAGATTTTCTTTCTAGACGCTATGATAAGCCTTGGTATGGCTACCTCGGGTTTGATGTCTTTTCTGGTCAAAGTGGACACTGTGGAATTGCATTATATCTGTATAATGTAACTGAACTCAACTAAATAAGCTATGTGGAAAGAGAAGTAAAAAGAGACAGAGGGAAAGGAAAAGGGAATGCCTGACACTTGCCAACATTTCTATTTGTGAGCAACTGTCTTGGAAAGAGGGTAAAGTGTGTGATTTGAGTCTGTGAGCTCCTCAGTTTTTCTCACTTCCTACATGAACTGCATGTGATTCCAGTGCTTGAATGTGGGTATTTTTGGTACCACACTTTCTTAGGTTGGCTCTCTAGGAAACAGATTCTGTGATGGAAATTGGTGGTTAGGACATTTACTGGAGTGAGATCCTGGGAAATACATCTCTAGAGACAGAGGAGCAGAGTCAGGCATGGAGAAGTTAAACTGTGGTGCATTTGCAACCAAGCCTTCAGAATTGTCCCAAGTGGAGTCAAGAGGGCCAGGCCTACCTGGATACCTACTGGGTACCTCCTTGTCATCCAGTCAGTGGATGCAACTGCTTCCAGGAAAGGGGCATAACCTTGAGCAAACAGCTGAGGGCCAAGAGCAAGGAATATTTCTGGAATTTGGGAAACAGGTGCCTCAGTCCTGAAAAAGGGATTTGGGTACAACTTCTACTGGATATATATCTTTATCTGTCCTCCCTTTCATATATTCATCTTTCCAGCATTCCATTCATTTAACACATATTCATTGAGAACCATGTGCTGGTCATTCTCCTTGGGGATGCACTAGAGTGCAGAGCTGCCTTCATGGAGGCTACATTCCAGTGGGGGAACAGATGCTCAATTTCAAGTAGTGATAAAGACTAGAAAGAAGCACAAAGCAAGATAAGGGTCAGAAAACGACGGAAGGTGCTATTTTATATACTGTGCTCAGGGAAAAGGTTTCTGCTCCAGTTCCTTTTAAGCAGTAACCTGATTGAGGTGGAGGAGCCAATGAGACTAATTGGGGAAGGAATGTTCCAGACAGAAAGAGCAGCAAGTTCAAAAGTCTTGAGGTATACGTGAGTTTCACATGAAGGAGGAAGTTGTCCATGTGGCTGGAGTATAGGGTATGGAGGGGAATGTGGTGAGAAATGTTGGAGGGGTAGACAGGATCCATATCATCTAGGGCCTTGAGTAATGTAGGCATCATTGGATAATTTTGAGCTGAAGGGTAACACGATTTGACTTTGCTTAAGCAAGACTGCTCTGGCTATATGTGAGTTAGGGTGATAGCAGGAAGATCACCTAGGAGGACATTTCAGTTCAAAGGTCTAGGATGGTAACAGTGGAGGAAGAGAAAAGTGGTCTCTAGCAACCTGCTATTTTATGTGATGTTCAACAAAATAAAACAATGATTAGTTTCCAATAGTGGATGAAGAATGTTTGTATTGGGCTTGTTGCAAGATAGTATACACAGTGATGACTTCCTAAGAGATTTTTAAGAGTGATTTTGATAATACACAATTTTATTTGATATATTTAAACTCTAACCCCTAGGACTTTTATAAAATGAATTATGAATGAAACTCTCTTACAGTACTCAACTATTGAGGGTAGAGACGATGCTTTTCTTTGTATCTTTATCACTTAACATGGTGCCTAGGACTAAAATATTTGTGGAATAAATTAACAAATTATGAATGAAAAGAGGATGGTACCTCAAGCACTCATCTTATGTGGGCTCTGTACAGACTGGGTATGCCCTCAATTGGATGTTACATTCAAGAATGTAGCAGTTAGTTTTTTGGAAAAGATAATATTTTCTTTAACCAATCGACTTGCATTTGAAGTGAGGATATTCTGGAAGGTCAGATGGGATGGAAAGTTCAAAGTTTGTATGTTCAAATTTCACTAACAACACAAAAAGTTGTAAAAATACAATACATTATTCTTCATTGTCAAGAGGCTAGATCCCTAGATTGCATTTTCTAAAGATGGCTATTCATCCCAAATTCTCTTCTGCAATGTAACTTTGCCAAACCCATCAAGAGACTTTACCATGAAGAGAAGGAATCCATTTTCCATTCCCTTGAATCTGGGTGTTGCCCATGACTACCCTGATCAATAGCTTATGACTGGCATGATGCTGTGCCAGTTTCAGACTTAGTTTGATTTGATTGACAGCTTCCTTTTCAGCCTCCTGGAATGCTCACTCTTGGGACACTCCCTTTCAGAACCCAGCTGCCATGCTTGAAACTCCCAAGCCACATGGAGATATTTCAATTGACAGCCTTAGCTGAGCTGCAGTATTAACTGCTTGTCATGTAAATGTATCAACTGGAACAATCCAGTGCAGTGCCTTCAGATGACTGCAGCCCAAGCTGACCCCTAGCTGAATTGCATGAAATACATCAAGTGAAAACTCCTCAGCTGAGTCCAATAAAACCAAGTAACTATGAAAGATAATAATATGTAGTTTCAAGCTACGAAGTTGGAGGATGGTTTATTGTAGAGGAATACAGAACTGGAATAATACCAATCATGGAAATCAAATCACTTAGTGGATGTTCATGCCAGTCAAGTGGAATGGATGCCAAATCTCATTCTCTTGAGGTGGTCTGGGACGCCTCCTAGTTGCTATCCACTTCACAGGTACAGGAAGTAGTATGCCTGTAGTTAACATTGTCATGGACTCATGGAGTTATGAGCAAGCCCTATGTGATTCCTTGCTATCATCTTTGCCATACCACTTTGTTCTCTCCCTACCTATTATCTGGCTCCTGCTTCTCCTATGGAAACTGAGTTTCTTCCTTTTTTATCTAGTTTCTTTCTTCTGTGCCACTTCCTTAAATTCTTACCCTTTTTTCCCCTCTTCATTATCCTCTTCCCTTTCCTGTATCTTCGTCTTCCTAGGTTTGTAGCTGATTCTCCCCTAAATCCCTTTGAGTCCCACTGCCTTCTTTTCTTTGAGGTTCCCTTTCTGCAGTGGATCACTGATGCTCCTGCCTGCCTGACATCTCTTGTTTTTTGTCTCGGTGCCATCGTGGAGATATCCCTCCCTCATACACTTGATGCATGTGAGACTGTCAATCAAGACCCTTTCCCCAAATCCTCAAAGATAGGTCATGTGGTCAAAAGTAGGCCAGAATCTTTCTCCTGGGAATTTGAGTTTTCAGTAGGGTATTGATAGAAAGTGGTGACTACTAAATGTAGACCCCTGAAGAGGTAACCCATTTCCTCCTCTGTCTAGATCTGAGGAGCTCCCTCATTCTGTTCTGAAGCTTTCTTATTTAACTCTTTTCTGTTCTATTTGACTTCTGAACTATTCTTCCAATATGTAATTTTAAATTTGAGTCAGCCAGAATTATTTTTTTTGTTACCTGGAACTAAAAATCTCAGCTGACAAATTATTTCCCTCCATTTCCCCTTTGATTTTTTCTCATTTATGCCCCCCATTAGTTCTTTCTATTTATTTCTCTGTGTGTCTCTTATTATCCCTTTTTATAGACATACACACATGAGAACTTTGTCACACATGCACCCTTCACCATTTTTTTCCCCTGCAGGGTCTGCTTCTTTTCTTTTCATAATTAAATTGTTTTTAAATTAAAATCTTCTGGGCCTTGCTTATGTCCAATCAATTCCACATGGCTCTCCTTCCGAGGCTGGTGGTCTGTGAGATTATAATAAATCTGTAAGTCTCTGCCATTGCTTTTAGTTTGCCAAGCTGGAGCTTATCTTTTATAGCTCCCTCCCAGAATGTCTACAGGCTCTTCCAGAAAACAATGGCCTTTTCTTGTTAGATGGCTCAGCTCTCTAAGCACCATGCCTCTCCTGCTGGATTTGTGGTAGTGTTTGTGCAAGTCTAGTATTAATATGGCACATCTTTAGTGCTCCTTTTTGGGGAGTCTTAGAAATATGGCTGACAAGGTTTGCTCATGGAAAATATTGGGGTCCAGTATTGACATAATTTTGGAGCAAGAAACAGGAGATCTGTGAAGCACTAGAATCCCAGTCCCATGCTGTGGGGCACCAGCACCCACACTCTTAACCACTACATATATTGCCTCTCATTGGGTACCAGGATGCATCTCTCCCTTTCTGATTTGCCTGTGTTGGTCCTGCTGAGGATTGCACACAAAGGCAGGTCTGTGGAGAGAAGTCCAGGGTCACTTGAGAGAGTCTAAAATTGAAGAGGTTTATCTGTAGCATGAAGAGGACATTGTCAGTACCCTGCCTGCCCCTCTTTGCTTGCCATTCAACAATCTAGTGTATGCTATATTGATGGCTTCCTATTGCTAGCACTTAGAAAAGCCTAAGGGCTTTTGCTGGCTGCAGGAGTGTGCCTGGTCTGTGTATGGGGCAGGCCAGAAGTACACAGGATTTACCCGGAGCAGTCTTTTGTTTTTTTAAAAAATTTATTTTTTATTGGTGTTCAATTTACCAACATACAGAATAACACCCAGTGCTCAACGCGTCAAGTGCTCCCCTCAGTGCCCATCACCCATTCACCCCCAACCCCCACCCTCCTCCCCTTCCACCACCCCTAGTTCGTTTCCCAGAGTTAGGAGTCTCTATGCTCTGTCTCCCTTTCTGATATTTCCCACACATTTCTTCTCCCTTCCCTTCTATTCCCTTTCACTATTATTTATATTCCCCAAATGAATGAGAACATACACTGTTTGTCCTTCTCCGATTGACTTACTTCACTCAGCATAATACCCTCAAGTTCCATCCACGTAGAAGCAAATGGTGGGTATTTGTCGTTTCTAATGGCTGAGGAATATTCCATTGTATACATAGACCACATCTTCTTTATCCATTCATCTTTCGATGGACACCGAGGCTCCTTCCACAGTTTGGCTATTGTGGACATTGCTGCTAGAAACATTGGGGTGCAGGTGTCCCGGCGTTTCATTGCACCTGAATCTTTGGGGTAAATCCCGAACAGTGCAATTGCTGGGTCGAAGGGCAGGTCTATTTTTAACTCTTTGAGGAACCTCCACACAGTTTTCCAGAGTGGCTGCACCAGTTCACATTCCCACCAACAGTGTAAGAGGGTTCCCTTTTCTCCGCATCCTCTCCAACATTTGTGGTTTCCTGCCTTGTTAATTTTCCCCATTCTCACTGGTGTGAGGTGGTATCTCATTGTGGTTTTGATTTGTATTTCCCTGATGGCAAGTGATGCAGGGCATTTTCTAATGTGCGTGTTGGCCATATCTATGTCTTCCTCTGTGAGATTTCTGTTCATGTCTTTTGCCCATTTCATGATTGGATTGTTTGTTTCTTTGGTGTTGAGTTTAATAAGTTCTTTATAGATCTTGGAAACTAGCCCTTTATCTGATGTGTCATTTGCAAATATCTTCTCCCATTCTGTAGGTTGTCTTTTAGTTTTGTTGACTGTATCCTTTGTTGTGCAAAAGCTTCTTATCTTGATGAAGTCCCAATAGTTCTTTTTTTGCTTTTGTTTCTTTTGCCTTCGTGGATGTATCTTCAAAGAAGTTACTATGGCCGAGTTCAAAAAGGGTGTTGCGTGTGTTCTCCTCTAGGATTTTGATGGACTCTTGTCTCACATTTAGATCTTTCATCCATTTTGAGTTTATCTTTGTGTATGGTGAAAGAGAGTGGTCTAGTTTCATTCTTCTGCATGTGGCTGTCCAATTTTCCCAGCACCATTTATTGAAGAGACTGTCTTTCTTCCAATGGATAGTCTTTCCTCCTTTACCGAATATTAGTTGACCATAAAGTTCAGGGTCCACTTCTGGGTTCTCTATTCTGTTCCATTGATCTATGTGTCTGTTTTTGTGCCAGTACCACACTGTCTTGATGACCACAGCTTTGTAGTACAACCTGAAATCTGGCATTGTGATGCCCCCAGATATGGTTTTCTTTTTTAAAATTCTCCTGGCTATTCGGGGTCTTTTCTGCTTGCACACAAATCTTAAAATAATTTGTTCTAACTCTCTGAAGAAAGTCCATGGTATTTTGATAGGGATTGCATTAAACGTGTATATTGCCCTGGGTAACATTGACATTTTCACAATATTAATTCTGCCAATCCATGAGCATGGAATATTTTTCCATCTCTTTGTGTCTTCCTCAATTTCTTTCAGAAGTGTTCTATAGTTTTTAGGGTATGCATCCTTTACCTCTTTGGTTAGGTTTATTCCTAGGTATCTTATGCTTTTGGGTGCAATTGTAAATGGGATCGACTCCTTAATTTCTCTTTCTTCAGTCTCATTGTTAGTGTATAGAAATGCCACTGATTTCTGGGCATTGATTTTGTATCCTGCCACGCTACCGAATTGCTGTATGAGTTCTAGCAATCTTGGGGTGGAGACTTTTGGGTATTCTATGTAGAGTATCATGTCATCGGTGAAGAGGGAGAGTTTGACTTCTTCTTTCCCAATTTGAATGCCTTTAATGTCTTTTTGTTGTCTGATTGCTGAGGCTAGGACTTCCAGTACTATGTTGAATAGCAGTGGTGAGAGTGGACATCCCTGTCTTATTCCTGATCTTAGGGGAAAGGCTCCCAGTGCTTCCCCATTGAGAATGATATTTGCTGTGGGCTTTTCATAGATGGCTTTTAAGATGTTGAGGAATTTTCCCTCTATCCCTACACTCTGAAGAGTTTTGATCAGGAATGGATGCTGTATTTTGTCAAATGCTTTCTTTGCATCTAATGAGAGGATCATATGGTTCTTGGTTTTTCTCTTGCTGATATGATGAATCACATTGATTGTTTTACGAGAGTTGGACCAGCCTTGTGTCCCGGGGATAAATCCTACTTGGTCATGGTGAATAATCTTCTTAATGTATTGTTGGATCCTGTTGGCTAGTATCTTGTTGAGAATTTTTGCATCCATGTTCATCAGGGATATTGGTCTGTAATTCTCCTTTTTGGTGGGGTCTTTGTCTGGTTTTGTAATTAAGGTGATGCTGGCCTCATAGAATGAATCTGGAAGTACTCCATCTCTTTCTATCTTTCCAAGCAGCTTTAGTAGAATAGGTATGGTTTCTTCTTTAAACATTTGATATAATTCCCCTGGGAAGCCATCTGGCCCTGGACTCTTGTGTCTTGGGAGGTTTTTGATGACTGCTTCAATTTCCTTCTGGGTTATTGGCCTGTTCAGGTTTACTATTTCTTCCTGTTCCAGTTTTGGTAGTTTGTGGCTTTCCAGGAATGCGTCCATTTCTTCTAGATTGCCTAATTTATTGGCATATAGCTGTTCATAATATGTTTTTAAAATCGTTTGTATTTCCTTGGTGTTGGTAGTGATCTCTCCTTTCTCATTCATGATTTTATTAATTGGAGTCTTCTCTCTCTTCTTTTAATAAGGCTGGCTAATGGTTTGTCTATCTTATTAATTCTTTCAAAGAACCAACTCCTGGTTTTGTTGATCTGTTCCACAGTTCTTCTGGTCTCGATTTCGTGGAGTTCTGCTTGAATCTTAATTAACTCTCTTCTTCTGCTGGGTGTAGGATCTATCTGCTGTTTTTTCTCTAGCTCCTTTATGTGTAAGGTTAGCTTTTGCATTTGAGTTCTTTCCAGTTTTTGAATGGATGCTTGTATTGCGATGTATTTCCCCCTTAGGACTGCTTTTGCTGCATCCCAAAGATTTTGAACGGTTGTATCTTCATTCTCATTAGTTTCCATGAATCTTTTTAATTCTTCCTTAATTTCCTGGTTGACCCTTTCATCTTTTAGCAGGATGGTCCTTAACCTCCACGTGTTTGAGGTCCTTCCAAACTTCTTGTTGTCATTTAGTTCTAATTTCAAGGCATTGTGGTCTGAGAATATGCAGGGGACGATCCCAATCTTTTGGTATCGGTTCAGACCCGATTGGTGACCCAGTATGTGGTCTATTCTGCAGAAAGTTCCATGTGCACTTGAGAAGAATGTGTATTCAGTTGAGTTTGGATGTAAAGTTCTGTAGATATCTGTGAAATCCATCTGGTCCAGTGTATCATTTAAAGCTCTCATTTCTTTGGAGATGTTGTGCTTAGAAGACCTATTGAGGGTAGAAAGAGCTTGATTGAAGTCACCAAGTATAAGTGTATTATTATCTAAGTATTTCTTCACTTTGGTTATTAATTGGTTTACATATTTGGCAGCTCCCACATTCGGGGCATATATATTGAGGATTGTTAAGTCCTCTTGTTGGATAGATCCTTTAAGTATGAGATAGTGTCCCTCTTCATCTCTCACTACAGTCTTCGGGGTAAATTTTAGTTTATCTGATATAAGGATGGCTACCCCTGCTTTCTTTTGAGGCCCATTTGAATGGTAAATGGTTCTCCAACCTTTTATTTTCAGGCTGTAGGTGTCCTTCTGTCTAAAATGAGTCTCTTGTAGACAACAAATAGATGGGTCCTGCTTTTTTATCCAGTCTGAAACCCTGCGCCTTTTGATGGGGTCATTAAGCCCGTTCACGTGCAGAGTTACTATTGAAAGGTATGAGTTTAGTGTCATCATGGTATCTATTCAGTCCTTGGTTTTGTGGATTGTTCCACTGGACTTCTTCCTAAAGGGGAATTTTAAGAGTCCCCCTTAAAATTTCTTGCAGAGCTGGTTTGGAGGTCACATATTCTTTCAGCTCCTGCCTGTCTCGGAAGCTCTTTATCTCTCCTTCCATTCTGAATGACAGCCTTGCTGGATAAAGTATTCTTGGTTGCATATTTTTCTCATTTAGGACCCTGAATATATCCTGCCAGCCAGAAAGCCTGCCAGGTCTCTGTGGAAAGGTCTGCTGTTACCCTAATACTCCTCCCCATAAAAGTCAGGGATTTCTTGCCTCTTGCTGCTTTAAGGATCTTCTCTTTATCTTTAGAATTTGCAAGCTTCACCATTAAATGTCGAGGTGTTGAACGGTTTTTATTGATTTTAGGGGGGGATCTCTCTACTTCCTGGACCTGAATGCTTGTTTCCCTTCCCAGATTAGGAAAGTTTTCAGCTATGATTTGTTCAAATACATATTCTGGACCTCTGTCCCTTTCGGCGCCCTCGGGAACCCCAAGAAAAACATAGGTTTTTCTTCCTCAGGCTGTCGTCTATTTCCCTTAATCTATCTTCATGGTCTTTTAATTGTTTGTATCTTTTTTTCTCAGTTTCACTCTTTGCCATCAACTTGTCTTCTATGTCACTCACTCGTTCTTCCACCTCGTTAACACTCGTCGTTAGGACTTCTAGTTTGGATTGCATCTCATTCAATTGGTTTTTAATTTCTGCCTGATTAGCTCTAAATTCTGCAGTCATGAAGTCTCTTGAATCCTTTATGCTTTTTTCTAGAGCCACCAGTAGCTGTATAATAGTGCTTCTGAATTGGCTTTCTGACATTGAATTGTAATCCAGATTTTGTAACTCTGTGGGATAGAGGACTATTTCTGATTCTTTCTTTTGAGGTGAGGTTTTCCTTCTAGTCATTTTGCTCAATGCAGAGTGGCCAAAAACAAGTTGTATTGGGAAAAGGAGAAAAAGAGAGGAGAGAAAGAAGGAAAGAAAAAAAAGAAAAAAGAAAAAAAGAAAAAAGAAGAAAAAGAGAAAGAAAAAGAAAGAAAGGGAAAAAAGGGGGTGGGGGAAGCAACAAATCAAAAAACAAAAACAAAACAAAAACAAAACAACAACAACAAATATGGGGGAGTATCTTCTGATTCTGTATACTTTAAGTCCCTTGACTTCCCCTGGAACTTGTCCTTCTAGCTGGTCTTCTGGGGGAGGGGCCTGTTGTGCTGATTTTCAGGCGTTAGCACTTGGGGGAGCTGCTCTGCCCCTGCCTGGTGCAGGGCTCAGTGGGGGTTGTCCACCCCGTGAGGCCCCAGGAGGAACAACCGTAGTGGCGGGGCCAGCTCTGGAGCCCTGGATTCAGCCCCCGTAGTAACTCCGGAGCTCTCCGTCTGCAGGGCCTGGAGGTTCCGGGGCGGGGCCGCTGATCTGCTCAGCTGGGGCAGGAGCGTCCTCGCTGTCCTGGGCCCTCCCGGCCTCTGCCTGTCCCGGGGGGAGGCCGGATCCTGGGCTGTGTCCTGGCGCCCTGTGCTCCGGAGCCTACACTGTTGGATTCGCGCTCCCGGGCCGCGCAGCCCCCTCCGCGGAGCCGCCCCCTCCCCCCTCCGAGCTGCTCCGGGTCCCGCCGTGCGCGCTGCAGCCCTTAGGGAGCTCGGCGCACTCTCCCGGGGCGCAGGTGTCTGTTAGCGTCCCCGGAGCCCGAGGGCATCCCCGCCCCCCTGGGTCCTGCTCCAACTCCCTGCGAGCCCCTTTCCGCCCGGGAAGGTCGGTGCAGCTCCTGCTTCTCCGGGACGGGGCTCTCCTGTCCTGGGGACACTCGCCCCGGCCTCAGCCCGGCTCCTCGCGGGGCCCCTCCCCCTTGGAGGCCTTTTGTTTCTTTATTTCTTTTCCCCCGTCTTCCTACCTTGATAGAAGCACGAACTCTTCTCACTGTAGCATTCCAGCTGTTCTCTCTTTAAATCTCAGGCCGAATTCGTAGATTTTTCAGGATGATTTGAAGGTTATCTAGGTAATTTGGTGGGGACAGGTGATTTGGGGACCCTACTCTTCGGCCACCTTGCCCCTCCTCCTACCAGGAGCAGTCTTGAACCAATGACAAAGAAGTTGATGGATAAATAACTCGGTTGTCTTATCCATTGGAGGAGGAATTTCCGTGAGGTGTGTTCTATACATTCTCACAGTCGGACTGCACAGTAGGACTGCAGTAGGACTCCAGATGTAACATGCTCATCAAAGCACCTATATTGGATGCCTTCCCATCCTTGTCACATTCCTCATTCACTACTAGTGGTTCCTGAGGTCATCCTTCACCCCAGTAAACCATTTACACTCAAATCCTAATCTCAGGGTCTGTTGTCTAGGAGAACCTAACCTGAAAAAAGGGTCCTCAAGCTGCAGAGCTAATACGTGGTAAGTCAGAGCAGTGCTCCTAGGATAGAAAAACAGCAGCAAGAGTTCGAAAACATAAATTAGCCCCTTAAGGAATTCCTCTTATTAAATTGTGGTGTGTGTGTGTGTAATGGCGGATTGAGGATTTAACTATTTTGAAAATGATTCTGGACTGGGGCATATGAACTGGAAGAATGCCTATATTTCAGTCCCCAAGAACTAAACAAATTACTAAACTTTTTGTATTGAGCTCCTTTCTTGAAAAAAAAAAAAAAAATGGTCCCGCTCACCCCACCAAGGAACTACGATAAGCAAGCATTAGCTGACAACTGTGTACCTTTTATAAACTATTGAACATGGTAGTGGTGCTGGAGCACTCAGGTTCCTTTGCTTATTTAAAGCTTCTGTAGTTTTTATAGTGAAATAGTCTTGATAACAATTTCTCAAATGCCATCCTGCACTAAGTTGTTGCTGTGAATAGTGCTGATCTTCAACCGTTACATTCATTATAAATTCAATGATCTAGAAAGTGCCACAGTGATGAACACACATGTTATGAGCTCTGAAATCATGACCATTTAATGGTTGTACTTTTGTTGCCCTAAGTCTTGTTTCTATTCTATTCCTATTCAGGTCCTGTTGATCCTGTTTGAAGTATCCGCAATTGAGCAAGCTGATCCTTCCAAGACAGCTTGTCTTTTACTCTGTTCAGAATTGGAACTTGGGGCTTTGAGCTTTCCTACCTCCCTTCTGTGTACCAGGTCTGGGCTTTCTCAGAAGGCCAAAAGGATGTTGTAGGACACTGGAAATACCAGCTGCATTTTAATTCTGGGTCTTGAGAGTGCTATGGGTTCATTCTGACATTCAAGATTTAGGACTACAGATTCAGAAACTCAGTACTTTCAGACAATTTATTTTCTCATTGTTTCTTCCAGGATGATTCTGGGGAATTGGGTACAAAGAATAGAGAGGGAAGAGCAGTTGGTCCTAAGACCCATAAGGAAATGTATAGAAAAATTATGTGCCATGCACTATGCTGTGACTTTCTCCACGATTGGCTTGTTATATTTCCCTTGCAATCCCTTATCTATTTCTGTGGATAAGGAATCTCAGGTTCAGAGAGGTGAACTGACTTGCTTGAGATCACAGCACTCTTGAATGCAGAGTTGGGATTCCACCACAGTGCTTTCTTTGTCCAATAGCGGTGCTTGGATATTTGAAGATGAGTATTGGCTCTTCCAGAGTCACATAATCTCTTTGAACTTTCCCTACTTGTGAAGGATGTTGAGACAGATGTTCACTATGGTTCCTTCCAACTTTTAGATTCTTGGATGAGCTTTGAAAGGGTGAGTTTGTGCCAAAATGTTCTAGACCTCTTATTTTACTGTTTTTAGGATAGGACTTACCACATGAGACACGTCTGAGATCATGAATTATCTTTATAATGATTCCATCCCAGGCCTCCATTGGACATCCACTGAGACCTCCATCACAGTGTTGCTAGCAAGGCCTGCCTTAAGCTGGGTGGCTTCTGGGGTAAAGTTTCCTATATACAATTGACCCCAGCCATGATATACAGGCTCATTGTAGCTTGCTTTGCCCCCTGCCTCCCCAGATTTCCAAGCAGACCGTACAAGCTTTCCAGAGAGGCTAGTGAGAGCTTGCCTCAGAGCCTTCCCAAACTGTGTGAGAGCAGTTGGTGAAGGCCCACAGGAAACTCTTAACTCTGTACTTTCATGGTAGCCTGGTACAGTCCACACCACTTGGCTTCCATGGCTCCAGGCATGCCCATTATGCCCATGTTGCATGTTATCAAAATCACTATGCCATTTCTGGCACAAGGCTTCTTTTGATTTGGAGCACTATTTCCACTTCTTGGCTTGGTGTATCTGTAATTAGGGCTCCAGGTTTTGTTCTTTCTGCCTTTGCCTTTTCTCTCTTGGGATACTCATTCTAACTCATGTTTCTGACAACCTTCATTTTAGGATTATATTGTCTAGAGCACTCTGCTTTTAGTCTGGTCACTTAAAATTTGCTTTTATTTAAAAATACTTTTTTGGTATTATTAACATACAATGTTACATTAGTGTCAGGTGTGTAACATAGTGATTTGACTTCTTTATACATTATGCTATGCTCACTACAAGTGTAGCTACCATCTGTTACCACACAATGCTATTACAATATAACTGACTATATTCCTTATGTTATGTCCTTTACTCTTAGGACTTTTCATTCCATAACTGGAAACCTGTATCTCCACTTCTCTTCCCTCATGTTGCCCATTCCCCCAACCCCCTCCCCTCCCATGCTACATCGGCATACAGAAGAGATCTGGGTTCTACCCCCTCTTTAGGTAGATTTTCAGCTGATTCTCCTTTTCTATGCTCCACCAACACTTCTAATTCCAAAATTACTTGGTGTGAACAATTCCTGAAACTCTGGGGGAATTATATAATGTATTTCAGGTTCTCCTTGCCTTAAGGGTTTGGATTTCTAGAGTTAATTAACACTGATACATCTGCTTTTTAAATTCCAACATTTGTTCCCCTGTTGTCTTCCCCTCTTACTGATGCTTCATTTGGAGTTTGGAGAAAAAGAGGATCTAAAAGAGTTACTCCATGTGTCATCTTTAACCGAATCCTGTTAATTTCATAGAATATCAGTAACCTATGAGTAAGGGAAAAAAACAGCACAATAGAGGTGGCTGAAAGGCTCAGTTGGTTGAGCATCCAACTCTTTATTTTGGCTCAGAGCATGATCTCAGAGTAGCGGGATGGAGCATGACATTGGGCTCCACATTCAGCAGAATCTGCTTGGGATTCTTTCTCTCCTTTTCCCTTTGCCTCTGCCCCTCTCCCACTCTTTGTCTTTCTCTCTAAAACAAATAAATTTTTTTTTAAAAAGATGTCACAAAATAAGAGGGTTTGGTGATCCAACTTTTATATGAACTAGCTGTATGACCTTGGGTAAATCATTGGCTCTTATTGAGTTTTACTTTCTGTGAAAATAAAGTAAGTAAGCATTAGATTGTGAGAGCCTTACCAATGATTCTATATGATATCTCAATTTCCCAGGATTCTGAGTTGATTAGACCAACTCCATTTCTTAGCATTGGTAGAAATAGCTAATGCTATTTTTAATTAAAAATGCTATTAATAATTTTTTTGTATAAAAATACCATCTCACTTAGCTTTCTATTTTAGTGCACACAAGGGTCTGAACATGGTGCCCAAATCTTTAGGTTCATCCCCAGACAGAAAGTCCTAGCAGTTCTGCTACATTGAAGCATATGCCACCTTTTGGGATGATAATGTTTATTAGGAAGCCAATAGTTAGCCATGTTCTATGTGCTTTGCTATTCCCAAGGCTTTTTTCTGGACCTACTTTGGAAAGGTCATTTGGAGGAATTCTAAAATGGAAGTGTTTTAGCCAAGGCTCCTTAGATCATAGTGTATGGTGTAGGTTGTCCCCTTGGAGCATAAACTCTTTGAGTAAAACATAAAGGTGGTCCACTTTGGTCAGGCTCCCTGTGCCAGCGTTGGTGACTGGACTTGCCCTGATGAGTTTGAGAGAAAGACTTATTCTCAGACTTATTCTCTTAACTGCTGCAATCAGGCAAGTGAGACCATTTATTGTCTCATACACACCCTACAAAGACCTTTAAAATAAATAGTATAATAAGAATACTGTTTTGAACTCCTTGGGAGAAAAGTAAATTTTTTGTTTCATTATGTGTGTTTCTGACTCTTATATACGTATGTATACACATGTATATACACAAGTTTACATATATACACACATATATGAGTCAGACCCCTCTATACATATCTGATGAGCTGTGACCTCCTGAGCATCAATGTGTCTGAATGTCCAGTTCAATCAAAGGACAGAAGAGAGGAGATAAAAGAGTTCCTTTTATGTCATTCAGCTCATCCCATGATTCAGAAGAAATAGGAGAAGCCATTTTCACAAGAGATCTGTGAAGACCTGGCAGGGCAAGTGGTTCTGTTGGGGTAACCAGGTAATGAAGTAGGTCACATATTGTGTGAGCTGCTATGGCCCTTACTTTCTGTTGAAGTAGGGCATAGCTCTCACATGCTGGAAGATGCGAGGAAAGTCACAATAGTGTCCTACCTGGCAGTTAGGGGAAGTGGTCAAGAGGAAGAGGAAAAGAGAGACTGCAAGTCCCCATGTGGCAACAGACTGAATCCAAGGCTTCCACAAATAAGCTTTAAGGAGAGTCAGAGTTTTTGTTTTTGCTTTTAGCCCAGCAATTAGGAACGAAAGCCTGTCAGACTCAAGGGTTATGCTTGGGGCTTCTGTGAACATTCCATTAAAACTGATTGTGGTAACCTGTGGATATGCTATGTTTCATGGCAAAAGGAGATTATTGTTGCAGATGACATTAAGGCTGCTAGTCAGCTGACCTTAAAATAGCAAGATTAGCCTGGATTATTGGGATGGACCCAGTCTCATCACATAAACTCTTTATGAAGGAAGAAGGAGGCTGAGAGTGGGAGAACTCAAGGTGTTATTGCTGATTTTGATGATGTAGGAAGGGTGCCATGGGCCAAGGAATATGGCAGCTTCTAGAAGCTGGAAACAGGCCTCAGTTTTTGGTCAGCCAGAAAATGGGACTTCCTCTAACTTCAAGGAACTGAATTCTGCCAACAACCCAAATGGACAGGAAGCTGAAGCTCCCCTATAAACCAGGGACTCTAGAAAGACAGGCAGCCTACTGATATCTGGATTTTTGTATGGTGAGACACCTGCCAGACTGTGATCTCCAGAACTGTAAGATAACAAATTTGTGTTGCTTTAAGCTAGTAAATTTGTGGTAATCTGTTATGGCAGTAAAAGGAAACTATTACAATAATCAAAGTGTGGAGGCCCAGACAGTCTATTCTCTCTGCATCTTTAAACATTATTTTTTTCAGAACTGCTTCCCAGTCTCAGACCTCTTTCTCTATTTCTATGCTGTTATTCAAACATAACCTTAAAAATATATCTCTTATTGTTTCTAACTTTCATTCAGAATTTGCTGGAAATTTGACTCTATTTTCTTCATTCATCAGCTAAAAGCTTCCTACCAACCCTCTTTTGGCAGTCTTTGGTCTAGTGATTTTGTTGTTGTTGTTTGTTTGTTTGTTTACTCCTTTAAAAGACTGTTTTAACTCCCTATACCAGGTTTAAAAACTATGTGGAAGAGGGATCACTAACTTGAAAAGATGTACCATCTCAAGTAACCACAGAAATGTATACAAATAATGAGTTGTTTTGACCTATCAGATGGCAAACTTAAATGATGTATCATATGATGTGTTGATGAGCTTAAAGGAAGTATGTGATTTTACATACTGCTAGAGGTGTATAAATCTACAAAGTCTCCTGAAAAGGAAATATTATAGTATTTTCATAAATAAAAATGTGAGTTCTCTTGGACCTAGAGATGTACACAAAGGTAAAGATGTCTATTCTGGCATTGTTTGAGATTGTGTAAAATTGGAAACCTAAATCAATGGCCAAGATAGTGCATATAATAATATTTGAGAGGAAAGGGGGTGTGGAGACATCTGATCCCTTTGGCATTGTTGAATGTTTTAAGTGAGGATATGACCATGATCCCTATAGTAATTTAAAAAGGGAAGAACTCTCAACCCAAATAAATAGATGATAGGTAGATAGATAGATAGATAGATAGATAGATAGATAGATAAAGGAAAGACCATGTTGAGTTTTTTTCCAGGAGAAACCCAGGTCTACTTCTACTTTTCAAAATAGAAATGAAACCAGCCTGTTGTCAAAACCCAAAAAGTTCAGGCAGCAGGTGGGTAATTTAGTCATGGAGCTGGCTGTTTAGTTATTTGGATAATTGAATTTAAGCCATCATGGATAATGTAATCCAGTTTAATTTGCAAAAATGTCAGGCCTGGAGACAGATCAGAGGAAAACATTCGGTGATGGTAGAAGCGTCATTGGAGAGACTTGCTTTGTGTTATGAGCTATCTGTAAGCACCAACCCTTTCCCAACATAAGGGCCTAGATTGAAAAGATTTGATTAAAAACCTTGGCAATCTGGTGTGTGTCATTAATGTTAGTGTTACATAATGCATTTTCCTAATTTATTTATGAAATGTTTGATTTAGTAGTCCATTCGCCCCTTGTCAAAAGCATCTGGGAAAGCCTTCATATTCAATTTGTTTACGTGAATAATAATTTGATTTGGGTTTTCCCATTTGGCAAGTTTATTCTGATCACAGTGACATCTATAACGAGACCACATGGTTGATTCCTATTGTTCTGGAAATTTTGGTCTTCATTTCAAATGTCACATGCAACGAACCACCCATCATTTTCCAGCCAAAACATGTGCTTGCTGGCTTTGAAAAAGGGACTGTAAGTAAAAATGGCATTTTCTCCATTTATTCCTTGGATCTACAGCCAAACACCTTTCTGCTTTGCCTGCTCTTTGTTAGTCTCTGCCGTGCCCACGGCTCATGCCCAGAAGTTTTGGGCATGACTTGTGGGCACGACTGACATTTATTTGCTCAACATCTGCCAGAAGAAGTCACCATAAAAAAGGGCTATAGGAAGAGTCTTAGACAACATGGGAGAAGAGTAGACATTGTGAATAGTTGTGGTGGCTAAGACTCAAATTGTGTTTGTTTCAGAGAGACCAGTAGATGTCTGGCTTCTGGATACATGGACTGAAATACTGAAACACACTGGGACACAAGCAGCCCTGTCTGGGGTTCCCTTCAGTGTGCATTTACCCTAGTGCCCTGAGGGCAAGATTGCAGACCAGAACTACTTAGTGGCTCAATGTCAGAGGGAACAGGAACTGGTAGGGTAGCAGTACATTCTAGAACTTTTGAACACATATCAGAACCCCCTTGGGAGACTCCAAAATACATGGAGAAATTTGCTGAAGTCTTAATGCATGCCAATGGTTATTTACCCCAACCTTGTGATACCCATCTGCACTCATGTGCTGCCACTAATTGGTTACACATGGCCTTCACCATGAGCTATATACCTATAGTCTCTATTGAAACAGTCCTTTTTTGGTGGTTTGTCAACATATCAGTATGGCAGATTAGGGATATGTGTGGTAGGAACCTTGCCCTGACTGTTACCTCTGAATCCTTTCTGATCCAGCAGACTCTGGCCAGTGGAGCGCTCATTTGGTGTCCTCAAGGCCATCTCATAATTCAATAGTATTAATGAGTTATTTCCTAGAGGTCAAAGAAAGACCAAAAACGGAGGAAATGATGGCCTTTCATAGAGAAGTGTAACTATATTAGAAGAAGTCACCAGAGCCTGGGCTTTTCCTGCCACTAGTTAGTTGTAACTGCAGACCTGAGATAAGCTTCCAAAAGTGTATCACTGAAGGGGTGTCACTATCACCAATTCCAAAGCAGGGGAACAAAAGCCTGGAGGCTTTTTAAATTTGTCCAGGGAATGTTCCAAATCTAACATCTCTTTCTTTACCAATGATCTCTGCCAAATCTGTTTCACAATGCGTTGCTTTTATTTTATTTGTCTTCCTTTCAACATATATTGGAACCTTGATAGTCACAGAGTATCTATCTTCACAGATGGGGTCTCTGCACATGTGAGGACACACTGGTGGGTCATTAAACCAGGCGGGACCATAACCCAGCCTGCCCATCCTCAATATCAGCTGGGCGATAGCTCTTTGAAAATTACAGGTTGACCATGATGGCCTCAGGGACCTAAGTTCCTTACCTTAAATCTTTGCCAAAGTATCTAGTATGCTTATGTTGTCCTGTAAGGCAGAGATAGAATATCGCTTCTTTTCAGGAAACACAGCCTCAGGTTAGCCCCTAATTATCCAAATATTTAATTTACCTTGGCCTCTGTTCCTACCTAGAAGACTATCTTTTACACATGGATGTTTTGTGTATGATCTTAAATGAGATCCAAGATCCAAAGTTCCAGAACCTCTTATCTTGGGCCACTCATATTGCATCCATGGCAGCCACTGGTTCAAATGTACCAGTTCTTTATTTAAGTGTTAATGGGGACCCTAATCATTCACCCCAAGAGGCCATGTTTAATGCTAAGCACACTGATGACATTGTGAATTATGCTGTGATTTCATAATGATCTAGATACAACCTCCCCAAGGAGGAAAAGGTGTCAGAGCCACAGACTGCCTAGCAGGGGCTCATAGTTAATCACACAGAATGTCTACCAGCTGGATTTCACCTTAAACCATTGATTCACCAACTAAGCTGCACTTTGGAATCACTCAAGATACTTCTGAGAGCCAGGCCACCTTCCAGGTCAATTAAATTGGAATCTCTAGAGTGGGACCTGGGCAATTGCTTTTATAACTCCATGGGGGTTTCACATGTGGAGCCAAGGCTGAGAGCCACTCATCTGGTTGCACTGATTCTCCAAATGTGGTCTTTGGATTGGCAGTATTGGCCTCCTGTGGGAGCTTGTCTGAAATGCAAAATCTTGGTTCTACCTAAGACATACTGAGTCAGAATCTGCATTTTTAACAAGATATACATATCGTTTCTATTGTCTCTTTGGACAGTCTAGTAACAAGGCTTCTCAGAGCAGGGAATATAGAGGAATCCATATTTTTTGTCTTAATGTGACAGATTAGAGTGAAAATGACTCCCATATTTTCACACACTTTTTAATGTGCTAAAAAAACACTACACAAACACTTCAAATTAAAAATTACACTTGGACTCTGGGCGGGGGGGGGGGGGTTGCTGCCTAATAATTTTGCAGTCAAAATGTGATTCAAAATTGTTGCCAAGACCATTTTTTCCATAAATGGCAAGCACTGGGCTTTGTTTGGCTTAGTGATACCCTTGAAAGCATTTCACACAAATATATAGGACACAAGGTACAAAAAATTCCTTTGTGATTTTTGGGGGCACAAATTTGTATCCACTGAGGGAGACATTACTTTTTCAAGGGGGAGGTTGAATGTAAAAAGGTGATTAAAAACAATAAATGGAGGCTTTGCCACTTGTAGAAACACAAATACAGACAGAGGTGAACTGTATTTTCAAAGGGAAGGAAAATATTCACACTGTTGGTGGGTGGAATTTACATAGATCTTGATCAAATATGCATTCTGTATCCTAAGTGTACGAGTTCGGCGCAGCACACAGCCTTTTTACACGGAATGTTGGTTCTTTGAAACAACCGAAAAGAGAGGTCAGTAGCTGTCGAGGTTGAGCACACATGCAAAAAGTAAACACTCGGCCGTGGGGACATCTAGGCTGAAGAGAGAGAAAAACCCTTCTGGGAGACCTCATTGCTGGCCACCATGCGGGGTGCTCCACATACAGGGGGCAGCAAGCTGATCGAAACTTCAAAGCTAAACTCCTTGCCCAAAGAGTAGAAGTGGGCATGAAACCAGACCTCTGCCTCCTCTGGGATCCCAGGTCATCAGGAAGTTCTTGAGGACCTCAGTGAACGGTGCCACCATTTTGCTTGAGAGCCCAGAATCTACTTTGCCAATTTTCCATGCCTTTCAAAACATCAGGGTGATATTTTATCCATTCTCTTCCCTTTTTCTCCTTTCTTTCTTTTTACCTTCTTTGCTGCTCCTTGCTTTCTGGCTTTCTGGCAGTCTTATTTTGGCACTCAGCATCAGAAAAGCTATTTCCTTGTTCCATTATTCCCAGATTCCATTAATTCTTTGGTGACAATTTAAGGATGCTTTTCCTATTGGAAATTTCTGTTTACTTGCCTGGCAGCAGAAAGGTTGATGTTTCCAAGAATCTTTCTGGCAATTCTGACATGGTCATAGAAATGCTATATCCAATGTCCCAATGTTTGATCTACTTAGTACGTTTACTGTCCCAGTGCTGTGACATGGGATTCAGTTTGCTTGTTTTGTTTTGTTTCTGAAACTCTCTGCCTCTAATATCCTTGGCTAAAAGTCAAGGCCAGCTTGTTCACAGGATATAAGGACCTTAGGTTAAACTCCTCAAGCTGTTTGGGATATACTAAGCTTAACTGACATCTATGTGTAGGTCTGTCCCTTCTGTCTTGGAGGATAGCCGGCTACCCTTAATGCCCATGACTCAAGAGGATCGCAATCTCAAGATCGCATCCCACCTGTCCTGTAGTGATCTCCCACTGTTGGTCCTCTCTCTCCTCACCTAGAGTTCAACTCCCACCTTGCTGTCATCAAAACTTTAAAGGCACAAATTGGTTACAGATGAGCTGTAGCGCCTACAGACTTATTCATTTTAATTATTAGTGTCCAACCTTTAAGATTTTACAGGAAAGTCATATTTTTGTTTGCTCATTGAAACTCAAGCAAAAGAGAAGATCTAACGGAACTGGGCCAACCTGGCAGCAATGCCTGGAGAGAGTCTAACCTGTTCCCAAAGATGATCCATCTCACCTTCTTCCTTCATATGGTCCATTCCTTTGTATCTCAAATTAAATAATGGATAATTCCAACCTATCTTCATTTCTTCTCTTTTCATGGGTGTCAAATCTTTTGTTTAATTCATTAAAAATTTTTCAATTCTTATAGCTTTCATTTTGAGAAATTGTATTTGATTCTTTTTCAAATTCTTGACCATTTTGACCACTTTTATAGTATCTGAATATTTTTTGATGTTTTCATATTTTTAATTTCTTAAACTTCCATGCAAGTTTCTTTTAAGTTCTTAAAGTCACATTATTTTCCCCTGTGAGCCTGATGATTCCAATATCTGAAGACTTTGTGATCTGGTACCCACCCTGATTTGTTTCTGCTTGTGGCAGCTTGTCTGGGAACTATCCATTTACCCTGCAGCTTGACCTGTATGATTTCTTTGGCATTTTGGTTGAAGTTGACTTTCTCCATAAAGGATGTACATCTGTTCCTGCCTAGCACCTGGGACACCACCAATTTGGGGCAACTTTAAGGTTTCTTGACGTTTATTGCACCACAAAGGTATTCCTGACACTGAGACACCCCAGCTAGACATGGTAGGTAGCATGGAGATCACTTCCTGGACTGTACTGAACATGCTGGTTTCTGAGCTACTGATCCTTGGCCAAGGCTTTGGCGTCTGTTCACTAACGATAAATGACATTCTGTAATTTTGGATTGGTGAGTCATTTCAGAGCAGAACATAGCAGCCTGTTGGTATTGTTTAGTAACAATATTTGGATTTATTATTTGTTCCTGATTTTGGTGGAATCTGGGGAGGAGGGTTGGGTTTTATGGTTAAGACTGGTCACTAGAGACCCCCACCATAAACAGTTCCTGGTACCAAGGTACCAGGGTGCCTTACCCACCCGACCTTCCATCCAGAAGCACACATGTACACGCACGTATACACATGTCAGTTCCTGTTACAACCTGGACACAAAGCTCTCCTGTGAAACCCAGCCACAGAAGGACATAAAAAGCTAGGGCCTGTGGTCTCCTGACCTCTTTCCATGCATGTCTTCAGCTGCTGCTGCCATGCTCAACTGCTTGTTAGCTGTTTTGTGAATTTAAACTGAATCTTGTGAGTTTTTCCAGCAGTGGAGCACCCAAGGTGACTGACATGTAATAAACACATGTGGGGGCTCCTCTCGGGTTCTCCACCTTGTTTAGGCTAAGCTTCAGTGTCTTTTCCCAGAACTCCATGCAACTGAGGTAGGGAAATCTCAATGTCTTTCATGGTTTGCTGCAAACACACAGGGCTCCTCCCTTTACTCTCTTTTTGGATTCTTCTGAGGATTCCTTTCTTCTAATCCAGGTCACAGATGTATTTCATTCAAAATTTTCTTTTCTTTTCTTTCTTTTCTTTTCTTTTCTTTTCTTTTCTTTTCTTTTCTTTTCTTTTCTTTTCTTTTTTCTTTTCTTTTCTTCTTTTCTTTTCTTTTCTTTTCTTTCTTTCTTTCTTTTCTTTTCTTTCTTTCTTTTCTTTTTTCCTTTTCTTTCTTTCCTTTCTTTTCTTTTTCTTTCTTTCTCTTTCTTCCTTTTTTAAAAAAGATTTTATTTATTTATTTGAGAAACAGAGAGAGCACAGAAGTGGGAGGGAGGGGCAGAGGGAGAGGGAGAGGCAGACTCCCCATTGAGCAGGGAGCTGGACATGGGGCTTGATCCCAGGACCCTGGGATCATGACTGAGCTGAAGGTGGTGAAGTCTGGGGTGACTGAGACACCCCAGAATTGTTTTTTCAGTAAGGGGCTTATTCAGTATATCCAATCTTCTAAACTGCTAGAAAAAAAATCTCCAAGTCTGTATGTGTGATACACACACACACACACAAGGAATATATATGTGTGTACATCTATACATCCATGTACACACGTTTTTATAGATGTATAAGATGTGTATATCTACACACACAAATGTAATCATGACTCTCTAACCCACTGTGATCTGGCTTTTATGCCTTCTCCACTGCCCATGATTTACATTTTGCTATTACTAGAGGTATTGTCCTCTCTTCTCTCCTACTCTGCTTCTTTGCACTATATCAAGCTACTGCCTGCTGCTTGCAGACCCCATGTGACCTACTGCCTATTTTTGTAGATAAAATTTTACAGAAACACAGCCACACCCAGTTGTTTCTGGCTTGTCAGTGGCCGCTATAATGGCAGATTAGAATAGAGTTTCAACAGAGAACTTCTGGTCCACAAAGCCTAAAATATTTATTCTGTGCCCCTGTATAGAAGGATGAAAGGGCTCCAAAGTGCCTTGTTATTGCATTCTGTATATCATCTTTTGATGTCTGCTATTATTTGAAATTACATGGTTTTTCAAATAACAGCATGTCCTGCTTACTGTGAAAAGTTCATGAAGCATCTCATGGGGAATGATACCTTGGGATGTCTCATATGCAGTGTCAACATATCCACATGTTGGGTGGATGTGTATGAAAGGTCAATGAGGACACCTATTAGGTCTCTGTTAGGCCTCTATTAGGAATTTATGAAGAACAGGAGATTTTCTGATTCTGGAGAACAGAACTGTTGACCAGCAAGATGCTATACCTGAACTTCTGACATCAAGAAGCAAGGAATTGAGGGGCAACTGGGTGGCCCAATCAGTTGGGCACCTGCCTTTCGCTCAGGTCATGATCTGGGAGTCCTGGGATCAAGCCCCATGTGAGGCTCCCTGCTCAGTGGGGAGTCGGCTTCTCCCTCTGTCCCTCCCCCCTGTTCATGTGCACATGCTGTTTCTCCCTCAAATAAATAAATAAAATCTAAAAAAAAAAAAAAAAAAAGGAAGCAAGGAATTAAAACTACAGTGTCAAGGAGCCAAGCTGGAGGGAGAAGGTGAATAAGGGTTTTTCTTGACCAGACTTGGAGAAACCAGTAATCAACCTTACTCTGTGGTCTTCCTACCACATAAGCAAGAGTGAAGTCCAGCAGTGGCCAGGCTACCAGGGCTAGTTGGAGAATTCACCAGAGTGTTGGCTACTGCTTCTACTTGAAGGGGACCACAGAGCAGAGAGCCCGGGCTGTAAATCACCTCACCTTGAGAACTGGGGGTTGGGGCTGAAGACCTCATAAGGCATACTGTGCTTCTCTTTTATCCGCTGTGCCCCTGAAACCAGGTATCAGCTTGGATGTCAAGAGAGAGCTTAATCTAATTACTTGCAGAGTGAGCTAGCAGGGATGTGGATGAGCTTCCTATCCTCAGATACGCCCCCCGCCCCCTTCAATCTTTCTGAGAACCTGGGCTGAAGAAATTGTTAAACATCTGGGAAGGTCAGAGCCTAGAGTTTCAAGTTGTACTGCAGGTAAGGGGTTAGGAGACTTCTGATTAGTAAATGTCACTGTACCCCAGGACTGAGCTGGCACTGGCTGGACAGTAGGCAATGGCACTTCTGCATTTCATCGATTCATTCACAATCTATCAGAAGGAGGCTCACGTTGCTTTTTTCTGTGGCTGTCATCTCATTAACCCACATCCATGGGCCTCACATACCTGAAGCTGCCTGACTTGGGGCCATACGTGGCACGTAGTGAAACTCACAAATAGCTTTCTCACACTGGGCGTGGCTGCTCAGCCCTCTGGACGCACTTCAGAAGTGGCACTGAATCTGGTCCAGCACTCTCTCCTGCTCGCTTTCCCATGAGTGTTCCTGCCACCACCTGATTTCCATCACCAGAGCACAAGGCCTGGCCCCTGCTTCTCGCAGATTCCATCTGATGGCTACGGAATCCTGTCTTTTTAGCTACTTGCTTGGGGTCTTGTCATTTCTCACTGGTGGTATCTGTCTCTAAAGAAGCTTGCTTGGTTTCTTGTCTTGCCATTCTCCATGCATCCTTGATTCATCTCCCCAGTCAGCTCCCTGCTCCTGCCACCAGTGCTATTCTGTCCCGGACAGTCCCAATTCCTTGGGATGGCCTGCAAACTTCTTCACTTCCTAGAAAGGAAATTCCTTTCTAGGCTCACACTCCTCTCTGCCTCCTAGCCCATCTAGTATGCTTTGTTCACATACTACTGCTCCTATAGGTAAGCCATGTCCTCTTTCCACTGTATCTGGCTGTGGCTACTGTACCCATACTGGGCTCTCCCACCCAGGGCTGTCCCATACTGGACTGTGTCACACCAAGCTGTCCTGCACTGGGCTGCCTTATGCTGGACTGCTCCACACATTAATTTTCCCATGTTGGGCTCCCACACTGGGCTGTGCCACACTGGGCTGTGCGACACTGGGTTGTTCCTGACCGGACTATACCTAAACTGGATTATGTCTACCATAATAGACATACTTTATCGTACTACACTGCACTGCCCTACACTGTGCGGTACCTCCCTGGACTGTACCCACTGTACCCACACTTGACCGTACCACACTGGGCTCAGGTGTCTGGCAGCTCTCAACCACTCTGAGCTTCATTTGTTTGGTCTTCCTTAGACCCTGGGATGGAACATAAGCTCTATTTGGGCAGGAGTCTCAGTTTTATTCATGAATTAATTCCTTTACTACAGAGCAACGCTTAGCCCATAGAGGGTGCTCATAAATATTTGCAGAAAGAATGGATTTGAAGGGGCTTTGCTTTGTCATCCATTACAGTCCCTAACAACCTTTCCTATCAGTAGGTTTTCCCTCAGTTCAAATTAAATCCCTCTGCTATAAAGCAAGTGTTTCCTTGTCTGGGTTTTTGATGTAGCTGACAAACCAATTAAGCTCCTGTTGCCACATTAAGAACAATAACCTGGATTCAAAGGATTCAGTGAGTTTTTGCTGACATTTTTTCTCATCTACCCTGAGTAATCTTCATTTTTTGAATATTCCTTCAGAAAGTTTTTACTATTTTCACAGATGAGTCTGGAAAGGGCCCACATTAGGCAGGCAGTTTCTGATGTTTACAAAACAGTACAAAGTTTGGGCTCCTCTCTTCTAAAACCTACAGGATTCTGGAAAGCAGCTTGAAAGCAATGCCTGGTGCTCAAGAGGGTTCATGGTGTGCTTTGGTCTGGGAAAGTCTGTGAACCTGAATGCCTGTGGTTTTGGGTCTGTTTCTAATGGAAATCATCATGGAATAAAGTGGCTTCATGCCCCCATTTGGTGGAAAGCTCTTTGCTGGCAAATGCAGCCATGTAAGGTCTGTCCTTTCAATGCTGGCTCAAGACCAGGACTCTGTCTCCTGAGAGAGGATTGTCCCCATAAATGTTGAAACTAGGCAAGAGATGGCAACACCTCACCCCCTTTCTCCACCCTGCCCATCCTCCTGGAAGTGCCCACTAATGGGAGGATGGGAACAGAGCAGGGTGGAGAGAAGGCGTGAGGGGGTAGCATTTGACTATGGACCAAAGCCTTCATTCAAAACACAGGATCCAAGACCTGAGATGCCTCAAGAACTGGGGCCTGGAACTTGAGGAGAATCTCAGGTGGCACTGGTATGGAAACGGTGCCAAAGCTAGCTTGTGCTATGTACCTGTGGTGGCAATTAAGGGATGTCTGGGTGGCCAAAAGTCTACTGGACATCTAAGCTGTCTTCTTCACTCTTGCTGTGTCTTCTGAATATCCACCTCTGTATAAGCCTGAATAATATTTCTAAATCAGAAACCCAACCACGACCTGTCTCTGCTTCATATCCTTCAATGCTCCTCGTGACGCACAGACTCAAGCCTGTGATCTATGATGCTTTTGGACCTGGATGGTCACTCCCTCTCTGGCTTCACTTTTGCCCTCAGCCCTACTGCAGACATGGACCTCCAAGGTCATCAGAGTCTGCAAGCTCCTGCTTCTCCTGCCCAGGCCCTCTTCCTCATTGTTTCTCATGTTTCATGTCCTTCTCCTATTTTTCCTTATGGAACTAAACTCTATCCATCTTTTCCAACTATGTTCATGGGTCATCTGCTCCAGGAATACTTCCCACCCTTCCATCTCCTCCATGTCAGCAAGAGTATTTGTTCATTTATAAGCATTTACTGATTTCCTACTGCATGCCAGGTATTAGAAACAGAGCTGAGGCAAAGACTCAGCCTCCACCTTCAAGGAGCACACAGACTGGATACCCAAGTGGTCTGGTCCCAGTTTATGACTTGCAAAGACTGAGAAAATCGAGAGACCATCCCTTATATGCAGCAAGCACGTAATTATTATGTGATGAATTTTGTTTAAAAGTTAAAAATGAAACATGAGCTTTTAGAGTCATAGGAATATGCCACCACTCATATATCAAGGCATGATATTTCCTTTATGCTGAACATAAATGCCAGTGATATTGCATATATTTATTAGCATGAGGTGCTGTTTTGCCAGCATTTCAGGTCTAGTGGGAACAAAAATGAAACTTTTCTCCAGGATGAGCATTTCACCATGCCCTGCAGAAAGCCTCTCATTCTGGGCTCAGAAGAAACCCTGAATATTTGGAATTTATGTTTAGCATTGCCCTAATGGTATGCCATGGTTGCTATGGAGATTATGGTATTGTTCATTATTGAATGAAGAGCAACAATGAGTCCAATAAAATAAATCTATAATATTGATACTGAGCAATCTTGGAAAGTGGTTATTTTGTTTTGTTCTGCATTTGTCAGAAACAGATTGAAAAAAGCCTTCCAATTAGTGAAAGGACACACTGCATTTGTGGATCTGCTGGCCCCATGAGGTAATTCATTTCTGATAATAAAAAGGAGCATTACCTAATTCAAACTTTTATTATGCTGGTGTACTGGACGACCACCATAAAATGCACCTAGGCAAATAATTGTTTGGCTGTAGGATAATGAGGGAACATGCATGAGCTGCAGGAAAGGTCTCAGTCTATGGAGACCGATAGGCAGAATTGATCACTTTAAGGTGCATGTGCTAATATGGGAAATGATCAGTTCAGCGGTCTGAATGTTCCCATTGATATCTAATAGAAACTTTGTTGCAGTTAGACTCAGTGGGAGATAAAATCTCAATTAAAAAAAATTCTGTCAACAGCCATTTGTCAAGCTCAGTAAAAAGAGTGACAAATGCTAAAGAGATTCAGGGTCACTAAAATGCATCTAGGGGCTCTCAGAAAACTGGGGGGATACTCCCTGACCTCACACAGGCCCCTGGAAAATTTTTAGGAACAAATGAAATGGTTGGATTTGAATAATGTGGCCCAGCTCTGCAGAAAAGCAACTAATTTAGTTTTGGCTTTAATCTTTGGAGGGAAATGTTCTGTATCCAGTGATAATAACACAAAACATATTCTGAGCTTTTCAATAGTCCAATTTCTGGCAAGGCTTCCCAATTTGGGGGGCGAATTTCTCCAAGTTGAACAAGAGGGTGGATGAGTTTCTGCTGATGTACAACTTGGTGGCTTTAAATGATAACTATTTTATTGTTCACTATTCTGTAGGTCAGGGATTTGGGGAGAGCATGTAGGGGAAGGGTGATAGCTCATCTCTGCTCCATGGTCACCTCTGACTGGGGTTGGAAGAGCCAAGATGGCCCCACTCACACAGCTGGGGTTCTGGTACTGGCTGTCAGCTGGGGTGCCTTAGTTCTCCTCACTGTGCCATTTCTTTCCCTCCAGGGCTTCTTGCTTCCCAGGCCTCCCAGTCTGTCAGGACACTGGACTTCACTACATGGCAAGAGGACAATAAAGGGAAGCTGCCATGCCTCTTCACACCTAGCCTCAGAGGCTCCACAATTTCCCTTCTGCCACATTCTTTTGGTCAATGCAAGTCACAGGGACAACGAGGCTCAGGGCAAGGGGGAATAGACCCCACCTCTTGGTAAAGAGAGCAGCAAATTCACACCGAGAAGAGCATGAGGGATGGGAAGGAGTAATGAGGTGATCTTAGGAGACAATCTACTATGGGTGGTGAAACTCTAGTCACTTTTGAATGTTCAACCAGCCTTGGAAGTTATTGCTGTGCCCTTTTGTCTCTGAGCCCTAAACTTAGAGAAACTGAGCCCAGACATGTTGTCTTTCTCCCAGCAATCCCACTGTCCACAGTTTTGTTGTCACATATGCTATAGACACTAGGATAAGCCAACATGCTAGCAACGTGATGCCATGGAGTGGCGCAGGTCCTCACTGATCATCAGGCTTCCACACTCATCTGTCTGGTGTCCCTGAAAGAGGCAACTAATTAAAACCAAATTCACATTGCTGAAGCCAAACAATATGGAGCAGAAGTCAGTCTCTTAATATCTTCCAGAAGAACTCTAGGGAGCTTTCTTGCTGCACACTGAATATTGAGGTATTGTTTTATCACCTTGGGTTGGATAAATACATGTTATTTTTTTTTAAATCTTAACAATTATTATTAGTTTCCATTAGGCAGCTAAACCGTTTATTTTGGCCCGGCTATCATTTCCCAGTATCACTCCCTCTCATTGCCAATGAATGACCCTGGGAGATCTTCCATGGCTGCCTACCAACAAATTAGCTGAGGCCAGAAGTTACTGCTCTCCTAGAAGGAGGGGGTGATATTGCACCTGCAATCAACTTTGCATAGGACAAGGGACACTCTGAGATTTGAGGTACCAGAATTGAAGACTTGTGCATCAACTAATTCCTTTGCCTGTGAGTCCCAGCCAGCATCAAGTAATGTCTTTAGGTGTTTTCCAGCCCTTGCCAGATAGGAATACTGCTCTGTTCTTACAGCTAAGATAATCAGCTGTTTCTCCCAAACCAAGATTGCTATGGAAAACAGGATACATTGGTATGTGCAAATTTGTAGCAACATTTTGACTTCTTTAGGGCTGTTTATTTTCATGACCAAGCATACACACACACACACACACATATGTTTAGACAAAGAAAGATCTTAACCCCTGGGCTAAGGAGTGAGAATATGTGACCTCCTGGGTAAGTGTAGAGCATTATCCCCTAGCAAGAGTAATTTCATTTAAAAATATTATTTATTTATTCATGAGACACACACACACACAGAGAGAGAGAGAGAGAGAGGCAGAGACACAGGCAGAGGGAGAAGCAGGCTCCATGCAGGGAGCCTGACACAGGACTCGATCCCCGGTCTCCAGGATCATGCCCTAGGCTGAAGGCAGCGCTAAACCACTGAGCCACCCAGGCTGCCCAGCAAAAGTAATTTCAAAGAAGTCATGCAACTAAAGCAGAGCAGGTTAGTATTGCCACTGGAAAAAACAAGCTCTGCCTTACTGTGTGGTTGCTGGTTGGTCATTTCCCAATCTTATGGAGAAGGTTCCACGTTTTCAGTAGGAGACAGCATGGACAATATACAAAAAGGAAGAGACATCAGAGATGAGGGATGGCAGAGAAAGAGTTGGTATCAGAACTGAGGGCCCAGTTGCTGTCCTGTAGATCCGGAGTCTTGTAGGTCTTTCAGATCTATGAGCCATTTAGCATCTTGCTACAAAAACCAATACCTTCCTTTTGTGCTTGTTAATCCAATTTTCCCAAGCTTTGCCAAACTTTCACCATATAGAATTGCTATGTTTCAAAGAACACAGTTAACTCCTGGGTTTTTATTTCCACTCCATAAGGAAGCACACAGAATGGCTGCATAATACTGTGATTACCTTTTGTAATATTGCCATAGAGAAATATAAAGATTGTGTAGGCTAAGTAGATTATTAACTCATCCATATAAAGTTGAAGTGATTATAAATAAAATATATATAATGCAAATATCTTCTGGCTTGATGTCTCCTGTTGCTGATTGCATTTTAACTGCGACAATATCTCCCATCCCACATGTCCTTCTACAATGTGATCTTGACATTTCATTTACCAAGATGTGCAGTCTCTGTTCCCTTCCTTCAGACCTGGGCAAATTTGTATTTCATGAGTAGAAAGTGACAGAAGTGAGGTAGTGTGACTTCTGAGCCCAGATCATAAAAGCAATGTTGCTCTTACCATGCTAGCTGGTTAGCTGGGACTTTTTTTTTTTTTTTTTTTTTTTTTTTTTTTTTTTAGCCCTGACCTGCCATGGAGTAAGCCTGAAGACCTGAGGCCACCATACTGTGAGGAAGCTCAGGTTAATGGAGAGACCACATGCGGGTCCTCCAGTTGATAGTTCAAGAGAAGATCCCAGATGGAAATCAGCATAAGTTTATCAGGCACATGGCTGAAGATACATCCTGATGTGTTGGCATCCTGATGCCGACTCCATCAGATCAACCCCAGCGTATTATTTCTAGGAAGTCTGCAGAAGGTCTCTCACATGTACTCACAGAGTGGTCTCTGCCTGCTGTCTCTGCTCTTGTCACATGATCCATCATTGTCACTGTCTTTCTTCCCTTGTTTGTGATGCTGCCTGAGATTCCCATCCCTGCTTTTGTCCCCTGCCCCCCATTCTCATTTCAAGGGCCTTGCTGAAGAAGAATGATTCTAAAGCTTTCAGTACTTGGTGATTACAAGGCTGGTGAATACTCAATGTTGGAGCAGGAAGAGACCTATGTCCCTAATTTTTGGTCATGCTTTGTCAGCTGGGCTCCTGAGCAGCTCAGGGTGACACGAAGCCTCTCTTTAGTAGTTTCATACTAGCCTTGGTAGCCATTACTTTTTCAGTAGCTCTGACAGAGCATTTACTATGGGGCAGGACTATTCTAACCACTTCAAGAATGTTAACTTAATGACATGTCTTCATGACAGCTCCATGAGTTTTGTTGAGTTTTGTTTGAACAGGTATGGATACTGAGTTGGAATAATTTCCTCACGGTCACCCAGCTAGGAAGTAGTAGAGCCAGGGTTCAAATCTAAGCAGTCTACTCGAAAGTCCATGCTTTAAAAAACAAACAAACAAACATTTATTTATTTATTTATTTGAGAGAGAGAGAGAGAGAGAGAAAGAGAGAGAGAGAGAGCAAACACATGAGAGGGGGGAAAGGCAGAGGGAGAGCAAAAGAGAATCTCATGTAGACTCCCTGCTGAGCATGGAGCCAGATGCAGGGCTCAATCTCATGATGCTGAGATCATGACCTGAGCCAAAACCAAGAGTCAGGCATTTAACCAACTGAAACACTCATGTGCCCCAAAAGTTCATTCTTTTAACTATGGTCTCTCATGCATCCTTAGGGGCTCCCATCCAGTCAATGTGGCCAAGGACAGTACAGAGGCCATGCTATGTCTTCCACCTTCCTTGTGTCTCTTATGCTCCTTCCCAGTTATCCTGCTGGTTGATCAGTGTGTGTGTGTGTGTGTGTGTGTGTGTGAGTGAATGTGTACACATGTACATTTGTGTGCTTGTGCACCTATGTTTTTCTATATTGTGTATACTGGAAAGCCAATCATGGCTTGCCTGAGTCTATGGTCATGTTTGTTATAAGAGATGAACAAGCCCTAACCCAGCCAACCTTAAAGGCATCTGGGTTTTTAAGAGCTTTCCAGGCCCTTCGATAAAACCTATCAGGCCAGACTAATGCTGCTGCTGTTTGCCATTCATTCTCATCGGGTTTAATGAAGATAAAGGGGCTCTCTTTATGTATCCAGTTGGGCTTAACAAATTAACCAGGCTGCCAAAAGGGTACATGTGAACAGAATATTTGTCCTCATAATGTTCATTAGGAAGGAGAAAGTTAACTAACCTTTTTTGCTGTGTTTCTTTTCCCAGGGCCCAGTGAAAGCTGCAGAGCTGAAACATCATCTCTAATCTTATTTCTGATGGGCCTTTCCCTAACTTCTCCTTTTATGATCTTTTCACAGCTGTTATATTGAATCAGTATCATTATGTGTTTAAAAAAATATTATGCTCTGTGTCTCAGAGCTAACTACCCAGAACTAAATATTCTGGCCCTTTTCAGAAGATGACAGGCAATTAGAGATCTGAAAAGGGTGGCAGGACTGTTTGTTTGCTTCCCGTATCCTCTCAGCAGCAACTCATGAAAGAAATGAAGGCTGCAATTCTCAGATTTTTTCTATAGGTTCATGGTATGAGTATGAACAGCTCTCTGGAGCAGATTGCAAAAATGGCCCCAATTCCTCCCTTTCCTGAATGCATGCCTCTTTGAAATGTTAACTTTGTCTGTCTTCTCATTAAGAGATGGTGCCTGTACTTCACACCTTGTACCTGGATTCAGACATGGGATTTGTTTTGTTCCAGGGGATGTTAGCAGAGGCTTGAAGGATACTTGTGCTTTGCTGTCTCTTGCTGCTCCTGGAAGCTTGAGACCCCTATGTTACAGGGCGTAAGCTGGCAGTTGAGCCAAGCACATCCAACTCAAGTGAACCAAGTCCCTACTGAGTTCAGGCTATCAAAATTGGGGAGGGTGCTTGAGTGGCTCAATCAATTGAGCCCTGACTCTTGTTTTTGGCTCAGGTCGTGATCTCTGGGTCCTGGGAGCAAGCCCTGTGTCTGGCTCCACACTCAGTGGGGAGTCTGCTTGAGATTCTCTCTTCCCTTCTCCCTCGCCCCTTCCCTCTCTTTAAAATAAATAAAATTAAAAAGAAAAACTGGGAATAATTCCTGTTTGAAAAATCAGTTGTATAATATGTTACCATATTCATGAATGTCTGGCAGACTGAATAAAAGTAATTTAATAGAATTGACAGTGTTATCATTCTGGTTCTTTTCCCCAACTACTTGCCTCCATCAGTGTCCAGATACAAGTTACAAAACGAAGCACAAAAAACCCAACAGGACAGCCAGAGCAGAGGTGTTGAAATAAGTTGTCTAGGACCAAAGGGGTTTCAGCTGTTCACTGAGTAGCTCTGCTCTACTTAATAGACAAGAAAATTCAGAAGTCTGGGAGAACACTAGCGTAAAAAAGTATAAATAAAATTAAAAAACAAACCTGTAACAAAGAACAAAAACAGAGCTATTAATCAGCTATTAATCAGCTATTAATCAAACCTGTAACAAAGAACAAAAACAGAGCTATTAATCAGCTACTAATCAGAATAGCCTTTTGGATCCAGCTGCCTTCCATGAGGAAGATGTTTGCTGAGAGAGGCCACCCAGACTGAATCCACCTTGCACACATCGTTGTCTTACATATTTTTCAAATCTTTTGTGTGGAACTGATTTAAAGTCTTTAAAACTTCTAGAAAACCCAAGGACTATAGACACTAGGGAAATGTCACTCAGCTAGGGCAAAAGCTCAATATTTTTACTTTTAAAAATAAAAGAAAAGAGGTGTTGCTCACATGCAGCGTCCCACATGATGGGACATGAGGACAAAGAATGGAAGTGGGCTGTCTGGGGAGGCTGTATGTTCTAAACCATTTCCTTCCAATCCCACCATCTAGTCTATGTGGGATGGAGAAGGAGCTCTTAACAGTGGCTTTATAAACGTGCTCCTGGATTTTGCAGCTGTTAGTGTACTCCCTAGTTAGACCACACTATTTTGATTTTCAAAAAGATATAGCTCATTTTGTAAACTTTGCAAGCTTGGAAATAATTTCCAGATAAAAATTTTTTTGAATGTAGCTACATGAAAAATACCTTAAAATATTCTTTCTAATCAATAGTTTATTGAGAACCTCTTAAGTACCCACTACCAAGCTGGACATCATTGCAGATAATAATAATCAAAAAATAATAACACTGCTACTTAGGTAAGATAGGTTCCTTTAAGAAGCTGATATTCCTTATACTATATATTTTTTTGGATAAACAGTTGGCGATAAATACTTTCAATGTAGAAATTTGATCTTAGCTTCAGTGGCTTTATGTTATCACCATATTATGAGCCAAAATGTTGCTCAAGATCTTTGCTTTTTTCTGAGGAGCAGTTATAAAAAAAAAATCTCCAAATAACTTTTCCTTGTCAGATCTTCAAGCCCTTGATGTTTGCATCTGGAAACTGTCCAAATGGACTTTGCTTAGAGGTAGGTTTTTGTCACTGTTTTTTTCTCTCTCTTCTGGAATTTCAAAACTTCCATGCAAGGAGGTTCAATGCCCTCTCTGGGCTTTATAATACATTAAAAATCCTCCTTCATCATCTCACTTATTACCTGCGATTACATGGCACTGAAACAGTAAAAGTTCCTCTCTTTACCATGAGAGACTAATTTTGATGATTAACTGAGGAACTGTTAAATTTTATGTCAATGCTCCACTGTCATTATGGAATTAGTATTCATAGCCAAACGAGAATTCTGAGACTGAAGAGTTTGGGTGAAAATAAGGCAGGAGTGTCTGTGGTTCTAAAGTAGCTGGGACTTAGATCCTCTAAACATTGATCTTAAAATTTGGCATCTGCATGACTTTTCTGGAGATTTCAAAATGAATCCTGTGTGCATTCCAGCCTCTAATGGATCCCAGAATGGAAACAGAAGACAGAAAGCCAATTTGCACAGAGCTTCATTGCTGAAAACTATATAGAAGCTCACATCATTAGTCATATGATAACATAGACCAGAGAGTCCACATCCCTCCAAGAGAGACTATTACAAAGCATGAGGCCCCAGGTAGATGGAAACAGTGGCATGGAACAAATGGAATTTAGTGCTGGTTTTCTGAAAACTCTTCATGTAGGTTGCTTCAGGGATGTTCATTGAGTGAATGGTGTGAAGAAGGATTTAAACATTCAAGAGTGTTGAATGAGAAGAAATTCTTTTTTTTTTTTTCAGAGAAGAAATTCTTAAAGTGCTTTTCTACTGAGATTGTTATGATTTTTACTTTTAGCTCTTGAACCCCAGTGCCTATTTTCAGCTGATGGCCCACATCTATCATTGGAGGAACACAAAAGTGTTTCCCAGGAAGATTTCTCATGGCCAGCTGTGGCAGATCCTTTCCCCTCCTGTACTCCTCCCCTCAGCATCCCCCATCCCGAGATATCCTATTGGAAAGACTTGTGATTCTCAAGACACAGTGGGGAGTTAGCCTTCCGGGAGCAGCTTCTGGCCAAAGACAATGGCAAAATGGAAGACCCATGACCCCATTTTCTCACATCCCGGGTGGGACTGCTCTGAGGTCTTTCACATTGTGAGATCCCCGGGGAGATTAAGCCCCAGTTACCCACAGTGGGGTTCTATTCATTACCTCACTCAGTACGGGCTCCTTGCCTCCTTGGTCTCACTTCCCTACTCTGCTACAGGTACTTCCTAGGGGCAGCACCCAAACAAACTATATGTACATGACACTACTGTGTCAGCGTCTGCCACTAGAGGAACCCAACTAAAGACACCTTCAAAAAGAGACACCTAATTGTATTTCTTGATCACTCATTTGCCATACTCTTACTGTGAACCCCCCATGTGTGAGATATAATGCCAGCAGCTGAGGAAAAGAACAAGGAGACACATGTACCTTCTTATTTTCTTAGAAGTGACTTCAAATAAGGACATTGTAAGAGAGGCATGTGAATGCTCTAAGATCTCCAGCCTCACGGTTCCTCCATAAGCCCCCAGAATGATCACCTTGTGTCCTCTAAGAAGATCATGAAGAGGAAGGTGTTACACAACTTCATTGACTTTTGCCCACTGTTGCTTCTCAGTCTTATCTCTGCAGGTCTCTACTCAGTTTCTTCTTTTTTAGTTGAAGTCTAGTTGACACACAATGCTACATTAGTTTCAGGTGTACAACATAGTGATTAGACAACTCACTTTCAAGTTCTTGAAGGTGTTTATCTTGCTTTTGAACATGGCTATAGCTTCTTTGAAATGTTCAATTAAAACAAAATATCCATACAGAAAAGCGCCTGTGTCACCCAAGAAATCTGTCTTTCAGACCCCATACAGACACTTCTCCCTGTTCCCACAAGGGTAATCACTATTCTGACTTTCCCAGAATGGTTTACTTTTTCTTTTTTTCACTTTAAATGTTCATGTCTGTGAGGTTCAACCATAGTTCTGTACTTAACTGCACATTGTTCATGGTCATTACTGTGTAGTATTCCAGTGTGTGAGTAACCATGATTTATCTGCTCTACAGTTCTGTTTTGTTTTTTATGTAATCACCCAAAACATGGGGCTTGAACTCACGACTCTAAGATCAAGTTGTGTGTTCTACTGACTGAGCCAGCCTGGCAACCCTATGTGCTCTACTCTTGATGGGCATCTGAGTGGTTTCTAGTGGAGCCCATTATGAATAGTGCTGCTGTGAACATTCTAGTACATCTTTTTTTTAAGATTTTTTAAATTTATTATTTATTCATAGACATAGAGAGAGAGAGAGAGGCAGAGACACAGGCAGAGGGAGAAGCAGGCTCCATGCAGGGAGCCCGACGCGGGACTCGATCCTGGGACTCCAGGATCCTGGGCCAAAGGCAGGCGCTAAACAGCGGAGCCACCCAGGGATCCCCTCTAGTACATCTTTTGATGAATACATGGGTGCATTTCCACTGGGTATATGCTCAGGATGACATTGTTGGGTCATAGAATATGCATGTATGTTCAGCTTTGGTGGATGCTGGTAGTTTTTGGCAGTGGGTATACTGGAATTCATGCCCACCAACAGGGTCTGAAAGTTCCATTGTTCCAAATCCTTTCTAATGCTTGATTTTATCCATCTCTTCTCATTTTAGCTAGTCTGATGGGTGTGGGCTATGCCTTTTTGATTTTTCTATAGAGAAAGATATATATTTTTTATCTCTTCTTGTAGCAGAAAACCAGCAGTCTCATATGAGAATTTTGTGGTTAATAAAATTTTGCACCTGCTATTAAATTTTCTATTTTGCACATTTTTTGTCCATAATCTTTGAAATTATGACTCATCCTAAGGACTGCTTTTTGTAAAGCCATCTGAATACTTTAACTAGCTAATCCTCCTTCCCACCTGGGAGGTGTTTGCATCACCCCCTCTCTAATGAAATGTGGGTCCACCCACCTGAGTGTTCCTCCCTGTCAGTCCTTTCTGCCTCATTATCTCCCTGATGCTTTCATTTTTCACTCCATTTTTCTGCTTGATCTCCACCATTCTTTTGAAACACCCCCCTTGCCCCACAAAGTAGCAAGCATTTCTTTAGTTTTCTTTTGTCTGTGTTCATCTTTTCTCAGAAAGTCCTTGAGGAGACACACAAGTTACTTTGCATTCTTAAGTTTTCTCTTTTGTTTCTAAATATTAATTTGTCCGTAGAGCTGATCTAATGGTGAAGAGTGATTAAGAGTACAGGCTCTAAGTCAGACTTCCTCTCTTTCTCTTTCCCTCATTCCTTCCTCTAATATTTATGGAAGTTTATCATGTGCTTGATCCTACACCAGGAGCTGGGATGTAATAGTAAGAAAAACCGGTTATGATCCCTTCCCTCAATGAGTACATAACTTCATTTGCATAATAGAAAATCATATTCACGCTAATACATCATTACAAGCTGTTATGTATTGAGGAAGAAAGGCAAGGGGTTCTTGGATAGTGTTTAACAGGAAGATATGACTTCAGGTACTGTGAGAAAGAGACTTTCAGCCTGGGGGCCTTAAACTACGCGAGGAATTAAGTAGATACCCCATCCTTAGTGGAGGAGTATCTTTAGTGGATTATTTGCTTTTTGAATAATTGCCCATTGAGGGTGGGCAGGAATTCTGTATTATAGACTGCTTACTTGATGCCCCCCAATAAACCACATATCTTGGTGTTCATACCCTTTCAGAGTCCTTCCCACACTAATTGCACTTGGTCCTTTTGGCCAATGGGAAATTAGCAAGCAGGACCCAAATAGAGGCTCCCTCTTGAAACCTTGGACCACCATGAAGAAATTTGTGTGAAGAGATGCCCTGGAGGCTATGAGACTTTATGGAAAGTGAAAGGGAGACAGAGAGAGAAGTTGAGCCAGCACCCAGTGGTTCTAACTAAGGCATGTGAAAACACCATCATAGCTCCTCCATTCCCCAGTCTAGCCCCTCCAGCTGACTGCACATGGGGCAGAGACATCCCCACTGTGCCTTGCCTGAATGGTAGACTTCTGAGCAATAAATGGTGGCTCTTCTTTTAAGCCACTGAATTTTGAGGTGGTTTGTTGTACTGTAGTAGATATCTGAACCATGCTGCTTATTCATCCTACCTGATTTGGGAGCTTACTCAAATGATGCAGAATGGAATTAATGCCTTCCTTCATGTAGTCCAGTTAAACTCAGGGATTTTAACCTCAAGTTCATGAGCTCATTGAAATCAGAGTCCCAACTTTGTATATGATATATACATATCCACTGCCCCCACCCCCAGAGATAGGAGTCATGGTTTTCACTATACTATTCTCAAAAGGATCTGTGATTCCCAAAAATAAAGATTAAATGTTTCAGAAGAAAATATAGACACGTGGTATGTTCTACAAAAAAAGACACTTTGAATAAAGTGCTCTGTAGGAAAAAAGAGAAAGAAATGATTAGTGATGCTAATTGGAATTGGAGTAGTCTCCACAGTGGAGGTGATATAGCTTTGTTTCCTTGAGACCACCTTCAGTAAAGCAGCCTGCAACCTTTATGCCAGATAATCTGTTTCTCCTCTTGTATTACATAGCATTCGTTGTACCCCTGATCTTTTAAGATGGGCCAATTTCCTCACACTTCTCCCCAAAGTCAAACAATTTAAATAAATAAATTCCAGATATTACAGTAAGTAATAAAAACCCAGGATAAGGTTTGCTTCCAGCATTCCTGGGGTCCAGGGCAGAAGTAAAAGCAGAGGCTCACATATGATGGCTAAATATTTTAAAGTTACAAGTTAGGATAATAAACTCTTAAATAAAATATATTCTATTCTCCTAGCTTGTCAAATTTAGCCTCAAATGCAAGATTCTCAGACATTTCAGAAATCTCTACTGGCATATGGCAATGTGGGGAGAGATGGCCAAGCTCCCTATTTTAGAGGATGACCTGTCTCTCTTCTCTTCCCCACTCCCAGCTCTGTCTTACATAGGAATCTCAACCCACATGTCCATGCTGTGTCCATATGTCTCCACAAGCAGCCATCCCTTTGGGCCCTCTCAAGTCTGGAATTGCACATAGTAGCAACCCAGTTCACCCTCAGAAGGGTGAGCCCTTCTTTATGATGGACCCTGAAGGGAGACTGTGGATATTTTGGGCAGGAATTTAAAAGTCTCAAATAGCTGGTGTGTGATCTAGAAGGAGGTATTGGTAATCTAGGTGCATAGAACTCTTTGGCCTGACAGATTCCTCACCCCATGGTATACCCAGAAGAGGACCAGAGTGGAGTCCCTTAGGACTGCGCTATCCAATATGGCAGCCACTAACTACAAGTGGCTTTTGAGCATGTGCAATGTGGCTTGTCCAAATTGAGGTGTGGTGAATGAGTTGATAGTAAAATGCATAGTACATATAAAAATTCAGCACAAATAAAAATACTGTGAAATTTCTCACTAAATGTACTGCTGTCTTTCCTTTTGCTTTTTAAATTTCTTTTAAATGAAGATACAGAAAACTTTTAATTACCTACATGGCTCCCACTTGTGACTTTTTCAGACAGTGCTGCTCTAAAGCAAGGGGCCCAGGGCAGTGGCCCTTGCTGTCCTGATGCAATGGTATCACAGTGATAATGCTCTAGAGAGCTCTTTCCTTCCCTTCCAGCCCCACCCACCCCCACATAACTTTTACCTTGTTTTGATTGCTCTCACCTCCCAGATACTAACTCTTAGATTCATGGTTAGACTTTGATGTATAATTCCGGACTGCTACCCTGGCATTTAACAACCTTCCTGACTCTCCTCACACTGGCTCTCTAGTATTTATTTCTGACTTTTTTCTCCCCTTTGCCCCTTCCTCCCACTTCTCATTGTCTGCAGTGAGGGGCTTTGTTTCCATCTCTAGAACCAGGGTTCTGGTCCCTTAGTATTACCCAGCCTATCCCTGGTTTTCCTTGTGAAGAGTAAGTAAGATTCCATAAGCTCCTTGACTCTCTGTGGGTCATTTTGGATGTAGTCTTCTTAGGTATTTACTATAATGGCATGGGTTTTATGGATAATAGCTTTCTTTCTTAATCCTCTCAGAAAACATATTTGCATTTTTGCTGGAGTTCTCAAGTATTCCCCTAAGGATGCAATCCAGGGGCAGGCCAATGGGGGAGGAGACGAATAGTTGACTTTCCTTAAAGATTTTATAAATCCTTCTATTTGCAAATGTTATTCACTCAAAAATATTTTTTTGAGTCCCTATGATGTTCTAGTCACTGCTCTTCTAAGCATGAAGACTAAGTAGTGAGTCAAACTGGAGAACTTCCCCTTGATAAATTAATTAAGAATCAAGGAATACAATACAATACACACTAATACAGAGAAGCATTTGGTGCTGTATATGGGAGGTCAGGGAGGCAAGGGCAGCTTCTCAGAGAGATATCCCCTGATAAATCAGTAAGTTACTGAAAATGTAAATGTCTTCTTCAGACCCTTAATAAAGATTAGTGCTTATACGAGGAGAAGAGAGACACGAAGGCCACTGGTGTCACAGTGGAGACCTGGCCATGTCTCTCACCCTAAGGGACTTTTATCTACATAACACCCTCATAGCAAATGGGATTCAAATTTTTAGCCTTGTACCAATCCATAGCATATGGGATTGGATTCCTTGCCTCACTGAAAGACCACATCCACTTCATGGATATTTGGTCCTAACGTAAAAAGGACTATATTTTGAAATATTTCCCTTTGTAATTATTCTTTTGGATATTATTTTCCTTGCAGGGCTTGCACTTTTAAAACCAGAAAGTTGGGGAATCCCTGGGTGGCTCAGCGGTTTAGCGCCTGCCTTCAGCCCGGGGCATGATACCCGAGACCCAGGATCGAGTCCCACGTCGGGCTCCCTGCATGGAGCCTGCTTCTCCCTCTGCCTGTGTCTCTGCCTCTTTGTCTATCTATCTCTATCTTGCATGAATAAATAAATAAAATCTTAAAAAAAAAAAAAACAGAAAACTTGGGGCACCTGGGTGGCTCAGTATTTGAGCATCTGCCTTTGGCTCAGGTTGTGATCCCAGGGTCCTGGGATCAAGTCCCTCATCTGTCTTCCTGTGGGGAGCCTGTTTCTCCCTCTGCCTATGTCTCTGACTCTCTCTGTGTGTCTCTCATGAATACATAAATAAAATCTTAAAAAAAAAAAAGGCAAGCCTGGGGGGCTTGTTTTTTCAACCTGTAATCAGGATTTCCAAAGGCTGACTATGGAGGTGATAAGTATTATCTTACATTACACTACAAATGAGTTACAAGGCTTAATGGTGAATAGAGAGGGTCTCCATAGGGTTGGGTCCTACTTATTGTTAATTTTTCTGTGTCGTCACTGCCTACCATAGATCCCAGCACATAATCATACTTAACAAGTTTCTGCTAAATGAATGGGTGATTGAATGAGCGAACTTTAAACCTCACCAGTGCAGTAAAGACAGGGAACGTACTCAAGCCTCCATAGCTTTCTGATTTGAATGTAAATCTCTTAGGGCTCTACATGGATTGCACATTGTGGCTTTCCCTTCACCATCCACCCATCTTTTTCCCTTTACTCCATAAACTTTCTCCCTAGATCAAAAAATGGCCCTTGAGTCAGAGATGTAATCATGTATTCTCTGTTGCGTTTTCTCTTTCTCCACCCAAAGTAATCATCCTTCCCCCTCTGCTAGGCTGGAACCACTCTAGCAATAATAAAACTTATAACGTAATAATAATAACAACATGAATACCAACAATAATAGTAACAGTCAACTGAGTACTACTTGCTAGTCACTGTGCTGAGCACATGACATCCAATCTGTTTGTTACTCCTCCCACAAGCTTGGAGTGAGGTCTCCTTCCTGTTTTAGAGATGAAGGAATTGGTAAGGTGATAGCAGTGCGCTGTGATTTGAACTCAGGTGAATCTGACTCCCAAACTTTTGCTCTGAACTGCTTTTTAATGCTGCCCCTTTTTGAGTAAGCCACGGTCTTCCTTCCAGATAGTGATCAAGTTATTTTTATTTCTGAATTCATCGTGATTTTTTTCTTTGTAAGTTTCTCTTTTCTAAAAACTGTAGTTATATACTTTAAGCATTCCTGATTGGCTGTTTCAAGCATAGAACATGACACTGATGATGAATATACAAGGAGACAGATTTGTCTAAGGGTTGCTACTCCCAGAATTATAACCTTCCTCTTTCCCCTGGTGGTAAAGACAAATTTGTTTGTCTACTTCCTTATTCTAACTCTGTTCTTCAGAATGCACTTTCCACCATACCTCCCAATCATATTGGCTTTAGGGTAAATGATGCTCTGCGTACTATTGCTGGCCCAACCTGCTCCAAGGTGGTTGTGTAAATCAACAACTCTTCCTTGCTCATGTATGCTGTGGGCCAGGAATTCAAATTTGACAAAGTGGAGGACTCTTCCCTGCCTCCAGGATGACTGAAGGCTCAGCTGGGTATGACTTGACCATGTGGGGGTTGGGCAGCTAGGCTGAGGATTAGCTTCCATGGTGGTTTCCCTACTCATGTGTCTGATTCTTGGGCCTGGGGACAGGCTGTTGACCACAAAACCCACACATGGTCTCTCCACATTGCTTGGACTTCCTCAAAATGGTGGCTGTGTTCCCAGAAAGTGTGTATTGAGAGGAAGTCTACCAGGAGAATCAGGTAGGGGTTACATGACTTCTTCCAAACTAGTCCTAGAGTCACACAGCACCTATTCCACTTTATTCTTTTAGTTATAATTAAGTCATAAATCCAGCCCAGATTAAAAAGGAGTGGAGTGACACTCTACCTTTCAACTGGAAGAGTTTCCAAGAATTTGCAGCCATTGGTAAAGCTGTCACAAGTCAGTAAAGAGCATTCATGCACGTATTGATATTCTTGAGAGCAAGGAGGTATGGCATTCAAAGAGAGGACAGGGTGACACAAACCACAACACCAGAAGAAAAACATCTAAATTGGTAAACTGAGTCTTGGCACAATCTTACAATATAACAGTTGTAGTCATTAAAATTATGTTTTCAAGTGATAAACAAAAGATAAGGAGAAATGTGTCAATATATTAAGAAGTTGGAAACAGTTACAGTTAGTATGTAGAACCTCTACATATAATCACAGATTGAAAGAATCTGGCATTATGGATGATTTCTCTTTTCTTCTGCTTATCCATATGTGTGAATATTTTTACAATAAGCATATGCTGCTTTTGTAATCAGTAAAAAAAAAAAATGAGCAAGGAGGAGTTTGGAAAAACGAAAACATCTGCATTAGTTTCAAAAGACCAAGAAACTGTTTGGGTCAAGTTGTTGTTTGTGCACACGTGTGTGTATATGTGTGTGTGTGCAGGGAGAGGGAGTAGTCTGAACCTCTGAAGCCTCAAGGGCAACTGGTGGGGCAGATAGGAGGGTTACCGTGTAGGAGGAGGAACATTTGTGTCATTATGTGCAGGCCCTGGCTCTGGGGAGGAGGAAATCAGATGGGGAGAGACTTGTGCAAAGTCAAATGGCTAGCTAGCTAGCAGAAGGGCTTGGCAGGGGGCACAGGCCACTCAGTCCGTTCGCCAACCACTCCCCCCAACCTGCTGCCATTGTCAATGAAGTGACAAGCAGCGGCTGCCTGCGCCTTACACGAAGGACTGACACATTTCCATTCCCAGTGGGCGTCTTGCCTGCGGCACTGTATCTATGAGGATGTGTGAAAGCTTCTGGCTTGGGAAAGCAGAGTGTGATTTTATGGAAATTGAGCTGAGTGTTGCGATAAACTTAGCAGTCGTTGGTCATATCCAATGACAGGTGACAATTTTATTCTGAAAGAAGCTGAATTTGAGAGAGGACTGGAAAGAAGCTTAACAACAGTGATCTTCCTTGGCTAAGAGGAAAATGAGAAGGATCCATCCAACTCTAGGGATGGCTTAGAGGAGGAGCCCCACAATTCAGATACTCAGTTTCTAAAGCTAGTTTTAGGAGGCCAGACTGCACTGGGGCATCTAGAGGTATAGCTTCCAAAGAATGTGTCCATCCTATCCCTAAAATATTTCCCTGTGGACTAGGAGACACAATGTTCTACAGATCTCTGAAATCAGAATTCAAGACTAAAATATTTTACCATCAATATTCCATATTTTTTACTTTCAAGTTCCATTGCACTAGGGCAAAAGCCTCATATAGATGCTTCTAACCTTTCATACCTTCTTTTATCACCTGTGACTCTTTTAATAAAGAGGGGTTGCCTGAGGCAGGTGCAGATAGAACTGGGACAGTTTGAGAGGGAAGCTGGCTGAAGGAGCCAAGAAAGAACAAACGCTTATAGCCTAGACTCAATAATTCAGAGGGTTTCCTGGACAAGACTACGGACAAAAATACTTCCAAGAACATGGGCTGTCGTGCAGGGGGTCGTACAGTTATAGTGGATAGGGCTAAAGTTTGGACTTTTTCTTTCACATTTGAATTCAGCTAGAAGTAACATTTTACAGATTGCTTTTGTGGTTTCTCTCTGCTTATTTTCAGAGAAAATGTCAAGGAATGATTAGTATTTTTCATAAGGTCATAGGGCCTGTGGATATGAGCAGTTTTGCCTAATTCTTAGCATTTTGCCGGTTCTGTTTGAGATGCTCTTTTCTGTAGAACAACGATGCCTTCTCTTCCTGCTTCTCTCTCATCGAGTACCTCCTGTGTATCCTGCGTGTTATGCAGATTTTTTTTTCAATTCTCACAAGAACTGTATGAGGTCTGTTATAATTCTTCTCATTTAGAGATGCAAGAACCTCTAGACTAGAGGTTCATAGAGGTTAGTTACTACTCAAGACCACCAGCTGCTAGGTTATTGGAATGGGCATCGAATCCATGTGATATGGGATGTCTTATATGCTGAAGGCAGGGAACCTGGCTACTTCTGGTAGTTAGGGCTCAGTTCCCCACATGAATGTCAAGTGTCAAGTTTCCCAGGGAGAGTATTGGGGGATGCAGATTATAGGACCAATGTCTTTCTAGAAGAGACAGGAAATTTCCTCCAGAAGAGAGAAGCTTGGAGAAGCCTATGATTGCAGGGATAAGCCTGGGAGGGCACTGGTGAGCAGAACTGGTACTGGGGACAGAGCACACCCAGCAGCCGGTCACCCTGGTAGCATAGAAAATTCGACAGCATATCACTTCATGTAGAGATCATCTAGAATCCAAAACTTTTCGATCTTAAATATAAGGTATCAGTTAAATACAAAAATAAGTTCTTGGGGATCCCTGGGTGGCTCAGCGGTTTAGCACCTGCCTTCGGCCCAGGGCACGATCCTGGAGTCCCAGGATCAAGTTCCCCATCCGACTCCCCCCATGAAGCCTGCTTCTCCCTCTGCCTGTGTCTTCCGTCTCTCTCTCTCTGGGTCTCTCATGAATAAATGAATAAAATCTTAAAAAAACTAAGTTCTCTAAACAGTTGGCTAAAATATCCTTAAGATGTGAAATTCCACATAAAATGGCAAAGGACACAAAAGGGCAAGTTTATATAGAATGGCGCAAACTTGATGCAATTTTGGTATTTAAAAGTAAAGGAAGGGCAGCCCTGGTGATGCAGCGGTTTAGCGCTGCCTTCAGCCCGGGGTGTGATCCTGGAGACCCTGGATCGAGTCCCACATCAGGCTCCCTGCATGGAGCATGCTTCTCCCTCTGCCTGTGTCTCTGCCTCTCTCTCTCTCTCTCTCTGTGTGTATCTCTTGTGAATAAATAAATAAAAAATCTTAAAAAAAAAGTAAAAGAATAATTCAGAAGTGGTCATAAATTTGTTAAAAAATGATTAAAAAGCCAAATAGATTTCTAAAAAGGATAGACACTGGAAGAGATTCAGGGAGAGAGAATAAATATTAAATATATTGGTCCTTAGATGACTAGTCATTAAGAAGCTCAGCTTTAGGGAGAATTAGCTCAAGTCCAAAAAGATTCCCTGGAAGCTGCAAGCAATTGCGGCTAACACCCCAGGGATTCTGAGTGATGGTGGGATATTGTATGTTGGTGACAAACTCTTCCAAGGTCACATGGTTGTGTGGAAAAGCATTGGAATATCTGAAGGATGAGGGTAACTCATATTCTTTTTTTTTTAAATTTTTATTTATTTATGATAGTCACACACACAGAGAGAGAGAGAGAGGCAGAGACACAGGCAGAGGGAGAAGCAGGCTCCATGCACCGGGAGCCTGATGTGGGATTCGATCCCGGGTCTCCAGGATCGCGCCCTGGGCCAAAGGCAGGCGCCAAACAGCTGCGCCACCCAGGGATCCCGGTAACTCATATTCTGAGCAGAAAATTTTTCTTGCCACAGTTCTAGGGCCAGAGGCCTGATTTGTTTGAGAAAAAAAGCAGTGTACTTTCCCTGGAATGGGAGAGTCATGTGCTGAGCAGTGGGGTACTAAAAGGGAGAAACATATTTTGGGATTATGTTCAGGCAGCAAGAGATATGGGAAGATGCTGCTGAGTGGGAAACTGAGCATAAAAAAAGACATCTAAAGATTAGTTGTAAGGGGAGGAATCCCATGCCCTTGGCAATGCCCTTGGCAATGCTCTTATGCCATCCTTTTAAGGAAATCTAAAGACAAATGTTATTTTTTGAGCTTTTAAGGGCAGATTCCATTGTTGTTAGATGCACTGACAAGCAAGGAACAGCCTCAAGATCATCTAACTTAAATTCAGTTTACAATCTGGGGGAAGGCATGTTGGAAGATACAGACTAACACTTTGAGCTCTTTTACTTCATCTTCCTTTGATGTCCAGGACACAATGAGTAAGAAGTGCCAGGTGAGCCAATGCAGCATATTTCCAAATACTGGGAGTGGGAATGTGTTTATGGGATTAAGTCAAGTGAACTACAAATAGGAGGGCATAAACTGCTGGCCCAGAGATGTGCTATTTCATTGTTTTTTATTTTAATGGGGCCAGAAAACAAAAATCTGAAGATTTCACGTTAATATTAGATTTCCCATTCCTGGTGGAAAAGGGGAAGATGTGAGAATAACTCTCCACATGACATTATTGGCCGGACCTAAGAAGGGGTTGTTGTCATTTGGGGAGATGCATGCTTTCTGGCTTACCATGAGGCCCAGCACTCCTTGCTGCATTGCCCCCATGGGCTCCACACTGCATTAGGAGCTGTGAGCACCAAGCACCTGGCCAGGCTGTGAATCATCACCACTAGGCAAAGGAAGTGCTGAAGATGCCTTCTTTGAGGCTACTATAGAATGAGGGAGAAACAAAGACTCCCACGGATTAAGCTCACAACTAACAGCTTCCCATGGTGAGTGTGGAGGGAGAAGGCAGGGGTGTGTGCGGGGGTTGTGGGAAGGCAGCAGATTTCATGAAATATGAAGCTCCATGGAAGGGGATGATGAAGTGGGTTAAAGCCTGGAAGTAAACACATATAAATATTTGATACAGAGTTCTAAAGCAGCAAGCAAGACAGGGAGAGGACAATAAATAAAGATAAAAAAGATAAAGATGCTCTTGAAATGTATGCAAATCAAGTCAGCCATCTTTGGGACCATTACAGTGTGAGAATGGGAAAAAAGTGATACACGAGCCTGAGAGGCTATGCATCGAATTTCAATTTTTCTTTGGGTATTTATGAGAAAGCTAAGACACCATTCCTGAATTTAGGCTGGAAATTCCTCCCAGTCTTACCCCTTATGCCTTTTGTGAGTCACAGCAGAACTCTGGAGAAGGGGAAGGTGGGTGTGGGATTAGCAGGGCAGCAAACTTTGCAGGCATTGTATCCCGGGAGGCCGTGTGCTGCTGGCGATATCCACAGTTCTCTGGAGGCACTGGTCCCCCTGGGACAGCATGCTCCTGCAGCTGGTGCAGTTGAGTGATTAGCCCAGCAGGACCTTGAATGCCATTCCTATGCCCCAAAGAAAGCGAAGGTTTCTGAAGTCAGGGAACATTCCCAGGAGCCCCACCTGGATGCAAGTGAGCCTCTCTGGAGAGGTCGGCCCCCTGGGAGAAAACATCTTCCTTTAGGATGCTTGAGTTCTCAGGGGTCTAGAATATTGCTCCAAAGAAAGGTAGAATGAACAAAGTTCTACATTTAATCTCTCGTGCACTGGAGAAATCACTTAGAGAAGGAGATATGTCCATCATAATCACTTAATTAAAGGAAGACACTGCGTAGATGGCCTTACTAAATGAGGAAGAAATGCAGATAATTGAAGATGGCTATGGTTATAATTATAACTGGTATTATTTCTTATTAACCTCTCTTATTGCAGATCTCTGTGGCAGGCGTGGGGGGGTGGCGGGCAGCAGGCAGTGAGAAGAGGAAGGTAAAAGACTGGGTGAAAATGGCTTCCAACTCTCTACAAGGAGACAGAAAAAATGCCTCTCAGTTTTCTGAAATCACACACAACTATAACAACTATCTCAAGTCCTGCTGTTCTGAAACCTTGGTTAAGAGCATGGCATTGAAGCACTTCATTAATTTATTCTGTCACTCAGTTTTTAAACCTTTGTCCTTCCTGAGTTATACCACCGTCTCCCTCCCTTACCTAGTTCAGCATATCTTACCTTCTAAATCTCTCTCCACGTGTCTATTTCCTCTCCTGTCCAGTATAGTCAGCATATACCTCCGCCCTTTCATCTGTGCTTGTGTCCCAGCTATGGTCCTCTTTTCAGAAAGAAAATCTGTTGCTTGAAATCCCTCAAGAACATCTAATGGCTCTTTGGATAAAAAAAATAAAATAAAAAACTTAACATAGTCTACAACCTTACTTCTTAAACTGTGGTCCCTCTGTCAGCTACCCAGGTATCTTCCTGGAGCTTGTTAGAAATGCAGACTCAGTGCCTGCATTTTTTTGTGGTCCCGAGGTCATTCACCAGTACATTGAAGTTTAAGAGACATGGTCCTGCAAGGTTTTGTGTTCTTTGGCCACTACCAACCAATCTTGCAAATCTGCCTAATATTTGTGGGTTTCTGGGCAAAAGTAAAAACAGAAGGCCATAAACCTAAATATTTTAAAATAAATCAAACCAGCTGTTAAATATTTTCTAGCTTTCTATTTTGGAAAAATACACCTTCATAATGATTTAGAAAGCTAGATTTCCTTTAGGATTCCTGGAATCCTATATCTCCATGCCATCACATATCAAAAAAACTCTGAGCAAGAATAGCCGTCCCACCCACCCATCCAACATTTGTCCATAGCCCCACTGAGAGCTGTCCTGTGGCCATTTTTCAGGCTTAGAGACACCTTTCCCGCACCATGGTTAATCCTCAAAAGTATGGACTCAGGAAAGATGCCAGTCAGGCCTTGGAGGTAGGGTGAGAGTTTTTTGAAGAGGGAATTCTATGCATCCTGTACCTGAAGAGTGGTCTGAAAAGAGAAAAGCATGGACTCTGGGAGATCAACATCTTTTTAGCCCCAGAAGCCCCTTGGTCCATAGAGAAGGATGGGGCTGGACAAATTCAGCCTTTTAAAGGTGGGTCCTTCTAAAGTCTGGGGCCTCTTTTACCTAAGTTGAAGGTCAATACTATTCTTTAAGCTTCTCTTGAGTTGAGACCTTTGATAATCCGTGACACAGGCATCCTGATTTTTTTTCCAGTCCCTCATCCTTGCTCACTTCCTCTCTTCCAGTAGAGGAGGTAGCGCCTTCGTGTCTGTTGATTGCTCTGCCCAGATAAATGTTTACTCCTCAAGAGTAAACTTCATAGAGGCAAGGTCTAATGAGTCACATATGCTGTATAGTGTTGTTTAGAATAGCATAGATGACTTTATGTCAATCTACAAGATGGCTATAGGATCTCACTTTGTTTGTTCCAGAAAAGGCCATTGGTTCTTTTTTTTTTTAATTTATAAAATAAGCTATATCTATTTATTTTATTTTTTTATGCTCAAAGTAGTTTTATATGAGCATAGTTCACACACAATGTTATAGCAGCATCAGGTGTACAATGTAGTGTTTTGACAAATTCATACATTATGTCATGATACAGCTTTCAGTTGTGGGCTGGATAAGTCATGGGAATAAAAGGCACAGCATAAGGAATATAGTCAATGATACTATAATAGCTATGTAATGGGACAGATGGTAGCTACACTTGTGAAGACCACTGATTCTTTTAACCAAAGCTCTGTTTTCTAAAATTTTCTATCATTTCATCATGCTGCTTTAGGAAATGCATTATCTGCCCTTTAACCAGATCCAGATTTGTGTAGACAAACAAAATTTACTACATTCTCATTTCTTGTGTGTCCTTTAAATCGATGTGATTTGATCTGTGCACTTTTATTTTTTGAACTATCTTCCTATGGTTTTTCACATGTATCTGTGTTTGCTATGCAACAAATAAATTTGGAGATTTAAAAGATCAACAGGTTTTTTTTTTAAAGGTTTTATTTATTTATTCATGAGAGACACAGAGAGAGAGGCAAAGACACAGGCAGAGGGAGAAGCAGGCTCCTCACAAGGAGCCCAATGCAGGACTCAATCACCCGAACTGGGATCAGAGCCTGAGCCAAAGGCAGACACCTAACCGCTGAGCCACCTGGGTGTCCCAAGATCAACAGTTTTATTTCAGCCATGATTTAGTGGGTCAGTCAGGTAAGAGTTTCTTCTGAACTGAGCCAGCTGGTGTGGTCTCTACTGGACTCTGTCACGCATCTGTAGTCATTTGGTGGATCTTCTGACAGCTGGTTCATCTAAGATGGTGTCACTCATATGTTTGATGCTTTGGTGGCTATTGACTGGGGGGTGGGGGGGCTAGTTTTTCCTACATGTGGTTCTCCATTTTTATCAAGCTAGCTAGGACTCATTTACATGGTGGTCTCAAGATTTCAAGCACAACCAGAAAAGACAAGACTCAATCCACATATTCATCTTCAATTTGTGTCACATTTACTAATGTTCCATTGTCCTAAAATATGTCACACAGACAACCAAGATTAAAGGAGGTAGATAAATGGATTTCATTCCTTGATTGGAGAAATTGCAAAATTATAGCAATTTTTTCAACCTACCATGCTGTATGCAAGCCATTATTTCTCAAGATAATCTCTAATTTATTTTATAGGATCGCCCTTCAGAAAGATGCTATTTTTTTCCTTGACTTTGTTTCCAATACATTTAATAACCAATAATAGAACTAACCCTGGCTTCAGTTTGAAGCTTAAAAGTGACAGAGAATGAATAATGGGAAGGCCTGTGCATGCCTGGCAGTGTCTAGGACTGATTCTACAAGTGGGCACCCACTCCTAATCCTAGCTGGAAAAGTTCACAGGACAAGATGGCACCAGCTGAATTTATCCCAAGTGGGCAGCAGGAAGAGGATGGGGGCATCTGTGGTTTCTATCCTATTCTCCAGGAAACCTGTTACAGACTATATTTCTGGAAGACAGTGCAATCTGCTCTGTCAGATGGAAGCCACCATGATTCATATCTTAAGGATATGAGATGCTGGAAATCCCATATTTGACTGTGTTGCTAGAACAAAATACATCCAGGAGAAACAATATATCTTGTCTCTAAAAATTCATTTGCCTTGACCTTAATATTGCTATGACATGATGAAGCAGTATCAGCAGAGTACCACTCTGGCCCAAATAGCCTGAATTTTAATGCAAATTTTACCATGAATTTGCAGTATGGCTTTATTAATTTAGCTAGACAATCTATCCATGCCTCAGTTTCCTCATATATAAGATTGAGATCATGATAGTACCCGCTCCATTGGTTATTTTGAGGATAAAATGAGAAAGGAGTACATATGTCTAAAATATTTATAACAGGGCTGGCGCATATTAGGGATTCAATAACATGCACTTGTTAGAGCATGCAATAACATGCTCTTTTTATTTGCCAGTGAAATAAGATAGTAATGAAAGGTTTCCATGGGAAAATTCTCTGATCAAATGGATCATTTCTACATTAGACTTTGTTTATTCTCCTGTACTCAAGCTAGGTTCTTGAGTTGATCATTTTTTCCCTTTATATAAGAGAATTAATTATAAGATGATTCATTTTCATGCCGTATGCATGAGAGCTAATAGTTAATAATGTTCTTCCACAGTAGAACGGGAGATATAACTAAAACCATCTTACATGTGGCTTTCCCTGATCACATACTTTAAATTTTATCACTTTCCAAGTGATCATTAAATTGCAATCTTGACAAAAGAATCTTTGGACCAGGAATAAAATAGCCTTATTTCTAGATCTGATCCTGTCTCTGATTAGCAGGGTAGTCTTGAGAAATGTCCTTAGCATCTTTGCAAAATGATAGAACCTCATAGACTAGAATAATCCAAGACAATTGAAAAACCAAGAGCAAGCTGGTAAATGGATAATTCTGGGCAATGGCATGAATATTCTGTAGTGAGTAGTATAATCATGAAGGGATATTTAAAGGTGTTATTTCTTCTTTTGGTTTCTTTGTGAAGAGAGGGAGGTTGGTATTGAACCTTGAAAAATAAAAAGAAGTTTTAGTGAAATTGCAATATGAATTAGGAGCTCACAATCTGAAATAATGTCATCTGTGCATCTGTGAAGGAGTGAGCCTTGCTGAACTCTAGACAGGGGCAGCTGTTTCTACAAAGTACCCAGGGATGCTGTGGTGCTTGTGTTCAAGACATCGGTGATTGCAGCATAATTTTGCTTGTGGTATGGTCATTCAATAGTATTTAATTCAATAAATATTTATGGGATGCCTACTGTTTTGAGCACTGTGTGATAGGGTGACAGATGGAGAAAACACTCTGGTTTGATTTCACAAGTGGCCATAAAATTCCATGAGCTTCCCTAAATATCAGGCATTAGATGTGTTATGGCACCACTTGAACTTGAATGAGGACCGTGACGATAGGGCAATTGGCCTTGACTAAATTGTTAATGTCTCTTAACTAGAACTCAGGAGTCTACCATAATAAATTAAGATGTGTGGGTTATATGTAGGCCTGCCCAATTTTGTGTCAGTGCTTGTACAATTGTGGGGCTTTATTTTGGGGTCTGGGCTAAATGCAGAACTTATATTTGGTTTGGAGCAAAGCATTCCTGCAGGTTGAGGACCCATGCCAGGAGATCTGGTTATAGATCTCTCCTGAGAGACCTAGACACAGACAGCAATTTCTAGATATACTCTACAAGGATGACCATCAATTCTTACTGGGTGTCACGAATTTCAGGTTCCTTAGCAATATGGGATTTCATGTTCTTCAAATCAGATGCGCATGATATATAGCTGTATATTGAGATGTAGGAAGATGGATATCATCCAGTCTTGCTCAGTACCTTGCCTGGTAAGTCCACAGTTTCTCTTAAGGAAATGTGCATCCTTCCCAGGACACAGCATGTCTAAAAGGATAGCCATGTTTTCTGCTGCATTTTCCTCTCACCTCCAAAGGCAGAACTCATTACATCAAGGTTAGGCTCTCTACCACTGGGCAAATAATTCATGGACTGACCATGACCTAAGACATTAACTGGAGTGGAAAACTGGTAATTAGGTCAATTAGGAATTGTTGGGAAAAAATGACTCAGTTGAATACCCCGGTCATTCTAATGTTCACTCAAGATTAAGAACCACTGTTCTGGAAAGTGAGGCCTTCATATCCTTGATATACTAGAGCCTGAGGAAAATCACCATCTACTCAGAGATCCCAGAGACATCCACAGGGTATATTGGGTCTAGTCTTGGGAAATGGATCTCCTGTAAGCATGCAGACTAGTTTTAGAGGATCACTTCCATTGTATCCCTGCCGCCATCTCTCAAAGCAGGCTAGGAGCATTGGAGGCAGAGATTTCACCAACAATTCATTTTATAGTGAAGTGTGTATAGTGGTATCCCTGGACAAGGGCAGAGGTAGCAAGGTGGCCCTTGAGTGTCTTTCCAATCCCATCTGTCTGTGGAGGGTATGGTCCTAACATCTTTATTTTTAACCACCCAATAACCTGAAAGCTTCAATTCTGGACCTTTAGGTCAAAGCATTTAGAGGTAATCCAGAACTCTAATGAAAAAATCTGATAGTTTGGATTTTAGTTAAGCCACTGATTAGTCATGAGAGCTTGGGAAGTAGGTTAAATGAAGCATATCTTAGTTTTCTGATCTGTAAAATGGACAAAAGAGTCCCTCCATCTTAGGGTTAATTGGGAGAACTAATCACACATAAAGCATTTAGGTAGTGTCTGATGCAAAGTTTTTGATAAATACTGTTTACGCTATTCATGATCAGGTAAGGATATAGGCTTAACCGGGCTTGAGTTTTGAACTGATTAACATAAAAATTGCACAGTGCACATCTTTTGTGGTGCTAAGTGACACTTTGGCATTTTGCTCTTTAAGCTGCTGTTATCTATAGCCTATGTCTATACAGTGCAATTAAATTGACTGCTTTCCATTGAGTTCTACATTTTGCTTTTTAACTGGGATACTGAGCAATTGCAGAGTTACTGATGGAAGTTACTGAGCTTAAGGCAACTGAACAAACACATCCATCCATTGCTCCAGTGGAAGCAGCCCTCCTATAGCTGCCAGGAAGCATTGGAGTCTTTCTTACTAGAAAATTCTGGCATCTCCCATTGTCTTCTAACCCTTAGCTCTCAACTCTTTCTAATGAACTGGAATCGTCTGTATTGAATCATTGGTATTGCAGATGTATTAGTTATCAATTGCTACCTAACAAATCATCTCAAAATTTAGTGGCCTACAGCATCAACTACTGTACTTGTTCATGATTCTGAGGGTTAGCCCTCTGGGGAAGGCACATCCAGGAGTTTCTTCTGCTTCTCTGTGGCCACAGTCATCTAGAGGCTTGTCCGAGGCTGGAAGTTCTAAGATGACCTCCCTCACATGTCTGCCATGCCAGCGGGGTTCTCCACGTGGCAGCAGTATTCCAAAAGAGCAAGAGCAGACACTGAGAGATCACTTGAAGCTAAAACTAAGAAGTTGCATGACATCAAAGCAAGTTAAAAGGCCAACCTGGAATCAAGCTGTAGGGGAATAGACTCTACCATTTAATGGAAACTGCTGCAAAGACTTGGTGGCAATTTTAAAGGACCACAAAAAGGGAAGTTGAAGAAAGGAAAACGTGAAGCAAAGAAACATCTACTGAGTACCAACTATGCACCACATCAAACACCTCCCAGTGATAATAGCTATCATTTTCTGAGGGCTTGCTCTGTGCCGGACACCGTCAACACTTCAGATGCCTATCTCATTACTGTTCCTAACAACTTGAGGAGGTCAATAATATTATTACCCCCATTTCCCAGATGAGAGCTCAGGCAGTTTAAAATTTCTTTCAAGGTGTTGTGATTTGTCACTGGCTGATAGGACATTTGATTTTGGATTTACCTTACTCTGGAGAGAAAGCTCTTGATCTTTGTGCTCTTGCCAATTTGAAAGTTTCCAGGAAACCTCACTGTCCTCCTTGTTTTTCTCTCCTTGGGTAAGAGGCTGATTGACTGGTACTTAATAAAATGGCAATCGTCAGTTGGTTGGGCCACCAAGGAAAAGTATTTTATTTATAGATCCTTCAAAAGAACTGAGGTGCTCTCTGTATTATGTCTGCCAGTATTCTTTGATAATATCCAGTTATACCAGGTTCAGTATCATTTCCTTTTTTAGAATTTCTCAGCTTGAAGGACAATGCTAGCTCAAGCTACAAGAGATCCTGGGGTGGTAGTGGTGGAGGGGCACCTTCCCTATCAGAACCAGGCATATTCTTTCTTTATTTTAATATGCTGAGCTCTCAGCCCTAAATATAACCAGGATCCCCAGGAAGTCAGCAGATAGATTGCTTGTCAGTCCATCATGTACTTGTAGCCTCTTGACCCCATTCCCTTGCTGCTTCTCCTCCCTCAAGGATGCTAAACTCTCATTTTACCCCTTTTTCTAGACCATAGAGTTATCCTGATTGCTGTCAGGGCTTTTACTTCCTTCTGAGGGGAAAAGGACATCTTCGTGGTTCTGTGATTGACTCCTAAAAACAACTAAGCGACTTTCTGGCTTCTCTGTCACCAAAGTAGAGACAAATTTAACTCCCCCTGACAAAACCAAATTAAATATTCACTGAGACATTTGCTATAATGTCTTGTGATTTTTATTACCTTTTGGAATAGTTCTTAACATTTTTTGAGTCAAGGTTATTACAGAGAGTCTGATGAAATCATTTGGCTAAGAAAATTGTACATGTTCAAATACCAAATTTTGGATACATTTCTAGCCTGGGTTACAAAGACCTATTTTAGAAGTATTTGAGTCTTTGAGTCAGAGAAGGCAGGAGATCAGAGGCATAAAATGTGAGGGGTCCGGACCAGTGGTTCTTGACTCAGCTTGCTCATTAGAATCATCTGGAGAGATTTAAAAATTAAGCTTCAGACTGAACCCTGGACCAGCTAAATCAGAATCTCTGAAGGCAGGACCACAGGCACCCAAATTTTTAAATGATCCCCAGGAGATTTCAAATTCCCACCAAATTTGCCAGACCAACACTTTTCAGAACACAGCTGGCACACTTACTAGCTTCCTGACCTCAGGAATCAGTAAATTTTGTCCCAGGCCTCGGTTTCTTCAATTACAGAATGCTGATGATGGTATTAGTATGGAGCTCACAGGGTTATTTTAGGGAAAAGAAATGATTTACTATATATAAAGCTCTCAGAGGAGTACACATCACAGAGTATGCAAAGTTGTTAATATTTTATTAGAAAATGCACCAATTTGACCACCATCCTTCCAAGCATCACTCAGAGGTTGCTGCATTGCCATACCAAGGGCATATATATATATATATATATATATATATATATATTTAAGTAGACTCCACACCCAACATAGGGCTTGAACTCACGATCCTGAGATCAAGAGTCACATGCTGTACTGACTGAGCCAACTAGGTGCCCTCCTGTGCTCCCAACAAGGGCTCATATAAGAATCCTGTTTTCATTTCTTTCTTTCTTTTCTTTCTTTTTTTTACACAGGGGGAAAACCAAAGAGCAAAAGTGTCTGGTTGCTTATGGAGATAGTAAGTGTCAATGCCTTACATTTCGTGGGAGCATTGAATCTTCTTCCTTAAGTTTAGGGGTTCTGCATTCCAGTTGTTCAGTGTTCTTGGTCCGAGTTGTCACTTTGAGCTCCAGAGTTAGTTAACACTGGATTTAAATTCTCTTGGTTTTAAATTCTCCAGGTATACAGTTATCATGCTCTCTGGGATGTACTTTATGAGCAAGGCTTATTCTTCTCCCTTCCAAAGAAGCTCTGAGGCGTGGGAGGTTGCCTGTGAGCCTCTGTTGACAGAAGCGTCTCATGTAGTAAATGTAGGGCTCGCTGCTATAGAGTGAAATTTCTGCACACAGACGGTACCACCAATTTCTCCATAAAATAAATGTGAACTGCCACTTTATCTGAGACACTTTGATGTTCTCTTCTGCCAAGCTTGTTTTTTTCTCTTTTAAGATTTTATTTATTTATTTATTTATTTATTTATTTATTTATTTATTTATTTATTTTTTTATGAGAGACGCAGAGAGAGGGGGGCGCAAAGACAGAGGCAGAGGGAAAAGCAGGATCCATGCAGGGAGCCTGATGCGGCACTCAATCTCGGATGCCGGAATCATGACCTGAGCCAACGGCAGATGCTCAACCACTGAGCCACCCAGGGGCCCCTCTTCTGCCAAGCTTGTGACCATAAGCCTCATGTTCCATTTTAAGTGCGCCTTCTGTAGTCATAACAGAGATTGTGAAGGCATGCTTCCCTAAGTATCAATCATGTCTTGGAATTATATGCTTGGAATTTGAGAGAAATAGCATAGGCACAAAATTGAGCCAGGCTCTGGTCTGCAAAGACAGATGATTGAAATTAAAGGTTTAGAAGAAAGCTGGATTTTTAATTATAAAATAAATTACAGTACCACTTAATTCTTTAAAACAGTTCTTCCTTAGGCTGCTATGGCAAATTGTATCGAGAGCTCATTTCTGTAGCCTTGGAAGTATAAGAAATGTTGGTGAACAGAAATTTCTATATACACTATTCCTGAAACTTAAAGAAAAAGGATTCCTAGATGAAACCAGTGTTTTCTAAATGTGGTTACACATCAGATTTATGAGATTTTTAAAAAGATCTTATAATCGTGTAACACTCTTGTTTTGTATATGTGCTGCCGAATCGAGCACAACATTCTTGTTTTTGAGATACAAATCACATACGATGAAATGTATTAGATAGTAAGTATTCAGTTGATGGGTTTGGATTATTCTATACAATAGCATTAAAACTAGTCAAAATAAGATACGGAATTTTTAGTCATTCCAGACAGTTACTGTATGCCTATTTCTAGTCAATTCTCTTCTCCCTGGAGACCACCACTTTTTGGCTTCTTTCACAATAACTTAGCTGCTTCCCATACAGTATGTGTTATCTTGGGCCTGGTGTCTTTTGCTCAACATAATGTTGGTGAAATTCACTTTCATTGTTGTGAGTAGTTCATTCATTATTTTATTGCTGACTGGTATTCCACTGCATGAATAGCACATTTTCTTTGTCTGTTCCCCTGTTGATAGACATTTAGATTACTTCCAGTGTGGAGTTATTTTTCCTAAGGCTTTTAAGAACATTCTTGTACAAGTCTTTTTGTGGACATATTCTTTCATTGCTCTTGGGTAATATTTAGGAGTGAAGTTGCTGGAACATAGGGTAGATATATATTGTTTAATTTTATAAGAAGTCATCAAAAAGTGTACTGTTTTATACTCCAACAAGATGTAGATGTGCTTGAGTAGCTTTTTATTTTTTTATTTATTTAAAAAAATTTTTTTTATTATTATTATTTTTTATTTATGATAGTCACAGAGAGAGAGAGAGAGGCAGAGACACAGGCAGAGGTAGAAGCAGGCTCCATGCACCAGGAGCCCGACGTGGGACTCGATCCGGGGTCACCAGGATCACGCCCTGGGCCAAAGGCAGGCGCTAAACTGCTGCGCCACCCAGGGATCTCTTGAGTAGCTTTTTAAATTAGAGATGTCTGTCCTCCCATTTCACTCAGACATACTGTTTATGATGCTCTAAACATCTGTAGATAGTATTTTGTATACTCATGGTCTATTCATACAAATATTTAATTAGCAATCTCAAAAATGTTCCTAATGCTAGGAATAAACACATTGATTTATTTCTGTGACTATGTTTTTCTCATGTTTCTTTTTTTTTTTTTTTATAAATTTTTTATTTATTTATGATAGTCACAGAGAGAGAGAGGCAGAGATACAGGCAGAGGGAGAAGCAGGCTCCATGCACCGGGAGCCCGATGTGGGATTCGATCGGGATTCGATCCCGGGTCTCCAGGATCGCGCCCTGGGCCAAAGACAGGCGCCAAACCGCTGCGCCACCCAGGGATCCCCTTTTCTCATGTTTCAAGATCCTTTCTCATTTGTTGGTTCATGAATCATTTTAAAATTTGAGCTATAATTTACATACCATAAAGTTTACACGTTTAAATATGCTCGATACAGTGGTTTTCATTATAACACCAAAGTTGTGCGACCTTCATGACTACCTAATTCCAGAACATTTTCATCATTCCAAAGACCCCGTACCCAGGAACAGTCACTTCCCATTCTTCTTTTCTTCCAGCCTCTGCAACCACTAATCTAGTTTATGTTTCTATGGGTTTGCCTTCCTTGCACATTTCTTGTAAATGGAATCATATAATAAAGAGCCTTTTGTGTCAGGCTTTTTTCACTTTGCTTAATATTTTCAAGTTTCATTCATGTTGTAGAACGTATCAGCGCTTCATTCATTTATTTATTTTTAATTTTTTAAAAGATTTTGTTTGTTTATTAATGAGAAACACACAGAGAGAGAGAGAGAGAGAGGCAAAGACACAGGCAGAGGGAGAAGCAGGCTCCATGCAAGGAGCCCGAAGTGGGACTCGAACCCTGGTCTCAAGGATCAGGCCCTGGGCTGAAGGCAGTGCCAAACCACCGCCAAGCCACGGGGCCTACCCGCTTCATTTATTTAAATGGCTCAATGATATTCCATCATCCAAATATCCTGAATTTTGCTTATCCATTCATCAACTGATGGGCATTTAGGTTGTTTTTACTTTTTGCCTGTTATAAATCATCCTGCTACAAATGTTTGTGTGCAAGTTTTTGTGTGGGCATATGTTTTCAGTTCTCTTGGGTGTATATCCAGGAGTGGAATTGTTAGGTGGTATGGTAGCTGTATCTTTAACCATATGAGAAACTGCCAGACAGCCTTTCATAGCAGCTGCATCATTTTACCTTCCCACCACTAGTGTGTGAGTGTCCCAATTTCTTTACATTCTTTCCAATACCTGTAACCTATCTTTTCAATTTCAATAGCTGTACTAGCTATTGAAATTGAAATTGTATCTCATTGTAGCTTTGATTATCATTTCCCAATGACTAATCTGTTGAGAATCATTTCTGTGTTTATTGGCCATTTGTAATATGCCTATTCAAATCCTTTATCCCTTTAAAAAATTGGGTTATTTGTATTTTTATCATTGAATTGCAAGAGTATCTTATACAATATGAATAGAAGTTCTTTCTCAGATAGATGACTTGTAAATATTTTCTCCCATTCTGTTGGTTGTCTTTTCACTTTCTTTTTCCCCCCAAATATATTTCTTTAAAAAAGTTTTTTTTATTTAAATTCAATTTGCTGACATATAGTATAACACCCAGTGCTCATCCCATCAAGTGCCCTCCTTAGTGCCCACTGCCCAGTTACCCCCATCCACTCACTTTCCTCCCCTTCTGCAACCCTTTGTTTATTCCCAGAGTTAGGAGTCTCTCATGGTTTGTCTCCCTTTCTAATTTTTCCCCACTCAATTTCCCTCCTTTCTGTTATAATCCCTTTTACTATTTCTTATATTTCACATACGAGTGAAACCATATGATGATTGTCTTTCTTCGACTGACTTACTTCGCTCAGCATAATACCCTCCAAGTTCTTGATAGTGTCTTTGGAAATATAAAATACTTTAATTTTGATGAACCTCAATTTATCTGTTTTTCCTTCTGTAGTTTCTGCTTTTAGCGTCATCTATACCATTGCCCAATCCAAGGTCAAGAGACTTATTCTTAAGATTTCTTCCAAGATTTTTTGCTCTTGGTTCCATTTTTTTTAGTTAATTTTTTATATGATGTGAGGTAGGGATCCAAATTCATTCTTTTGCATGTGAGTATCCAATTTTCTCAATACTATTTGTTGAAAGACTACTCTTTCCTCATTAAATTGTCTTGGCATCCTTGTGAAAATTAGCTGACCATAAATATAGAGGATTATTTTGGGAATCTCACTTATGTTCCATTGATCTATATGTCTACCTATGCTAGTACCACACAGTATTGATTACTGTAACTTTATAGTATATTTTGAAATTGGAAGTGTGAGTTCTTCAACTTTGCTTTTTCTAGATAGTTTTGATTATTCTGGGTCCTCTGTGTTTCTATTTTTTAAAGATTTTATTTATTTATTTATGAAAGACACACAGTGAGAGAAAGAGAGGCAGAGACACAGGCAGAGGGAGAAGCAGGCTCCATGCTGGGAGCCTGATGTGGGAAGATCACGCCCTGGGCTGAAGGCGGCGCTAAACCGCTGAGCCACTGGGGCTGCCCTCCTTTGCGTTTCTGTAAGAATTTTAGGGTTAGTTTGTTAATTTTTGCAAAAATCCAGCTAGGAATTTGGTAGAGATTACATAGGAGATTTTATAATCTATCAGAATCTCAGCTTTCTCTTCTGTTAAATGAAGCTCCATTATAGGATAAATGCGAATGCTAAATGATGTGTGAGATTGCATTATAAACTCTAAGAGCTTGGCACATAAGAAGATACTCCTTTTTTTTTTTTTTTTTTACCTTACACTTGAAGATGCAGTTCAGTAAATACCAGTATGTATTGATCTTTTCTTCTTCTGGGTCTCAAGACCTAACTAACCACTTCTTGATCTCCTTAGCTCCCACAGTTGGGACTTCTCTTTTTGTTCTCTGTGATGAACAGACTTTAAGGTGGTTCGCTCATTCCTGCCCACCACCACCCCCTCAGTATTCAGGCCTCTATATAATCTCCCTTTGAATATGGGTGGGACTTATGACTTGTTTCTAATCAGTAGAACATGGCAAAGTGATGGGATGTCACTACCATGATGTTATATTATGTAAGACTGTCTTGCTACTAGACTTGCTCTTTTTCTCCTTTGCTGATTTGGAAGAATCAAGCTCCATGTTATGCGACATAACCCCTGGAAAGGGCCACATGGCAGGGCACTGCAGGAAGCCTCTAGAAGCCTCTAGAAGCTTTCAGCACACAGCTTTGTCTTATAGCCACAAAGAAATGAATTCTGCCACCAACTGGAGTGGATTTGAAAACAGATTCATCACTAGGCAGTGACTCTTAGAAGAACTCCAAAGCCAAATGGAACAGAAAGATAACATTTTCTTAGAAAGAAACCCTCCTGAGATAGCAAAATATGAGATTCCTGCTGCTCAAATATGAAGAAGGCATCAGAATACAGTAAGGAATCTAGGTTGTCTTCCTGCTGGAAAACAGTAAGCAGATAAGAGACTGTCTTGTCCTCAGAGAGGAATCACAAAGCCTTCCCTGCCTTCTCCCTGCATTTGGGCAGCAATTTGTCTGTTTCCCAGCCTTTCCACGGCATGTCAGGCAGGGCCCTCAGCCAGATGCCAGCGAGGCCTGGCTGCAGGAGTGGCAAGTGCTCTCATCCCCATGTGATTCCCCACAGTGCCAGGGAACATCAGATGCATATCTCCCAGCAGCAGGTGCACCACCAGGCACCTGCTCATGCCTTCCCCAAGTGGGATGTGGAGAGAGTCTGTGCACCCTCACCAAGGAATATATCACCGCACCTGTCTGGAGGAGACTGGGCCTCTCCAGCTGTCTGGCACATGACTGCCCCTTGTTCTCACAAACAATGTACCTCTGGGGAGGCCAGCTGTGCTCTAGCAAATGACAGACAGTCCCTGAAGGTGATAGAGATGAATGAATCTGAGGAGCCATTATCCCCACTGCTTTAGTCTCCATGTTGCTGCTGTGGGCTCTACAGTTTGCATCTCCACACTCGAAGGCACAGTTCCAGGTGGAGGACTGGCTTCATCCCACAGCAGGTGCCACTCAGTGCTTTTCTCACAGTACTCCCTGGATCCTGTCACCTGGCAAGTTAGCATTGAAGCCAGTACAATTAGATGTCAGTTTGCTGGCAGGGGTCCCCTTAGGGCTGTTGATTGTTGTCTGTGATGAGAGGGGTGCTGTGTGCCAGCCCTGAGCATTCTTGGGGCTTTGTAGCCAGTACAGACCTGCCAGGCCTCTGTAATGTCGTAACAGCAAGAACTAGGTCCCACCACGGGCTTAAGGGACAGCCCTGACTCCCCTATTTTTTTTTCAATGTCTGTGAATGTGAATGAGTTATTTTCCTGGCAAGAACATCTGTGGCTTTCATGATATTCTCTTACAGTTACCGAGGCTTTTTCCAGGTGCTATGCTCAGCACTTACCATACATTTATGTCTTTTAATTCTTATAATGAGCCAGTAGGTAGGTGTTCTTATTACATCCATTTTACAGATGAAGAAATTGAGGGCTGGAGAGATGGGAAGTTACTTGTGAAGGTCACACATTGAAGAAGTAAGAGAGCAAGGATTCAAGGTCAGGTTGTACCACAAAAGTCTCAATGACCTAAGAAAGGTTGCAACACCTTTTGTGAAAGAGCCTGTTTGGAAAATAACATTACTTCCCCACTTCTGGTAGCTCAAGATATGGTTCTCACTCACCAGGTAGCTGTATCTATTCCTATCCACCAGTGTGATACATGACATGACCTTTACAAATGACTTGCTCTAGGGAATATTTCTATATTTTTAGTTTCCTTTCTCTCTCCTTCCTTCTCTCTCTTCCTTAGTGTTTAGTGCAGTAAAATATATAGCTTGATGAAATTTTTCATAGATAAATTTGCATGTAACCGCTACTTAGATTGTGGTATAGAATAGCAATCAGCAGACTTTTTCTGTAGAAGGCCAGATAGTAAATAATTTAGGCTTTGCAGGCCCTATTGTTTTTGTGGCAATACTCAACTCTTCCATTGCAGTCTGAAAGCAGCCATGGACATATGTAAATAAATGGGGGTTGTGGCTATGCTTTAAGAAAACTTCATTTACAAAAATCAGACAGTGGGGCAGAGTTAGCTCATGGCCATAGCCTGCTGTAGTTTGATATAGAATACTCCCAGCACTTCAAAATGTTCCCCTGCAACCTTTTGTAATCAATAGTAACCCTCCCTATCCATCCCGAGGAAACTACTATTTTGACATCTGTCACAATATATTTGTTTTTTCAAATGTTCTTGGATTTTAGGTAAATGGAATCATACACTCTATGTGTACATAATTCTTTTTTTTTAACTCAACACCATGTATATGTGATTCATTCATGCTTCTGCATGTAGTAGAGGTTTGTTTATTATTATTACTTTGTATTGTATTATTGCTTCCATCGGGTGACTATACTACAATTTATTTATCTATCTATTCTCCTATTGCTGGAAATTTGGATTGTTTTCAGTTTGGGGCTATTATGAATAACCCTATGGGTGAAAAAATTCTTTAGTTCTTTTTGAAGAATCTATAAAGATGCAAATAAAAGCCTGGGTAGTATCTTGACTGGTCACCATGCTAATTAAATTAATACATTGCCCTAGAGCACACTTTGGAAATGTGCACCTGCATAGATACAAGGTCCAAGTCTGCTTACATTATGGACCCTTCCACCTTCCCATACTCTTGTTTGGAATAGGTAAAGACACATTTTCAGTGGCTATTTAATGAGGGCCTGCTGGGTACAAGGAAATGCCCTCAGAACCTAGAGGCCTGGCTCTACCACCTGGGAGATCTGTGTTTTTGGCTGTGACAGGGAACCTCTCTGAACTGCTTTTTTCACCTGTGCAATGGTATGTGTGTATGTGTGTGTGTGTGGGGGTAATAAGTGAGAATAAAAATGCTTGTGAACTGCATTGCCATTCACATATGAGGTGATAGCATTATTATATAAAGATGTATAAATCATGGTTCCTTTCCTCTAAAAATACCCAATGTAGTGAAAATAGCCACCACAAAGTGTAGCAAGTGATCATGTCAAATAATGAACACTGAGGAGCTTTGGACCAGCCACAGTGTAATGGGGGATGATGAAAAAAGCTGACCCACTAGGTAGAGCTAATAGGGTTTGCAGGTGGACTGAATAAGGGGAGTGAGAGGAAAAAAAAACAACAAGGATGATTCTGGGTGTTTGGCCTGAGCCATAAGACCAATAAAGTTGCCACTGAGTGATGTATTCTGGAAGGAGGTTTTGTTCTGAGCTGTACTGTGAGTGTACAAGATTTCTCTAAGAAGGGGCTATGGGGAATTCCAAATGGAAGTCCATTTCCTACAAAGAGAAATTGGGGAGATCTTCACCTGGTCAAAGCTGAGGATATAGGGAAAATGAACAAAACTGCATGATACTTGGTGGCAGATGGGCCATGCTGGTGAACAGGAAGGTTGTCTTCTGTGCACAAGAAGACAATGGGAACTTTTCAAGCAAGAACTTTAGAGCCTTGGAAAGAAGTGAGACCCTAAACACTTCTTACAGAATGTCTTCTTCAGGCCAGTCTGCTTAGTGATATGTTCTTTGAGAGATATCCAAAGGTACTGTTTGAACTACTTAAAAATAGAAGCAAGGAGTTGCTACTGTATTGATTCTCATGTATTCCATGTTGGCTCCATGAGACACAGCAGGAATTGTTTTGGGGGTCTTGTTTGTGACTACAAGAACTGAAGTAGGGAGACAGATGATGCTGTGCTTAGATTTATAGAAACACACATTTCGGGGATCCCTGGGTGGCTCAGCGGTTTGGCGCCTGCCTTTGGCCTGGGGCATGATCCTGGAGCTCCGGGATCGAGTCCCACATCGGGCTCCCTGCATGGGGCCTGCTTCTCCCTCCTCCTGTGTCTCTGCCTCTCTCTCTCTCTGTGTCTATCATGAATAAATAAATAAATAAATAAATAAATAAATAAATAAATAAATCTTAAAAAGAAAAAAGAAACACACATTCCCTCCAATTATTCAAGAATCAAGTGCATGTAAGGAAGGCCAACCACAAGAGGAAATTTAAAGCAAAATAAAACATCAACCATGATGATGAAAGACTGCTTGTTGTTCCTAACCAAGCCACCAGATCACTGAGTTATCTTGGACAAGTTATCCACTGAGCTTATAGAGGTGGGTGTCCCTTCATGACCTTCTTTCCAGGACTGTTATAAAAGTATAATAAGATGCTGTAAGTTGGGGCACCGGGATGGCTCAGTGGTTGAGCATCTGCCTTTGCTCGGGGCATGATCCTGGGATCCTGGGATCAAGTCCAGCATTGAGCTCCTTTTGGGGAGCCTGCTTCTCCCTCTGCCTATGTCTCTGCCTCTCTCTGTGTGTCTCTCATGAATAAATAAATAAAATCTTTTTTTTTAAAGATGCTGTAAGTCAAACACCTTATATGCTGCAATGTGCTAATCAAAGTCTCCTAGTCGGTGCAATGAATTAGGGCAGCAAACCTATTCTGCTTCTAGTACCTATCCCTTTTCCAAAGGTTGAACCAGTCTGGTTTTCTAGACTTTTCTTAAAAATCAGTGGCTTTTGATTCTGCTGGCCACTGCTGACACAAGCCTATGAGAGGCAGAGCAAAGAGGGGATACCCCAAGGGCTCATCTTAGAATGAAACATTGGTGCAACAGTGGCTTCCTTTCTGCAGACAGAACCAGGCAGATTGGAATCTGAGGTTCTTGTCTTTAGGGGTTCTCGTCTGAGAGCCTGCATGCCCACGGCATGGGCTCTACCTATCATGGCAATTTTTACTTTCCAAGCTCTACCTATCATGGCAATTTTTCAAAGCCCTCTGTGAGGTAGGGAGACTTCAGGAAGCTGGCTTTGACATCTTAGAAAGTGGGAAAATTACTCTCTTCTCTCTTTTCTGTTTGCAGAATGCCCTGTCATACCCTCAGGCGGGCCCTCAGCAGCCCTGAATGCCAGGAGGGCCCACAGCTGCTCTGGCCTCCATGGCTCCCAGGTGCTCATCTGCATTATTTCAGAAGAGGCTTGAGGGCAGAGCTAGGCCTTTTTATCATCTTCACCATTGGGCTTCCCTGGCCCTTGAGGAAGAACCTTCTGGAAGCAGACACATCAGCCTTTGGCAATGTATGCAGAGTAATTACCATCCTCTTTAACAAAGTATCTGATGCCTCATAATTGAAAAGGAATCCACTAAATCATTTAAGGAAATGTTTAGTAGTTTATGGAAAGGTAATGGTTATATAATACATTGTTAAGAGTCTGAAATTTGGCCTCAGATAAAATTGGGTTCTAATCTCAGTTCTGCTGTTAGTGGAACAGAGGCAAACTTTGGACTAGTCACTTCACTGTCTAAACTTCATTTCCCTCATCTGTGAAGTGGACACAATAATATGACTCCAAACATGCTTGCACGCTATGTGGTAGATAATCAAGAGATAGTATTTTGATAACAGATGGTAAGCAGGAACTCAAGTACACATCCCTCAAAAATTAGCTGAAATGAGGATGCATGGGTAGATTTAAACTGTGCTCGAAAATCAAGGTCATCAACTGCAGTTTGTGGTTGAGTTATTGACCCCAATTCATTCCCATCTCTTTGTATGCATGTCTATGGGTCATGATGCTCTCCCACAATGATGCTGGGTTTGGCCATGTGACTTCCTTTGGGTAATGGGATAAAAGCAAACATAATATAAACTGAGACTTGTAGAGTGCTTTGTGCATTCTCTGTGACTCTTGGAGCTTTGTTGAGCAGCCATGTGAGTAAGTCGGGGCCAGCCCTGTTGGAAGATAAAACATGTAAAGAGATGAACTATCTTAGCAGAAGTCATCCTAAATCAACTGACTCACAGATGACCTGCTGGTGACTTCATATGCATGAGTGAGCTCAGCTGAGACAAGCAGAAGAGCCAGCCAGCTGAGCCCAGCCCAAATTGCAAACCCACGGAACCATGAGTAAAGTAAATGGATGTGTTCAGCCACAAAGTTTCAGTGGCTTATTACATAGCTATAGATAATGTAAACACCAATTCCCCAGAGACTGAGAACTTTAGTGAAACTTCTAAAAGGACTAATTTGGCTCTTCTTCCCTTTGGGTACAGGAATACAAGAAGTCCTTGTGTCTGCAGACCAGAATTTTGCTGACTCAGCAACCTGGGCCTCACTGGAATACAGAGGAATGCATCAAAACCTCTGGGAGAAACCTTTGCCAGGACTTAGTAAGCCTTATGTTCATAGTCTGAGCATTTATACACATCCCATGAAGCTTTATGAAATCTTGCTCATCAGCTCCAGACTGCAGAATAAATCCTAGCTAGAATGATTGATTAATACTCATTAATACTTTATGATTAATAAAGCACTGCTCATGGGAGATCATCGTTTTAGACTTAAGTAGAGGTGGCTTGGCTGTTACACAGAAGCTATTTAGAAGCAGTAATGAGTTCAATTTGATTTTTTATTTCCAGCCTAGGAAAATGGCCTCTGTTCTTTTTCACCCTCCAGAGTTGGGGAAGAGATATTAAGATTAGTTACATGAGACTGAATTTAGCATCTCAAGGGTGAAGCTGAAAGGGCAGTGACAAGAATTGGAGAATGAGTCAAGATTGGGTCATCTCTGGTGGCCTTCAGATGTTTGTTGGTCAGAAACTGTCCAGGACTCCTCACCTAGCAGCCAGAGCTCTTATCTACCTTGGCTGTTTTCTGAGCATTGTAACCAGTACAATTCCTAGAGGACAGAAGGGAGAACTTTGTATGTGATAAGTCCAGTTGACTGTTTCTTGCCTGGGCTTGACAAGAGACTGAGAACAATGATGTTTTTTCTTTAGAGTTTTAATAAACAGTTCTAGTAACCACCACCACCACTGATTACTGAACAGGTTCTTTGAATCAGGCAGGTACTTTATGAGTATTAATCTCTAATTATTACAGTGTAGTAGGTGTTGCTTTCATTTCCTACCTACAGAGGGGGAAGCCTGCTGCCCAGGGACATAAAATAACTCAGGTACACACAACCAGTTGATATTCAAACATCCAGACCCAGGAAGCACCTGCCCCTTATGTTATACCCCACTGCTTCTTACAAGCCAAGCAGGTCTAGTAATGCTTCCAAGGGTCATGAGGTCCAGCTACTGTCTCTGAGTAAGGCTAACTTAAGAACATCTTATTGTCATAATGTTCACTGTTCCATGTTCGATGAGCAGAGAAAATTTAGATATTCATGAAGAATATTATAGGCCTTCCATTTTCTAGAATAAGAGGTTCCTCTTATCACTAGCCCAAACATCAAAGTCCATTTTCTTTGATTATGCTCTGAATGGGCGTGGAAAATCCATTTATGCTGCCCTTACAGGAAAACAGTGAAGACCGCAACATAGGCAGTATAATTGACAGGACCCTTCCTCTTTAAAGCATCCTTTCATCATTTATTCATTCATTTGTTCATTCTTTCACTCTACAAGCATTTATTATCCACAATGCTGGTTTCTGATCTTATTTCTATCCTTAACCTGATCACCATCAAAATCTCAACTCATTTTTATATAAAATCAATATAGTGTAATAAAGTGACCTCTAACTGTGCCCAAAAGAAATTCAAAATTCTTGGGAAGAGCATCCTTTCTGTAACCTGGGGAACTCCCATATGTATGTGAGGGCTAAACCAGCCATAGCTGGAGCAAGTGAGATGTATTCTTCTTAAGAGGAATGGCCAACAGGTACATGAAAAAGTGTTCAACATCTCTAATCATCAGGGAAATCCAAATCAAAACCACAAGGAGATATCACCTCACACCTGTTCGAATGCAAATTATCAAAAAGACAAAAGATAACTGTGTGGGTGAAGGTGTGTAAGATGGGTACAACCATTATGGAAAATAGTATGGAGGTTCCTTACAAAACCAAAAATAACACTACCTATGATCCAGCAATTCCACTTCTGGTTATTTAACTTAAGAAAATGAAATCTGGATCTTGTAGAGATATCTGCACTCTCCTGTTCTTTGCAGTATTATTCACAATAGCCAAGATATGGAGATAACCCATGTCCACTAATGAGTGCATGTATAAAAAAAGTGATATATATTTATATTTTTTATATATCTATTTTTATATATTTATATTTTACATAATATGTAGTATATTTTATATTATATAATATAGAAAATATATATAATATATTTATATTATACATATTCTCTGTATAAATTGTATATATGTATTCATATGTATGTGATATATATATATATATATATATATATATATATATATATATATATAATGAAATATTAAGGACACCTGGGTGGCTCAGTCAGTTAAGCATCTGCCTTCAGCTTGGGTCATAGTCTCAAGGTCGTGGGATGGAGCCCAGGTTGGGGTCTCTGCTCAGTGAGGAATCTGCTTCCCCCTCTTCCTCTGCCCCTCCCCCGCTTGTGCTCTCTCTCAAATAAATAAATAAAATCTGAAAAAAATAATGAAATATTATTCAGCCTTAGAAAAAAAAGGAAATCTTGTCATTTGTGACAACATGGATTAACTGGGAGAAAACTATACTAAGTGAAATAAATGAAACAAAGAGACAAATATTGCATGATGTCAGTTATATGTGGACTCTAAAAGCATCAAACATTTAGAAGCAGAGAGTGGTGGTACCACAGGATGGAAGGTGGGGAAAAATGGGAGATCCTGGTCAAAGATGCAAAATTTTAGGTATGCAGATGAATAAGTTTTGCAAATCTAATGCACAGCATGGTGACTTTCGCTAACAATACTGTTTTGTATACCTGAACTTTGCTAAGATCTTAATTGTTCCCACCAAAAACAAAAACAAAAATAAAAAAAAAACAAAAACAGAAACAAAACCCACAAAACAAAACACACAGAGAAAAGATGACTATGTGGAGTGATGAATATGTTAATTAGATTAATTAATATACACAATGTAGAAGAAAGGACTTTTTTTTTTAGAGTGGGCTCCACACCCAGCGCGCAGAGCCCAATGTGAGGTTTGAACTCATGACTGTGAGATAAAAACACGAGATGAGATCAAGAATTGGATGCTGAACCAACTGAGCTACCCAGGCACCTCAAACAAGGATCTTTTATTTAAAAAAAAAATGTGTGTGTGTAGATGAGGAGATTCTCAGGTAACCGAGTTACATTGTCTTTTGCCATAGGCAAACCAGAATAGAAGCGTTAGTGTGAACCGGTTCATCCCAGCTCAGGAGAGCTGATGGTTAAATTATGAAAAATACCGTGAGTCATTGATAGCCTGAAATTGGTTATGTTGAATTACTTACACCACAGAAATTGGCAGATACTAAAAATAAAAACTTCAGCCTCCCCATCCTAAACTTGCCCTGGAAACCTGATCGCTAGTTACCACACACCAGTAATAGTCCAGATAACACTTGTAGTGTAAGCTTTGATAGTGTTTTGGGTTTTTTCCTTTCTTTTTTGTAATACAAGCACCTGGCTGAAGCTTTGACTGGCAAGGCATCCATTTCAAAGAAGCATCCACTTCACAGATGGCTATCTGGAATAAGCACAGTGCCAGCCACACAGTGGGATAAAGCACCAGGCCACCTCCCAGGGCTGTGGCTTTTTTGATTTAGATATGCTGCTGATTTTGATGACTGACCATTTGGGCCACTTGCCTTTACTCTGTCCTGTGCTTTAAATTTTTGCTCTTACATCTTAAACTCACCAATAAAGAGTGAGCCTGCAAAGCTCTAAGCCCCCACTCTCAGCCCCAATAAAAGCAGAACTCCCAGCCTGCATATTCCCTTTCTCTACCCGTGACCTCACTGTGTGGCCCCAGGCATGCTGGGTAATTTCCGGGTCTTCTAAGTAATAAACCTTTTTTTTTTTTTTTTTTTTTTCCAAAGCTTCCGAGTTGTTGCTGAAGAGCATCTTGTGCTTATGGGCCAGTCCAACTGCAACACTGACTACTGATAGGCCAAGGCTGGCATGAAACAACACTCCTCATTAAGAATTTCCCAGTGCTCATATCTCCTTGAGAAATGTCAAGCAGGTTTTGCTCAAGAATATGTCAAACTCGGAGGGGCCTTTTGGCTAGGCCATTTGGGGGATTCTTTGATCACAATACATTGCACATTGAAGACTCCAAGAGAAAGTCAAACGCTTGCACATGCACCATCAAACAGAAAGCCAAAGAACTTAGGAGTATTATCTGTACTTCCTCCAGCCCATCATTTATCTCAACTATCCTGAGCCCTAGAGAGTGTTGTTCACTCAGTGTTTGTGACTGAGAAGACAGAGCCCTTATACACAGCCTGCAGCCAAGTCTGTGGAGGGAGGACCAAGCTGAAAATATGTCTTTCTCTATCTCCCTCCAGCAGCAACTCTCTTCTCTACTCCAAGGAATAGAAATCACAGGCTCATAGTGAAATGCAATTATATCTTACCTTTGCCTTATTTGAGATGAGAAAGGTCAAGGATTCACTTAACGATCTATGAAAGAGTACATATAAAAAGAGAACAAGTAGGTTCCTTAAATAGTGTTTTTCAGGGTATTTGCAGTTGTACCTATTTTCCCTTGGGATGAATGTAATCACAATGTTATATGACAATTATTGAGCACTTACAATATGCCTTAAGTCACTCTGCATGTTTTAATAGATATGATTTATGTTGAGCAATAGATAACCGGCCCAAATTTCATTCAAGGATGCGGCATCTTCACCCAAGAAAAAACATTTTTCAAGTAAAAAAATAACAAGAACATTGCACAAAGGTGCTGGGGTTAGCAAGATCATTTGGAGATTTCCCTCTAGCATCTTCTATATGGGTGTCCTGTGTCATCTCCCCTTCTGCTGGTGAGGTTTCCCTCATTAAAGCAACTTCAGTCAGTGGTGTTTTAAATAGGACTGCTGTGTGCTGGATCCACTGATTACATCTTCTTCACTTCCACATCCGTCTCCCATCTGCTACAGCCATTAGCTGGCACCCTCTAATAGGCTTTGAGAATTCTATTGGTGAAGTCTGTTTCCCCTTGCAGTAAGATGCTGGTCTTCCCTGGAGGTATCTGTTCTCCAATCCTGGCATCACTATGTGTAAGCACTGGTGGCTCAGCTCTGAAGTTCAGAACACCACAATCAGGACCATTGCAGCCACTGCCTTATATTCTACTTTCCCTTGGATATGCCTCAGGGTCCATGTCTCAAACTCAGGGCATCTTCAGTTCACCCCAAACCTGTGTTTTCTGGTCTCCCTACAGTTGTGTTCCTTCCCCTCCAAAGCAATGGTCCCTTTGATCAAGGCCTAGAAGAAGAAGATGGCATCAAATGCCATCTTTTGTGCAACAGTCAAGTACACAGTGACCTGTCCAGAGGTAGCCCACTTCATTTGAGGACATTTCTGACTCTTAAAAATGTCTTCCTAACATGAAGCTGAAGTTTCTGTTTCTTTTACCCACTGATTCTAGGTCCATCCTTTGACATTCTGCAGAAGCAGCTTTATATACTCTCCCCCTCAGAATTGTGCACACACACAACACAGCCATTCTGCCCCCAGGCAGCACAGCCTTGCTTCCCAAGGGAAGCTGCACTTTAGGTGATAACTTGTAGTAAGCATAGTCTAAAAATTTTTTTTAAAGATTTTGTTTATTTATTTATTTATTTATTTATTTATTTATTTATTTATTTATTTATGAGAGAGGGAGCACGAGCAGGAGGAGAGGCAGAGGAAGAAGCAGACTCTCCACTGAGCAGGGAGCCCCATGTGGGGCTTGATCCCAGGCCCCTGGGATCATGCCCTTAGCTGAAGGGCAGATGCTTTGCCGACAAAGCCACCCAGGTGCCCCAAGCATAGTCTAACTATTAAAGCAAAGTAGAAGAAATAATGCCAGGAAATGAGAACACATCAAAATTTTCCCCTAGCCTCTCTTCCTAAGGACCTGTGGATACTTCAGAGAGGCCAAACCACCTGATTTCTCAGAAACCCACATAGACCCCGGCCCTATATTCCTCCATTGTCCAGCTAATTGTTTGGGGTCCTTCTAATCCCTTTTTTCATGTCCTACTTGCCCAAAGTATTTTATGACCTTGATTGGGAGCTAGATGTTACTGTACTATATTGAATTTAAGTCAGCCTGGGATCTTTAAATGGGATGAAGTCTTGGTTATCAGGAAGTCTAGGATGGAGGGCAGAAACTGGAGGTGCTGTCTGCCAGGTGGATTATAAAGAATGTAAAGCTCTAGGGAAGATGATACAGAGCATCTCCAAGGTTGGGGAGAAGGGGTTTCTGTGATCTATATTAGCCTTCACCAACACCATACTGCTTTATGAGCTTAAGCTGGTACACTGCTTCCTCCTGTGATATTTCTTGACTCCAACCAGATATTTCTCAAGTTATTACAAATTGTCTTTATAGGGTTTTTTTTTGGGGGGGGGGGTTTCCTTGAGCATTTAGGTATATTTAGCATTAAGTAGTTTTCATTAATCAATTAAGCAGTTATGATTTCCAAATATTATGTGGCTCTAAAAATTGTATAATGCAGAGTTTTGGGTCTTGGCAATATTCACATGTATATCCTCCTCTCTTTGGTAGGGAGCCAGGGCTCCTGATGACAAGCTGGAGAATCAAGGAATGCAGAGTTAAAAAGGTAACTCAAAATGGTTATGGCCAAGGGATTAGGGCAGAAACGTACTAAAAGGAGTTTAGAGGAGATAATACCTCCTTTTGGACTGAGCAGGGAAAGGTTTCTGAAGTAGATGGCACCTGGAGTACTAAAGGGTTTGCTTGAAGCTTTATAGATGGAGTGTAGTTGTCAGGAATTCAGAAGCAGACACAAGCCAAGGAGGCATAATGAAAAGGAAAGTGTGGAAGGCAGAACAATGGCCCCATAAATCCTGGTCCTAATCTGTGGATTAAGCTTCTAACCCTAAGAAACTGTGAAAATGTTACAAGTCAAAAGGGGCTTTGCAATGTGGTTAAAGATAAGAGTCTTGAGATGGGGAGATTATCCTAGATTGTCCAGGTAGGCTCAATCTAATCACATGATTCCTTAAAAGCAGCGGATCCTTCCCAGTTGTGGTCAGAAAGAAATGTGATGACAGAGGAAGAGGCAGAAAGGCAGTGTTGCTGGCTTTTTTTTTTTTTTTTTTTTTTTAGTGTTGCTGGTTTTGAAGATGGAGGGAGGAGCCATAAACCAAGCAATGTGGGTATCTTCTAGAAGCTGGAAAAGGCAAGGAAATGGATTCTCCCCTAGATCTTACGGAAGGGAATACAACCCTGTCAATACCTTGATTTTAGCTCAGTGAGATCATGCTGGACTTCTGGTCCACAATACAAACAGATAATAACTCTGTGTTGTTTTAAGTCACTAAGATTCATGGTAACTGGCTATGGCAGCAGTACAGAATTAAGACAATTGGTATTAAAGTAGCATGAGTAGATGTCCCTGACCAGACTTTAGGGAACATGAAGATGAAGAATTGGAATGGAGGTCTGGTAAGAAGGATGGGAAGGTTTTGGTGTCTTCTGTGATATTATAGAACCGATGAACAATTTTGAACCATTGATTAACACGGATTCTGAAAACTACATGTCTTAGAGCTTCTCAGAAGCTATATTCCATATTTCGTAGCTCAACCAACTGTTGCAGAACACAGAAAGCAAAATCCCTTGGGATCCCTGGGTGGCGCAGCGGTTTAGCGCCTGCCTTTGGCCCAGGGCGCGATCCTGGAGACCTGGGATCGAATCCCACGTCGGGCTCCCGGTGCATGGAGCCTGCTTCTCCCTCTGCCTGTGTCTCTGCCTCTCTCTCTCTCTCTGTGTGACTATCATAAATAAATAAAAATTAAAAAAAAAAAAAAAGAAAGCAAAATCCCCATTAAAGCAAAATCTCAATATACAACACCTAAAATTAGCCAATTATATGTTGTAATCTCCTACACCACAAAATTTTATGGTAAAGACTTTGGAGATTTTGGAGCCTTTTGGAATCTGATGAAAGACTTGAGACATAGAATCTGTTCAGCACTACCCTTTGCTAATTGTCTAGATTAGTGCAAAATTGGCTTAACATTCTGCATTTGAAAATTGTCTCTGTCTTTTCTCAACCACCTAGGGAAATCAGTGAAATGGTTAAGGAGAGGGACTCAGTGACTTGCCTCAAGTCACAAAGTCTTTAAGTGAAAGCTAGTTCTTGGACTCCTGTTATTTTCCAGGAATACTGCCAGGTTCCAGGGAGGACACTGGCTGTTCTTTGGGCTATAGGAATGGTAACTCAGCCAAATCACAGGGTCTCCTGCTGCTAGTCTATGTGAGATATGGCCAAAGGGACAGGAGACTTTCCTTTATAGCTGGTGTTCACAGGCAGGCAGTACTACTGTCTCTTTCGATTATACTAGAACCTATTTGAAGGCCCTTCCCACCCAGATATTCTGGGATCTCATGAGGAAACAGCAAGCACAACGTTCTTTGTAGTGATATCTTGAGAAATGGATAAATTCTACAATACGTCTACTATACGGCATGTTGCCTAGATGTTTCCCACTCCCAAATCATACTTCTTCCTTCCCCTTTATAACATAATAGGTTCCTTTGGCTCACAGTATCTGGTGGTTGGTGGGACATTGAGGAGGGGAGAGATGGAATGCTATCTGTGTTCAAAGGTGTGGGCTAGAGTTTTGTTGAATGGGTTCAGGTTATGATTCTATACACCTCTTTGTCCCTGTCTTTTCACAGGTAAGAAGATTTTCTTTAGAGTGAGAGAAAAACAGAGCCTTTTGTTCTATATGAAACTGAGATTTACAAAATGAATGGTCATGTTTTTGAAGGGAAAATTCAGTTATCAGATTTGCTTAGACCCTACTAAAAATGAATCTGTTGGGATATGAAACATAGTAAGGACATATTGTCACATAGTAAGGAGCTGGGAACTACTAGTTGTGAGGTTGAAGTACCATAGATGTCTAAGTGGAGAAATTGTTTCCTCTTGTCTTGGTGATACAGGTGTGCTGAGTATTATTTCTATTTAGGCTCTACATGTATTTTAATTAGCTTTTGCTGCATAACAAACTACCTCTAAGCTTAGTGGCCTAAAAAACAATTTTATTTAGGTCATGATTCTTTGGCTTGTATGGATGGTTTCATCAATATTTGCTGGGCTCTTTTATTTATTTGTGGCTGGCTGGGAGCTGGATGGTCAGGATGGCCTAGAGATCAGGAGGCTTGTTGGTCTTGGTGGAACTCAGATGGAGCACCTTATCTCTATTCCATGTCTTTCATCTTGGGCTTCTTCACATATTGGCTCTGTTCTAAAGGGAGCCAGAGGGTAAGAATCCATGAGCCAGCACGTCACAAGCCTCTCTTGCATCATGTGTAGTGAAGTCCATTGGTTAAATCAGGTCATATGGTTAAGAGGAAAGGAAATAGACCCTACAGCTTGATGGGAGGATCTTCAAAGTTACATTGCAGAGGAACATAAGAGTGGAGGGAATTTGTGGCGGTCTTTGTAATCCACCACAGCATGCAATACTGCCATAAGATCAGGCATCACATTTCACAAGAAAGACTGTGCTAGTCAATATTCCTTTCCTCTCATTAAATTTGCTTTCCCCATCTGAGATCTCAACCCAAAGGTGGTGAATTTATTACTATATATAAGAACTGTTAAAATAGCCATACTCAGGGACGCCTGGGTGGCTCAGCGGTTGAGTGATTGCCTTTGACTCAGGGCACAATCCTGGAGTTCCAGAATCGAGTCCCACATCAGGCTTTCTGCATGGAGCCTGCTTCTCACTCTCCTGTGTCTCTGTCTCTGTCTCTGTCTCTGTCTCTGTCTGTCTCTCATGAATAAATAAATAAATAAAATCTTTAAAAAAATAGTCATACTCTGCCCCCAAAATTCTCTTTTTATAATCTTTTTAAATACATATAAATATGGGAAAAACTGAATGCATAATGATATTCCTCAAGTTTATTTATAGAATGCAAATAGTAAATAATTTAATCACCAATAGAAGAGGAGTAGTTAATAATATATCCACTTGAGGGAATATTCTAAAAAGCAAAATTCTGTTTATGTGTATGACAATAGTAAGAATTCTATTATAATGATAATTTTAAAATGGAATGCCAAATACTGGCAGAAAACAAAAAAACCCCAGAAACATATAAAAAAGCCTAATGCGTGTATTGTTATTTTAGGGATAATAGGATTATCAGTGAGTTTTTACTTCTGCCATTTTCTTTTTTTTTTCTCAATAACTATGCTTGCTTTTTTTATTAAATAACATTTTTATTAAAAACATTTAAAAATAGGAAGAATAACACTCTAGAATTATTCTTTCTAGACACTTTTTATTAAAACATTTTTATTAAAAACATTTAAAAATAGGAAGAATAACACTCTAGAATTATTCTTCATTCTTTTACTCTGGAAAAATAACGACCGATGTTATATACCTTTTTATTCTATACTGACTGGTTTTGTTATCTTCCTGGTGATTGGTTAGGATGTGATTTCCTTCCTTCTGGACCAAGGATTGTGCTATCACATGACCAAGAAGTCAAACAAGATGCTCCTTCTTAATTTAGCTTTGTTGTTTTTTCCTGTGCGAATCGCCTGTTCATTCCAGAATATACCAAGTATTTAAGGTATCTGTAGAGCTCTGGAAAATGCAATGGAAGGATGCAGTAAGGAATCCCTGTTCAACCCATCTTACTTTAACACACATCCATGAGGTATTTCCTACAGGCCATTTAATGCTGAGCCTGTAGGCTGTCCAAGCCGGCAGCCACAGATGCAGGCAGCCTTATACTAGGGCTGCATCACTATGGTTTCCAGAGGCTAACACCTAGTTGAGAGGCATGGGTGTTGACTCCTGGCTCTGTGGCAAGGCAGACAGTGAGCACCATAGGAGAGGGAGAGATGAGTTTTAGTCAAGGGTTGGGGGAAATGGAAGACCCTTTCAGAAGGTAAAGTGCAGAACTAACCCCAAGATCAATCCAACACAAGTTAGTAGCCAGGTGTGTGAGAAACTGGGAGAGACTAAGGCCACAATGGGGAAGGCCTCGAGTGGCAGCTGGGGAGTCTGGGCTTTATAGGAGCTGGAGAATGATTTTTGAACCAGAGGTAAACAAAGTTCTACCTTCAGAAGTTAACTAGAGTAGAGATTGCAGACTGGTGGCCCACAGAGGGAATCGGGCCAAGCGGGGGAAAGGGTTGGTTTGGTTTGAAGATATTTTGTTGGTTATAATTTTTTTCATGACAGATAACATTATAAAAACTATTCAGACTTTGAAATATTCTTTAAAAGAAGAAGAGAAGGTTCATAAATGCTAGGCCACATTTCTCTAGTTTTATACAACCTTCATTCCCTTCTTTGGTGCGTTTTGTCACTTGCCTCATCCCTGGAGCCCTGTGGCTGAGGACATCGGCTAGGGGAAGTGTGGAAGGCTGTGGCTGTGCTGTCCAATCCGGCAGCCACAGATGCAGGCAGCTATTTATTTATTAATTAATTTATTTATAAAAAAATGTATTTATTTGAGAGAGAGTATATAGGAGGAGGAGCAGAAGTTGAGGGAGAGGACAAGTAGACTCTGCATTGAGCATGGAGCCCATCATGGGGCTTGATCCCAGGTCCCTGAGATCATGTCCTGAGCTGAAACCAAGAGTCAGACACTTAACTGACTGAGCCACCCAAACAGGCACTCCTGTGGGCAGCTATTTAAATTTAAACTAAATTAATAAAAACTCAATTTGCAGGCACAGGAACCACTTTCTGACTTCTCACTCATCTCATGTGGCTTGGATTCCATGTCAGATGGTGCAGATAGAGAACATTTCCAACATTCCAGGAAGTTCTACTGGACAGCACTGGTATTGAGGTGCATTAGCAGGCTGCTGCAGCAGGCTGGGGGAGAAGTAACAAGGCCCCTAAAATAGGCAGTTCCAAGGGAACTAGAGTGTGACATCTTTTGTCTTTAGAGCACGATTTTTATTGGCTTCTCACTGACACAATTAGATTGAAGTTTGCCGTTGAACTCTCATTTTGATGAGTGTTTGAAATGTATTTCTGCTGCTTGTGGGGCCATATTTGGCAAGTGTTCCAGGAGTATGTACCTGTGTATTTAACAATACTGGTAATTTTCACCCTAAGTTGGGTTCTTGGAAATGCTTACTTTTTGGTGTCTGAGAAACGTGAAGAGCTATAAAAGCTCATGAAAACACCAAGTGGGAAGCATTTTGAGTGTCTTGGGGAATGGTACTCCAGATATTTGAAGCATTGTTATTCACAAAAGCAGTATCAAGACATTCCCATTTGTGACCTCCATCTATTACAATTGTGGGTGGAGGGAAGTTGCTGGGAATGACAAGAGTGTTTCTGCTTGGTTTATCATCATCCCAGATCCTGATTCCATACAGCACACTTCTGTGAAACTCAAGGATTTGAGCACAAGGGACTCAAGGCCGTGTGCACATGCATCCTCAACCCTCACAGACATATCTGTACTGGCAGAAGAACAAAGGGCTTCTCAGCTTGGCCCTCCTCAGTTTCTCTGTGGGAATCTCAGCCTTCACACCGACTGATGAGTGAGAGATGGTGCCCTTCAAGTTTGTCAATATAAATAAAGGCCCCAAGTTGTGTGCTGGGTCTTAGCTGGACAGAAGGGATGCTTTTGAGAAACACTGAATTCTAAGACATGAGAGCTAGCAATTAAGTATGGTACTTCTAGGAGATTCGAAGTCCTCATCCCATCCGTTTGACTCTTGACAAGGCCAGTGGTATCCTCATATGGACCTTTCTAGATAAAAATATGCAAGGAGTCACTCACCTTTCTAAGTCTTTATTGTTGGAAAACAATGAACTCCATTCTTTGGCCCAGTGACCTTTCTTTCAATGGGTGAGATAATTATTATCTTTGCACAAATAATAGCTATCACAAAAGCTTGCAAAACCTTACTCCTTTTGAAGAAAATAACTCTACTTTCCCAACAATTTTGCACATCTTGTCCTCTCTTCATTAGGAAAAAAAAAATTCCTTAGAGACATTGTCTTATAGATTATTGATTCTCCTTCATTCCTAAATCCATTAGGGGACATAGTACTTAACAACTTGATTTAAAATGTTTAATAATAAATGTTTTATTGAAGTATGATTGCAGAAGAGTGCACAAATGGTAAATATTTAGCATAATTAATCATTCCAAAGTAATGGCACTTGACTATCTGACACCCAGGTCCAGATGTAGAACATTATCAGCACTGCAGAGGTCCCCTCATGCCCTGTCCCTCCTTTCTCCCTGAAGGTTACTATTATCCAGAATTAAAACATCACAATTTTCCCTGTTTTATCACATATCGTGTATCATACAATATATACTCTTTTGTCGTTGGCTTTTTTCGATACATATTATGTTTGTGAGAGTCATGCATATTACTACGTAGATCATTTTAATTGCTACATGGTATTTTATTGCATGAGTATATCATTATTACTTACCTATTTCACTGTTTTTGGACATCTGTGTTGTTACCAGGTTGGTACTATTACAAATAATGCTGCCACGAGTATTGTTATTCATATTTTTTAGTGCACATGGAATTGCTGGGTCATAGGATAAATATATGTTCAATTTTATTTATTTATTTATTTTTAATATTTATTTATTTATTTTTCATGATAGTCACAGAGAGAGAGAGAGAGTGGCAGAGACACAGGCAGAGGGAGAAGCAGGCTCCATGCACCGAGAGCCTGACGTGGGATTCAATCCCGGGTCTCCAGGATCGCGCCCTGGGCCAAAGGCAGGCGCCAAACCGCTGCGCCACCCAGGGATCCCTATGTTCAATTTTAATGGATACTTCTAATCTTTCAAGGTGGGTGTGCCATTTTACTCTCTCACCAATTTTGATTGTTTTATATCCTTCCGGACAGTTGGTATTATCAGTCTTTAAAATTTTATTGGAATTTGATTTGCCAACATATAGTATAATACCCAATAAAAAAACAACAACAACAACAAAAGAAACGTAGAGTTTTAGAATTGGCAGGTGAGAAATTCCACCACTGAACCACTCAGGCGAGTTTTAGAATTGGGAAAGCTGAGTTTTGTATTTTGTTTGATGTATTCCATATAATTTTGATTATACTATCAACTCTGCACTAAATCTTAGGTTAAATGAAAAAAAAGAAAATAAAAGATAAATAAAATTTTAACTATTCTGGAGAGTGTGTGGAGGTATCATTTTGTGGTTTTGGCTTGCAATCTCTTGGTTAATGAGGTTAGCATGTGTTTACTTTTCCATGTATTTACTGATTGTTTGCATATCCTCCTAACTTAAGTGCATGCTCAAATATTTTGCCCATTTTCCCATTGAGTTTTCTGTCTTTTACTTGATGATTTGTAGGAACTCTTAATTGATCTTTGTACATGATTCTTTATTGTTTCCATTTGGACATAAATATTTCATTTAAAAACATTTAAAAGCATTTTCTTCCATGTGGATATTTGGTTGGTCCAGTCTCACTTAATGAAAAGTCCATTGTTTTTCATGGCTTTGTACTGCAAATTTTGTCATGAATCAAGTGTCAATCTATGCATGGGTCTGTTTCCTACCTGTATTCAGCTCCACTGCTCAGTCTATGTTTACTTATTTACTGTAGGCTGATAATAATTTTTGACATCTGGGAGAGTAAATCATCCAACATTATCCCTCTTGTTCCCTTTGGTCCTTTGAATTTATTTATAATTTTAAAACCAGCTTGCAAATTTTGATACACATACAAGCAATTGGAATATTGTTTGACATTACGTTAAATCTACAGATTAAGTTGGTGAGACTTTACATCTTTACAACGTTATCTTACAAACCCATCTATTTGTGTATTCTTTAATTTCTCACAATAAAATTTCATTCTTTGTCTCTAATGTCTTTTATTAGCTTTTTTTTCTGAGGAGTTTCCATTCCCAAAAGAAAGCATTCATTATTTTACCATCAAGGACAATGTTTTGTATGGCTTTTGATATGCTTTTGTTTTATTATTAAATATCCTTTATCAGGGGTGCCTAGCTGACTTAGTTCCCAGAGAATGGGATTCTGGATCACGGGGTTGTAAGCTCAAACCCCACGTTGGGTATAGAGATTACTTGAAAACTAAATCTTTAAAAATAAATAAATATCCTTTATCAGATTAAAGCATGAACATTTTGACATTGGTCATGTTGGTTTTGACCTGTGTTTTTAAAGGACCTAAAATAAGCTATTAAAGTTTTAGCTGTGGCAAGGTTAAGAACGCAGCCTGTTGCATTCAGCTTCTGAGCTTCAACCCATCTCTTGCTCCGTCCGTGAGCTGGAAGAAGACAGGAAAAGACCACATTGCTATAGAGCCATGTAATGTCTGAAGACTGTCTTGAAAAGACTTAAGAGACAGTCATAGGGAAACCCAGAATTCTTTCAAAAATAAATGAGGACTGCCAATTTTCTCATATAAAATGTTAGAGAAAGACTAAAGAGATTTCTTATGACAGGCATATGCATATAACGTAGCCTGGCATATTTGCACTTTTAAAACAGTGTACTTTTATTTCATTGCATCTTTATAACCACCCTAGTTTCCATATAGTATAATTTCATAGAAGAAAGGAAGATCATTTGACTAATATAACTAGAAGAGTCTGAGCTAGAATTAGAAATGAAATCCTTGGTTGGGGCTCCTCTGATTAGAACCTAGAAACACATGAAAAATCCGAAATACAAGTTATGCTAGGTCTCCTCAAGAGGAGACCTATGTTAGATTATGAAAATTTAAAAATATAATTTTATAAAAAATGCTTCCTTATAAAAACATGAGTCATCTTCAAAGCAAACTGTTGTGGGGGAATGCAGGCAGGAAGTTTCTACTCTTCCTTCTCTCCCCAGAAGGAAGTGAGTTCATTGTGTCCTTTCCTCTCCTCTTTCTTATCTGCTTTTTCCCTGTGTGACTTGTTTTGGCCAATGAAATGTGAACAAAAATGACACATGTCACTTCCAGATGAAAGCATTTCATTGCCAGTGTTTAGCTTTCCAGCCCATTCCTCCTATCATGGGGTTCATGGGAGCATGGGTCAATGTGGAGGTGCCATAGGATGGAAATTAATTTGGAATTCTGAAAATCCCTGGAGAGTCACCCATAGCCATAGCAGGTTTTTCGTGAGTGAGAAGGAAACATTTGTTTCCTAAGCCACTGAGACTTGTGGGTTGTTTGTTACTGCAGCATAGCCTACTTTATCCTGACTGATACAGTGGACCTAGCCAAGGCTCAGCCCTCTTGTTCCTATTTTCTCCTGTTGGGATCCTGGATGAGTCAGGATGTCCCTGAACTGAAGGCACAGCTATCCTCAATTCAGTTGGTGGAGAAGGGAGAACTAGGTATAGAGACCAATCTAGCCTTATGTTCAGTGATGGTCTCCAACACCACATTAGCATTCATTCTCATCTTGGTTCTTTTATTTGTTTCTAAAATGGCTTAGATTTTTGCTACTCAAATTGTGATCCATGGAAAAGCAGCATCTGCACCACCTGAGAGCTTGTGAGAAATGCAGAGTCTCAGACCTCACCCCACCCACTTTTGCATTACAATCCACATTTTAAAAGCAACCCCAAGTGAGTGGAATGGGAATTCCAGTTTGAGAAGCCTGGGTTTACATTTGGCAGGGGGGTAGAAGACTGTTTTGGTTTCCCTCCACTTCCAGAGCCCCCCACAGTGGATGAATGTCTGGCCCCTGGCCCTGACCTCCTGACCCCCCATTCCCTCTTGAGAGCACTGTGTAGATTCCTGCTGCAGCTCCTATAATATGAAGTGAACCCTGACGTCTCTGATCTTTGATTATTTGGTTCTCCTTTGCATCGTGTCACAAGTCAAAGTGAGCCCAAATAAAAGGAATGAGTAGCCAACATTCTCCTTCCTCTGGGTGTGATCACTTGTCGTGTACATGGCGAGGGCTGCCAGGAGGGTTTTATTGGCTCCCTGCCTCCTGTCTTGCTCTTGACCTTGCTCAGGCCTCATGTAAACAGATGAACTTGGCAAGTGCCTGGGCTGCTGCTACTCCCTCCCAATCTGCCTTCCCATTTCCTCCCTGGCCCCTGTCCCTGCTTCTGCCCTTCCTCTACCATTCCTACATAAAGGTGCCATGGACAAGGGAAAATTGCCCCCTGGCCCTGCTCCCAAGTGACAAGAAGCCAAAAGCTGAGTCAGGAAGTGTTCTAAGTTGAAACCAGGGCTCATGCCATTTGGAGCCCAGGCTGTGTCTGCTGGGGTTAGGTTATCGGATGACAAGGCACAGGCTTGTCTTTGCTGCTCCAGTCCCCTGCCCTGGGCTGGCCTTGCTCTTGGCATCTCCTTCCTCACTTTCTACATGCTGTTGGCAGTCCAATGCTGGGGGTTTGCCAATGGGAGGCCACTGTCTGCTGCTCTGAGCTGCTTCCTCCCTGCTGTTTGTGAAAGCAGTTCTTCATGGGAGCACAGCCTGGTGCCTTCCACAAAGAATGACTTTCATCAAGGCTGTAGCATGGGGCTTCACAGTGGGAGCTGCTGGACAGAGGGCTAGGAGGGAGGGGGAGAGAACCAGCTACAGTGGCAGATGGAAGTGGGCCCACGGTGGATGTCGAGTGCCTTCTTCAATATGCCTTTTCCCTTTTAATCTTCTCTTGGGTAGAGCTGATCAATTAGAGTTGTAATTATTTTAATCTTTTTTCTTTGCTGTCCCTGTCTGCCTGCTTGCCACTGCCCATCGACCCTTTCTGCTAACAATGTACTCAGGTGGCAGCTTCACAGAGGCCACTTTAGGCTGCCCGTCTTCATAACCAGCTGAACAGTGATGCAAGATTGCCCAGCCAGGGACCATCACCTTCCCTTGCTCTGCGACCTCTGGCAAAGCTTTCACCTCTCTTTCTTTTGCAAAGTGAGCTGGCTCTATGGGTGGGTGAGAGAAACAAGATTTCAAAATGATAGCTATGCAGTATTTATAGCATGCATTTCAGCATCACCAGGGTTTTAAGAACATCATTTTGGAATCAGAAAAATGTGGTTCTTCTCCCTGTGCATGCATCTTTTCATCTCTGTGTCCTCACCTCATCTCAGGAGTCCTCACCTGTTAAACAGGTATCATAATAACTTCTCTGAGCATTATAAGTACTGGGCAAAATGATGAGTTTATATCTCAGAGCACAGTTCTTGGCCCCAATAACAGCTGGAGAAGGGTGGGCTATTTTTTAATCATTCGTTATGGCTCTGTGACTAAAGAAAATAGGTGTTTGGAGAAAGGAATTAAACAGGTAACCCTGTTTAATTGTGATGTGTCCTATGGATAAACAGCCACTCCTTGTCCCACCATAAGTAGTAAAATGAGGAAAATAATGCAAACTAGATAGCTTTGGAATATTTGAATAAAATAATCTCTCCCCCCACCAAAGAACTCTTATGAATGAAAGAGGCAGATAGTCTATGACTCTCAAGACAAAGGCTTCCATGTTCTGATGGGTTCTGGGCCAGATAAGGATTGTTCATTGGATTTTATGAGTTTGGTGAGTGTGGATGGTTCTAAGGGGGAGATTCTAGGCCCTAGCCTGTGAATAACACAAACCATTGCTGGCCACTCTCCCCATTTCACTCCCCACACTCCTGATACTCAAGTATTCCATTTTGTTCAGCTCAGAGCAACAAACAAGGAAATGAGGGGCTTGAAATACAAAGACAGTTGGTTTGAAATACAAAGATATGGTTTCTGACCTTAAAGGTTTCATGATCAGGGGGCAGTGGCAAGTAGAGAAGCTTAACTGGAAATTGTAGTGGCAAGTCTTAGGCAGATCTAAACACTGATTCAACAGGAGAACATATAAGAGGTTACCAACCTAGTGACTGATGCTATCTGGGGGAGGGATGTTCAGGGAAGGTGCTGCAGAGAAATGCAACATTTTTAAGGTGACTTCTCTTTCTAGGTAATCTTTGGATGCAATCAAAATAATCTTTAATGTAGTCAGTCATGTGTATCAGCTTTTGTTGAATAACAAACAACTCACACATTACTCGCTCCAAACAATAATTATTTAGTTCACAATCCCAGGGGGTCAGGTGAGTGGTTCTTCTGTTTGGGATAGCTTAGCTAATCTCTGCTTGCTATCTGTGGCCATTTGGCATGTTGGCTGGTTGGATGATCTCACTCATAGCTGGAGTGCATTGGTTTCCCTTTACGTGGCCTCTCATTCTCAAGCTACTAGGTAGGCTCATTTATACTGAGGTTTCAGCCAAAAAGCAAGCCCCAAAGCTCAAGCACTATTCAAGTTTCTTCCTGCACTATGGTGTCTAATGTCCCATTAGCCAAAGCAAGTCACAAGGCCAACCTAGATTCAAGAGGTGCTAAAATAGACTCTACTTCCTAATGGAAAGGGAAGAATTTTTGGCCATTTTTTCAGTCTATCATGTTGTTTATATTTAGGATACAGAGGGCAAAAAGGGGCAGAGACATACGAAATCTGGAGCCCAGGAGCTTGATGCCAAAGAAATGGATAATCATCTAGATGATAGCATCTATTTCCCAAGTAAGAGTCAATGCCCGATATTCCATCTTTGAAGACGCATTCTGCTGTGTTAGATATCACCCATCCCAGTTGTCTTTTTTTTGGAATGGATATACCCTTGGAAGGTGGTGACAGATTCAAATGTAATTAGTCATTTTATTTGAGCTATTCTCTGGGGCATGAATAACTTAATCGCAATGCAGGCCATGAGAGAGCTTCCTTGGAAAATTGGTGATAGTGGGATGGAACTTGGGGGAAGAGGGCCAGGAGAGACCAAGGGGGAGACCCAAGCTTGGTTTTAGCTACATCTCAATTTTGCCTGAAGCTGGACCTATATCTGAGTGTTTAGGGGTGAGACTCATTACAAAATCATTTGCAGACCTGTCTTCCAGAGCTAGAAGCCAGATGTCCTTGTAAGTATGTCAGCAGCCTGCCACGGTACCTCACTGACAACCTGACAAATGGTCTCCTTCCTCATCTCTGCACCAGTCCAGATCCTGACTGAGAAGTTGGTGCATCAGCTTGCTGTGGGTCCAGCCTCAATTACCACTCTTAGATATTACTACTCTAATTTCCAGGGCCATTTGGGGGAGAAGCCAAGAACTTAGAGTAATAGTTCTCAAACATCAGCAAACCTCAGATTACTGAGGTTAATTTACTGAGGCTAATTTACTGAGTTTGTTAAAATAGACTGGTGTGCCCCACCCAGGGTTTTTGATCCTGTAGGTCTGAGAGGGGTTCTAAGCATTTTTAAGGACTTGCCAGGTGATGCTGGTACTGCTGAACCAGAACCACGTTTTGAGAACTCCTGACCTAGGGTTTGAATGCTTTGTGATTGTACATAGGGTTCCATTATTGCGGAGTTTCTCAAACTTGGCTGCACTTAGGGACCACTTTAAAAACTTTAATGCCTAGGCTTCACCTGCAGAGCATCTGATTTGATGGGTATTTATAATATTTCAAAGTTCTTGGGTGATTCTGACACACACCAAGGGTTGAGAACCACTCTCTCATTGTAGTGATTCTCAAAGAGCGGTCCCCAGACTCACAGCAGCAGCATCACTTGGGAGCTTGCTAGAAATTCAGATTCACAGGCCTTCCCCTGGATCTACTGCATCAGAAACTCTGGGGGATGAGGCCCGGCAATTTACTAAGCCCTCCAGGTGAACCTGATACACATTGAGGTTTGATCCATCAGCTCTCGCAAATGAAACAGGGCTTGTAAGAACCATGTTGGCAGACCTCCCACAATACCTTATCCTCTGGAAGGTGAGCTCTGTGGAGGTGACATGCAGTTTGCAGACTATAGGGTTCTGAATGTCTCATCAAAAGACTTTGAAATAAAATCTTTGACCAAAACATGGGTACGCACAGACCTAAGGAGCTTTCTTAGGCTAGACTGGAGGAAGGACTTTGCACAGCCATCTTGTTCTGACCTCCAAAGGCAGCCTCTGAGGTCCCACTCCCTGACTCCTGCGCGTGGTGGCAGAACAGGAAAATTCTGCCCTAGTGTTAAGTTAATTGTGTGACCCCTCGGTATCTTTGTTTCCTTATTCAAAATGTATGACATGATTTGCATCATTGAATCATCTACCTTCCAGTCCTAAGTAGGTCAATTGAGATTTCACAGGTATGGTTTCATAGTGTTTCATGATCCTTGTTTAGGAGGACGGTTATTAATGAAAGCCCTGTTCTTGTCTCCTGTACATGCAGCTTGCATGACTACTTTGCCCAACTTGGGAAAAGCCAAGTTAATAATCATATCCTTTTGATTTTATAAATTGTTTTGAACCCCCCACATGGCAGGGTAGCAAGGAATATATAGGGATGTAGGAATTCCCCCCTGGGGCCACTACCACCCCTAGGTGTCTGCGATCTCCTAAGATTTTCTCCCAGGGAACCTAAGCTATCAGACCTGTCTGTAGCTGTTGTTAAGAGAGCACTGGAGCATGATCAGTAGGGACGGTGGCTCCTTCTGCCTCTTTTACTGCACAGGTGGATCTGGGCAGCCCATGGGACACTTCTTAATGCTTGATGATGCTCTTGGCAATCTTGAAAAGTTCTAGAATTGCCCTCTTTTTGGGCCCCAAAGACACTCTGCTTTCACACATGCACACACACAAACATGCCTATCACACACTTTCAACCTAGTCCTCAAGCTATAAGTTTGCAGAATTTAAAGGGGCTTTTGGCCTTGGCCTTGAGCTAGAACCAGCTTTCCCCATGAACCTGCAGAACAAGTATACTCATGCAGGTGCCTTCCCGGAGTTGGCAGAACAAATAAATGAGAGAAACAAGGCCAGAAACTATGGCGGAAGCTACACCTAGTTCCATTTTACTAGATACCCATTGCCAAAATCCCGGTGTCTTTTCTTGGCATACATAAGAACAAGGCTCAGAATCCAAGCATGAAGCCTTAGGAAGATTCTTTCCAGTTGGTGTTGTCATTATCAGATGTTAGCTTCCTGGGGCACTCTCCTTAGAGTCAGATCAATGCAATGAAACACATCTTAGGAAAAAAATGTTTGCACTAATATCTTAAGCCAGTTTGCAAAGGGTGGTAATCCGGTCAGAGGCATCAGCATTGCCTGGGAACTTTTTCGAACTGTGTCCTTACCCTGCACTTATGAATCAAAACTCTGGAGGTACAGCCCTGCAATCTGTTTTATCAAGTCTGCTAGATGGGTCTGAGGCATGGGAAATTTGAGAACCATTGCTTTAAGTCAGTGGATTTCAACCTTGGCTGCACATGAGAATCACCTAGAGAGATTTAACATTTTTCCATGCCCAAGACATACCCCAGATCAATTAAGTAAAAATCTCTGGAAGTGAGACCCAGGTACCAGTATTTTTAAAAACTCTCTAGATGATTCCAGTGTGAGCCAGGGTAAAGAGCCATTGCTTTAAAACCACTGCAAATAACCAAATTAAATCAACGACACAAGTGATGTTTTTCATTGCGACTGTTACTGATGGCTGAAAATAAAGACCATAACAAGATAAAATTGACCTAAAAACTCTTCAAAAGCAGACTGAGTCTCATAGGCAAGGTGTAGCAGAGAATCAGGTATTAACTCATAAATTGTATCACCATAGACAGTCCCACTGATAATTCAGACTGTTTTCTCCTTTATTCTCCTACAATTTCTTGGCGTGGGAGAACCATTTACTAGTGCAAGACAGAGGAAAAGGGCAGGATCTCATGAGGAACAAATGCCATGATAGATGTGATGTGAATCTGTTTTAACATAGAGGCTTAGTCCGAGATAGGATTTTGTTTTTTTAGGAGCCAAATTCTGAAAAGGCAGTTCTTACTCATAAAGGCCTTTGCCTATTAAAGTGCCTCAGTCCGTTTAGCACCATTGAATTTAATCAAAAGGCTTATAAAGCAACCCCGCCCCTTCGGCTTTTATTACACTGCTCAGTGAGATCATCCTGCTGGTTTCCTCCAGCTGCCTTCTCTCTCTGGGGCTCTGAGGATGAAGCAATGAGTCTGACCCTCTGACACTGTCAGGCTCAACTTTAGCAATGTTCTGTCTCTATAGCGACTCCGACCTTAAGAGATGTGCGAGGTGATTTAACTTCAAGTTGGAAAATCAAGCCCTCTGATTTGGATGGCTGCCCTGATGGGCAATTCACCTGTGTGATTGATTTCACAAATCTGTTGCCTCTTGGTATATGAGCCTGGAAGCAGCAGAAAGGAGGAGAGAGAGAGAGAGAGAGAGATTGGAAGGGAGAGGGAAATAGAAGGAAAGAGTACGGAGGGAGGAAGGGTAGGAGGGGGAGGGTGGGAGGGAGAGAGGGAGAAAGACTAAAGTCTAGAGGCAGCTGGCTGCAGAGAGGACAAGCAGGTGGCTTCTATTCTAACTTTGAGAGCTGCTTTTTAATGAGAGTAACAATCTCTCTTAATTGCCTTAGCCGTGTGCACCCTGAGGTCAGGAGCTCTCGCTGTCCCTAGTGCTGTTTCTGTGTTCTCTGGTTACAGATCTCATTATACCGTTGAGTTTCCCTAAAGGATCTATTCTCACAAAAGCAGCAGTGGCCTAATAGATTTTGCTAAATAATTTATATCAGAATGTTGGGGGTAGAGTTGGGGGGGGGCATGTATTCTGTTGTATACTCCACAGCAAATGACTTAAAACCCTCATGGAAATTTCTGTTCTCCTAGGTTCCTCTTTAGCTATACCATCAGAGAATTGCAGTTTTGATCTATTTTCCTCCCTAATACTTTTCCTTGGGAATTTCAAGATATTCTCATCTCTGAATCGTTTTTCCCTGGAATGATAGGTGTGGAGGGAAGGTGAAAAGTGATAAAGTATAATAAAAGAATTGTGGGGGGTGGGGGCTAGGGAGTGCCTGAGTGGCTCGGTCAGCCAAGAGTCTGCCTTCAGCTCAGGTCATGATCCCAGGGTCCTGGGATAGAGCCCTACATCGGGCTCCATGCTCAGTGGTGAGTCTGCTTCTCCCTCTCCTGCTCCCCCTGCTTGTGCTCTCTCTCTCTCTCTCTGTGTCAAATAAATAAATAAAATCTTTGAAAATAAAAAAAAGAGCAGAATTGGGGCTCTGTGGAGGGCGTGGGAGCATGTTTCCTCCGATCTACTCTTTTGCTCTTCATGGCTTCTCTTTTGGTCCCTTTGTCACTGATATCGTTGACTTTGGCTACCAACCAAAGGCTCTCGGCAACTGACACTGACACTGACCTTGTCTCTCAACTGAATTTGGTGAGCACTGTTCCCTCTTTGGGGGAGACCCCTACCTGACCATTGCTTTGGCTCACTCCTCAGCTGGTCCAGGCCATTTACTTGCCAAAATTTTGTGCTACGTATAGCCTAAATCCTTGCAGTCACAGTTGAAGTTCTTTCTTGTCTGTTTTGTCCTTGGTGGGACAGAAGGCCCACATGCCCACCTTCACAAAACCTCATCTTTCCAGACTGACGAAGGGAGGCTCTCATTTGCAACTGAAGATGCTGGTTCTCCTCACTCTTCTTGGAGATAAACAGCTGGAGATCTTGGGAACACATGGAAAAGATGGCATCTTAGTTTTTGTAACATTTGTCACCTTATCAAAGGTACCAGGTGAATATCTCCACACTGTATTGACTGAAACTATATATCATCAAGGAAGAGAAACCAAAAATAAACTGTGTGGGATGATGTCTTTAAATGCTGCCTCTTGATTTTGCATTTTGGGCTAAAAGTATAAAGGAGTGAAGGCAGGAATATAGCTTAGCCTGTATTCATGCATAAAAAAATTAGCTTAAAAAACAGGAGTGGCACATAAGCACGGTGTTCAAAATGTATAAATTCCATGTGAGCCCGAAACATGATTCTCTTCTTCAGTTAGGATAAATAGGAAAGTTGTTGCAACACAAGAGTAGGGTGCATTTTTTTAAGACTTCAGAGCTAATGGGGAAAAAAAAAAAAAAAACAACCCCACAAATTGGCAAACTCTATCTTGGTTTTTGAGAGGAGATAAATGTGTAGGACCTTTCCCCTCCAGCCGGGACTGTTTTACATCCACTGTACAAATCAGTCTTTGGTAACACGTGTCTTCCCTCCCATTCATAATGGTCTGATTCCTTGCTCATTTCTCCTTGTTCATTTCTGCTTCTTTCTGTGCCAAATTGCTTTTTCTGCAGGTTAGGATTATAGCTTGATTTTTTTTTTTTTGAATTGGCTTTAAATCTTGTAAGTAAAGCTTTCTTTTCACCCAAATAAGTACAAAAAGGGGTTTGGCTGAAAATGTGTTTCTAGCCAGCTTGTGTGAGTGAGAAGCAGCTGCTCACTGAGTGAGAGCAAGCCGGCTCTCATATCTAGCATGGGCGCTCCTGTACCTTCTAAGACAGGGGAGGCTGGAGTGAGGCTAGCTTTTCCACTGGCCCCCAATTCCACCGTGTTCACTCAGTGGGACACGCTCCTAACTAAGCCAGTACTTGGAGAATTAGAAAACAAATCTAGGCATCATGGAGAGATGTGCATCCTCTGGGTTGCTGTATGTTGGTGCATTTTCCCAGGCAGTGCAGCCAACTCCGCTGTTGGCCAGAGGCACCTATTGGGGGAAACAGGAACTGGGCTCTGGCAGCGTTATTGGAAAAGAATGGACTCTCTATTCCTATGTTCTGTACGTGACCTTCTCCTACTACTTAGGGAAGCAGTACATCAGTGTTCTTAAACATTTTGTTCTCTGCACCCTTTAGACTCCTAAAAACTAATGCAGACCCTAAAAATCTTGTCTATATGGTTAAATATACCAATATGTACCATATCAGACCTGAAAACTGAAAAAAGTTGGGCACTGCACTAATTTTTTAGTTAAAAAAATAAACACATCAACATAAATAACATTTGTTGTAACTAAGCAAGAAGCTTAGTGAAAAGAGCAGCATCATTTGACATTTTTGCATATCTCTTTAATGTCTGGTGAGGGTGAGAAAGAAAATTTTCTTTCTTCAAGGTTTTCCCAGCTGGACTAAGAGTTAAATTGACATGACACAGATTTATAGGAGAAAAAAAGAAAAACACAACAAAAGTTTTATTACTTGTACACTGAGATCCAGTAATTAAATTGAGATTCAAACAAATAATTAAGGCAGGTAGTTTTTATACATTTTTGACAAAGAAATAATAAATTTATGGTGAATTGACAGAATAAAGCAAATAGATGTTTAGGGGATTTAATTAGTGTGGAATTCCAAGCAGAATTTGGGTTGGGGTAGCAGACTAGCAAAAAAGTTACAAGGGGGCTCCTGGGTGGCTCAGTCAGTTAAGCATCTGCCTTCACCTCAGGTCATGATCTTGGGTCCTGGGATGGAGCCTGGAGTGGGCTCCCTGGCTTCTCCCTCTTCTTCTGCCCACCTCCCTCATGCTTTCTCTCAGTCTCTCAAACAAATAAATAACATCTTTAAAAAAAGTTACAGGGTTTGTTAACTAAACCTTTTTAGCTTAAAGGTCCCTAACTCTGGTGATAAGGATGTCTTTTTACTTCTTAGTACAGAGAAGGTACCTTTCATATGGGAGATATATTTACACTTTCAGGGGGACAAGGGAGGGTCTGAGTATCCCTGTGCTTGCTGTTTCTCAAGGTGCTTCGATTCAACATAATTAGTATGTCATTGTGGTATATTTTGGGTGGCCTGCTCTTGGCACCTAATAGGAGACAACTAGCTGAATTCTCATATTGGCTTTTGTCTTTAACCTATGTGATATCTCACATCATATAGCCTCTAGGAAACTCCACCGTACATTCTTGAGACTAATTAGAGATTGAAAAGGCAAATAACATTTTAGGATTATTCTGAAAATGGTTTTGACCTTGTGAACATGTAAGGGTCTTGGCCAGGGGTCCCTGGACTACAATGGTTAATAAATACAGGTGGTTCAAGGATGACTAGAAATACTTATTTTTTCCTGTGTTCTTTTTTACATTCATGTGTCTTAGTGGATATACTCTACTTTTGGCAAATGATAAAATTTTTATTTATACTTTGTGGTAAAAATTACCTTTAAATGTAGATTTATTTATTTAGTTTTTTATAAAATTCTTATCCAATTTCATGTATTTTAAATTTTGGAATAAGCAATGGTAGGAAAAATATCAGTACAGTAGTTGTCTTGGGGAATGAATGGGGATGGGCACAAAGGAATTTTATGGGTCGACAATGATGTTCTATAACTTGATAGAGGTTTGGGTCAAAATTCATCATATAGTACACTTATAATTTTTGCATTTCATTTTGTGTATATTTTATGAAACACATTGTAAAAGGTATTTAACTCTAGTCAATGATATTCATGTTGCAGTAGTAAGGGAAAAGTATACTGATGTAGGCAACTGACTTACAGATGCATCAAAAGTAAAGTGAATTGATGGAAAGGTGGAGGAATGTGATAAAGCCAATATACTAAGATATTGATGGTGGAATCTGCTGATAGGTATATAGACATTTTAGATAAAATTCTTTCAACTTTTCCTTACTATGCACATTTTCATAATAAAACATTGAGGGAAAGTGAGCAGATATGGAGGAAAATGTGAAATAATAGTGGTAGTACATGGTGGGGCAAACATTGTGATACCCGAGTGAGTGACTGGAGGGAGGGAAGCAAGCACTTGGAATGGCAAATGGATTTACTTCTCTCTCCACATCCTACTTCTGATCAAATGCTCCTGCCACCAGTCCGTACTGGAGGCTTAGCAGATGGCAGGCACTGTGATGGGTGTCACCGCAAGGGACAGATATGAATGGAGGCTTTGTGAGGGGGACAGAGAAATGAGCAGAAAAATAGCTACTTTATTGTGAGCATTCACTCCAATCTTACAGTCTCAAGCTGGTTTTTAAAAATTTTTTTATTATTATTATTTTTAATCACTCCTGAGTATAGAAGGAGAAACTAAGGCTCAGAAGAGCTTGTCAATAATGGCCACATAGTAAATAAAGGATGGAGTTGGATTTAAACTTATGATTTTATGGCCCCTTACTATTTAATGAATTAATTACAGTAACAGGCAGCATTAGATAGAGGCTCAATAGTGGTAGAAGGTAGTTGGTATGGAAGAGCAGAGGAAGGAGATGCCGTTTCTGAATACATAAAAGAAATCTTACGGGAGCAGAGCCTTGAAGAATCAGTGGCATTTTGACAAAGAAAAGGATGTGGGGAAAGGGCTTTGTAAGAAAAGGATGAGTTATGGCAGATAATGGCCACTGAAGATGACCTACCTGGTACAAATCCCAGCTTCACCCCTTGCCCACTGCATGACCTGTGGAATATACCCAAGCTTTAGTTTCCTCATCCATAAATGCTGGTAATAACAATAAGACTTCAAGTGGTTTATGAGAATTCAATGAACTGATGCATGAACAGTGTTTAGTTCAATGCTCTTGAATGAATATCAGCTATTATTATTTCAGCTATAGGCAAGAAAGAGCACCTCATGTTGTGTTTTTCTCCTGTACATTATGTAGCCCCCTTGGGCTCACAGAAAAGGCAGAGCTACTTGCCTTGGTTCCTGCAGTCAATGCCTGGATCAGGAGCCTCATCCTGGAGGGCATAGCTTTCGTCTTTGTGTTCACACACCTGTGGTGGCCAGTCTAATGCTGGTTTTAAACGAAGCTTGAAAATATTTATCAAATTGTATTTTGAATTCCAATCCTATCTATCAACCTGGGGTCAAACTCTGAAAAACAAGAGAGTTATTTTCAGGCTGTCTTTATCCTTAGTCATTGTTCTCCTGCTGGTCCTCTTCTCAGGGGGACTTGCTTCAACCTCCAGGAAATATCCACTGCTTTTCTATATCTCCACCTCCTAGTGAATCAACTGAATTGTTCTACTCACAAATTTGTTCTTTCTCAAAGCTAGTCACCTTTTATAACCAAATGATCCCACCTACCTTCCTCCTCACCCACTCATCTGTCAACACTGAAATGAGCCTTGGTTAGGGTGAGAGTTGGTGGCTGGCTTGGGGCGCATTCAAGGGAATGATGGATGGAGAAGACCAAGAAAACAGCTGGAATATTCAGCTGGCTGCCGGAGCCAGATGCTATGTGAGGGTATTAAATAAGAATCCAAGTGCCTGAGAAATGGAAGTAGATGAATATGTAAAAAATGGAGACAAACATATGTTAGGGCAGAGTTTGGAGGCCATTAAATAAATCTATTGACTCCTTCCCAGTCATTTAGTGAACTGTGGGTCCCAGTGGGTACTGCGCTGGGGAAAGAACTAAGCAGCAGTCAGCCAAAATCTGGAGATTACAACCTAGTGGAGTGAGCACCAAACACAATACACAAAGAAAACATACTGTTGAAGGTAATTATCACAGAGTGGTAAGAGTTAGAAGAGAAAGAGAGATGTGCAAAAGAGGGACTCCTGGGAGCATGGGTATTAGAGCTGATATCTAAAGAATGGGAAGGAACCAGCCATATTAAAATGGGGAAAAGCAGGGGCACCTTGGTGGCTCAGTTAAGCATCTGCCTGCCTTCTGCTCAGATCATAATTGGAAGAATCAAGAGCCAGGCATTGGCTCCCTACACAGCAAGGAGCCACCTCTTCTCCTCCTTCCCTGCTTATGCCCTCTCTCATGCTCTCTCTGTCGTCATCAAATAAATAAACAAAATCTTTAAAAAATGAAAAATCAAGTGGGGAGGAGCAGCTGGCAGGAAGAATTACTAGGGCAAAGACTCTGAAAGGAGGATAAAACTGATTTCCTTTTAAAAAATTATTTAAACTAAAAAACCCCACAATAGTTTACCCATTTTCCTCATGCTGCACTCCTTGCCTCTGGACAACCAAATGGACAACCAATCTGTTCTCTGTATCCATGATCTTGTTGTTTAGATTCCACATATAAGAAAGATCGTATGGTATTTGTCTTTCTTTTTCTGACTTGTTTAATTACTATAGCTTTGTAATATAGTTTGAAGTCAGGGAGCGTAGTGCCTTCAAATTAGCTTTTTTTTCAAGATTGTTTTGACTGTTGTTTTGTGGTTCCATACAAATTTTAGATTTTTTTTTATTGTTCTGTCTGTGAAAAATGCCATTTGATTTTGATAGGGATTGTACTGAATCTGCACATTGCTTTGGGTAGTATGGACATTTTAACAATATTAATTCTTTCAATCCATGAACATGAGGTATCTTTCCATTTATCTTCTTCAACTTCTTTCATTAATAGCTTGTAGTTCTCAGTATTCAAGTCTTTCATCTCCTTGGTTAAATTTATCCCTAGATATTTTAATCATTTTCTTTTGATGCAATTGTAATTTATTAGCTGACATTTTGAAGAAAGATAAAGATGGTGTATACTTATATATATATATACTTATATATGTCTTATGTCATATATATGTGTCGCTTATTAGCTGCTCTGCTCTGAGCCCATTTTCTAATTTGAGAGGAATTTTTCCATTGAGCAGAGGCAGAGTCTACTTTTCACTAAGAAAGAAAAAATGTAGGAAATGCTTGCTCTCTCATGATCTTAGCAACAAGAGCTGAGCATACTCAGGGTCATCCAGCCAAATGGATGCTCCTGATGGGACTCCACAGATTCCTTTGAGTGAGCCCCACCCCAGGCACAGATCCAACTCTTTCTCCACTTATCCTCTTTGCTAGTCTCATCTCATTGCCTAGAGATGACAGGGGATGGGGGTGAAGAGGAAGGCAAGAGGGGTCATTTGGATATAAAATGCAACTAACTTTGAGAAAAGACAAATTTGTAAATAGGATAACAATTTATTCCCTAGAGGGTAAAGTCCTGGTAGGACTTAGAGCCTTGAGCAAGATATTCATAGATGAAGAGTCAGGAAGATTAGGACCTACCCAGTTTACAATTAATGAACACAACCTGTTAGTTGGTAACGAATACTACCACTTTGCAAACTTTTGCCTTTAATGAACATTGAGCAGGAATGTCAGACACTTGTGGCTGGGCCAGATTTCTCTCTCTAGTCAGACCTTGCAGGGAAGAGCTGCATCCTCTTACACAGAAGGCCGGCTCTCACTAAGCCACCCCTTGTCTTAAGACTGGGCTGAGGTAGTGGACTTCACCACTGAAACCACCTGGCCAAGAGTCTCCATCATAACTGCCCTTCACCTTCACATGCCAGGAGCGTGCTATGGTTTAATATTGGTATAGCATGTTTCTTTGGTTACACATTGTGGCAAGTGTAGTATAAGTAATCCATAAATATTTTTCTTTCAAGAAAGGGGGTCCTGTCATAATCACAATTCTGCTTCCTTTGTGTCTGTTGTCTTTTAAAATTGTTAATTTACAACTGATTCAGGAGTGCCAACATTTGGTACCAATGTCAAGACTTAGTTCTTATGTTTATGGACCGACAGTTGCTCCATTAAAAGATGCAATAATATCTCTGGCAATTCACTCTTGTGGTGCCCATGTTTCTTTGGCTTTTAAGATGTAAATATTTAAATATGTGTAAAGAAAATGTTTTAAAACATTGTAAATAAGTAAATGTAAATAGAAAATAATATGATTTCTCCAAAGAAGAGCTTTGGATGGTAAATAAGCATACGAAAAGATGCTCCACATCACATGTCATTAAAGAATCGTAAAGGGCAGCCCAGGTGGCTCAGCGGTTTAGCGCCGCCTTCAGCCCAGGGCCTGATCCTGGAGACCTGGGATCGAGTCCCATGTCAGGCTCCCCGCATGGAGCTTGCTTCTCCTTCTGCCTATGTCTCTGCCTCTCTCTCTCTCTCTCTCTGTTTCTCATGAATAAATAAATAAAATCTTAAAAAAAAAGAATTGCAAATTAAAGCAACAATGAAATACCATCACACACCTATTAGAATGGCCAAATACAGGACACTGATACTAAATGCTGATGAGGATGTGGCGCAATAGGAACCCTCATTCACTGTTGGTGAGGAAGCAAAATAATACAGCCACTTGGGAAGGAAATTTGGCGGTTTCCACCAAACTGAACATACTTTCTCCATATGATCCAGAACTCACGTTCCTTGGGATTTACTCGAAAGAGTTGAAAAGTTATATCCATGCAAAATTCTGCATCTGGATGTTTATAGAGCTTTCTTTATTCATAATTGCCAAAGCTTGGAAGCAACCAAGATATTCTTCAGTGGGTGAGTGAATAAACTGTGGTACATCCAGACAATGGAATATTATTCTACATTAAAAAGAAATGAGCTATCAAGCCATGAAAAGACGTGGAGGAACTTTAAATGCATACTGCTAAGTGAGAGAAAGCCAGTTTGAAAAGGCAATGTAGTATCTGATTCCAGCAACATGACTTTCTGGAGAAAGCAATACTATGAAGAGAGTAAAAAGATCGGTGGCTGCCAGGGGCTAGAGGAGGGAAGGAACCCACATAATATACAATATCAAGAGTGAACTAGTGATGAGCATCAAGTGATGTATGGAAGTGTTGAATCACTGTATTGTATATCTAAAATTAATATTATACTATATGTTAACTAAACGGAATTTAAATTGAAAAAAAGGTGAACTGTAACATAAACTATGGATTCTGGGTAATAATGTCTGTAACAAATGCATCGCTCTGATGTGAGATGTTGATAGTTGGGTAGGGCAAAAAAATAACTATAAAGGCTCTATAAAATTTGCCTTTAACCTTGCCTTTCTTTTTATTTTTAAAAGAATAAAAGCTCTATGTAACACTAAAAGATTTGCTGAAATTAAAAATCAATAAATATGAGTCAAAATACAGCAAAAATATAGGACTGTACTTCTGTTTTGGGTTTTTGGATTGTCAAGCATCACCCAAAATATCTGCTGTCTGGTTGTTATGAAAACACACCAGGAGCCCCAGAATGGGCATGGCAGACCCTGAGTTTAGAGGAGTCCTTCAGCAGGCCACATGCAAGATGTTCCCTGATTCTACCCTGGTCAACAAGCCAGGCAATGTTTTATTTTAACAGTTGGGGTACAAGGAAACACCTCTCCCCACATAATCCTTTTACTATTGCTTTTGAATTTGGAAGGCCATAACTTCTGTTGTAACAGCAGCTCAGCAAGAGATAGACAATATCCTTTCAAACTGCAACCACATTTACTGTATTTAATGAAAACTGCCCTCCACACTCGACCTTAATCTAGCATTCTTATCAACGCCAGAAACCTGGCTCATTAATTAAAGCTGCCCTTGGACTGAGCTGCCTCTAAAATGATGATTGGCTAGAGAAAAACAAACAAACAAAAGGCCTGGCAAGGAGGAAGAAGGACTTGAAAGGGCTTCTCGGGACGATCACAACTGTGCAAATGGTCCATGGAGGATTCTGGGGTCCCAGGCTGGCACAGAAGGACTCAGATCCTCAACTTCATGTAGAGCCTTTAATTATCATACTCTGATGTCTAACAATCCCCTGTATACACAGGAAAGATCCCATCCTCTCAGACAGAGCAAATGTGAAAGCCTCACTGTATGGCAAAATTATAAGAATATTTCAAATTCAGACAGCATTTTGTTGTTTGGGAATGATGGAGTATTGGGGCCTGGAGATCTAAGTCCCACAACTAACATGAAATCATAATTTGAACCCAGGACTATGTAACTTGATAATGTATAATATGTACTTAGCACAGTGCTGACACTTATTAAGTGCTCAAAAATAGTATCTAGTGGTGGTAGGTATAATAAAAGATCATTGGAATTCTAAAAAGTTTCTGGCCAACAGGTGATAGCAAATGGAAGTGAATCTACAGTACCCTCTGCTGCTAGTTTAAAAGAGGAAAATATAAATAATAATTTATACTAATCAGCACTTAGTGGTTTTTTTTTTTTTTCCATGAATGACTTTATAAGAGCTTTATTCTCAGGCTTATCCTCATCTTGTATTCCCCACAAAACCCTTTTCTTCATAAGGTTCTAAGTTGCTCAATGCAAGTTCTCCTTCCTTGTGGTTGTTTAGAAACTTAATACTTGAGGTGGGGCAAGGTATTATATTTAGAAGAAGGAAAATGGGCGAGGCCTCATCGTCCAACAGCATTTGGTAACAATTTTCAGAGAGACAGAGTTGAAGCACATCTCCAAAGTGATTTTTTTCCCCTCAAATAATCATCAGCAGGTTATTTCCGCCTTTTGGGATGCTATAATTGCATTTTTTCTATGGAAATGTCAAATCAGGCTATGAATATAGTATAATTACTGTGCAGGAAGGAAGCTAAGCAGGTGACTACAGTGTCAGAGAGAGAGCTTGAAAGAACTGGAAGGGGTGGCTTTCCCCAGAGTGGCAGGTGGGCCAGGCAGATAGTGGGTCAGGGGACCTGAGGCTGGCCGGGGCAGGGAACAGGGCAGATAAAGACCAAAGAGGCAGCCAGGGACAGCAGACATGCAGCTCCTGGCGTGTATCAGTAGGGAGGCAGCAATGCTCATACATGGTTTTAGCAGTTTCGTGGAGCTGCCCTAGTAAAGCATGTTGTGTTTTGGGTCTCGTTTAAAAAAAAAAAAACAAAAACGCGGGTATAAGAATTGGAAGAGTCTAGACTTCCGAGTCAGGGCTGAAGTCTGCACATCCAGCCCAGATCAATTCTTGCTATTGAAAACTGTAACAAACATTGCTCTGGTTAGATTTTTTTCTCAAACGGTGGCTTTTGGATATGAAATAGGTCCCTAACATCCAAACTGTCGTGACTGCCTCATACCATTGATTTTATCTATATGGCTTTTAAATTGTTTTGGTTAACAAAATCTCTATGGAATATAGGAAAACAGAAAAAAAAGCATGTCTTTGAAATAAAAATCCCCACAGTTTTATTGAAATGTTATTTGTATACCATACATTCACTCATTTAAAGAGTACAATGCCGTGATTTTTAGTGTATTCACAACATTATGCAAATTTCACTGTTAATCTAATTCCAGAACATTCAATCATTCTGAAAAGAAAACCTGCACCCATTAAAAATTATTCCCCATTTCCCTCCAACACTCCCCACACTCCCCTAGGAAACTACAAATCTGGTTTCTATTTCTATAAATGTGCCTATTCTGGGTATTTCATGTAGATTGAATCATACAATATGTGGCCTTTTGAGGTGCCTCCTTTCACTTAGCGTTATACTATCAAGGTTTATTTATGTTGTATTATGTGTCACTACTTCATTTTTTAAATTGTGGTATAATATCTCATTGAATGGATAGACAACATTTTATTTATGCATTTATCAGTTCATGGACATTTGGTTTATTTCCCCATTTTGGCTATTATGAATAATATTGCTATGAACACTCATGTGCAAGTTTTGTGTGAACATATGTTTTCATTTCTCTTGGAGATATACTCAGAAGCTGAACTGCTGAGTCATATGATAACTCTATATTTAATCTTTTGAGGAATTGCTGGACTGTTTTCCACAACAGCTGTGCCATTGTACATTCTTACTAGCAATGCATGATATCTCTGATTTATCCATATTCTTGTCAACGCTTGTTATTATCTGCCTTCTTGGGTATAGCTATCCAATTGAATGTCAAATGGTATCTCACTGTGACTTTTGCATGGATTTGCAATTGATTGCATTCGATTTGCATTTTACTACTGATCAGTTATATGGAGCATATTTTCTTGTACTTGTAGATCTGTTGTATATCTTCTTGGGAAAATGTCTATTCAAATTGTTTGCTCATTTCTTAATTGAGTAATTTGTCTTTTAACATTGAGTTATAAGAGCTCTTTATATATTCTGGGTACAATTTCTTATCATATATGATTTGAAAATATTTTCTTCCATTTTGGAGGTTGTCTTACATTTTTTTTCATGGTGCTTTCTGAAGCACAAATGTTTTTAAATGTAATGAAATCCAATTTATCTACCTTTTTATTTTGTCATTTGTACTTTTGGGTTCATAGCTAAGAAAATATTACCTAATCCAAGGTCATGAAGATATATATCTATGTTTTCTTCTAGGACTTTTATAGTTTTAGTTCTTACTGGTCGACTTGTAAGTCATACATTTTGAGCTGATTTTTCTATGTGGTAGGGCTCCAGTGTTATTCTTTTGCATGTGGATATCCAATTGTCTCAGCACCATTTGTTGAAAAGACCATTCATTCCCCATTGAATGCTTGACACCCTCATAGTAAATCAATTGATTATAGATGTATGGGTTTATTTGTGGATTCTCAATTGTATTTCATTTATCTATATGTCCATCCTTATGCCAGTACCATACTGTTTTGACTACTATTGTAGCTTTCTAGTGGCTTTTGAAATAAAAAAGCCAACTGGGATTTTTATAGGGATTGAGTTGAATTTGTAGATCAATTCGGGTATATTGCCATCTTAACAACATACCTTTCAATTCGTGGACTTGGAACATTCTATTTATTTGAGTCTTTCATTTTTTAAACAATGCTTTGTAGTTTCAGAGTATATATTTTGTACCTCTTTTGTTAAATTTTTCTTGTGTTTTATTCTTCTTGATGTTATTATAGATAGCATTGTTAATATCATTTCACTTTGTTTTGCTACTGAATAGATTCCTTGATTCATTGTATAGGAGATCATGTTATCTGCAAATGTAGTTTTACTTCTTCCTTTCCAATTCAGATGCCTTTTATTTTAATTTTCTGGATAGAAACTCCAGTACAATGTTGAATAGAAGTGGCAGGAGTGGACATTCTTATTTTGTTCTTGATATTAAGGGGAAAGTATTTGGTCTCTCTTATGTAACACCATTTTCTAATGTAACACCATTAAGTGTGACGTTAGCTGTTTTTTTGTAGATGCCCTTTATCACATTGAGAAAGTTCCCTTCTATTCCCAGTTTGTTTGTTTGTGGGTTTTTATCTTAAAGGGTGCTGGATTTTGTCAAATACTTTTTCTGCATCTATTGAGATCATCATGTGATTTTAGTCCTTTATTCATTAATGTGTAATTAATTTTTAGATGTATCCTTTTCTACACTAATTAAATGTAAGTATGCCAAAGAAATAAATAGTGACATATTAATGGCATTTTTAAATCATTACCTCTTATAGATATCATCTCTAAGAAAATTGTGGTTGGGGAAATTTTGTTACATCCATGCAAGTTTAGGAAAACATTACCTTAAAAAGAAAATGCATACTATACAGAGAAGCATCTTTTCTTTGGGGACTCTTTTCTAGCTAGGTCACCTGAGGTAACCAGAGCTTGAATTTAATTTAGTCAAGCGATGCTCTGGCTCCCTTATCAGACTCTCACTTTTGTCTTTATCAAGGTTTAAAAAAATTAAGGTGGTGTTGACATGGATCTGAGCGCACATCGGAACAATGTGTTCCCCCTCCCCACCCCATAGAATATAGACGTCAACACAAAAAGCTGGTTCAAGCTTTCTTAGTACATATACATCCATTCACTTCTTTTGCTTTGTCATTTAATCACCTATTATTCATCCAACAAGGTTTGTGCAAGTCCCACTATTTGGATATGCAGTAATGCTTTTCATGTCTAGTTGCAATTTCAACTTCCTGCTACTAAAACACTTAAAACACAGTATTATAACTGTTTGTATAACTGCCCATCTACAAAATAGACTATAATCTCTCCTAAAATAAGAACCATCTGATTCTTTATACCCCAGATTTCAGTAGAGTCTGATGTAGTCTGACGCATAATAGGTGCTGAAAGGTATTTCTGAGAATGAAGGAAAAAATGAATGGGTGAATTAGAGAATGCAAAAGTAATAGATGTGATCCTATGTGATATTCAAGACATTCTTCATGGGCTTAAAGGGATTTGACTTCATGAGAAATGAGACATTAAGTATAATGTCTGACACTGCTGTTTGCCTATTCATCAGCTATCTCTCCTTCTTTGCTGCTAATAGAATTTCAATTTTGTTTTTAGGTAGTGAATGGCAATCTCTGGATTTCCAGGAAGACTGGCCTGTCCCTGGAAAAGAGTTGAGGTTGGTCTAATCCAATACTGGCAACCTCATTTCTCTTTGCTGATGATTGGTACAAAAGCAAACTGGTGATCCAGCTTGAGCCAATAATGCATGAAGGAGGTCTTTTGGGAGTTTAACTCTTCCCACAGAAAATATAAAAGACAACTGAAGATAAAACCTTTGGCCTCATGTCCTTTTCCCTATTGCTTAGAGAATCTATCATGTTCCAGCCATTACTCTGAAGTCTTGTGAATACAGTGATGAAAGAGACTCAAGGTCTCAACCCTCATAGGGATTCTATTCTAGTAGCAAAAACAGGCACAGACAATAAGCACATACATATATAGGTCATATACTCTGAGGTGAAATAGATCAAGTTATTTGATAGAGAGAGATGGAATTGGAGGAAAGGTAACTTTTTAAGCCAAGACCAGAAAATAACTGGGGAGACTGCTCTAGCAAGTGAAGAGATCTTTTTAGAAATGGGAGAATAGTGAAGAAAGGAGAGTGGTGGAAAGTTGGTGGGAAATGAGGTAAGAAAATGGGCAAGACAAAAGATGTAGGGTGTTAAAGCCATTACAAAGAATTTGGATTTTATTCACAAATGTGATGAGAGCCATTAGAGTGTTGTAACCTGGCAACTTAATTTCTGGAAAAAATATGAATGCAAGCTAAGCTTTTGATTAATTACCATGAAACTTAAAGGCCTTGAGTTGAAAGAGATTAACTAGGTAGGAACGACCTAATTTACCAGTAATCATTGTCCTAGGCTTGCTTATTTATCTACTTAACAGCAATTTATATTAATCTTATTTGATAATTTGGGTATTTAAAAATGTTTGGTTTTATTTTTCATTGTGATGGTATTCAATCAAAGCAATTTACAAACTTTATAGCCTTTGTAAGAGGAATAGATTTAATAGATATTTCCCTCCAGAGTTGATAGGTTTTGGCAACTTCCTGGCTGTGGTGAAAAAAGTTGAAAGAAATGTAAAGACTATACTGTGTTTTCAGGTCTGCCCTCTGTTGTAGCATTCTCCAGTTTTGCTGCTATTAAATTTTTCTTACAGTTTTTGTCTGTGAAACTAGATTATGGGTTCTTTTGGGCAAAGATCCATGCCTTTCCAGTATTCCCTTATAGCCCAGCAAGGTGCTTTATAAGAAGAAAATGCCCATAAATTTGGTTGGTTAATTAAGAGTTAAGGGTATACTGTTTGAGTCCTTTGACCATGCAGTTGTATTTCCATGTCTGTCTCTCTTTTTCTCTTTCTTTCGCCTCTGCTTCTTTTTGCATACCCACTCAATTACCCCAAGCTAATTTTCCCAAAATAATGGAAATATGGCTACCAAGAGCTCCTGGCCAGAGAGTTACTGAGCATCTGTCTTTTTGATTCCAAGTTTTAAAGCCCAAGAAGAGCTCTGAGAGCTTGTATTTGAGTTGGATGCCAGCCCTTGGGTCAATCTTCATAGTTGGGGGAGTATGGCTCACTGTATGTCATGTGGTCCTACTGCCAAGGAGAGCTAGGGGTTATTGTATGTTGATGGAATCCCAATTTGAACCAGCCAGTTGGAGTCATGAGATTACTGTTTTGAATTGAACAAACATTAGCTGTCCACCTTAACTATCTTCTGAGTTCCCAAACCATATATGTGACTGCTACTCAACATCTCCCTTGAATGTTTCACAGGCACTCAAACTCAACATCCTTTCCTCATACTGCTTGGTTTTTCACAGCATATGTCCTGCCATATATCCAATTGTTCTAACCAAATGCCTAAGAATTATCTCTGTCTCCTCTCTCACCTCTTGTACCTTTATACTCTCTGAGTGAAATATAGTATTTGGAATCATTTCCTATTGCTACCACTCCACTTAAGCCAACACAATTTATCTCCTGAAGTAGTTATTCTTCTGCTATCCTAGTATTTACTTTTGTCTGTCACCTTTGATCCATCTTGTGCACCTGCACACTCTAATATAGTAGCCACTGGCTACATGTGGTAAATTCAATTTATAATTAAGATTAAATACATTGAAAAATTTAGTTCCTCCCTTGCACTAGTCATATTTTAAGTGCTCACTCAAAGCCTCATGTGTTGGGGGCTACCGCATTGATGCTCCCATGAAACATTCACCCAAAGATGTTTAGCAGGGGAGGTCTCAACTGCAGCTGCAGTGCCTAGAAATTAACTGCATATCAAAGTTTGCTTACCAAAGGTTTCAGGACACTTTTTAGATTCTTTCCTGCATCCTCCCAGTCTCATTGGCTCCTTCCTTTTCTTCAACATACTGTGATCTTTTTACCTCAAGGACTTCAGAAACACTTGGCCTGCTCTGCCTCTCATCCTTCTATCACCCTTTTTACTAGGTGACCAACCAGTCCAGTTTAGGCACTTAGAGTCTCACATTCCAGGAAACTCCTCAGTCCCAGGCAAACCAGAACATTCGGTCTACCTATTTTTAACCTGACCACCTATTACTTATCCTTCAGGTTTCATCTTAAGCGTCCTTCAGAACCCTGCTACTCAAAATGTGGTCCCTGGACCACCACCCAAATCCTACTTAACCACTTCCATGGTTTAACACAATCCCAAGGTGATTCAGATGAACATTAAAGTTTGAAAGGCTTCAGGGAAGCTGCCCTGACCCCTCAGACCACATCAAACACAATTGTCTTCCCCATTAGACTATAAACTTCATGAGGTCAGGGGCATGTCTGTCTTGATCTCAACATGTCCTGAGCCCTGAGTAGTGCACCTGACAAAGTGTAGAGGTTTAATAAATATTCACATAGATAAATGAATAAAAAAGAAAGCCCAGGTTATATGAGAGAAAAATACAGAGACAATAGTAGATGCTGTTGATGTCTCACCCCATTGCCCCACAGCCCAGCTGAAGTCACCCAAAGGTATAGTGGACACTTCGCAGGACAGTCTCAGCTTTCCATCTCAAGTTCTGGTCTCTCTTCTATTCTGCCCATGGGATTTCTTGAACAGTGTGGTTCTCAACCTTCATTGGGCAACAGAATCCCCTAGAAGGCTTGTTAAAACACAGATTGTGACTCTCAGATATTCAGATTCAATAGATCTCAGATGGGACCTGAGAATTTACATTTCTAACAAGTTTCCAGGTGATGCTGCTACTGCTGTGGTCTGGAAACAGTAGTTTGAGAGTAGCTCAGCTGTTCCAACCCAGAAGCGTGGGAGATTAATGTCTCCTGGGAACATTAATGTTCCCTTGGGGAATTGGAGGCATTGGCTAGATACTCCAGCTTCCTGGACTTCCCATGGGATAATTTTGATGTGCCACAAGGTTTCCCAAAGGCTTCTGTTGTGGGATTGGGCTCCAGCTCCTTATTGATGTTCCCTTTATTGACTCCCCTCTTTTTCCTTCCCATTCCCTCATTGCATTTTATGAGATTTCCTCACATATAAGCTATCTGCATCCAAGTCTTTGTTTCAGGCTCTGCTTTGAGGAGAACCCAAACTAAGTCAAATCTTCATAACCACATCACTTTAGGTTCTTTGACTCCAATCACTGATTTTCCCTGGTATCTTCCCACCCCACCTGAGAAGGAACTCAGAGTAAAACCATTCAACTGAGACAAAAGGAAGTGAATGCAATGTGCAATAGTGCTTACTTCCCTTTTGTGGCATTCATCAAAATCATACTTTTATGTAGTTATTTGTGTAATTATATGTTTAATATATTTTCCACAGTATGCTTTGGAGGCTGAGTCTTTCTTGATAACTATAATCTCCTTCATACCTAAAACCATTTTTGGCAAAGAGTAGGCATTCATTGAACATTTGGGAATGAATGACCTAATGAACAAATTATTTATGTATCAGTTAACATTAGTACCTCATATTCATAAAGCTGTTTATACTTTGCCATAAATTCTCATTTTATTATTCAAAACCATGAGAAGTTGACATTTTTACTAATATTTTATAGAGTTTATCAAATGGCTATTATGCTCTAAGATTTTACTAAGAGATGGATCAAGAGATGCTTTAAGATGGTGTTTTTCAAGCTTCAGTGTGCATTCAAGTCACCTGGGCATCTGGTTAAACTGAAGATTTTGATTCAGTATGTCTGGGGTGGACTCTGCAAGTCTGTGTGTCTAACAAGTCCTCAGGTGATGCTTATGCTGCTGATCTGGAGACTACACTTTGAGAAGAAGGGATCTAGTGTAGTGGTTTTCAGCCCTGATTACACATTTGAATCCCTGTTGAGCTTTAAAATACTGATCCCTAGCTCCCATGCCGACTGGGGAATTTTGAAAACTTCTCAGATGGTTCTAATATTTATCCAACTTGTACAGGACAGTGGTTCTGAAACCTCAGGGTGCACCAGACTCCCCCAGAGGGCTTTTAAAACCACATATGACTAGGCCTGACCCCAGGGTGTCTGATTCAGTAAGTCCAAGCAAGGTCCTGAGAGTTTGCACTTCTAAAAAGTTCCCAGGTGATGCTGATGCTATTGGTTTGGGGAACTACATGTTGAGTACCACGAATCTAGAAGGAAGTCACGCATGTAAATAGATGAGTTACAGTGAAATGTGAGAAATTCAACAATAGAACAATATAAAGTGTTAGCAAAGGAATGGGAACAGGGTCAAAATGGGCTCCATGGAGGAAGTGATGTTTGAGTTGGGATTAGAAGTGCAAGGAAGATGGAGAGGAGTGGTGAAAAACAATTTCAGCAGAGAGAACATGTAGAAAGGTACACAGAGATGAAAGGGCAGAGTGTATTTTGGGTTCTCTGTAAAGTTCGATATGGCAGGAGTATAAACTCAAAACAAGGTGGTTACTATGGGACACAAGATTTGATCAGTTGGTTAGGACCAAGCCATGAGGGGCATTCTGGGCTATTCTTAGACTTTATTCTCAAGGCAATGGGGAGCTAGTAAAGGGGAGGGCCAAGGACACCTTGATAATAGCCTGGAGGACAGTGATGAATGAAGTAATAACAGATGCACCTAGAGGTAATTGGGACAACTCAGGATAGAGACACCAGGGGCATGAATCTGGGCACTGGCAGCCCACGAGAACACAGAGGAATGGACAGAAACCAGAGATGTCAAGGGGACTAGGTTGGTGGTGTCATCACCCTGATGTTGGAATTGGGATAAAGGAATGTTGCCTTAATTAAGCAAATTGGTGGTAGCACTAAATAAGGAGAAAGACAATTAGAGGTGCAGTGGAGATGGGAGCAAAGGAGGAAAAAAGCTTTATATATATTGGGGATATCTAGTAGGCAATTAGATATATAGCTCTGTAGCTCAGAAGGGAAATCCAAGACAATGGTAACTTAATAATGAGACTGATGGCGGCATGCAGAAAGGTGCACAGAGTGAAAAAGACCCAGGGAGTAGTTAAAGCCATGTATATGGAACATGTATTTTAAAAAATAGCCCCAAACTTTGAGGCTTAAAGAAACAAGAATCATTTATTTTGTTCACAGGTCTGCCATATGGACAGGGCTCAGTGGGGATGGCTCATCTCTATTCCATATACTTTTAGGTGGGGCAACCTGACTGGAGGGAGAGGATCAGAAATGGATCTGGGAATCCTATATATATATATATTTTTTTTTTAAAGATTTTATTTATTTATTCATGAGAGACACACAGAGAGAGGCAGAGACATTGGCAGAGGGAGAAGCAGGCTCCCCATGTGGAGCCCAATGCAGGACTTGATCCCAGGACCCCAGAATCATGCCCTGAGCCAAAGGCAGATGCTCAACCACTGAACCACCCAGGCATCCCAGATCTGGGGAGTTTTAAAGCACAGCTCACTATTATGGCTGGCAAGTGGCTTCATGGGGGACTTTTCATGGATGGCTGGACTTCCTCTCAGTATGGTGGCTGAGTTCCAAGAGCAAGCACCCTAAAAGAACCAGGAGGAAACCCTCAGATGTCACTGCATCACTTCCTTGGCAGTTACAAGCCCTGCCTACTTTAAGGGGAAAGAACACAGGCCCACCTCTCAATGGAAGGAGAGTTGAAATCACACTGTAAGAGTGTGTTGATGGGAGAGATATGTGGTCATCTTTGGAAAACAGATCTGCCTTTGGAGGTAAGTCTGAGGGAGAGAGGATTAGCCTGACAATGAGGCTAGTCCTCTTTCCTCTGGGCTGGGGCTACTGACAGGGTGGTCTGTGGACCACCAAGCAGCAGCAGCACTTACAACTTGTTAGAAGTACAGCCACTCAGCCTAGCGTTGGGACCTGTGGTCTGACATCACACGCAGGGGATGCATCTGCATAGCAGAGAAGTATTTTTGCATACCATGCTGGCTTCTCTGGCTGCTGATGCCCAAGGCATCATCCCAACTCTCAGGTGCTGCATGGATTTCCCCTCATGCCTCCTGTCTGAGTCTACAGCACATGATGTGTCAAGGTTTGGTCTGCAGAGACACCTTGGGGGCAGGTGCAAGGGTTTACAAAGTGGTGTGTACATGCTTCCTCTCACATGCTAATCATTGGCAGGGCTTTTGGAAAGAGCATTTTTCTAGGGCATGACAGACTTCCTCTGAATACAGGCTACTCCCAGCTGACTGGCAGATGGGCGCTTGCAGAGAGAGCTGCTCAGTTCCTTACCTTTCTGTACAATGGCACAACCAGACTTATGGGAATACAGAATACACTTGTAGTCTCTTCAGAAGTTTCATTTACTCTATGGGCCAGGGTCCAGGCCCTTAGACCTTCTGCTCCTGGTAAGAGATTGAAAATTAGCTTTAGTTGCCATTTGTCAGGGTTCTGTCTATGCAAGGGATGTGGAAAGAGCTTTTTTGGAAAAACTCCACACCGTCTTGCATATGACATATGAAGGTCAGTCATCAGTTGTGGACATTCAGGACCTTAAGACTGATGCCACTGAATTGAACCTGTCATCAAGGGTTTTGGGGCTCCAATGTTGTGCCAGGCACTGGGGATGCAGAGATGAACAGGCCCTGTGCTCTCCTGCATGGACCAGGAGTTGTAAAAGCAGAGAGCCACATGTTAAGGTTATGAACCAGCTTGGTGGCAATCAGCCTATTCTGAGCCCATGTTCTTCAGACTCGGGGTACTTGCCCAGGCCCTGCGGATGTACTGTTTGCAATGTACACCCGCTGGCAGAGAGGCTGGCAGAGATTAGGGTTTCAGTGTCTTGGTCTCTAAAATGAGGGCCTGAGTGACCAGCCCTCCCCACCTCATCATGACTGATGATAGAGGGCTAAGCACCTGCCAGAGGGACAGTTGCTGGCCAGAGGCCAAAGCTTGCATTGTCTGTCATGTACTGACAATTCACATTTGTACCTTTCAAAGCCCCTGGAACAGTTTTAGAGATAAAGGAGTTGGTGCTCCAAGACCTGGCCCAGCTCTCTGGGTTCCTAGTGCTGGTTGGCGGTCGGCACCATTCACCTGCTGCCAGCTACCCTGACATCCATATGCTCTGGCCATCTTGGGACTTTGTTACAGAACAGTCTCTGATGTAGGAGTGCTCTAGTGGAGGCCTGGAGATCTGGCATTTCTAACAGGTTCCCATGGGATGTCCATGCTGTCGGCCCAGGGACCATCCTTTGGATAACAAGAGTCTAGAGCCTGAGTTGTAAAAGTGTAAAGTTGTTACGCTTTTTGTAAATAAAGTTTATGACACCCAGCCAACCCCACCGACTGATGTACCATTTATGGCTGCTTTCACACTACCATGGCAGAACTGAGCAGTTGGGACAGATGCTGTATGGGCCCCATAGCCTTAAATATTTACCATCTGGACCGTTATAGGTAAGTTTGGACAATTCCTGCCCTATGGGTAGACCCGGTCACTCAATCAAGGCTCCTTATTTCAATCACCTGGGAAATTCTCATACAGACTGTGCCTGTGTGCATTGCCCAGGGGGTCTGATCTAATTGCTGTGGGGTGCAGCCCGAGCCCTGAGATGTCTAAAAGCTCCCAGGCAATGGATACGGGCTGCGGGCCCCAGCGGGTTAATTGTAGCACCATTTGGTGCCCTTGCCTTCTTCCTCTCCTTGCCTCCTCCCCAGTTCTGCCATGTGACTTTCATTTTTAGATTTGGAATTTGCAGCTGATTTCTGCAGCTGCTTTGGGAACAGATTTTGAGCAGAAAGTTAGAATGCAAAGCCAAGTACTGTGGTTCCCCACCCCCAGCACATTTATATGCAAATAGCCGAGAGCCTTGTTTTTGCAGCCACTAAAACTGAACCAGAATCTAGAGGTCTTTCTTATGCAGCTTAACCTTCCCTGATTTTTCCCTTTGCTTTTCTAGGCACATTTCTACCAGCCTTTTGTGTCTCCTATTGCAACCTCCTGGCCATTTCTGTCTATTTATTAATCAAAGCAGGTGAAGCTTCATTTTCTTATAGGTGCCTTTGCTGGGAGAAGTTGGTATTTAGTGTTTGCCAATTTCCATAGAGAAGGGCACATCCTACTTTGAGGCACTACAATAGCATTGTTTGAAAAAGGAACATCCCCAAAGCTGACAGGGAGGTTAATACTTGTCCCTGGCTGGAGATGATCTGAAGATGCCACCTAATCTCTTTCCTTTTACCAGGGCAGGGAGGTTTTTGGAACTCTATCTTTCTCAGAGCTGACGTCTTTCAGGAGGATGACAGATTCTTTCAGAGAAACATCCTTCAGAGTCTCAAAGGATGCTTCTCTTGTGACTACATGAGCACACCCCCTTGATTCCAACTTCGCCTCTGAATTCTGCCCAGAAGAGGTTCTCTTTGGGCCTAAGGTGGGGTAAACAGAGACTGTGGGAGGAACTGACACCCTCAGAAATCAGAGGCCTCTTTCTGCCCCTTGAACAGAAGAACACTTTAAGGCAAAGCTCCCTAAAGACTTTCAAAATCCAAGGTGATGATTCTCAAACCTGGTTGGATATTAGGATCATTTAGAGAGCTTTTTAAAAAGTGTCCATAGGGCAGCCCGGGTGGCTCAACGGTTTAGCGCCGCCTTCAGTCCAGGGCCTGATCCTGGAGACCTGGGATTGAGTCCCACGTCAGGCTCCCTGCATGGAGCCTGCTTCTCCCTCTGCCTGTGTCTCTGCCTCTCTCTCTCTCTCTCTCTCTCTCTCTCTCTCTCTCTCTCTGTGTCTTATGAATAAATAAATAAATAAAATCTTCAAAAAAAAAAAAAGTACCCATAGCCAGGGCCTGCTCAAGATGCTGATGTATGGGTCTGGGGTACAGCCTGGGCAAGAGAATTTTTTCACATTTTAATTTGAAATGATTTAGACTCTCAAAAAAGTCGTGAAGATAGTACAAAGGATTACCAGGTATCCTTCACTCTCTCAAGTGACCATATTTATGCAACCAGAGCATTATAATCAAAATCAGGAATTTAACATTGACACTGCAATGATCTGTTCCACACACTTTGCTCAGATTTTGCTGAATGCCCTACTAATGTCCTTTGCCAGGATCCCACAAGGCATTCACATAGTTGTGTCTTCTTGGTGTCCTTTATCTGGGTTAGTTCCTCTGTCCTTCTTTATCTTTCTTGACCTTGACACTTGGCTGGTTATTTTTTAGAACGTGTCCCTTAATTTGGTTTTCAATAGAGCGTGTTGAAAAGGCTCCCTAGAGGATCCTAATGTGCCACAGAGTGAGGACACTGATCCAAGGTGGTTGGAGACAAGATCATTATACTTAGTAAATTACCTCTTGGGGTCATGAGAAAGCTGTGGGAGGATGTTTGGAAAAAAGAGTAAGCCTCAACAGAACCTGGATCCACCTTTGGTTTGATCTCTACCCAGATCTTTGTCCTGGACTTCTGCCTTTTGGTTTCTTTTTCTCTTTCCTCATCTATATCCACTCCCAAATTAGAGACTTCGGCTCAACTCTCTCATGCTGCACCAACAGTAATTCCTTTCAAAATTGGATTATGTCCTCTCCTCTATTTTAAAGCCTGTGAATGTCCACCCATCTTCCCACAAGATCTTCTGTGATGGGACCTGGCTTTTTGTCCCACTCCATCTCCTATGTTCTCTTCTGCACTCACTCACTCTGGCAGTTCTCAGAGGCTGGGCATGAGCCAGCCTCCAGGCCTATGCACTTGCTGTTCCTTCTCCCCAATGCTCTTCTGGCAGGTGGCCATATTGTTTGTGTCCTCATTTCTTTTTTTTTTTTTTTTATTTTTTTTTCTTTTTCTTTTTTTTTGTTTTTTTTTTTTCTTTTTTTTTTTGTGTGTGTCCTCATTTCTTTCAGGTCTTTACTCTCTGGTCATCCCCACTTTCCCCACAGTCTCTGTATCTCCCTCCCCTGCTCCATATGGAAGGCTTCTTAGTCTGTTTTGTCCACACCTGTATCTCCAGAACCTAGAGTAGTGATTGATACATAGCAGGGGTTCAATATGTATTTGTTGAATAAATGAATGAAATAGTAATTAAGGAGAGCTTTTAAAACCCTTTAATTATTGACTGAGATGATACCCACTTATAGTACTGAGTAAAATTATTTCAAGATCCCTCTGTGTTTCTGGACCAGTTACCCAGACTCCCACTGTGTAGATCGTCCCTCACTTTCTGGCACCTTCCATTTCTCTGCTTCACTTGCTTCTTTTCCACAAGGAGAGATAGCCTCTGAGATGAGTCAGACAATAATTCTCTTTCTTTTTACCAGAAGCAGAGTGGCAGCAGATTGTCAAATACATATACTCTCTTTTTATCCCTGTCACAGTTATGAGCTGTAAAGAAAGTTTGGGTGTCCAATGTAACCCTGGCAGATCTTACTTCAGTGGCATCTCAAAGTTAAATTTCTCTGCTGATATCTGAGAGGAAGAAAGGATACCACATACCCTTTTCTTATAAAATGAATAATTTACCATTATTTTTATGTGCCAGGCAATGCGTGTGCAAGTGCATGTGTGTGTGCGTATAGACATGTATGAAATTTACCTTTACTGATATCCAAGCAATAAATAATTATCATTACTATTTTATAGACATGACAATGGAAGCTTACGTTAAGTCAGCTGGTAAATGACAGGACTGAGATTTAAACCCAGGTGTTTTGATGCTCCAACCAGTGCTCTTAATACTCTTTAATATTTGGATTGCTGCCTACAACCAAACATAATAGGAACAAAGTGGCACCTTGCAGGCAATGCCAGCTTTGGGTTGCCTTAGGAACTAGAACATAGATATTCTGATTTTAGCAATGGAGAATTAGCTGCATGGCTTAATCATTCTCCACGTCTATTTATCTTTTCTCACTTTCACAGGAACACAACTGCCAAACATTTTTCTGTAGCCCAGTGCAGTGGTTCTCAAAGTAGGACTGCTGGGGCAGCAGCAGCAACAGCACCTGGGAATTAATAGAAATGTAAAATCTTGGTTTATTGCCCCTGACCTCATGAATGGCAAACTCTGAAGTTGGGGTCCAGGGATTTGTCATTTATCAAGCCACCAGAGGATTCTGATACCTCGGCCACTTTGAGAATCCCTAGTACAATAGTTCAGTTAGTAACCTCTGGTTCCAGGCTTCCCATGTTCAAGTCATAGCCCTACTGCTCAATAGATGCATGGTTCTGTGCAAAATACTTGGTCCCCTGGTGCCTCAGCTTGCACATCTATAAAGTGGGGATAATGATTGTACCTATTTAATTGTTGTCAAGAGTAAATGAGTTAATATATATAAAGTGAGTAGAACAATTAATATTATTCAACATTACATATTCATTCTCTTTCCATATTTATTGTACTTTCTGCTTGCCAAGAAAACTATATTTTCCCCCTGGCTGGCCTGGATCCTTTAAGAGGACCCAACAGGTTTGATGTGGTCCTGTCTTTGTCAGGCTAGGTTGCTAATGAATCTCAGCTGAGCAGGATGATGCCAGCACAGGTATCAGGTGAAAATGGAACCCAAAGCCAGGGGATTGAATTTCAGTTTGCTTCAGAAAGAACTCATTCCCAAGCAGCAGCAGCTGGAACATTTAGTAACCAAATGCTATATTCCTATGTCTTTGGATTCTGCAGATAAAGTCCTGTAGACCAGCTCCGTTGAGCCCTTGAGCGCTCGTTTGCAAAGTGGATGATGATTACTCAAGACACAGTGATATTTACCTAGCTTTTGCCTCTCCACTCACTAGGCAGAACCAAATGACTCAGATAAGATTGAAGAGACCCGGATGCCAAGACGGGCAGGAAGACTTCAGAGCAGAATATTCAGGGGCTGATTGTTATTCAGATCACAATCCAGCCTCGTCAGAAGGCCAGGGATGAACAGGAGTGTTGTTCTTCTCCGGAACATTTCAGGAGGCTGCATTTATAACAGATGCCCTCTCCCCTTCGTGTCTGAACTAAGCATCAGCTGACTAAACTGACTGGTTTATCCATTTTCCCGGGAATGGAAACAGACTATCTCTAGAAGGGAAACGTGACAAAGCTCTTTTAAGGTTTATCTGGAACACTGAACAGTGAGTAATAGCCAAGACCATTTGAAAATGAAGAAAGGTGGAGGCATTGAATTGTCTTAATAGACATCAGCACATATTATAAGAGCACATTAATTGAAACAGAATGGCACTAGAAAAACCAAAGGAAGGTGTAGCCAAGAAACTAGATCCTTACATAAATAGAAAATACCCATATGTTAAAGAAATAACTTCAGGTCAACAGGATCCCAATGTGTTATTTAATACATGGTGCTGGGAATATTTTTAAAGCTACTTGGTCAGGTTAATTCCCACAAAATGCAAAATACCAAAGGAAATATAAGGCACATTAAAGATGTAGATGTAGAAGTGGGATCACACACATACACAGATAAACAAAAAAAGAAAAGGAAATATAGGTAAACATCTGGAACAATTATCTTTAGACAGGGAAAGATGATTAAAGTTCAAAAACCCTGCATGTTAGGACCTTTAAAAAAAGGCATACACATCTCCCCTGCACCAGGTCATCTTGTGATTTTATTAATAACAAATGAAAAAATAAAACTAATTCTAGGACAAGTGATAGAGGCCAGGCAAAGGCTCATTACAGTATGTTAAGTTTTTATCCAAGACAATGCAGAGCAACATTCAGATTTTTTTTCCTACCCATTGTTTAGTCCTCTGCCCATCATGGGATTGTTCTGATCATTTAAGATGTCCAGATGACACTCTCTTCCTAAACCAATGTGATTCATTAGCTCTTGAGGAGCAGAAATAGAGGGTTTATTATTAGCACACAGCGATGTGTCAAAGCAGGGAGTTGTTCTGCTTCCAAGGCAGAAGCAATGCTAGGTAATCATCAAACACATTTCATTTTTCTGCTGGGTATTTGGTCAACCTACATTCTCCAGGAATCAGAGTGGGTGACTGAGTATGGCCATGAGATGTGGGCAGCAGTTGTGCTTGGATCCTAATCATTATCTTTTCTTGTTTCATGGTGACCTGGGAGAAAACTTGCCAAAGTTGAAAGAGCCACAGGACAGAGGAAACAGGGGTCCTGGCATCACTGCCTGTAGGAGAGCTGCCCAACTCACAAGGGGCTCTGATGTAAGTGAGAAGTCAGCCTTCATGGTGTTCAACCATTGAGATGCCATCGTTTTCCTAGAGTAGCCTAGCTGATCCTATCTAAACAGCCTCATCACCACCTACCTTAGAATAAAAAGAAGTACCATGGAAATTTCAAAATGTAGTTCTTTCTTTGAAATAGGATCAGTCAACAGATGCTCCCATTTTTTTTCCACATTCATTAGAGAGTAGACGTAGTTTCTGAACCAAATTGAATCCTCACAATGATTTTGTGGCCATTACTAGGTCCCTTATTGTTCTAATACTAATATTCTGGGACAGGGTACAGAACCTCCTGTTCATGTGTGTGATTGTTTAATTTCATCTCTTCTCTGTATTTTTTTCCAAAAAGAAAGGGGAAAAAATCCAGTCAGTTAGGCCACCAGTATCATAAAAGGGAATTTGCCAAGGGCTTTCCAGAACAGATATTTAATGAGGACTTAATACATGCCAGGGGGAAAAAAAATACATGCCAGGTACTTCTCAGATGCTTGGGATTTTTCAGTGAGAAAAGCAGACAAAACTCTCTGATGTCATCAAGCGTATCGTTTCCTCATGGAGCAGGGGGAGATTTCCAATAATATTTTATAAAATGGACTTAATGAAAAGGTAAATTATATGGTATATTAGAAAGTGATAAGTACCATGGAAAAGGGGAAAAAGTAGAACCCATAAGGCAGGCCAGACCTGGGTGTCTTTTGCAGCATTAGAGAGGTTGGTCGGGCTAAGCCTTGCTAGGAAAGCTTTGAACAGACTCCAAGGTGAGCAAAGGAGCCATAGATACATCTGGAGGAAGAGAATTCTACAAAGGTTAGCATAAAGCTTTAAGGTGAGAAACATGCCTGGCATCTCTGAGGAGGCCAGTGTGGCTGGAATAGTGAAGACCATTGAGGAGCATAGGAAGAGATGAATTTGCAGAAGTAATGGACAGTGTGTGCAGGTGTGTGAGACATCACATGAAACCCTCAGGGCATTTTAAGATTTTTACTCTTAATCAGAGTGAATTAGAGAGCCATTCAGTTACAAGAGCCAGAAAACTAATTCAAACTTGCTTAAAATGGGAATTTATTGGCTTACATAACCGAGTCAGGAAAAAACTACCCAAATCTCCAGGTTTCCATGTTCACTATGTTTTCTGATTTTTTTCTCTCCTGGTAATCACATAAAATGTCTTAGGGAAGTCACCAATTGGTCCATTTGGGGTCATGTGACCTCTCTAAACCAATCCCGGAGCATAAGCAGATAAAATATTGCCATTGGCCAGCCCAGAGCCCATGTCCACCACCTGTAGGGAGTAGGGTTGAAAGGTGAACTCCAGAAAATAAATAAAAGGAGTTTTCTATCAGTCTTCAAAACTTCATCACCTGAAGCAGTTGATGGATAGTAGCAGGCAGAATGGTTAATGTCAACTACAAAAGTAATGTAAACCAGTACAAAGGGAAAGGGATATTTGCTGGCATAGAAAGCTAGAAGGCTATGTATCAGAAGCTATCACAATCAAAATTCTAATCGAAGCAGAAGTAGAAAATTATATACAGGGAATAGGATGAAAAGATAATACTCTCAATATATAAACAGTTCACAAATGTCAATTAAGAAACATTGAAATCCCAAATGACAGATGACCAAAGGACACAAATAGGTTAATTCCCCAATCTGGAAACACAGCAAAGTGACAGATCTGCTCAGCCTCGTTGAGAAATGAAGAAACACTAGTAAACTCATACTAGGGACAAACCATTTTCTCAGACTGACATTTTTTAAGTGTAAGATTCTTCAGGGCAGTGAGGATTCTACAAAATGGAAATTCTCATTTCCTAATGGCTAGAAACCCTGGAAGTCTTCTGTAAACATACCCTGATGAAGATAAAAATTTGCAACCAAAAGTGTTCATTATAGTTTTATTTAAAGTAGGGAAAACTGTAAAGTAACCTAAATGTCATAGACTAGGGGAGCAATAATATAAATTTGGACCATATGATAAAATATTTTAAAATAACTTTGGAAAATTCTTGATTGACAAGAAGAGGCTTGTGGTACCACCAAGTGAAATAGCCATGTAGTGGATGATTCTGTCATGGACACATATGAAATGAAAACAAATTGTGCATATCGCTTATGACTATTCCCAGGTTTTTGACAATTTGTACACATTAGTTGGGTAGAAAGATAGATAAATAAGCTCAGGAGGCTTTTCAAGATCTTTTCTCATTTCTGCCATGAATTTGTTTATGTGGGTTTTCTGTGTCATGTTCAATCAATATTGGTAATTTTTATTTCAAAGAAGATCTTCATTTTCTTTATTCTATAGTTACGCATAAAATTTAATTTCATTGTACTTAAAATTTCCTCATTGCTATCCTTTTAGAATTATTCACAATAGTTGTTAAAGATTTATTTAATGGATTTTCAAAGAATCAAAAGATTTATTTTAACATTTTACTGTTTAAAAATTTCTTAGTTCATTTTATATATATGTATCTCTCTATATACAATGTATATGTTAGTTTTTATATTTTATATATATGTGTGTCTTTATTTTCTTTGGATCTTTTTCTTGTTCTAAAATCTAAATTGGAATGTTTTTAAAAATGTTTTTTTCTCTCTTTTCCATTTCAAACAATTAAGGCATTTAAGACTAAATTTCCCTCTTAAGGATAGTTTTGGCTATATCCTATATTTTTTATAGTGTTCTTTTTATTTTTGTGATTTTCTAAATAGTCTGTCATTTTATTCCTGATACGCTCCTTGCCAAATTTTTAAATATTGAGAAACAAAATGCCTCCACTCTTGGTTTGGCATATGGAAATACTGATACATTCCTGAACTCCCTGACAAATTTTAATATAAAGTGCCAAGACATTATACTTTGCCACTTGGTAAATCATTAGCATTAGATTCTGCTATTTGATATTGTAGAGGCAAATGGCCTTATCTTGAGCTCAAGACTTCTTACCGAAAGAATAAATGATCCCTACAACTGGGTAGTAAATATGAAATCCTTTCTACTGTTGATTGTTGATTTAAATTTTGCCCTTAAATTAAAGAAATTACTTTTTAAATATTATAGCAACTAAACAAGAGTTTAAATTTATTTATTAATTGTTAGTTTTATTGCTTAGTGATTAGAAAATAAGGCCTTTATCTAAGGGATAGGGTATAACAACTTAAGTGGCAAGAAATAACCTCAGTGCAGAGTTTAAACCTTGAATCTGACTAAATCATTATCACCAAATTAATATTTTAAACTGGGAAATCTGATATCTAGAACTGATAGATTAACTTTTTTCCCCATAGTCCTCTCTAACCAATTGGATAGAGGCTTGGACACAGGACAAGCTCAGTTAGTTGGGGGGCGAGGGGGGGAAGGCTACATTATTTTGCACATCTGATGTGAGTCATGTTAATTTTTACCCCTGCCTTGTAAACAAATAAACAACTACAAATTATTGTAAATTTTCTGAAGTAGTAAATATGGTATTAGGTGGGCAAACACAAGATGTTTCTAGAAGTGACATTCCAGCTGAGATCTCAAGGATAATAAGGTACTAGCCAAGTGAGAATGGGAAGAAAGAACTTTCAAGTTCAAAGGCCTTGAGCATGGAGAAATTTTGGCATATTCTAGGAATGGGCAGAAGGCCAGTGTGCTGGCAGCATTGTGAGCCAAGTTGACAGTCCCACAAGATGAGGTTGGAGAGGCTGATTGTATAGATTTGTGAACTTGATCTTTAAACGCATCGTATAGGCTATACTAGAGTAACAAATAGCACCTGTATCTCAAAGTACAGGTTTATTTCTCATTCATGTCACCTTCCCAATGGGGCTTGCCTGAAACTCATCTCTACATCTTTACATGGGGTCCTTCATAGCAGTCTACCTGGGATGTTGCTAGTCATTGTGGTAGAGGGGGAAAAAGAGCACGAGTTATTAAGCTTCTGCCTGAAGTGACATATGCCACTTCAGCCCACATATCATTGGCCAAAGCAAATTACATCATCAGGTCCAATGTCAGAGGAAGTATACTTCTCCCCTCCATTGGAAGGAGGTATATATATTGGTATAGTTATTTCCTTGTAAATCTGTATCTTTCCATGCATGTGAACCAAATGATAGAGTATTACCTCCTTCCCTCTTTATTCATAGATACACTCTAGTTATTATCAGAAAAAAGATTACTTAAAAAGATTTACACTGGGTCAGTACTTTGTGTGTACATGTTTTAAGAACTCCAATCACCTACTTCTCTAAATTTTATAAAACAGTTTCTTCTTATCCTCATGGATCCTTAATTTAAGGGCAAAATTTAAATCAACAATCAACAGTAGAAAGGATTTCATATTTACTACCCAGTTGTAGGGATCATTTATTCTTTCGGTAAGGAGTCTTGAGCTCAAGATAAGGCCATTTGCCTCTACAATATCAAATAGCAGAATCTAATGCTAATGATTTACCAAGTGGCAAAGTATAATGTCTTGGCACTTTATATTAAAATTTGTCAGGGAGTTCAGGAATGTATCAGTATTTCCATATGCCAAACCAAAGTGGAGGCATTTTGTTTCTCAAAGCCCCATAGCTGGGCCAGAGTCCTGGCCAGAACCACATAAATAGGTATCATTGTCTCTTTTCACCCTGAGTACCACTACTAAAGTTAAGCAACATTTAATGACACCTTTGAATGAAGTAAGGCAAGGGAGTAGAAGTAGTGCGGTTTGAGAAACATAGGAGTGATATAGGCCAAGAGATGGAAAATTGGATGTCATAAAATCTGCATCTGGCAATGCTAGAATCATGTCAAATTATCTTGCTGTCACTCTGAGGCATTTGTGTTGAGGTTGTCCATTACAGCATGAGACTTTTTTTTTCTCTTCATTTATTATTGGAAAAATGCTTCTCTGGTAAAAGTTTTAAAAAAACACATTCTCCTCTAACTACTAAACTATTAACTATTGTTGGATAAAGGGATTGACCTCCATTATTACCTTCTAGAACAGTAAAACTGAAAACACCTTTTCTGGAGGAGATGGAGGGAATTAAATTTGATGGAACACAGATTTCCATTTTCAAAAGAACCTTGCATTTTTCCCATAGTGATTTTGTTGATCCATTGCCAAACTCTTTAACAATTGTGTAATTCAATCATAATTCCATCAACAATAGACTGAGGAAGATCATGGTTGTAGGGATCCCATAGCCAGCACAGTGGCTGGCTCATAACAGGTTCTCAAAAAGAATTCCAGTAATGGATGGTGGGTTCTGAGGGATGAACCAATGTTCATGGAATCATGGTCTTCATCTCAATAACTTCTATCTTGCACCTCAGAGCCTATTGCTAGGGTAATTAGCTATCTTGTAGCATTCTGAGAAAAAAATAGTCTGCACACACTATTCTATAGTTTAATTTTTAAAAAGGTTTTACTCATGTATTTAGAGAGAGAGAGAAAGAGAGAGAGCACATGAGTGGGAGGAGGGGCAGAGGGAGAGGGAGAGAATCTCCAGCAGACTTATAGCTGAGCATGGAGCCCCATGTGGGGCTCAATCTCATGAGATCATGATCTGAGCTGAAACCGAGAGTTGGATGCTCAACTGACTTAGCCACCCAGGCGCCCCTAATTTTGAAAAACATGGCCAAAACATTGACCAGTTTCAGTAAGGGAAAACTTGGCAAGTTAAAGTTACCTTATAGGGGCAATTTTAAATACACAATTTGCAACCAAATACATAGTACTAAAAGAACACTTTGAGTTATTAATTGCTTATGCTAAGAAACAAATTTCACAAGACACAGATAATTCCACCTTATCCTCTCAAACCAATTTTATTCATATTCTGCTCTAACAAATATAGTAGGAAGGCAACAGTTGTTTAAGTTTCTTAGTGTATGGCACAGATGAAAAGAAACAAACAGATTTAGAAGCAGTCCAGCATTTAAATGCTGGTTTAACAAAAGAGGCACGTATTATTCTATTTAGCAGTTTATACCAGATATCAGAAGACATTTTTTTTCCTTGCAAGCAACAGACTACATTTATTTGCATTAAGTAAAAACATATTTTGATCAAGAAAATTACTTTTTTTTCTGATTTTCCTTTATATCACAAATGTCAGGGTAAGGCAAATCCTTAATGAATCATATGATAAAAACCCTATTCCCCAAGAAAATATATTGAACATATTCTGCTAACTTTGTTATTTTTCAAAGCAAAGCTGACATGCACCACATACAGAGAAAAGTCATTTCAAATCAAGTGCATCAAGCAGAACTGTATTAATTCACAAAGAGGCTTTTCAGTATTTCATAGAAAGATTTACAATTAGCTGCAGTGACTAATATGTGACCCACTATCACAGACAGTATTTTGGATGCCTCCTTTGTAAGCTTTTATGAAAGAAGTCTTGTCCATCATCTGAATAGTTACTAGCTGGAGGAAAAGCCCCTTTGTCTCTCTTACGACTACCTTTCTAATTAGGACTACAGGTTTCCCTTGCTATGGGAAAGTAGTGTTCCTATGAAACCTATCCTTAAGCTGAAATGGTGTAAAGCAAAGAAACAGTTACCATTAGTTTATATGGAAATACTTTTGAGCCTTCCCAGACCCTTTTCTAATACCATAGGGCACATCTTGCTAGTGGATACACAAAATAAAATGAGATGAAGTACAGATGCTCACAGACACAGGTCAAAGCTAATAGCTGTTTGAGGCTGAGATGCTGAGTCTTGTAGTTCCCAGGGGAAGAGCTTGGCGGTGCCACTCCCCCTGCTTGCAGTTTGCCTAAAAGCGAAAACCCTCTTTGGGTTTCTTTAGGTTAATGGTAGGAGGTACGAATGTAGGTCTTTCATAAAAGCAAAGTGGCAAAATGCAATTTCAAAAAGCAAGGATACCTGTATTATGTTGAGAGTCTACTTTGATCCTCCCTATGCAAACCTGACTAATCTGGGACTAGTCTTCCCCCCGCTTCTCCCTCCTGTAAATGCCTTATGCCACATAGCCTGTCAGAAGTGTGGCTGGAAATTGAAATCCAGGATTCCTTTGCAGGAGAATTAATCTGCCTTTCAAATTTTCCATTGACAGCCTATTCAGTGACAGCACCAGTGAAAAAGAGGGTTTCTTGTGTTGAGGTGTCTTCCTTCAGATCTGGCCAACAGCTAGATTTTACTATTGAAATGGAAAGTAACCTCATTGCTTGCTTTAAGGATGAAATCTGAAAATCAAATAGCAACCAAAAACATAACAAGGCAAAAATGAAAACAATCTAATCATAAAATAAAGTTTAGACAAATCCAGCAGTGGAGCGATGATATTTACTCCTCCCTCTCTTAGTTTTGTTCTCAGATTCCTTCCCTTTTCTGGCAGTTTTCAGGCAGAGAAATCCCTCCTAGCACTCCTACCCCACCCACATTTAAAATGAATGAATGAAAATGGTTGTCATGGATGAGTAAGAGAACACCCCACCCACAATAATTCCAATCTCCACTGGTCCTAACAGGGACATTAAGTCTCTATCATCTTTGCCCGTTAAGAAGTCCCCATCCCTCTTGTCTCCTTCATGTTGTTTTCAACTGTAACTCATTACTGAGCATGAACAGTAACACATGAGAGTCACAGGAAAACGTGCTCCCAGCAGATTGCTCTTGTCAGGTCCTTCCCAGAATGATGGCAACTTTCAATTAAGTCATAAAGATGATATGACATATAGAAACTATCAGTATTTGTATGGCATCATTTCTTGGATCACTTAAAATGGGTCTTCTTGTTTTTCTAGAAAGCAATGTCTAATGGCAGTAGGGGACATATAAATTTCTGTACCAAACTCTAGAATAATGGCAGAAGGAAAAAGGGCCATGTTCCAAAATCATGAGGTCCCTTAAAAATCATTGCTGTTAGGTTGGTAAGCAGTTTTTTTTTTTTTAAATATAGGATGTGAGAACATATTACATATGCAGAAATATAGCTTGCTAATGATTCCAATATACCAAATAAGTCATCCAGAGGGGCAACAAATTCAGAAAGGCCAGAGCAAAATTCACAGATAAGGAAGTGAATTTTCCATAGAGGAAAGAGCAAAACTGAAGAACTCCATGGAATATTTAGAAATCAGAACTCCCCCCCCCCTTTTTTTTTAGAAATACTCAATTTGATCCATTACTTTTCTCTCTCCACTAAAAATATATATAAATATATAAATAATTTACAGTTCTAGAGACCTCATAAGGAAGCTGGATTTAAGAAGCTATGCAAGAAACGGTATCAGTTTCCCCTAGAAAAAAAAGACTGTTCTGAGAACCCAGGGAAGCTGTGGAAAGCAGGCATTTTGCCTTGTGAGGGTCGCTGTTGATGTTGTCTCTGGGACAGACATTTGTGACAAGTTCTGACTTTCTCCTTGGCTCCTTATCCCTTGGGCCCACCATACCACAGGAGTCTTGACTTAATGCTGCTGCTCCCCTTCAGAGCCATAATCAAGGGACCTCTGGGTGGAAGAGAGGATGAGCCACCAAAGCAGTTTGGTATTTGGCATGAGCAAACCAGATATTTAAAAGCAAACCAGAACTGCAAGCAAGACCTCCAGTTGCCTATAACTTCAAATGAAAATCTTTCTGTAGGCCATCAAACCTTGGGTAAAGACAAGAGATTCTTTTATGAAAAGCATATATATAACGAGAGCTTTCAAGTAGAACTTTTAATATTCATAGGCATATGTTTGGATTCTAAATGCAGCAGCCCCCTCTTTTAACTAAAACACCTCGAGAAGTGTCATCCTTTACAACTGTGTTGTACAGAGTCACATCTCTCTAGTGGACTAGATGCCAAAGCACAGGATAAGGATCTCAGGAACCAGGTGAGCTCTGCTGGAGGTCGGGGTCAAAGAATGCATCTGTAGTCCTGGCTGTGAAGGAAAAGCCCCCAATGGCTGCCAGGGCCTGCCTTCCTTGTAGTGCCTCTACGCTTCTACACTCTTCTTTGCATGAAATTCTCCTTCTGCATTCCTCATTAACCACATGGAACAGAATTGTACCTTGGGAATCCCTGAATAAAATATCATTTTCAATTCATCGTCCTGACCTTTTTTTCAAGTGATTTCTGAGCATTTTGCCCATTTTCTATCCCGCCTCCTTTGTCTGTGGATTATACTGATATTGGGCTTGATGATTCCTGAAATTTAGCCTGTAGTTTATCAAAACAATCATCTTCCATCTCTTTTTTTGGAGAAACCACTGTATCGACCAGCTTTGTGAAATAATCGAGAAAGCAGACAGGGGCCAGGATACACATGTGAGTGTTACACCGTGCCACTGTGACCTTGGGAAAAGTCGTGAGAGGAAAAACAGAAATTATAGGGATAGCGCCTGAAAGATGTGCATTAACAGGGGTTCCCTCACCAAGCTCAAGGAAACTTTTTTCTTTTCTTTCTTTTTTTTCTCTTTCTTTTTCTGCAGGTTAACAGAACAAATTGCAGCTGGAGAAATTAGAGCAAAGGATTCCCTGTCCTTCTGTGGAACTTGCCCCCCCACACCCCCCTCCTCCACAGCTTGCACTACTATCTTCCTACACCCACCCCCCCAGGGCCAGGAGAGGCCTGTAATGCTGAGGACCGTGATTTACTTCCATTTCTTTATTCCTTTGCTTCATCTTGTGCCCCTGCCAAAGACAAAAAGAAACCATTTGTTAGATTAAAGATCACAGATTTCATAGATTTCACGAGGAATATTTTTTAATAGACATTTAAACAACTCTTAACCCTCAAACAAGCCTAGGAATATCTTCCTTGACTACATCAAAGAGCTTTGGATATTTGAGCTGTAATTGCTGGCACAGGGTTATCTTTAAAGAGCACATAAATCACTGCTAATAAATGTATGCCACGTTGACAACTTGCTTCTCCTAATGGGGATGATGAACTCAACTCTTCAAAGTATTCTTTGAAAAACCTAATCTTGAATTGACGTGTCCTCCCTTCAAGGATTCATTCATACATTCTAGTCTCCAGGGCTCAACACAGGAATAATAACAATTTACACAATGCTGATTTGCAAAAGTCATTGATGGCTATCCCACCACTGTGAGATCTTATTAAGTCTCTGCTGTGTTCCCCACTTGTGAGAGGACTCTAAGAAGATACATGCCTTAGATATTCTTTATTTTTTTTAGATTTTAGAAGATGAGTTATAATCCTCATAGAGGGAAATGCATAGATCTTAAGCATACTTCAGTCTGTTTTGAACAAAGGCATTCATTTAACCCATACCACTATCAAGATATAAAACATTGCCATTTCCTCAAAAGTTCACTTTCCAACTATTAACTCCTGCTGGAACCAGCAATTGATCTGATTTCTATCACCATAAATTACTACATGTCTACACAGAAGAACTGAAGCAAATGATCTCTGAGTTAATTTTCTACCTGGTGTTCCCATGAATCTTTAAAAAAAGTACACTTTGAGGTGTGTATATGTATATAAAATCAGTATCATGCTTGTTGCACACTGCATTTAAAACAGACAAAAGCAGATAAGAAGAAAAAATACTACATACCCTCAATAGGTGATAACTTCTGTGTTAATATTATATTTTCCTTATAGTATTTTTCTAAATATACATAGAAACACAATTATAAATTTTAATTTTAAAAATGAAGATTGTGGGGATCCCTGGGTGGCTCAGTGGTTTGGGGCCTGCCTTTGGCCCAGGGCGCGATTGTGGAGTCCCGGGATCGAGTCCTGCGTCGGGCTCCCGGCATGGAGCCTGCATCTCTCTCTGCCTGTGTCTCTGCCTCTCTCTCTCTCTCTCTGTCTATCATGAATAAATATATAAAATCTTAAAAAAATAAAAATAAAAATGAAAATTGTGAATGTAAAGAAACTTACAAACAGTATAACATACCTAGAATATATTCCCTATCCAGATTTAATATGTGCTAATATTTTTCAAGTTTCCCTGCAATCTTTATTTTACTTTTCTAAAATAAAAGACTAGAAGTAAAGTATATATGGATAAGTGTATTTAATTCACAGATAAGCTAAAACTGTTCCTTTTCCTTCCCAGAGATTACCAAATCCTGACATCAGTGTAAAACATGTTTCTAGTTTTACACAAATATATATTCACCAATCCACACATAATAGAAAATATGTAGTATTACTTTATGTATTATAAAATGCACATAAATAGTAATTTCCTGTTTTTAGTCACCCACTAATTATTACTATAAATTTATAGTCAATATATATTTTGATTTGCCTTGGTGTTTACCATTTTCCTTGGCTCACAATTGTTTCCTGCAACTTACTTTTCCTTTGGATTCAGTTTTCTTACTGATGTGCATCCTTTAGTAGCTTTTATTTTTTTTATTTTTATTTTTTTTCACGTTATAAACCAGCCAGTTTATTATTTTGTAGTAAGGTGGATAACTTTTACCATGCAGATTGATGTACCTATATCAGCATGAACGGTGCATGTTCTTCCCAAAGCAGTTACATGGAAAACCAAGTTATTATCAAGATACTTGGGAGTATGAAATCCAAACAAGGGGAGGCCAATCTTAAAACCTACACTTGCCCCCTTTAGTAGCTTTTAAAGAAAGGGTATGTGAGTAGCAAACTTTTATACTGAAAAATGGCAGTTACTATCTTCTTACATGATAGTGAACCTCATATAGAACTCTATACTAATTGTTTTTATTCATGTTTTGAAAACTCAGAATTATTCCACCATCTTCTGAACTAAATTGTTGATGTTGCAAAGTCTGCTGTGTACATCATAATTATTTCTTTATAGGTTAACTCTCCTTTCCCTGTAATTGTTTTACTTTATTTCTCATTGTCTCTAGTGTTCTGCAATGCCTGTGTGGGGGTTTATTTTCAACATGTCCTTCTTGTGACTTATTATTCTTCTTTTAACTAAAAACTAATGACTTCTATCAATTTCTGATAAGTCCTCGGACGTTATCTTTCAAATACTATCAACTATCTCTTTTTAGAACTTTTATTGAAGATAAACGCCTTGGTCATTCTCCTTCTAGCCCTCATGTCTCCTCATATATCATTCATATCACTATATATTTATTTGCTTTTTCCAAATTGTTCTTAATTTTTCACACTGTTGTCCTTTACTTACAGTTTTATATTGGCTTTTTGTCTTTTTTGTCATGTAAGTGTACTTATTCCATAAAATCTTAAGAATTTTCTACTCAAGTTTTCAGAATGCGAATCATCCTGTCATTTTACCCACTGATACTCACTCATGGTGGATCACATCCTTGTGTGTTTTGTAAGTCTTAAAATTGTGAATTCATCTTCAGAGAATTGCTTTTCTTCTGCAGGAATTCCAAGTGATCAGTTCACATTTCTATTTGTTATCTATAGCAGGGATAATGCTGCCCTATAATCAGCTATTAGATATACTTCTCATTCTGTTTATTGTTGTCTGACTTTGGGTGGCCTAAGTTTATGTATCAAATTCATGGTGCTTTTGTGTTTTCTACTTCATTGGAACGTTTTTCCTCCTCCAAACAGCACTCTGGGCAGATACAAGTCTCCTGTTAACTTCTTGAGCTGAATCCCAGAATTATCTCTGCAGAGATATTAGTTCTAACATCTTTTGTTGAGTGGCTTCAGGTCTCCAGTGGGCATTAGAATGCAAATATCTAGCCACAGGTCATATCTCTGCATCAACAACCAAACTGCAGCCCTTAGGACCAGCGCATGCATCTTCAGCTTACCACACTAGTGCTTTCGTTTTCAGATTCCTCTTTATTTCTGGCACTTTGTTTTCATGTCAGTTGAGCTATGTATTTAAGGATTTTTTGTTATAAGTTATCTCTCATTTCTAAACATTTGTATTGGGAAATGTTCTGCATTATCCTATCTTTTCAGTTACCTGTTGCTACATAACAATCCCCCCTCCAAACTTAATGGCTAAAAACATCATGGTTCACTATTTTGTATAATTCTGTAATCTGATGTGGGCTCAGCTGGGCAGTTTATCTGCTCCAGATGGTATCCACTGGGGCCAGAACATCCACAATGGCCTCTCAGTTTTCAGAACCTCTCTCCATGGAGCCTTCCTCATTTTATACTAGCGCTTGGGCTTCTTGCAGGATAAATTCCAAAAGCAAGCATTCTGAGAGCATAAAAATGCAAGTTACAATGCCTCTTAAAGTGGATCTTCTGCCATGTTTCTCTAGAACCAAAGATTCAAGTTCTATAACTACATTTACATGTCCTCAAATACCTGTTGAAAAATTATTTACATTTACAAAGTGTTCTATTGATTTATTGAATCATTCCCCTATTGTCATTTATGATATTCCTGATTTTTTACAATTGTAAATTATAAAACACAAGTATTCTTGCATTGTATCTTCCAATATTCTTGCATTATATCACAAAATGCATTATATCTTGCATTATAATTGCATTATATATTATATTCTTGCAATATATATTATATCTATAATTATAATTCTATTTCACTGTATTTCTTTAATTTCTTGAAGGTATGATGCACAGAACTAAAGGTTCCTTTTTCCTTTTAAACTACCATATAACCTCTACAAACTCAACTGTGTAAATATTTCTGTGGGAGTCACTAAAATTCCTTGGGTCACACTGTTTTCTATGACAAAGGTGTCTAGAAACTCACTGTTTTTTAGGGAGCAGTATGGTGTCATTAAATAATTTTGTCCTGGAAGTGTTTGAACTTCCATTGATCAGCCAAGTGACCCTATGCAAGTCACTTCTTCTTGGAATTGAGTTTCCTCAAACTAGTCTTGAACTTTAAGTTTTGACAACTTACTCATTTGGGTAAAGGTCTTTATTCATGTTTATGATCAAGGAAAATATTTTGACATTAACCAAGGAAAACATTTATCTGGGTACTTTATTCAGATATTGATCATACAAGAAAATAATAGTGTCTGTAAGAAAAATTCTAGACAAGAAGTCTATAGTTTGTTGGCAATAAAAGGGCAAAAGGTAGGGCAACACTGAGGAACTTGCATTTAAATTGTTCAGGTTTAGTCTCACTTCATTACTTTTTAATGGAAACTTCTCTACCATGTCATTTCTGCAGCTTAGCAGGATAATTTTAAATACATGAACAAGGTTAAAGAAAGAAGAAGAAACACTTATAAGACCATATTTGCATGAGTTTTATTTTTTAGCAGTCCTATGCTATATGTGTTACACAAATGCTATTATATTTAGTTTTTTTTAAAGATTTTATTTATTTATTCATAGAGACACACACAGAGAGGCAGAGACACAGGCAGAGGGAGAAGTGGGCTCCATGCAGGGAGCCTGACATGGGACCCAATCCCGGGTCTCCAGGATCAGGCCCCAGGCTGCAGGCGGCGCTAAACCACTGCGCCACTGAGACTGCCCTGTATTTAGTTTTAAATGATGTTCAACACCATGATGGGAAGGACAGATGCCTCCTTTCATATATTCTCAAGCTTCATTCTGCTGTGATGCTGGAGCTCAAGACTCTGGTGCAACATGGTCTTCTGAGTGAGTGCACAGACCTACTGAGAAGAGGTAGGGAGTCCAGGAAGGTGCTGAGAGGCAATGGTGCTAGCACAATTGTTTCTTAGAGCAGATGAGCCACAATTAGTCTATCCCACCAGTTTCTTTTCAGTTAGTATTTTCAGCTAGGAGTTGGAATAGTCAGCTTGACCTCTCTCTAATTCTCACCAGCCCTCAAGATATGGAAAAGGGTTATAGACCGCTCATCATTTTAGATAAATTTCAGGCTGCTGTGAGATTTAGAACATTGGTTTGGAAAGTCTCTTAACCATGATCTGACCCAGACTATGATTTTCTTGGGGAGTTCCCTGAGGCTCATTCAACTCAACAAACCCTGTGCAGACACACAGGTCCACTGGTCATAGTGTGACAAGATAGGACACAAGTCAGGCTTCTTTCTGCCTAAACGCACTCAAGTGCTTTTCCACACTCTCCAGGGCAGAGATTTAGTGTTATGCTTAAAAACAGATATACTAAGCAACTCAGCAGGTAGCTTCTGGAAAAGCAATGCTTCAGAATCAGCTTGGGGTTGCTGAAATAATTTGATCCCTCCAGGAGGCCAGGGGGTTAGATGGATGGAAACATTTTTTTCCGTTGTCAAAACTCAGAAAACCAGGGAATTGCACATTTGAGTATGCTGTGGCTTATCTTTTTCCCTTAAGGGATGGTAGGTTTCTTGGGGTTATCCTTGCTCCTTCCACTGTGTCATTTGGTATAAAGATTTTTAAAGTTTAGCCCAAGCCACGCTGTGGGACTTGGCAGGACCTAGGGAAATCCAATATGTCATTTACAAACACTTCCCATGGCTGGTTTAATCAATTGAAAATCCCACTACAGGGCGACTTACCTATTAGTTAATCTTCTGGCTGACTCTCTGTTGGGTCATTTACACTGTCAACCTGACTATTCATTTCAACTGTAACCAGAAAGGAAAACAAAAAAAGGTTAAATCTTTATTAAACCCAAATCTGGGGTGCCTGACTGGCTCAGTCAGTTAAGTATCTGCCTTTGGCTCGGGTCATGATTCCAGGGTCCTGAGATTGAGCCCCGAGTTGGGCTCCCTGCTCAGTGGGGAGCCTGCTTCTCCTTTGCCCCTTGTTTCTGCTCTCTCTCTTTCAAATAAATAAATAAATAAATAAAATCTCTAGAAAAAAAACTACCCAAATCTCTTGAAATGGTCTGTGACATTAAAATGGTCTGTGAGTGGTTACATTCCTGATCTCCTATCTTATGCCTCTTTTCACTTCGTTTTCAATCATTCAGGATTTTGGGGACTAATTCTTGCAGGTTTTTACTGGCAGCGTTCAGGGAGGGCAGAATTGCCTCTTAAGGATCTGTAGAAGCTGAGTTGTCATTTTGTACCAGATTTTTGGGTTGACATTTTAGGTGTATTTATTACCATCCTGAGGTAAATTCAAAGGCCTTAATAGATGTTTAAGAAAATAAAAAGAAAACAAAGCAAAACAGATTACTGACATGCAGAGAGGTCAGCAGCTTGCTCTAAAATGGCAGTGTCAGTAGGCCTGTTTGGTTTGCTAAGTTTTCAAGTCTGAATTTCAAAACAGACCCTGCAAACTCGCCAATGGGTGCAGCAGCAGTGGATGCCCTGCAATAGAAAAGCAAAACCTCTAACCGGGTCACACAGCAATGAGATATGTGTGCTTTTACTTTAACTGTGTGTATTGTTCTATGGGATCATTTGCATAAAAATAGAATGCGTAATTAATGCTATTGTCCAGAAGTATTCCAGAGCAGGCATAGCAGGCTGGAAATTTTCAAGGGTCAGTAGGTTCAATTAGATGGATATTTTTAAAGCACAAAGCGCATACTATAAATGGGGAGACAATATACAAATGGACAATGGCCAGACCATATATAACAATATAACTGATGAAAAACCTCTGCAGCAACCAGCCTGGGCAACCCAACTGCAGCCTCTGCAGCAATCAGCTTAGGATGGTCAGGACTTGGGCATTGACTGCCAGCTTCACTATAGCCTGCCCCATGATCCCAACACAGGACCAAACAGGGAAAGCCAAATATGTTCCCAAACCAATCACCCACTTCTAGTTTGTCCAAATCTAGCTTCCCCATGCCAATGATCTCCAGTCAGAGGATGTCTGAAATCTTTCTTAACTATAAAGGCTTCCTACTTCCCTGCCTGCCTTTGAGTCCACCAACACAAGTCATAATGGCAGACACCCTGGGCTATATTAAGCTGAATAACCTCTGCTTGTTCTTGTTCGGGTAGTCTCCATTTATTTGCACAAAATCAACAGTCCAAAGCTCTTTCTCTCAAATAGGAAAACTCGATTAAAGTAAAATAGTGGCAAATGCCGGTTTTCACACTCCAAAGAGGCTTGAAAGAGGGAAAAACATTGAAGGGCATACCACCTAACTTTCTCAAGGAGGAAGGTTTTAAAGCAGTTCTCTGTTCCACCTGCAAACCATCCGGGGTTTTTAATGATGTGTGAGCTTATTCTAAACCCCGGGTATAAACTGGCCAGATGCAGCAATACTACCTATATAAGGAGAATAATGCATGTACTTTCTATCCTGGTCTATGAAATTGTTGTAGGGTCAGCCATCTTAGTGAGGGAGCATGCAGAATAAAATATAGGAGAGCTTTTCTTCTATGTTTCTTCCTCCAACCCAAGGGTCACTGGTTCCAAAACCTATTAACAAATGTCAATATAAAAAGCATCCTATGATCAAATAAGTTTGGGAAAGGCAACAGTAAACCATGTTGATAAATTTCTTTACAGCTGAGCTATACAGGGGCAAGGGTATATTAACATTCCTCAGGCTCAGAGTATTCAGATGCCTTTAAAATGAGATGTGAATAAAGGGAGACTTTTTTGTAAACTGATTGCTAAGGTGGTTTTAAAGATCCACTATGTTTTTGGCTAAACCATCTGAAGTGATGTAATGAGGTAAAGGGATGAAGGTCCAAGATAATCTTAGCCCAAAACCAAGCCAGGGCTCTCTTGAATGTTTCCTGGAGCCCCTATAGAGCAGGGATAACTTTGGGCAAGTACTTTTTTCAGAAGCAAGCGATATTCCCATAATATTCTCCAGCTGGACTTCAGTCCTGTTTACCCTTGGAATTATCCACTACGGCCTCCATATTACAAACTGTGATCAACCTGAGGCATATAGTGTTCTAAAACAGCTAGCATCATTTTTTTCCCCCAAAGGCTGCCAATTTTATTAGTTCCTAGTAGAACATGGTTTTTGAACTTTACCTTGTTCTAACTGAATATGTTGCCGCATAGAATAGGTAGCTCCCCTAATCCTAGATTACACACAGAATATGTGTCAGATTTGTAGTTTACATGAGCTCAAATAGCTCAGAACTTTACCATCAAGACTTGGAGAGTTTTCTGCATAGCCAGAGCCTTCGCTTTGCACAGGAACTCTAGGTGTGTCCTCGCCTTGAGCTGAAAGGAAGAAGATAGTCCTTGATTAATAGAGAATTAGAACAGCCTGACTGCCAATTGTTCTGTCACCCTCCATTGCCCTCTTAAATTTAAAAATACTCCTGGGATTCAACTTCTTTTGCAGAAAAGGTTAAGGGAGGAAATAGTGGGTTGAATTGCCTGAATTCTTTAGTGCTGTCATCTAAATTCTCTTTAATTTGTGAGGTAATCGCATACATACATACACAATTTCTCAAATTAAAAATCTGGTAGCATGAAAGCGGAGAAACTCAGTTTAATCAGAACAACATACAATTTAAATTTAGGGAAGTGTGTGTGCATGTGTGTGTGTGTCTGTGTGTGTGTGTGTGTGTGTGTGTGAGAGAGACAGAGAGAGAGAGAGAGAGAGAGGGTGAGAGAGAGAGAGTTTATGTAGCTTAACCTTTGAAAGGGGAAAAAAGAAAACCTGTTTTGCTTTAGGCATGTCTGAAAGCTGAAAAATTCATTTTCCTAGCAGTGAGGGTTTTTTTGTTTAAATACAAAGTGAATAGCTTAGATGCTTTCCTAGGAGACAGTCTCAAATGCTGCCATTTTGAATTGCTGGGAATCAAGTCTTTAGTTAATTTTCATTGTGATTGATCTCTATTCTGCACAGCTTCAGAGGGTGTGTCATCCATTTGCTGTGGCTGAAACTATACAACATGCTTAAATGTAGTAGTAAGTGGATTGTTTTCTCTTATTGTGAGAAATTTTCCAGATAGCCTAAAGGACAATAGTATCTTACATCTTAGTTAAAAATCTATTATGTTTTCACAGCTTTAAGGCCAAGGGTATTGAGAAGTACAGATACAGAAAAAGGTCTGGAAATCCATAATTTCAAAATTTTTATTATTTCTATACTTTTTTAAAGCAGAAAGTTGAATTCATTTTCATTACATGAGTACTTATTGAGCTCAGTGTATGTTAAATTTGGTGTGCCTATTAGCGAGCATGAAGCAGGGATGGTAAAGGTACAGTTTGTAATCTCTTCAAAGGAAGATATCTTCAAAGAAGAACTTGCAGTCTTGGTAATGATTTACTGAAGCTGACAATCATGAAGTATGACACAAAGATGACCAATCTCTGAGCCCCGGTGGATGGATGGTAGGGTCAGTACTTGAAGACATACAAAACAAGCAGAATGGGGGAAGGTGAGAAAGCCATTTTAGATGTGAAGTCTGAAGTACACGGCCATATAAGTGGAGATGCCAAATAAGCTTTTGCATCCAGTCCTGAGGAGGAGGATTGTGAGTAGGCATGTGCATATTTGCAAGATGTCAATGTAGAAATAACATTGATGGAATGAAGTTAGATGAGAGAAGTCAGGAAAAGGATAACAGAAGAAAAAAAAAGACAGATCCCAAACCTTCAATGTGAAAGTAACTATACCCATAAGTTTTCATTAGTTCCTGAGGATGATGTTGGGAAAGGGGAAACAAAACTTGAACCTTCCAACTTAAAACCATACCATATCCTTTCTCACTCCACCAATTCTAAAAAGTGAGCCATTTTCAGTTTCTCATCAACACATTCCTGTAGGCACAATTACAGAAGAAATCATTGATTGATTTCTCTAAGCCTCAGAGCAGGAAATCTTGGTTCATTATGCTTCAAAATAGAATAAGGAAAAAATGGAAACATTTGATTTTATACAGACATAGTAAACTTTTGGATGGAAAAAATACCATAAGAAATATTTAGAAGAAAAATATTATAAATTGAGGAAAAATATTCCTTTTATCATAGACAAAGGGTTTATATCTTTAATACATGAAGAACTTCTAAAAATAGAGATCAAGAAGATCAGAATCTGGATAGAAAGTTGAAATTTAACAGGCAGTTCATTAAAAAAATAAAATAAAAACAGCCCATAGTCCTGTGAAAGATGATTTACTTTGCTCATAATAAAAGAAGTGCAAATTGAAATTACACTGAGAAAGAGGTTTCAGCCTAAGGTGAATTATCATGATATAGACTAACCCTCCTACCAGTAACAGTTAAAAACACTGGAGAGATTATTTAAGAAACCATTTTTACTCAGTAGCAAGCTATCAATATAACACAAGCTTGAGGAGGTTGTGTTAAAACCTGTTAAAATGGAGAGCCTAGCATTCCACATGTGCCAACAAGTTGAACAGAGCCTCCAGATGCCTTATGAGGCCTGGGGGATGCGGAAGGGCAAAACTTGGAGATCAGAGCTAACCAGGGAAGAGGTGCCCGGAAAAGTACTTCAGGTCTTCTGTGGGCCACCTGAAGGCTTATATTCTGGGGGCAAAGATGAACTTGATATAGACCGGCTCTTAAAAAACTGAAGTCCAACTTTTAATCAATTCAATTCCTGATTATATGGCAGAGCTCTGCCTCAATCCCACTGACCTGTCAGAAGCAAAAATGTGATAAAACCACCCAGAGCTTCAAGCTATCTCTACAATTATTCATACACAGGATCCAGTATTCAATAAAAAAATTTCCTGGCATTCCAGAAGAATAAGAACAAATCACTGAAAACCAAGAAAATAAGACAACATATAGAGACATGTTAGAGATCTACATATCATAGACACACTTTTAAAATAATGATTAATGTATTTTAGAATTAGATGCCAATTTGGAGAATTTCCACCGCAAAGAAGTTTATCAGATAACTAGACACTATTTAAAATGTCAGATGTGAAGTCCAGAACTGGACAATATCTTATAATTTAAGTTATTAATTCAGTAGGTGAATTTGGCAGCCACTACACATAGCCAAAGAAGGGACTTGTAAACTGAAAGCTAGATTGGAAGAAAATATAAAGTACAGATGAAAAATACAGAAAAAAGTTAGTAGACATATGAGATGGGGTCTATCCTATGTGTAAAGTGGCAAAAGCAATTTTTAAGATATAATGGCTAATTTCCCCAAACTAATGGGATATCAAGTCACTGTTTTAAAAGTGTTATGATCGCTAGGCAGAGTGAATGCCAAGCAAACCTCAATCAGGCCAGTCATCATAAAACTGCTGATAACCAAGGTTAAAGAAAAAGTATAAAATGATCTAGTGTATAAGAATCCATTAACATCAAAATAGCACCAATAGGACTTACAGATGCCTTCTCAGCAAAAATAATCGAAGGCAGAAACAATGCAATGGCATCTTCGAAAGTGCCAAATGAATGATTACCTGTGCAAAATTTCACAGCAAACAAAAGTGTCTTTCAAATTTGAATTTGAAATAAAATAATTTTAGGGGAAAAGAATTAGAATTGGTTCAGGAACAAAACAATAAACCTACTTGACGGAACAGTTTTCACCATCTTCAAAAATCAGTTCCAGGGAGATTTCGGAACTAAGTATGAAAAGTAACTTGGAAAAAGACCTTCACATCATTAGGCAAAAATTTCTTACACAGGAAAAGCAAAACAATAACCTTCTGTGGAAAGACTGATAATCTGGACAACACTAAAATTAGCATCATTAGTTTATGGATACACACCATTAAGAGAGTAAAAAGTAAGCCAGAGTGGAAGAAGATATTTGTAATATTATCAAATATTATTTGATATTTGATATCAAATATCACTGACTCCTGCACTGAATAAAAAGAAACAAATATGCAAAACAACAGAGAACAGACAGAGAACCCAATGGAAAATGGGCAAGACAGAAACAAATATGTTATGAGAGAATATCCTGTTAGTCACTTCATTTTTTTGAATGACTCTGGCCAAAGCTCAGCATTTAAAAGCCTTGGCTTTTTCACTATTAGAGTGGCTTCAGAATGTTCTCATTCCTTGTCTAACTTATAAAATGTTCTAACTCCTCATTTAACTCACTGAGACACCGTCAGAACTAATTAACACATAACATTATTGTTATTTTTCATAAGAAATGATTACCCTGAAAGGGAAATTAATTGACCTGACACGAAACATTACTTCCTTGACTTTCCCTTCAGGGTTGTTATTTGTAATGGGATCTAAAGGTACCTGTGGCTGATTCTTCTGTGACATCTCTTTAAAGGTCATTACTATCAATGATAACAACCCTTTAGTGATACTACTCTGGAGAACCCCTGTGGCATCATGGAAACTTTTGATCTAATAGGCAGGATGCTAGTCAATGAAACAATGCTCAAGGAAAATGAAGGCACATAGGAAACACTTTCAAGAACTAGGTGAATGAGAAAGGAAGACGTCGAAGAAAGTAAAACCCAAAAGGCAGATCAAAAAATAGTGAGCATTTGAGGTGGTTGCCTTATGTTTTATCTTTTCAACCTATTGTTTTGTAATACAAAACGTCCATATGAGAAACCTCAGATTAGGTCACCATATTGGCACAGATCAGCAGGAGATGTGATGGCAGGTTTGAGACCCGTGACACAGAGAGATAAAACCAGAAATCAAAATTGTAGCCCTGTATATGGCTGCACTCCAGGAGCAGAGGGAAGCATTAGCTATTAGATCTGCTTCCAAAGACACTAGAGGTATGTCTGATAGACATTATTAATTTATTTAACATCATGAGTATGCAGGATATGTGCATATGGCATGAACATATGACTGTGTGCGGTGCGTGGTTCATGTGTTTGTGTGTGTGCGTATGTGCATGCATGCATGCGTGCATGCATGTGTGTGATGTGTTTGGGAAGAGGGAGAGGAATGACAGACATTTGTTACTCTGACATGTGTGGTGTGGAACTGGTATTATCCTATCAGCTCTTACCCTCCTGGGCAATGCAACTGAATGCCCTGGGGAAATGAATCCATTTCATGTAGACAACAGAATCTGATCAAAATAAAAATTGCCTCTAGAGCTTGTTTATTCCAGTTTGCAGGTCCCTCCCCCCACTTTGATTGCTACTGCTTGGAACACAAACAGGAGGTACATTTCAGGGCTCCTAGCAGGAGATGAAAGATGCTAAAATAGAAAGTGTCTGGGACATTCAGTACTTTTTTCACTTTCAATTACCAACAGCAACTGTCCTCCTCAAAGCCTTGATTATGGTAACCTTTTGTAGGTCAGTTGTATTACATAAAAAGTAATAAATTAAACAGGTCTCATCATAAAGAAAAGCTACTTAGATCCTCATAGAATGCAGTTAAACAGATTTTTAATACATAAACATGGAGAGATGTTGGAGGATCCTTCAAATTTTTCTTTTGAGATTAGTGTTGACAAATAAACTCCATGCAATATTTCAAATGACAAATAATTATTTCTCAGAGTATATAGTTGCATAGGTGTTATAACAGCTATCGCGAGCAGGGCCTGTCTGGATTTAAAGTGGTATTCTTGAACCGTCTTGATTTTTGCCTTATCTATCTTCTAGCTTCACTATTAATGTGGTGGATTTGATAATTACACAGAAATGTTCACTTCCTATTTTCTACCACCATGGGAGTCTATGTCACTATCCCTTGACATTGGACTTGGCCATGGAATTTGCTTTGGCCAATGAAATAGTAGCAGAAGTGAGTCAAACAGAGGGTTGAAATACATTTGTAGAGTTGGGGATGGGCCTCTTGTGTGCCTGCCTTTTACCTCAAGAGGAACATGCTTTAGGGAGCAGTTGATCCAAGGAGAGAATGACCTGGATTCAACTAACAGCCTGGTTTCCTTCCTAACCCAGACTAAATGTAGTTGATTCTCATATCCATGAACCAAAGATAGCTAGTTATATTCTAAGCCCATGAGATTGAAGATGGCTTGCTACGCCACATTATTGTGATGATAGTTACCACTCTTAATAATACATTTTAATCAACTCAGTCCTGACATTGCTTTTTAATTTTGTCCCATAGCAATCATAGCTACAAAGTCATGAGTTTGATCTGTGCTTAGGCTTTGTTTTTAAACATATGCTAATTCTTGAATTAATTAATTAATATTAATTAAATTAACTAATTTGTTAAAGATGTGTTCTTGTGGGGAGATTTCTGTATTGATTTTTTGGAACGTGGTCTGCCCATTAGATCATCAGTTCAGTTTTCCCTTCATTTTAGAGAATTTTTTTTCTTCTATATGTTGACTTCTAAATTTCAGAAACAGAACCAACTGTTCCCACATAGAACAATTTATTCCTTCTCTCTTCTATATATATCATCTTTTCTCAAATTGTTTTAGAGTTTCTGTGTTCTTTTTCACTGTGATAATCTCAAGCCTTTTTTCTTTGTCAGTAACTTTGTCTTTGCTGTTCTTAATTGATTTATTTTCCTAATGGTTGAAAATGTGTCTCTGTCATGACTACATTTCAGATCATTATGTCATTTATCACCTTAACTTCAAGATCTTTAATGTTCTTTTAAATTCTTTTATAGCTATTGTAGGGAATTTTAAGCTTTGTCTGGGGTTATGTTTTCTTCCACAATAGCTTCTTCGTCTGTGTTTTGCTGACTTGTATGCTCACTGGCTTCATTCCTTCCTCCTCTGTCAAGGGGCAAGACGTGTGATACGTATTCATTAGCATGTTTCTTCTTTCTCAAAGTATCTGTGGCCTGTTGGTCCTCCACGAGCTACCAAGAAGGGTGTTTTCTTTTGAGGATTTTCTTTAGGAGAGGTAAAGTAGCCAGAGCTATTTACCACATTAGTTGTACTGGATTTCTTAAGTGAGAGAGACAGACAGACAGACAGAGATGGACCTCTTGGAGCAGGGATCAATTCTAGGACCCTGAGATTGCTACCGGAGTAGAAGTCAGATGCTTAACCAACTGAGCCACACAGGTGCCCCAAGATCTTGCCTTGTTGGTTTTCTCTTTTGTTTTCTATCTAGTGAAATTCCTGGTTTTTGCTAGAGGTAACTAGTTCTAGGCATTTGTTATTGGTCTGCTTTTCCTCTTCCATTTTACTCCCAGCAGGAGATAATTGAAATGTAGAATTACAGAGGGTTTTCCTGTCTCTTGGGGAAGGGAGAAATAAAAGGTGTTCATGGCTGACTGTATACTTTTGTGGAAATTTCTTTGAGCTGCTCCTCTCCCAGTTGGAGAGGCAAATGGTAGCTAGCAAGGTCCTATTCAGTGTTATTTCTGAGCATAGTAGATTTAGGGGGTAGGCTGGGCAACACCAGTCTCATGCTTTCAGCATTTCTGGAAATGTCCCTTTTCTTTTGATGGCTACCAGCCCATTCTTCTGTCAGATTATTGTTTTTGTTGGTGTTCTTCGTTTGCTTGTTTTATGTATCTCTTTTCATGTTACTATTTGAAGGAGTGAGGTTTGAAATCTGACTTCCCACCATCATCTTAAACCCAAGACCAGGTGTACAAAGTGTTTTGGTTAGTGTGATTGTATATTCCCAACATGTGTCACACACACTTAACCTTTGTCAGCAGCTGGCTTTAGGAATATTCATCAAATGATTGTTCTGATGGTAGACTCGATGTTATAGCCTGAAAGTTCGTATTCCTCCAAATTCCTGTGTTAGAGCTCCAATCCACAATGTAACTATATTTGAAGATGGGGCCTTTATGGAGATAACTATGGTTAAATGAGGTCATAATGTTGAGGCCCTAATCTGATAGGGCTGTGGCCTGAGAAAGAGAGAGAGAGAGAGAAAGAAGAGAGAGCTGTCACATGAGGAGACATTGAGTAGGAGGCCATGTATAGGCCAGAAAGAGCTCCCACGTGAAATCAAATTGGTCAACATCTTGAACTTGGGACTTCCCAGCCTCTAGAACTCTAAGAAAATTTGTATTATTTATCGATGGTACTTTGTTATGGCCACCTGAGCAGACTGATATACTTGATTTCTATTTAGTTCATACTGCTTTGGGACAAAGGTATCATTTGGGACAAATGTATACTCTGTCCCCTACCTAGTGTACATTCTCCTCAAAACCTCAGTGCTAAAGCTACTACTTGACCACGCTACCTCTCTTGATCACTTGGACAAACACTGTAGACATATGCCCAGGGCTCCCTCTCCAAAGTCAAATAATAAATGATTAGGCTGACAGGATCAAGCAAGTGGAAAATTCACAAGTTTCAACAAGACACCCTTTCCATGGCAACACACTTCATGTATTAATTGGGAATATTCTACTCTAATCAAAATCAGAAGCTGTCTTTAGTAGGAGATGAAAGGTGGTGGCGGTTGCTGGGGGTAGGCATGAGATCACATTCTTTTATGTTTTAGCTGATGATGTGCCTCCATACAGTCATTTGAGAATGGTTTGGAAATTCATCATTGGTTATTGTTCAAATAACTACTCTACAGAAAAACCCAATATTTAGGAAGAAAAAAAAAGTCCACCAGATATTTCGATGCCTATTATGGGCTGGGAGACAAAATGAATGAGGCATATGGTATGGTTGCCTTCATGAAGTTCACAAGCTAGCTGAGAGACAGACAGAAACAGAGACTGAGAGAGAGAGAGAGAGAGAGAGAGATTTAACTGCTCACAAGCCAAGTGACATTATTAGCAAGAACTGCAAAGGCACAAAGGAGAGAGTGATTCACCTTTTCTGAATAGGGTGAAGAAAACTCTTCGAGGACAGGCAGATGGCATGGAAGCTGGAGCCAGGTGGCTGGATCAGTTTCAGATCGTTTGCACCCATGCTAAGCATTTGGTTAGGAAGAAATATCTCCTGTCTGTAAAACATCTGAAGGACTCCGCTTTTCACATCTTCCGCCAGAATACCTTAGGCCTGGCCCCTTTTTACTCTTCCTTCAGCTCCACCCCCCGCCCCCACCTTTTCACTCTTCTTCCATTCCCCCACATTCCCCAGGCTGCAAGGCAGTTCAAGTTCCTCTGTGCATGATAGCAACCACTGAAGGCTTCCCAGGCATTGAGCTAGAGGTTGATCACATTCCATAAGCCTGGCTTTTTCTTTCCTTTTCCCAGACCCCAATTAAGCATCTAATTTTCATTCAGCCTCATTATGCATTCCCCACCTTTTCAGAGCCTGGCAGGAATTGAAACTACATGGAGGCCCTTCTCAGCCAGGGGCTGCCAGCACTGGTCTTAGATCAGGGTCTTTCCTGCAGGAATAACACAGATTGAGTGTCTCTCAAACTCCCTCCCCACACCATCACACACCCATCGTGGCTTTTGTTTCTCTACAGAAACCAGATAAATCTGCACACAGCAGGGTCTTAGTGAACACAGAGATATGTATTTCTTCCAGAGGAGTCTTTTGATTCTTTCATTCTAATAGGGTTTTAACTATGTAAGGAGCCACAGTGGGGCAGCTTTGGGCTTTTCAGTGGTTCTTTATGTGGAATCTTTCATAAGGAAGGAACTCACTGCTGGCAATAACCAAAGCTGGATTCTCAGAAACCTCATCATACATTTAAGGTTCCTGAAAGAAAGTGCCTCTGACTGCTTTGGTTGAAATCCTGCACCATTAAGTATATAGCTCTTTAGTCAAAGAATAATTCAATCCTATACATCCTTAATTATAGACTCCTTAATTATTTCCACTAGATTTTGCCCTTTTTGTCTATTCCATTTTCCTAAATAGCACAATTTATTCTGAACATTTAATAAGACCTAGTGTATCACCTTTGTCCATGACCACAGTACTAGAAATCTACACCCAGGAAGAAAGCTGCATCCAAGAAATAAGTAGCAGATTACAGAGCACTGGAGGATAGTTATCAGAGGTCTCTGAAGGATCACCACGTGCATTCAGTTCTGCTACAGTATTTCTATTTCTGGTCTTGGTTCCTCAACATTAATTCTTTTAATTCCCCCTCCCACCCTCCAAAAAAGGATATAATTTTTCCTACTAGGAAAACTTTTCAAACACACCTGGTATTAAACTCTAATCCATTTTCCATTCACAATGCCTTATCACAGATACATGGATCTTAATCTTTGAGTTTTTTTGGCTTTAACCATGTGTATACTTTCTGAATATTTATCACTACCAGAGCATGCACGCGCACACACACACACACACACACACACACACACCCTAAAAGACTGTCCAGGCCACATCCACTAAATATGTAACTAAAATGTTACTGCTATTAAAATCAGCCAGAAGCCTTTTACTAAACAGAATTTAAAGTTGCCTGTGAGAAGTCTATGTTATGTTTGCAAACCTCTTCTGTTTAGGGACTTTATTCTCCTTTTAGGTTGTAACTCTGTTATTTCTTGTTGTCTGAATAGGACTGCATTCCTCAAAGAATAAAAAAGACCCTTGACCATATTCTAGTCCAATCAAACCCTTTCACAGATGTGGACACTGGGTCTCAGAGAAAAGGCATGGTTGCCTCAGGTCACCTGGCTCTGAGGTCAGAATTAAAATTTCTCCTAACTCCACTTTTGGGCTATTTCTAATACTTCATCAAACACTAATGACAATGGCGAGAAAGCTGAAATAAGACTGGAATTTGGGGTGCTAATCCATTTGAAAGCAATGGACTTGAAAGTCTTGCATTCCTAAGATGCTTGGGTGGGAGAAGGTAGCACAAATTTATTCACGATGAAAAGAGTAGGTCCTCATCAGATGCCAGGGACTTCTCTGTGGTCAGTGGCAGCAGGCTCAGTAAAAATGATGGTGTACCAAGGCTCTCCTCTCGTACAGGGTCTTCAGGGCCCTGTAGTATGGGTCATATTTCTCTGCCAGATACTTTAGAGTTAAAGCTTGGTGGTTCGATTATCATTTTAAAGATGGGCTCACTCTGTGTCCTCTTTAATCTGAAAAACCAAGTTAATGTCACTCTGGAACTTCTACCTCTAGGGTTTAAAGTATTTGATGGCTTAGTTTGGAATTCAGGGAAGTGATTCTTTTATTTTATTTTATTTATTTTATTTTATTTTATTTTTTAAAAAGATTTTATTTATTCATGAAAGACGCAGAGAGAGAGAGAGGCAGAGACACAGGCAGAGGGAGAAGCAGGCTCCATGCAGGGAGCCTGACGTGGGACTCGATCCTGGGACTCCAGGATCACGCCCTGGGCCGAAGGCAGGCACCAAACCACTGAGCCACCCAGAGATCCCCTAGGGAAGTGATTCTAAACATGAGCAGCATAAGGTTTCATGGCTTCCTTGGGCACAAGATGATCTGAGGCCTCTGGTACTAAAGGGGGTGGTCAATCAATGGTGGTTGAGTCTGTGATGTCATCCTCCAGACTTCAGGGGTCTCCCTGGACTTATGCTGTAGCACTAGCCTCTTGAGGTTGACATCACTAGGCTGCCCAGTCCTATTCCTGAACCCCATGGATGCTGAGCCTTTTAACTGGCCTGTTGCTTTACAGCTTGATTGACTCCTAACTGCTGAATTTTGCTTTTTCTTGACTAATGATCTTGACGGAGGCACTCTGGTCTATCCCATAGTCAGAAATGCCTAGCTTGAATTTTGACAACCAAGAGTCCCTAGCCCTCTGACTGCCTTTTTGCCTCTTCTCTCAGACTGTCATAGATACTCCTTCTGTAGTTGTCAAGTTGACTTCATTCCCTGTATGGAAACAGCAACTTCAGTGAGCGAATGGGCTCTGAGGACACCAAATAATGGGCCTTGCACCTGCTTTATCTCTTGACATTTAATCTCTTGTTCTAGGAGACAATTCAGGAAACTCTTTCATAGTAGAAAAAGTAACATCCAGAATTTCCCTTTCAGGCAAAGAAATCTTACTCTTTTTGTGTGTGTGTGTGTGTGTGTGTGTGTGTTCATGTTATTTTACCAAACTTGAGATCCTGTCACATAACCTCTTCAGCAAGATAACAATTCACCTTTGAGGAGGAGGCAACCCAATTTTGATTTATTGATCTCTGGCCACAATGCTTTTCTTAAAAAAAAAAAAAAAAAAAAAAAAGGTGTAGACCAGGCCATATGTGATTGTCAAATAAAAGCCTGAAGACCAGGCTTTTTGAAGGGGAAAAAAACAAAAGCTTAATTTTGTTCAACTTGCAGAATTATATTGACATTTTTTACTTGTAAATTTTTTTTAGAAAGTCTACAATAATGCAGTAAGAAGCAGGAACATTTCCCCTGCCCTGCGGCCCCCTTTGGTAAATGAGAAGAGTTATACTAAAAGCTGCCCTCCAATTTCAGATTTCTGGTTTTGTTACATTTAATCCAGTTGCTATTTGGCTGATTTCAAGAGAATATTGATTATTTGTGTGGTTGTAAACCTTGGAGAAGGAAAGAAGATGGGTTCTCATATACCATTTACTGTGTCTTCCATTACAAAGAAACTTCTATGAGAATTGTGGTGGTGTGGTTGTGTATGTTGGGGAAAAGTGGAAGGTGCCCCTTAAGGTTTTATTATTCTTTTTTTTTTAAATTTTATTTATTTATGAAAGACGCACAGAGAGAGGCAGAGACATAGGCAGAGGGAGAAGCAGGCACCCTGTGGGGAACCTGAAGCGGGACTCAATCCTAGGACCCTGGGATCATGCCCTGAGCCAATGGCAGATACTCAACCACTGAGCCACCCTTCTACCCCCTTTCAGGTTTTAGTATGCAGGAATTGCATCTACCTTGTAGCTATATTGCTACTACTGTATTACCTTGATTTGAGGACATGTTTTTTTCCCCCTACATTTTAACATATGGGGAGTTGAGATGAATAATCAATAGGACTACAATTGCTGTTAACCTGGATTGAAGCCAAGTTCAGACAGAGGATTTACATTTACTGGTTAGTCACTGGACAACGTTACCAACCAGAAATCAGTTAAATTAAATTCCCTGCCTGTGGTTTCTGTGGACTGCACTGGGTTATGAATTCAGGACACAAACCTGTGGGATTAGTACCAGTTTGTGACTCAAGTTCTTATGGGAGACTTTTTTTAAAAATCCACTTCCATCGATGTCATAGGTAAGATACCCAAGTTTCTTGACTTTTTGGAGCAGTTCTTGGTGCCTGGGCCATCCTCCCGAGGCCACCTCTGAGAGTTCTGCAGTTAACATAGTAACCCTGGGTACTTGGACAGATTCCCCTCTTTGAAGCATCTCTCTGCTTCTCCACTCGCAGTGCTCGGGTGACTTGCTCAGCCTGGGGAAAAGGGCAGTCCAGGAGTCCTGTGCATATGGAAGTTTGAGGATCATTTGCTTATTAACTTCTTTTCAGGGCAGCCCCAGTGGCTCAGCAGTTTAGCACCGCCTACAGCCTAGGGCGTGATCCTGGAGACCCAGGATCGAGTCCCACTTTGGGTTCCCTGCATGGAGCCTGCTTCTCGCTCTGCCTGTGTCTCTGACTCTTTCTCTCTCTCTGTGTCTCTCATGAATAAATAAATAAAATCTTTAAAAAAATAGCTTCTTTTCACTAAAAAGTGCTGGGGATCTAATAACGCCAGGGGTGGCCCTCAATCCATGAAGGAAGGGAGCTGTTCAGTAATGCCCCAGCTTCCCTAGCCTTCCATGCAGCGATTCTATGATGTGGTCTACACAGGTCTTCACTCCTCAGTGGAGACCAAGTCCATTTTCTTATAGTAGTAATCTGCTCATGACTGATACTTCATAGGTCCCTTCCCTTCTGTCTCATTTCCCTACTCTTCACTTGTGCTTCTAGGGACCATCTCTCAAATAAACTACCTGCACCAAGGTCTGGCTCAGGATCTGCTTTTGGAGGAACACAAATTAAGGCACTGTCCCCATTTCTCCTTTGACCTCATCGAAGGGCATAGCTCTTTGTTGTCTTATACTGAATTCTCCATTGGGGGATTTTTTTTTTTTCTTACTTGGTGATAGTTAATGGGAGAGTAATTCTTATAACAAGGTATCTTAATTTTGATGATATATTATTAAATAAAAATGAAACTCTGCTGGGGTAACATAAACACAATGAATATGCAAAGTGAGTCATTAGCTGATCCCCCACCCCCCAAATTGGTATGAAGCTTTAAACAGTTATGAAATATTCTGTCCACCCTGATCCAACAAAGCTGAGTCAGCACATAAGATGTGTTATGCTATGGGTCTCAGGTCTTATCACACGGTTCTAAAAATCATTATAGGAGATAATGGTCATCAAACCGTTGTATTCGAGTGGCAATATTACCCTTTGGAAAAGCTATATGTTTTTTCAGATTTCTCATAGGTGACATAGAAGTTGATGAGCTAATGGTAGCACCAGTGATTCACTTGAGGTTTTCAGAATGTGGTCGATGGACCATCCGCTGTAGACTTACTTGGAGATTATCATAAAATGCACATTTCTAGGCTTCTTATCAAATCTATTGGATAGGAATCTGGCTGGTGGGGCCTGGTAATCTGCACTTTAACCAATCTTCCCCAGTGATTCTTGTGTGCATGGAAGTTTAAGAATTATCTGCTTATCCATGGTTATTCATAAAAACAGCATCGTTAAGTTCCTGAACCTTTTCCAGTATGTGTGCCTAACATATTGACTAGTAGAAATTTTATTCATAGCATAAGAGCTATCGCAAATATTTTTAAAAAGATAATTGAAACATTGGAAATAGTATTATCTCAATAATTCTTTTAAGATTTTTAAATCATCATTTAAAAGATAATAATTCCATAATTGCAGACAAAAATTCTGGAATTCATTCATTCATTTCGCAAATTCTTATTCATTGTCTGTAATTTGTTAGGTTATGTGGTTACAATGGAGCTCTATCATAATGCAAAGGCAATGACAGTATGAAGGACCGGTGGCATCAGGGTTGAAAGCATGGATTTCAAGTATGAATTTTGATTCTGCTACTTACTTGCTGAATGATTCTGGGCATGTTATTTAAACTCACTGAGATGCCGGTTTCTAATATGTAAAAGACACAAAGTGATGCCTACCTCACAAATAGGTAATTTATGTAATGAAGCACTTAGTGGAGTGTTTGGCCCATAATAAATAATTATGAAAAGCTATGATTTGAGTAATAATAAAATGCATGATCTATTAGGGCAGGAGAAGATAGGCAGTACAGATAGTGGATTCTGGGGCTGGGTGGGTGGAGTTTCAATCCTGGCTCTGCCACTTATTAGCTATGCAAGTCTGGCCAAGTGATGCCACCTTTCTTCTCAAAGAGAGGAAGCACAACTCTGGTTCCTCTCCTTGACTTTCACACACCTTATTCCTCAGTAGACTTTTTCACTCCAACCATTTACCTATTTCACAGAGAACCCAAATGGCACGTCTGTTACTTGGGCATGTTTTTTGCAATGGGAGCAGCAGTCATGATTGATTACAGACTGAGGAGACAATCATTGGGGAAAGAGATATGAAAGTAGCTGCTAAAGCAAAGTCCATTAGAGAAGGGGATCCTGAGACCATCAAGAGCACAGGTGAGGAGAAGACCCAAGGCAGCAACAATTGCCTCTGCTCATATTCTTTACATGAGGAATTATCATAACTTTTGGAAGCTAATATTACTTATCCTCATACCCTTGTGAAGGGTGTTGCTATATATTTTTAAGAGAACATCCTCTGAGTTTATCATTTTCAATTAAAGATTAGTCCATCAGAATGAGTCATGGCAGAAGCACTCACAGGAATAGGGGATTGATTCATCTAACAATTCAGCTACTGAGAGATCTTTGTGTCCTACCAGCACCAGAAAGATTTTTCTCTGTTTTCTAAACAATGTAATTTGATTATGTGTCAAATATTGGGCTTCTTTATTTGCCTACTTATTATATAAATTACATATGTAAAATCACATGGGATGGAGATATTTTTTTATCTATAGGTTTTGTCTGTAAAAAAGATGGGCTGTGACCAGAGTGGGGCTTTGACTTGATTTTCTGGTGATGCAAATAGGTCTGCTTTACTCCAGACCCATGTATATGCAGCCCTTGTGTATTCAGGGGTAAAGGTCTTGGCTATAGTTGTGCAGTACTTTATTAAGAAAGAGTGTGGGCAGCCCCGGTGGCTCAGCAGTTTAGCCCTGCCTTCAGCCTAGGGTGTGATCCTGGAGACCCAGGATCGAGTCCCACGTTAGGTTCCCTGCATGGAGCCTGCTTCTCCCTCTGCCTGTGTCTCTGCCTCTCTCTCTCTCTGTGTCTCTCATGAATAAATAAATAAAATCTTAAAAAAAAAGAAAGAAAGAGTAAGCATATTGGACTTAATAACAAATTCTTTCCAAAGTACAGTACGATCAACATTCTCATCTGTATTCACCCACTGAGCATTCAGTAAGCCACTTTGAATTAATTACTTAAAAGACATTCATTAAATATCTACCATGTGCAAGGTTCTTTATGGAAAACCAGGAAGCAATACTGTGTAAATACAGTCTCTGTCCTCCAGAGACTCAAGTGATTGAAATCCCAAGTGATAAGAATGATTCTAGGTTAGTAGAGGTCATCTTACGCAGTCTTGAGGGAGAGATAGGAAGTGGTTTCAGGGAGATGTTTTTGGCTGTCACATCCCAGCTGAGCTATAATGGGTGAATGGGCCTGGCCAGGAGAAAGGGAGGTATGGGAAAAGCTATAGGCACAAAGGCTGAGAGATGTGGGCGTGTGGCCAGTGAATAGACCAGCTAGTTGTTATTACTGCAGTTCAAGATGGCTGATGTTTAGAGTTCAAGGGAGGTGGGCAAAGAGGCAACAGAAACCAGTCCTTGGAGAACTAAGGAGTGTCATTCAGAAGCTATGAGACCCATGGAGGTTTTAGTCAGAGGGTGGCATAACAGAGTCCCCTTTTAGGAAGATTAGTATGACTACTGAGCAGAGCATGAATTTAATTGGGGGTGGGGGGAACCTGAAGTGGGAAGAACAGTGAGGAGGGGAGAACTCTTCTTCTGAGCAAAGAGTTGAACCATACACCCATTCCCTCTTAAATAGTAGGCAGGGCCTCATGACACAGTAGAAACCAATGGACTGTGGACTGAAGCAATATGTGCTACTTCTGGGACTGGCACCTGAATATCTTCCTGTATGATCCTCCACTCCCTGTCCTCATCCACTAGGCCTTGACAGCAGTACTCAAACTTTAGAAACACCTAGAAAGCTTGGGAAGAGCATAGTTCTGGATCCTAGAATCAGAGCTTCTGACTTTAGCCAGTCTGTGGTGAGGCCCAAGGTTTTGCATTTTTAGGAAGTTACCACACGATAGTAATAACGCTACTGGGACAGGAATCACATTTTGGATATCAAGGCTCTAGAAAATGTAAAGTACAAGGTATAGGAATGCATTATCCTGGGTTCCTGAATGGTTGTGTGGAGGAGCCTTCTCCCTCCTCAGAACAGCTTTGGAGTGTGAGGTAAAAAATACATTTTTCTCATGGTAAGTCATTGAGATTATGAGGTTGTTTCTTTAGTCAGCCTACTGAAATTAATATAGTAGACACTTATAGAAGAGACATATGAGGAAAAGTTACAATGTGTGTGAGGGCCAGAACTATGTCTATCTGTCACAGTAATCAGTTTTATAACTGGATGAAATGCAAGTGTTACTTTAAGGTTTAGCTTACCTTCCTCATCTTGTCCACCTCAGCCCAGGACTTGCTCTTCCCTTTCACAATAGACTTACTGTTATCACTCATTTGACCTTTCTTGTATTAGACCATGGCAGTAGACAGCCAAGAATTCTACTTAAAATCTCCTTAAAATCCTGTCTGAAGATTCACGTGAAATAAAGTATTCAAAAAATAATTGACAAAGCAGGAAAGAATATCCAATGGAAAAAAGACAATCTCCTCAACAAGTGGTATTGGGAAAATTGGACAGCCACATGGAAAAAGAATGAAACTGGACCATTTCCTTACACGATACACAAAAATAAGCTCAAAATGAAAGAGAGACCTAAATGTGAGACAGGAATCCATCAAAATCCTAGAGGACAATACAGGCAGCAACCTCTGTGACCTCAGCGACAGCAACTTCTTGCTAGACACATCTCCAAAGGCAAGGGAAACAAAGGCAAAAATGAACTATTGGGACTTCATCAAGATAAAAAGCTGATAAAAAGCACAGCAAAGGAATCAGTCAACAAAACCAAAAAACTGATAGAATGGGAGAAGATATTTGCAAATGTGTTATCAGATATAGGCTAGTATGAAAAATCTATAAAGAACTTATCAAACTCAACACCCAAAGAACAAATAATTCAATCAAGAAATGGGCAAAAACATGAACAGACATTTCTCTAAAGAAGACATACAAATGGCCAATGACACATGAAAAAATACTCGACATCACTTGGCATCAGGGAAATACAAATAAAAAATCACAATGAGATACCACTGCACATTGGTCATAATGGCTAAATGTAACAAGTCAAGAAATGACAGATGTTGGCAAGGATACAGAGAGGGGAATCCTCATACATTGTTGGTGGGAATGCAAGCTGGTGCAGTCACTTTGGAAAACTGTATGGAGATTCCTCAGAGGTTGAAAATAGAGCTACCTTACAATCCACCAATTGCACTACTAGGTATTTACCCTGAAGATACAAATGCAGTGATCTGAAGGGGCACCTGCACCACAATGTTTACAGCAGCGATATCCATGGTAGCCAAAATGTGGAAAGAGCCCAGATGTCCATCTACAGGTGACTGGATAGAGAAGATGTGGTATACAGATACAATGGAATACTACTCAGTCATCAAAAAGAATGAAATCTTGCCATTTCTAATGATTTGGATGGAACTACGGGGTATTTCGCTAAGCAAGATAAGTCAATCAGAGAAAGACAATTATCATATGATCTCACTCATATGTGGAATTTAAGAAACAAAACAGGATCATGGGGAAAAGAGGGAAAAATAAAACAAGACGAAATCAGAGAGGGAGACAAACCATAAGAGACTCTTAATTATAGGAAACAAACTGAGGGTTGCTGGAGGGGTGGGGATGGGGGGCTAGGGTAACTGGGTGATGAGCATTAAGGAGGGCACATGATGTAATGAACACTGAAGATTACCTAAGACTGATGAATCACTGGCCTCTATCTCTGACATGAATAATACATTATATGTTAATTAATTGAATTTAAATTTTAAAAATAAATTATGTAAAAAAATAACAACCCTAAAACAAAAAATGCTTGTTGGTCCTCTTGATGATGTGTCAGTAGACACTCAAATGCCCACTAAGTAAACAGAAGTGTGCATCATTCTGTCTTCTCCTGCAGTCCTTTGCACATGCTGCTCCTTCCTCCTGCAACATCAGCCCACTCTCACTCAAGGTAGCTAATTTTACTCAGCTTAGACATCACTTCCACCAGCATGGCTAATCAAATGAAACTGTGACTAGTTACCACTCCTATGCCCATTTTCTTCCCTCTACTATTTATAAAATATTTATCGTAATATTTTATAACATTATTCTAAGTAAGCTTTTTCTTTTCAAACTATTTTTTGAATTTTGGTTCTCTTTGCAGTGCTATAAAACTTTTGTTCTATTTAGATTTCTATAAAAACCATATTTATGTTTAACTCAATGATTATTGAACTAGTCCAGCATCCTATTTCTATAAATCATTCAAATATTTGATGAATGAGGCCCAAATATCACATGGCCCTTGGAATGTGCTCGGCAACCTTAGAAATTGATTTATTGTTTTCCTGAAGCCGTAAAAGTGGACAAAGTCTCCAAGAAAAACTTTTTAAGTCAAAAGGAATAGAGACTTAAGAATGCTGTCCACAATTAAGAAATACAATAATTTGGAGAATAAATTGGAGGAAAAGTAGGTGTGCATGCATCATATTTGAAAGTTATGGGCAAACCATGGGATGAATGTTGCATATCAACCCAGCAGAGTCAACAGTGGGAGGAGGTCATTGAATGTGAAATGTAGAAAGTCATGTTTGGTATCCACATTTGTAGTCCAGTGTTACCACAGTTGAGACCTGAATCATGAGCAGGACTCTGTGATAACAGAGGGACTATATTGTAAGAACAGAGATAGTCATGGAGGTGTCATGCATATAAGACTTAGCCACAGAGGAAAATATAGCAACTGGGTTGGGGAGAAGCAATAGGAGCAACCATTGGTTTTCTAAGACAGGGAAGACCTGTATATGTTTGAAGGCTAAAGGAACAAATAGAAAGAAATATATGCATGATTCTGGGAAATAGGAAATAATTGAGGACACAAGGTGTTGTTTAACAAAAAAGAAAAAGGTATTCAGATGCAAAGTTAAGGTTAATTTTTGGAAAAGAGAAAGTAGCTATTATATCAAGACAGAAGAAAATGAGAGAGGAATGTGTCTAGATCAAAGATAGTTTTGATGGAGAAGATAGAAGGTTAGGAGATTTCTCCTTTAATGGCCTTGATTTTTCTCAGCAAAGTGGGAGATAGGACCATCTGTGAGGTGAGAGAAGGAGAAGAAGGAGAAGGAGAGGAATGAGGAGGAGAAGAAGAAAGGGAGGAGAGGAGGAGCAAGAAGGGAGGGACAGGGACGAGAGGGAGGAAGGGAAAGTGGGAGGATGGAGAAAGTTTAGAATAGCTACTGTAAGAAGTGTGCTCAGGTAATCAAAAAAGATGGCTTATCCATGGGAACCATTAAATGTAGTACATCAATAACATTATTTCTTAGCCTAGGGAAAAAAAAAAAAGGCCATGCAAATTTATAGTACCAGAAACTTGGCATTGCTCTGAAATGAGTACCTGAATTGATGATCTCACTGTTGTATTTCTTCTCCCTCTGAAAGCTAATTCTAGGCACTTAATTTTTTGATGTCTTAACTCTTTTGTTACCCTTCTTTATATGGCTTCCCTTGGCCATCTAGTAATATTCACTTTTAATATTTTACTATCTGTAACTCATATTCTCTATTCTCAAGTGAATATTCATATTCTCCAGTGAAATGACTTGGTGAAGAGGTTGTATGGCCTTCGTGCTGCTTCGTGTTAGTTTGGCAAACATCTATGGGGTACAAGTAGGTGCCAGGAACTGTGGGAAATGGCAAGGAAGTGACTATGAATTAGACATCGTACTTGTCCCAGAGGTTCTCACAGTCTTTGTCGGAGACAGACTCATGTGGCTAGTGCCATCTTGGAGGCACAGATTGTCTGATCTTGAGCAGCAAGACTAAAAACATTTATTAATCCTGAAAATATTTTGTGCGTGTCCTCTATGTGTCATATAATGTGAAGCTCTGGCAATACAGTGCTAGAAATAACACGTAAGGTCATTGCTCTCTGGATATGTGTTTGAGGAAAATAAAGAGTGTGGCATGATAGAGACATGATGAAAGGGAGTTATTTAGTTTGAGCGATGGGGGAAAGTCTCACCAAGAACAGAGTTTCAAAATGAGATCCAAGTGAGATCATCCATGCAAAGATACAGAAACAGGTGTTTCCCTGAAGAAAGCACATCCAGAAAAATGGCTCAAAGGCTCAGATACACTTGGCCTGTTCAAGGAGCAGAAAGAAAGCCAGTGTGGCTGAAGAGTAGTGAGGGAGGGAGATAAAGGAAAGAGATGCTGTTGGAAAGATTGACAGGGGCAAAGAGTTTGAATTTTATTCTGATTCAAGGATTCAGTTCCTAAGCTATTTTATCTTTGTTCTGCAAAAGCCATAGGATGCCATGGTATATTTTTTATAATACCACCAAAAAAATAATTTCTAGTGAGTATAGTTCATTAGATCATTCAATAATCATAAATTGTTCACCAGCCTAGTGTCAGACACTTTTTTAGGTGCTGAAGATTTCGCAGTTACAAAGCAGAAAATGTCCTTGTAGTCATGGTGTTATCTTTGAATATGCATTGGAGTGAACATTTCAGGTAAAGGAGTAGTAGGTGCAAAGGCCCTGAGGCAAGAGTATACTTAAGACATTTGAAGAAAAACAAGGACATGAGTGAATAAAGAGAAACTGAGAAACCAGGACAGGTTGGGAGTACAGTGGGTCAAGACTATGTGGGTCACTATATGGATGTTGGGTCATGTTGGATGTCACTGAGGGATTTTGAGGAGAAGTGGGAGAGTATATTCTTATTTTATAAAAGTCTCACTTCACCTGTGGTGAGACAATAAACTCTAATGAGCAAAGATGAAGACAGGGAACCAAGAAGGCTATGGATAACCAGTGCAGAGGTAAAATTGGGGAGGAGATGGAGGAGATGAGAGATGTGAACATATCTGGGTATATTTTGAAAACCTAAGATCTGATGATGAATTGGGCTAGGATTTAGGGATAAAGAGAAGAGTCAAGAATAACCAAAATTTTGGCAGTGACCACCAAGAACAAGTGCCAGATGAGAAAGACTATAAGAATTGCAGATGGGGAACTGATATTAAAAGCTCAGTTTTGAAAAGGTTGAGTTAGAGTTGCTGGTGAGAAATCCAAACAGGTTTATTAAAGGAATCCTGAGTTCAGGGGAAATATCAGAGATTAAGGTAAGATTTGGGAGTCAGCAGCTATTGGTGATTAATTTATTGAGGTAGGGAACCAACTTATTATTACTTTGAATCAGATCAAATAATCTAATAATGCTCAACTTAAGAGGAAAAGGAAGAAGATGGAGGCAAGGAGGCTGAGAGGGAAACTTCTAAATAAATCCAAAAGGCCTATTTTTCAGTCTTGATTGTCCACGAACTCTCTATGTATAACAGTGGAAAAGTCATCTGACCTCACTTTCTTAATTTCTATAACAAATAGTAAAATAGCTTAATCTTTAAGTTTTCTGCTACTGCTAAACTTAAGATGAAAAAACAAGAGTCATAATATATAAAGGACACTTATAAATTAGTAAGAAATAAAGAAAAATCTATTAGACATATGGGCAAAAGATACACACTATTCTTAAAGAAAAAATAAAAATAGCACTAAGTAACCAAAAAATGTAACAGTATAACCAAATAACCAAATGCAATTTGCTCTCAAAAGAAATAGTATGACTGGGCAGCCCAGGTGGCTCAGCGGTTTAGCGCTGCCTGTAGCCCAGGGAGTGATCCTGGAGACCCTGAATCGAGTCCCCATGCCGGGCTCCCTGCATGGAGCCTGCTTCTCCCTCTGCCTGTGTCTTTGCCTCTCTCTCTCTCTCTGTCTCTATGAATAAATAAATATAATCTTAAAAAAATAGTATGACTAAAAGGAAAACTATATAATAGGAACAATAACAATAAAATATATTTTAAAAGAAATAAAAAGAAAACTAAAAGTTCATATTAATAAAAATGTTAAATGCTATGGAGGATTCATAAGAGAGACTACTTTGGTGACAAAGATGCATTGTAAGGTGGCCAAAATTTAGCTTACTTCCAGTAAAAGTACCCACTGTAGAACAAAACAAACTAATTATAGTATTTGTATGGAAAAACAAACATTCAACTTTTATTTTCCATCCAGGAAAATTCTCTAAATGAGCTCATTCAACATACAGCGTTTTTTTTTTTTTTTTAAACTAAAGTGGATGAACGGTGCTGTAACATAAATTAACACTGTGCTAGTTGAATTAAGACTGAGTCAGTTTAGTAAAAAGCAGTTGGATGTGGAGTCTCCACCAACTCCCCAGGTCATCACTGTTTTACTTTCTTCAAGAGCCAACCACAGATATAAAGTAAGAAACAAAACAAAACAATGACCAAAAAACCAACCTACTTTGCAAGATTGAAGAAATACTGCCACCAGACTAAAAAGCAGGAAATTGGGAAGAGTGATGGCTAGCAGCAAAGACATCACTGCCATTGGGATATCATTCTCCTTTCCTGCCTCTTCTGCCTCTCCCTCACCTTTCTATAGGCTGAGGATGAGATTTAATGGATTACAGAGCCCTCTAACCCTAACACACACAAGTGCACAAGTCAAGAAACTCCAAATGGTGGCCATGGTTACATTGAGAGGAGAGGGCATGGCTCTTGCTTGGCCAAAGGGTCAAAGTGTATCGAACACTACGACAGATGTTCAGGCTAGGGAAAGTGGCCAGGGATGGAAAAGGGACATGGCCCAGGGATATTTAATCTGCTATGCTGTTCTGTTACTTTTCTTGGCTTCTGTTGAGCCCAGATGGTGACCAGGGTTTCCCCCAGCACACAGACTCTGTGTGAGCAGAAGGCTTGTTACTTTGCAAATAGGGAAATGGGAAAATCTGACTTAGTTATCCACAAATTCACATAGGACTTCTCCTTGTGGTTATGACAACCTGTCTTCCCATGCAGGGAGCATGTGTTAGGCTGCTAATGTCATCTTCTTTCTCAGCATAACAAGTTGTCATTTACTGAGAATCTTTTCAGACTAGAAGTTATATACATGAAACCCTTCTAATAGTAGTAAACATCTGATCTCCATTTTATAGTTGAGGAACTGAGGCTAGAAAAAGTTAGAAAACTTGCTTTTATGGTCATCCAGCCAAAAAGTGATAGAACTGGAATTTTACATCCCATCTATATGAAGACCAGGCTTGTTGAAGACCTGTGTAACAGGCAGGCCCACATTTTAAAGCTCAATCTTTAGGTGAGGTGGTAGAGAAAATTTTAAGAAAACCCAGAGACAAACATTGACACTTCTTGTTCTAGAAAAAACCTTGATGTGCAAAGTGTGAAGGGTAGATGGGGATTTAGTACTTGAGTCAGTGGATCCCCTCGTTTTGCTGATCCTCCAGAATTTAAATGATGTCATTGAGGATGCAGAACCAATTGGTGGCAGTACAACCAGGATGAGATATCACAGCTCCATTATTCAATTCAGTGCTCTATTTACCTATGGTCTATCTTGACAGATATTTCTCAAAGCATCTGAAGGCATGTGACACATAGACCAAAAATGTCTACTAAAACCTTCTCACTCTAACAGAACGCCAATACTTAAAGTTACGGTCAGAAGAAACTGCAAAGTGGTAAACTTCAAGGCTACTCTGTGGCTTCTTCATAAATGTTACCTTCTCTGTCTGGAGTGCACAAAATTTAAAGGACTATAATGCAGCAACACTGAGGTGAGCAATTTGCTAACTAAAACTAAGGACTTGACCGTGGAGAATCAATGTCATCACCCAGGCATGTGACACTGCTGTGGACAGAAGCTCAGGCTCTAGCATTCTGCATATGTCAGTGGTGGACTGCAGTTACCATCAACACCATGGCCTTGACTGGGGATATTTTCCTAAACCATCCCTTGATAGGCACCACAGTATGGAATCCTAATTTTATTATTTTTTTTAATCTGTAATTTTTGTTACATGTAGTAAATAGTAAAATTTCAGAAATAGAGAACTCTTCTCAATCCCAGACCCACCTCTAAGAGACAGCCCCTACAATTTGTTTTAGTTCTCCGGATGGTTGCCTTCTTTCCTTTAAATAACATGGAATTAGGCTTCCATTTTTATCTGCCTTTCTTGGGCAAAGCTATTGACTCTCAAAATGACCAATGGTGATTTATTATTTATGCTACACTCTCTCTTCCTAGATTTTGATAGCTACAATAATTTTCTAGCTTTCCTATGGGAGACTTTTGCATCTTTAACTAAAGCACCCAAAGTGTACAAGTTCTCTAACCTTTCCTTCTAGTTTTCCACAAATTTGCTCTTACATGGCCAAAAATAAAATTTATATTCTGTCTATGACCCTAATAAACCCAAATGATTTATTCTTAATGTTAGAACTTAAAAACAACAGTTTGGAATCCATTGTCCATCTCCTGATTTCTTCATTGTTGGGGTTTACTTTCTAATCAAATAATATATTGAAATTATTTTGACTATACTTTATTCCTCTTCCCCATACATCACATTTTCTAGCAGCCAATGGCTATTTTAGTCACTGTAGAGTGGGAAGGCCAATGCCACCTCAGGAAGGAGGGAGAATATAGAGAAGTATTCTCAAACTTGAGAATCACCTATGGAGCTTTAAAGAATACTGATGCCTGGCTGCCATCTTCACAGCATTGAATATAGTTGGTTGGCACTATGGTCTGAGAATTGGGCTTTTTGAAATCTCCCCAGGTAATTCTCATTTATAGTTAAAGTTGAGAGGAAGTACTGGTCAGAAAGGATAAGTAAAGTCTAGCCCTTATGGCACTTTCTTTTAAATATGGGATAAAGTCCAAAGACCTAGAGAGGAGGCATATAGGTAGGTTTAGGGAAAAGCCAAAATTTGAAGAGGGGCTTTTGATCCACTTTTTAAAATTTTTATTTATTTGAGAGAGAGAGAGAGAGAGAGAGAATGAGTGGGAAGGGCAGAGAGAGGAGAGAGAATCTGAAGCAGACTCTGTGCAGAGCGCAGAGCCAGATGCGGGGCTCAATCTCATGACCTGAGCAGAAACCAAGAGTTAGCCGCTTAACCAACCAAGCCATGCAGGTGCTCCTTTTGCTCTACTTACTATTTGGGATTTAGAATGTATGTCCTAGGAAGATCTGCCCCTTCACTTTTCTGCTTAGACTAAAATGGTGTCTCTGTGAGATTATGTTTAGCTCCCCCAAATCTCTTCATGCCTTGCAATCAGAAACCCCCACATATTCTATGACTAGAGTGTCCAGAATGTAGCTGGTGATGCTCACTGGTGAGTTTACCTGGGCAGTCACCGTAGTGTGGAGTACATGACCCTGAGCAAGACCACCATGTGAAGCTGAGCATGCTATTTATGGCACATTTGCATAGGGTATTGATTTTGATTGTGTTCCCCAGAGTTGTGAAATGTGGAGCCTTGAGCCTGCAGCTGAAAAGTGCGAAATGAACCCTAGGAATGGGAAAAGACGAGGAGTTCTAGTCACACTGAAGGGCCACCTGAGGTCAAGGGGTAGTGTCACTAGAGAATCACCAAGCCTGGACTGGACTAGAGAGAACAGACTGCAGATTTTGATGTTAAGAACAGGGTGATCAGCCATTAGGTAGCAAAGGTGCATTGCCAGACAAGCCAGACAAGCCAAACAAGCCAGAGAAGCCAGAGACCGTGAAGGGGGACAACACAAGAAACACTGAGAATATATATACAAGGGATTAAATTCCCAGATAAATAAATTAGTGGATCAAATTTGATTTTCTTTCTTTGTTATACAATAGGATAGAGATTTAAGGATCATTGTGTCTACCAGTGCTGTCTAATATATGTTTTTTAAAAAGATTTTATTTATTCATGAGAGACACACAGAGAGAGGCAGAGACACAGGCAGAGGGAGAAGCAGGCTTGCTCCATGCAGGGGCCCGATGTGGGGCTCCATCCCCGGACTGGGCTCACGCCCTGAACCAAAGGCAGATGCTCAGCTGCTGAGCCACCCAGGTGTCCCTAATGTATGTATTGATTATCTTATCTATCCTTTGGCATTTCTGAATTAATAGGTCTAAATTGTTGGCCATCTTACAAAATGATATGAATATTGTTTCTGGGTAAGTCAAGAAGTAGACCACAGTCATGAGTTTTCTTCACAGAAGCAATGTTTGTTATGGCACCAGGGTCACGCAATAGGGAATGTTCATGGCATTAAAGTCAAATTGATTACCATGGTACCAACATTAGTTTGCATCATCTTAGAGCGGATTTTCTTGTTACAGTATTTTGTTTCTCTACAGGGTTGAATCTAATGCTTATTAGATCCCCTGTTTTCTTCCACTTTGGTTTTCTCTGTCATTTTCTTTGCATGCTTCCTCAAGTAATTTCCTAAGAGAGAGTATATTGGAGGCAAACATTTCAAGGCTTTGTATATCTTAAAATATATTTATTCCAACTATACCCTTTACTAGGAAGGTATTCAAGTTCAAAATCACTTTCCCCCCAGAACTTTGAAGGCTATGTTCTATTGATTTCTAACATTCAGGGTTGCTGATTAAAAAAAAAAAAAATTCTGTGAGATTGATTTATTTGTTTGCTAGTTTTCCAATTTAAAATTTTGAAATTTCACAATAATGTATTTTCAGTGTGGTTCCTTTGTTGTTCATATAGCAAATTTTTATTCAGCCCTTTCAATCACATCTGTTAGCTGTGGGGCCTTTCCTTCAATTTGCTTTGACAATTAGACCTCAACATTTTTCTTATATTTTCTGTCTTTGCCTTTTTACCAATTTTAACTTTCAACTTATGTATCGATTTTATTTTTAATTTTGGCAATTTCATTTTACCTTGTAAACACTCCTTACTTTCTAATTGTTGCCTTTTTCTAATTGTTGCAACTCCTTATTTTAAAAACATTTTTTTTCCTTCAAGAGGTTACAAATTATTGTGACTTTTTTTGTGGTTTCTTGTGATAGTTCTTTTAAAAAAATACTACTCTATGTTTAGTTTACCTCTGCTTTTCAGTTTTTCTCTTACTCTCCCTCATTTATAGTGATGGATTTCCTGTTATGTTCACTGATTCAAGGTTACTATTCACATTCACAAATGAGAAATCAGGGTGATAGGGAGTTCCTCTGATAAGGGCATTGGTCTCTCTGCTCACCGGCTCCCATAAGGAAGAATCCTGGTGGCCTGGGGGGTTTATGTAATCAAGTGGTGCATGTTGATTGGACAGGTTTTACCTTAGGGTAGAATGACAAGAAGACAGATATCAGGCCCCCAAATGCTAGAATGAGGGGGCATTTATCTGGGATGGCAGCATCCACACTACCACAATTCTCCTCATTTCATTTGCTTGATTTTTTTAGAATTGAGCTCCCTGCTCTCTTAGGTACTATGGTGAGGAAGCCAACTGCTTTAGTTATTCCAAAGAGAACTTTAGTTTAGGGCCACCTATATCTGCCCCTTGTTCTTTGCCCTGAACTCCATGCTGCCTACTGACCATATGTCCTAGTGTCACCTTTTACTTCCAGCAGTGTCCTAGGTTAGAAAATAAATTGTCTGGTCATTGTACTGCTGACTACCAATGTTGAGTTACTCTGAGGTTCTAGAATGAAAGGTCTACTTCCTCCTACACTGTGGCATTTCCTCTTACAGTCTATTCTAGACTATGTCATCTCCAACATATTTCCTTTTGCTTTCCAATATTTGCAAATTTGTTGGAATCTATTGTCCATCTCCTGATTTCTTCATTGTTGGGGTTTACTACAACTTTGTGTTTCTATACTGTTATCTCAGTGGGGTCTTTTGAAGGGATGGCAATGAACATGCATGTTCATCCTGCAGTCTTGAACCTGTTTGGTTTTAAACCAGACTGAAACTGTGAGATTGAAGCCACCAGCCTTGGTTTAATATTAAAATATTTAGGACATTGTTTTCTCAAACACATCAGCCAGTAAGCATACCATCTAACAATGGTCTAAGATTACTGACATCGTGTATCACCTGAGGTGGGTAGGACACAGAAGCCAGCAAGCTCAGTTTAATGTTCATTGTAAAATGTGTGTTTCTTGGGACAACTTGAGTTTAAGCGAATAATAACCATGAATATAGACTTCTAAGCAAAGGAATGATCAGAGATTATTAATACATTGTTGTCCAGATGAGAACCATTAATGACATTATTGTTCCCCATTTAATTCAACTTGACAATGCAAGTTGTCGAAAACCTATAATGCCAAAAATTTATATTAAAAATGTGGTTGGGCATTAAAAAAAAGTCCATATACATAAAGCTGAATTCAGTTGAAAATGTGTTAGCTATGATATGGCAGTGAAGTTTTTACACTCACTTATCATTTCATATTCTCTGGCTATTATCACACTTTTAACACAACTAGGTATCTATTACAAATCCCAAAAGTGCAAAGCCCTAGTCTTGCTTTCCTAGTCACATGCATGCTCAGAGTAGGGGAGGAAAGGTGAGTTCTGAGTGTACTTTGAGATGTGACCACAGTTAGGATCGACTTCAGAGCCCTCAATAACAGCACACACCTTCCCAAAGGAATCGTTTTGAAAGCAATTTCACTTATTTTGTATGTCTAAATGTTGGTTTGTTTATTTCATGATCAATTTAAACTGAAAAATGGGCCTGTTTTTGAGATTTAGCTGTACACCCACATTGTGTGCTTAAAAAGTAGAGTAATTTATTGGATGCTTATCTGAGTTTCCAGGACTCTGTGTGGAGCCATAAGAATGTGCCTCACAGACCTCCAACTACAAGCAGTGTAATCGACCCAGGGCCCCAGCTGCTGGGCTCTGGAATCTACTACTGCATTTGTTCTGAGGCTAGTTCCCGTGGGCTGCTCCCAGCAGTAACTTAGGGGAACTAAGGCAGGTTTGTTCTTGGCTAAATTTACCTCAAAGACTCCCAGGTGCTTTGCCAAAACTTCCTTACACTGCAGATGTCTTAACCTTCCTTTTCTGTCTTCTTCATCTGGGGGTCCCCCTTCCAGAGTGGCCTGAAAGCTGTCCCAGCCTTCACCAACCCCCTCCTCCTTTTCTCTCACATAGGCATTTCCCTTAAGAAATACAGGGGAGCTGAGAAGATGGTGGAGGAGCAGGGTCCCCAGGTCACCTGTCCCCACCAACTTACCAAGATTACTTTCAAACCATCCTGAAAACCTACAAATTCGGCCTGAGATTTAAAGAGAGAACAGCTGGAGCACTACAGAGAGAAGGGCTTTCGCTTCTAACAAGGTAGGAAGGCGGAAAAATAATAAAAAAGAATCAAGGGGAGGAGGGACCCTGCGAGGAACCAGGCTAAGGCCACAGCGAGAGCCTCGGGGACAGGGAAGTCCAGCCCCGGAGAAGCAGGAACTTTAAAAATCGGCACCGGATTCTTCCCGGACAGAAAGGCGCTCGCAGGGTACTCGGGCAGAACCCCAGGAGGGGCCTGGAGCCCCCGGTCTCCCGGGGTCACTAGCAGAGGAGGTGCGCCCGGGGGCGAGCGCGCCGCACACTGCGGGCTGAGCGCGGTAAAGGGCTGGAGCGCCCGGCGGGGCCCCGGGAGCAGCTCAGGAGGGGGCCCTGGGCAGAGGGGATGCGCGGCCCGGACCCAGGGCGCCGGGGGACACAGCCCGGGATCCTGCGCTCCCCCCGGGACAGGCGGAGGTGGGGAGGGCCCAGGACAGCAAGGATGCTCCTGCCACCAGGACCCCGAGCTATGCAGATCAGCGCCCCCCGCCCTGGAAGCATCCAGGCCAGTGCAGACTGGGAGCTGCGGTAGTTACTGCGGGAGCTGACTCCAGCGCTGGAGAGCTGGCCGCCGCCAGTGTTGTTGTTGTTCCTGGTGTCACCTTGTGCCTGAGATGGAGCGGGGCCACCAGGGAACAGAGGCCTCAGGGGGTCAACAGCTCGCACTGAGCCCAGCACCCAGCGGGGGGGGCAGGCAGCTCCCCCAGGTGCACACACCTGAGAATCAGCACAGCAGGCCCCTCCCCCAAAAGACCAGCTGGAAGGACAGGGAAGAGCAAGTTCTTGACCGAGCAGTGCTGGAAAGCTCCAGGGGAAGTCGGGGGATTTACACTATATAGAACCAGAGGATACCCCTCCTTTTTTTTTCCTTCCTTTTTCTAGTACGACTCATTTTTATGTCAGACTGTAAATTTCCAATTTTTTTTCTCTTTTCCCACCTTTTTTTTTCTTTTCCCACCTTAACTACAATATTTTACTACCTCTTCATTTTTAAGATTCTTCCTTTTTGACTTTCATATTTCTACAATTACAGGTCCTAGATATATTTTCCATTTCTAGATTCCCTTCAAAACACTCAACTAAATTTTGGGAGATAAACAAGAAGTGTTTCTTTGTTTTGTGTTTTTTGTTTTCTCTGCCTCATTTTGTTCTATGCTGGTGGAAGTTAATACCTTCTAAAACATGACCAGTATGTACCCAGAACCAAGTGGTATACCGTACTGGTTCATTTTGTGAGATTACTCATTCCCATTCTGCCCCCCTCTTTTATCTCATTTATGTTTTTGTGGTCAATGTTGTGGCCTTCTACAAGTATTTCTGGTTTATATAAATTTGGGACTAAGCATCTTCTAACATACAGAACTTAATATGCTCTGAAACAAGAGGATCATCCTCTAGAACCCCTCAGGTAGACTATATTATCCCTTCACTACAACTTCTTCACCACCACTATCTCCCAGGCCCCCCCTTTTTTCTCTTTTCTTCTCCCCTTTTTTTCTCTTCTTCTTTGGGATTCTTGGCCCTTTATTTTTTACTACTTTTTTTTTTTAAGATTTGCTTTTCACTTTAGTGGTCCTTTTGTTTTATATCATTCTGATCTTTGTTTTCAATTTCTGGTCTCTGACCTTGGCAGAATCATTTAGGGTGAAATTTACTTAGGTCATGGTTGATATTCTTGACTCAGCCTGCTCATACAGCCACTCTGCACTGAGAAAAATGACTAGAAAGAGGAACTCACCACAAAAGAAAGAATCAGAAACAATACTTTCTGCCACAGACTTACCGAATTTGGATTACAATTCAATGTCAGAAAGCCAATTTAGCAGCACAATTATAAAGCTACTGCTGGCTCAGGAAAAAAGCATAACAGATTCAAGAGACTTCATGACTGCAGAATTTATATCTAATCAGGCCAAAATTAAAAATCAATTAAATGAGATGCAATCCAAACTGGAAGTCTTAATGACGAGGTTAATGAGGTAGAAGAAAGAGTGAGTGACATAAAGACAAGTTGATGGCAGGGAAGGAAGCTGAGGAAAAAAAGAGAGAAACAATAAAAGACCACGAGGAAAGGTTAGGAGAAATAAATGATAGCCTCAGAAGGAAAAATCTACGTATAACTGGGGTTCCAGAGAGCGCCGAGAGGGCCAGAGGGCCAGAAAGCACATCTGAACAAATCATAGCTGAGAACTTCCCAAATCTGGGGAAGGAAACAGGCATTCAGATCCAAGAGATACAGAGGACCCCCGCAAAAATCAATAAAAACTGTTCAACACCTGGACATTTAATAGTGAAACTTGCAAATTCCAAAGATAAAGAGAAAATTCTTAAAGCAGTAAGAGACAAGAGATCCCTAACTTATATGGGGAAAAATATTAGATTAACAGCAGACCTCTCCACGGAGACCTGGCAGGCCAGAGAGGGCTGGCAGGATATATTCAGCGTCCTAAATGAGAAGAACATGCAGCCAAGAATACTTTACCCAGCAAGGCTCTCATTCAGAATAGAAGGAAAGATAAAGAGCTTCCAAGATAGGCGAAACTGAAAGAATATGTGACCACCAAACCAGCTCTGCAAGAAATATTAAGAGGGACTCTGTAAAAGAAAGAGGAAGCCCACAGAAATAATCCACAAAAACAGGAACTGAATAGGTATTATGATGACACTAAATTCATATCTTTCAATAGTAACTCTGAACATGAATGGGCTTAATGATTCCATCAAAAGACCCAGGGTTTCAGACTGGATAAAAAATCAGGACCCATCTATTTGCTGTCTACAAGAGACTCATTTCAGACCTAAGGACACCTCCAGCCTGAAAATGAAGGGTTGGAGAACTATTTACCATTCAAATGGTCCTCAAAAGAAAGCAGGGGTAGCCATCCTCATATCAGATAAATTAAAGTATATCCCAAAGACTGTAGTAAGAGATGAAGAGGGACACTATATCATATTTAAAGGGTCTATCCAACCATAGGTCCTAACAATCATGAATATGCCCCTAATGTGGGAGCTGCCAAGTATATCAATCAATTAATAACCGAAGTTAAGACATACTTAGATAATAATACACTAATAATAATAGACTTCAACACGGCGCTTTCTGCAAATGACAGGTATTCTAAGCACAACATCACCAAAGAAACAAGGGCTTTAAATGATACACTGGACCAGATGGATTTCACAGATATATACAGAACTTTCCATTTGAACACAGCTGAAATCAGATTCTTCTCAAGTGCACATGGAAGTTTCTCCAGAATAGACCACATACTGGGTCACAAATCAGGTCTCAATCAACACCAAAAGATTTGGATTGTCCCCTGCCTATTTTCAGACCATAATGCTTTGAAACTTGAACTCAATCACAAGAAGAAATTTGGAAGAAACTCAGACATGTGGAGGTTAAAGAGCATCCTGCTAAAAGATGAATGGGTCAACCAGGAAATTAGAGAAGAATTAAAAGTTTCATGGAAACTAATGAAAATAAAGATACAACTGTTCAAAATCTTTGAGATACAACAAAAGCAGTCCTAAGAAGGAAATACATTGCCATACAAGCATCTCTCAAAAAATTGGAAAAAACTCAAATACACAAGCTAACCTTGCACTTAAAGGAACTGGGGAAAGAACAGCAAATAAAACCTACACCAAACAGAAGAAGAGAGTTAATAAATATTCAAGCAGAACTCAATGAAACAGAGACCAGAAGAACTGTGGAACAGATCAACAAAACCAGGAATTGGTTCTTTGAAAGAATTAATAAAATAGACAAACCATTAGCCAGCATTATTAAAAAGAAAAAAGACCAAATTAATAAAAATGAATGAAATAGGAGAGATCACAATGAATACCAAGGAAATAAAAATGATTTTAAAAACATAATCTGAGCAGCTATACACCAATAAAATAGGCAATCTAGAAGAAATGGATGCATTTCTGGAAAACCACAAACTACCAAAACTGGAACAGGAAGTAATAGAAAACCTGAACAGGCCAATAACCCAGAAGGAAATTGAAGCAGTCATCAAAAACCTCCCAAAACACAAAAGTCCAGGGCCAGATGGCTTCCCAGAGGAATTCTATCAAACGTTTAAAGAAGAAACAATACCTATTCTGCTAAAGCTGTTCTGAAAGATAGAAAGGGACGGAATACTTCCAAACTCGTTTTATGAGGCCAACATCACCTTAATTCCAAAACCAGACAAAGACCCCACCAAAAAGGAGAATCATAGACCAATATCCCTGATGAACACGGATGCAAAAATTCTCAATAAGATGCTAGCCAATAGGATCCAACAGTACATTAAGAAGATTATTCACCATGACCAAGTGGGATTTATCCCCGGGACGCAAGGCTGGTTCAACACTCGTAAAGTAATCAATGTGATAGATCATAACAACAAGAGAAAAAACAAGAACCATATTATCCTCTCAATAGATGCAGAGAAAGCATTTGACAAAATACAGCACCCATTCCTGATCAAAACTCTTCAGAGTATAGGGATAGAGGAAACATTCCTCAGTATCTTAAAAGCCATCTACGCAAAGCCCACAGCAAATATCATTCTCAATGGGGAAACACTGAGAGCCTTTCCCTTAAGATCAGGAACAAGAGAGGGATGTCCATTCTCACCACTGCTATTCAACATAGTACTAGAAGTCCTAGCCTCAAAAAAAAAAAAAAAAAAAAAAAAAAATTCCTAGCCTCAGCAATCAGACAACAAAAAGAAATAAAAGGCATTCAAATTGGCAAAGAAGCAGTCAATTCTCTCTCTTCACAGATGACATGATACTGATCGAAAACCCAAAAGACTCCATCCCAAGATTGCTAGAACTCACACAGCAATTTGGCAGTGTGGCAGGATACAAAATCAATGCCCAGAAATCAGTGGCATTTCTATAAACTAACAATGAGACTGAAGAAAGATAAATTAAGGCATCAATCCCATTGATGGGATTCCAATCCCATAAAATACCTAGGGATAAACCTAATGAAAGAGGTAAAGCATCTATACCCTAAAAACTACAGAACACTTCTGAAAGAAATTGAGGAAGACACAAAGAGATGGAAAAAATATTCCATGCTCATGGATTGGCAGAATTAATATTGTGAAAATGTCAATGTTACCTAGGGCAATTTACATGTTTAATGCAATCCCTATCAAAATACCATGGACTTTCTTCAGAGAATTGGAACAAATAATCTTCAGATTTGTGTGGAACCAGAAAAGACCCCGAATAGCCAGGGGAATATTGAAAAAGAAAACCAGAGCCAGGGGCATCACAATGCTGGATTTCAGGTTGTACTACAAAGCTGTGGTCATCAAGACAGTGTGGTACTGGCACAAAAACAGACACATAGGCACATAGATCAATGGAACAGAATAGAGAATCCAGAAGTGGACCCTCAACTCTATGGTCAACTAATATTCGACAAAGCAGGAAAAGACTATCAAAGCACAGTCTCTTCAAGAAATGGTGCTGGGAAAATTGGACAGCCACATGCAGAGGAATGAAACTAGACCATTCTCTTGCTCCATACACAAAGATAAACTCAAAATGGATGAAAGATCCAAATGTGAGACAAGAATCCATCAAAATCCTAGAGGAGAACACAGGCAGCAACCTTTTTGAACTTGGCCACAGAAATTTCTTACAAAATACATCTATGAAGGCAAGGGAAACAAAAGCAAAAATGAACTATTGGGACTTAAAATAAAAAGCTTCTGCACAGCAAAAGAAACAGTCCACAAAACTAAAAGACAAGCTACCAAATGGGAGAGAATACTTGCAAATGACATATCAGATAAAGGGCTAGTATCCAAGATCTATAAAGAACTTATTAGGGGATCCCTGGGTGGCTCCGTGGTTTAGCACCTCCTTCAGCCCAGGGCATGATCCTGGGTTCCCGGCATCGAGTCCCATGTTGGGCTCCCTGCATGGAGCCTGCTTCTCCCTCTGCCTGTGTCTCTGCCTCTCTCTCTCTCTTTCTCTCTCTCTGCGTGTCTCTCATGAATAAATAAATAAATACTTTTTTTAAAAAAGGACTTATTAAACTCAACAGCAAAGAAACAAACAATCCAATCATAAAATGGGCAAAGGACATGAACAGAAATTTCACAGAATTTCTCAGGAAGACATACAAATGGCCAACAAGCACATGAGAAAATGTTCTGCATCACTTGCCATCAGGGAAATACAAATCAAAACCAAAATGAGATACCACCTCACACCAGTGAGAATGGGGAAAATTAACAAGACAGGAAACCACAAATGTTGGAGAGAATGTGGAGAAAGGAGAACCCTCTTGCATTGCTGGTGGGAATGTGAACTGGTGCAGCCACTCTGGAAAACTGTGTGGAGGTTCCTCAAAGAGTTAAAAATAGACCTGCCCTACGACCCAGCAATTGCACTGATGGGGATTTACCCCAAAGATACAGATGCAGTGAAATGCTGGGACACCTGCACCCCAATGTTTCTAGCAGCAATGTCCACAATAGCCAAACTGTGGAAGGAGCCTCAGTGTCCATCGAAAGATGAATGGATAAAGAAGATGTGGTCTATGTATACAATGGAATATTCCTCAGCCATTAGAAACGACAAATACCCACCATTTGCTTGAACGTGGATAGAACTGGAGGGTATTATGCTGAGTGAAATGAGTCAATTGGAGAAGGACAAACATTATATGGTCTCATTCATTTGGGGAACATAAAAAGTAGTGAAAGGGATTAAAGGCAAAAGGAGAGAAAATAAGTGGGAAATATCAGAGAGGGTGACAGAACATGAGAGACTCCTAACTCTGGGAAATGAACAAGGGGTAGTGAAAGGGGAGGTGGGCAGGGGGATGAGGTGACTGGGTGACAGGCACTCATGGGGGCACTTGAAGGGATGAGCACTGGGTGTTATACTATATGTTGGCAAATCGAACTCCAATAAAAAAAATATACAAAAAAAAAAAGAAAGAAAAAGAAATACCTTGTATTTCCCAAATAAATCCCATCTTAGCATCTGCTCCTAGGAAGATATAGATTCGCACTCTGCACCTTAAAATAATCTGCACCACTTGGAATCCTTAGAATCTGCTAGTATTTCAACCTATGGTTCAAAGTTATGACAACCAGTACTTTGCACTACTACAGAGATATCAGATAGAAAGATAGAAGCCAGTCTCAGCCAAAGGTTAACTGGTTCTTTCTAGGGCAGTGGTTATTGTTTTGGCCTCAGAAACTCTGATCATACACAGCTGATGCCATCTCATCCTGTTGGTGAACATTGACAGACCTTCTGTAAGCAAATGTTCCATCCTCGGTTTTTTTTGTCTCATACCTTATTTGTTCAATAGGGACCAGACTACCAGAATTTGGATGAGGACATATTTCTTCATATCCTCAGTTCACAGCACTTCCAATGACACCAAACATTTCTGCCCCACCAACAAAGTCCTGGCACAAGTGACCCAAACCATCTTGTTTCCTATTTAGGGTAAGATACTCAAAGTCCCAAGCTTAATGGGTTGAGTCTCTTTGGGGAAGCTTTTCTTCATGCCTGTGGGATGTTTGAGATGCACTTACGCCTTCTGAGAAGGACTGGTTTCCTTTTGAAAAGAGAATTACATTTGAGGTTTTGATAAGACCATATAAAATTGTGTGTTGAGACGGTACAGTTCCTGTCTCTGGGTTTCCAAGTCTGTGTTCCCTCATCAGGCTTCTTTTATTCCAGTTACTGGTTTGCCAGAATCCAAATCATGAGGAATCCAGATTTACAGGGCCCAAAATGCAGTTGGGGGAAAGTGATTGCCAGGCGCTTCTAGTCTATCCCCCACAAGGGATGGAGGAGATGCTACATCTCCCAATATGGTTCTCATATCCCAAGTTCTTAAGAACCCCAGGGACCATGATCCAGGACCAGCACACTTGGGAGATAAGGAAATGAACTGCCCATGAGGACTTCCAGAAATCTCCTTGTAGCTGAATACTTTAACACACTTTAAAGAGGGTAAAGCCCAAAGCGGTTTGATATAATAAGGCTGAATATCATAGTGCTATTTTTTTCCATTCTCTAGAACTGCCTTTATTGTTACAATATGGTTGGTACAAAATATGAATTCTAGAGGGAAAATAAGATAAAATGGTAAGAAGACAAAGCACTTATTCTTTCATATTCTGTTCCCTGGTCTTTGTGGCTGTGATCACTGGTGTATGCTGAGATAAGAGGTGAGTGCCTGTGGGATTCTGTACCCAGCACAAAATGTCACAAGATGCTGGTCCTGTGAGAGCCCTGAAGAGAAGGGCCTTTGAAGGTCATCTGTCTGCAGTTAGGCTGTGTGGTGCTGCCTGGGTGACCCAAATGCACCAGGACCCACATCACAGGTCCATCTGGTTCTCTCTCTCTCAGCATTTTCTTAATCATTTGTAATCCCAAGAATAATTAAGACACCAATGATAACATAGCTTATATAAAGCAAGAACTTCAACCCTGGCATTTAAAATCAAGTACAGTAGAGATAAAATTTGACTTCTGCCATCCTAGTCTGAGATCGAACCCACCAGGAATGACCTAGAAGGATTAAACAGAGCTACCACTGTCTCCCACAGTAATTCCTCACAGTTAACTGATTTGCCAGAATTGAAATTTCTGTTTGTCCTCAATCTACTTCTCCCTGAGAATGTGGCTCTTTTGGGGATTTTGAGTTTCTTTATAGAATGGGCCTGGAGGAAATGAAACAGAGCATGGTGGGGAGTGTTGTTCCTGTCTCCTGCTTTGTAATATGCTTTGATCCAATATCAACAGTTGAAAGGAGTTCCAGTAAATATAAAACCCCATAACAAGAAACATGAGTGAGGGAATGGAATTAATGATAAATCCTATAACCACCAAGCCGAGGGATAGGCGTTCCCATGCTCCTGAGTCCTTGTTTTGCTGTTTCTATACAAATGCCAACTGTGATTGTGACAGTCATGTTATGCATGCTGCAGCATTTACACTTTGTGCCTAGGTTTCTAAAAATAATGTCAGTGGGAATGCACAGATCCACCTCCATGAATGTTTCATCCCTTAAGTTTGCAGGCCCATTCTGGCCAGGTTTTGGAGCTGTTTGCATGGCCCTGTCATTTCTGCATGGGGACATGACACAGCACATCTGCCAGAAGCCAAGGGCTTCAGGGTGTTTTTCTTGACCAGCTACCTCCCTTTAATGAGGTCTCTTACTATCAAAGACATTGGCAGCTAAAGGGAAATTATTGGACTTCTGGCTGGTGTACATTTGGAGGATGAAAGGGGTTAGATATCTCTCAGGGCACGCTCATGGTCCCACAGTGTGCTTGTAGGGACTAAGGGAGTCGATTAGCCAAGTAATTATAGGGCAGAGGTAACATTTGATCCAGTGTTCCTTTTGTTGTTAGGTTTCCCTGTGTTCATCACAAAAATGTGGGATTTTCTTTAGGTTGGTCTATGGGCTTCTGCTCCGAACAATAACAATGACTAATGTTGATCAAGAGTTTACTACATGCCTGGCACTATTGCTACAACTTTACACATATTAAATCATGTGATACTTATAAATAATCCTCTACCATCACCCCCATTTACAGATGGGGAAACCAAGTCTAGGGTAAATAGCCTGTTTGTAGATCATTAGAGAAGAGTCGGCCTGCAAGCTTGGATAGTCTGCAAGCCTCTGCAGACTGGCTGCTGGTCTTACCACTCAGATCCTTTATCATCTCACCCAGGGAGCTGTTCACACACAGAGTTGCCAGGGCTTAAAGCAATTTTTTTTAGCCTTTAATTTGACAAATGAAGGTCTGGATCATTGTGTGCAATTCTATACCCATGTTTTGAGAAAGAAGTTGGCAAATTTAACTTGCTTAGAGGTATGCAGCCAATGTGAGGAAGGGTTAGAAAACCTTGTGATGTGAGGGGTGTTTGGAATGAGTCAGGAATGAATTAAGTGACTAACAAGAAGACATCAAAGGTGGCTCTGTAAACCACCTTCAAATACTCAAGGGGCTCTCGCCATGTGTGCCAGGCTCATTTCAATCCCCCAGGCAGGGAAGAACTGGCACAAATAAGCAGAAGCTGCAGTGAAGTCAAGTTCATTTTCGACACTCAGAACCACCTGTGGATGAAGGCGCTGCTAGGAAAGGTAGTGAGTTCCCCGTGATGTATGTTCTGCAGCAGAAGCTACAGCTCTTCTGGGAAGGAATGAGGCTTTTGTGCATCAGAGTGGGAAGCAGAGTGGGTGACATTTAGGATTCATTCCAAATCCAAGGTTTACCGTAGGGTGATTTTACCATTTCAGCCTCCTAGTGTGTGAAGAAGAACCCCTAGAGCAACTCATAAAGGATAGGGTAGGGTAGACAAAAATAGTGGGCCACAATTTGGACAATGAATGTCAGGTCTGCCTCCACCAACTAAATGTATGACCCTGCTTAGGTGCATTAACTCCTCATACCCTTAATTTCTGTAACTTCAAAATGGAAGGAAATAAATGTCATCACTTTGGGAATTTCTGAAATAGTGATAACTGGCCCCAAAAGTTTTCTGATTAAGCACCAGTTATTTGGGAAATAGAAGGAACTAAGGATATCCTGCCCATGGTACTCTGGCTAATGGTGGAACTGTTGTAGAAGGAGGTCTGTTAGAAGATTATTTCTGTGTATTTTCTGGACCTGGAGTTTGTGGCTAGTCCTTGTGTCTCTCTGTCTCTCTTGTTATTAAGTGAAGGTCTTGTGGACAATTTCTTTCCTTTTCTTTTTGTCTTACTCATTCTGCACCAATACAACTAGTTTCATGACGAGAACTTTCCCCCCTGCTAGAAATAGCCTAGTTCCTCTGGGCCTACTGTATTCTAAGAAATGATACTGCAGCTTTACTGTAATTAATTTTTTCATTTTGCTTTGCAAAACAAACATTTCTACAAAAGACCAAGTTCTTATTCGTCCTACCTACAGAAAACTTCCACTCTGCTTATATCTTTTGTTGTAAGTCAGTTTGTACCTCCAACGTTACTTTGTATTTGGGAGATAACAATGTTAAGTCGTAAGTGTCTGGAGACTGTTTGCAAACCTATGCCTTGGCATAACACTGCTCAGAACACACTTCCCACATGTTAAGAGGAATTTGCCCCTAAATTGTGCTTATAAAAAAAGTGTGGCATATGTAACAAGCTCCATCGTAGGCACCAATCCATACTTTTATATCACTATTCAGGAAGAAAATGATCAGCTCACTTGAGGCGGAAAAAAAAGTCATTTTAATCAAGTGTTGGCATCGGTTCCCTTTATCTGAAAAAGCTGGTAGTGGATTTACAAAGAATGATTCCCCTTTTACCCAAATCTTGGTAATGAGAAACTGACATGAGAACACACTTAATCATCCTACTACCCAACACCTGAGGCCTGGAGCCTCCCACCTGAGTGCTTGGGGAAACAACACATCACACAATTCAAGGGTGAGCCCATGCGCCTCTCTACATCCCACGAAAAATCTGTGCTTCACATACTTAAGCGCTACTTCACTCCATTTCAATAAAAATAGAGTTTAATTTGGTCTCAAAAACTTGCCTTCTCCTAAGTGCGGGATCAACTCTGTAGTACATGTGGCTATTCAGAAAGAAAGGGGGTTCACCACCACTCAGACGCAGGGCGCGAACCTGTATTGTGATTAATTAATTTAGCCTTCATATCAAATGCTTGGAACTATAAAGAAGGCTTACCAGCTCATTTCCAACAACCAAAGGATTAAAAAAAAAAAAAAATGAATGAAAAGGCTAAGAGATTTAGCAAACAAACTGTTTGCCATTTGGGAGTAACTCAGGGCCACTCAAAAAGGCTCCCTGATTGAAATCAATTAAAAAGAACCAAACACTGACCTTGCTGAAGAGAGCTTAAATATCCCACCTACCCAATAATGGTCCAAAACAGAGCTCCAAAGCCCTGGAGGCCTCATGAATATTCTGAGAATTTAAAATGCCAAGACGGGGGACAGGGAGGAAGAGAGAGATCTATGCTTCTAAATAATAGCAGCCCTCCTGTGGTTTTGCATGGCCTTCCAGGATCCTCTTTTCAAGCTCTTTATTGAAATTGCTTGGGTTTTTTTTACTGATCTCCCGCGAGGGCTCAAAAGCCTTAAGCTAATTACATTTGGCTGAGATATGCTTGATGAGATGGGAAAAATATAAAGCTTTTGAAAGGGTGAAAAATCTCTAACCATCTGCTGGTGGTGTTACTAAAAGAACAAATAGGGGAGAAAAAAGAGGGCTGCTAGCCAGAGTGGAAAGGTACAGGATTTCTTTAATTACTGGGTCAATGAGACTATTACTGCTTGGAATGTCAGAAACTGCAGGCCCAACAAGCTTAGAAGACTAAGCAACAACAGTGCTTAGTGAATAAGCAAAGCCAAACACTGACACCAAAAACGGGGACACATTTTTAAGGGAGAAAAAGGAATCAGGTAGGCTTGCTTTCGAAAAGCATTTCTAATTAGAAATCATCAGTAGTGGGAGAGAGAGAAAGATAGCCTCCTAAATTGGAATTGGGTTTCCAATTCCAATTGGAATTGTACAGATGTACCTCTGTACATCTTTTTGGGTTCTCTCTCATCCTCAAAGGCAGCTTCAGATGGAGTCCTGGCGAGGCACGTTCTTTCTGACAGCATCAGCCAGACAGTTGCTTCTGTTATACTTGGCAATCCAGGTGAACAGCCTGCGTTTGGCTTTCAAATCAATGCCCCAGGTGTTGATTCAATATGGCAAACAGCTTATGTGCATTGCTCTAAAAGCCTGGTTTAGTTTCTCTTTTTCTTTTCTTTTTTAAAAAATAACTAATCCCCTCAAATTCAGCTGAGAAAATGCTGGATTTTGGAAGACAAACTGACTTCAATCAGGTGGAGGACTGCTAAATCAGACTTTATTTTTACTCTGTGTAGGGTAACTCCTGTAAATTGGGTGGCAGTTACGCCCCCCAATCCTATTTTTGTTCCTTTTTTCAACATTTGCAGAGGGAATGCCACTTTCTTTCACATTACTCTGTCTGGCCTCTGTGTTAAATGATGGGTAAGACCACTCAAACGATGGGAAAATGTTCTCTGAGTTCTTTTCTCCTCATCAAAACCAGAAACACATTTTTCAGGTACACAACTCAAATGCATACTCGGGATTGTCTTAGAGTAGCCCAGGCCTGTATCCCAATGGACAAACGTAGTCCTTTTCTGCATCTTCCTAACCTAGGCACCCAGCCTCTGTGTTCCCTCCTCCGTATGGCCTTCTAGACTGGACACTGTGGGAGGGACACATAGCACCATTGCCCATAGGAAGGCACATGTGGGAAGAGAGGCTTAACGTGAAGAGCAGCAGCTGAACTCAGACACACTGGGGTTCAATTTGGGAAGAGGTTCCCATTCCTACCACAGATACCCTAATGTCCGGTTCCAGCTGCTTGTCCTGGTTAACCACAACAGTGCTAAAAGACCATTTCATCCCCTGGTACCTGATGGGAGTCAGCTGGTGTAGATAATAACCAAGGGCTTTGCCAGTGGTTCTCAAGCCCTTTGAAGCCCATTGGCTTCAAACCTACTGAATCAGGAACTCAAGGTATAGAGCCCAGCAAGCCATCGTTTAACAAGGCATCCAGGTAATTTGGATTGACTGAGGAGGTGTATGCTCTCTATCATCTGTCTATCTATGTATCTATGTATCTACCATTTTTGCCATGTTTAGCCACTCCACCCTCCAATGAAATTAAGTCAGAGGGTAAGGCCGAAGGGATTTTCAAAAAGAAGAATCTAACTTTGGATGCCAAATACTAGACTAGTATTGCCATTCAAAGTATGGCCCACAGACCAGCAGCATCACCCACTCCTGGAGCTTAGTAAAGTGTGCAATCCCACACCCACCAAGGTCTACCTTGTCAGACAGAATCTCTGGGGGCAGGGTCTAGAAATCACAAATACTCTAATGCCTAAACACACCTAAATTTGACAGCCACTGTGCTGGAATAATATACCAACCACTTTTGTGGTCAGTTTGGCCTTTAACTATTAGAAAAGTCTTAGGGTCAAAAAGCTCTCCTCATTTTGTGCAACTCGTCGGTCAGAGACAGCCAAATGGGAAAGTCTGTTGGGCATGAATTTCATATCTCGTCCATTTCCAAAACAATATTGGCTGGATATTGAATTTGTTATTTTTCTGAGGCCAGAAAACAGAAACCAGCTGTTTCTCATCCTTCCATTCTTCTCTCCCGCCTTTCCTTCTCTTTCCTTTCCTTCTCCCAGCCTTCATTTCCCTAATGCCTTGGAGTCCTTTTCTTCTAATCTCCCAGAAATGCATAACTATTCGTTTCCACTTACTGTGGCCATGGTAATTAGATTTACCCGAATTAAATCTCAGTTGTGCAACCAACAGAGACTGACATTAAGAAGGGATGGGTCATGATAATAAAAATGCTGCCTAATTTAGCAGAGATTATATAAGCAGGGAGAACTTCATGGTTATTCCCAACTGGAACATGGAAAGATATTGGAGCCTCTCCTTTCTCTGGGGATCTATTAAGACAAGCCTGAATTTTCAACATGGTTTAAAGAAACCATGTTGAGAGGTAATGTATTCCTTTCCTATTGCTGTTGTAACAAATTACCATAGGGTTAGTTTCTTAACATAACACAAATTTGTTTTTGTACGGTTCCAGAGGCCCGAAGTCTGAAATGGGTCTTATGGGGCTAAAATCAAGGTGTCAGCAGAGTTACCTTTCTTCTGGAGCCTCTGGGGAAGAATCCATTTCCTTACATATTTTAGTTTTTAGAGGCTGCTTGCCTTCCGTGTCCCATAGCCTTTTTTATCTATCTTCAAAACTACCAGCATAGTTCTCAGGCATGTGCTCTCTTCTCTCTCTCTGTCCCTGTCTCTGTCTTTCTCCCTCCAGCTCTCTCTGTCTCTGTCTCTCTCAAACACCTCTCCACACATTGTATCTATATTTATCATCTTTATTACTTATCTTATTTAATTACATATAATTACTAGATTTTATGCAAGTTTTATTTTTTGATGGCACAGGATTATTTTAAATATTTTGCTAATGGGAAGAACAGTAGTAATGTAACACACTATGAAATGACTAAATTAATTTTGAAAAGTATTCCCTTACATTGAAACTATATGTCTAAATCTTAACTTACCATACCTCTCTTGATACTGAATATTATCTTATGCACTATGGTCCAAAGTATATGAGAATGAAGGACAGGTTCAGTAAATATCTTGTGTATATTTGAACAATAAACTGAATATTATAAATGGAAAAAAGAATATTCTCCTTTGAAATATGTCTTTAAAAATAAATTTCCACTTCTTTCCCTTTCTTTCCTATTTCTCTGTAGCTTTTTTCTATTTCTATTGGTTTCAATTAAAATCTGAGACTAATAAACTATGACATCTCTGAAACATGAACAGACATGCTTCCATGTCAAAAATGTAAGCTCTAACAATGAAATGGTATTTATTGGTTAGAAACATGACTGATTCATCACGACGTTTCCTTTGAAGATTCACAATGAAATAAAGCGATCACATACAATCAACCCAAACCCCTCACTATTGTTAAAATGCTTACCTCCCTTTTTCTTTTCCTTTTTTTTTTAAATCATTGCAGCAGATGTCATAAAATAAATGTAGTGAAACATTCAAGCAGCAAGCTCCCTAATTGTTTCCATCCTGATTATAAAAAACACATTGAAAGGTAAATCCTCACAGTGAAATAAATGAAAAAAATAATTAACATTCAAAGTACTCCTTATACCACCTGCTCTTTACATACTGTGCTGAAATGAAGGCACCTGATGTATAACGAGTAATAAAAAGAAATTGAGTTTCCTTCTAAAACAGAGAAGTAGCACTTACATTCGAAATCTAAATCAGAATGGATATACCTTTTGTACAATCAATAGGGTCTGGAAGCTCCTTCATCTGAGTTAAGTGGTCAAGTCTAAATTCAAGTACAGAAAATATTTTATCTAATATATATCATATATTATTTTGTCACTATTTGTTGTTTTTTTTAGAAAATATTTTATGCCAATAGATGTTGAGTTTCTGTGGTCTTTGAAAGCAGATACTCCAACCATTATCTGAGTTTAAGCTCATATGTTAAAACCTGAGTTAACAATATTTTGGTCTTTACAACAAATTGTGTAAATGGACATAATTACACATTCATATTATTACCATCCCTAACTATGCACCCCACTCACCTTACAGATTAGACCTGCATTTTTGTTAGTTCTGTCACCTAATGGTCTTTCTGTAAAAATGGTTATGATTAGGATGTTTAGCCCAATGGTCCTAATGCAGGTCTCACTTGTAGTATACTTAGAAAAAGCAAAGTTTGGTTCACTGGTAAATAGGTGGAATCTCCTATTATTTTTTTATTTGTATTTAAAAATTTTTTTGAACATTTATTATTGTTTTAAAATATTTTATTTATTTATTTTGGAGCAGGGTCAAGGGAGAGGGACAACAGACATGGTGCTGAGTGCTGAGCCCCATTTGGGGGGGGGGGAGTAGGGAGGGCCTAGATCCCATGGCCCTGAGATCATGACCTGAGCCGAAATCAAGAGTTGGAGGCTCAACAGATTGAGCCACCTAGGATCTGCATAATCTCCTTTTAAGCAGTGGCAAAAAAAAAAAAAAAGAAAAGTGTTTATCGCTAACTTAAATTTTTATTCTGAGGGGGAAAGAGCCAAGACTTTGGAGTACTCCTTCTCACCATCCAAAGTGTGAAATGCTTGGGGTCCAAGTCACACTGTTTTGGGTTGCCTCTAATGGATGCTAACATCAACATGAGAGGGGGCCATTTTCTTCCAATCCCTCAGTTTGGAGAGGGGTGTGGGCAGAGCAAAAGCTGTGCCTACAGCTGAGCAAAGCATTTTGGGAATAAACCAGCATTTGCAACATAATGAAACATATGTGCATATATGTCGGTGTGTATTAATGAAAACTATGTAATTTAGAAGTTCTTGCATGATAATGAGTGGTTTCACATTCAGGGTAACTTTGGCTACATTCACACATATGGTATAGACTAAGGATCTGCGATTTTTTTCTGTAAAGGGCCAGATAGTTTCAGGTTTTGCATGTTTTAATACAATTTTATTTGTGGACACTGAAATTTGAATTTAATAGAATTTCCATGTCTCACAAATTATTATTCTTTTCCCCCCACCAATTAAAAGTGTCAAAACCATTTTTTTTTTTAGCTCACAAGCCATATAAAAAGAGACAGTAAGGCCAGATTTGGCTGATGGGTTGTAGCTTGCTAGAAGCCACAGATCACCCTTCAAAGATGGTTTCATTTCATCTTTCCAGCAACTCCAAGAGACATGAGGACAACTACATCTCTCACTAAAGAGAATACTAAGGCTCCAGGAGGCTTAAGCAGCTTACTTACTTATATATAAGTAAGGTATATAATACATAGTAATAATATCTATATGCAATGGGTATATATGAACACAAAAAATAAGAAAAATATATATAAGAAAAATTTGTTTATACTGTATATAACCAGAATGCATATTATTTGCTTACTTTTATATAAACAAATCATATTTCTTATGCTTTTTTTTCACTATTCCATACAAATCCTATACCAAACGCCAGCAGGGTGAAATAAATGTCATACATCTATGGTCCTGATTGGCTGTATATGTCAATATTAGGTGCTTAATAAGTATTTGTTGAATGAATGGAACAATTTCTCACTCTCGGCTATATGATACGCAATAGGAAACGGTATATGAATGTGCTGGCAAGGATCCTACTTCTAGTCAGATTTTTGAGTTAGAAGGAAAAACTAACTTTACTTAATTATATCACCAGTAATTAAGTTTTCCTTACCTAGGCTTAGTGTTGTTTGCACAGTGAAATAAATACATTTTGTAATACTAAGGTGCATTGTTTCCATATCTTAACATCTATGAAATAGAGAATTGTTAAATTTTTGTTGGCTGGGATACTGTGATGAAATTAACTGATCCTATATAGGCACTAACATCAAAAACACAAATACCCAAACTTGTAGAATGGGTTTCAATGACTTAGACGAAAATCCTTGGAAATAGTAGTGAAACAGGGAAGGAGCTGAGGGAGTAGTTCATCAGAAGTGTTCAGCAACAGTCTCTAAGTGAAAAAGTAAGGTAGCTCTATCTTAATAATAATAACACAGTTCCTTTTAATTTCTTTATGGATACTCTTAAAGTCTGAACCATCAAGTGTTTAATAGCACAGAGGACAGTATTTGTGAAACAACACAGATACTGATCATTCTGATTGAAAGTGATTCAGAAGGAGACTCTGAATCTGATGAAGTTTTAGCAATATCTTAACTAATTTATTTAATACATTCCTATGTTTAAGTATTCTCTAGTTATTGATGATAAAATTCTACATCTAGTTATTTTTTTTAAAGATTTTATTTATTTTGAGAGAGAGCACAAGCAAGGGCAAAGGGCAGAGGAAGGAGAAGCAGACTCTCTGCTGAGCAGGAGCCTGACGGATGTGGGGCTCCATCCCAGGACCCCAGGATCAAGACCCAGGCTGAAGGTAGCTGCTTAACTGACTGAGCCACCCAGGTGCCCCTATGTCTAGTTATTTTAATAGTTATAAAATAATTATAAATTATTTCAATAGTTATAAGATAAGATGTCTAAATGATAAGAAAATGTATCTTACTTTAACTGGCAAGATTTAAAAAAAATTTTTAATGATAAGTAAAATAATGGTGCATCTTACAATTGCAGCATCTTAAAAGTATACGTACATCCACAGTATATGTTCATCTATGGTATATGTAGAATAGCAAATAGCAGCCCTTAGCACAAAATGATACAAATAAATGACAATCTCAGAGATGTAATTAGAGGTTGCTATCCTACCCCAACACTGCTTTGGTACTTTATCATTGTCTGTTAAACCTATCATACAACCAACATTGGCAAATTCAGTGAAATGGGAAAAAGGGTAAAAATGACAGTTTTACCTTCAGTGTACTGCCAAGAAAAATTGTCTAATACTTGACAATGGGTAAAAGAGCTCCCTGGGTATCCCTTCTCTGGAAGGCTGGATGTTGTCCAGCATGCTCTCTGGAACTATCTGATTCTATTGGGTGTTATTCCTTTGATTAATTTTCTGTCAACTAGACTATTGTACACATCTGTAGAGATAGAAGTTAACTTGTAGAAAACTTGTAATATTGAAAATAAGACTTGTTGGCAGCTGTGCAAATGCATTCAGTTTGGTGGAGAAGAAGGAATACATTTTATTGTCCTATATGACATTCAAATTTTAGTACCCCTGAATGTTACGTGTGTATGTGTCTATGTGAGGCTACATTCAGTATTCCTGATTGCATGTGCATTATGGAAATAAATACATCTAACATTTTCTTTTGAATCAGTTTTATATCTTTCTAGTTTCCTCATTAATTAATGATTTAAAGAAAATCTTTTGCATGTATCCACTTTATATTTGTAAGATACACTTGATTTTATCTTTCTGAAAATGACAATTTAACATTATTTACTATCTTGGAGAGGAAGGCAAATATAATGAATATGTCACCCAGTGTTCACAATTTACTCACTATCTTTAGAGGAGACTAATTGTCTGAAATAGTTAAGGACGTATGCAAAATAATATTATGCTTAGATGCAAGTAAAAATCTTTTCATTAGATGTGATAAGAATTAAGGAATTCTTAATTCCTTAATGCCGTACAGAGAGTTGCAGAACTCTTACGGAGCTGACAGGAATAAAAAGTTCCACACCTGGAGACAGAATTCTACTTAAGGGAGAGGTCTGTTTCATCTTTGCAAATTACTCTGATAAGCCACATCGCCATACGCCTCAGGGCAAGACCAGAAAACCTAAGCATGCTACAGCGTCAAATTGGAAATGAAATTGGGGAGTTAGGAAGGGGAGAAAATACAAAAAGACAAAGTGGATCCAGAAACAAAGCTGGCTGCTAGAGATTTATTAGAAGAGACGGCCTCTGAAAATTCCCCAGATAGGATAAGGATGGACTAATATTGACAAGTTTTGATCCTATACATATCCTTAAGTTTCTTCCCTCACTTACATGTAAAATGGAGGTTTGGGGTAAATTCTTCTAAATCTTAAAAGATAAGCTGATCCCAGCAAGCTAGAAGATTTGGCCAATAATATTATAGTGTTATTATTCAAGAAGCATGATATATACTTTCTTACTGAGCCAATGCTGAATCTAAATTTACACACATGCATGCAGATATACAGTGTGGAAGCCAAAATTACTATTGCAGACATGAATATACTATTCCTTCTTCTGTGTTTTTTAACTTTAAAATTATAGGTCAGGTACATTTTTATTTGAAGGAGAAACACACAGAGGATTAGCAGTCCAAAAATGAATTTTAAAAAGTCATATCAATGTAAATATAAAGATTGTATCTTTACTTGTCATACAGTGCAATTTCAATGAGCTGATTCTATATATATGTATATATATAGAATATATATATATATATATATTGCCTACACACAGATATGCAGAAAACTGAAGTAATTTAGCTTAAAAGGTCATAATTTTTATGTTCAGTATATTTAACCAATACAAGGAATTGAATTGAATACAACCAATACACAAATATCTTATATTCTAAAGTAAATTTTTGGTTGACAAATTCCAACTACAAAATACTGATTAGGACAGAAGACCAATAACAGAAGAAACTACCTAAACATGAAATGGCCCTACCTAAACTAAACTGTAGTGCTATTCATGTGAAAAGCACAGCATTATGAAAGTCTACTTCATTTGAAAAGATGAGATAAAAAGACTTTCTGAAAATATAGAGTTCCAGGAAGTTAATTACCCAAGATGCAAGTTCATGTAATATTTTGTTTGAATCAAAAGCATGCCCGAACTATGATTTTCTAGAGCAAAGATCACAGGTTGGAGGAGGAAAAGCTGAATGCCATGGATGCTGTGTGTTGCTACATTGCTGGCATCTAGGCTGCTTTTCAAGGAGAGAGGAAAGGCTCTGTCAGCGATGTTAGAATCCCATAAATGGTGGAAAACACCAAGGGCTGTGCAATGGTGGCTTTGTAAACAAAATGAATCCCTATTGGATTTGATTGGTAGAAGCAGAAGAAAAAGTGATTCACTAACTATGTGTTCCCCAAAAGATGAAACAGTGGCCAGAGGAGCTGTAAGAAAGGATGTTTCCCACATAGATAAGAAAGATGGTGATGGAAAGCCAGCCTGGTTCCAAGTACAATTTGGGTGTAAACCAAATTTGAGCTGAAAAGCATTTTTTTCTGCCATATTGAAAGTATCTTCGGGGAATAATTGGCTGTCCAATAACTGGTTAAGTCACAAAATAAAATATGGTTGACTTAACTGATGTTTTTGTCTGGTCTAGGGCACTTCTGCATTTTTATGAATAAAATGAAACAAGTGAAACTGAGTAAGACCTCTGAATTGGGCTTTCTCAGTGCATTGATGACCATTGGCCCCCATGTCACCTCCCCTTGTTTTATTAAGAGTGCGGTTCTCTGGCCTTCTGTGAAAATTTGTAAAACTGCATTATTGAGTTCACAGTCCGCATTGTACAATCCCAGAGACTGGGATTCATAGAAGGTAAAGAACTGCCTGGAGCCACAGAGCCAGAGCCAGAAACCATGTTTGTCAGAGGCCAAAAAAACTAGCCTACCAACATGATAATTTATAATTTGTGACCTTTTAGTTCACCTTCTACTTGTATCCCCCATCTACACCTATCTTTTCCCAAGAAAGTCTTAGGCCAGAACATAGGTCTTAAGTTTCCAGTAACATTTTGGTCAATCATAGATAAATAAAGAATTACTATTTTATGTTATACTGATCAATGGTACAAGGAAAATAATTGGGATGTATGCCTTCTATGGAACACGTGAAGAAAAATTCCAATATATTCCTAATAAATCATACATGCAAATTATTTGATTATAATAATGACATGATTTTAATATGGTTAAGATTTTATGTAAAATATTTCTAAATTCAACTAGAAATAAAAATCTTCAGAAAAATGTTTTAACTGGCTTTCTATTGTACGCTAAAAACATGAGATTCTGTTTAGAGGAGATCTCCTATAACATTACTTTCCTATTAGGTTATCAGCCTAAATGGTGCTATTTTACTGGATTTCATATGTGCTGCAGATCCTGCTGCGAAAGCATAAAACTGGACTCATTTAGAAAGAGGCAATGTGGCTCTATGAGAAAAACTGCCATATGTGAAACCTCACTTTATGCTTGTTGAAATTTTTGTATTTCAGATCTCCCAGGGATATGTCCATTGTGCTATTGTATAATTTTATCAGCATGAACTTCTGCTGAATATTTTCTCTTCTTTTCAAAAACCCATATTTTGGTAGAGCTAACTTAAAAACTTAATGTTGCAACATCTGTGCTCATACACCTGGGAGCCATAGAAGATGTATCCTGAAGATTATCTACATTTTCTAATCTTATAGAATGCTACAAAATGAGAAAAAAAGGTTATACATTTTTTTCTGGTCTGAATTTTTTTTTTTGAAAGCAACCACTTTCTGTCTCCTTGGATTCTAAAATAACACAACCAATATTTCTAAAGCTATAAGGATATCCTGACAAATATAATGGAATATTCATATATTTCTGTTTTCAGATAAATTTCTAAGACATCTTAAAACTTTCCATTAATAGATACTGAATATACACAAAACCTTTATTTTATTTGAGCTTTATTCTCAAATGTTTTCAAACAAGATTCTAATAACTCTATGAGTCTAGAGAAAGCGAAAAAAAAATTATTCTCATTTGATTTATTTAGTATGTTTACCCCATGGATCTGCCAATAGATCAATGGCATCTTCTTTTAAAAATAGGAATTATGGTTGGATCAGCACTTTCCAAATAGAAGACTGACATCTTGACACAGAAAAAGGAGTTTCTGAATAGAGAGAAATGCCTTCCACCTCACCTTTCATTAATTGTTCTATCTTTATAGAAAAGAATATACATATCAAAACTGCCTGCAGGAGACAGTGCTAAAAAGGGAAAGTGCAGAACAATGTTTTTCATTGAAGGAAAGGGAGAATGTAAAGTTTTTATGAATTCAAAATAGTTAGGAAGGACCACAAAGGGACTTAAGAAACTCCACAAGTGGACTCTCTCGACTCTGTCATAATTTATCAAAGCATGAGAAATACTAAACACCAAGTGCTTTCTATGAGCAGGTATTGGGATTTCTGTACATGTGCCAACTTATTAAAGTTTCTCCACAATGGTAGGTGGCAGGTAATTTTGTCTTTGCCATCTTACAGAGGAGGGAACTGAGGCACTGCAAGTTTGAATAACTTGCCCAAGGCCACCCAGCTTGTCAATGTGGGGCAGAGCTACTCCACAGAGTCCTGGATCTACATTACCCCACTTTCCTTCCGTGACTTTCCTTTATGTGTAGCAGGCTCGCTATTAACTCTTACTTTGAAGCAAGGAGTAAGATGACAAGGGGAGTATTTTTAAGTTATTTCAAATGTAAACACAAACAGGTGAGGCAGGGCCAGGGTTAATGTCTCCCAGAAAGAAGAGTAGGGAAAACCGTTAATTTGAGGCAACAGGCGGGTTATTACTCTCCTGTAGTGAAAAGTCACATTTCAAAAAAGGCAATCCAACTTCAAAGTCACTATCAGCAAGTAGCAGATTTTGGCCTTCACTTCTTTCTCATGTGCCATTCCCCCTGTGTGATAGAGGATGGGCATCCCTGCAAGGGAGAGGCAAGCAGATATTTAATTCTCCAGTAATTAGAGGAGGCTAGATGCTGGAGAACCTCTGGAAGAAGGGACGCGTGTCGGCAAGTGCTGAAAGCCAGTTTTTCCCTCGCAGGTCAAGTTAAAAAGAAGAAAATGTACCAGTTATTTGATGTTCCTCTCTTGCATGTCTTGAGGCACAATACACAAAGTAAATAATTTCCGCTATAGAGAAATTAAACAGGCAGGCAAGACATTGTGTGTTTTACATTAGAGAAGTACAATTGAAGAGCGCAGTGACGTGTATCGGTGTCTGAAGGAAGGGTCCTAGAAAATCTCTGTTATGTCATCAGACAGGAAATATATCCGATATGCCATTTACTTGACCTGCCAGGAACATGGTGCCGTGAACCTGAACTAGGATTTACAATAGAGAAAAAGCTATTAGAAGCAAAGAGATGGAAGATATTGTGCTCTCAATGCAGTGGAAATTAAAAAAAAGGATGTTGAAATCACTAACAGGGCTTAGTAATTAAACTGTGTCAATGCCCCTGCCATGAAGAGTTCATAATTTGGAAGCTGTAGTTACTATTGACCTGATTTTACTATTGAGATCATGTCTGCCTTTTAATTTGGGACCAAAATTGATCACTGTGTTCTATAAACAAGGCCTTGACAGTTGTTACTTTGCAAATGCTTTGCAAACACATATTTATTTAAGAGCAGCATGATTGATGATATAGTATACCAGACAAATCATTTCATTTTTTATTTCATATTTGAGATTCTTTTAAGAGATTGCTTTATAATTTAAAATGGAGTTCATCAAGTTCTTCAATAAATATAAAATTTCTTTGATAATAGTTTTTTAAAATAGATATTTTAAAAAGATGCCTGTCTTTACTCCAATATATTGATTTGATGGCCCAAGCACTGCTTTAAAATTTACAAAGTGTTCATTCCTCCTGTGTCTTCAGAAATCATTATAATGCTCACTTACTTTTTTAAGAGTAAATATTACTGCAACCCAGTATTAGTGGACAAAGCTTGCAATTTAGAAGGTTCATATAATGTGTATATTTGACATAAATTGCTTCCTTAATCACTACCATATGAAGGATGACAGAAGGAAATCAATACAGAAAGGTTTATCTTTGTGTTTCAAAGCCATCTCACACTTTCTAAGACTCTCATCCATCTAGTCCATAATTTCAATTTCTTATAGGCTTTCTCAATACTGTGATTTTTGTATTCATGATTTTTAAATTAAATTGAAACGAATAATAAAAAACATCTTCAAACTTCTTGAAAGGACAAAAAAACCTGTTAATGTATCTTCTTTTGCTACTTCTAGATTTTATTCTACTCTCACTAGTAGGATCAGGATGAAAGAACTGCTCATTTTCCCCCTTTACAGATCGCTATTGCCAGATGATAACTGATGGTTGCATTCTAGGTGGAAATCCAAAGAAACTCTTTATTCTTGATGGGTTAATTTAAGAGCAGTGCTACCTTTTTCACCTTCTTTGTCTTCTTGGTCATCTGTTAGCGGGATCACTTCTGGTTGCTCCACAGTCGTGGCATCTTCTTGGTTTGGCAAAAGCTCTAAATAGAATGAGACAGAAGGATACTCAGGGATATTTTAATTGGAATCATTGAGAAAATACAGTGACTAAAGCAGAGAAAGTTAATGTGTGTTTTTTTTTTTTTTTTAATTTTTCCCCTTCAAGTTTTAAGAAGCACATAAAGCAGAATACTATTGCCATTCTCTGGTAATCATTGCCTAACACATACACGCACACCACTCACAAACAGCAGGACAGACAGAAGTCATGGTTCACAGTTTCATCTCATTCTCTGATAACAATGCATTCTGGTTTCAATACCTTCTGTTTCCATATATGAGCTCTGGGAGTCTGCCTCAAGTTTTATTTCATTCTTTGTTGAATCATGCTCTTGTCCTGTCAAGAACAGCAATTGAAAAAGAAGAGAAATGAGACATGCATGACTGTAGATTTATCCCTGGTTTGAAAAAGCAAAACATTCAGAAACGGTGTTTTGATCATGCATGGAGAGGCAGAGAGCAATTTCAAACCAAAGTGGACAATTTTGCCAATCATCAAATTTATGTCAATTATTTTATGAGAAATAGCCAGGTAATTAGGCAAAAAATCTCTTCTTTGAACTGACTGGTATAACTGGTGTTTAGCTTATCAATGCACTGAACACTGATGAGCACAACCTGGAAGTTTTGAAATTTTAAATAATTCCTGTGCTGTATGGCTATTCTACACCTAATTTCTCTTTAAGATATATACATTTCCTGTATTGAGGATTCCTAGAAAATCAAAACACTAGTATTCTCATTGTCCCATTAAAAGATCATGAACAACTTAAGTAATATGAGCACACAGGGGTTGGGTCACCTAACAGCTCAACTATTCTGTTAAGACACCTACTAAATATGGCAAAGGTGAGGAGAGAATTCAGCCAACGCTTGATTACTCCAAAGCTGATTAGTAATGTTTTTTTTTTGTTGTTTTTTTCCCACACCCTCTGGCTTCTCCCCCTCCCCTGTACAGTTTCGAATATTTAAGTGCTCATTAAGAGAGGAAATTGAAATCTGTCCATTTGCCTCATTTTAATGAAAGGTTTTATACTGAGAATATATATATTTTTTTTATGCTGAGAATATTGAACTGTTGAATTAGAAAAATCCATAGCTTAGAGTTGGTTATAGGCCTGAAGAGGATATAGAGGGGGCTCTGTTGGGCACATTCCTGTGATAGACTGCATTATTGTTTCAACTGGTCCCTACTTCTTCCCGTAAGAGGATTCTACTTCCATGTCTGTGACCATGTAACCTGCAATGGCCGCTATGGCCGCTATGGGACAAGTGTTTATTCCCATCTGACTGATACCAGGTCTATTAGGGTGACTTAGTTTACAAAATGGCACAGCAACACACATGATGTGTACTACATTTGAGCAGAAGCTTCAAGATCCATTGCATGTTTTCCTCCAACTTTCTTGATCCTAAGAGAGTATGCTACTTCAATCTACATCCTGGAATGAAACACATGGAGCAGAACCACACAGAGACACAACACACCTTTGTTGTAAGCCAATGGGACTTTTAGGATTATTTTTAGGATTATCCAGCAAAGCTAACTGCTGCAACACTTTATTACAGTTTCCTCTTTAATGCAACTATTCTTAAGCTGCCCACTATATGGCTTCCCTTTGGTTCATTCTCTGCTAGCATGACCCCAAAAAGAAATTTTTTGACATCGTTCCTTTCAAGCTCAATTTTAATCAAAAGGATCTGATAAAATAATTACAACAGAGGTATATTTATCTGTCTGATCACTGAAGCTAAATATCTCAAGCTGTCTTTGATGACTGTCATCACTCCTAAAAGTCACTACAATGCCAAGTCTTGACGCTTCTGCAAAATGTTTCTCTTTTCCCACTTTCCATTTCCTCTTCCCCTTTCCTCATTCAGGGATACATTCTTTCTCTTGGATCTGTTACTGTCTTCTCTTATAGTCTATCCAGTGAATTGCTAGCAGAAATGCCTTTTAAAACACGGATTTGATCAAGATGTTTCCCTGCTGACAAACTCTATTCACTTCCATTCTTTTTTTTTTTTTTTTCACTTCCATTCTTCTCTCAAAAATACAGGAGTTCAAGCCTCATCTCAGACCTACAGTCAGATTATGCATTTTAACAATATTTCTAGGTGATCTGTATACGCAGTAAAGCTTGAGAAGTGCTGGCATACAGCATATACGTGTATCTGCAAATTATTTATCCTATTAAAAATGCCAGACTTGCCCTAGACATTTCATATACATTATCTCTAATTACCACATTAGCTCTGAAAGTAAGTATTGTGATCCCCATCTGCTTTCAAAATTTCCAACTGGGTTTATCTGACTACAGATTCTTTCTTCCTCTTTGTTTTGCCTGGGAATGTCTTTATTTGTTTTTTAATTTTTAAGCTGAAGTATATCTTGCTTATATAAAACATACAAGTCATAAGTACATAGCTTGATGACTTTTCACATACGTATACAAGTATCTCCCTGTGTGATCACCACCCAGAACAAGAACACTTCTAGCACGAGTGGTGCTCTTTTGGAACCAATGGATATCCCACTACAGACAAAAGGTAATAGTTTTGCGGGGTTTTTTTTTTTTTTTTGAAATAGAACTTACACTATATGCTTTCTTGTAGCTTGCTTTTTCACATGTTCTCTGTGAGATTAATTCCAGTTGTTGTGTATACCAATTGCCAATTCTTTTTCACTGATGTATACTATTCCACTATCCAAATATATTATGTCCTATGGATGTTGCATTGTTTTCTGTTTGGAGCCATTATGAAGAACACTGCTAAAAACATTCTTGTGCATGCCTAGATATATGTATTCATACCACTTGGGTATAAGCTCAGGAGTGATATTAGTAAGTAATCAGCAATGCATACATTTGGCTTTACTAAATCCTGAAAAACAGCATTCTGAAGAGTTTGTTCCAATTTGCACTCCCACCAGAAATGTATGAGAATTCCATGTGTGCCTTTTACCCTTTAGACAATTTGATGATACTACTAATGACAAAATTCTTTTATATGAAGAAGAAAGCTGTGCAAAATCTTTCACCCATTTTTTTCATCTTTGGGTACTATATAAAGTGGTGATACTACACTATGGGTCATTTATTCTACAATGTATTATGTGCTACTAAATGGCAGATATGTCAGGTGCTGGAAATAGGTCTTAAATAAAATAGATATAATACTTGGCCTCAAAATGCATAGTTGCAAGGAAAAAGGCATTAAATGTACATAAAGTTCTTTCTAGAAAGATGTGAAGCAGAATTCCAAATTTATGAAAAATCCACTTAGCAGATGTTTATTTTTATTATTTATTTACTTATTTATTTTTTGAGATTTTATTTATCCTTTCATGAGAGACAGAGGCGGAGACATATACAGAGGGAGAAGCAGACTCCCTGCAGGAGCCCAATGTGGGACTCTATCCCCAGACCCCAGGATCACATCCTGAGACAAAGGCAGATGCTCAACCACTGAGCCACCCAGACATCTCAGCAGACTTTTTGATCACGGGAAACTGAGAGAGATAGCCAATATATTGGACAACAACATCAACACTGAGGAACTCTCAAATAGACTAAATGAAATAAGATGGAATTTGACAAGGATAAGTGCTAAATTTTAAAACCAAGTTTATAAATCCAACTTCTAGGAGTGAGATGGGAGGAAATAAATCCTATTTCCAATAAAACTAGAGCCACAGATTTTGCATTCCAAGTTTACCCTAGATAAATACTGGACAGATACCAGTATGGCTGGATGGAAAGAAGGATTATAGCACATGGAAAGTGAAGGGGATTTTTCCACTTATTTCCTGGCAAACATCTTGCCTGGTTAGCTATTCCTAGCTATCCTAATGAACAGGGGACTTAAAACTGAAACATAATAAAAGAGGGGAATTATAGTAAGGGAAAAATATTTTTGTAAAAGATATATTCAACGGGATGAGCACTGGGTGTTATTCTGTATGTTGGCAAATTGAACACCAATAAAAAATAAATTTATTATTAAAAAAAGATATATTCAGAAAAACAAAAGCAGTGTTTTTGTGTTTGCAATGAACTCTGAGAACTGATGAATAAGGAAATGAAAAGATGGATTGACTGAAGAGGAAACTGAGACAATCAGAAAAATCTACAAGCCTAAAAACACAATAACAGCATAAACATGGACAATGGATGTCATAAGAGAGAATGAATGCTATTCATATATTAGTGAATGCTGTTCATAAATTAATGTTTCAGAAATCAAAGTTTTGAATTAAAATTCATTAAGAAAGCAAAAGTCAGGGAGAAAAATGACACATGAAAAGATGATATATACAGAGGACAGAAAATAACAATAGAATTTCTAATTAATGGATTAGAGGAAGTCTAAGCAACTATTTTTTTTATGTGATAGCAACCATTAAAAATATATTATGAGATTTTCAAGGACTGTAGAACATAGAATATGATTTCATTTTTTGTAACTATGGAATCATTACATATGCCTTTATATGTATTTAGATTAGTGGGGACAAAAACTGGAAGGCTTTATCTCCTATTTAACACTGATTATCTTTGGATGGTAGGTGGAATTTTAATTTACAGAATTTTTATTTTGCTAACCTGCATTTCATATTTTACAACAAATGCATATTATCTAATTTAATAATTATAATGAAACAATTTAGAAAACAAAAATGCTTTCAGTGATATCATAGAAGAAAAAACTATAACTAAAAGGTGTTTGTGGTTAGCTAAATTCAGTTACTTTGGCTTGATATCTATTGTACTTGAACTCTAAAAAACATGGGAAATTCAGCTGTTGAGTAGCTCTTTCTTCTTGCATATTCTTCTTTTTCTACTTTTTTTTTTTTTTTTTTTTGTCTTTTGGCCAAATCACCTACCTTTCTTCTATGTCACAACCTACTCATCATTTTCTAAACACCTTATGTTATTTCTTGCCTTTGTGTCCACTTAACGTGTATTCTCACTGGTTGAAATATCCCCATTTCCCCTCTTTCTATCTGATAAAATTCTCTTCATCTTTCAAAACTAAGTCATCAACTTACCTTTCTTTGTGACGTCCTCTAAATCACTAGTCAGAATCAATCATTTTTATGTTTTTGCTTATTGAATTCCTTTGCTCATTTATCTGCTTATTATTCTCCTTACCACATTGTAATATAGTGGTATCTCTTGGTCTCTCTTACTGGGCTATGAACATTATGAAACTGTGCTTTATTCATATTTCCCCTCCCAGAACCTACTAATGAGTGATCAATAAATGTTTAATTAACTGGCTGTCCATTACAGCATGCATCAATGTCTGCAAATAGTAATTAGGGATTATAACTTATTTTCTATTGCATCCTTTAGCAACAAGGTAAGTGCCTTTGGCTGCATATCCATATACTATATTTATTACAAAGAACCCTGAAGGAAGAACTTAAGTTTTAGGCAAATCACAACCTCTTTGGGCTTCAGGTTCATTATCTATTTACTTTTAAGGATGCAAAACTGGATAATAACTTAGATTCCCTCTATCTATGGCATGATATGAGGCTCTGTCTCCTCGTGAAGTTTTTAGTTACCACCAATGTTTGTTTATTGGGTGGATGATTTTGAGAGAGGACGTTCACTGTTTGAGTGAGCCTCATTCCCTATCACTGTGGTGATAGGGAACCGACCCCACACCTACTCTTGGGTCACTGCGGGGAACTTTGACTCATCATTTGCAATTTGGCTTTGTCGTATGATGAAGGCAAAGAGTAGAGCATTCAGAGAATAGAAGCAGCCACTCTGTTCCTGTGTGTCCCCACTCCCAGCGCCCCACTTGATAAATCTTCACAGGAATTCAATCAGGGATAGGAAGACAGTGATTCTACAGGGCCTGCGGCACCTGCTGTTGGGGGGACTGCTGGTGGTGGTGGCAGCCTAAGGCTCTTGATGAATACTAGGGATTTTTCTCTTTGACTAGTAAAGGCTGGCATTTCACTTTGAGGATAAGAGGCCATTGCAAAGTTCTTTTGGAGCATTTCTCTCTTCTGCCTTTTCACTTGTCCCCACTCTTGATCTGTTTCACCTGTGTGCTTTACATATTTTAGCAATCTTTTCTTGAAACAGAAATACAGGTATTTTCTTCTTTCTAATTTTTCTGAAATGAAGTCAATAAAAAACAGGGAGAGAAGTGAAGTGCACAGCTTTGAAATCCAAGAATAATCATATTTTCTCATTCCTGAGGCAAGCCAGGACTGGGCATATTACTCAAAGAGGAGGTACATGTGAGCTCCTTGCCCTGCACCCAGGCCTGCTGTGTGTTAATGATGACTCCAGGGGTCTCCAGCCCTTCTGTCTTTCTCTGCAGTGCGCTCAGACATTCCATGTTTCATCTTGCTTCTTGACCCCATGCAGGCAAGCTTTATGTTTGCTTCTCCACATTCAGTCTAGTTGAATTCCACCCACTGTCCTCTGCCCTAATCCCTCCTGGCAGAGGAAACAAAGGAACATAAAGGGTCCCACAGTTTATGTATATATTTTTATATAGTGAACTCAATCATCCATGCTAATGGGAGGGGACTATTAGAACAGATAATCCAAAAATCCATTCACTTTTCTTTAGAAATAGATCACGTGATTATTTCTTGGAGCCCTGGTAATTAAGTTTGGCTCAAGCTAATGCTTTAAATAATTTGCATAAAAATTGGTCTAGGGCCATCAGTCTGGAACTAAACATTTTGAGAGGATAAACCTAACTGCACTCTGTAAATGGACTGGTTCTGAACAATAGTAACAAAAGTATAGTTCTATTGTTTGCAGATTACTATATGCTCAAATCTTCATGAGAACAAAGACTTTGTTGTCTTCAATGCTTGTCTTAAAGACAATGGAAATTGCATCCTTTTGTTAAACTTGATTGCTGCTAATATTCAAAATTTTATGTTTATCATGTGTAAAAATAACCCCAGCTTAAGAGCAAAAATTAAACCCAGATTTGTGTGAATTTGATTATCTTCTAGACATCCTTCATTTTTTTCCTGGGGCCCCAAAAACTTACTACCTAATGTAAATTATTTCTAAAATTATTTTTTCCTGCAGTTGCAAAAGAATTGTAGTTTCCTTCTAGAAACACTGAAAAGTACATATAATTATTGAGAGCTATGAATAATTTTATAACTATAATTTATAGCTATAATAATTTTATAACTGTCACTGTTAATATTGTAAACTATCTTTCTGTTGTGTGCACATATATATGTAGATATACATCTGCATATACATATGAGCGTATACAGATGCATGCAGATATACATTTGTATATGCATATATGTGTGTATTCCCATGTCTGTAGATATATATCTTATATGTATACATATATATGGATCTCTCTATATATGTGTTAGTGAGTCTTTGTGTATGTAGCTCAATACACATATACACATGCAGAAATATACACATATATCCTGGGATCAAAATGAATTTACACTCTGATTCTTGCTTTTTTAGCTCATAATTTTACAAGAATCTTACACTGTTATTAAAATTTCTTCAGAGGGATGCCTGAGTGGCTCAGTGATTGAGCATCTGCCTTTGGCTCAGGACGTGATCCCAGGGTCTGGGGATGGTGTCCCACATTGGGCTCCGTATGAAGCCTGCTTCTCCCTCTGTCTATGCCTATGTCTCTGCCTCTCTCTCTGTGTCTCTCATGAGTAAATAAATAACATCTTAAAAAAATAATAAAATAAAATTTCTGAAGTAGTTTTATTTTTAAAAGATGCAGTATGGGGATCCCTAGGTTGCTCAATGGTTTGGCGCCTGCCTTCAGCCCAGGGCATGATCCTGGAGACCCGGGATCGAGTCCTGCATCAGGCTTCCTGCATGGAGCCTGCTTCTTCTTCTGCTTGTGTCTCTGCTTCTCTCTCTTTTTCTCTCTCTGTGCCTCTCATGAATAAATAAAATAGGAATCTTAAAAAAAATGCAGTATATTCCATAGTATGTACAAAATTTTTGACATTTCCTTCTTTTTTTCCCATTAAACATAGTATTGTGATGAAGATTTTTGTAAATACACATCTCCCTAGTCTTGGTGGGTGTTACTTTAAGACAAAGTCCTAAAGCATAATTCTAGGCTAATAGTATGAACACTTTACTTTTTATTAGATTTTGTCAAAATTGCTGATGTGGTTATGTCTTTCATTCTCCCACCAATAGTGTGTGAGCCTGATTGGATACCTTACTCCCACTAATTCTCCTACATAAACTTGTTTGATTAAAACTGAAATCGTGTTTTATTTGCATTTCTTTAAGAAATAAAGAGATAGGCCATCTCTTCATATTTGTGATTGTATTTCTTCTTCTGTAAATTATAATGGAGTCCTTCGCCCATTTTCCTTTTTTTTTTTTTTTATTGCTTTATAAGATTTTTTTCTCTTTAAGAAAATTGATTCTTTGTCATTTAGGCTGAGAGTACTTTTCCTAGTAGTTTTTCTTTAGAATTTGATTATAATCTTTATCATGTCAAAATGCATATATTCAGATTTAGCCATTTCTCTTTCTTATGACATATATTGATGCATGCACACACATTGCAGATATATATACATATATATGTGAATGCCTTTTTATAACATATGTATACAATCATGTGTTTGTGCATTTTGTTTACAGTTCAAAAAGCAGTTCTTATTTCAAAATTTTTTAAAAGTCACACTTTTGTTTTTTTAGTCTGGTAATTTTAGTTTCATTTTTACATTTCATCTTTGCTCCTCCTGTAATTTAGGTTAGTATAAGGAATGAGATTCGGATTCAGGTTATTCTTCCAAATGGCCAAGCAGTTGTCTTAATGCCATTTATGGAGTCATCTGTCTTTGAAATGTCAGCCTGAAGATGTGCTAAAAACCAGATCTACTTTAGTCCATTTCTAAAGTCTTTATTCCATTTCATGGATTGACTTGTTTGCCTATTCCTATAGTAGGACTACAGTGTTAATCACATTTTTCAAAGATACCATATTTTTGTAGTCTATTTATTCTGTCATTGACTGAAAATATATCTGTGAATCCCCCATTGCATTTCCAGTTGGATTTTATTCTTACTGTATCATCTGCCATATAAAGACCCATCATTATTATATTAAATCATGGAATTAAATTTTTACTGATATAAAATGACCAAATCTTTCTTGCTCCAGACTCTGTTTTTTTTTAAAGAATTTATTTATTTATTCATGAAAGACACACAGAGAGAGGCAGAGACACAGGCAGGGGGAGAAGCAGGCTCCCTGTGGAGAGCCCAATGAGGAACTGGCTCCTAGGACCTGGGATCCCAACCTGAGCCAAAGGCAGATGCTCAACACTGAGCCACCCAGATGGCCCTCTTGCTCAAGACTTTTTGCTGGAATTCTAACTGGATAGATTCTAAAGTAGTTTCTCATTCTTTCTTTTAATGTTCATTTCCCAAATATACCTTTCCTGAATTTATATTTTTTAAACCTTTACTATTTTTTAAAATTAATTCAATCCAACTGGTTTTTACACTTAATAAATTAACCTAATTACCTTTCTTGTCATAACTACTTGCCTGTGTTTCTGTTGTCTTATTTGATATATTGTACTTTTGTTACACTGCTACTTACTTTTTAAAGTTATTTCCATTATTGAAAATACTCATATTTGGTATGAAACATACCAGGAAATTGAGAGAGTATCTTCCATTAATTCTATTGTGATTTAATTCTATTTGTGATTATCATTAAATTTTTCAAAGGTATTCTTAACCCTAACTTATATTGTCAGAATCTGTAGCAGAACACAATTTTTACTTTTTGACTACCTTTATTGAAATCAGCTTTTGTGCAACCCTCCCTACTCCCCACCATAATCGTGATTTATAAATTCTGGCATTTGATACTTCTTTCCTTTTCTCTCCCTCCTTTCTTCCTTCTTCTTTTAACTAATCTTTAAAAATGTAACAAAGTATAGGAAAGTGCACAACATTGAGAGTTCAGTTAAACAACCAAAAGCAAATAGAGAAACTATACTTTCTTATAGTTATAGAAACTATATGTATCCATCCAGTCCAGAAGACCAGCTCATGGGCCAATCAGAACCTCCCCCTTAATCACCAAAATTTAATCAGCACCTTAACTAGATTCCCTTTATTATTTTTCCACTCAAGTATGCTTTTCTAAATAGCATCACTATCTTTTCCTGCTTTTCGAATTTGATATGAGATATTGTACAATATATATGCTTCTGTACCTTCTTTGATTTAACATTATACTTGTAAGAGTCATTCATGTTTTAGCCTGTAATTTTAGTTGTAGTTTCCAATGAGACTTCTGCTTCCTCTTTATATCTATTTCCCTGTACCTGTTTTTTTCCTCTGTTTTTGAAATTTTTCTGTTTATCACTGATGTTGAACAAGATGATGATGATGTACTTAGTTATAATTTCCTTTATGTTTCTTGTGCTCCGAGATTATAGAACTTCTTGGATATGGATTCACAGTTTTCACCGAAGTTTTGGAAAATTTCAATCATTTTTACTTCAAATATTTTTTGTCTTCCTTTTCCATGCTTTGCCTTCAGATATTTCGATTTATGTATATTGGACTTGCAATTACCTTTATAGTTCTTTCATAGCTCACTGATTATATTTTTGTTTTCAATCATTTATTCTCTTTGTGTTTCAATTTGGATGGTTTCTATTGCTACTTCTTCAAATTCACCACTCTTTTCTTCTTCAATGACTAATCTGCCATTATTCTCATCAGGTGTAATTTTCATCTCAGACATTTAGTATTTCATCTCTAGAAATTCAATTTGTGTCATTTTATACCTTTAATGTCTCTAATTAACATGGACAATCTTCCTTTTAGCTTTCAGAAGACATGGAATATGATTATAATAACTTTTAACATGGCCTTTCACATTAATTACACAATCTGTACCATTTCTGAATTGATTTGTATTAATTGATTTCTCTTCTCTTATATGTCATACTTTCCTGCTCCTTGTCAAGAATTGGTATCATCAGTACTCATTTAGACTTATCAAATAATTACCATTTACCTTGCTTTTTCTTCTTTTTCTTCATCTTTTTCCTTCCATCTGGTATCAATACCCTCCTACCTGAAGAACACCAAAATTCTCTGTTGGTGAACTTTTCTTTTCTTTTTTTGGCCTGAAATTTGCTTGATTAAATTTATTCTTGAAACACAACTTTTTTTTGGCTTAGAATTCTTGGTTGGCTATTATTCTGCTAGATTGTCTTCTTATTTCTATTGTATCTATTAAAGTCAGGTATCAGTCTAATTGTTTAAGGATTTCTTTTTAGATGTCCTGTTTATCTTTGATTTTCAGCAGTTGTACAATGATGGGCATACTTGTGGATTTATTTTGCTTAGAGTTCAAAGGGTTTTAGGAAGATGTGATCTGATGTCTTTCATTAATATAGGTCATTTCTCAGCACAATTTTCTGAAATACTGCTTCTGCTCAATTACCTCACTCCTTTCTGTCTGGGATTCCAATTGATTTATCATTTATCCTCTATATTTGTTCCCTTTCTTTAGTGTTTATCATTCCTTTTCTTTCTCTACTACTTTTATTTTGGATATATTCTTCTGACTTAACTTCTAGTGCACAAATTCTCTTTCATCTGTGTGTAATATGCATTTAAACCATGAATCTATTCATTGCATTCTTCATTTCAATTATTGTATCTTTCACTTCTAGACTTTCTTTTCTTTTTCTTTTATGATGCTTTGTTTTGAATTTCTACTTCTCAGCTAATTTTTTCAATGTCATCTTTATCCTCCTATAACAGCCAGGAAAATTATTTTATACTTTATGTTTTAACTGTAATACTTTCAGCCCAAATGGGCCTATTTCTTTTTTAAAAAAGATTTTATTTATTTATTTATTTATTTATTTATTTATTTATTTATTTATTTATTTATTCAGAGTGAGAGTGAGAGAGCACAAGCAAGGGGAATGGCAGAACCCAACCTGGGGCAGATGCTTAATCAATTGAGCCACCCAGGTGCTCTGGGTATGTTTCTCTTGACTTTTTTTTTATGTTACCATGTTTCATTTTTTTTTTTCTGGATTTTTTTGTGTGTGTGTGTATGTGCTAGACATGCTGGAAATTCTGGCTAAAAATTCGTTTTTGTAAATGGTTTTACATTGGTTTTTCTCAGGTGCCTATGGGGAATAGTAATCTGGGTTGATCTTCATTTATTTTGAGGATTGAGATGATTCAAAGATGGGCATCAGTCTTTCAGAAAGTTGGTCTCCTGCTGCTTGATTCTTTCTGCTAGGATACATATCTTTAGGGTTTCAACAAAGAAACCACGGGGTTTACCGTGGTCCCTTGCCCTTTTCAGCAATAGGACTCTGGATACATTTTGCAGAATCAGCAAATGACCAAGAAAAAAAAAAAAAACAGCTTCAAGTTCTGAACTCACATCTCTGGATATCTATTTTCTCCCAGAACCTAGCCTGACAATTTTTCACTATCCTGTTAGTTCTCTGGTGCCTTTAAACAGACTCCATACCTTTTTGTTTTTGGTGTAGTTTGTCTAGTTATCTTCAGGGAGAGTAATGGTCTAAGTTATTTAGACTTTCATTCCTGAAAGTAGAAGTCTCTCCTTTTTCCTTCTCATTTTAAAGCAACATATACTGTAATTTTCAAAGATAAAAGTGTACATTTAGTTAAGGTATTCTGATCCTAATTTGGAAGCAATTATTTCAACATTTTCATACATTTAATGAGTCTCTTATCACATACTTCTTTCCAAGTGTGACTTTCTCAGTCTTAACTTTTTCCTTCCTTTCTATATTTACTGGTTTTGCACAGGATTTCTGTTAGTTTACTCACAGGAAGGATACTTGGGTGGCATATTTTCTTAATCTATGAATTCCTGAGAAAATGTTAGTCTTGACTTCATGCATGAGTAGTAACAACTTCACTAAATATAGAAACTGTGTACTTTAGAGCAATTGAAATGTTCGTCCATTTCATCTAGTGTTTAGAATTGTGGAAGAAGAAAGTCAAGGCTAATCCGATTTTGGTGATTTTGTTTGTAACCTGATTTTTATTTTCTTATGTGCTTTCAAAGCCTTTCTTTATCACTGATGTTCAGAAATTCCATGAGGCTTTGTAGATTTCTGTTCCTATCTTTGTCTATAAATAAGTATGTATACTCTTGTGTTTTGGGTGGAAGAACTGGTTTACATTAGGAAAACTTTTTTCTGTTATTTTTCTAAAGATTGTTTTCATTTTTGTTTGTTCTAGCCTCTCTTCTTGGTATTCCATGGATATGTAGATTTAATTACCTCGATCTGTTGTCTATATGTGTCACATTTTTCTCATTGTTATCATTTCTTCATTTCTGTAGTTGCAAATCTGATGCCTATAGAGTTTAGGCAGGTAACAAAAATAATGTCAGCCAGTACAAAAATAGTGAATGATGAGGATAGCAGAGAGCAAATTTCCCTTCTAAACTTGGCAGCTACAAATCACTTGATATTCATAAAAATAAAATATTACCATATTCCATTTTTCCCAGAAAAACTAAAATCTGTTTTTTAAATGTAATATTTCTCAGCAGAAAAAAATTTAAAAAGGACCTTGCAACTTACCATTAGGATGATCTTGGCCACACTCAGAATGATCTGTTACTTCATTGTCTTTTGTGATATTCTTGTCCTTTGCAGAATCTGCCACAACAAATAAGCAAAACATCTAGTCAGCATTTTTAACTGGGAAATAAAGCAGCTTCCAACACTGTCATGATATATCTATCTTTGGGAGATGGAATTTATTTTTTTAAACACCATTAAAATACTTAGATATTTTCATAGTAAATAAGCTGTTCCTAAAGTTACTGCATAAGAGGTCTTGTACAAAGCTTACAAAGGTAGGATGATACAAATTTGATTGGGTCATCTTTTTGCAACAAAGAAGAAAATGTAAGCAGGTTTTATGCATTAATGAAAGTCTTTGGAGAATTGTGCAAAAGGATATGAAAGGAAGGCAAAATAGGGGAGATTAAAGGAATATCAATTTTAATGTTCTTAATGCTTCCATTACTGCAATTGTTCATATACAGGAGCCTTGAGTCCTTGAATAAGCCAGATGTAGAGCTTTGATATCCAGTTGTAATTAAGTTCATCTTCCTGAGGCACACACTACCAGTAGAACAATAGCAAAGGGGAAGGCAAACCTTCTGTTTTGTGCAATTTCATCCTCTCCCTCATATAGCACATTTAAATGTGAAATCAGCATAAGTTCATCTTTTTGTTGTTGTTGTTGTTATATGATATACTTCCAGGAAATAACATGGCCAAATAGGTTTCAATGACTATGGACTGTTGCAAATCTATGCAGGATTCCTTGTTAGATGTTTTTTCTTTTTTTTTTTTTATATATATATTTTTTTTATTGGTGTTCAATTTACTAACATACAGAATAACACCCAGTGCCCATCACCCATGCACTCCCACCCCCCGCCCTCCTCCCCTTCTACCACCCCTAGTTCGTTTCCCAGAGTTAGCAGTCTTTACGTTCTGTCTCCCTTTCTGATATTTCCCACACATTTCTTCTCCCTTCCCTTATTTTCCCTTTCACTATTATTTATATTCCCCAAATGAATGAGAACATATAATGTTTGTCCTTCTCCGACTGACTTACTTCACTCAGCATAATACCCTCCAGTTCCATCCACTCCTTGTTAGATGTTTGAGGCCTTTCTGTAGACTCTTTAGAAAGCCATCATAAAGGGCATGTGGGTGGGTCAGCAGGAAGACTTAAATTGGGCCTTTTATTCCCTCCAAAAGTATTTATTAAGGGCCAACTCTACGTTAGATACTTCTTGAGGCTAGGGAGTCAATACTAATTGACTCTGCCTTCATACAGGTTACAATCTAGGGGGTATTTTTTATGCAGCTAAAAGAGTGGTAATCCAAAGATATCTAAAAGTCATGAGCTTATCTTCTATGCATATGGCCATGGAGCAAACTGGGCATGGCAGGCTGACACTTCTGTTACTTTAAAATGGGTTCCTTACTGAGTTCACATTGCTCCATTGAATTGTAACACCCAACAGAGCTGAATCAGAGTCTCAAAGCATTCTTTCTTTCCTTACTCCTTTTACCTCTCTCCCTCCCCACACTAGGAGATAGTTTTAAACAATGCAGTTTGGAATATTATGAGAAAGTCTGTTTCTTTAACCTGCCACAAGCAACATTTGATGGACAAGTGAGAAACCTGGATAGTTAACATATAATTCAAATTTAATAACCAGTGAAGCAAGTATACACCCAAAGTGTATGATTTTAATTAACTGCAAATAATTCCCCCAAGGCAAATGTTTAATTATCTGTGCAGCTTATTTCTTTCTGAGACTGACAATAAGTTTCAAAGTCCAAATTTGGAGGCAAAACTGAGCATAGGCAATAGTTTTCCAAACTGTTCTCTCACTCTAGTCAAATTGTTTTACACCAGTTCCCATTAAAACATGCCTTTTTAATTTTTGGCTCTAACATGTGGATTTAAAGAAAAAAATTATTGAATACTTTTTTCCTACATTAACACTGAGGTGAGCAATGGTTTTAAAAAGGTACTATATGAATCAGGCTAAATTTTAATTTCAAATATTTTACTTATTTATGAAAAATGGCATCATTTGATAACTAGGCTTGGGCTATACTCATTTCTCTCAACATTAATATTTTAAGATTATCCAAGATTTTGCGTGTAGTTAAAATGTGTTCATTTATACTCAACAATAATTCATTATGCTTTATAACTTACATAAACATTATGCTTCATGCATCAAATATTACATAAGAAATGTTTTTTAAAAAGTGATTTACATTGAGTTTATGAATTTATGGTCTAATGATTCACATAAGATGGGTGAAAGTATTTGAAAAATTAATCTCTGGACTGTCACCAAAATCTGTCTCTTTAGCAAATTAATTGACCCTTCAGTTTCAATTTCCTTGGAGAGTCGTTTTAATATTGCTAAGGTGCCTTCTGCTCTCATGTACTCTAATATATATATAATACACTTCGTTGAATCTAAGACACCATCAATTGTTATTTTCATTATTATTTTGTGTAGGATTAAGAAAAAAATGGTACCAAATGAACTGTACCATACTATTAATTTAAGAAAGTGTCCTAGTTTTAGAAATAAAATATACAAAAGACTCTGTATCCTAGAAATATTTGAGTATATTCTGTGTGTACACAAATATATGTCTTTATGTGATGGCAAGGATTTCCTATCAACCTGACCCATCACCAAACCCACAAGTTACTTTTATTTTGTACCTGAAATGGTTCTGCCTCCACATACAGCAATAAAGCAAGATAAAAGCTATAAGCTCATGATGGCATCCACACATGACTATGTGGCTCTGAGATTGTTTCCACTGAAGTTTCTCTTTTCAAAGGGATCTTTGAATTCCTAGTCACATGAACTTTGAGAAGACTGGATATGGTCCTGAATGTTTTAAATCATAGATCCTATCATGCTATACTTAGTTGTGGGTTTGAAATGACAGCAGAGCTTTTCTGACTAGGAGGTGATGAAAGTTGCACTGTATATGAATATAAAATCATTATTCATCATAAGAAAGAAAACATATTGAGTGTATATGGTCACTAAAAGAGCTTGTTATTTCTATGTAAGTTCTATAAACTATCATGAAAATTGTATTTGTATACACTAAATCCTTGCAGCACCTTCGATTCATATTTTATTTAATTCTAAAAATTATCATTTGGTAATGTTCAGAAAAGGGAAAGGAGTTATCACCTAATTCTGAGATTTAGTCAATGTTATTTTAATAGCAGAGAACTGGAATTAAATGTATATGTAGATTGTGACTTTCAAAATCTTTAAGGTCAATGTTCTTTTTTTTTAAGGTTTTATTTATTCATGAGAGACACAGAGAGAGAGGCAGAGACAAAGGCAGAGGGAGAAGCAGGTTCCATACAGGGAGCCTGACGCGGGACTCGATCCTTGGTCTCCAGGATTCCCGTCCTGGGCTGAAGGCAGAGCTAAACTGCTGAGCCACCAAGGCTGCCCTAAGGTCAATGTTCTATTAGAAAAAAATTTCAAATGCAAATATTAAGTTGAATATTTGAACCAAAGTTTTAAAGATGGATCGTTTAAGATTAACAATAATAAATACTTCCAGAAATTAAAAAATCATCTCATTTTGAAAGTTGAAAAGGTTTAAAAGAATAGTTAAAATAGATTGAAATTTTAAAAATATAAAACAGAAATTCTAAAAAGCAGCTCATTTTTAATGTAGTCAATTACACATGCCTATACAGAATAGTACATGTATATATTGAAGATGTGATGAATGATGAAACTTGCATTTTTAATAAACATCTAAGCTATAAATCGAAATAGATGCTATTTCTGTCAAAAATGCACCTTACAACAAAAATTCTTAATCTTAATTAAGAACTTAGTTCTTAACCTCTGAATATACTCTAAAGGTATGAATCAGTCTGTAAAACATGTACACATATTGTTGCATTCACTTTTCTCGAAGGCGATAGCTCTTGTCATATTCTCATAGGGACCCATGACCCCAACAAGATTAAAAATAGCTACAGAAATTTACACCCTACTGCCAGTGACACTGCCATTTTACAAAGGGTTTTTAGGATTACAATTGAGAATCAGCTACAGAACTTGGTGCCCACTCCATAAATTCATCAAGGATGGCACTTCTTGAATTCTTAAGGTAGATTTGACTTGAGGAAATAGCCAAAACATACACAGATATGTTTAATAAACGAGGAGGACAATCTAGCTGGTAAACAACATTTTGCACCAAAATTTGAAATGACCATAAAATATGAAACTGAATGGATGACTGTCTTTGAAAACCATTTTCAAGTTACGAGATGTACAAAATCCACTAGTAATAAAGGTAAGCCCTGACCACTATTTAGAGTTGCAGTAGAAGGTCATTTTGGTGTAAAAGTTCCAAGGGGTCTAAACAAGATAAATGCTATTTGCAAACCCCCAAGCCTGAAATATTTGCTCTGTAGCATGTAAACATTCATCCACAAGTCTCCTACCTTCATACAACAGTTGCACAGAAATCACAATTGCCTGGATTTCCTCTGATTCTTGTAAACTGATTCAATTGCACCAAGCAAAATATTTATCCCAGCCTCCTTATTTGAATGGCTGGTTTATTATGTGAAGCAATTAAAATAAAGTAGTTTTTCCTTCACCTGAACAGTGTGTTTATCCAAATAAATTAGTGTCTCCACAGCTGATTATGATCTCATTGAAGCTTTGCAGTGACTATTCCTCTATATAGGTGAAATGTGTCCTGCAATACATTCCCAGAGTATTCAGATGGCAATGATCTAACCTATGCTAGGTTTCAGTGCAGCTGGACATACAAAGCTGATCTATATTTACCTGAAAAGTAACCAGGTCTGTAGGACAGGACATTTCCCTTAGCATCGGGAGGCCAGACTCCCAGACTCAGTTGGTCATTTGTCTTCATTATGCAATCATTAACCCCCATTAAAAGGGGGCCAAGCATTCCCAGAGTTATGGAATGGGGGTACTAACAGTCTCTGAGACGCGACTGGCAAAACTACCATCATGTCCCACCAACTGTTTCTGTTAGAAAACACACACCACATTCCAAACAATAACTCTTGTAAATCAGCTTATTCCTACATTGAGGTGTAGGTGTAATTTCTCTGCAGGTGGTTATGGAAAATACAAGCAAAAAGGAGGATCAGTCTTGACAGGTGGATACAGATGGATCTACAATGACAAGCTCTGTAACTCCAGGAAAACCCATTCACCTTACATGATCTTGGTTTCTACACCTAGGAACTGAGGTTATTGAGCCAGATAATCTCTCTAAATGCCTTTTGAAGCCAATCTGTTGATTTGCTCACATTATTTCTTTGTTCCGACAACATCTCTCTATAAACGTTCAGGCTTCCCTCGTTATATGACTACCTGAGTTGGACTATTCTCACTCCAAAATTTTTACTATTAATAAAATAAAGGTTAATGGTGGGGGAAGTAGTGCCGTGTGACATTGGTGCCACACTGGCCATCGTTAACTCTGTGACTCGACGAAGAATCATCACAATGTCTAATAGAACAGCTGGATATGAAGCCAGACTGGACCGTGATGGAAAAAGAAATGCTTAATTACCTTCTCCATCAAGTTAATTTTTCCCCCTTGGCAATGTAAACAAAGGCAAATCTGCTCTTGTTTCCAGTTGTCTGTGACCTGCTATCCTTGACTCCTTGACCTCCATCCTTCCTATTCCTTTCTGATCTTGCTTCCCTCTCTCTTGCTAAGCCTTGCACAGCAGGATTTCTTGCCATTCTTTTTTTTTTTTTTTTTTTTTTTTAATCTGACTAGACCATAGGCATGAAAAGTAGCTATGGTTCTAGATATAAACTGACTTGGAGTTCTATTAAAATATTCATCTATAAATCAGGGAGTGTTTTATTTACACTTTTTAATTCAATCTGATAAGGAAAAGTCTTTGAGAGAACATTCCCTGTAGGAGAAATGATGAAGGCTTTTTGGAGCAGAGTCACAGCCTGGCCACTACTTCTCAGTTATTTTATTTTGTGGAGAGGTTGAAGAAGTAGACATATAGTCTGTCTCTGGGTTCATATGTGCTTCAACTTCTGAGCTCAGGTTCTTTTTAGTCAGATACTTGGGGAGTGTGGCTGAGATGCCAGGACCCAACACTGCTGAGAGCCAGAGTTTTCCTATATTCCTAATGGACTGAGTCAAAACTCACCCGTTGGAGCAGTGTTTTCTAGAGTCTTTTTTTTTTTTTCTTAAGGTTTATTTATTTATTCAGAGAGAGAGAGAATGAGAGAGAGAGAGAGAGAGAGAGAATGGCAGAGACATAGGCAAAGGGAGAAACAGGCTCTTTGCAGAAGCCGGATTCGGGACTCAATCCCAGATCCTGGGATCATGACCTGAGGCAAAGGCAGCCGCCCAACTGCTGAGCCACCAGGCATCCCATTTCTCGAGTCTTTTTTTCCCAAGCGATATAAAGGGACATGTTTAGAGACTAAGATAAGCATTTGGACCTTTTATGGAAGATACTCATTTTATGTGAGCTTCAAAGACCTGAATGATTTCTCCTTAGAACCTATTTGCTCCTCACATCTAGAAAAATCCACAAACCCATCCAAATGAAAATAGATGTGCTTTTTTTTTTTCAATTTTTTGTTTTCTTCAACATTCTGCTGTGCTATTGAATACAGTTCTGTAATATAAATGGCTGCAGAGTGGTTCCCTTTCTGGATCTACCACAAGCTGTTTTATCATTGCGTCTATTACTGGACATTCAAATTAATCCAATTTCCTGCAATTCTAAATAATCCTGTTGTTGTGATATTGGTGTCCCGATGCTGGGTTCACTCCACTCTTCTTTCCCTTACCTCTTCCCAGCCCACTCCCACCTCTGAGGTCTAGAGAGTTTAGATCTTGCCATAGCTAAGCCTTGTAGTAGACTATGCCCCACCAATATCCCACTGGGCTACTCCTGAGATCACAGCAGTTGGTTCCAGGAGATGGGCTTCTCTCTGAGACTCTGACTAAGGGCATTTTTCCATGGATTCGCCAGAAGTACCCCGCAGCCAATGCTCAACTAAAGGACTCAGGAGATACAACCTGTTTCCTCGCCTCTTTGGGAGACAATTTTGAATATGCTCTATACTTCTTAGAGAAATACAGCCACAGTTCCCCTCATTGATGTATCCTCTTTTGACTGTCCTCCCCCCACCTTTCCTCTCTGTGCTTCCTGGGATCACCTCTCAGATAGACCATTTGCCCCCATATCCTTGTCTGAGAATTTTGCTTTTGGAGATCCCAAACCAAGATAGCCAAGATAGTCACTAACCTGTCTTCTACTACCCAGTAGCTAAAATGTGAATGTTTACCTTATTCTGATTTATAGCTCTCTTATGCCATTCTACCTTTAATTAGAGAATGTTGGGGAAAGAGATTGCCTTGTTTGGCACCATCTAATCCTAGAAGCTGGGCCACAGATGACTGGTGAGGGATTGGCTCTGGGCAGTCATCTGTGGGTTGGCCAACAGACCTTAATGTGGCCAGCTCCACCTACCAGGAGAGAATTAATATTAGATTATGCTGAAACAAATCCATTAGATCCTCAGGAATCCGTTAGTCTTTATGGTAAAATAGACAAAGTTTGATGGCAAATAGACAAAGTTTCAAAACCTAGAGTGATTTAAAGGCAGAGAGTCACTGAAAAGAAAAGAAACACAACCCCCATGGGGAGGAAAAAAGAAGCATAATGAGTCACCTGGTGGCTTTAGAAGAGCAGAAAAAGGTAAAGAAGGTAGTAAGTTTGTGATGCTCCTTGAATAGACAGCTGTTTGAGGAGTTGCTGAGTCTTGGAGGAACCACTTGAGCTGCTGTTGCCTCTAGATGAGCCAGTTTTTGGGGCTGATGATGTGGTTTCCTTCCTTACTTGATGACTCCTACCAACTGCAGTCATCCCAATGTGTGTTGTTTTTGCAGATCTTGTGAGAGTTTGGCTCCACTTCCTTTGTTGTTCTTGCAAGTTCATTGTCTAATTTTAATGTGTACGGACATTTCAAACATTTCTAACGTGCCTTTTACAAATACTACTTTTAGAAGCGTGACATTCTTTTAGATCTATTTTTTAAAACACTCACCTTTTTAGGCATTTCAAAAGTACAGCACCCTCGTGAACCTTGTACACAGATTGAAAAATACTGAACCAAGAAACTTGGAGAAAGTTAAAGAGGGGAACAGCCTGTTCATGCAGAATAAAACAAGTTCAGTAAATTTCATTTTCTGATATGACCCTGGTGGGGGAAAAATCAGGTGACATCTGGTATTATAGGAAATGGGGTGTAGAGAGGCATTTGTATGATGAAGGCAATGTTTTGCCTCATAAACTGAGAAAAGTGTTAAAACAAAATACTGCAAAATGTGATTTTATGAGGACCTTGGGAAGCATACTAAGGATCAACTCAAAAGTGTTCTTTTTTATTTCCAGGAAGAAATAATAATAAAATAATTTACTTTAATCCACTAGATTTTACCTAGATTTTACACTAGATTTACCTGTGAGTTCTAGAAATCATTTTAATAGGTTTTTCTAACATAACCACTGACCATATTAGTCTGTTGGGCTGCCACAACAAAATAATGTAGACCGAGTGGTCTAAACAACAGAAATTTGTTTTTTCATAGCTCTGGAGGCTGGAAGTTCAAGATCAAGGCACTGGCTGATTGAGTCTCAGATGGGAGTGCTCTTCCTGATTTGTAGCAAGCTCCCTTCTTACTGCGTCTTCACATGGATCACTGCGTGTGCACATGGAAAGCCAGAGACTGCGATCTTTCTTTCTTTTTCTTAATAAGGCCACTAATCTCATCATGAGGACTCCACCTTGGGGACCTACTCTAAACGTACTTACCTCTCGAAGACCCTCCAAAGACCATCACCCTGGGGGCTGGGATTCAACATATGACACCTGTTTTGGGGGAGGACATGAGCATTCTCTCCATAACACTGACATGTGCATTTCTGTGCATGTATGTTTGAATGACTTATTTAACTTTTTTTTTTTTTTTTAAGATTTTACTTTTAAGTAATTTCTACACCCAGTGTGGGGCTCGAAACTACAACTCTGAGATCAAGAGTCACACGCTCTACCAACAGAGACAGATAGGTGCCCCTAATTATTGAATGTGAGCTATTAGTGTTGATATTCCTGCTGTACCTCAGAACAAAGTCTCAACATGGCTGTGGAAATAGAATCTTCCCTAAATGTAAGGTTCTCTTTCCCCACCTCAAGTCTATGGAGTTAATTTTCATTGATCCTTAAACTGTATCAAGTAGTCACTGTTTGGATAGCATGAATAAAGTGATAAGAAAAGCTAGGGTAATATCCAGAACAATAACTGGCATTGGTGTCAGCTAATCAGAATGGGCATGTCCACCGGGGCAGGGTCCTGGAGCCCGCTATGTCCGGGATGACAGGATGGTAGTGAGAGTTACTTGCAAAGAGGGGAGCTTAAGTCACTGTTTGCCAAACACCATGTAAATATTTTGGCATTTTAAAAGTACTTGCAGCAGTACCAGAGTATACTGGCAGATTATCAGTTCTGCTTATTGTACACAGCTCTATTGATAAGTTTCCAAAAACAGATAGTGAGAACAGTTTAATAACCAACAGTCTCTGATGTTCTCATATTGGTGGAAAAATGAAGAGTAGCTTTATTATTATAGACTGAAATCTACAATGTAAGGATTCAATAATCCTCAAACACACATTTGTGGTCACATCTTATTTCATGGCTATACCTGATAAAGCACCACTAAATAGAATCAGTGGAAACTTTAGGTTAGTAGTACCTCTGTCTAGAACCCTGCATCCTATCCAGGCCAGCATCATATCCCCTGCCCCACCGCCCTGCCCATCCTATTCTACTGTTCCCTGCCTAACTGGTGAGGAAAACACATCTGATCAGCGTGAGCAAGTGAGTAGCTGAAGCTGATGGCTTCATGGCTGTCTATGCTGTGAGATGTAGGGGGACACCTATTCCAAAATAACCACTGTGTCACTCATTGTTCCCACAGAAGCATGTCATTCTTTTGGGACTTGAAACTTCTTTCTTTGGGGACTTAGAAAAATGCAGATCAAGGAGGGGCAAGATGGCAAAAGAGTAGGGTCCCCAAGTCACCTGTCCCCACCAAATTACCTAGATAACCTTCAACTCATCCCGAAAATCTATGAATTCGGCCTGAGATTTAAAGAGAGAACAGCTGAAACGCTACAGGGAGAAGAGTTCGCGCTTCTATCAAGGTAGGAAGACAGGAAAAAAGAATTAAAGAAACAAAAGGCCTCCAAGGGGGAGGGGCCCCGCGAGGAGCCGGGCTCAGGCCGGGGCAAGTGTCCCCAGGACAGGAGAGCCCTGACCCGGAGAAGCAGGAGCTGCACCAACCTTCCCGGGGGAAAGGGGCTCACAGGGAGGTGGAGCAGGACCCCAGGAGGGCGGGGATGCCCTCGGGCTCCGGAGACACTAACAGACACCTGCGCCCCAGGAGAGTGCGCCGAGCTCCCTAAGGGCTGCAGCGCGCACGGCGGGACCCGGAACAGCTCGGAGAGGCTCGGGGGCGGCTCCGCGGAGGGGGCTGCAGGGCGGGAGCGCGAATCCAACAGAACAGACCCGGAGCACAGGGCGCCGGGACACAGCCCAGGATCCCGCCTCCCCCGGGACAGGCAGAGGCCGGGAGGGCCCAGGACCCCAAGGACGCTCCTGCCCAGAGCTGAGCAGATCAGCGCCCCGCCCCGGAGCCTCCAGGCCCTGCAGACGGAGTTCCTGCCAGAGCTGAATCCAGGTTTCCAGAGCTGGCCCCACCACTGGGGCTGTTCCTCCTGGGGCCTCACGGGGTAAACAACCCCCACTGAGCCCTGCACCAGGCAAGGGCAGAGCAGCTCCCCCAAGTGCTAACACCTGAAAATCAGCACAACAGGCCCCTCCCCCAGAACACCAGCTAGACGGACAACTTCCAGGAGAAGCCAAGGGACTTAAAGTACACAGAATCAGAAGATACTCCCCCGTGGTTTTTTTTTCTTTCTTTTTTTTTTTTTTTTTTTTTGCTTTTTGATTTGTTTGCTTCCCCCACCCCTTTTTTTCCTTTCTTTCTTTCTCTTTATCTTTTTCTTCTCTTTTTTCCTTTTTTCTTCCATTTTTCTTTTTTCTTTTTCTCTTTTCTTTCCTTCTTTCTCTCTCTTTTTCTCCTTTTCCCAATACAACTTGTTTTTGGCCACTCTGCACTGAGCAAAATGACTAGAAGGAAAATCTCACCTCAAAAGAAAGAATCAGAAACAGTCCTCTCTCCCACAGAGTTACAAAATCTGGATTACAATTCAATGTCAGAAAGCCAATTCAGAAGCACTACTATACAGCTACTGGTGGCTCTAGAAAAAAGCATAAAGGACTCAAGAGACTTCATGGCTGCAGAATTTAGATCCAATCAGGCAGAAATTAAAAATCAATTGAATGACATGCAATCCAAACTAGAAGTCCTAACAACCAGGGTTAACGAGGTGGAAGAACGAGTGAGTGACATAGAAGACAAGTTGATGGCAAAGAGGGAAACTGAGGAAAAAAGAGACAAACAATTAAAAGACCATGAAGATAGATTAAGGGAAATAGACGACAGCCTGAGGAAGAAAAACCTATGTTTAATTGGTGTTCCCGAGGGCGCTGAAAGGGCCAGAGGTCCAGAATATGTATTTGAACAAATCCTAGCTGAAAACTTTCCTAATCTGGGAAGGGAAACAGGCATTCAGATCCAGGAAATAGAGAGATTCCCTCCCCCCCCCCCCAAAATCAATAAAAACCGTTCAACACCTCAACATTTAATAGTTAAGCTTGCAAATTCTAAAGATATGGAGAAGATCCTTAAAGCAGCAAGAGACAAGAAATCCCTGACTTTTATGGGGAGGAGTATTAGGGTAACTGCAGACCTCTCCACAGAGACCTGGCAGGCCAGAGAGGGCTGGCAGGATATTTTCAGGGTCCTAAATGAGAAGAACATGCAGCCAAGAATACTTTATCCAGCAAGGCTCTCATTCAAAATGGAAGGAGAGAAAAGAGCTTCCAAGACAGGCCTGGAACTGAAAGAATATGTGACCTCCAAATCAGCTCTGCAAGAAATTTTAAGGGGGACTCTTTAAGAAGTTTAAAGAAGAAGAAGTTCAGTGGAACAATCCACAAAAACAAGGACTGAATAGATATCATGATGACACTAACTCATAACTGTCAATAGTAACTCTGAACGTGAATGGGCTAATGACCCCATCAAAAGGCACAGGGTGTCAGACTGGATAAAAAAGCAGGACCCATCTATTTGCTGTCTACAAGAGACTCATTTTAGACAGAAGGACACCAACAACCTGAAAATAAAAGGTTGGAGAACCATTTACCATTCAAATGGTCCTCAAAGAAAGCAGGGGTAGCCATCCTTATATCAGATAAACTAAAATTTACCCCGAAGACTGTAGTGAGAGATGAAGAGGGACACTATATCATACTTAAAGGATCTATCCAACAAGAGGACTTAACAAACCTCAATATATATGCCCCGAATGTGGGAGCTACCAAATATATCAATCAATTAATAACCAAAGTGAAGAAATACTTAGATAATAATACACTTATACTTGGTGACTTCAATCTAGCTCTTTCTACCCTCGATAGGTCTTCTAAGCACAACATCTCCAAAGAAATGAGAGCTTTAAATGATACACTGGACCAGATGGATTTCACAGATATCTACAGAACTTTACATCCAAACTCAACTGAATACACATTCTTCTCAAGTGCACACGGAACTTTCTCCACAATAGACCACATACTGGGTCACAAATCGGGTCTGAACCGATACCAAAAGATTGGGATTGTCCCCTGCATATTCTCAGACTATAATGCCTTGAAATTAGAAATAAATCACAACAAAAAGTTTGGAAGGACCTCAGAAACGTGGAGGTTAAGGACCATCATGCTAAATGATGAAAGGGTCAACCAGGAAATTAAGGTAGAATTAAAAAGATTCATGGAAACTAATGAGAATGAAGATACAACCGTTCAAAATCTTTGGGATGCAGCAAAAGCAGTCCTAAGGGGCAAATACATCGCAATACAAGCATCCATTCAAAAACTGGAAAGAACTCAAATACAAAAGCTAACCTTACACATAAAGGAGCTAGAGAAAAAACAGCAAATAGATCCTACACCCAACAGAAGAAGAGAGTTAATAAAGATTCGAGCAGAACTCAACGAAATCGAGACCAGAAGAACTATGGATCAGATCAACAAAACCAGGAGTTGGTTCTTTGAAAGAATTAATAAGATAGATAAACCATTAGCCAGCCTTATTAAAAAGAAGAGAGAGAAGACTCAAATTAATAAAATCATGAATGAGAGGAGAGATCACTACCAACACCAAGGAAATACAAACAATTTTAAAAACATATTATGAACAGCTATATGCCAATAAATTAGGCAATCTAGAAGAAATGGACGCATTCCTGGAAAGCCACAAACTACCAAAACTGGAACAGGAAGAAATAGAAAACCTGAACAGGCCAATAACCCAGAAGGAAATTGAAGCCGTCATCAAAAACCTCCCAAGACACAAAAGTCCAGGGCCAGTTGGCTTTCCAGGGGAATTCTATCAAACGTTTAAAGAAGAAACCATACCTATTCTACTAAAGCTGTTTGGAAAGATGGAAAGAGATGGAATACTTCCAAATTCATTCTATGAGGTCAGCATCACCTTAATTCCAAAACCAGACAAAGACCCCACCAAAAAGGAGAATTATAGACCAATATCCCTGATGAACATGGATGCAAAAATTCTCAACAAGATACTAGCCAATAGGATCCAACAATACATTAAGGAAATTATTCACCATGACCAAGTAGGATTTATCCCTGGGACACAAGGCTGGTTCAACACTCGTAAAACAATCAATGTGATTCATCATATCAGCAAGAGAAAAACCAAGAACCATATGATCCTCTCATTAGATGCAGAGAAAGCATTTGACAAAATACAGCATCCATTCCTGATCAAAGCTCTTCAGAGTGTAGGGATAGAGGGAACATTCCTCGACATCTTAAAAGCCATCTACGAAAAGCCCACAGCAAATATCATTCTCAATGGGGAAGCACTGGGAGCCTTTCCCCTGAGATCAGGAACACGACAGGGATGTCCACTCTCACCACTGCTGTTCAACATAGTACTGGAAGTTCTAGCCTCAGCAATCAGACAACAAAAAGACATTAAAGGCATTCAAATTGGGAAAGAAGAAGTCAAACTCTCCCTCTTCGCAGATGACATGATACTCTACATAGAAAACCCAAAAGTCTCCACCCCAAGATTGCTAGAACTCATACAGCAATTCGGTAGCGTGGCAGGATACAAAATCAATGCCCAGAAATCAGTGGCATTTCTATACACTAACAATGAGACTGAAGAAAGAGAAATTAAGGAGTCGATCCCATTTACAATTGCACCCAAAAGCATAAGATACCTAGGAATAAACCTAACCAAAGAGGGAAAGGATCTATACCCTAAAAACTATAGAACACTTCTGAAAGAAATTGAGGAAGACACAAAGAGATGGAAAAATATTCCATGCTCATGGATTGGCAGAATTAATATTGTGAAAATGTCAATGTTACCCAGGGCAATTTACACGTTTAATGCAATCCCTATCAAAATACCATGGACTTTCTTCAGAGAGTTAGAACAAATTATTTTAAGATTTGTGTGGAAGCAGAAAAGACCCCGAATAGCCAGGGGAATTTTAAAAAAGAAAACCATATCTGGGGGCATCACAATGTCATATTTCAGGTTGTACTACAAAGCTGTGGTCATCAAGACAGTGTGGTACTGGCACAAAAACAGACACATAGATCAATGGAACAGAAGAGAGGACCCAGAAGTGGACCCTCAACTTTATGGTCAACTAATATTCTGTAAAGGAGGAAAGACTATCCATTGGAAGAAAGACAGTCTCTTCAATAAATGGTGCTGGGAAAATTGGACATCCACATGCAGAAGAATGAAACTAGACCACTCTCTTGCACCATACACAAAGATAAACTCAAAATGGATGAAAGATCTAAATGTGAGACAAGAGTCCATCAAAATCCTAGAGGAGAGCACAGACAACACCCTTTTTGAACTTGGCCACAGTAACTTCTTGAAAGATACATCCACGAAAGCAAAAGAAACAAAAGCAAAAATGAACTAATGGGACTTCATCAAGGTAAGAAGGTTTTGCACAGCAAAGGATACAGTCAACAAAACTAAACGACAACCTACAGAAGGGGAGAAGTTATTTGCAAACGACCTATCAGATAAAGGGCTAGTTTCCAAGATGTATAAAGAACTTATTAAACTCGACACCAAAGAAACAAACAATCCAATCATGAAATGGGCAAAAGACATGAAGAGAAATCTCAAAGAGGAAGACATAGACATGGCCAACAAGCACATGAGAAAATGCTCTGCATCACTTGCCATCAGGGAAATACAAATCAAACCCACAATGAGATACCACCTCACACCAGTGAGAATGGGGAAAATTAACAAGGCAGGAAACCACAAGTGTTGGAGAGGATGCGGAGAAAAGGGAACCCTCTTACACTGTTGGTGGGAATGTGAACTGGTGCAGCCACTCTGGAAAACTGTGGAGGTTCCTCAAAGAGTTAAAAATAGACCTTCCCTATGACCCAGCAATTACACTGTTGGGGATTTACCCCAAAGATACAGATGCAATGAAACGCCGGGACACCTGCACCCCGATGTTTATAGCAGCAATGGCCACAATAGCCAAACTGTGGAAGGAGCCTCGGTGTCCAACGAAAGATGAATGGATAAAGAAGATGTGGTCTATGTATACAATGGAATATTCCTCAGCCATGAGAAACGACAAATACCCACCATTTGCTTCAACGTGGATGGAACTGGAGGGTATTATGCTGAGTGAAGTAAGTTAATCGGAGAAGGACAAACAGTGTATGTTCTCATTCATTTGGGGAATATAAATAATAGTGAAAGGGAATAGAAGGGAAGGGAGAAGAAATGTGTGGGAAATATCAGAAAGGGAGACAGAACATAAAGACTCCTAACTCTGGGAAATGAACTAGGAGTGGTGGAAGGGGAGGAGGGCGGGGGATGGGGGTTAATGGGTGACGGGCACTGAGGGGGGCACTTGACAGGATGAGCACTGGGTGTTATTCTGTATGTTGGTAAATTGAACGCCAATAAAAAATAAATTTATTAAAAAAAAAGAAAGAAATATGCAGATCATCTTGAAGGATTCTACTTGAGGCCAATTTGCTGTTATGACTTAATAATCAAATAGTCCTGGGGGGCACCTGGGGGCTCAGTCAGGTTAAGTGTCTGACTCTTGTTTTAGGTTCAGGTCATGATTTCAGGGTCATGAGATTGAGCCCTATGTGGGGCTCCATGCTCAGCAGGGAGTCTGCTTGAGATTTTTTCCCTCTGTCCCTCCCCCCATTCACACACTCTCTCTCCCTGTCTCTCTCTTTCTCAAATAAATAATCTCTAAAATAAATAATCAAATGGGTCTGATACCAGCTAAGAATAAGAAAAGGATGGCACTGTGCAGAAACCAACAATGGGGGAAAGACTTTAATGAAACTGAGGATGGAAGAGAGCATCAGGGCAGTGTATGTTTATCTTCTAGTTCAGATAAGTACTAAATAGGTCATTTTAAGGGAAAATCTCTGTTGTCTAGGAGGTACAACAGAGGGGGGATGTTGCCGCATTATACTGTATGTCATTTCCTTTACTGAACGCTTCCCAAAAAAGTGTATTCATGATTTGTGAGTAAAAAAACCCCACTGGAATCCTCAACTTTTCATTGAAGATACACATATATAAAGATAAGTGGAAGTTTCATGAAATATACAGCTTGATGGATTATTACAAATTGAACACCCTTGTATAACCATCACCACCTCAAGAAACACAACATATTCAGTATCCTAGCAGCTCTGCTCATCCTCCCTTTCAGCCACTGACCTCCTCTCCAAAAACCACCACTCTGACTTCTGACGGCATTTATCAGTTCATTTATCAGTTGTCTCTCTTTTTAGACTTTATATAAATGGAATGGCATACAATGCAAGCTCTTCTCTGGTTTCTTTTGCTCAACATTATGTTGGTGAAATTCATTCATATGGTTGCTTGGGAAAATGAATTTTACTTGTGCTATGAAGGCTGGCCAAGTCAATAGATCCTGTGGTGAATTTATTGCAAGAGTGAAAATAATGTTTTTTTTCTTTTTTTCAAACATCAAACATTCACTGCTTCCCCATACTTTGCCTTTAACTTATTATTTCCTTACTACAATGGTTCTTAAGCATTAGTGTGCACTGGGTCCCCTGGAGGGATTTTTAACACTCAGGCTGCTGAGCCTCTCTCCAAGAGCATCTGATGGTATAGGTCTGGGGTGAGGCCTGAGAGACTGCATTTCTAAGAACTTCTCAGGTGATATTGATCCTGCTGCTCCATGGACCACTGCGAAAATACATTGAATTTGTTAGCCAAAGCCCCATCTGTATGTGTTTTTCTTCTGTATCTAAGTCAACTTGTATTTAGAGTAAGACTTTTAAAATAAGCATCCTCATATGGACTGCCCACATTGCAGGGAGTGCAGTACCTCATATGCGGTAAGGAGGGACACAGCTCCAAGAGGGGCTGAATATGTGAGACCCATATCAACATGGAAAGATGTGAGAGCCATTTCAGAGCATCTCTTTTTTAACTTTGGATATACTAGATCTTACTGCTAAAAATCTGAACCGCCTTGTAGCTTCATATGTACCCAGGAAATAAAAATAAATAAATAAATAAATAAATAAATAAATAAATAAATAAATAAATAAATAAAACAACCTGCCCAAGTGTCAAGAAAGGCCCAGGTCATATCACTACTGGTTACCAAATCCTGCAGCAAGAGCTCCCAAAGAATCAAGCTTCAAGACTAAAAGTGTTAAACCATATTTCCTCCCAAGCTAATTCTAGATACTGTCCAAGACATTAGCCACCAGCCCCATGTAGCCAGTAAGTCCTTGCAATGTGGTAAGCCTGAGTGACATATTCTGCAAGTGTAAAATATGCAACTGAATCTTACAGACTCAGTACAAAAAAAAAAAAAAAAAAGAATGTAAAATATATCATCAATTTCTATATTGACTTCATGATGAAATTATTCTATTTTGGATATATTTGTTAAATAAAATATATTATTAAAACAATTTTCACCTTTTCCTTTTTCATTCCTTAATGTGGCTATTAGAAAATTTAAAATTTCATATATAGCTCTCATTTGTGGCTCATATTCATCTCTATGGGACAGTGTTGTTCTAGGGAACTTAGTATTAGCATGAGTTATACAAATAATTAAAGATGTGTGTATTTGAAGGCCAATGCTAATAGGGATAACTGGGGAGAAGAGTCTATCTAATTAGGTATAATCAGAGAGGATGTTCTGAGAAGGAATTAGAGGAAGGAATAAGATGATAAACTTGTAACAACCACCACACTAAAAAAACTATTTACACCCCAACACTATCCAATAGTTGAAAATTTTTATTTCGTATTGATTTGACCCAAACTTCTTAGTCTGGCATTTAGGGTTCTCTACAATGAGGGCTCTAACTTAGCAACTAACTAATGAGTGGATGGATGGATCCATCATGAAGCCAAGTGGATCTATTCATTGTACATAAAATAGGTTGTCCAATGTCCTACTTCCACTCTTTCATGGATGCTTTTCCTTTCAATGATAATAACTTCTTTCTACTTTATTACCTTTGTGTATCTTTCAAATCCCATCTCAAATGTCATATTCTCTACTTGCATTTCATTGATAATCCCGGGCTAGAGATGCTCCTTGACTCGCAGCTCCTCTAATATGTTTCAGTGTAATCCTTCGTTGGTGCTTGTCATGCTTTGTCTAGTTGTTTAGCTGTCTTACATGCTAACTATGTGGCCTTGGATCACTTACCTCACTGCATGATGCTTCACTTCCCTCGTCTGTACAGTGCAATGATAGCTGCATTTATATCACAGATGAGAGTGGAATGAGTGAAAACATGTTCTTAGAATAGCATCTGGTGTATAACAAGTTAGATAAATATTAGCTACTACTATTTTTGTTGTGCTGATATTGGCTATGTAACTAACACCTACATATCTCCTTTTTCTATCTAGATTATAACTTCCTCAAAGGGCAAGAACTGTATTTTCTTCCTTATATTGCAGAAAGTCTTACAAATATCTATTGATGGCCATAAAAACCCTCATACACTTTAAAGCTTTATTTTTAAAAAAATATTTTATCCATTTATTTAAGAGAGAGAGAGAGAACAAACAGAGAGGATGAGCAGAGGCAGAGGGACAAGCAGACTCTGTGCTGAATGCAGAGCTGGATGTGGGGCTCGATCCCACAACCCTGGAGAACATGACTTGCGATGAAATCAAGAGTCAGACACACATCGACTGAGCCACCCAGGCAACACAACACCCATACATTTTAATTGGTACCTTTATAGGCCAGACTATATACTAATCACAGACAAATGATCAACAACATAGACAAGGTCCTTTCCTCCATGAAATTAGGTTATATTGGAGAGAGATGGACAAAGGGCAAGTATGCAAAAGAAAAAGAGGTTTACATAGTTATAGAGAGCAATAAGTGTTAGGAAGTGATAAGCAGCAGGCTGGGATGAAGGTTTAATGGAGGAAGGTTCCATCTAAAAAGATGATCAGGGAACCATGATGAGCATAAAGCATAGTGAGAGGAGAGAAAGTTCTGTGAGATAAGAATGGAGAGACAAGTAGAGTTTATAATGGTGTACCTTCCAGGTTACAGTTAGGTGTCTACATTTACTTTGAGGGAAACATGAAGGTATTACAGGAATTCAAGAAAGAGTGGGCTGTAACCTATTTATTTCGTTTTGTTAGTGGCAGAGGCCTAGGAGCAGTCACCTTTATTGTGACTTATGAAATGAGATCATATTCAAGTACAATATATTAATATGACCATTATTTTTTTTACCTTCAGCTGACTTATATAGGGTTCAAATATATACACTTGACCTTAGACTCATTAAAACCAGCTATCTGTGTCACACGACTATGTGAAATCCAAGACCAAGATATAATAAGGTATCTGCCAGTAGGAAAACCAATAAGCAAACTCATGAATCAGAGTTCCATTGAGCCTCTATTGTGATACCTGCTCATTTATTAGCATATGTAAAGACCCCATTGTTCATGACAGGTATCAGTTTTGAGGGAACCACTATAAATGTGATTCTGGAATAAGGAAGGATATAAAGAATGAATAAAAATGATAGAGTGAATCGGTTGTAAAACAGCATGCAAATCCAAACATATGATCATTTAGTCCTAGACATTACTGTCTTTAAAATATCAGAGGGGGTGCCTGGGTGACTTAATTGGTAGAGCATCTGACTCTTGATATCCAGTTGTGATCTCAGGATCATGGGATTGAACACCACGTCAGGCTCTGTGCTCAGTGGGGAATCTGCTTGAGGATTCTGTCTCCCCCTTCTTGCTTGCTTGTGAACTCTCTGATTCTAAGAGAAATACATACATACATACATAAATCTTAAAAAAAAATACAGCAGACAACTTAACACATACCATTGTCCTTGAAAACAGAAATGTGGAAAAAACCCAAGTAGTTACCACTCACTTTTTCCTTGTGGGATTAGCTGGTATCCCATAAAGCCTTACTGTTATGTGTGTGTTTCTTAATATGGAGCAGACTCACAGCATAAGGAGAAAAAAACCCCACAGAAATGAAAGACTTTTATTGTTTTTTTTCTCAAAAAGTTTCAAGTTTATTCTTTTGTCCTCAATACTTGGGTAGCCCTGGGCTAGTTACTCATCCTGAATCTTGGTTGCCTTATTTGTAAAATCAGGAAAATAAAATAGAAATAACAATGATGACAGTGACTAATAATAATAATACCACCACTCATCTCTAGGACATAATGGGTACCTATTCAACAAATCCATTTCCCTCATCTTAGTAGTCATATGAGAAGGAAAAACCTGCAGGACTCAGGAAGATCTCTCCTGTAGCCCAGGGTCATGTGACCAAGTTCTGGCCAACAAAAAGTGGGCAGAAGTGCTGGGTGACACGTTTAGGCCTGGTCATAAAAAACCCTGCTGTGCAACCGTTTTGTTCTCCTCCATATTTGCTAACTGGATGTCAAGAATCAGGACAACTTTGAGGGCCAGAGGCTGGAAATCACAAGCTTCCATCAGGTTGAGCCCCTGAATGACAGCATGGAACTCTACCTCCCACCGTGGACTTTACGCATATGAGAAAAAAATTTCTCTAGTGTCAGTTTGACATTTATGTTACAGCAGCTAGTGTTACCTAACTCATAGTCCATCTAAAAGAGTCATTGAAAGAATTAAGTGAGATGATGATATTTTGGCACTGTATTTTTCTGATTGCCATTATTATTCAAATCCAACTAATTAGGATCTATGTACAAAGTTCTTAGAACACATGATTTCTTTATTCATCTGAAAGAATTTCCAAAGTAAAGGAAAAACTAGCAAAGATAACATGACATGACAGAAAAGGTATTTTGAGGGTGAGGAAGAGGAATATAATGATTATTTTTGACATCTCACTTCCATTTTTTTTTCTCTTGAAAAACTAGCAGAAAACTTGTGGAAACAACAGTCAAATCTAGTTTCCCATGGGGTCATAGCTTATGCTTAGGAAGAAGATTTTTTCCTTTATTATTTTCCTTCCAGAAATCATATTATATGGTCTGATAAGAAGATAAAATCTTTGCAGTTAGAATTGTACTTAAAGAAACAGGGCATAGGGCCACCTTATGGACTATAAGCAAATTCCTGGTTTCCTTACACTTGATGAAAAAGAGAGATTGTGGGGTTGGAAGCATGGTTCAAAGAGGAGACCCATTAGGTAGGAGGAGGACAAAAGCATTAAAGAGGGAAGAATCGATGTTTCACAGAATAAAGTGGGAGCAGGATCAGATATGTTCTCTTAGCTGAACCTTGGCAGAAGTGCCAGGGAGAAAATGGGAAAGGGCTCAGACCATGGCCAAAGAAGGCTGTCAAGAAGAAGGCTCTTCTGGCTAATCCTAGTAAACAAAGGTTTTAGGCAGTAGATTAGTACTTACAGATCCAAGTTCTCTAGACTAGTCTACACCAGGACTTCTAGTGGGAAGGAAGCCCCAGACAGCAGAAAACAGGAAGCAGGAAACTGCAGAATAAGAAAATAGAGTTGCTTCTTTTCCTGAAAGTGAAGAGGGATTCAGAGAAATCCAGTACAGGACGCTAGAGTGGTCTCAGCTCCTTACGGGTCTACTCTGAGGAAGAGGTTAACAGAAATGTGTGTTATTACATAGTTAAGGTAGTTATTGAGGGAATACTTAGAATTGATTCTGTTTCACACTGTGGTTGGGGTAGATAGTACTTATGGATAGTTGGTGAACTGAAGGAATTTAATGGCTATTGAAACATGCCTTTTGAAAAACTTAGATGAGTCTGCCAGGAGCCCAGAAACATCCTAAATCATAGAGCAAGCTGGGAGAAGTGTTGCCTTGCCCAGATTTATTTGAGTCTCAAAACACAATGTGTGCACACGTGTGTGTATGTGTGCACATGAGTTGTTTTGTGTGTGCACATGTGTATGTGAGTGTTACTATAGTTTCTGCCTGTCTTTCCACTTTAATGTGACACATCTAGTGCAAAACATCAGGGCAAATTTCTAAATGAAATAGGAAGACGAACTTTTCGGTAAATGCCAACGCTTGTTAGTAAACCTTGTCTTTGTACTTGATTAAAATGCCTTCCAGTCTCCACCACTAGCTAGCCAATTATTTCTTCCTTTTTGTTAAGAAATGCAGCTGTTCTGAGACATTCTCTGTCTTTTTGAGCTCTCTGTCTCTTGCAATAAATATGCCCCCCGGCAACAGTGGTGGAAAGAATAGATGACAACAAGTATCATTAGGAACGAGGCAGGACAACATATTTCTGCTTGTGAAAATATCTATTGTCAAAAACTATGATAGGCTACATCCTTTTCTGAAACTCGGGAGAACGTTTCCTCAATAACACTGTAGTATCACAAATTTAAGAAATTCAGACCTCATTTTTTAAAAAGCAATCTTATCATTGCTTTTTTTGTATTATTATAGTGATCATGATTTATTGAATGTTTGAAAGTTTTATGTTAAACTCCTTTGAATAGGATGGGGAATTGTTTCCCAAAGTGTTTCCCAATTGTTTTTTGGATTTAAAAATATTCTACATATAAAAAGAGTAAGAAGCAGAACATTTTCTGATGGGATTTGGTCAGTTACTTTGAGCTTCTCAGTGTATATGAGCATGTTGAAGGCTCTGAAAAATCTGTAGAAACCACTCAACTTTGTCTAACCTTGTAGATTTGAAAAATTTTTGACTGTGGCATTCTTTATATAAAGAACACTTACTAACATCCTGACATATGCTATACAATTTTAAACATGGAAATATCTGATATCAATATCACAATGTCACTGATGAATGTGGAGTCAATTCTTTACCATAAACTTTCTCTGGTGTCTTTGCTCACTTAGAATACGATCGTGTGCTGTTCTACATGAATCACTGTCAGGATCTCTGTTTTTCAGTGAGGTCATATCTTATGTAGTAGCCAAAATACATATCTTCAGAATTAACTCTGGAAATCCTTTCAAACTCCTTTAAAGTACAGTATTTAGTTTTTAACTCAAATAATAATGTATATTTGCTTTATAAAGAAATCACTCCAACACTTTTTTTTTCTTAGCTATGTCATTTTTCTTTCTGAAGCTCCCATGGGAAAAGGGTAATGACATAAAATGAACCCAGAAGTAGTCCATGTTTAGAGCTAAACTCTGAATTTTTATTGTATCTATTGTATTATACTAGGGTATAAATAGGCACAAAATTCTCATCAAGTTGTACACCAGACCACCTAATGACCACTGGAAAATAAATAATACTAGAGCTAAAAAATAGTTTCTGTCATTGAAAATATGTTATCATTGAGTAACAGAAGGGAGCTGTGCTTTGTTTGCTTTCTTCTTCTTCCTTTTTAAGTTTTGTTACTTTCTCTGATGTACTTTGAGGCGTACTTTAATGTGACCTAAGTATTTATCTTTCATAAATACAAATATATTCCATTTATTCAAACTAAAAAAAATAAAAACAAAAATAATTCATTCATTTTTCCCACTCACCATCCCCCACCTCTGGCAACCACCCTTCTGTTCTTTGTATCTATGAGTTCCATCTACTTTGGAGATACTGTGGGGTTTAGTTCCAGAGCACTGCAATAAAGTGAATATTGCAATAAAGCAAGTCAAATGAAGTTTTTGGTTTCCCAGTGCATATAAAAGTCATGTTTACGTTACACTGTAGTTTATTAAGTGTACAATACCATTATGCCTAAAAAAACAATGTATGTACCTTAATTAAAAAATACTTTATTGCTAAAAAAATAAGCTAATCATCATCTGAATTTTCATCAAGTTGTAATCTTGCCTCCAAGTTGATGGCTGCTGATTAACCAGGCTGGTAGTTGATGAAGGTTGGGGTGGCTGTGTCAATTTTTAAACTAACACAACAGTGAAATTTGCCATATGGATTGACTCTTCCTTCCACAAACTATTTCTCTGTCACACATTGCATTTTGCCCAAAGTAGAGCTTCTTTCACAATTGGAGTCAATCTTCTGAACCCTGCCACTGCTTTATCATCTAAGTTTATGTGATATTCTAAATCCATTGTTGTCATTTCAACAGTCTTCATGTCATCTTCACCAGGAGTAGATTGCATCTCAAGAAACCACTTTCTTTGCTTATCCACAAGAAGTGACTCCCCATCCATTCAAGTTTTCTCATGAGATGGCAGCAATTCAGCCCCATCTTCCAGCTTCAGTTGTAATTTTAGTTCTCTTGCTATTTCTACCACATCGCAATTACTCCCTCCACTGAAGTCTTGACCCCCTCCAAGTCATTCATGAGGGCTGGAGTTAACTTCTTCCAATGATGATATTTGGACCTTATGACATCACACCACTATTAATCATCATTTTACAGAGGAGGAACTGAGGACAATCCAAAGAAGTTACCTAAAGTCACAGAGTGGTGGTGTTGTGAATCCAAAATAAATTGAGGCTCATAAAAGCTGCATGACTTGCACAAAAGAACTCAAAATAAGGCTGTGAATCAGAAAATAGACCACAGGGATGCTCATACTAACTTAGACCTATTTGGATTTAAGTCTGGGTTTAAAATTGTGTGTTGGGCAAGGGGGTTGCAACTCCACTCAAGTAATCCCTATATCCTAATCTGGTGATTTTGTTTCCAAGGATCACTGATCAGATCTTTAGAAATGTGTCCCAAGAGATTGTATAACTAAATTGACTGTTACAAATATATAGTTACAGTCACATTTGATTTGTAAGGAAAAGTTTTATATATATATATATATATATATAATGTATATTTTATATAAATATATATTTATATAAATGTATATTTTCATATAGCAACTGCTACTTGACTTCCAATGGCCACTTGAGAGTATTTTACACTGTGGAGATAAATATACTTTTAATACTAAAAAGAAGATAAATGATTTTATCTACTTTCACTAATGTAAAACATATTTAATCAAAACATTTGAAAAGCTTATTGGAAAAGTTTCATCATAAATTAAGCATAAATAATGAGCTTCAATCACAGCAAATGATCTATATATATTTGCCATTTAGAAGAAATTTATTTTGTTCTCTGATGCAGGAGGAATATCCAAATGAAAGCAAACAAATAGGGAAGTCTGGCTTGAATTTGCCTTTGTGTTTCTCCAGTACGACATTTTGGGGAAAATTCAGTTCTGAAATAGAATTCTGAAAGGGAATTCCCTGTATTAGGAATATTAATAATAGTAATAAATATTTTGGCCAAATGGCCATGATATTAGGACAGTTATAAGTGACTCATTTTCTACTACAGATTGTATATCCAATATTGAGGACCTACTGTGCACAAGTCACCATGTGGGGCTTGGTACAGAACATGCAAATGAATGAGACTTGGTTATTTACATTCTAGTAAGTTAGATAAGTCCTGTATACAGCTAATATTGATGATACAAGGCAATGGTAATTTTTGAAGTTTTACAAATTGACAAGAAACTAGAAGAGACAGTTTAGCATTGCATGGAATGAAATGCAATGAAGAGGAGAGAAACCAAGAAAGGTGAAAAGGTGCATGTCCCTCCCCTGCATTATTTAGTATAATACCTGTCATGAAAATATTTGCTCAAATGATGGTTGATGCAAAGAAGTAAAGGAGGGAGAGAAGGAAGGGGGAAAAAAGGAATGATGGAATAAAGGATTCGTGTAAGGGTAAGATATTGGAAATGAATCTAAATCTTAAAGAAAACAGATGTGAGAGGACAAAGGCAAATGTTGTACACCAATGGGTTTTGGGAAATATCACCTATATGAGCTGGGTTACAGAGCAAGGTACATGAAGGTGTAGAAGCAGACTATATGAAAATATTATGAATATTATACAAAGGAGTTTGGACTTTATATCTGGTATATGGGTATATAGGGTGTTTCTGTGCACACATCTCATCATAGGATCAGATTAGGGTCAAAACTGCAATGTGGACTAGGTAGGTTGGCTCCAAACTCCCCACACTGTTGCTTCAATCCTGATGCTCTACTCACCTAGTTTGGGTCCCCTGACTACTCTGGACTTACCTGCATCCAACTCCCCACCCCCAACCAACCCTGGCAAGGAGTATCTCATGCTCCAAATGCATGATGTGGAAAGCAGCATGGTGTGATGAAAAAAGCATGGGCTTTGGGTTTAGGTTGACTTGGTTTCCAAATTCTGGTTCTACCTTTTGGGTAACTAGACCAGTTACTCAACTTGGAGCCTCAGTTACCCACAGAACTGGAATAATAATACCGACCTTTTAAAAGTAATGAGATATTACTTTACACCCATTGAACTGGCAAATATTAGAAAAGAGCAAAAATCACAATTGCCGGTGGAAATACCAATTGTTACAGCCTTTTGGGAAAGCAATTTGGCAGTATCTATTAAAAACACATAACTCCTCAAAGCAGAACTCACACTCTTGGAATCCTTCCCATACAAATAAAAACACTGTTTATAAGGATATATGGGTAGAGCATTGTTTGTATGGCATTAAAATGGGAAGAAAGTGCTTGCTCATCACAGAAAAATGGCTGAATATACTATAGTACTTCCACGCTATGGAATATCACAGGAGCTTTAAAATGAATGAATTAGGTCTACATAAAATGACTCAGAGGGATTTCCACAAAGCTTTGCTGCTTGCAACAAAATAAGACTCAGAAAAGTGCATAGAATGTGATATAATATGTATTAAAAAACATGTATATTTAACAATGTATGAAAATTCCGAGCTTCCTACTCTGTATCAGGCACTCCTTGACATGTATAAATGGATTGCTTCATTTTAATGTTCGATATTAAACTGAGGTACAGAGAATAAAGAACTTGCCCAAAGTCACACAGGTCATGGTAGAGCTGGAATCTGGACTCCAGAAGTTGGGATAAGAGAATATACTTAAATATACTTAATTAGTATATTTTCCTCACTGAACAATTGGAAGGTGGGAAGTAAGCAAAAAGCAAACAATAAAAAGGGGGAAATTGCATTAAAATCACACATTATATGATCAAATTCTGTAAAATTTTGTATGGGTGCCTATATCCAACAAGTTATATATGAAAGGATAGATGGTCCTCAAAATGTGAATGTTAGTAATCTCAGGGTGCTGTGATTGCTCATGTTTTAAAAATTCTATTCCTTATACTGTTTTTTATTATTTGATTTTTTTATAATGAATATATATGATTTAAAGAATGAAAAAAGAATCCGTAAACTCTATTCGTTATAGAAAAGATAGAGATTTGTATGCATTTCCATATATATATATATATATTTTTTTTTTAACAGAAATGATCATGAACATTTACAAAATTAAAGAATATTCCTGGCCATTACAGAATTTAAAACTGAAAACAAAGAAATGACTCAAATGGAGAAGGGTAAGTAACATACATTTATTGGAACGTACAATTAAGTGATGTTGTTAGACTGTCAAAAGACATGGAAATAATTTCACAATCTACGTTATGTTTAAAAGACAGTTTCAGGCACCTGAGGGGCTCAGTTGATTGAGCATCTGGCTCTTGGTTTCAGCTCAGGTCATGATCTCAGAGTCATGAGATCAAGCCCTGCATTGGGCTCAGCAGAGTCAATTTGGGATTCTCTCTCTCCCTTTCTCTCTTTCTCTCTCCCTACTTGTACTTGTTCTCTCTCCCTTTCCCTTTCTCTCTCTGAAATAAATAATACCCTAAAAGAATCTATCTATCTATCTATCTATCTATCTATCTATCTATCATCTATCTATCATCTATCTACCTATCATCTACCTAGCTATCCATCTATCTATCTGCAGCAATCTAGAGAGAGACTAGAAGTTTATATACCAGCATATTATATATGTTTATTCCTGGGATTGAGATTATGGATGATATTTTTTGTTTCTTCTTTTGGTTGTTGTTTTTTCATATAATAAACATACATTACTATTAAAATAAGACAATAAATGTAAGCAATAAAAATATCTTAACCTTTTCCCTAGTAAATCAAAACAATCAGGAATTTATCCTGAGGAAGTGATCATAGATATACATAGAGATTTATTTAAAATGTATGCACTGCATTTCCTTATTATTTATAATAGAAAACGGTAAATAACAAAATAATCTAACATTAGAACACTGGCTATGTAAATTGTCAGACAACCATATGATGAAATATTATGCCTCCTATAAAAATTATGCCTTTGAGGAATATTTAAAGACACGGAAAAATATTCATGGTTCACTAAAAAATCAGAACGAAGACATTTTTTTAAATAATTTAATCCTTGAAGGGAAAATGATCATAGGCTTTTTTCCCTTCTATATTTCCCTGCATTTTAAAATATTTTACAATAAATATGTATTATTCTTACAACAGAAAAATAAATATTATATTAAAAATAGAACAAAATACTATCTTTTGGTGGGATTCCGTAAAGTAAATATCATTTAACTATCAGCTGGGAGTAAACAGTCATAAATAAAGTTGTTCTCTTCTCCCCACCCCCTACACACATACACCTTTCTCTCTTGCTTATGAGTCTTAGGTTACTCTTTTGTGAAATGAAGAATATATTGTACATAAATGTAAAACATTGAGTACCAGAGACACTCCATACATCTTAGTTCTTTCCCCTTCACTGAGCTGCCAGAGGGCAGTGACTTTGATTCTACACTTCAAACTCTTAAAATTCAGGAGTGATAACTCTAGTGTTACAGTGTATCCAGACATTCTCCCAATGCAGATCCAGGACAGGGGACAACTTTGTCCCACTTTGGTGAGTAGTGGGAGCACTACTTATACTTAATAGGGGGACGGTAGACACCAAGAATAGAAAAAAGGCTGAAAAAAAAATTAGAGTGCAGAAGCCTGAGAGGAATTTCATGGGTGGTCCAATGTTTTCATTATCTGCAACAATATAGGCAAGGAAAAGAAACATGGCCGGAGCCATCTGGAGCCAATACCACTTGGCCAGGCTACAGGGACCAATGGTTGGGAGCATGTATGCTTATCTTCTGCACATACCTGAACCTGCTTCCTCATACATAATTTCATCCTTTCTCTTTTGTTTGCCAGGTGGGGCTGACTCCTGCTCTGGCTTTGCTCTTATTCTACAGAAATTGTGACCTGTAGGGGGTCTGCAACTAGATTAAGGGTTAGGAAATCCTTTGCCAGGTGACATCGCACTTCTTAAACACCAAAATAGCAAAGATGTGACTTGCAGAGCTCCAAAGGAATACAATCTCGGGTGTACATGCACCTGAGTATTAATTGATTTTTCTTTTAATATTAATGAGCATATGATTTGGTCTTGTTGACCTTCAAATTCAAATTAGGTACTGATTAAATAATAAGACAGGAGAATTGGGATGTGTTGAAACAGCACTTTTTTTTCCCTCCAGTAAAGTGCTTTGGCCTTGGCTGTAAGGATGAGCTATTAAGAATGTTGAGACAACTAGAACAGAGAGTTCTTCTTGAATTAAGGAGAATGACTATATCTTGAATAATAGTGATAATAATAATAATAATTAATAATAATAATACAAACTTTGCAGCAGTTTCAACCAGAGAACTTGATATTCCTGGCATAAATTTTACTCCTGTGTTTATACTCCCCTTCATCTGAATGCCTCTTCATTTGTTGTTTTACAAGCCTTAACATTTGTACTCTTAGGTTTGTTTTTAAGGATTTAAAGTACAAACCACCATTAAATAAATAGTGTTTTTACCAGCAGAGAAGGAAATCACTCAATAGATAAGTGCATGCCTTATTTTTAAAATAACTTCAGAACTCCTATGAACCTACAGATATTTTCTCAGGCCAGCATTACCTTTCAATTCAGTCCTAGCTGTGGCATCTTTGGCATGAACCCACCCTGTGGATGAATTATACATCAACATTCCTCCTCCTCACATCTCAGCTTCCCAACTCAACTGCTGCCCACCGGAGGTCTGTAATGAGTCATTGGGAACAGGTGCCTTCAGTCTGCAGTGCACAATCTAGCTCTTGATCCCACAGCCAATCAGTTGTACCTCCTTCTGTTAGCAGCTTGCATTGTTAGCAGTTATGTGGGGTAAATGGGCAATAAGCATATCGGTACCCAGTGGGAAATATGTCTAGAACGTTTGAACAAAATCACTGGTACAGAAGACACTCCAGAAGACACTTTCTCTTGAAATTCTTCAACTCTCACATACCTATTTTAATTTTTTTAAAAATCTAATATCCAGGGCAGCCCGGGTGGCTCAGCAGTTTAGCGCCACCTTCAGCCCAGGATGTGATCCTGGAGACTTGGGATCCAGTCCCATGTCAGGCTCCCTGCATGGAGCCTGCTTCTCCCTCTGCCTGTGTCTCTGCCCCACCCCGCCCCGCCGTGTCTCTCATGAATGAGTAAATAAAATCTTTAAAAAAAGTTTTTTTTTTTTTTTTGTTTATTTATGATAGTCACACAGAGAGAGAGAGAGGCAGAGACACAGGCAGAGGGAGAAGCAGGCTCCATGCACCGGGAGCCCGACGTGGGATTCGATCCCAGGTCTCCAGGATCGCGCCCTGGGCCAAAGGCAGGCGCCAAACTGCCGCGCCACCCAGGGATCCCTAAAAAATTTTTTTAATATCCCAAACCAAGTGACATAGCCAGCTAATTTTTTTGTTTGCTCATTTTCAGTCCTGGAAGTTTAGAAGACTCCAGTTTCCTGGGAGAACCAAAGTTATAAATGTAAATTAAAAAATAAAAATAAAAAAAATGTAAATCCAGCCAATCAACAAGCAAACTGAGAAATAACTGGTGAATCTCAAAATCTTTGGGAATTATTTTGGAGAGAGAGAGAGAGAGAGAGAAAGAGAGAGAGAGATTGAGAGAGAAAGTTCAGCCCATAATATCAGGGATTCCAAAATCCAAGAAGATGCTGGGGCAAGATCAAAGTCTGGAAGCAAAAGCAAGAAAGCAAAGCCTCCTTCAGGACCTTTGATCAGCAAAAACATTCTGCCACTTAAACTGGAGAGTGTAATAAGCATTTTTATAAGTGATCTTATAACTGCAGAGCTCATAAATAGTACAGGTGTCACCAAGGAGGAGATATATTTCTGCATGAACGCTAATAATGGTGAATGTTTGAAATGAATCCACAACACATGTGACTGTCTTTTAATCTCAACTTGACCTCAGTCTTGGAGGCTTTCAATGGCAAATTCATTTCTTTTTTTGTTCTAAGCTGTGTATATATCAGTCAAGATGGCAGGCACTTGGCCTAAGCTTTGTACAGATGGGTAATCAATCAATAACAGTGGTCTCATGTCTATGCTATTTCAGAAGGGAAAAGCAAAAATCTTAGCTTATATGTCCCATTTTTAATTGAAACTGGATCACATGTTAATGTGGGTTTCAAAATACTTTTCCTTGTCCAAGATCAAGAGGTTAATGGATATTAACAATTTATTTCAGTAAAATCCTTAAAACTTCACATTTAATCTTACTAGGGAATTGCATTTGTGATATGTGACAGAACTTGAGTCATCACCATTAAGTTTAATGTAAAGAAAATCCTAAAAGTATTCTGAGAAATTGATGCTGGCATGAGCAATTAATGGTGTGAGATCCTAAAAGCATCAAGAAACATCACAGACTGTGTTTCTACAAAGGTGTAATATCTCCAAACCAAACAGCTCAACAGGAAATATCGCAGTTTGAAGTACTTAGATTATCTCTTGTTTCCTAAACTCCACCATTCAATTTCATGACATTAAATTTTTTTTTATCACAAGCCAAATGACTGGAATGTCCAAAGTTATTTGCATAAGATGAACACCACTTTCTGTCTTTCCACTGTGATGGAGTGGATGGAGTGATGAGAGTGATGGAGTCAGGTTTATTTCTCTCTCTAAGCTGACCTGTGGTTTTTCATCAGAACCTATGTGGATATCTACATTATTACATTTTTAGATACACCAAATGGCTTTAAAACCAGGCATGTAAGAACACATATTTGAGTAATATGAAGGGAAGTGCTAAGGAATTCATTTAAAAAGTGGCAATGATCAAAAAAGGACCACTGAAAGTTATAGTGTGATACATACTTGTTGGGCAACCAAGATCCCCCTTTAAGAATGAGCAATTTATTTTCCCAGGTGCAAGCAGCCCTCATTAACCTCAGGCTTCCAGGATTACCGCAGTGGAAGACCTCTGCCTCACGGAGGGCCATGCTCTCTTCCCCAGGCAGCCAGTATCAGGTGACTTATCAGTGGAAGGTTTTACTGACCTGACTCTTCCATTCTGATGATACATCTCAGAAGGGTCACGCTATCTTCAGACTAGCTATGGCTTCTGTTGGTAGTGCCTTTCTACCCAGTTCTGCTTTGACTCTTTCTCTTTCACAGGTGTTGATTCTAAGAGCGCTCCCTGATAAATGTTTGTTTCCTAATCTCCTTCACAGAATCTATCTTTGGGAAGCCCAATCTGTACATGTGCCAGGTGAAAAGTTTGTACAATTGACAAGTCTATGGTATTTTTTGAGGTAGATATTATTATTGTCTTCATTCTACAGAGGAAAAGACTAAAGCACAAATAGGTTAATTACTTGTCATTACTTGTTAATTCCTTGAGTTACTTGTCAAAGGTTATATCAATTTTGAGTGGCAGAGACAGGATTTAAGCTTCAACCATCTAGCCCCAGAGTTCACAATGTTAGCAACTATTCTCATTACACAGGACATCTCATTTAGGAAAACCCATTTACCAGATAATATGAAATGAAATGCATTTTGCAAATAGCTGAGTATTAAAATTATAAAACAAGGCACCTGAGTGGCTCAGTCTGTTAAGCATCTGCCTTCGGCTCAGATCATGATCTCAAGGTCCTGGGATCAAGTCTCATGTAGGGCTCCCTGCTCAGCTGGGATTATGCTTTTCCCTTTTACTCTCCCTCTGTGCTCTCTCTCTCTCTCCTTTCTCTCTCTCTCAAATAAATAAATAAAATCTTTAAAAAAAATTGTAAAATGACTTTGATTTTCTAAATACTGATTCAAGGAATAGCAAGTATCAATATCAAGTATATATCTATTTTTATATTACTCCAAACTGAAAAAAAATGTATTCAACACATTTATATAAAAGTTCCAAGTAGATTCCATGGTTTACTAGATGCCCATTCATAAAAACACAACAATCTTGTTTATAGAAGGGTTTTTAATAGCCTCCGATGACTGATATAAAATAATACTATCTTTTTGTGTGGAGACAGATAGGGTCAAAGAAAAGAAGGGACTATTTTTCCTTCAGATAAGTTTCTGAACTCTATCTGCACATGAGCCCCCAGTATTTCTCCCTCAAATTTTTTTCTAGACCTTAAATATTATTTTCCTTTGCTTTTTTCTTCTTCTGGAGATACCTGGGTCTGCACCATTTTCTTCTCATGGTAACTGTTCATAGAATGAGGGATGATTTTCCTGCCAAAGATTTATTTCTATAGATTCCTTTCAACATTTTTCTCTTTCTTATTATATCTGGAAAATGGAGCTTGCTGGTAGGTGGTTCTCAAATGCCACTCTTTTGAACTTACTCCTAATGAGTAGCTGTAAACAGTAGAACTGCCTAATTCTGGTGTTTCAAATAAGCATCTTTTTTAAACAAAAAGATTTTGATCATTTTCTTATTTAATAGTTACTTTTCAGAGGAACAAATATATTCAAATATATATTTATTCTGAAAAGGGCAGATATGGAATAAAACAGAGTGGGTGTGATATTTGATTATGTTGGAAATAGAGGTGCTTAAGAGAATTAGGTAGATTTGCTCACTGCTTCATTTTCCCATGTAAACAAAATCTAAGTGGTCTTCTATGAGTTTGGGATTTTTAGATATAAAAAGTGGTCTCATACCTTCATCTTTACAGACTTCAACAGCCTCTTCCGAAGCAGGGCTGGGCCCAGTTGCAGCATTGACTCCATCTATACAGCAGAAAGAGAAACATTGGCTCAGATTTAATACTGTCGAGATGAGTTTCTCTGACTGTGGAAAGTCCCTCACTACTGCAAGGAAGCCTGAGCCTGTTTAATGCTCTAAGACACTGAATGGTCTTTGAAGGGGCTAGGGTTTGTGACTCTGTTTTATAATTAATGGACAAGTATCTTCAGGGAACACAGAGCCCAATGACTACAACTATTTTTGGTGAAGAATACTATTCATTGGTCCTCCTATTATGCTTTGGCATTTTGCTTTTTCCCATCTCTAAAAAAATGGTACATTTCTTTTAGTGAAAGCTTGTGAAAGTATTTCCTTGCAAGTTTCTACAAAGTGCTTTCATGTGTGTGTTTTAAGGTTTGGTTTTTCGTAGCATAGCACTTCTGCTCTGTTATGCCAGCCTGTCAAACTGCAGGGAGCATATCTGATGGCTGTCAGTGCAGAGGCCAGGAGATGGGGATCAGTTGTAGGAAAGCAGCAAAAGCCAATTGGAGATTTCATGTCACCCAAGCACAGAGTGGGGACTAAGAAACTTGGAAGTCCTTTCCCCATCACTGTGGCAATGAACTTCATTAAAGTTTATCTTTCCTCTCAATATCATAAGCACTACAGTGACCCCACTCATATCTGGCTTCCAAGATAATAGATAATTAACTTACTAACATTAAAATAGTAAATTTAATATATGAAAGATTATAAAAATCAGTTAGAATGGTTAATGCTTAACAATTTAAGAAAGAATCAAAAAGGAGTATACGTTCTTTGTTTAGTAACAGGGTTATGGGACTCAAGAGAACTCACACACCCGTAACAATTAAAATTTAAAGACAACTTGCATATTTTCTAGTATCTCCTTCATTCTTAATGTATACGACTATTACTTGCAGGTCATGCCTTTATTGAAAGAATAAAATTTTTAGTAGGGGAATAATTGGAGAGGATAAATCACTTTCTTTTGGCAGGTAACAATCTCCTATAAAAACAACAACAACAACAACAACAACAACAAAAAACAAAAAACAAGACTATGAACCTTCCCTTGCTATTACATCTTCCCATTTGTCCTTCCTTTCACAGTAAAACTCCCTAAAAGAGCTGTCTATGTTATTGTTCTATACTTCCTCATTTCATGGTCTCTCAATAACCCACTCCACTGGCTCCAATACCCCTCTGAGAATTCTCTGAGGAAAGATGCCAATGACTGCCCTTTGCCAAATCCAATGGTCATTTCTCTTTTCTCATCTTACTTGATTTCTTGGTAGAATTTCATGGAGTCTTAACTGGTTCTTTCTGAAACACTTTCTTTTTTCTATCCTGTTGTCACATATCTAGATGTCTTGGTGTCTCAAGCCCATTGTTTTCTTTATTTTCATGTTATTTCTAGTGAATCTTACCCAGACCCATGGTTTTATTTATTTTATTTTGTAAATATTTGCTTTTTTCAGAACTATGATTTTAAATCTCATTTATATGCCAGGGAATCTCAAACCTGTATCTTAGTCTACATCTCTCCAGAATCATATATCTAACTAGCTAGCTTCTTAACATTCCATATGACTAAGAGTCCTCTCAAATTTACCATGGAAAAAAACTGAACTATTAACTTCCTCAACAAAAACTGTGCCTCGTGACTAGTCTTCTATATATTAGCAAATGGCACCATCATCTACAAAGTTACTCATGCTAAAAATCTAGGAAGTATCCTAGATTCTTCTTTTCCCCATATTCCACATCCAAATCCATCAGCACATCCTGTTATCTTTTTGTCTGGAACATAACAGATCAGTCCATTTTGTCTCCATTTCCAGAAACTGCCATCATTTTTTCCTGCTATAGTCTAACCAGTTTCACTCTGGTTCTTGTAACCACTTTTACTCACAGGCAAAGTGAGCTCATTAAAACTTCAACACTTCCACTGGCTTCTCTTTGTAGTTCTAATAAAATAAAATCTTATGGAATCAGACATTATCTGGTCCTATGATTTTTTTAACCAAATCGTACACCATGTTCCCCCAAATGCACCATGCTCCAGCCACACTTTCTTTCTCCAAGTATGCTAAAATTGGCCTTGAGGCATCTGCATCATGTTGTCTCTCCATCTAAGAATGCTCTTCCACCATCTCCTCATTGCGATTTTATTTAATATCCCTTCTTCAGGGAGTCCTTCCCAAATCCAGACAATGGAAAGTTGCCTTCCCAGTATTCCTTCTACCTACCTCATTTCTCCACAAGGCATTTATCACCATCTTGTATTTTTTGGTTTATTGTTTATTTCTGAATTTTACCTCCCTCCACAGCCAACCCCATCAGAATATAAGCTTCAAGGAGGCAAGGATGTTGTTTTTTTGGTTTGCTATTATATCCCAGTGCCCAAAACAGTGCGTGAGTCACAGTAGACTCTTGATATGCATTTGTTAAAGGACTGTTTGAGGAATATTGTCTACAACTTTGATTTGATTTGATCATGACAGCAGTCAAAACTGTGCTGGTTTGAGATTGTGTGTTCTTCACAATGTAGAAGAGCCCTGCAGTTACATAATCAAAATTGAAGTTGGAAATCATATTAAATGTAAAGGAGGTATTTATATTTTGGAAGAACAACAGTAGGTCAAAAGGACTTTAATGGCTGGGACCTCATCGTTGATTTTTGTGCATTTGGATTAGGGAGGCTATGAAATGAGCCATAGCAGACATAATCATGTATATTGACAATAGCCAAGATCAGAGATGGATCCTGCCATGACTTGTCCCAGCCAGTGGGTTCACTTGGAAGAGCAAGAGAAGCCCCTTCGGGGTACATTTAGGATTATTCTTTACATTGACAGGTAAACATATTGTGATGATAATGCTATTGATCCAAGAGGTGGAGAAGAAAACTTACATATTATACTCAACCACTCTCTGCTGACAGGCAATCCCAAATCCAAAAAGAAACTGCTTGTTCTCAACTTACTAGCTTAAAAAGGATGAATTAATAAAACATGGGCAAATGTGTACATGTGTGTGTGTGTGTGTGTGTGTATGTGAACAAGTGTGGGAAAAATCTATGGTGATAAAGATAGCTGGGGACAGAACAGTGAGTGAATAAAACCTGTGAAATCTCACTATTCAGAGAATGGCCTCAGCTGTCAGCAGTTAGTTGACTAATACTTGTCAGCCACAAACAGTGAAAACAATGACAGCTTCTCACATTAGACTCATATCCATGGAGCATAATGATGTGTGTGTCAGGAGCTGGGGTGGGGGATGTTGGATAACAACAGTTCGCTGTATCAGAAATTCATTTCATTGCAAGGACTATGTTTCGGCCAAGGGAGCCAGCTGACCCGGTGGCAGCTACACAAGGTCCTTGCTGCTTTGCTTCAGTGCTTTCTCTGATTGGCCTTCTTCAATTCCATCTTCCAGGTTAATAATAAAAGATTCCAGTTCTCTTGCAAAAGTTCCAAGGTTAATGTAGGAAGTTTTCGGTGAAAAACTTATCACACTACATGGTTGATTTCCAAAGTTCAGTATATGGCCTAGGACATGCCTGGTACACATAGGATGGAGCCCACTGTTTAAAAAAATGCCCCATCCATGGGGCTCATTAGGACTTGGAGACTAAAGGAAGGATATTTTGATTTTGGTGGTGGTGTTGACAAAGGCATAACTAGGCCTATCAGTCTTTTAAAGAAGAATGTGCCCGAGTACAAAAATGGCTAAGAAGAAATGAGATGTTAAAGGTGGTGACAATCTCTTTAGAGCCTTAAGTGCTACTTTACTTAAAGATGTTCAACTTAGAATCTACAGCAGAGAATCTATAAACATCCAATAGACACATCTGTTCTTAGGGCACAGAGGAGATGTCAATAAGTCTTTGGATCTCACTTTAGCTTGGGTTGTGGGGTTACCAGGTTCCATCTGCTACAACATGTAAAATAACAACCAGAAACACAGCTCTTCAAAGTGTAATGCAAAACAGTGAAGAACATTCTACTCCTCATGGAGGGAAAGCCTCTTATTTATTCCCTTTTAACATTTTTTCATTTCATTTTTTTTCTCCCAAACAAAATCTGCTAATTTTGACCTGTCCTAATGCAGCCAAGTTCTGAGCTGGCCCTTCTAACCTCTGCTGGTCGCTCTTAGAGCATTTCGAAGCAAAGTGTTGTTAGGCAGAAAAAAATGGAATTGGTGAATGAGGAATGAGAATGTACCCTTCTGAATGGAAGCACTCTCACCTGTAGTCAGTGGAATTGATGGCTTCTTGAAGGAGACCTAAATGAATACTGAAGTCAACTGGTGAAAAGGTATATGCATTTCTAGAAAACATTTGAGTAAAGTTATTGTTCACCTCTGTGGATGAGGCCTAGGAGACTCCTCAAAAGAAATCTGAGCCCACCTGTTTCTTGACTCTGCCCTTCTGTTTCTTCTGTACTTTGTTTTTCCTCTGGACCATTCTCATCTTTCAAGAAAACCACAGAGAGGGAAAAATACATCAAGTCAATTTATGAAATATCTCTTTACGGCTAATATGCAGCACTGAAATTAATTGTAACCAATGTAGCATGACTCCCAAAGCAAGGCAGAGAGATGAATCAGAGGCGCGAAACAGAAAAATTACCCACATAAATAGGTACATTTATACTTGTCCCTTCTCACCTGATTTGCTTGATGAAATGTTGAACCACAGTAAACAAAATTCACTCAGCACTCTTACAACATTTCTCTCCCTGCACAGCATTTCCCAAAATGCAGTACTGATCTTAATTCAAATCTGCTTTTCTGCCTTGACTCAAGCAATATGCACCACGTAAGGAAATTTGGTTGATTGAGTTTCTATGGCATCTTTCCCTGTTTGATAGACATTGCTAAAAATATCTATTTGTACCTAAGTTACACATGACAGTCTAACACATCTATGCTATGGAATATTTTGTCTTGAACAGATTATGTCAGTCAAGTTTACACCATAGTAAATAACTCCTTGAAAAATAAATCACTAGGCAGGTGCAATGATGGCTAGATACTAGAAACTAGTGAACATTTTCTTTTGGCTTAAAATGTGTAATATATATATATATATATATATCTGTGAATTTATGAGTAAAAAAATAAAATTTTCAAAGGCAAATAAAGGCAGAATTTTCTACCTCACTGCTGGGAGAGTTTCTAAATCTCTTCTTATTTGGAAAATTTTTAAAAAGAAATATTTATATAAAGACACAGGAGCAAAATATAAAACATGTAGTTAAAGTGCAGAAAACAGAGAAGTGGAGTGACTGGAATATATTACTATGGGTTAAAGATGGCCACAGATCCTTTATCTCTCAAGAAATGGAATCTCTCTCCTTTCACGGATCCAGACTGGTTCCATGACTTGTTTAGATCAATGAAACATGTAAATGATGTTCTGGCCCCTCTAAGCCAAGGCCTCAGAGGACGAGCAGCTCTACTTTCTCCCTCTGGGAGGCCAGTCACCATGTTAGAGATGCTCAGGCTAGCCTACCAAGAAAGAGGCACATGTAAAGGGCAGGGTGCCATATGGCAAAGCACTGAGGGGCCAGGCATATGGGTGAGTCCTTCTGCACCTTCCAACCCTGCCCAGCTGCCTGCTGCATGCAGCCAAATGGTGACCTCAGCCAGTGCCTCAAGGAGCAGAAGAATCACCCAGCACAGCCCTTTTCAGTTCCTGACCTGAAACCAGGCTCAGATTACTTGACCCGCTATCCAGTACTACCAGCTCTTAATCCAGAGGCAAGAGGCTGGGGAATCCTCCGCAGAGGAGAACTCAAATAGTAGAGGCACAACAAGAGCCTTGGAAGTAATGGGGAAACATCTCACTAAGAAGCTCTGAAAAATAATCGACTGAAGAGAGTTGCAGATGGGAAAACATTTGAAATTGACTTGAATAAAAGAAAAAGTTTATAATAGTATGACAGAAAGAGAGAAAGAAAGAGAAAAGAAAGAAAGAAAGAAAGAAAAGAAAGAAAGAAAGAGAAAGAAAGAAAGAAAAAGAAAGAAAGAAGAAAGAAAGAAAGAAAGAAAGAAAGAAAGAAAGAAAGAAAAGAAAGAAAGAAAGAAAGAAAGAAAGAAAGAAAGAAAGAAAGAAAGAAAGAAAGAAAGAAAGAAAGTTTCTGAAGTAGGGAAGGAATGTTACCAATGGAGATGTAAGTATGTGTATGATTCCCTCCGCCCAACAACGCCTGTGCTATTTGTCCTGGAGGATAGAGTATAGCTTTTAACAGAGGATCTGGGACAGGGCAGCTCCGTAGCTACCTACACCCTGTGTTCTAAATGGCATGTTCATAGTACCCCATAATGTCTGCCACTTGCTCTGTTCTAGTCCTCCAAGTAGGCGACAGGCATTGGCTTTTGCTCTAGGAAGCCATCCTTGCTGCTCTGGCTCACTTAACAAGGCTAAGTTGTGCTACAGCATGTGTCAAAAACATAGGTCAGTATTTTCTTCCCCCTTCTTCCCACCAAATGGAGTCAGAATCAAGCAGGAGAAAATGTCAGCTTTTCTGTCTCCCCCTGACTCCCACCCCCAGCAGACAGTCTTTTTAACAGAGATTTCACAATAGGCTTGAAGTCTGCAGTGACAGGCTGCCTTTAAAATTAGTCTGGTTAACACATCTCCTGTAGAGTAAAAAGCTTTCTTGTGGAGAGAGGAAGATAAGAAGGGAAAGAGAAACAATTAAGTCACAGGAAGGTGAGGCATTGGTTCTTGCAGGTCGAAATGCATGAGAAGGAAGTTTCCAGTCAGATTCCCCAAGTCCAGCTTTACAACAATAAAAACCAGTCTTGTTTTCCTAACATATCTGCTCCTGGGTTTTTACCCATATGCATATGCATGCCGGCCCACTCCCTAACACAGCCACCCAAGTGGTATGCTTTTGTTTCCGACTTTGACTCTTGACTGCAGGATCCAGTTGCAGTCTTTCTGCCCTTAGGAAGCAAACTCCAGAAACAGCTGGCATGTGTATTACTGAGTAAGTGCCTTCTCGAAGAATGCCGGATTTGCCGTTTGAAAAATATGCCCTCAGATGACAAGGTTTAGGTACATTGCTTTCGTCAATCTCCAGACAAGCGCATCCTAGAATCCAGCAGGGGGAGCCAGTGTAGAAGTCTTGCTTTCAAGGCAAGCATTCTCTGGCAATTAGATTAACATTCATTTCACTCTTTCAGAAGGACATTTTGGCTGGCGTATAGCTTTCCATCCATTAAAATGCCTCAGATGAGTGGGTTCTTACTGAAACAGTGGTCTTCCACTGGTAGGGGAAAAAAATCCCATTACACAGTTACCGGTATTTCATAAGGACAAGCTTTTCTTTTCATCAGCCTTGTCTGTCTAGCTATCTTCACAGGAAGCCCATAAACAGTAAAAAGTTAAGTAAAGTGGTGAATATAAACTTACGGTTTTTAGAAGGGATTTTAAAGGCTTACAATAAATGTGAAGAAATATAGGGAAGAGACAGGCTATTTTGTTAGCTTAAAAAATGTCACGCAGAAGCTATATCCTCATAGTTGGTATGCCTTTAAGATCACATATTTATTTCAGATAATAAAGTGCCATTGCATTCACAGTGGGAGTCACATAACACTTTATTTTCTCAGGCCAAAATGCTCAGCAACCTGTGAGAATTCTAGTTGTTGCATAATTTTTGCTTCTCCGTTATTAGTATCTTGCTCTTCACTCTTCCAACCCATATTTATTGAGCATATACTATATGTAAGGATATTTCAAGAATTTTATAGAAATAAAAATAAGAGACTCCTGCTGCAAACTGAATTCATGAAGGTAGAAGGAATGCATTATTTATTGGATGACAAGAATGTAACCCATGTTTATTTCTGTATGAGATTTACAAGGGCAAACTCACGCTATCGTGGCCACAGATTGCCATCCCAATTCTGTAGTTTGTGAATGGTGCTTGGGGATGGGAAGAGAAAGGGGAAGTAAATCAGCAAATCCATTCCTGCTACCTGAAGAAACAACTTGATGTGCACTGCTTGCTCATGGATTAATATACTCTTTTTTTTTTATAGAGGTGTCAACATTTCCAGACACAGACAGAGCATAAGCAATTGAAATACAGGTTAGATAATGCAGATTAGATTGTTGGTTCCAGTTCTTCAGTCCCCTGTCATGGAGTATACAGTTAGTGTTTCTCTCACTGTGGGCAGAGAATATGTCTCAACCCACTGCTGTTGGATTTGACCAAGTTGCCTGATTTGGCTAATGAAATATTAGTGAATATAATGTGAGCAAAAGGCTTAACTTTCCAACATAATTGGACTTGTTGCCTATACTCCTGACATTTGCTATGATGAGAAGATGGCCCTATAGCTACTGGCTTAAAGAGAATGCGAGATATGTGGAGCAGACTTAAACCCAAGGTACATCTGGAGCTAAGCCCAGGCAAGTCATAGCTTGAAACAGAACTGCTCAGCTGAACCCAGTGTACATCAGCTGAATGACAATCAACTCACAAATCTGGGAGCACAAGAATAAATATTTTCATTGTAATGTACTGTATTTGGGGATTATTTGTTACACAGCATTATTGTGACAACAGCTGACTAATACAATGGTATATTTATTTTTCTCAAGTGAGGAAGGCTCAACTTTTTTTTTTTTTTTTCGGTCAATCCTCTTTTATTTATAAAGAATTCAGTCTTTAATTTTTACATTTTGCCATCTAATACATTCCCAAATTCTCTAGAATATACACACATGAAAAATTACCTTATAAAAGGGAGGAATGGTCTAAAAAAGTAGGCACTTTCATCAATTATACTTATGTTTTATTTAATAGAGCTATAGGAGTAGCAGGATAATACTGGTTAATACCAGCTTATATTTATTGAATATTGGCTATGTTCTGCTCAGTGTCTAAATGCTTTGCATAGGCCATGACATTTAATTCTCATAGCAACCCAATGGGTTTGGTATTATTATTATTATTATCCACATTTCATGGATAAGGAAAGTGAGACACAGAGGTATTATTAGGTAATTTGCCTAAGATGCTATAGCTAGCAAGTGGTGACAGCAGGGTTTGACCCAGTCAGCTGATGCCAGAGCCCACTATTCCCTCCTTAGAAATATAACTAATGGGATCCCTGGGTCGCGCAGTGGTTTGGCGCCTGCCTTTGGCCCAGGGCGTGATCCTGGAGACCCGGGATCGAATCCCACATCAGGCTCCTGGTGCATGGATCCTGCTTCTCCCTCTGCCTATGTCTCTGCCTCTCTCTCTCTCTCTCTCTCTCTCTCTCTCTGTGACTATCATAAATAAAAACTATAAAAAATTAAAAAAAAAGAAATATAACTAATATTTGTTGTTTTGATAAGATAAATTATGGGTCAGCATAAATGTGAAAAGATGGTACTGAATATAATAATAGCTAACAAGTTAAAGTATATCGTCATGCATATTAACACAGAACACTAAGAACATTGAGAATTGAGTTTGTCCTACATTTAAAGCCAGATGAGCATAATACTACAATTCTAAACTTATTTTTTCAATGCTAAAAATAGTTTTATTTTGGAATAATTTTAAACACTAGAAAGTTACAAGAATGGTCCAAAGAATTTTCCTTTTTCTCTTTTTCTGAACCTATTAAGAGTGAGTTGCAGGCATAATCACCTCCATGAGCCCTGAATACTTTAGTATGTATTTTGTACAAACAATGACATTCTCCCTCATAACCACAATGCAACCATCAAGATCAGGAGGTTAGTTCTGATGACATTCCTGCTATCTAAACCACAGACCACATTCAAGTTTTGCCAATTTTCTAATAATATCTATCATATTTTTCTAGGATCACACCGTGCATTTAGTTGTCATGTCTGCTCAGTTTCCTTCAGCCCAAGGTGGAGACACCCTCCTCACTTTGCCTAAGCTCTGTGCTGGGTGTTTGCCACCTCACCCTTACCTCCCTCATGCGAATGCCTACTCGCTCAGCTCTACTTCCTGGCTTGAGAAAGGAAGAAAGGAAAGAAGGAAAGAAGGGAGTGATGCTTAGTTCCAAAAACTTAAAAACTTTGTTCTGGAGGTGTCATCAGCCAATTAGTCAATTTTAATAGATTAGTCTGAGAAAAATAAGTTCCCGAGTTGGCTGCCTCATTATTCTAATGGAAAGCTTCACACGCATCTTTCAATGCAGATAAAGAGATGTCCAGTTGAGTTCTCACCATCTAACATGAGTGGTAGATGCTTTTCCAAATGCCTCCCTGGCACTAGGCACTTACACTCTTACACACCTCACACCTATTACTACGAATCCCACAAGAGTCCTACTGAGTTGCACTTTTGTCTACATGTTTACAGATGAAGAAATCAAGGTTATGGGAGGACAACTAACTTCTCTGAAGTCTTATGAATAGTGGCAGAGCTGAATCTTAAACTCAGGCCCAGATGATGCCAAAGCCTGAGATCTCTCTTCCTTGCAGATTCCTGTGACCTCTTCTGACCCTTGGTGGCAAAGTTGTAAGTCCTGAGAAGGAGGGCCTTGCTGTGGTGTCTTCAGTTCATTAGGGCCTCCATAAACACTTGTCAAGGAATTAAATAAGAAACTTCATTTTCCCCTAAGCAGTAATTACTATTATTATTATTATTATTTTGCTTGAACTATATTTCAGTTCTCAATGTAGAAAAGGTATGTTATCTATCTGAGCCTCTGGTTGAATGTCATTAAACTGTGGGTTTTGATTTGAAATATTGTGTGTCTTTGATCAAGAGTAATGGTTGCTAAAATTCCAATGTGGTGATGTGTAGAGAGCACAGGTAGCTAGAGTTCATCTGAGTTCACCACCACTCAAGTCTGGCCTCCTTCCCTCCTCTCTCCTCTGGGTTGTGACAGTAGTTTCATCTCTTCTTCTCTGGACGTCTTCTCAACTTAGAGGCCAGACAATTTGTTGTTTTCAAGTCAGATAATACCACTGCCCTGCTCAAATGCAACAAAGCCCTGTTGGTGTGTGGTGGAGAATTCTATGGTTTTCCCACCCCGACATTTTTCTAGAACCCTTCCATGCACACTGCTCCAGCCACACTGGCTATCTCTCCTAAGGTTTCTTCTTCCCTGGTATTTCTACTTCCTGTCCCCTCTGCCCAAATTGTTTCCAGGTCCTTCAAGTCTTGGCTCAAAATGTTTCCTTTTCAATGAGGTCTATGCTGAACACTCCACTTAAAATTACATCTCTCCACCACTACACCCTCCTACTCTCTTATCTGGATCCATTATCTTCTAATATATAACGTAGGTAGGTATTATATTATTTATGTATGTCTGCCCCCACTTGAATGTAAGCTCCACCAAGGCAAGGATGTTTATTTGCTTCATTGCCTGAGTTTGCCTAAGTACCTAGAATGAACACCTGATAGGTGCTCAATAAATATTTGTGAATTAATGAAATATACTCTTTTTGATCTGACCTTGCTTGGCTAGTTCACAAACTAATCAGGAAAAAAAGGGGGAAATTATCTCCTATTTCAAGAATCACTTATAAAATCTGAGGTTCATACATCATGTAGGGCAGCATTTTTCAAGGAAGGTGACTACAACACAGAACTCAGGCTCTTGTTACCATATCCCATTACCATTTTGTCTTCTTACTGGAGGAGTCACCTTAGAGAATGACTTCCTTCCTCAGGAAGTGGACGTTATGTATAGAACTTTTTACAATACAGTCATCCAGGCTAATAACTTAGCACCTCCTGGGAAGGTGGTGGAGCACACATAGCCCATTTGAGGAAATGCTTGCTTTCCTGGCTGTCAGTACCAATTCTACTTGAAATAAATACTATTATAACTATGCTTCATTTACAGAGGGTCTGCAAGATTCATGGAGGGTCTTCAATTATAGGACAGAGAAGACAAATCTTGGTCCTATTTCTTTTTTTTTTTAATATTTATTTACCTATTTTATAGAAAGAGAAGAGGGGTCACATGTAGAGGGGCAGAGACAAAGGGAAGAAAGAAGCAGACTCCCCACTGAATGTGGAGCCCGATGCAGGGCTCAATCCATGACCCATAAGATCATGACCTAAGCCAAAAACAAGAGTTGGATGCTTAACCGAGTGAGACACCCAAGTGCCCCTGTCCTTTTTCTTTTTTTCTAAGAATGTCCCCAAACGGCATTTGACCATGTAGAGGGAAGAGGAAATAATTGAACCTGTTATTTTTAAAGCAGATATGTCTGTTAAGGGAGACCCAAGTGTAACACAAGTTCAATGAAAGGAAAGACATGAGACTATAGCCTGCAACTGTCCTCTCCATATATTTTATATGATGGCAAGTATTCAATAAGAAACTCAACAAATACCTGCTGAAGGATTGAACTTTGTAGCATTTCACAACAAAGGTATGGCCCTGGCAAACCAAAACTTGCCATGACATAATGTGGTATAAAAATAACACAAGACAATGCACCAGAGAGCTATTTTCAGTATCACGCACACCCTCTAAATAGACAACATATGGTTCTCCCATATGGTGTGTTAATACAAATACTTTTACCCTGATATGGTTAGCTTTTAATCCAAGGATTTCCAAGTACTTTACAAACACTATTCATTAGCACAATCTTCCCAGGGGAAGTTGCGGTGCCTCACAGAGATACAAAGCATCCTGCATATAATCAATAACCATTAAGGAATGACAATAATTAGAAATACATTAATGTGGCCTTTCTTAAAAAGATTAGGAAACAAATGGGAATTAAGCAACTTTCCCAAAGTCTTCCAATGACTTCACAGTACAACTGAGGCTACAAATCAACTTATGCTGATGCATACAGTTCTCCTACCAGTTGACCTATCTTGGTGAATTGACCCTGAATTATACCAGTTTTCAGGTATGAACTTGTGTCTACATCGTAACTGAGAAAATTATGGCCGAATAAGCTTAGCATAATAGCATTACAATGCAGTTTCTTTGTTCTCTCTGTCTTAAACAAAACAACAATTGCGCCTTCTATTAACTTTGAGCCCTAAGGTTAAATTTCCTTCTAAAAATTCTATTTCTCTCTATTGTCATCTATGCTTCTAAGTCAAGAAAACTGGTGTGCCCACGCATTTGTTTAAAACATTCACACTTTGTGCTCTCTGCAGATGTTAGAACAGAACTGGCAAGATGAAACACAGTTTCACTTTTTTTTGTTGAAGAGAAGAGATATAAAGATGTTCTTTAGGTAGAAGAATCATTCCATAAATAAATTCAAAAGCTGCTAGGTATCCCTGCCATCAATTAATGTTTGGTGAGTACCTACGAAGTTCAAGGTGGTGGAGAGGAAATAAACTAGGCTATGAGGAAGACAAAGACCTTTCCCTTTGGGAGTTGATGGAAGAAAGCTGGACCTGTTTCAGTTCTCCACTTGCTTTGCTCTTGTGGCTCTCTGGGAAGTCAGTCTTTGAAAATGTGCTTGTGCTAAGAGCTGGTGTCTCTCAGGGAGGGCACGATTCAGTATACGATTCAGTATACAGTATATGTATGCTTGATTGTAGGCTGTCCTACATGGTTGCAGGAAGTAAAATCCTTCATCTTTCTGTTTCTACCATGTCCTCTGGCAACATAGTTGTTCTGTTAGTGTTGAAACATGCTATATTTTAAGTGGTGAAAATAGAAATTTTACCATTTACCTAATTTTACCATTTACTAGATTTTACCGTGAATTCAAGAACCTAAACTTGGAATTTTGAAGTTTAGGATGAAGGCAATGTGTGGGTTTTCCATAATTCAATATGAACTTTTTATAAAAATGTGCTCTTATTCAAATTATAGTCCTATAGATGATAAAACTTAGCCACTCCTCCTGAGCTTACTCAATACTATAAAAATAGCAGGGAAATATATGTGTTTTATCTTTCTTTAAAAACTGTAGAATTCCAGTAATGGTATTGCTTAACCCCATGTTTATTTAATAGCTATTTGAAATTACTATACTAGAATAAATTTCAACATATGACTTCCTTTATTTTACATGAAAATAAGTCCTAAGTGCAGAAATCATACTCACTGAAATGTGGCATGTCCAAACGGAGATGTGCTGTGAATGTCAAATACACATCCACTTTTAAGGACAGCACAAGAAGGTACCATATCTTGTTAACAATTTTTATATTGATTACATGTTGACATGCGACACTTTGGCTGTATGGGTTAAGTCAAATAAAGTGTTAAAATTCCTGTTGCCTGTTTCTCTAAGTTTTTTTTTTTTTTTAAACCATTGCTTCTCAAAAATTTAAAGTTACACGTGCATCTGCAACTCATGCTGTGTTCCTATTACGTAGGTTGCTTTAGAGCTGACTGGTGAAGAAACGGGCTGCTCCAGTGGAGCAGGTGGATGTTGAGGCTGAAACTTTAAAGTCCCCTGCATTCAACCTGCATTTACCAGTGGCTTCCCCTCATGTACATCTATAGCACTCTGCCTTAGGGTCTTTTCTAGTCTCAATAGGATGCTTGTTCTGTACAGCAAATTTGGAAGCAGCCCCTAATCAGTGATGGATAGGATAAGGTAATTAATACTTTGTCTCCATTCCCCTTGGGTGGGACAACTCTAGGGCACATCCCATAGAGTTCCCCTGCAGGACTCAGTCCTGACCACCCACAGGATAACCTTCTTGTTCATGGACCTGTATTTGTTTCCTTCCTTTCCCTGTCTCACTTTCCTATTTCCTCCTGGTGCTTCCTGGATTATTCCACAAATCAACCACTTGCCCTTGAATCCTTATCTTAACATGGGAGACCTGATCTAAGGTATTTTTAAACCAAATAGTTACACAAACATATTATCCCCAATTGTGTTAAGTGTTAATGGAGGGAAGTACAGTTTGCCAAGAGGACTTCTATCTAACACGGTCATCAGAGAGGACTTGCCTGTGCAAAGGGTATTTGAGCTGATAAGTTTAAGGCATTTACTGTGTGAAATTAATTGGCAGAAATTAATGAATCAAAAAGGGAGAGATAGATGAATTTTCCAGATGGAGTGAAGAGCATGTCCATATGACCATATGAGGAAGACCATGGCACCTTTGAAGACTTGGGGGTAGCCAATGAGGCTAGAGTAGAGATTGAGGACTGTGAGATGGGCCTACAGGAAAGATATCTAGGCATATGGGGTAGAATGAGTTGAGAGGACAGGAAATGTTCCAAAGGTCGGGGAACAAGATCTAGAAGAGAGAGTGAGCATGTATATTTGGAGAGTCACAGTGATTTAATATTGCAGGGCCACTGAAAACCAAGGGAGTGGAGCAAAGAGAGAAGCCAGAAGAAGAACAAGTGGTTATGTGACAAAGGACTCTGTACCCCTTACTAAGGAGGGTAGTGTAGGGTAGTAGGGATCCATGGCTTTTCTTTCACCTGGCTGCTCTGTTGGGCCTGGATTGATTGGGGTAGGGGCAGAAGGGGGACATAAGTGACCCACATGGAACGGATTAAAATACTCCAGATAAGAGATGATAGAAGTCTGAGATGGTGGCAGGTGAGAACAAAAAGAAGAGGATGAATTGAGGACATAGTTAAGGGGTAGAATCAACTGGCTGTGGTGAGTAGTTGGATGGAGGTATGAAGGATGAGGAGCAGTGCCAGCCTCTACTAGAAAAGCTCTGAATTATCCCATTTAACAACACTCATAACAATTTTGAGGTAGAAATACAGTAAATAATCTATTTTATAGGTGGAGAAATTATTTAGGATAAAAAACTTTTCCAAAGGTCCCATAGCTAATAGAAAGTAGAAACAGGATATGAGCCTTGGTCATCCACTTCCAATATGAAATCTATTGATCATCGTGCTTTCATATTACCTGGAATCCCATCCAGGCATTTGGCTTGGGAAAATCGGAGCTGAGGACCCATGACCAGCCTGGGAGCAAAGGAAGGCATGTTGGTTTAGGGGCCCAGAATGGATGTTATGCAGTAGAGATGTTTCAGTAGAAACAGTAGAAAGGAAGGGAAATCAAATAGACAGGAAGGAAAAATAGACCAGTAGAAAACAGACCTTCTAGAATGTTATCTAGAGGGTTTGTATAAGATATATTTTTTTAAATAAAGCACTTTGCTTTTACAAAAGACCTACATTAGTACCTGCTTTCAATAACCAAAAGAAATCTGAAGAGGATTTTCACTTTTATGAAATAGTAATTGCTTCTTTGCTTTGAGCCACTTTGGCTTACAGAAGGTTTCACAGGAAACTTCTGCTTTAGAAAGAGAGGGAAACCTGTAATGGTCATTAAAATATGTATACATATATATTTACTTGCTGAAATTCCTGATTCCTGGTTAGCTGTCTGTTTTCTTTTGTGATTTCATCTGGGTTGTATTCATCTGGTCTGAAATAGTCGCTTCCAATATCTGCTCCCTTTATGTTACAAGTAGGACACTATCCTACTGCAGGCCCTCCTGCCAGCTGAGTAAAAAGGCTCTAGCCTCCGTTAACCCACTTCTGCACCCATTCTGTGATGTCTAGTCCTACCATACTTCCTCCTTCTCCTACTTGTGTCCAGTACCACCACTATTTCTTTCTAATCAGGCCATAGTTTTAAAAGCCTGTCACTTTCAATTTAGTATAAATTACTTTTATTTAATAATTAAACTGTCACCTCTCCCAAGACTACTGATAACACTCTATTTATCTAGTACTCTTAACTGTACCACTAGTTCTGTAATTACTATACTGAGTGTCAAGACTTCCTGGCCTTGAATTTAAATGCCCCCAAATTTCTATTATGTGTATTTCAAAAAGTTATTGGGGTCTCACTTCACTTTGAACAAATAAAGTTTTATGTATTTTTGTTGTTGTTATGTTCTCTCCCCAATGGTATCCGTTTTTCCCTTGTACTAGGGCAATATCAGCTGGCAATGGATCATTTTCCCGATATAATAATCACATACTTAATAGCCACCTGAAACAATCAGTCCACAGACTTAAGGTGAGGGAAAACTTGTCTAGGGTGGCTGATGTTAGTTTAGACAACCAAATATAAATATCAGAAGCCACATCAAAAGACAAATGAGAATATCTGGTTCTCCTCTCTTGATGGCAGAGGAGGCCACAGACAATTTAGTATGGCCAGTTTGTACAATGCTGTAGACATAAAGCAACACATGAATCCTTAGCTGCATAGTACTGGCATGTGCTTTGTTCTTTCTGCCAAATTGGTCAATTTGCAGAAGTCTGCCCTTATCTGATGCAATGTTTTGGGATAACTCTAAAGGAATTCCAGTTGTCTCCTCTCCACATCTCCACAGAAATATGTTTGGTTAAATATATATATATATTTTATCTATCTATCTATCTATCTATCTATCTATCTATCTATCTATCTATCTCAAACAGTGACCTACTCCCTCTCATGGGTCTAGGGGGAGTATTTTTTTTTCACTGTAATATAGTTAACAGTATTATACTAGTTTCATGTGGACAACACAGTGATTTGACAACCATATACATTACAAAATGCTCACCATGATAAGTGTAGTTGCCATCTGTCAGCATACAATGTTATTACAATTAGAGACAGTCATTTACTATGTAGAGCCCCTTCCTACTTAAACTAATGGAACCCTATGAAGAGGGAGTGGATGTAGCAGGGAGCAACAGACAGAAACAGTTTGATGGTGGAGGGATGATGGAATGCTACCAACACAGAAGATCACAGGAGAACAGTCTCACAGTAATGGCTTGAGAAAGGTTTTTAGGACTTTCTATCTTCTTGGCAGTTTGCTTATGAGAACAAATTACTCCACCACTCCCAGCTCTCATTACAAATATCAGATGATCCTGGACTTGGTGGAAGCAATTTCTCCCTCTTTACCTCAGAAGATCTGTAGCTTCTAGAAGTGTCAAATGGCCTTGGAGTATTTATTTATTCATTTAAGTCCAGATGACACACATTGTTCTATTGGTTTCAGGTGTAAAACATAGTGATTTGGCATTTATTTACATTGTGAAATGCTCACCATGCTATGTCTAGTTATCATCTGTCACCATACAAAGTTACACAAATGTTTCCTTCAGAAAATCCCCAAAATAACACTATTGTAATGAATGCTGCCTTGTGATTCTGAACATCAAACAAAACGTGTCAAAATATATCAAAAGTTCTTTTGATCACATGACAGTGGCCTGGACAAATGCTCAAATATATGCATACACCTCTTGAACCATTCGAAATGGCAAGTGAATAATTTCCTCTAAAGCTGGTTATTAAATTTGTGATTGGAATAATTTACAATAACAAATAATTATAGGGAGAAACATCATGTATTCACAATGAAAGATGACCCTCCAAAGCTGTCCTATTAAGGCTAATTAAATTATGATTTGGTCCCATTTTAATTACAACTAATAATGAGTTCTACAAGGTAAGCTCTAAAAGGGTGAAACAAGGACTTAAGACTGCAGTTATTATGATCAGGAGACAGAGATCTCTAGCTGATTCATTGCTTCTTTAAAGAACTTCCTTCATTCACAGAGCAAATTCCCCACTCTTGCAAGTGTTCCACATGTTTTCATGTATGATTTTCACATAGCGCTTTAGGTTAGCAGTGTTTAATGCTACAACTTTGGGCAGAGTAGTAAAATAAGAAAGCTGTGCTACTTATCTGGAGCTATCTGAAACATTGAATATGATGAACAGCTTTTCATTTCTTCCTTCAATTCCCTCCTGCTTTTTGCCTCTCCTCGAATGAATTCATCAATCATATATATATATATATATATATATATATATATATATAATATGTTTATATATATATATGTTAACACATTAACTTTTGTTGACTCATGGGCCCAGTAATACATTTTTACTAATGCTCTGGTAAAATTAAAATGCAGACTTTTTTTTTTTTAAGAATTCTTATCCAAGGATTTTTTTTAATCCAAGGATTTTGATTCCAGTTGCTGCTGCTGAAACCACAGGAGGTTTTCTTTTTCTTTCTTTCTTTCTTTCTTTCTTTTTTTTTTTTTTTTTCTGGTATGTTCAATGTCATTCTTGAGGAATGCTGATATGAGAGAAAACAATGGAGATGCCAAAGTCAAAGTCTGAGACTGGATTATTTTTCCCCATTAAAAGCCAGAACTGACACAAATTCCCTACATGTCACCGTGGCTACATAAAGCCCTTGTGGTGCCAATATTTAGTGAGCAGTGAGGAATTCTTACTGGCAGTCCATACATTTTTCACTCTGCTTGTTGGAGAAGGTTATTGTTATTCACGTGATGGATAGAAACACAAAATGAGTTCTCTGAGAGACCATGGCCCTGTAGGTCCATAATTCTCCTCTGACAGGACCACATTAGTCATTTTAGTGACTCAATTTTTGAACCTGTTTCTGTCTCCCTGAAGGAATGAGAGAAATCCTATGTAAAATGTATACAACCCTAAAAGAGGACTCTCAGCATTTTACCTCAAGTAAGATAAATTAGACACATGGAAAAGAGCTCTGCTATCATGGCTGGGAGGGGTGAAGAAGCACATCTAAATATTTCCCGAGGACACAATGGGCATCTTTCTATATAATGATTTGAGAGCAGGGGTCAGGAAACTCTGGCCCGTAGGCCTGTTTTTTTCATACAGCCTGCCTGCTAAGAATGTTTTTTTTTTTTTTACATTTTTAAAGGGTTGTAATAAAAACAAAGAAAAATATGCGACACAGACCATATGTGGCCTATGAAGCTAAAAATATTTCCCATCTGGTCCTTCACAGAAGTGTGCTGACTCCTGTTTTAGAGCAACCTAATGGAATAAATAGTGGGAGATGACTCAGCCCACGAAACCACACATCTGAATGCCTCATGGAGAGGCGATTACCTATATGGTATAGGAACTGGCCTGACCCCTTATTAAGATACCCCTCCACTACTTCTTGCCCACAAAGATATCACTTTCTGCAAGGTGGCAAAGTCCATATCTCTGACACGTTCTCACTGATTTCAAGACTGCAGATGGTACTGGAAAAGATTTTTGACTTACACATGGGCTTAAATCAATAAGAGGATTTAAGATTTGAGGGGATCTCAAAGAATCCAAGACACAGTGAGGATGTAAGATGTCTTAGAATAGGAAACAAGAAGAACATTTGGGATTATGGTGGTCTTAGGAACATGCACATGAATTCTTAGATCCTCCTCCTTTCCAGAGACTGAGCTTAATGTGCATCCTCTTGATTATGTAATGGATTTAGGGACTTGCCTAATTAACAGAAGATGGCAGCAGCAATGGTCTGTCACCTACTCTGGAGGAAGCCAGCCACCATGTTGTGAGACTAGAGATAAGCCTAGGGAGAGGCTGACACAGTGAGGAACTAAGATCTCTGGGCAACAGTCAGCAAGAAAGTGCCTAGAGCCAGCCTGCCCCAAGAGAAGATGTGTGCTGGAGGATATGGTGAGTACATGGGGACACTGAGCTGAGTAGGTGCCACATATACAATGTTCCATAGGTTTATCTCACCTTCAATCAGCTGTAGGGATGAAGGACTCCAGAGGTTGAGTTAGTTTTAATGTATAAAATGTATACATTTTATTTTTTATTTACATTGTACCTCTTCATGGTCCAGCCCCATCCCTCAAATCCTTCCACTCTTGTGGAAACTTATTTTTAGTTCCTAACCCAGAACAATGGGTTTCCTTCCAAGAAATCCCAATATTGCCATCAGAAAACCTCCTTTTAGAAATTTAAGTTGTTCATCCCTCCCTGGCACACTCCCTTGTCTCCTCCTTCTCCTCTCCACTTCATACTTGTTCCTCTACTTCCCAGTTCGTCTTCTAGCCAGTACCTTTTTTTCCTGCCCTATGCACTTTGGGCCATCTCTGCTGGCAGGTAGCATCCTGACCTGGCTCCGTCCTATTCCCACACTCCTACACCTTTAGTTCAGGGAGCCATGGGTGTGAAACGCCACTCCTTCGGGTCTGATCAGGTCCTTTTATGTGTACAAAGGAGAGAACTAAAATTTTATGTAAGAAAGTCTCAGGAATCATCCCAGTTGACACTTGGCATCAAAATGTATAAAGATTGGTTTGACCAACATTATTTTCCATTTATTGAACACTTAATATGACTTAATGTAAGACTATGATGTAATGAGAAATGCATATTTGGTCTTTGTCTCCAGTTCTTGGCATGGAGCTCCTAAAACCCCTATAATTTCTGAGTGATACAATGGATGGGAGCATCTTTTATTATTCATAATAAGCTCCTTTAAATCTTACCTGAGTTATGGTAATAGGATGAGTATTGGTGGGCTCCCAGATAACTTTTAGGAGGCAGCCAGTTGCCAGAGGACTCTATCATGTGATTAGATGTTGAAAGTTTTAGCCCCACCCCTGACCTCTGGGGAGGGGAGAGGGACTAGAGATTGAGTCAGTCACCCATGGCCAATGATTTAATCAGCCATGCCTATGTCATAGAACCTCTGTAAAAACTCTAGACAATGGGGTTTGGACAGCTTTCAGGTGGGTGAGTACATCCTATAAGCTAGAAGGTGGTGCACCCCAACTCCACAGAAGCTCCTGTGCTCAGGACCTCACTCTATGTACCTGTTCATCTGGCTGTTCATTTGTGTCCTTTGTAATATCTTTTATCATAAACCAGTAATAGTAAGTCAGGTGTTTTCCCTGAGTTCTGTGAGCTGCTCTGACAAATCATCAAAGCTGAGGTGGGAGTGGTGAGGACCCATGACTTTATAGTCAGTGGCCCAGTATGGGTGGCCCAGACTTGCAATTGATGTCTGCAGTGGGCCAGTCTTGTGGGACTGAGCCTTAACCTGCTGGGGTCTGATGCTATATCCAGGTAATTGGTATCAGAGTTGAAGTCAATTGTAGGACACTTAGTTGGTGAAGTTGGGGAGTTGGAGAATTGATTGGTGCCATAAATAAACCCACATAATTGGTGTCAGAAGGGTTTTGAGTAGAAAGAAATCATAGCAGAAACAGCACTTTGGCATTGTGCTAAATGCTGTACAGTTTTATGTCATTTAATCTCCCCCAAACTTATGGGGTGCATACCTTCCTTGACTCCTTTCTTTGATAAGGCAATTGAGGCTTTCAGTCAAGTAATGCAGCCAAATTTCCATCAATCAAGTGAAAATTTAGACCTGGCTTAACTACCCTAAGATTATGTCCATACTCTGAATCCCATCTCCTTTTCAGTATTCAGAAAACACCCTAACAAATTCATTGCTGGTTAGTTCTGGTCTGAAATGACCTTCACCTCCTAAAGATCTTTGTTAATAAAGACAACAGAAACTGCTCTGGGGTAGATTTAGCTGTTGTCAAATAACTACAGGTCTGATATTCTGGGGACTATTTTCTGCCCAGGAAAAGGAAGAGTTCAAAACCAAAATTACACACAGGACAGGCAATCCTAGAAAAGAAAGGGATTAATAGGCTTCCTGTAACTGGAACTACCACCTTCCTTTTTTAAAAAATTTTATTTATTTATGATAGTCACAGAGAGAGAGAGAGAGAGAGAGAGAGGCAGAAGCAGGCTCCATGAAGGTAGCCCGACGGGGGATTCAATCCTAGGTCTCCAGGATGGCGCCCTGGGCCAAAGGCAGGCGCCAAACCACTGCGCCACCCAGGGATCCCTGGAACTACCACCTTCAGCTTTGGGGGGCAATGTTTTATTACTACGTTCGCTGCTCTTTTAATTCCCTAAAGAACTCTCTCAACAATGATTTATCTTAATTTAACTTTTTTTTTCCCCCCAGGAAAGCAAATAGGACACTTCATTCCACTTCATTCAAGAGACATTATTTGCAGTTGTGGGAAATTCCCTTTGTTCATTTGCTTATGTGTTTGTTCATTTATTAGGTTACCCAGAAATGTTTACTAAGTACCTAGTATTAAACAACAAAACAAAACAAAAACAAACAAATGAAAGTCATTTCTCTAAAATACTACAAGCTTTTTCATTTTAGAGTTTCATATATGAGACCATGGCTGCATTTGTGTTCGTTATATTTTTTATAACACATTGTCTGCTTTGACCAGAGTTTAAGTTTTATAGTAGAAATCTGTTACCTTGAAGATGCAAAAGTGTTCAAAAAGCCAGTAATCCCTGACAGTTTTTAACATAACGAGCAAAGAGTGGTCTACAAACTAAAAACGAAAGACACAAACAAGTACACTTCAAACATATATATATATATATTCTAATTTTCAGGAAACTGGCTTTTTATTTCTTTTCTCAGCTGCAACTTCACTGTTAGCTCATAAGGGCTTAAGATTCTTTTGTTGGGCACCTGTTGAAGAAACAGTAGCAGACTTCTTGAAGGGATCATGACACATAGATGGCTAGGAGTGTTTCTAAATAGAAGGAAGTAAAAGTTATAAATCTCTCTAGGGAAAGACTACACGCAGCAGAGGAAAAAATAAATGACCATACTTTTTCTGGGAAGCTAGCAAAACTGCCCTGCCCTCAGTTTTCAATTCTATACTCAGGCTATTTAAAAAGGCATTTTCGGGTGCACCTGGGTGGCTTAGTGGTTGAGCATCTGCCTTTGGCTTTGGCCATGTTCATGGGGTCCCTGGGATCAAGTTCCGCATCAGATTCCCCGCAGGGAGCCAGCTTCTCCCTCTGCCTGTGTCTCTGCCTATCTCTCTGCATCTCTCATGAATAAATAAATAAAATCTTTTAAAAAAAAAAGATAAATAAAAAGGCATCTAGATTTTTTTTCCTTGTGGAGAGGAAAACTGAATATCTATCACCTAGAATAATTAATAATAGTGATAACAGCTATCATCTGGGGGATGCTTACTATATATTTACATGTCAGACCTTAGGCTTACTCTTTTATACATTTTACTTCTAATCCTTGCCCAAATCCCAGAAAGTAAGGATTATTACTCCTATTTTACAAAAGGAGAAAACTGAGGCTTAGAAGAATTTATTAGAGTCCAGAGCTCAGTAAGTTGGGAGAGTTGAAATTCAACCCCAGTCTGGCTGCCACGGGAAGCTGTGCCCTGTCTGCCACCACCCGTGGCACGGTGCTTCCCCACTGACTTCGGGACCGGAAAATGTTCTCTACTTACTGTATGAAAATGCTCACTGTCATGTAATTAAGTTTTATGCAATATTATATTTTAATTATAATTTAATTAAATTCGGAAGGATAGACTCATGTGAAATCATCACTCTCTTTTGTTCCAGAACTTCATTTGCTTTTCATTCCTTGTCTCAGTAAACATCGTGTTTATACACCAAGTGCCTCCTTTAAAGGCATCTGCAGGTAGTTGAGGGATATAGTGTTTCAATCACGCTTTACAGATTGCCAACCCTTGTGGTTGGTGGACAGCCTGCTTCAAACCTGTTCCTGTGCAACTCAGTGGTCGGAAATCTAACTCCGTAAGGTATCAATGAAAAAGTTGAAAAGTAAAACCTCAAGATTCAGCCTCCTAACATTAGTGTCTGAATTTCAAAATCATGTCTTCCACCCTCAAACTGGCTCTTGCATTATTTCTAAGATCCACTTTTCTAAAATGCATCCTAAAGAAAACTTGACCTGAAGAAACAGCACAGAAGGACACCAGTTGTGGAAACTCGGAGCTGGCTAAGCGGCCAGAAATCCACACAGATGATAAAGCCCAACCTTCACTAAGTAATGAGGGGTAGATAAGGAAATTGGGCAGCAATTGAACACCAAAGAGGAAGCAACGCCCTGTGGCTGCCAGTGTATAAACAGCAGGCTTCTACAGAAAGGTTAACAGGCAATCCAAAGGATTTCTGAGTGTAAACAGCAGCTCAAATTTCGCCCTTGCCTGGGGCTGCCACTGAAGGAAGCCTGTCATCAACAGTACTTTGAGCATTCCTTTGACCTACTGTCCAACAATTTAGAAATGTGGAAATGACCATTAAAAAGTGAATGCACCAATTTAAAAAATTGAATTCCATGTTGCCTTCCAATGCATTCTCTTTTAGACTAAGGTTACTGCTTACTTTGTAGAAGTTCTCTGTATTTTCTGTGGGAGCTCTTTCTCCAAGTCACATCCCAGTCACCAAAGATAATCACAAAGTGCCTTGTCTCTCCTTCCTTCCCCCCTCCCTCCCTCCCTCCCTCCCTCCCTCCCTCCCTCCCTCCCTCCTTTCCTTCCTTCCTTCCTTCCTTCCTTCCTTCCTTCCTTCCTTCCTTCCTTCTGCCTTTATTCTCCTTCTGATGTTTTATCACATCTCCCACCACATTGATTTCCATTTTAAATATCCTTGCTCCAGGCACTTTCACTTGATCTGCTTCTTTCCCATTCTTGGCAACTATCTCTGGTTGGGTGCCCCTGAGCTACAGCTTCTCTCTACACCTACCAGGGTCAAGGTGGGATTTAAAGGTAGTGCCAACACTTCCCTGCAAATTCACTGTGATACTCAAGAACTGGCTTGTGCGACCACATGTAGTGGTCACCATTTCAGAGTCTCAGACATGTAGAACTCTGCTGTGATCATCACCAGAAAGTGCCCACTGAGTGTATCATCACATATATGAAGATACTTTCTAGAGAGAACTTCATAGGCAATTCTAGAATTGCCTTTTAGTCTACTTTCCATTTCTTTTACATCCCCCACCCTGAGGATTTAGCATTTTTATACCCTTATCTACCATCAAAACTGTCTCTTAGAGAAGACTTCCAGATATATATATATATATATATATATATATATATATATATATATATCCTTTGACTCGGCTGGCTACAGTACAATCCCCAATTTCCTATTGCTCCTCTGTTGGCACACATTCAAAATGCAAATTTTCATACACAAAGGAAGAATAACTCTTGAAATAACACATGGTGCCATCGAGGACTTGAAGCTCACACTTGATTTAGTAGAGCTGCATAGACAGCAGAGTGTGACTGTCTGCTCAGCAAAAGCAACAGAATTTAGAGTCAGCAAATTTTGTAGGAGAGTAATTTTAAACAGGAAACAGAAATGGTGAGTATACGATGGCATAACTGAACTTCAACCTTTCATGGAACTAGGGGCTCTGGAGGAGCCCATCAAGATCATAGAGATTAAATTTTTCATTTGACAGAAATCAGAGACTTGCTAAAGTTAATCAGGCAGGAATCCAGAATTTTTATTCCCTCAACTGTACTCATTCTTGATATCCCCATTCTTGAATCCTAAGCCCCATGTGATTATATAAAATAGGTATTAATAAATATTAAGACTTCCATATTAATATCTTCCTATCTGTGGTTGCTTTCCATTAGTAGTCTCCAGTATTTTCTTCAGAATCTCATTCCACAAAGTTTTAAAAGTGAAATTTTATGTATGTATATATGTATAATGGGTACTGAGCAGATCGTCCCATTCCACATATATATATTTTATGAGACATTAATAATCTCTCCATCAAGAGGTAGGGTCCTTGTACTCTCCCCTTGAGCCTGGAAGGACTGTTAAGTGTCTCAGCTGATGTGATTATGATGAGAATGTGGTTAAAATGACACTATATAGCTTTTGAGACTAGGCCACAGATATGAATTCCAATTGGCTCTTGCTTAGAGATATGCACCTTGGGAGCTCTAAGTCAATTGTCTAAGAATGCAGTGAAGCTCCTCAGGTTCAGGTAGATCACATGGAGGGACTACATCAAGCTAGAAAGATGCCCAAGGAACCCCAATTATTCCAGCCTCCTATTATTTGAATCTCCTCAGCCCAGGGCTCCAGAAAGTGAGTGAGCAAACATTTGATGATTCCATCTCCCAATTTCCAAGCTACTCTAGCCGATGCTGAATGGAGTTATAAACAAGCTATCCCCACTGAGCAGATTTGTGGACAGAATAAATGTCATCATGTTAAGCCAATAAATTTTATGGTAATTTGTTATGCAGCCATAGTACCTGGAACAGACATTTTTCCCTCTTGCCCATTGAGAGCACAAACTTATGAGGGAAAAGTATTCAGGAGCCTGCCCATCAGGGTGATTTGGTGTTTGCAAAACTCAGGAGGAGAAACTTCAAGCATGCAAGCGCTTAATATTCCATGGCTTAATATCCAAGCATAAATCTCACGCAAAACCAATGAAGATGCAACAGCAAGGGGAAAAGTAAGATGAAGAAAACTGAACAACCACCACAAGAGTGCATTTCAAAGAGTCAGCATTGTTGCTAAGTAAGTAGTGAGAGGAGAGCAAGACTTCCAAAGGGAGGAGAAAATAATAAAAGACAGAATGTGTGGTTGAAATGGTACTGTGTTGTGGAGGCTTGGTCAACAAGGCAATAGGAATTCCAACTGGAAAAGGCCAACAGAAGTGCCAGCAGGAAGCAGGGGCACTTTCAGACGGTATGAGGGGGTTAACAATATTTTAAAAGATGTGCACAGAATCAAGGGAAGGAATAAAGGACAGTGAGACTCCCATAGGGGAGAACAACAGAAGGGAGCCATTACCATCTCCAGGCCTGAGAGGAGGGTGGGAGTGGTTGGTTAGCTGAAACCAAGCGAGAGCTGATGGTGCAGAGGGCCACCTGCAAGTGGTGTGGCCTTGGTGGAGGAACGCAGCTATTTCTGTCTGCCAGCGAAGGTCCAAGAGAATAAACGCTGTACTCGTTTATGTTTCCCCCACTCTCCAATCTTCTGTAAACACCTTCACTGATGCAGGCCATGCTTTCTCAATGTGGGGCAAACATTTGTTCCTGGCAGGGGCAAAAGAAACCTCCAAAAGGCCATAGTATATAAACAGATAAACAGCAAATTTGTGGTACTAAATTTGCAAGAGAGACTTAGGAAAGAATGTCCTAAGACAGCTCCTTTAGGGAGTATGGCAATGAAAAATAGAATTAAGGCATTGGCTAAGCAGCCTGAAGCTCATGGGCAGGAGGTCCAGTCAATGTAGCGCCTTAGCAAGTGAGCACACAGGCCTTGTTAAAACTATTCCTGATCACTACCCTTTACATCTCTGCATCTATGCACAGGGACAAATGGTAGTTAGTATGTGTGATCTGGGGAGACCACCTATTTAGCAGAACAACGGATGGGGAAAATTAGCAAAATGACTATCCACAATTACAACTCTAGGGTATACCTACATTGTTGCTTATGTATTAATTTGGTATTACACAATGAACGAGTCAAATCTGACAACAGGGAGGAACTAAGACTTTCAGAAATCCTAAACACCAAACAGATTTTGGTGTTCCTCCCCTATCCTCATATTAAAATAAAATTTAAAAAATACACACACACACACACACACACACACTGTATTTTAACCTGGCTGTGGCCATATGTGTTTCAAAAGAAAACCACTCTTTAAATTATCTGATTATAATATTCTGGATGATTAATCAAAGTATTTCTCATTTACTTTTGATGCCCCTGCTCTACTGATACACAAAGCATATGTCTGTGTCTCTATTGGGTAGTACAATAGCTTTGACCAGAAATAGTGGTAATGTGTGTCTTCTGATCATATAGATCTTACTATCAAATGCATTATTTCCATGACTTGCTAAATAGAAAATGTCTTGGTAAGATTTTCTGCCGGGTCTAAGTTTTAGGATCTAGCTTTAATGTACAGAGCATCACCGTATGTTTCATATTAGGTTCACACAAGGAGTCCCATGTCTACTTTGATGGTGACAAAGCCCAGCATGGCTGCCGGGTATCAGTAAATAAAGTCCAGACTCTTCTGCTTGAACTCCTCAGAGTTCTTCCTATTCTAGCCCCAAATTTACATCTACCCTGAACTCCAATGTCTCTGTCACTGGGGCCCTTTGTTTCTTTCCTGTCTGTCAAGCCCTTCTGTTTCATACCTTCCTCTGACCATCTTCATACCACCTCTCCCCTGTGGATTCCCTGTTCTGAGGACAACCCAGGAGGCCTTGGTAAGACAGGCCCAGTCTCTATCCTTCTTCAATGAGCCTGGGCCTCCGTGTTCTTTCTTAACCCTCTAGATGACTCTGAAATCAAACACTAAAAGAACTTTGTGTTCTCAAAAGCAAAGTTTAAGAAGCGCTGGCATTTGGTCTGGCAATGCACTACCTTCAAGTCTCCTTTCCCAGAGTTCCTAGCCATGTGAGGATATTCTACAATTTTTTCACTTCTCTGTGCCATAGTTTCCTTATCTGTAAAATGGGGATATCATTGCACATGCTTGAGTGTATCATTCTAAAGATTAAATGAGTTAAATGTGAAGTGCTTAGAAAAATGTCTGGCACATAAAGAGTGTACCATAAATGTAGCTAAAGGGCCACTCAGATGTCTAGAAATGCTAATAGTGCTGTCTCAGTGACTGATCAATACAGGCGGGCCAATTACTTTTGGCATTGAAAGCATCTGTGATCCTGGACCAGATTCTCAGGAAATGGGATGACCAACCTTCACTGCACATGAGGTTCAGCCAAGGTACTTAAAGAATACTGTTGCCTGAAACAAAAAAATTCTGTTACCTGGGTTCCTCTGCTAGAGATTGGACTTAAGTGGTCTGGAGGTGGGACACAGGAATAGGATTTTTAAAAGTTCCCCAGAAAATTCTAATGTCTAGAATTAGACATTAATTAGACATTAATTAGACATAATGTCTAATGTCTTCCTCAGGGCTGCTGAGGAAGCTGGATTAACACTGGTTTAGGCAGTTGATTAACAACCTGAAATAACGGTCTTTTTGTTGTATCATGATCACCAGTAATCTCTTGCTTTTTGAAATACTAGTTACCAGCTAATTAGCCCACTATCTGTAACCATGCTGGGCTGTAGTCTAGAAGGTTTAACCAAAAAAATGAGCAATATTATCTTGGGCACGGCTGTAATGTAAGGTGCATAGGAACACCATTTTGGTAATTGGAGGAAGTCATGGAGAGGGCTTGATCCCGTCAGCTGGTTCCTCACACTTAACCATCAAGATAATCTCATCATTCTATTTTAGATAATGTCTCTCAAATTGTGATCCACACACTTAGCACCCAGATCTGGCTTCTAAATACTATTCTGCACTGAAAGGAGCCAAAGCTCCTTGAAGAAATGGCTGATGTCATGACTGGGGCAGGGAAAGTATACAATGAAGTTGAGCATCTGGTTGACCAGAAAGTAAGAAAGTGCTCAGAGAACGACGGGAACATGTCAAAAGATCACTGAAGCCACCTTAAAGGGGCCTTTGATAGTAACCAATTATAATCCATTGAATAGAATAGAATATCATGAGTGATATTAATGAATACAATGAATAAATGAATACAATGAAAAAATAAAAATGAATACAATGAAAAAAAATAAATAATACAATGAAAAAAATGAATGAATACAATGAAAGACTGATAAAAATAATGAATAATAAATGAATATTAAAATAAATGAATACAATGAAAGACTGATGAAGAATGGGATATTTTACATACTTTCAACATATCTCCCCATAACATATGCATTAACTGTAGAAAAAAGAGTAGCTATACAGTTGAGAAACCTTATGGATACTACTTTAATCAGGTGAAGTGAACATTATCAGTAATGGGCCAAACTGAAATCATGAAATCATGGATGCCTTATAGTATGCCATGAGAAGAGCACAGTATCACCTCCATGATAGTTCTGCAAAGGTGCATAACTTATCCACCAATCATGAAAAATCACGAGACAAACTCAAACTGGGAACATGTACAATGTAACCGGCCTGCAGTCTTCAAAAGTGTTAGGGTCAGTAAGGTCAAATGGAGACTTAGGAATGCCTCCAAACTGGAGGCAGAAGAGTAGAGGTGGGACAACAAAATCAGACATGAGATTTTGAACTGGACGTTTAATTACAAAAGACATCATTGGGGAGATTGGCAAAACTTAAATAGGGTCTGAAAATTAAAGGTAGCAATGTATCAATGTCCATGTTTTGATTTTGATCTTTTTATTCTTCTCACATAGGAAGGCTTGCTATGTGTACAGAAAATGTACAGTAAAATATTTGGGGGTAAGGGACATCAGATATGTAACTTGCTCCTGAGTGGTTCAGGAAGAAAATGGTTCTTTTTAGTGTATTTGCAAATTTGCTCTCAGTTTGAGATTGTCTAAAATAAAAATCAAGTATAAAAAAAATTGGTGCTCCAGAGATGCGCTGTGTCGTGTTAAAATGCAGCTTTCTGATTTGATAGAAGCCTGGGATCGAGGGCAAGAATCCACATTTTTAGCATTCACCGTAAGTGGCAACTTAGACTGAAGGAATAAGAAGATCCCCTGAGAGTAGCAGACATCAGCAAAACCGCCTCCATCTCACCCCACATTCTAGAGCCTTTCACCTCATCCTTCCACCCCTTTCCTCCCAAATCTGTATCTACTTTCTTTCTGCCAGCAGCACAGATTATTAGAGATCAATGGGGAATTCTCAGGATAGAGAATTGAGAAATGATTCAAGTGATCTGCTAGCTTTTTTGTCCAAGGAGAATAGAGTACCCTCTTTTTCTGTGTGTCATTCCTCGAGCAGGGCACTCCCTGGAGATGGAGTCATTTCATCAGACTGCCTCTGATGGCTCTGGAGTGGCAAGAGTTGGGAGTGAAGAGGTCTGCTTGAGCAAGATATTAGGAGAGCGTGCTGCACATCCAGGTAATTCCAGCATAGGTGGATGGTTTTAAGGCTCTCTCTGGTATTGTAGGAAAGCACAACTTTGTTACAGTAGAAAATTGAAATTTTGAAATATAATGGCAAAATCCTAATGTGAAAACCCAACACTGCTCAAATAGCAATAGTTCTCCGTAAAGACAAAACCAAATCAAACCTTTCTCTGTTGAAAAATTAGTATCTAATATTATAAGCCATCAAATGTCCTCTCGGCATGGTGCCAGCACTGAAAAAAAAAAAAAAATCACTCTAATGTTTTAGCTCTATAATCCCAGGGACCAAGTCTTCAACAAAACAAATGCATTCTTTCTCCTCATTTCTGGAAATCAAAATAGGCATATAAGTGAAACATAATAGTCTGAATTACTCACACACACCTATAAGACTTAAAGAAACTTAAAAAAATATTATTAAAAGAACCAGTGTAGATGGCCTGATAAACTGCTCTTTCCCTTTGGTTTTTAGCAGCTCATTTAGGATCACCTTTCATGCGAGTCCTCTAAACAATTCTAGAGGACTTTTAAAAGAAAGTTTCTCCATCTGTGAAATGAGATGTTCTCAGAGGCCTATCTGGTTATTAAAACCCATGATTCAAAGCTTTTAGATTAAGGATGAAAATATTTACTGGGCATGAAGGAGTGAACTCATAAAGAATCAATTTTCATGAATCTGATAGTTATGTAGAATTACGAAATTTGATATTTAGAGGGGACATTAGGGATATTAGGTGAAGGGTTTGATCCTGTGCCTAAGGGTTGAAAATAGAATTCAGGTATAGTGGTTCCTCATGCAGGGCTCTTTCCCCAAGTTTACAGCCATAATTCCCCTTTTTTCTCTGCCTCCCATCCTACTTTCTTTTCTTCTTTACTTTCTTTCTTGCTTTCATCATAAATGACAACCATCATCCATTAACTGGGAAATTACTGGCTGAAAGTAAATAAAATAACAACAATAATAAAACACCTCTTGTTGGGAGAGAACATATTGGAATCCCTAGTATCTAAAGCATTGAAAATAATCTCCTGTGAGTTGTCTTCTTCGTTAACACACTTATGTTGTCTCTCTTTTTTTGTTATTGATGAGCATTTCTTCATGCCTGAATATTTTCCTTTTGCTTGACTGGAAAATTCGCCCCAAGATGGGCTAATATGGCCTTCCTTGGATACAGGGAGCAAGAAATACCTGGACAGACATGATGGAGGGTAGGAATAAGAATTCTTTTTCTTGGAAAGTTTGAATTAAGTGGAAGCAGGGTACAACTTCTATTCTAGATTCTGTAGTTGTGGAGAACATAAAAAAAAAAAAAATTCGTCCTTGACTCCTCCTTCTTTCTTTCAGATGCCACATCTAATGCCAGTGAATTCTGTTGGCTTTACCATTAAGGGATGCCCAGAATCAGATGAATTCTCCCACTTTCCATCCACTACCACTTGGGACAAGCCACCAGTATCTCCCTTGCCCCAATAGAATATGTCCCTGTTTCTGACCTTAGTACCACCCCCTCCCCCTGCCATTCTCAACACAACAACCAGAGGATTATGTCCCTTCTCTGGAACATTTTAGTTCCATCTTCACTCAGAGACAAAGCTTAAATTCTTACAGTGGCCCACTGGGCCCTCAGCACCGATTGTCAAAGTGGGATCTTCAGCCCAGGACGCCAGCATCATCTGTGGAATTATTAGGACTGCAAATTCCTGGGGACCCTGGATGGTCTGAATCAGAGACTGGCTTTAAATACAGTTTAATAAGCCCTGAGGTGATGCGTACTCAAGTGTGAGACCCACCCCTCCAGGAGATCAGCCCTCAATGACCTCTCCAGTGATTCACATTGGCCTTGCTTTTCTGAGAGTAATAAGTCAGACCTCTCATTAGGGCTTTGGGGCTTGCTATTTCCTCTACTGGAATGCTCTCTTTCCACTAAGCTGCTCAGCTTATTCTTATATGTTCTTCAGGTTTCTTCTCAAATATCAACTTCAGAATCATTGAGGTCCAGCATATTTGAAATCTTAAACCATCTCTCTTCTAAGACTCTTCCCTGCCACCAAGTTATACAAACAGAGGCATTCCCTATCTCCTCTTCTTTGGCTGTTTTTTTTTCTGCATGATACTTGGCTTGGAGTTTCTCATGCAGTAGTTGTCAAAATCAGTCAGCCAGGTCGGCAGGCCTCTGAGGACTTGCCTGGGGCTAGGAAATCTGATTCTAACCAGGATGCCTCATTCAAAAGAGTTGTAGATTGGTGTTTGCTGTTGGCAGCATGCCTTAGTTTCTTGCCATGTATACCTTCTCACAGTCTGGTGGGGTGTCCCTCCTCAGGACATGGCTACCTTACCCCAGAGTGAGTAATCCAAGAGACATCCAGGCAAAAGTCATACTTTTTTACAACCTAGACTTTTATGACCTAGAATGTCATACACTGTCATGGGATATTCTGACCCAGAACCATCAAGGTAAGCCAATCTCAATTCCTGACCCACAGAAAGTCCAATATAACAAATGCTGTTGTTGTTTAAAGTGCTGGGTTTGAGATAAAATTTCAGGCAGCAATAGATAAACAATACTGCATATGTCACCATTTGGCTTACTATGGGGTATGTGGGGGGTGGTAGTTGATGGACTTAAAAATATTGAATAAAAATTTAATAAAATAAGTAAGAATTAAAATATTTTTAAAACCATCAACTAGGGCAGCCCAGGTGGCTCAGAGGTTTAGCGCCACCTTCAGCCCAGGGCATGATCCTGGAGATCAAGTCCCCCATCAGGCTCCCTGCATGGAGCCTGCTTCTCCCTCTGCCTGTGTCTCTGCCTCTCTCTCTGTGTGTGTTTCTCATGAATAAATAAAGTCTTTAAAAGGTAAAAAAATTAATTAAAAAACTCATCAACTATCACCCCCCACATACCCTAGAATATAAGCCCTGCAAAAGGGTGTGTGTGTGTGTGCACATGTGTGTGCATTGTCAATGCCTAGAACAGCACCTATACTGTCAGATAGTGGGTATCTAACAAAAATATGTGGAATTACTGCTTAGAAAAGTGGCACCTGGGTGGTGGGGAGCTATGCTGATGTGGTTGGAGGAAGAATGCTCTGGGGTGTCTCTGTGACACCACTACTTTGCACAGCTCCATTGTATTTCATGTGAATGGAGACTTCTGAGAATACAGCTCCATGTGAAATTCGTTTTGGCCTTGCAGATCCTCTGAATGGGCTTTAGGGCCCACCCATGGGGCTCCATTGACCACAGTTTGTGAGATACTCATCCAGGAGAACAAGACCACAGGCAGTTTGAACAAGATTGAGCCTCAGAAGAGAGATCCTTGCTTCCAACATCTTACAGAAATACCAGAGAACCACCTCTTCCTTCATGCCCTTGATCGAACCTGGTACCCACCATGACGTTTCAGAGGCAGGAAGGAGAGGCTAAGAAATCTTTGAGGAAGGAAGTTGTGTAAATATAGGAGATAGACCAGTTTCTCAGGAAGCTTGACTTGAAGATAAAAATAATTGAGAGGTGCCTGGCTGGCTCAGTGGGTGGAACATGCAACTCTTGATCTCGGGATTGTGAGTTCGAACCCCACGTTGGGTGTACAGATTACTTAAAAATAAAATCTTAAAAAAAAAAGAATTGAGATCAGGAGGGAGAAGGTAAATTGAGTGAAAGTTCATTTAGGACAGGAATTAATGTGGTTGGTCAGGAGAGTGGAAAGTTAGTGAGCCTAAGGGAGAGAGAAGAGGAAAAACACCTAGTGAGAGGAGATTCAGTCAATGCATTTTTAGTCTTTTCTCTATTTGCAAGTCTTTTGTTCATATTGAAAGAAATTTCAAGCATTACTAAACAAGGTGGGTGAGTTTTTGATGGGAGGGAGCTCTTCCCGTTTCCATTCAATATGCTTAGACTGACTGGCTCATCTGTCCAGAGATTGTGCCACACAGTTTCCACCATAATCTTGTTTAAATCTCCCACACTCCCACAGGGTAGGTCTTTTTCCCCTTCATTTAATAATGAGGAATCTGACTTTTAGGTTAGAAAAACTGCCAAAGTAAGGAGGAACTTGTACAGTCAAGAGCTCTGTCCACACTTATGCTAAACTGTTTTTTCTCCACGAGTAGGAGGGTCCATATATGTTGTTGCCCAAGCCAGGACTCCCCCAAGAGTGAAAGGGAATATTGCCAATCATATGTCAGTGACAACAGGCATACACAGGGATCATTCTGGGTCACACAGGACCTTTGGTTACTCTGACCAGGTAGGTTTGTCCTTCTCACTATGGAAAATGCCTCAATGTATTCTGTGAGCCCCATTTAAAACCCTAATACTAACTGAAACAGGACTCTGTGGTTAGAACCACAGCTCTGTTTAATGGATGAATGTGGAGAGCGTGACTAGTGGGTCCTTCTCCTAATTTGCAGCAGGGGGATAGCTCCAAATGGCCCTGAATCATACAGAACATAAAGAGTATAATTAAAGCAGGATGGTAACATGAACTTTTATTATATTCTGATTTCCACCATGGAAATTTTACATTTTGCTTAAATTCCTGGTATTTTAAGGTCTGGAGTATAAAACAAAGCTTTTCTTCATGAGAAAGCCACTTTTGCTCATTTCTGCTTCTTTTTTTTTTTTTTTTTTTTTAAGCTGGTCAATCACTAAGCTCATTTGAGTGATGGCTAAGTCAAAATTATGACTGCCTGATTTTACCCTTCACTGCACTTATCAAAAAATTAAATTAAAGATCATGCTTATGAATATAATGCATGAACTACCGCATGGCATTCTGAAAGATAGTATGTCCCTTCTGTCCAGCCACTCACAAAGCAGAATGTCACATGATATGTTAATATGCAGGCAAAATAATAGGGCAGAGAGAAAATTCTGCCTCTTAGGAAATACGGAGCACATTCTGCCAACGGTTCATGTGTTTGGAAAAATTTATTTTAGTCAAGACAATAATAATAATACCTCTAATAGCAACATTAAGTCCTTCAAACTTGTATAGTGCTTTCTAGTTTCCAAATGTAATTTCATCTGACAAAAGAAGTCATTAATTTTTAAAGTGCAGGATAGGGCTGCATGATTTAGCATTGCAAGGGCTCAGGTTCCTGAAGAATGTGCATCCCATGTAGGCTTGTTGAATATTCTATGTAGAGGCAATTGTAGAGTGAGAGCCAAAGTGCTAGTGCTTCTGTGAAAAATATAGTGGAAAAAATAGCATTCATTACCTAAAGCCACTGAGGGCTTTGAAGATGAATGTTTGGAGAAAATTACTGTCTATATTTGCTAGTGAATCTTAGAAGCATAACGTCTCTAGTTTTTAAATGAAAATAAAACGTATTTTTGTTTTACAAATATAAAACAATTCTCACCATATATATTTTTTCAATTATGCACAAATTTAGAAAGCTGAACATCGAACTCTCCCAAATCTGCCTCTGCCTCTTCTCCATTCCTCTAAGATAATTCCTGAGATCAATTTGATATATATCTTTCCAAACTTTGTATTACATATGTAGGTATGTATATACATACATATATATAGGTATGTATGTATGAATATATATATACATATATATATATATATATTTTAAAGATTCTATTTATTTGACAGAGAAAGAGAGCAAGCACAGTGAGGGGAGGGGCAGAGAGAGAGGGAGAAGCAGACTCCCTGCTGGGTAGAGAGTCTGAGGCTGGGCCAAATCCTAGGACCCTGAGATTATGACCTGAGCTGAAGGCATATGCTTACCCAACTGAGCCACCCAGGTGCCCCTGTATGTATCTATTTTCATATATATATTTGTAGGTATTTACTATCTACCAATCATTTGTCCTGTCTGTCTGTCTGTCTATCTACCTACGTAGACAGAATTAGATTCTCTAATTCTTGAATACGTGGCTGAACTGGTGCTTTTGTAAAGGAACTCCTTATAAGCCAGAAATGATGAAGGAGATTTAATCAAGATTGGTAAACAAGCACTGAAATTATTGTTTGATTGAGACATTTGCCAATACCCAGATGGTCTAGACTCTAGAATCGTGGTTCTCAAACTTGAGCATGCATGTGAATATCTGGAGAGCTTTTAAAAACACGGATTACTGAGCCCTAGCTCAGCATTTCTGATTCAGAAGGCCTGAGATGAGGCCTCTAGAAATTGTAGTTCTAACAAGTTTCCAGGTGATGTTGGTGATGCAGACAGGTATACTCTTTGATAACTGCTAGCTGGAGCTTGGGTTTGAATGAGCCACACATGTGAGGCACAGGACCTGGTACTTTTGTCCTGGGTATAGAAGGAAATTCTCCTGTCTCAGCATTGGTTGGAGAGGAGGAGAAAAGTCTCTGTTGAGATTTCCTAATCTTATATATTTACTAACGTGGGCTTAAGGACAAATAGCAAATAAAACAAAACAAAAAACTCTAAGCCAAATATGTAGTTTAAGGTATCCATAAATGAACAGTATCATCAGGTACCTCAGAAACAAAGGGTGAATAAATAAACTATTAATCCAACTTCAAAAAGTCCCTACAAATAAAAATCTAAAGAACATGGCGGTAAAAAAGACAAAATATATGAGGAAATAACCATAATCATGAATCTGCAAAAGCAATAAACCACAGTATTTGACTTATACAAACAGACTGGAGATACTGAAATTTCAGATACAGATTATTTTTTTTCAATATTTTATGTGGTTATTAAATAAAGAATGGCCAGCTATATTTGAAACAGAACCAAATAATATAAAATTGAAGATGATAACAATGGAAATCAGATTAAATAAAGTTAAATAAAATTAGCAAACTGAGTGATAGGCTTAAAAAAAGTAACCAGAAACCATAAAAGAGAGATAGAGACATAGTGGGGGGAAAAGAAAGAAAGAAAAAAAACAATAAGAAATGTAGTTTAGGAGTCATGAAAGAGAGAGAAAGTAGGAATAGAACGTAGTGGAGATGTAGTATCTGGTGAGGCAACAGTAGAAAAATTTTCAGAACTTTACTAAAAAAATGTCCACTCCCATATCCAAGAAGTACAGCAAATCCGAAAAAGGATAAAGAGAAACCCACATTGAGGTTATCATACTGAAACCGAGGGACAAAAGAGGATAAAGACCAGATTGTTGGTGGAGCCAGAAAGAAAAGACAGACAATCTAAAAAGAAACAATTAGACTGGGCTATTACTTCCTAACCACTGCAGAACTGGTAAGATGGGGAGAAAAACTTTAAATGCTGCAAGAAAATAACCATCAACTCAAAATTTTTACCCAGAAAAACTGCTTTAAAAAACTAGCAAAATAATCATGATTTCACACAAAACCTGGAAGAGTTTCACTAAAGGAACTTCTAAAGGATTTCTTGGTGAAAGATGGAGGAAAGAGTGCGAGGAACATGTTTTCTTAATGGTGCTAAGTTTTCTATAATATTCTTTCAATGAATTTTTTTTGTAAGAAAAAAATTGGTCCAAGGTCCTGAGAATGCTGGAACTGCCATTCACCAGGTGCTTTTCCAACAATTATGCCTATAATTTGCCAGCTCATTGATAGCTTATCATTTATATCAGATGCCAGCCAATCTGCAATTACTAATCATTTCATTACTGGCATGGTGCTGCAGTGGGTCAAGTCAAAGTATACTCTGGTCCATAAGAGTTAAATCGAAACAATAAAAAAAAAAAAACCCTCTATATCCAAAAGTCCACCATACAAAAAATGCTAATAAGTACATGTGGGAGTTGTTTATTTTGTTGTTTAGTACTTTGTAAAACATTTACTTAAGTACTACAGCTTTCGATCAAGGCTCCAATGATGGCAATATTGCCTCCTTCAATAAAACGAGATCTAGTTTCCAGAAGAGAGAAAGGGGAAAGGATTAGCAAAATTATGTTGTTTCTAGAAAAAAAAGAAGAGATTCTGACATTAACAAGCTGCATAGACCTTGGGCGCATTAAAAAACCATTTGCAGTCTACTTTAAAACAGATCTGTAGAATGAAATAACTTTCCATATGTTCGTAAAATTCTTCTGGATCAAAATACAGTTATTATGGTTATATATGCCAGAAAAATCTAGGTGAGTTTGTGTTCCAACTCAACTCTCTATTATCCATCCTGTCTGAGAATGGATATTGTAAGGTAAACTGAGGTAAGCAGAAGCACCCATAAGGGTTAGGATCAGGCCTGGGAACCCAAAGATAGGGAGAAGTAAGATGAGGCCAAGTGATGAGGAATTAAGCCAAGTGATCTATAAATAAAAATACCAGAAGCTTCTTTTACTATATATAAGTATATCAGATACTTATATCAGATACTTTTATCTGTAAGTATATCAGACTTTCTCATTATATATATATATATATATGCATCATATATGTGTGTGTGTGTGTATATATATATATATGTATATATATATATATATATATACATATATATATATAATGACCACGTTGGAAAAGGACTGATAACTCTAGAAATGGGAAGCCTACCACAGAGAAGGAGCATGATGTGTATTACCCCTCCACCCAGGGATATAATATTCCGTTTGAATAGTGGGAAAGAATTGTCACTCTTTACCAGTCCAAGATTGTAACTCTTTGAATCAGGAGAGGAGGTGAAACATATGAAACATGAATCCAAGACATAGTTTGTTTTGTCAAAATAGAAGCATCGATGAATAATGAGTGCCTATTCTAGAGTCATCTACCACTAGCATGTGAAATTATACTCCCTTTCCTACCATTTTCCCAGCCATTTTTCCTTTCTTGTCCCAAAAGTCATTTTAGGAACAAACACACAATTCCCGTGTCTCTATAGAGTGGCTAACATTTAGGTTTCACCAAGATGCCACAGACAGAATGTCCTTGGTAACTAATCCACAGTGATGGCACTTTGGTGCCTCAGAGCATATTCTGAGGCCACATATTTGGGTAAGGTAAAACCATATTATCTATTCATCTTGAGATTATGGAATGATATTCCCAAACAAAGCAAATTATTTAGGAGGCAAAAGAAGTTTGTAGTCATCTGAAGGAATAACTGGGAGGAATACCTTTATTCCTTTATGGAGCAGAACTGCTGTAGTTCATCCCTCACCATGTGACACTCAAAATGACCACAGGTGCAGGCTCTGGAAAGCAACCCTTGATGTGAGTTGGACATTTGATGGGAACCACTGGGTGAGGTAGGGTGTCTCCAAGGAAAAGGCGATTATTGTTTTGCCCTTAACCCATTTTCCAATCATGGCCTGAAGAGACTGTCCAAGATATGACTTCATTAGAGTAGAAGGTGAAAATCCCATCTACTCTCTTAGGGCCAAAGGCCAGTTAATGCTGCCGGCCTTCTCCATGGTTCAAAGTGTTCTCTGTGAATGATTCTAAGCTCTTAAGCACATTTAAGGGAATCAGGGCAATGTGCACCCTCTCATGGTGCTGATTATGGTGGCAATTCTAATAGCCATTATGAGTGCCGGACCTGTGCTAGGCATTTTATGCAAATCATTTCTATTGTTTACTGTTAGTTGGGAATGTTTATGTGTCACTCCTCAACCAAAGGGCAGAGAGCGTTTACTGCTGTGCCTTTCTCCTCATCCCCTCATTTATCCAAGCCTGGGGAAAGAAATAGTCCCATCTCGAGTCTCTCTCAGATCCACCTGTACAGAGAGGGCATGTCCTGGTCTGGTCTTTTTCATACAATAAGCTCACCAGGGTAGCCTCCATCCAGGTACCCATAACACCAAGGACAATGATACTTGCTCCTGAGAGGCCAGAGGTTACATCTGTCATATTCAGGAGTGAAGTCCAGCATTAGGAAGCCCACCTGGGGGCAGGGCCACCGGATGTTCTAATCTAACCTCACTAGTAACAAAGCTAATGTTTTTGGTTTCAAACTTTCTTACAGCTTTGCCTTCTCAGTTGGTCTGAACCCAGGCTAGGGTGCAGGCAGGTCATTACTTATCAGTCGGAACTTTGACACTCATGCAGATGCTGTGCTGTCATGGATGAGAGATGGTCAGGATCTCCCTTCAAGGGAGAATGTGCTGCTGGGAATGAAGTTAGCTGACAGTGTCCACTGGCCACAGTGTCCACACTTTGGGGGAACAACTGCAGTATCATGTTCACACCGAGGCCACTTTCCCCCCAAGCTGTTTGCAGCCAGCAAGTGAGCTGGAGGAAGGGGATCTTGGAGCAGGGCCCTTCCTGCCCAGTGCAGGCCCACTGTGATGGCCAGTCTGCTCTGGGCCTCCCCAGACTTTCTCAGACTGTACTGCACACGGGGCTCTTCCTACTAATTTTTCTTCCTTCTCTCCTTCACCTCCCCCTGCTTCTCCTCCCTTCAGTCTTCAAGGCTTCCCCACCCCACACATTTCCTGCACTTCTATTTCATCCTGGCATCTTCTTTCCCAAAGACCCCAGCTGACACGGCCAGTATTATCATGCTCTCCATTTCACAGTGGATGAAGTGAGGATCCAACGCAAGAAACTAAAAAGCATAAATATGTTTTCCTTTAGGAAGTTCATACATTCAGGCAGCCCCAGTGGCTCCGCGGTTTAGCGCGGCCTTCAGCCCAGGACGTGATCCTGGAGACCCAGGATCGAGTCCCACGTTGGGCTCCCTGCATGGGGCTTGCTTCTCCCTCTGCCTGTGTCTCTGCCTCTCTCTCTCTCTCTCTCTCTCTGTGTCTCTCATGAATAAATAAATAAAATCTTAAAAAAAAGAAGAAGAAGTTCATATATTCTCCAGAAGTTACGGGCTCCCTTAAAAAAAAATACCCGATCTACATTTTAAAAGAAAAATTTGAATATCTTGTAGGTGGCATAGTGTTGTAAGTAAGCCAAAGACTGGCTTTATTTCTCAGAAAACTGAGCCCAGTGGAACCTGTCCATTTAATGTAAAGATACACTGGCTTCTAGAAAGTAGAAGAGAACATGAAAGACCAGAAGCATCTCCAGCACCCATTGCTCAGGTAGACCCTAGACTCAGGATGTGTCTGTGAACAAAGCCAAGGATCCCGATAAGGCATTAGCTACCCGCACTGTTCATCACACCCAGGTCTCCACCTTCACCCTTAGGCAATGATGGAGCCCAGAACTTGTAAGTGCTTTGCAGGAGCAGAAAATACATCATAAGAAAAAAACAATTTTTTTTTTCAAACTTGGTTTTTACCTTTAAAAATTAAACCTAAATCTGATATTTTGTCGTCACATTCAGAGAGGAATAAACATATTAGGAAAGGATAGAGAATTTTCCTGTGATTTTTGAACCCTTAGAAATATCTGAACATGAGAGCACACATCTAATTTAAAAGTTAACCAGAAGTTTCCTTTCATGGAGTAATTTTTTAAAGACAGGAGGAACCGGACTCACCTTCACTGGAGTCTTTGGAACATTCTGGCTTCTTTGCTTTGCTCTTCTTATGGGGTGGAGATAGGCCTTTTGGCTCTAACCCCTCTGGAAGAATACAGATTTAAAACATTCTTAGTTAGATAAGAAATATTTAAAATTATTTTGAAGTTTAAAGTTCTTATTTTCTTTCCTCAGTAAATCCACATGTACAGTGAAGCTTGATCACAGATCCACTTGTCATTTTGGCTGAGCTGAATTTTGGCAAGAGTCTTGTGACTCTCCAGTATGCATAGATTGACATTAAAGCTTCAGCTTAAACATCTTCTTGTGATCATAATTAATGATGTACACATATGTGAAATCTTAAATGCTTTATTTTAATTAAAAGAAATTCTCCATAAGGCAACCCCAAATCATTATTTTTTTTTTCTTCATAGGAGTTTGATTTAAAACTTCACAGATTAACTGGCAGTTGCCAAAATGCACTTTTGTTCTATTAAATCCTCAAAGTAGGGCTAGATGAGCTGTAGTGTCATCTCATTTGGAGAGGTGGGGTGGAGCTTGAAATTATCCTCCTTCTATTTAACAGATTTCTTTAGTCATCCAAATTCTAAACAACTTCTAGATGACCCAATTAAAATAACTTGTTTCCCGTATTTCTCAGTGCTTCCCAATACCCCCAGGCCAAGTCTATCCAAGGAGGCTGATAATTTAAATTCTGAAGACTGAAAAAAAATTCTGAAGACAGTTTTAGGAAAAGTATCTCTAAATTCATCCCCTTCAGATATAGATACTTTGCTAGGCACTAATTTGTATTTCCAGTCCTGGTCTCTCTACTAAGCTCAGAGCTTATATCTTCAACTGCTGCTTGTGTGGCACCTTGTTTGGTATTTGGACTGGATGTCTTCTCCTTGCACCTCCAGATCCAGTCTCCACCCTTTACCCTACCTTCCACCCAGCTCCACTGGGAGACTGATCTCTACATACCCATGAAATTTCTGGCTTTCTTCCTAGGCTACCAGTAGCCTTCGAGGGCTTATTGTACCCCTCTATCTCAGGTCACAGCTCCAATTAGTTGGCTTTTTCCACATGACCCTCTCTGTCTCCTGGGTCCTGTAACTACCACCTCCCCCATTGTCCTTTCATGGCTGGGATTTCATGGTGCCTCCCTTCCTCCAGCCCTAATGATTTCTCTTCACTGGGCTCTCACCAAGCATTTCAAATTTATGTAAAATAATCCCATTAGGCATTTCAAACAGCACAGCTGGAACAATACTCTTGATGTCTGCAAACCTGTTCTTTCCACAGTATTTCACATCTCACCATCTATCCAGGAATTCAAACCCCCAAACTGGGATATTGTCCTTAATATTTCCTTTTAGTCACGTTTCCAGTAAGGTAACTGTTAAGTTCTATCAGCTCTGTTCCAAAACATCCCATATTCATCCACGATGTCCATCCTTTGCAACCATCACCCTAATCTAAACCAACAGCATCTCTCACCTGAGTTCCTACAGTAGAGTTCTGGCTTTCTAACCTCCCTGAAACTATTCTCCATGTAGCAGCCAGAGTTATCTTTTAAATATAAACCTGATCCTGTTGCTCACCTGTTTAAATACCATTGGTCTTAGAATAAGATCCAAATCCAATTCCCAGACAACATGCCACTTGGGCTCTACCTGCTACTCTTGCCTCATCTCCTATTTGTGCTTTGGCTTCAGATTTATTGGCTGCCTTTGTGTGTTCTTAGGTCATTACGAGTCTGATTTATGTCTTAGAATCATCACATCTGCTGTTCTTCTCCCTTTCTCCTCCAAAAACATACATTCCTATGTCCATCTCCTTCTCAGCTTTTAATCTCAAACCAAATTCAGCTCCCAAGAAAGGCCCTCCATGAATTCCTAATAGGAGGGGTACCTGCAAGGGAAATGTCTCTCAAATACATCACTTGATGTATCTGAAATTATCTTGTCCCCTTCTTTTTTTTTATTGTAGGTCTCCCTTCTCCATCCCACCTCCTAAGAATGTTAAGTTTCTTGAGAAAAGGACATTTGTCTTTCCTAATCTCTCTTGTGTCCCTGGTACCTAGTAGTGTCTTGAGAATTTCATTTCCAATTCGGTTTTATTCCTCCCTTAGCCAGGCCTTTCTTTAAGGCCAAGTTATAATGGGGCCCATGCCTAATTCTTACTCTCTTAGCAGCTGTCGCCTTATGCCAGGATTCTAAAATTACACTGCAGAGCTATGGCGACTCATTTTTCTTTTCCTATTTATTAAAAAATGAACAGAACAAAAAATTGCATTTGATAGATGTGCTATTAAAAACTTTGGCATTATGGACTACAAAGGTTTTTGGGCACTAAGTTAGGCTTTCTGTGGTTGCAAGTAAGTCACATCAAAGATCATTACCATGGCCAGGGTGAAAAATTCTGCCAATGATTACATTAGCAACTCCCTCAAACTTCTGTCACCAGGTGTGAGATGAATGTTGACCATTCGGAATGGGTTCAGCAAAAACAGAAATGAGATGCTTGGAACAGCTCACTGAGCACCGATGCTGTGCTCAGAAGGAGTCATAAAATGGGCAGAGCAATACTTGCAATCTCTCTGGAAAAAGAAAGACTCTAAGACTCTCTGGAAGATGCCTCTGATGCATCATCTGCAACGGGGACTAAGAGGAGGGTTTCCAATGCTGGGGAGTCAAACCCAAAACAACATTTTCTGAAAGTGAGTTTTTGGTAGTTAACCTGATTTCCCAACCTGAATAGGAATTTTTGGAGAATTGGTGAGACATCTCTGAAAGACACCTATTTGTCTCTATTTGTCTACATTTTGAGATAAGTACCCCAAAAGACTAGTGCTTCATTTTTGCAAAGAGTGACAGGGCCCTCCTTGGGTAGTGGGTGGGCATGGATACATGTTAATTATGAAGTCATCTACAACATTAGTATCATTTCTTAACACCCATGGGGGCACTTGAATGAAAGTCATTGATACACATGGCCTTTGTGCCCAGGTTTATACTGTGGCTCAGCAGAAACAACTCTCCCTCTTGATCTAGGGAAGATGAAGGAACATTCCTCCAAACTACCCCATTCTTCTCCTTAACAGCATATCATATTGTCTATGTTGCCTCTCTTTCTGGCAGAAGATGGAGACCTGGAGCTTTGCCATGAGCATAGCTTTGCCACTTGGAGAACTCAACTGTGCTCCTCTCTCTTATGTAGCTGAATTGCCTAGGTAGCTGTTGATTTTCTATCTCTTGTTCAGGCGCATTTCAACAATGCATGGTCTTGGGAATGGAAGGACATGAGGAAACCTTTTCTAAGCTAGGATTAAAGAAACTAATAAAGGCCTTAAAGAGAATCCTAAGCATTTCAGCCAGTCTATCATTCTCCATGGAGGCAGAGCCTCACTTTGAGGATGGCCTTGTCTCACACCACCTGAGATGCTCCTGCCTATACTTAGAGTCTAGGGACAGGAGTATAAGGGTATGAGCTTTGGGGTCAGACAAACTAATAGCTCTGCTATTTAAGCCAGAGAACTAATTTCTCTTAAGTCTTGTGTAATAACAATCCATGGCTCCTAGAGTTGCATATTTTAAATGAGTTCATGTATATTGAGTGATTGGCACAAGGTATGTGCTCAGTTAAAATCTGGCTCAGGAGATGTATGCTGGGGCTGACGTAAGCCAGCTGACTATACCTATCTCTCCTCAATTCCCACATTCATTGACCTCATGTTTGATAGCTTGAACACCATGCTGGTGGGTGTATTTACACTAATGAAATTGTAAACACCCCAAATTGGGGTTTCCTCCATGCAGAGAGTCCGTTTGCCAGCACCTCACTGGTTTTTGGTATTCAGATTGTTATTCACTACCAGTCACTAGCATTTTTTTTTTTTTTTTGACAGTTATTTCTCCCAAGTAGCTCTTCACTAATGTCAGCTGCATTCTTAAAAGTCCCTCCAGCATTTCTAGTTGTATGAAGAGAAGAGGTGGTACAGGGGAAAGGCAGCACTTAATGGCCTGGTTAGAGACCTGTCTTAGAGACCAGCATGCCTGAGTATGAGATCTGAACTGAAGCCAGCATGTTCACCAATGTCTGGCAAGACACATGATGGAACCATTCCATGCAGCAATCCCCCATGATTTCAGCACTCTGGTATTAGGAAATGGAGAGCAGTTTCCCAAGCCCATCATTCTAACCTAAGTGACTTAGTATCCTGGGGCCATCGAATGTGACTTTAATAGCTGCATCCAGCTGCTGGACCTAAGACCTCCAGAAAACCTGACAAGACTAAAATCAGAAATGAAGATCCAATTAAAGCCCCCTCCCTCCCGCCGAACCTCATATGCTGACTCTAACCTTATGGGCTCTGCATTAGCATTAATAATGATTTCTTTAAAATCACTTAGTGGTTTGGATAGCTAGCTGTATCTCATTAAGAAGTCAACTCCCCCTGCCTAGAAATGTGCACTTATGGCACTTAAGCAAATGATCCTTAGCAAGATAAGGTCCTTAAGCTGGCCAACTGAAAGGGCAGTATTCTCCATGGCTGAAGGATATTCCAAGGATACTTCATGTGAGCAGGATAAAGGAGAATAGCAGAAATTAACATTAAATTCATGGAATTTAATCCATGACAGGGGTGACCACTTAAAGTCTTTTTTCAACATTTAAAAAAAAAAATAAGGCATCTCTCATGAGTATAGGAATGGATATTCTTTTTTTTTTTCTCTCTCTCTTTTTCTTTTTCTTTTCTTTTCTTTTTTCTTTTTTAGGAATGGATATTCTAATTGAAATTTCACCTTGGGCTTCATGTTTTACAAAAGGCAAACAGAGTCCTTGTCTTAGGTTGTTGGATTTTCTGAGACAAGGGTTTGAGTACAAATACTTAATTTAAGAAATTATCCCAGAAAATGGCAGAGAGGAGTAGGGAAGTGAGACAGGAGAGGGAAGGCACAGCCAAAACTGGGTGTGAGCAAGTTCCACTGGGGACCTCTGGGTGATGGTATAGAATCTTGTTGTCCAATACCACACATTACCAAAAATACGTGAAATGTATCTAGTCTGAATTGAGAGTTGGATATAAAATACACACACATTTCAAAAACTTAGTATGTCAAAAAGAGAATGTAAAAATCAGGCTAATATAATTTTTATATGGATTATATGTTGAAATGGTAATATTTTGGATATATTACATAAAATATAATTAAATTAATTTCACTTGTTTCTCTTTACTTTTTCCATGTGATTACTAGGAAATCTGAAATTAAACATGAGGCTCCCATTTGAGGCTCCCCTTTTATTTCGATTGGACAGCACTGCAACACACCTGCCTCAGATGTGTCCTGCTGGGGTCAACCAACTCCTGCCCATCATCGACTGAGGGCTACTCCAGGGAAATTAACTCCCTGGCACTTTGAGTTTTTTTCGTGACCAGCAAAAAACACTCAGCTGAGAGTCACAAGAACTTTCCTTAGAAAGCTGTTGGTGTTGTCAAACAACAGTGAATACACGGATATACAGGCAGGGAACTGCTATTACAGCAGTAAAACCTCTTTCCTTCCTGCTCCTGGCTTGTAGATCCTTCCTCTACTTCTCCTGCCCTCTGAATCCAATGCCCTGGGGAGACCAAGGGAATCATATGACTCAGGCATGTTCAGGCTGGAAAAGAAGCTAGAAGCTAGACAGATGTTATGATCACTGCTCCAGTGAGCTGTTAGGAAGAAAAGAACTGCTGGTATTTTCTACGAAGACAGTAGAAGATCAGGGGAGAGAGAGATATTTAACTTAATAAGGAGAAGGACCATTTTAACCAAAAACCTTGACTAACAGAGATTGTTTACCTCAGAATTTAAATTGCTCCCTGTTAATGGAGATGTTCAGACTGAGGTTGCCGGTGATTAATGGATGGCATTAATCAGTTCTGGCATCGACTAGCAGGTTGCAGAAAATTAGAACCTCTAAGATATCTATTTTAATTTTGAACCTGGCCCCATTTCATGCCTAGAACAAAACTGCCAAAATGGGGAATAGGGATCTCTCATACTATGGAATTAAGTTCTATATCTGTTAGAGGAGAAAGAAAAAAAGTGATATTTTAGTGAGTGTTTACTAAGATCCAAGAAACATTTCAGGTATGATATCTCATTTAATTCCCAAATAAGACTGTATGGTTACAACACTGTATGCTGAGGCTTATAGAGAAAATGTTTACCCCAAGTCCATAAATGGAGGACCTAGTATTGAATTCAGGCCTATTGATTCACACATTCATTAACAAGCACTTACTGAGTGGCCACTTTAGGCCAGATCCAATGTCTGCAACCACTAGATTTCCCTCATCAAACACTAGTCTTTCTTGAGGGGTAGGCACGCATCTTAATTTCTGATAGAACAACATATCATATGTACCAAATATAGTTTCCAAAGATGGCCACAGCAAGTTTTCAGGTCTTCCATGCTCTACAAAACCTCACTGCTCCCCATCAGGAGATTGAGCCTATTTTCTCTCTCCATGAGCCTGGGCAGGCTTCTTAATAACTATTACAAAAAAAGAATTTTGTGGAAGTTTTCTGTGCAACTCCTGAGGCTGAGGCTTAAAAAGGGTAGAGTTCCTGCTGGCTCACTTGGTCTCTCTAGAGAAACCACTTTGGAGCCTGGCTGCCATGCTATGAGGAAGCCCAGATTATAGAAAGAGGTCATGCAGAGGTGTTTCAGAAAGCTGCCCCAGCTCGGGTCTCAGCCGAGAGCTGGTATCAATTGCCAGCCAGACATGTGAATGAGCAAATCTTCACATGATTCCAGCACCCCAGCCACTGCGGCTCCCTGATGAGGCCTCAGACCTCGGACAGCAGCAAGATCAAGTCAGCCTTGCTGTGCTCTGCCTGAATCCCTGACCCACAGAATATATGAGCATAATAAGCAGATGCTTTTAATCACTAAGCTTTGGGATGATTTGCTACATAGCACATAACATCAGGTTCCATTTTTACATCAGCTTTCAGGAAGCTCAAAATTTACTTCTTAAAAACACGAACTGTATTAGCCATAAAAGTTAACACAACTACTTTCTTATTTTATGAACTTGAATGTACATTTCTATTTCTTTCTTTTAATTCTGGTATAGTCAACATGCAGTGTTGTATTAATTTCAAGTTTACAATACAGTATTCAACAATTTCAGGTGGTACTCAGTGCTCATCAGGATAAGTATCTTCTTAATCTCCTTCACCTATTTTATCAACCTTATTATGTTTTTCTTTGAAAAATCGTGAGGCATACATACACAACAAAATGATCTTTGCCTATTCTTTATGAATAAAATCATAAATTTAATACCTGAGTCTTCTTTCATGTCAACACCTTCTTCTTCATTATTATCATCTATTTAGAAAAGGGAAAAGACAAAGAAAAACTCATATGAAAGCTAGCCAGAATTCTCCAATCTAATAAAAATTCAAAGGCAAGAAAAAACTCAGTAGAAAAGAGAGTCATAGACCATACATTTCTATTGTCTTACATTATTATGCTAAATTAGTGTAATGTAAATAGGCATTGGAGCACAATTTTAACACTTAGGGTTTATGTTTCCTTTTAAAAATTGTTATATATGTCTAACAAAACTACATATGCAACAAATAATGTTTTGCTTTTAAAAGTTATGTTTGGTCACTTTGGTCATTTCAACTCCTAAAAGGACAAAAAATTAAAATCACACACTTTAAATGCTGCACTTTTTGTATCAATGAAAGGGATGCACACTGGCCTCAAATATCTAAGAAACGTGGAGCTCACCATTTGAGTGTAGGCTGACATGGGGGCCAATCCCTGAGCTGCACTGTGACAAGTGCTAGTTTGCTAAACGCACGAATCCAAACCTTAAACCAGGAAATTCAAGGGCAGCCCACCCCCACCCCACCCCACCCCACCCCAGTTGTGTCATTCCCACTCAACTCCCCTGATCCCACTGAAAACCCCTGTAACTGGGCAAGGATGCATGCTTCATCTGCACTCTGACTGATAGTGGCTTTTTGAACTTTTGACGTGTTGTCATCTCTTTTCCTTCACTGTTGCTTACATCCAGGCAGTGTCAAATTCTGTCTTTTTTTCAAAGATTTTATTTATTTTTTCTTGAGAAACACAGAAAGAGAGGCAGAGACAAAGACAGAGGGAGAAACAGGTTTCCTGTGTGGAACCTGATGCTTGACTCGATCTCAGGACCCCGGGATCACGACCTGAGCCAAAGGCAGATGCTCAACCACTGAGCCACCCAGGTGCCCCAAATTCTGTCTTATTGTCATGTTTTTTCCTCTCTATTCACGTGGTACAACTCAAATTCAGACTTCCCTATTTTGTGGTTTCCTAACTGCTCTTCTCTTTTTTCCACTCCTGATTCCAACTCCCTTTACATGTAGCTGCCAAATCAGTCTTAAAATAGGGCTCTGATCTGGTCCAGGACCGTTCAGTGACTCCTGTCTGCCTCATGAGACAGGTCTAGATTCTTTATGGGTAACACTCGAGGCCAAAAGTATCTGGTCCTGACCACTTTTCTCAGTTTCCCCTCCCCTATTCCACTGATGCTGCCACCTTCACTCACGCACTGCCTGATTCTGTTTTCTCAGATCTCTTGTTAGTTTCCTCTATCCACCCCAGTCTTGGAAGCAATGCCTTTCTCCATGTCTGTTCACACTCACCCTTCAAGCCCAAACATAACACGATAATGTCTGCTCCATCCATTCCAGTTTGAGTAAATAGTCTCTTCGGTGTACCTTATTTTTAATGACTTCTAGGTATCAACTTTAAGGACTTTGGTGCTGAGGTCTGCATACAGGCTCCTCCACTCACCCATTCCTTAGGCATATGGCCTTGGAGAAGTCACCCAACAGTTCTGAGTTTCAGGTTCATCAGCTATAAGATACTGGGATGATAATGCTTCCCACATAGAGCTGTTGTAAGGACTAAATGAGATAATGCCACATACAGTACCAGGACAGCTACTAAAATATTAAGTGCTACCTAGGAGTTATTATTATCACTAAATGAGAAATCTACTTGTTGGCACATCTGTCTTGCAGATGCCCATCTCTCAATCAGAAATTCTGCAAAGTTAAAGACTATGTCTTATGTTCTTTTGTATTCTCTGGTACCGAAAGCAATTAATTTTATATACTAAAATCCATTAAAAAATTTCCCTTGAATAAAATCTCTGAGGTTTTATTTTTAATTTTCTCTGATTTTTTAGTCAAATTGGAGAATTCCCATGTTTATATTTCCTATCTATCTTTTACATACCAGGACAGCATGTATGCATATGATGATTTGCAAACAATGAGGACTCAGTAAGGATTTGTAATTTCCTCTCAGATATATGTTTTAAATTTAGTAATTTCTTAGCCAAATTTAGTCAATGTGACACTCTTCAAAGTGCTAATTACAAATGAAGATTATAGATCTACCAGTCACTGGGAATGAAAATGCATTTAATTTGAGGTCTTAGGAAGTAACTCTTGGTGGCCTTGGTTAATTTTTAAAGAAGTAAATTTTCTTCCATTTAATTGTTAGAAACATTAGTGATTTTCTACATAATTTATTTCTTTTTTTCTATGAATATAATTTTGGTAAAAAGATTATCTTTTTCTTAGAAATATAATTTTTTAGCTAAGGGATTTTCAAAATGTTACAAAGTACACTCTTCACAGATTTCTCCCTGAACTTAATATATTTTTTAACTTAATATATTTAAGCAAAATTTTATTTTTCAGAGCTATCTAAAATATAGAGTACCATCTCTATGACAACAGACTTTCTGGAATCTCAGAGTAGGATAAAAAAGAGTCTTCCACAGTTTCCAGGGAAAGATTAAGTAAGAGTCAAAGTTCTCTTTGCTTGTCAACTATGTATCCTTTTTACATGTGGCAAACATTCGTTGGTAACCTTTTTGTATGTGTGGCTTGATGTCTGGGGAAATAGAAAAATACCAAGACGAATCAGATTATACAGATGTCTAGAAATTTATCATTAGTAAGGAAAGTAAGACACACAGATAAACTTGAACATATAATAGAGAGTAGTCAGCATTACAAAAGGTGTCAAGGGAGGGCTAGCTGTTTCCAGTAGGCAACTGGGAAGGGTTTTTGGACTATGCGACATTAGAGCTGATATTTGAACTTTATAGACTCCATTGATAGCATCATCCTTGGAATGTCCCCAGGTGTTGAAGGATCAGACTTGCTTAGTATCCATGTGTTCATCCATTTCACTCATTTATCCATACAGTGGTTAAGAGTGTATCCAGGATCTGGATTCAGACTGCTTGGATTTACTTCCAGGCCAAATCACATATACATGCGCAATCTTGGGCAAATTATGTAAACCTATACCTCAGCTTTCTTCTCTGAGAAATAGGGATAATAGAAGTACTGGCTTTCTAGAGTTGGTAATACAGGTACAGTGCTTACACGGAATGAGCATTCAATAAATACTGGCCATTAGTGTTACAGTGTCATTATTATCACTACTTTTACTACTTAAATAACCATTTATTGACCCACACCATATGTGGGAACTATGGGAGACCCTGAAGATAGAGTTGATTATCTATTATGTCAAGAAGCTCACAAATAAGTGGAAACAACAATCAGAAGAGGAAGGAACTGATTCTCTGGTACAGGTAGGCAGAGGTTTTACTGGGAAACAGACCAGAAGCAGCTAAATCAGAGAGAAGGTCTCTGAAGGATTTCCAGAAGAGGTGAGACTTTAAGTTGAATCCTTTTTTTTTTTTTTCAAGATTTTATTTATTCATGAGACACACACACACACACACGCACACGCACACACACATACACACAGGCAGAGACATAGGTAGAAGGAGAAGTAGGTTCCCTGTGGGGAGCCCCACTGGGGACTCAATCCCAGGACCCTGGGATCATGCCCTGAGTTTAAGGCAGATGCTCAACCACTGAGCCACCCAGGTGTCTCTTAAATTGAATCCTAAAGGGTGAGTTAGAATTAGCTGGGGGGAAGGAAGGGCTTCAGTGCATTCCCCACAGATGTGGGTGACCTGCCTACACCCTCTTATTCCTTGACATTTTGGTGCTTGCCAGCCTGACTTCCAGCCCCCAGCCCCTGGGTCTCTGCCTGAGGGCTTTCTCTGGGTTGCCAGAGGCCACTGGAGAAATAGCAGAGAGTTAACACCCCCAAGAGGGCAGCTTTTCACAAATGACTGCCAGGATTTGCATTTAAGTAGACATTTCCCTGCTTCTCAGGTAGTCTAATTCTGAAGCTTCTCTGAGAGAAGCTCCCCCAGATCCCAACTTCAACCTTGGGATTGAGCCAATAGTTCATTTAATTTATGATTTAGCCCTACTGCTTTCCTTCCCTTTCCAGTCCTTCTTTCTCACTCCTTTCTGGTGATTCCTGGGATCATCTCCCAAATAAATGACTTCCATTTGAATTCTTGTTTCAGCTTCTGCTTTTTGAGGACTTCAAACTAAGAAAAGGGTCATCACATGGAAACAAAGGGAAAAACATCTTTGAAAACACATTGTTATGAACAGTCAAGATGCTTTAAAGGAAATAAAGTAGTTTCTAGGGTGGCTCAGTCGGTTAAACATCTGTCTTGGGCTTAGGTCATGATCTCAAGGTCCTGAGATCTAGCCCCACATTAGGCTAGAGTGGGGTGTCTGCTTCCTCCTCTCTCTCAGCTTCTCACCCCACTTGTGCACACACACTCTCTCTCAAATAAATAAAATCTTAAAGATAAATAAAAACAAATTAATTAATTTATTTATTTAAAAACTAGCTTCTGAATGACTGAGGGGAGGGAGTTACAGGGGAAACATGGGTATAATGGCCTATTCTAGCAGGATAATGAAAGACCTTCCCTCCTGGGTATGATGGCAAACTGTATGTGTCAGTGTAACTGGTCCATGGAATGCCCAGACATGGGTCAAACATGACTCTGGGTTTGTCTGAAAGACATTTCTGAATGAAATGAACATTTGAATTGGTACACTGAGTAAAGCAGATAGCCCTGGTAATGTGGGTGGGCTTCATCCAATAGGTTTAAGATTGACTTTCTCACAAGGAAGAGGGAACTACTGCCAGAGTGCATTTGTTTCGGGGTATTGGGTTTTTTCTGCCTTTGGACTCAAACCGAAGCACTAGCTCTGCCTGGGACCCAACCTGTACATTTGGATGGAAAGGACATCATTGGGTTCTTAGGTCTTCAGACTCCCAGGGGAGCTCAGCCATCCCCACTTCTGGGTCTCTACCTTGCTGATGGTAGGTCTTGGGATCTGGCAGTCTCCATAATTGCTTGAGCCAATTCCTTATAATAAATTCCTATCTATATCTATATTTATACCTACACCTAGATCTATATCCACTATTGGTTCTGTTTCTCCAGAGAATCCTAATGCCTCAGATTGAAGAATTTAAATTTTAGCCTGAAAATTACAGGGTTACTAAACAACTTTAAGCAGAAAATGACACACCAGCTTTTGAGAGAGAACATTTTTCATGAGAGAAATTTACTAATAAACTATAAAATACATGGCTTAATATTTTTGTATTATTTATATTAAAATCCAGCATAGAGTAAATTTGGTCTACAAAGTACCTAATGTGCTGTTACTTATTAATGAAATCCACTTTAGTTCAACATTATTCTATAAAATGTATTCACTTGAGCCATAGTTATGCAGCACATTTCCAGCAAGATTTTTTTCCCAACAAAGCCAGAGAACAAAAAAGCAATATATGAAAGAAGAGGATAAGCTATGAAGATAAGGAGGCATGCCATTCAAAATTTGGAAGCAGTTAGGGGACTGATGGAGCATGGGCACAGAGCTGCTGCCCTTTCAACAGTTCTTCAAGCATCATGCTTCTTTGTTAGAGGACAGAAATCAAATAAAAGGTTCTTAGCCAAAGTGATACAAATATCATTTTGAAATCGAGAGCAATCCATCAGGTGGTATTGTTCTGTGTGTTCAGAAACGCCGATTCCAGAAAAACTTCCCTTCCTCCGCAGAAACAACTCAGTGGCTAAGGATCCATTTCATCTCACGGGGCCTCTTTGATGTTAATTTCATAATGGGTGCTGGTTTTATTCCCTGCACCCCTCTCTCAGATTACTCTGTTTTGCACAAAAAGTTCAAATATGACTGAAGTTCTTATTTTGATCACAAATGACTGTGAAAACTAACTGGTTTCCCATGAAAAATCAGTTTTCAGTAACAGCTTTGTACACTTCAGAAACCCCTTTAAGGACATGTCTAACCTACTTTGAAGTCTATATAATATTTACTTCACCTTTTTAAAAAACAAAACAAAACATTTATTTATTTGACATAAAGAGAGAAAGAGCACAAGCAGGGGGAGCTGCAGGCAGAGGGAGAGGGAGAAGCAGGCTCCCCCCCGAGCAGGGAGCCCAACATGGAGCTTGATGCAGGACTCCATCCCAGGACCCTGGGATCATGACCTGAGCCGAAGGCAGATGCTTAATTCCCTGAGCCGCCCAGGTACCCCCTCTACTTCATCTTTAATGGAAGACAGAATTTGAGAGTTTGCTTAAAAGCAGAGTATACCGGGGATTTTGCAAGGACTTGAGATTAGACTTACTCCTTTATTTAGAGTTGCCATAATTCATGCAGTCTTTTGGGAAGTAAATGGTATAAAAACAAACAGATTACAAAACCTCACAGAACTGCAGTCTAAAGTGTGGTCTCTGGACCAGCATCATCCTTATCACCCGGGAACTTGTTAGAAATGCAAATTCTCAGGTTCCACTAAAGATCTATCAAACTAGAAGCTCAGGGGAGGGATGCAACACTCTTTTAACAAGCCCTCCAGGTAATGCTCATGCAAGCTGTGGTTGGAGAACCATTGGTGTAAAAAATAGTGATATTTGTATGCTGGAGGAAAAGCTTTCAAAAACATTAGATGTCTCACTTTTAGATATCCAAGCTGAGCTGCTTTATGATATCTAGCCAACACTAAAGCTGGTTTCCACACCAGGTGTTTGCTGGAACTGAGGAAGGACTATGTTCTCTTCATAAGATATGTTTCCTTCTGTGTTTGAAATCACCCATCTATCATGTGGCTGGATGGCACAGTTATGGTGGCCCATGTAATCCTGGGACCATAAGTTTGGCTAAGCGACATGTACATGGATGGAAACTTGTTTCAAAGCAGCCTGTAGGTTGCATGGAAAAAGGAGTGTGTTATGAAGGAGAAAGTTACCCTTATGGGTTATCAAGGCAGCCTCTCCATTCTCCAAGGCAAAAAAGGATGGGCCCCTAAAATTCCTTTTTCAAAATTTCAATGGACATCCATACAAATGGGGGTCTGTCAAGCAGAACAATTATGACAATCTTGTGCCTTTTGTTTCATATGCTCTTCAGTCGTCTCTTTTAAGGCTTAATTTCTTCACACAAACTTCTTCTATATCTCTTATCTTTTAAATATTTCATTACAAGGGCTTCTAGGAGCAATTTGCATTTGCAGAGAGAGGAAATATTATTAGCCAAAATAAAGTACTCTAAGCTTTTCAGGATTTCCATGAAGTACAGAAGATGTTGGTATGCTCATGGCTTTGTGAAACTCGACAAAACAGAAATGTCAAGCAAAGAATGACTGATAAAGGGGACGTCATTACAGAGTAGAGCTCTTCTATTAAGTTGAAAACCTGCACTTAGGGAATTTAACAAATTGCTAAACTTACTTTCCGCAAGGCAATTGATAGGACTAGGAGAAATTAAGAAAAAAAAAAGCCAAAGCTTGTCCCCCTCCACCCCACCCCAACTGGTTCTTTGTCAAGAGGAGCACTCAAATCTCATTAATTTATAAATAAATCAATAAATAAAAGGCACTGCTTAAAAAAACTGTATGGTTCTGCTGTTTCTGGCTTGGGAAACTGGGTACATTATGGCACCAATTACTGAGCTATCAGATTCAGGAGGAGAAAGATAGGATGAGAAGGATTTTGAATTTAGAAGTGTTTGAATTTAGAAGTGTTGAGTTCGGAGATGCCTAGAGATGCCAGCTGCAGATGGTCTACATACAGGTGAATTTACCAGAGAGAACTGGCAGGAAGAGAAGTAGAAGACAGACTGGTCAATGGGATAAAGGCTTTCCAGTTAAGTAAGACAAGGGCTGCAAAGAGTTATGTGGAGGCACATGATCAAATATGCACCGGTTTCATAACCAGGCTGGACTCATCAAAGAGTTCTCGATGACCTCAACAGTGACAGTTGTAACAGGGTATCAGCAATCATTAACTGCTCTGGATTATGGAGTAAATAGCAGCTAAAGGTGAAAACTTCAAAAATCTATAGCTGAGAGTCCAAGTTGGAGCCACAGATAAAGAAGAATAAAGGTGGGAGGATTTCATTTACTCTACTGTTCATTTTCTATCTTTATTATTACTTCTGTGTCTTATTGGGAATTATTTCAATCATATACTATACCTCAAAAGGGCTTTTTCTCCTACTGCATTTGCCTCAATGTTTTCACCTACAGAACAGAAACCAGTCTGCCCAGAACGTTTGGAGGGTCTTTTGGAAGCACTGTGCAGGGGGCTCTGTAAAGATGCCTACCACATCTCCCTTCTCCAAGCAGCATTTTGTCTTGGCTTTGTTTTATCAGACCCTCCTAATGAGATCAAACTCTGCTTAGTCAAGGTTTGGGTCCCCAGGTCTTCATGTGTTCTGCTGTTTATAAGCATTTGCTACACACACAGCACATTCCCCTCTTTGAAGGGATGGATTGCTTTCACTCTATGCTTGCTGCTTGTTCCTGCATTCAGGTTGCTTGGTTACAGCAACACTTCACTGGATTTTCATTGAAGGCAAAATGTGTTTGTAGCTTTTGAGGCCCATCAAGTGGAAATGGTTAGCACCCAATTCCTAAGAAGGCAGTCAACTCATTTATGTCACATTACAGAGAACATGTCTTGTATAATTTTAAACATCAATGGGATCCAAACATTAAATGTGTACAAATGTGCACAAATGTGCCAAGTCACCATAAATATTCATAATTAAAGAAATTTCTGAATTCTTTCACTTTGTAGTTTTTTTTCTATACAACAAATGTGCCATTTGGGGGAAAATGTACAATTCAGACTGGGTAGGCAGGTGTTTGTCTGTGTTTCTTTTACTTATGCAAAGACAACTGGTGAATTAGTTGGCTAGTGCTGCTGTAAAAACTTTCACACATTTAATGGCTTAAAACAATGCAAATTTGTCATCTTATAGTTTTGTAGGTTTGAAGTCTGACTTGGATCTCAAAGGGCTAACATCACGATGTCCACAGGGCTGTGCTCCTTCAGAAGGCTATTGGGGAGACTGTTTCCTTGCCTTTCAGGCTGCTAGAGACTGTATTCCTCAACTCATGGTCCCTCTTTTCCATCATCAAAGTCAGAGATCCACATCTCTCTGAACATTGTTCCATAGTCATATCTCCTACTGACTCTCTTCTACCTCTTTCTTCTAACTTTTCCGGATGCTTGTAATTATAATGAGGATAATAGGATAATAATAGATAATATAGGATAACATCTCCATCTTTAGGTCAGCTAATTAGCAACCTTAATCTCACCTGTAATTTTTTTAAGCTTTTATTTATTTATTAATGAAAGACATAGAGAGAGAGAGGCAGAGACAAAGACAGAGGGAGAAGCAGGATCCCTGCGAGAAGTCCCATGTGGGGCTCCATCCTAGAACTCTGGGATCACACCCTGAGCTGAAGGCAGATGCTCAACCACTGAGCCACCTAGGCACCATTCTCATCTGCAATTTTATTTCCCCTTTGTAAGGTGACCTAACGTATTCACAGGTGCTGGGATTTAAGGTATGTTTGAGAGAAGAGCATTTGTCTTCCTACCATACTTTGTAAATCAAGAGGCAGATTGCTTTGCCTAAAAAGTGAGGAGTAGAACTAAGAATAATCCTATTTGGAAATAAAATTATTTCTTATGGGATCAGGTGCATAGGCTTAAAATAAAGTTAATCTTTGAGTTTTTAGTTTTTAACTTCATTCTCTAATAAAAAGGGTTTCTTCCTTCTTTTTTACCTTTATTCCTCCTTCCTTCCATCTACCCTGTCTCCCTCCCTTCTTTCCTTCCTTCCATTTTTTTTTTTACATTTTTCTTTCATCTTTTTTAAAAAAGATTTTATTTATTCATGAGAGACACAGAGAGAGAGGCAGAGACATAGAGGGAGAGGGAGCCTGCTGAGACTCAATCCCAGGACCCCGGGATCACTACCTGAACCAATGGCAGACCCTCACCCACAGAGTCACCCAGGCACCCCTTTCTTTCATCTTGCTTTTGTTTTTCTACCATTTCTCATTGATTTGGTTATAAAGGAATAATACCACAAAGACAAAGAACAAAGTGGGAAACTCCTCCCAACATACTTTTGAAAGAACTAAGAACCTTATTATACAAAAAGTTATTAGGGATCAATAAAAAAGGTAAAAAATTTGCAAAGGAAATGACTGGTAATTTCTCATAAGAAATTTGGAGATTTAATAATTAACTGAAAGAAAGGATAAGCCACCCTCTAAATGAAAGAAATATACATTGTTACCCATTAAATACCTTATTTCATGTATAAAAGTGGTAACATCAAAAGATGAGAATGTGCCCGATTGGGAAGAGCAGGGGCAAAGTAAACTCTCATATACTGCTCACAGGAATGTGAACTCAATGCAAGGGGCTGAATGTTTGTGTTCCCCGCAAAATTAATATGTTGAAATCCTAACCCCCAAAGTAATTATATTTGGAGGTGGAACCTTGAGGTAATTAGGTCATAAAGGTTGAGCCCACATGAGTGGAATTAGTGCCTTTATGTAAGGAACCCCAGATAATTCTCTTTCCACAATATGAGGGTACAATAAGAAAATGGCCACATGCAACTCAGAAGTGAACCTTTACTGGAACCCCACCACACTGACACCCTGATTACTCAGGATGCTTAAGGAGAGGTATGGGTCTTCACATTTTTGATTCTGGGAATGATAATGGCTTCAACTGTTCAGTATAGGACACTGACACATAATGGTCAATTTGAGAATTAATATAAAAAGTGTCTTGGCTGTGTATACGTTTTGAAAAGTAATTCCACTTCTAGAAAAGTATTCTTAAAAAAAATTGTGGTTGTATTCCAATATTTACCTATCAAGATACTTTTCTGTAAGTGTTCTTTATAAATAGAGAATAATTTGCAATAATAATTCCACAGTTCATCAATATGGTTTTGGATAAACACTGGGTCCTTTAAAATCATGTTTTGGAAGAATATATAATAACATGAAAGAAAGTTCAAGATTTGGGGTAAGTGACACACAGCAAGTGATAAGACTGCATTTATGATTGTTTGCATTTTCTATCTTAAAGGACCTATAGGACAAGCTGCAAAAGGTAACTCATTTTCAATGGTTTGTATCTTCTTAATTTTGATTATTTATTTTTACTATATATCTGTACTATTTTTTGTAACAAGAAGTTATACACTTTTTAATTAAGATGGTCACACTGATTAAAGTACCTCCTTAAAATTGTAATAAGAAAAACATGAAAAAACAAAAAAGTTGTAAGAAGAAACATGGATATTTTAAAATTTATGATGGTTGATCTAGACACCTCTCTGAATATTCATTTGCATTGTTATTTATTCTATTTGGAAGTGGCCCATTACTGTGTTTGCATGATAAAAGTGAAGCATAAAAAGGTTAAACAACATGCACAAAGTCATACAATTACAAACTGATGAGTGTCAACATTTCTCAATCAGGAATTCATAAATGGGAGATAAGCATCCTACTATTTCACAAATTCTTCCATCTGAACTGCCTGTCCTCCTTACAGCACTTACAGAATACTTGACATCACTTCTCTGCTCCTGCTGATCTTGAAGTACGTATTTTTCATGAAACTTGCTGCAGCCATCTTGGTTCTCATACATATTTGGATTCCTGGGTACTTTGATCATACCAACACTATATTTGATTATTTGCTTATATTGTCTTCCAACTGTTGTGCATAATACTTACCTCTCAGGCATATTATGAGAACTAATTTTTAAATGCAGCTATGACCAAAGCCTTGGGTATATATTAGGCATATAATAAATTACTTGTTGATTGATGGACAGAAAGATAATGATTGATGTTGGATGAGAAAAGCTTATAAAATTGGTGAGAAGAGAAGATGAAGAAGAGGTCATATGAATACTTTTCTTTTGTTAGATTTAAAAAGAGCAAATCTAAATAAATTTTTTTAAAATATCATGCCCATTTGTCAGAGGATATAACTAAAAAAAATATTTTGGAGAAATACTCCTTCCTGAAAAATATAGTTGAGAACCATTGCAGTAAACAAGCCTAGGCTTTCCCTAATGTGGGGGAGGGGCCTGACCATGATATTTCTTATTTCCAACATAAGGGTTCTTTGATATAGTTCCAAAACTATAAATTTGACATTGTTATTATGAGGAAAATTAATATCCCTAAATTCTCTCTTAGAACTTAGTCTTTAAAAAAATAACTGATCTCCATATTCCAGATCTATGAAAAATATACATAATAAATCTTACATACTGAAAAATACAAAGAAAACTTTTTTGTAAAGAACAAAGAGATCTCGGAGTTGAATTGTACAAATACTATTTGCTGTAGGCCATCTAATAGTGTACTGTAGCTATAAATTACTTGCAAATAAAGTATATGGTAATTCCATAAAGCTGCCATACTAGACTTCCAAAGAATACATCTAGAAGGGAAAAGTCAAATGTGCTTCACCCACAACAAGATATAAAACTATTGGAAAAAAACAATGTTGTTGGTTTTTTTTCTTTGTGGTTGTTGATGCATTTTCACAATGGGTTCTGTTAGGGGTTCAGTTGTGCCCTTCAAAATATTTTGTTGAAATGCTACCCTCCAGTACCTCAGAATGTGACTGTATTAGGAGACAGGGTCTTTAAATAGGTGATAAAATTAAATGAGATTATTATGGGGGCTCTAGTCCTAGATGACTGGTGTCCTCACAAGGAGAGGGAGATTAGGACACAGACATACACAGAGGTAAGACTTCATGAAGACACAGAGAGAAGGTGACCATCTATAAGCTACGAAGAGAGACCTCAGAAGAGATCCAATCCTGTTGACACCTAAATGCTGTACTCCTAGCCTCCAGAATTGTGAAAAAATTAATTTCAGTTGTTTGAGCTCGGTGGTCTGTAGTGTTTTGTCATAGCAGCTCTAGCAAATGATTGCAAGCACTTTTATATCTCCCCTTGTGGTCATGAGTAAGGCCTTTTGGTTTTGCAGTGACCATTCTCTTGCTTACCCGCCGGTCAAAACCCCACACAGCCTAGATGATGATTTGGGATTTGATTTTGAGAACCATGATAAAGTACCAATTTGAATCATATTAGAAAGTTTCCATGAGGACATTTACAGGTATTAGAAGGAAGAGAAGCATGGCAGCTCTGAACAATGATGAGCAAGCAGATGAAGTTAGTAATGAGACTTCCTCGGTGCTCCAAATGCATCCTTGAAATTGAATCCATCCTTGTCTGGAGCCGCTCTAAGGAAAGGAACCTATTATCACTTGTGCAATGACAGATGCTGTTCTCAATTTTGAAATAGAGCACTGCTTCTTCCTAGCCATATGCCTCATTTTCTCAGGTATGCATCATTTTCTATATCAAAAAGTAGGGTTAATATAATGCCTGCTTTCTTAGAGTTAGCTTGAAGATCACCCATGCATTTGGCTGAGAGAAAGCAATCCATAAAGGTTAGCTATTATTCCTATCATTAATAGTAGGTAGTGGTTTTGCACATGTTTTATCTTTAATGTGATCTTTCCTGCCTTGTTTGTATTGTTTTCTTATGTATTTTGTCTCAGATTCCCGATTATGAAATGTTAAGACACAGGATTAGTACACCCCCAAACATAGAGATTTAGTTTAATATAAAATGACTTTTTTTCTAAATTATCATTATTGCATTGGCTGAGGGTGTGATCCCAAGTCCAGGGATGGGGTCCCGCATCGGGCTCCATGCGGGGAGCCTGCTTCTCCCCCGTCTATGTCTCTGCCTCTCTCTGTGTGTCTCTCATGAATAAATGAATTTTAGAAATCTTAGAAAAAATAAATTGCATTTCCCTGATGATTAGCGTTATTGAGTATCCTTTCATGTATCTGTTGGCCATCTGAATCAGTCAGTCTAAGGGGAATATATGGCAAGTCAGAAAAATTATATTCTAATCAAAGATGGTATGGATATGAATTAACCATAAATTCAAATTATGGATAGATAATGTATATCATCTATATTGGCAGTCACACATTCCATTAGAAGTCACCTTTATTTCATATTGCATATTGAGAATTTACAAATGTCTGATGCTTCAGCGTTGTGGAAATACTCAACAATTTGGGAGAATTTTGACATTTAGTTTAAAAATGTGCTTACCATTATAAATATGCACTGGAAATAATTTCATGAGCATGCTACGATTCAAAGTTTTGATAAGAAACTCAGGATGATTTTATTATTATTTCATTTGCTCAAGTACTAAGATGCATGTGGATTTATTTACAGTAGCAATTTTTCATTTATTTGCATAATTATTAATACATTCTAGATTACTAAAAATGTTCCATTTAGAATAAATATATAGTATGACTTTTGGTTTTGCAGCACTGAAAATACCTGCTGATGGGGTGAATTTGTTTAAATATCAATCGATTATACTTATGCAATTTTTTTTATCATATACTAGAGTGAAAACAAGTTTTTATTTTAGAAGACATGAGAATGAATGTTACATCATAATTTCTAAACACTTAAGAAGCCCAAAATGATGAAAGCTTATGAAATATGTCATGATATTGACAAGACGAGAATATTTGCACTGGACATCATGGCAAGTCACATTTTTTTCATGAATGAACATTTTCTTTTAAGAATACTTAAAAATACAAAAAAAGAATACTTAATAAATACAGAAATGCAGGCATAGTCAACTTACTGTGGTTATATAGGAAATAAAGGAAAAGGATGAAATAAAGAGATCGAAACAAAAAAAGCCATCATATTATGGGGAGAAGAATTTGTTAAATTTAGCTCATGTACCAACTACTCACTCAATAGTCACTAGGTGCTTTACATGCTGTAAATTACGGAGTTGCCTAAAGCAATTTTAAAGGGGTATTAAAAAAAAATGAAAAGAGAGAAAGAGAGAGAAGGGAGAAGGAAAAGGAGGAAAAAAAAGACCACAATAACAATCTTCTCCATCACATGCAGAGTCTCTCTGAATTTACAGTATGTCCCAGTTAGGGAAATACTGTAGCTAAAGGCTCCAATTAAATACACTTGAAAGATTCACTTTTCACTTACAAAGCTAGAGAACAGGACCTCACATTACTCAGTGGAACTTAGTCCTTGAACATTAGCACAAAGTTCAACATTCCCAGCAGTTTTCTGTGGCTGTTCTTGACAGCTACCTGCATCCTACTCTTCTCTCTGGGCAAGGAATCCTGGATTTACACTTACTGGATGCCTTTTACAGATTGCCAAGACAGTGAATGTGCACCACTCCCTCCCTCCCACCTGCCAGAGTACTGGGCATAGGGAAGGCCACTTCACCTGGCTATGGAAACCTCAAAAGAAAGCTCCCAATAAGGCAGACATCAACAACGCTCAAAGTAGTTTGACATTTCATGGAAGCCATTCTTCCCATGGCTGACAAAAGCACCTTGATCACTGTGACTTTAATGGTATCATCAAAATAACTAGGTATTAAATAAGCCTAGAAGAGGAACAATGGGGGGAAATATTCAAATTAACCAGGCCAACCAAATCTAATGACACATTCAATCAATGTAAACAAAGTTCTTTAATAACTCTGAGATTTTGCCTACATTCTCAAATGTGGAATAGGATGAATAAGCACTTTTCTCGGATTGTCCTCAGAAATGCTGCTTTCTTCATTGCAATTTGGGCCACGAAAATTGGGGGGAAGAGAGAGGCAGTGCAGGAATTGTTTGAATTTTGGCTATAACCATAAATGGGCTCCTCACAATTTTCAATGAAGGTGTTGAACAGGGTGGACGGAGGCACAGGTTTGGACAACCTACATGTGTGGGGATCCAATCACAGAGCATGCAATTTAGGGCCAGAAGAAGAGTCTTTAGAAGCCATTCTAAAATGGTTCAGCCCCTCACTTTTGATGCTCAAGAGATTTTGAGATTCAAGAAATGAACCAACTTCCCCAAAATGACATGATGACCTCCTGAGACAGAGAGGTTGAGGGCTCAGATTTCTTGTAACCTCCTTGAGTTCTTGAAAATTATGACAAAACTTGCCAGGGGTTACTGGTGTATGCTGATCATATTTGGAACATTTCTTTAAGATAGGAAACGAAATAGAAATATACCCAATGCCTGCACTCCAATCCTCAATTCCAAAGAAAACAAATCACTTTACTCACCTGCAGGGAAAAACTCGCTCATTTTTTTTTTGTAGATTTTGAAGTCAACTTCTAAGAAGACACAGAAGATGATCCGATCCACCTAGAGGCAAACAATAAATACTCAAAGTGAAAGGAAATATGATGACCCCAGAATATGAGAAATATTCTAGAACATGGTTTTGGAGCAAGAAACAAAACTTGTAGATTTTTGGTACTATATTGCTAACTATATGACAATAAGTATATAGTTAACTTCACTTGAGTGAAGTTCAAGTGACTTGGTGTGTGTGCCCTCTTTATGTAAATAAGCCTATGGGCTCTTTGGTGGAAAGATTTTATATAAATCAAATAAGAAATAATAAATGACAATAAGCCACTTTGCAGCAAGCTATAACTAAGATTGGAGATTCCGACAGGATACCTAGACTTTATGTCCTATAAAACAACCATATGAGAGGCGTAGAGCAGAATGACAATAAACTATGTCAGTAAACAAAGAGCTCTTTGTCCTATCCTTCTTAGACGAATAAATTTAATCAAGCCTGTTAGTATTTGAATATGGCCTAAAAAGCTTCTTGCAGTTTAATTTGCATCAAAGTCACTTGCTTGTAGCTTAACATACTCAGAAATGCAACAGACATAAAATATAATTAGTTGACAGTGACATGAGGTCAGTATAACTTTAATCTCGTAGATATTATTGAATAAATGTTACCTCAAAAGTAAAATATGCGTGTAGTCCCCTTTTCCTGTTTTGAGAGGGCTTCTCTATGTAAGGTGTTTCTTTAAGACATTCAGATATAGTATGGTAAACAGAGAAGAGAGATGGAGTACATCTGATAGCTCACGTATATCTCATATTAAATCAGTGACTTAATTACATGTCTTGAAAATAAGCTTCCCTTTAGTTCCTTTATTTTAACAATCTATCAAAAGTTAAAAATTACTCGATCTATCAAACTGCAACTGGCAATTGACTAGAACATCAAGTGTGGCATTTCTCATGGCAATAGGGAGTAAAGTGGGGAGTGCATGTGGCAGGACATGAACCAACCCAAATGGATGTCATCCGCTTAGCCTTTCAGCTCTCCCAAGCCTGTGGGATACAGATTCACACTAGGCAAGTTCAAAGTACCCAGCAGGAGAGAAAATCTACAGGGGGGGGGGGGGGGGGGGCGGGGCAGGGACGGCTCTGATTCAAAGGATGTTCAGCTTCCCTGTTGGAAGCTCAGAGACGTGGCTCCCTGATCCCTGCACATGTCCAGATAGGCTGCCTCCTGGGCCGTCGCTGGGCATCGATGATATAATCACCAAATACCGTGCAGCCCCAGTAATCCTCCCCCCACAGGATGGATTATAAGAGAAAGCATCTGGCCTTCGGAAATGGAAGGACTGGGTGGTAAATAAACCTTATTTTCTTTTCTCTGTGTTCATTTGAGTTTCTGGTGTCCAGTGCTGTCTGCATATCATTAACATTTTCAGCAAATGCAAAAACTGTCACCATCAACTCACTCTTCGGGTGAAATATAAATTTAGTTGAATAAATGATTAGCTATCGGTGCATTACTGAATGCTCGTCTCTGCTCTCCTTATGGTGTGTTTATGGCCTGTAGCTAAAGATAAAAATCGTAATGTTGAGCACTAGAAAAGAGTTAGAAAAAACATATTCTCTATGATACGGTTTAAACAAATTTTTAAAGCACAAAGATATAATAAAAGTGTAGAATTCATTCATAAGCACTGATATTCAGAAACATAACTAGAAATGTCACACATGAACTCCAGCAAAAAAAAAAAAAAGATTTTAGAGAAATGTGGCAGAATGGGTAAAAGCTATTAACTATGGGGGTAGGTACCTAAATATCATAATATTTTCTATGGTTTTCTACATATTTGAAAAACTATAATTTAAAATTCTGACACAAAAAATAAGGTCTGTGTTAGACATACTCTACTCTCTGGCTGTATTAAACTATTTGTAATTCCTAACACCATAATTATTCTTACTTCTGTACCTATGATGGCTGACTTCTCCAGGCTTCAAAATGGTCAGATTGTTTCTAAAGTCACCTGAGATCAAAACCAAAACAAGAAAATTTGATTCAAAGCAGGTCTAAGGGGACCAAACTGGACAGTCTCATTTCCCCCTATTTTTATGGTCATGCAGTATAAATCACAGTATTTTATTTTATTTTTAAGATTTTATTTATTTATTCATGAGAGACACACAGAGAGAGAGAGGCAGAGACACAGGCAGAGGGAGAAGCAGGCTCCATGCAGGAAGCCTGATGTGGGACTCAATCCTGGGACTCCAGGATCACGCCCTGAGCCGAAGGCAAATGCTCAACTGCTGAGCCACCCAGGGATCCCTAAATTACGTATTTTAAAAAATACCCCTGTTGCCTGTATGTGTGTTTGCATGGGGGAGGGTTAGTGGTAGAAATGCTACTCATTGCTGTTAAATGAACTTTTAACCACCGTAGAAACTAAATACAGATTTCTTAAATATTGCAAAGAAGTATAATCCACCTTTTGGCATTTTCAGCTTTGTTACCATGGAAATGGTAGGAGTCCAAAATTTAGCAGTCCGATTTATTTTCCCGGAGAGTAGATGGCTGATGGGGGAAAAGTACTTTTATTTTAAACTAATTGAGTGGCCCATTTCCCTGCCTGACCCTGGGGCTTAACACTGAAAATATCTTGGAAGCAAGTTGAATCCAAGAATTAACCCTCATTTGCCAAGTACTCGTTATGTATGCACATGTGAATGTATTCATATATGTCTGCATAAACTTATTCTCTGGGGTTATTGTTGGAAAAGAGCTCCATTAGTCAACAATCTTTGTGTTTATAAACTCATAGTGGATATTGATCACTGCCTGTGGTAGATTGTATTTTCCAAGCTGGCATGCAATGAGATACCCCATCCCTCAGACTCTCTTAAAATGTAATGTTGATACTTCTGTCATCGAGAAGTGGGATCTCTATTTCCTTCTCTTAAATCTAGGATTGCCAGTAACTCTGGCAGAAATACTATGTGGTTTTCAAGTCCATGTCATAAGAGGTGATACAATTTCTGTCTGGTCTTTTTGGGGTGTACCCAACCTCCATCCCATGAGGAAGCAGATAGACCACATCGAGAATCCATTTGTTCAAGTTATAGCCGATAGCCTAGCTGAAAGGGAGTAGCCTCGTGATTATTTCACCTCCTGGTTTTTGAGCTACCCCAGGTGATGCCACATGGAACAGAAATCAGCTGTTCCTACTGAACTCTGCCCAAATTGCAGATTTGTGAACAAAACAGAAACACATAGCCAGAAATCTGATATTCTTCTGGTTTCTTCCTGGTGCCAGTTGTTTGGATTCTCACTTTTCTGGTACATGAGCCCTCTTGAAAGGCTCAAACTGAATGGATCAAGATCAAGTAGAAGACACAATGGAGTGACAAGAACACAGAAAGTCTAATTGCCACATGGCTGAGGGATTGGAAATCTGATATATGCAAAGGAGAGAGTCTGGTTATTCATTCTAGCCCCAAATAAATTACCTGAGGATACATAAGAATGACCCACTATTGCAGCTCAGGAGCATATTTTCAATTTTTCTTTTATGTTAGGCAATAGGATAATTTTGTAAGATGGTTGTTCTTGAGAGGCTATATTTATTCATTTATGTAACAGATATTAACTGAGCCCCTCCAATTTCATGGGCCTTGCCCATGTGCCATTCTCTCACAAGAAAACTTGAATCCAGAATAAATGCTTTTTTTTCTCAAGGCCAAACAATTACTGACAAAATCTCAGATATCTTAACCTCACATGCAGTGTTCTGTGATATCACACAGATGGAGACACATGGGACTGAGTTTCTAGGCCTGTCACTAGCTCTGTAACATTGGACAAGCCACTGTCTCTCTGGGATCCAGCTTTCATGTTTCTATAGAGAAGGATTGAACTGAATTATAGTATGTCCATAGTTTCTTTCTCTCTTTTTAATATCCCGGCAATTGTCTATCTCTGTGGTGAGTTTGTACTATGTCAGTTTATCTAAGCTGGAATAACACTTCTCTGAAAGGTTTTGTGTCAGGGTTGGCCACAGAGAAATTTCCATGAGATTTTGAGGGCAGAAGTGCAGCTGCAGCCATTGTACTAGGCAGGTGGATGTAGGACTCTGGCCAGGTGGGGTACATCATCTGCTCCTCAGCTGGGTGCTCATCAGCTGGGTTGCTCATCAGCTGGGTGAGGGGTAGCAGCTGGGCTCACAGCTTCTCCAGCTGCTGCTCTTCCTCCTATCTCAGGTTCTCTGAGTCTAGGCTGGACACACATGTAGCTCTGCTTCAAAGGCACCGGCTCCTTCTGTAGGGCATGGTACCTTAGGGTTCCATGCCGGCGGAGACAGATGCATATGACAGTTAGCCCATGTGGGTTCCAGTTTGCTCTCACAGTTTCCTCTTTCTCCCTGTTCTCCCCAACTTTGCTTCCACCTTTCTCTTTGCCACCTCTGGACCACCTGCCCTGCTGACATACTCCAGACCTTGAAGATGCACAGGCAATGGCCTTCCATATACTCCCTCACTAGCTCCCTCTCATGGGTCCTGATTAAGGGTTTTTCTTTACTCAGTGTCGACTATCCCCTTGACATTTACTTCCCCAGTTTCTCCCACGATTGTATAAGATCTAATCCCTATAATCCATCCTGTATTCCATATCACTCACAAGGTTCTGAATCTTTGGTTAAACCCCAACTGATGTAATTTTTAACAAAAATTCACTGAATGACATGCAAAGGAACACAATGAAGGGAAAAAAATAACAGGTGTTCCTTTTTGGAGGTGTACAACCTGTCAAGGCTACTCAAAGTCCAATTACTTCCTTCCAGACGAATTTCTATTGGCTCCAGCCCAATTTCCTGGTGAACTTCCTAAAGTGTACATATACACTTTTACAGTTAAAGCAACTCCGTGTACTTTTTTTTTTTTTTTTTTTACTAACAAGTTGTTAGTAAACTCAAATGGGTCCCCAGGCCAAAACATAATTACAAATAATACAAAAAGTGACATTAATATTTTTAGTATTAACAATTTTCTTTTTTAAGATTTTATTTATTTATTTGAGAGAGAGAGAGAGAGAGCAGGGAGGGGGGCAGAGGGAGAAGCAGACTCCTTGAGCAGGGAGCCCAATGTGGGGCTCGATCCTAGGACCCTGAGATCATGATCTGAACTGCAGGCTTAACCAACTGAGCCACCCAGGTGCCCTCTAGGATTATCAATTTAACTGTAATCCTCATTATGCCTTAAACTAGAATCCTATGATGAATTGGGTGGTGCTCATTTTTTTTTAATACCTGGACATAGCATAGGTCCTGAGGCAAAACAGGAAATATTTGCAGAGTACATGCTTAGGCAAATAGACTTGACTAAAATATAAGTATACAGCAGATACATTTCAAGTACATGTAGTTTCATAACCAAAGAACTTTTTTAAGAGGTAGACTTTCCTTTATGTTTGCCAGAAGACCTGAGAACAGAATTATAGAGAAGCCTACAGTGATTTTGCAAAGAAGAAGGGAGCTATATAAAGGACACAAGGAATTTGTAACCAATTGCCATCCTATCCAACGGTACCATGCTGAGCACAATGCCCCTTGAACACAGGGCTCATGTTTTCATAGAGGGCTTAGTTTCAGAATAGAAACAACAATGCTGCCTATAAACTACAATGTAATAAAAGTTAAAAGAGCTTTTTCTTTTCTTTTCTTTCTTTTCTTTTTTTTTTTTTTTTAAATGAAAAGACATTGGGCAGCCTGGGTGGCTCAGCGGTTTAGCGCCACCTTCGGCCCAGGGCATGATCCTGGAGACCTGGGATGGAGTCCCACGTCGGGCTTCCTGAATGGAGCCTGCTTCTCCCTCTGCCTGTGTCTCTACCTCTCTGTCTCTCTGTTTCTCATGAATAAATAAATAAAATCTTTATTTTTTTATTTTAAAAGAAAAGACATTATTGGGTATTGGCAAAAATGTGAATTACCAAGAACTTTCATATACTGTTTTGGAGAGTAAAAGTTGGTGCAGCCAGTTTGGAAAATTATTTGGCAGTGTTCACTAAATTAGCTAAATTTTTGCATATCCTATGAACCAACAATTTTACTTTTAGGTAAATGCCTAGCAGAATATACATATATGTTCATGAAAGGACACATATCACAATATTTGTAGCAGCACTATCTGTAATATCTCCAAATTGGAAGCGACTTAAATGCCTAAAATGATAGAATGGATAAATCATTGTGATCTATCCATGCAGTGGGATATTATAAGTGAATAAGAATGGAAAGTTTGCAACCACATGCAATAATATAAATGAACAAACATTGAGTAGAAGAATCCAGAAGGAAAAGGTACACACTGGATGACTCTATTTCTTTAAAATTTAAAAATGTTAGAGAAATAACCAATCATCTACAGTGTTAGAAGTTAGCACAGCAATTACCCTGGGGTAAGGGTTGGTGAAAAGGAACCAAGGGGAGTGCCTGGGAGATGCTGGGATTTTGATCTGGGTGCTGGTTCCACGGATGTGTTCAGCTTGTGAAATTCATCAAGCAGCGCACTTAGGATCTGTGTACTTTTCTGTATGTTATACTTCAATAGAATCTTTTTAAAGGTTGAAAGTCTCCTGGTGCAGTTGTCTTGGTCAACAATCAAAAATCTATTTTCATTGACTTCAAGGTCAAAAAAGTCCTTTAAAAGCTGACCTTCCAAAGGCATTCCTCTATATATTTCCACTGATGCCAACTGTAGCTCACCCATCAAAGCATAAAGGAGTAAAGATGTATTTCTCTCACCAACATATCCATTAATCCACAGTTGGGGGTTTTATGCCCCATAAACATGATGACATAAGTTCTATTAATCTTTTTCAGCATCATATCCACTGCCCCTGAAGAGGGTTACACAGTGAAGCAGGTTTAGAATATCTACAGCTGACCTCCATTTTTCACGGTTACCAGTCCTAGGGCAGCTGACACAGCCAAGATTATCCTGTGTTCAGCGGGACTGAGAAAATGAATGCATTCTGATGAATGTAATTTGCTTCCCAATGACAAATGACAAACATTCAAAGATCTGGTGTGCATGCAAATACCGCTTTAACTAAGACTGATGGATGGTTATCCTGTGTAAATGCAGCCCGATGGGCAATGGGGGTGAAGTCTCAGGCCTCCTGAAAGATAATCCAACAGCTTCACTATGCAAGCTTGGATGTTGGGGTATCTTCATCAAATAGTGGCTGCTGCCAATAAGTGAGTCAAATTTCAGGGCTTAAGCATCAAAGCTGTAGAAGGAAAGGTTTTGAGGGAGGTTGGAAGACCACGACAATTGGAGCTTGCTTGGTGCTGAGCCCATCAAGGTTACATGGAATGGCAAAGGTATGAGGTCACTGCTGATTAATTAGAGAACAAAACCCAAAAGTTGGGATGTCTGGGTTCTGGTCCTCCCTCTTCCAACAGGTGGAATATTGGAGATCCATCTGCCCTTCTCCTACTGTGTTAGTGCTCTGCTGCATAAATATCACTGGGACCTGAGCTGCTTAAAGCCACAAAGTTACATGATCTCAGCTTCTGTAGGTAGATCAGAGTCCAGGCCAACGTCATCGAGTCCTCTGCTCAGGATCTCAAAAGCTGAAATCAGGGTATTAGCCATGCTGCACTTCCCACCTGAGGTTGAGGTCCTCTTCCAAGCTCATTCAGGTTGTTGGAAGAATTTATAGTCCCTCATAATGGTAGAAGAGAGGTCCTTGTTTTACTTCAAACTGTCAACCAGGGACAGTTTTTAGTTTCTACAGGCCACCTGCAATTTCTTGCCATGGGGTCCTGAAAGGCAGTTCAAGACATGAACGCTTTCTTTATCCCAAGCCAGCAAGAGTGCATCTCTATGACTTTCTCCACCTTCAACTTCTAGAATCATTTTGGAGCTCTCCTAATTAGGTCAGCCAACCGTATCACTCTCCCTTTTAATGAATTCAACTGATCAAATGCCTTAGTTACAGCTACAGAAATCTCTTTTGGGATGCCTGGGTGGCTCAGTCAGTTAAGCATCTGACTTCAGCTCAGGTCCTGATCCTGGAATCCTGGGATGGAGCCCTACATTGGACTTTCTGCTCAGCAGGGAGTTGCTTCTCCCTCTGCCCCTCACCTTGCTCATGCTCTCTCTCTCTCTCTCTGTCAAACAAATAAATTAAATCTTAAAAAAAAAACAAAACAAACCTTTTTCTTAATCAAGGGAGTAACTTATTCAATCATATTTATAGGTGCCACTCATGTTCAAGGGCAGAAGACTGGAAAAGGTGTGCACACAAGGGGGTAGGCATCTGGGACATATCTTAGACTTCTGCCTCTCACACCCAGTCACCTCCATGTAACAAGCTGCCTATGTTCCAATCTGGACTTGAACTTGAGGAAGTCATTTAACCTTTCTTTTTCTTTTTCTTTCCTTTCCTTTTCTTTCTTTCTTTCTTTCTTTCTTTCTTTCTTTCTTTCTTTCTTTCTTTCTTTCTTTCCTTCCTTCCTTCCTTCCTTCCTTCCTTCCTTCCTTCCTTCCTTCCTTCCTTCCTTCTTTCTTTCTTTCTTTCTTTCTTTCTTTCTTTCTTTCTTTCTTTCTTCCTTTCTTTCTTTTTTTCTTTCTTCTCTTTCTTATTCCTTTGTAGGCTCCATGCCCAGCATGGAGCCCAAAGTAGAGCTTGAACTCACAACCCTGAGATCAAGGCCTGAGCTGAGATCAAGAGTTGGACACGGACTAAGCCATGCAGGTGCCCTGCCACTTAACCCTTCTGAATCTCAGTCTCCTCATCTCTTAAATTGAAACATTGATCTTGTGGTGGTCAGTATATTAGTTTTCTACTGCTACATAACAAATTACCACTGTGGCCTCAAACAAACCCTGCTTATTTGCTCACAGTTTGTAGGTTAAAGGTCTGGTGTAACTAGGCTCACTGATCAGGATATCATATGAGTAAAATCAAGATGTCAGCTAGACTGAATTCCTTTCTGGAGGCTGTGGAAAGAAATCCACTGCTAAGCTCATTCTTGCTGTTGGCAGAATTCAGTTACTTGCAGCTGCAGGCCTGAGGTTCCCATTTTCTCACTGGCTGTGGGCTGGGGAATGACTCTCAGCTCCTTAGGGGCCATTATATTATTTGCCAGATGTCTGCCTCCATTATCAAGCCTGCAAAAGTATATCAAATCCTTTTTGATTTTGAATCTCTGACTTCCTTCATGTCTGACCTCTAAGATATAAAGAACTATGATTAGGTTAGGCCCACCTGGAGAGTCTCCCTATCTTAAGCTCAGCTGATTCAGGATCTTTTAAAGACATCCACAAAATCCCTTCAAGCAGTACCTAAGTTATTATTTGAAGAACTGGGAGAGGGTGTGTGTACACCAGATATTGGGACTCTTGGAAGACTCTTAGAATCTTACCTGACCACATGAGATATTTGATCTAAAGCACTTGGTAAAAAAAAAAAAAAATTAATAAAATAAAAATAAAAATGAATAAATAAATAAATAAAGAAATAAATAAATAAATAAATAAATAAAATAAAGCACTTGGTAAAGAGTCTGACATATAGGAGGTACTCCATACATATTGGTTATCCGTAAATTTGTCATTAATGAGGTGCTTGAAATACCTAGCAAAGTGCTGGCATGTGGGTATAATCACTGTTCACTTGGTGAATCCTTTATTTCTACCCTGATCTTTTCAAACAGATCAAGGAAAAGATAAGCCAGATAGAGAACACTGGAGGCACTTTTTCCAACTGGTCTGCTGAAAGGCATTTCCTCAATGTTGCTGAGGAATTCTATCTTAAAAGAAACATTTACGAAAATGGGCCATATTATATAGAAAATTGCTATTTTTTGTGTGTCTGACCACATCAGCCAGAGAAAGGGAAGAGCAAGGGAAAAAAAGTAAATGAACAGTTGAGCTGCAATAATAAAGAAGATTTCAGAAGACCCTCTAGGAGTCTGCTCTGATATTTTAATATCCTTGTCAAATGTCATTGAATATCATTCTCCAGGTTCTTGGAGATATTAAGTATTTTCATATTTGTGCACCTCGCCACTGACACTAGTATTTCAACCTTCAAATTACAGAACGGGAAAATTTTGTTCTCCATGTTCCGAGAGACTTTTGGATGAGTCGGAGAACATTTATAATCCATAAACATTAAAAGGGCATTTTTGCATTTTGAAATTGCTTCTGCATGCATAAAAAGGATCCTTTATTTTGGGGGGCTTTTTCCACAAACTCAGTTCGTCTGTCACCACTCTGTGGCAGCATGATTCAGTCTTCTTGTTTTGTTTTGATAAATTGCTCTTTTTGACTTTTCTTCAACTCTGTATGAAAAAAATGGCCATGTAGCTGAAGAACCAAGTGTTATTTTGATTTGAGCTGGAGGCTCATTTGTACAAGTTAATTTCCAAGTCTGCTTCATATCGATCAAAATGGACACCCTCACAAATGACACATCTGTCATGGTACTTGAAGCTACTCCATATGTTTAGCATAGAAAAGACACAGGCACACAAGGGCTTAGAACCTACAGTTCTAAATACTGGTATAGCAAGTCCTGCCTTTGTTACCAAAGAAATGATCCTAGGAGATATTGGGTAAAAATTTGAGTGGAAGACAGGACAGGTTTCCTTTTCACAAGTGGATAGAGTACTGTTGCTGTGCTGCTCCTATCTGCTCTCTCCTTTCAGGATGGGAAGATTCATTCTTCCTGTTGCTGGAAATGTTGGTGGCTGACAACTCTGAGGAGATACTTACAGAGGACCGTCCTCTGCCAAAGAGCATCTCACATGTGCTGACCTTCTTTCTGGAATCAGCCTGCACCCAGTGACTGACTCATCCAGCAGTCTAAAGCCTCATACCCCTTTCTTCAATTTGATGCATCTCTGAAGGCCATCAATTATGTGCTGAATGGTGCCCCACCCCAATCCATGTGTTGAAATCTTTACCCTCAGGACCTCACAATATGACTGAATTTGGAGTTAGTCTTTAAAGAGGTAATTAAAGTAAAACGAGATCATTAGGGTGGGATTTAATCCAATATGACTGGCATCCTTATAAGAAGAAGAAATTTGGACAGCAACACATACAAAGTGAAGACCATGTGAGGACATGGGGACAAGAAGGCCATCTATAAGCCAAGGAGAAGTTGATCCTACTGATCTCAGACTTCTAGCCTCCAGAAGTATAAAAACAATATAGTTTTTCTGTTGTTGAAGCTACCCAGTCTGTGAAACTTGTCATGGCAGCCCTGGCAAACGAATTCATCTTGCCAGAATCAGAGCTCCTGACGGTTTCAACTTCTCCCTCTTCTCAGCTGTGTTTCCCTCATTCCATCCTTCTGCCCACCAGGTATTGATCAAGAGCATGAACCACTAAACCTCTGACTTGAAAATCTTCTCGGTTTCTTTCCCAGAAAACTTGACCTATGACCTCTACTTTTGGCAACCCAAATTGTTTTCTTTTCATGACCATTTTTTATGTCATTTTCAATGATGCAAATGACAGTCAGACATGAAGTCAGCTGCCTAATTTCTGCCTACCACCTAAGTTTGCTATCAGCTCCCTGTGGAGAAGCAACCATATTCTCAGCTTGGTCAGACCAATGGTTAAGAGGGCCAAGAGTGGTTTTAAAAGAGCATTAAAAGCCAACATAAACTATACATGTGTCCTAAATAATGTGACAGCAGATTTGTTGAGATTGAAGCTCCATCTGCAAATCATTCTTGGGGAAATGGGCCTCTTAGAGCTCTTTGTGTATTCTGAAGATGGGAAACCAGGCCCATGGGCACACTGCAACTAAATAATGACAGCCATAACAAGTCAAGGTAAGGTCTGTCTTAACATGGCTGAAGCCACCCACAGCTGAGACACATCTGTAGTGTAGAACACAAGATGTAGTTCTTGTTTCTAATGCTAGATGTATCCTTTTATATAAGAGTAGTCAATTTCCTTTGTGTAAGAGGTAAGTAACTCAGATGGGTCTTAACAGGTAAGATTGAAAAAAAAAAGATAAAGTGAGTCCAAGTGGTCAAGAGAGGTGTTGTTGACAGGCACTTTGGTGCCCTTTCCATATCCTCTCAGGAGGTCTTAGTAGTAGAAACCAGAGAATGCCCAGGCATCTGAATTTCTTTGCCTGAAGGTTTTCTTACTGCTAGGAGCTTCTGACCACATATCTAGTTATCTGGGAGTTGGAAGAATTAATGCTTCCTACCCACCACCTCTAGATCAAAGACTGGCAGGAGTTGATGCTTAAATACCCCTGCTTCATTGCCCACAGGTGGGAAAGATCAGGGTTCCCCAAGAGGATAAAATTCTGGTTGCTCAGGGTGGTAACTGGATTGCATGCCCTAAGTTTACCTTCTTTACCCTTCCTTCACCTGCAAATGATCTACCTGCCCTCGAATCTTTGTCTCAGGGTGTGCTGTGGGGAAAACCCAAATGAAGAAGAAAATGGGAAACCAGTTGGTCAAATATCAACTTATCTTCTCAGTATCCAGCTGATCAAGGGTTAATTTAATATAAATCAGCTTCTCAGTAAAGGTCTAGATCTCCTTCCCACATTTTGCTCTGACTCTCATGGTGCCCTCAGTACCCTTCAACTGAGAAGGAAGTGCCAGAAATAGGTCTTTTGACTCAAAGTTCTTCTTCACAATTTCATCTGTGACATGAAATTACCCTTCCAATGATGGAGCTATTGTTTATCAAGCACCCATGCAGCTTCATGTCAACCCAGCTAACCCAGCTGCAATCCCCTATTGTATATTTCATACTCCGGCTTCTGAGAACACTCTGATTCCTTTTTCTTTTATTTGATTAAGAACATCTGCAGAGGTGGTTCAGCTACAAAAGTTAGTAATTACTCTTTTTTTGTCAACAGTAATTAAAAATTTCAAGGAAGAATTGTCATTCATTGCTGCTTATGAGGTTACCTATGGCGGACAGTGCTTTATAAAGCCAACAAATCATGACCCTAAAAATAAATATCTCTTTTCAAAAACGGGAATGCTATTCCAAGTCTCAAGGTGGCTCTGAAGCCTGGTCACAATGCTTAACGGATGAGGGCTACCACATAACTATGCAAACCATCGTGTGCATTCTCATTTTCTCAACATTTCCATTAGCATCTGACACGCGTGCAGATATCATTTATAGTTCAAAGGAATCTCATTAACATATCATCTGAAAGAGCATTTTGTGAGGACAAAAGCTGTTTTTCTCAAGCTGGTGCCCCTCCCACTCCTGTAAGAAAGACTCTTTTTGTTCAACAGCAAAGCCCAAGAGAACAATCACTCTTGAGTAATTTTCTGTAGGTTCATGGCTCATACAATAAGAAGTAGCAAATCAAAGTGGTTCTATCCAAAAAAATGCCCCCTCGGCGGGGGGTGGGGGGTGTTGGCAGCAGAGATGTGTGTGTATATGGTGGGGGTATATGTGTGGCCGGGTGTTTGTGTGGATGGTATAAAAGACAGAGGGGGGGAGGAAAGAGGTCTTCATCTCCTCTCAGTCACTGTCTTCTCTTAGAGAGCTATAAGCTCCAAACCATGGACTGTTATTTTGTACTTGTATCTACTTGTAGCTACTTCATCTCAACTATTTCTTTGAATGCCAGATAGAGGAACTTGTGCTCAACTAGACTGTAGTCCCTGGGGAGGCATCACCTTTCTCTTTAGTCATCTTTCTACCTAGTAGCCAATGTAGTCAGCTTCAGGTACAGAAGGCTTCCATCATACTGCTCCACCAGGCCAGTAGGCTTTCAATGACCTGATTACAACTCCTTGAGTCAGGGACTTCAAAAAGAAAGTCCATTTGAGAAAATGGTATAAGTGTTGGCCCCAGCTCTCTTTCTGGAAGAAATTACCTTTGCTCTCTTCTGCCCCTCTGTGGTACATCCATTCTTCACATCATCTTTCTAAACCACATTGTCATCACCTTGGCAGGTTTAAAAAAGGCTGAGAGACACTTTATATTTTGAATATCGAACTCACAACTTCCATTGGTCTTATCCATAAATTATCTTCAAATATTTATCAGAGAAAACCCCTGAGGTTGTTAAGTCTCCCTCAGGGACTTGGGTTAGTGCCCAAGGAGCCCTCTGCAAAATGGTATTTAATCTTGAGTTTTGTCACATGATCTTTTGTTTAATGGACTGTGTCAAATGTTCATGCTTGGGTGTACATAAAAACAGCATTTCTCCTCCCAATCTTTCCTGATCCTCCAGGAAGACAGGCTCTGCTGGGTGGTGGCTCCAAGTACTATTCCATACCCACCTCCAAGTACTATTCCATACTCCACACTGTTCCATACTCTTCACGGGGATTGTAATCTCACGTCCCAGAAAATCATGACTTAGTGACATAATGCTAGCATGTTTGCTATATTGATACATTTGCATGATACAAGTAGGTAGGTCAATAGATAAATAGATGTTGGTAATCATAAATCAAGATATTTGAACTTGCAAAAATATTTATCCTTTAAATACTATAATCTTAAAGTATAATTCAGTCTTTTAAACTCTCCTTTTTAAAACCAAATCCATTATGAATATTAAAATCGCAGGGGCAGGGAAAGTAAAGTAAAAGGGCTAATAGTTGCTGAATACTTCTGTATTGGACTCGGAGGCATTTGGTTTAATATGTGGAAGCTCAGGGCAATCAGAACACTATTTGCAAAATAACTATTATTATTCTAATTTCTTACTAGACAGACTTTTTTTTCTATGAAAGAAGACAATTAAAACAATAACAAAGGAGAAAACAACCACTGACCAAAAACAAAAACAAAGGAAAATGCACATAAGACTAGAATATAGAAATGTCAACTGCATATCAACTTTTTTAATTACTGTAGGAGAGGGGGGCATATGAAAAAAAAAAAGAACAAAAAAGCAAGGATCCACTAAGATTATTTTAATAAGGATGATAGAATGATGGCTTTCCGAAAATAGCCAACAGATGTCCCACCGTTATACTGAGGCTTGTTATGTAACGTTTGCTGCTGTAATCCTTTAAAAATCTATTTTCCCGACTTGATCCTGCTCCAGCATCTGTGATGCTAAATGCTGCAGTGGCTGTTTCTTGGTTTTAACTGATGTTTCTAATGCCAGTTACAGGTCAAATTTAAGAGCAGTAAAAATAAAGGCCTTGTTTGCATTTTCAGCAGGAAAATGATGCTCTATCCACATCAATGCTGCATCCAATAATGATCCTTCCAACCATGGAAGGAGAGGAAGTGCACAAATTACAAAGATGTATGGGCATAATTGGCATATTGACACAATTTAGAGTAACTGACTCAATAGCTTAGAGAGACACATTCCTCAAATAACATTGCCAGAGTTTCACACTCAGCTTCCCACCTGAAGCATGAATTTGTTCTATGAACGTCACTGGGTGATTTAGTCATTAAAAACAAACCAATTCTCTATGTTATACTTTGGGGGATGGTTGGGAAAGGGGAGTCACATTTTGATTTTGTGGACAGATGTAAGCAGTATTTGGAAAGGCCCACTGGTGATGTGTTCATTGAAAAGCTTTAACTGGGATTCTATTGTTTCTATTTGATTTAATTTCCAAGCTGTGCAACATATACACATATTCTGGAAAACAAATTATTTTAAAGTGTACTCAAGTGTCGCGTCAAATATTTGGGGAACTGGATGTGCAGAAGCCATAAAGCTTTCAACAACGTTGACTTTGACAAAGGTCCTGGTTTCTAGGGAATTGCATTTCCCCCACCCCCACCCCCATGTTGAGGATCTTGCTGCTACCTTATTAGTTTTACCATAAAGGCTAGTCACGCAGCAGCCTCTATGTTTTCTATGCCAGTCAGCAACTCTGACCTTTAGCCATGCCTCTCTAACCAGTGGGTCTAAAATGGTTAATCGTATTTTTCTAGACTGCATGTGTCATGGGCTTACATAAGATTGCAATGGTGCTGGGCAATGGAAAGACCTTTTTTTTTTTTTCCCTTGGTGCCTAACCAGCAAATTACTTTGTTCTGCCAAAATGGACTAAAACAACTCTTTCATTGCCACCCACTGGGGAAATGCAGTAGAAATAAAAGTCAGGGTGCTCAGATTAAAGAACATCACTACTCCCCATAAAGTAAATAAATTTCTGGGTATGCCTCCATTTTGCAGAACATACTAGAGAGGCAAAATGAGGTAGAACCCAATGGAAAAGAAGTAATTAAAGCAAACTAATAACATGTCCATGTCACTCCAGGCACTTCAGTGTGGGGCAAAATCAGGGAGAAGGTCTGTGAGATTACTTCTCAGTATCAGCCATAAAGTAGCCTAGAATGTTGACAGTTCTAAATGGGGATCCTACCTGGCCCCAGCTTGCCGATGAGGGCCTGAAACATTCTGGTCAATTGTGAAACTTCTTTAAATGTACACTTCTTATCTTAAAAACATAATACATTTTTTAAACTTTTACTCAATTATACATTGGTTCCTATGTTAGAGTAAAAAACGTTTCTTTTCCTAAATGTCTGTGAAAAATCAAAGCCCTCAGAAAAGATGCCATGTCTACACTATGACTTCAAGTTCACTCCATGCATCAACAAGGCTAAATTTCAGAAAAGCCATGTGGCTTTTGCAAACAAGATGCTCTCTTCTGGAGCCTATGGTAGAATGGAAAAGAGTAAAGGGAAGAATCTTAAATCCAGACAGTCCAGATTTTGTATGTGGATTTGGCTATGTATTCACTTTGTCATTTCAGTGGACTGTTTACTCTCATCTCAATATTTTTGTCAGTGAAATAGGATGAGTGATGGACTGATACCAGAGGGTTGTCTAGAATATTTAATGGGATGGTGTGTGTGAAATAATTATCTCACAGGAACAACTGAATAAAATGGTACAGTCACTCTTAACAAAGTTTGGTTTGGCCTGTGTACAAACCATGCAGATGTTATTTAACACCTCTAGGGTGTTCACTGTCTCCTGAAGTTGGGGACCAAAATGAGATTTGTGAATCCTTAACACATTTACCCTATTCACGATGGCATCCACTTCTCTGCACATTTAGAGCAGGTTTTTGCTGCAAGTTAAAGTTACCCCTTGTTAAATGACCTCAGATGACTCAGCTCCATTGACCAAGAAGTATGCCCAGTAGAGAGAATTACTATGTCTTAGACATCTTCAGATCTCCAAAAGTCATTGTTTTCAAGCCTCAAGCATAAGATCTCCAAGTAAAAATGATGAATCTTGATCTCCCTCATAGATACTATGATTTGTAGGTTTGGAGTGGTGCCCAGGAAACAACATTGTTAACAAATATCCCTCACCCCTGAACAATTCCATGCACCTGGTCAGTACTTCCTCACATGGCCTTCACATGGTCTTCCTATGTGAACATCAGTCATTGTATTTAGGGTCCATTCTAACTCAGTATGAGCTTATCTTAATTAATTATATCTGCCAACATTCTATTCCAACTAAGTTCACGTTTTGAGATTCAACATAGATGTGAACGTTGGAGGGACACTATTCAACCCAGCACATCCCAAACCTTGACTTTGAGAACCGTAGTTGCACTAGCCAATTAGACTATACTGTAATTGAGTGCCATTATGTGTGATCTCTCTTACTAACATTCTAGTAATTATCAAAATACTATTTGATGATGTTTCCATAAAATACTTTCTTGCAACATACTTTTATGATTTCCATAAAATTTCTCTTTTTCATCATATTTCTGATAAAAAAATCTGCTGCTGGCATGTATCCTAGTTCATTAGTGATGCCTTTTGGTACTACCTTGTAATTTGTCTGATCCTCTTACATCATCACTGTGTATTAAATATAGATCTGGCATTCAATAAATATTGCGTGGAAGGTATGTTTTCATTCTGCAAACAATGGCAGGGTTTATGGAGGGCATGAGATATGTAAGACAGAAATTTCCTGTTTTCAAGATTTTCCTTGAGAGAAGAGATAAGCCCTTACACAAATATCACACTGCCAGGTAGACAGTGTAGGCTCGGCACCTGCTTACAAATGCTGCTGTTGCCACTTACTAGCTATAGAACCCTGGGCAAGTTACTTAACCTCACTAAAGCTCAGTTTTCATATCTGTAAAATGGGGATTATGCTTTCACCTACCTCACAGGCTGCTGCAAGGAATAAATAATGATCTGTATGAAGTGCTAAGCATACAGCAAGTGCTCAATGAATGCTAGTAATTACAGGGACCAATAGGAAGGAGGGATGTTTGATAAGCTGATGATGATATGTGATCATTGTGTTTCCCAACTGGGTTATAAGCTTCCTGACTACATAGACCTTGTAATTATACTACCCTAGAGTCTCTCATAATGCTTTTGGCAGATTGGCTCCTGGCAGGGTTTTGTATCATGTCACTAAACGCAGTCCTGGTGACTGGTTCATTGAATGACTCAGTCCCTTTGTTGGCAGCACTAGCAAAACTTCTATATGTTCTAGGTTTCTGGTCCTACTCATAGTTTTCTCTTAAGCAATGTAAAATTTTCTCTTTAAGTAATGCACATTTTTGTCATTCAAATATCTGCAGGCAGATGGGGAGATAGTTGGCCATTGGCAAGAGAGAATACCCAAATGAAGTGGATTGTGAGGGGTGGGGTAGAGATTATGCATATAAAGCAGGAGTGGAGATGGGTGAATAGTGAGAGAGCACCCTTCATATTCCTCCTTTAATGCCACAAAACCACAGTCATTACTGATGTCTAATTCATAGAGGCTACAGCATGACTTGCCATTAAAATTCAGGGGTGCCAGGGAGCAATGAAAATTGCAGATACTAATTACGTATATTTCATTTTTCTGGAGTGGCTGGACTTTTCAGTTGCAGCTTTTTGATCATGCACATAAAGTTTTGTTATTTTTGCTTTGATGTAATTATTATGATATTGATTTTTTAAATGGGCCCATGGTAGAAATTCCATGCATATGCCAAAGAAAATTCTACCATGACTTTTACATTTATACTTTAGAAATTATCCTAAATATCCATCTGGAGCCTTGAATTTAATGGATTTTCAGCTAGTTAATTTGGTCCACAACACCAAAATGCCTCCTGCATAAATTCACTTAACTATCAGTTATTGTAAACAGGCCTATTTATTTAGCAGAAGTCACTTTATTATGCTGTTTCAAAAGCAAAAGCACTATAGGAAAAATATCACGTGGAATTAAAATAACCGTACCAACACATGAACATGAATTGGCATAAACTGTTCACATGAAAAATGTTATTCTGCTCACTCTGTACTTTTAGGAAGTGCAGTAATCATACTTTACCTAAATAGCAAATTAGAGTTAACTTCCAGAAATGAGCCCCTGCCTTCTTTGAACTTGTTCTAACCTAGTCAGTTGGTAAGGATCAGGAAATGGTGATGATAAATGCATAATAACAATGCCAGTTGGCATCAACATAAAACTCTGTTTCCGTGTCAGAGTGTATTTCATGTCCATTACCTCATTTAATTCACTATTATACTTGTGGTGTCCAGAGAAGAGGTGTGATGAATGGCTCCATTTCCTAAATAAGGTGAGTGTAGCACAGAGTTCAAATGGTGAATTCAGGGCCACCAGGTGGTGAAGAAAAGGGTGGAGATTAAGATCTAGTCTTCTGTTTCCTGTCTTCTGTCCAAATAACTCTGCTTTAGAATATAGTTCATTTCTTATCAAATTCTTTTGGGTAATCCATCTTAATATTCAAAAATAAATCAGCTAGCTTATTAAGTAAGGCCAGATGTTCATTTCTTGAGAGATAAAGCAAATTCCTAGCGCAGAAGAGATAGAGAGTATTCCATGTTCCATACAACTTCAGGAAGTCTATCTATCTGTCTATCTATTATCTATCTATCTATCTATCTATCTATCTATCTATCTATCTATCTATCATCTATCTATCATCTATCATCATCTATCTATCTATCATCTATCCATTTCTTTTATACAAGCAATAAAATGAATAATGACAAGAATTATTATTTGATGTTCAAAACAGCAAGGCAACCAACATGATACTTTTGGGGGATTATTTTCATTATTGTGAGAACAAGGGAAATTGAGAAGAAGTAAACTAACATTGGCCAATTTTTTTGGTGTCTTCTAAGTGCAAACAAAAAAAGAGTAAATTTTGGTTTTTAAAAGTATCTGGATTTTTGGCTCATCAGTTCTGGGTCTTGATTATTAACAAAATACAGACTCCCTTAAACCTCCATTTATTTTATCACCTTTGAAATAAAGGGGCTTACGTTGGAAATTTCTAAGGGCTTAGTTACTCTCAAAATTTATAATTCTTGATGTCTTTATCAGTATATGTCCTAGGTACCACAAATGAGTGCCAGGCACCTGCAGATCTAGCCCTGCTGGAATTGGTAAACCATAAGCCCACCCTGACAGTGGTTCTTAATACTTGGGGATGGTATCAAGAAAGACTCAAATCTCTTTCTGCATCACTCTTGAGCGGGAGTGTGCAGCTGGAACCCTGGAAGAGTCTTGCTTCAGACACCTCATCTCATTTACTCTTCTCTTGGGTCTCTCATGTACAATACCTTTTCAACCTCCTCCCCTAATCAAGCTCAACACACTTGTCTAATTTGTTTTAATTCCTTTCCCCCTTGTCTTGGCTTCCTATTTTCTCTCCCTGAATTTAGCTCCATTCTTACTGCACTCTGGGAGATAATGGGGTTAAAATGGAACCCACTCGTTTATTTTTGCCATCTCAATTTTCTAGGGCTGGATGTCCATGTGGACACATTGCAAATTACCTCTCCCTTAAAAACGTTCAACAAAATGCAGTCAAGGACCACTGTCTCTGTCTCCCATAATCATTCTAAGCCTTCCCCCTTTCACACTGAACCCCCCCCCCCCATCATGACTGGATCCCAACACCTGAAAAGATGATAAACTTTGTTCAGATTCCTGCGGGCACTGGATCTTTGATCTTCCTCTGCCTTCATATTCCTTCTGTTCTCACGTATTACCTTTTGCTCAGCTCATTCTCTGCTCACAGCATTGTGTGGTCCACCCCACGATCAAGGCCAACATGTAAAATGCAGATAAAGCCATTCTACCTCACCAGGATGATGTGGGGATAAAATGAGATCACAAGGATGGAATGCTTTGAGAAACTTAAAAGTAAAATACAAATATGAGGTTTTATGATGCTATGAAAATTTTTTATAGATTAAAATTTCAGCAGGATTCAGAATATTTTCTGTTGAAAAAAACATTTACTTTTCTTTTTAAGACCAAAACCAAAAATTTCAGACTTCGTGTGCATGTGTGCATGTATATATATGTGTGTGTGTGTGTGTGTGTCTGTGTGTGTTTCTGTCTGTCTGTGTGTCTGTGTGGACTCTTACAATTTAGCCAATGTAGGTAACATCTGCCATGTTCTAAAGTCTTTCATGGCTTGTCCTAGAAAACTATACTTAAGTTTGGCTTTACCTATTTCTCCTTATCCTTTCTGGACTAACAAGTTACCTGGGGAGTATTCTCAAGGTAGTAGTAAAATTATTAAGAAGAGAGAGTGAAAACATTCAAGGCCGAGCCTTGGAAATGACAAAGGATCACTTCCTGTGTCTTTTCATTGGCTAAAAGAATCCAAATGGTTGAAGCCAAAGTCTAGGAACAAGAACATATTTTTTTCCCCTAACTCAGACAATAGCAAGGGTGCAGATACAAAGCGTGGTTTAGATTCGGAGCCAGTAATTCAATCTACCAATGTGATAAAGGAGATATTTAGGCAATCTGGTTCCATAGTTTTGTACTTAAGTCCAATGCTCTACTTCTTCTCAAGAGATGCTTTTATTTCATCTCTTCATGGAGACATATATTGTAAGGAGCTTGTTTGTGGAATGAGATATCAAAAAATTAGGTCTGCCCTAACATTTGAGATTTAAGCTGAAACAAGAAATGAGGTGAATGTTACACCTAAACACATCAGGAAATAATTTAGGCAAAAGCTCATATATCTATAGCCACATCCATAAATATATTTATATATAAACATGTATGTATGTGCATGTATATATAAATATACAAAACATACATATTTATATATATGTATGTGTTGAGTCTCCAAAGCAAGTCTCCAAACTGTCTAGCCTTGCCATTGTACTTCTTACATCAACAGCTGACTTTTAGGGAAGCATTCTTAGTTTTACAAATGCTTTATCAAATAAAATCAGACTGCAAGTTCACAATTTTCCTGATGGATTTATTTTAAAAGTTCAATCTGGGCAGCCCGGGTGGCCCAGCGGTGTGGCGCCACCTTCAGCCTGGGGCCTGATGGTGGAGACCCAGGATCAAGTCCCAGGTTGGGCTCCCTGTGTGGAGCCTGCTTCTCCCTCTGCCTGTGTCTCTGCCTCTCTCTCTCTCTCTGTGTGTCTCTCATGAATAAATAAATAAAATCTTTAAAAAAAAATAAAAAATAAAAAAATAAAAGTTCAATCTGCCTTAAATCAGGACAATTTTGAATGCAAAATGATGAATAATCATTTTTATTTTCATATGCTTCTTTTGTGTGGATGGGATCCAAGAACTCATCAAAAGCTAGCAGGGCCTACTGGATTTTATCTCATAGTTATTGTGATGTGGCTACACTGGGCAATCTCTTCTCATCAAAACAAAATTGCCACAGAAATAGCTAAGTGGATGAAATACAATGCTGAGGAATAATGAAGTAAAATGGACACCAAAGTTGTCTTTCCAGTATAAATCACAAAGTTAAGTTATAATGATGTGAAGACAGAATGTAAGAATGTGTGTAATCCAGAAAAAGCTCAACTGATGCTTAATTTTTGCATCACATTTGCTAATGATGTAAAAAAAGGGCTCCACAAGATAGAAACATTAAACATTTTATGTAGAAAGATGAAAAATAAAAAAAATTGACATTTGCATGAAAGTAACTTCTTTTCCTTTGTAATGTGAAATAATTTCTCAGGAACTAAAGACTACTGCTTGCTTCTTTGTTCATAGTTTGCTTTGTTCCTTATTAGAAAGGTCTAAGTGTAGCTAAGTTAAAACAAAAGAATAAGTCCCAGTGTTCCTACATTAAAAAGAAAGCATAGAATCTATCACAGCTCTATAGAACAATGGGCTTGCTATTCTGTGAGGAAAACTGTCCAACCTTGACAAGAAAATTAACCTGGGCAGATCCTTGGGGGTATTTAATGAAATATTATATACAAGTTTTTCTCAAACTTTGTAGTCCTACAAATTTATGAGGCTGAAGGAAGGACACATTTAATGCAACAAAACTCAACAACCAATAGTCCAAAAAGCTCATTGGCTGATGATTCTAAGATATCTGATCATTTTCAATTTGAACTGCCGGTTCTGGGATTGGAGTGAGAAACCAAGCAGTTAGTGATGAGCTAGGTGTGTATCAAAAAAAGTTACACAGGACTCAAATGCAAGAAGTCTAAATAGAGTCCTGGGACTAACAGCCAGGTTGTAAGGGTCTTCCTTTTTGCACATCATCAGAGATAGACCAGAGATTCTGTAACCAAGAGGAATCTAAGGTGTCTATAGTCAGAAACAGCTCAGAAACCAACACATAAGTTAATAACATGGTTTTATCAGTGCTTTGAGCAAGCCAAGTTTCCAGAAATTCAAAGAAATTGGCTGTGGTAATCTGAGAAGGAATGGGTACAGAATGGCAAGGTAGAGAGAGCAGATTAGTGGAATGATGGACCAAAAGACAGGCAGGAACTAAGCACAACACAAAGCCTACTTATCAGAGACCTCGAGGAGTTTTTGTAATGGCAAGTGGTAGCTCAACTTGAGCCCACAGGACTGTGGGCTGTGGGCTAATGAAAAAATTGAGGGACCAGCACACTTGACACAAAGGAAAAGAAATCCCATTCAACAAGATTTCTGTGTCTTACTCCCATAGACTTTGTCTCTCTGTTGAAAGACTAGATTACTCAAGCAAGTTCCACAGAGGAAATCACCATGAATATTAAAAAGGCTTCTATGGTTAAATGCTGTTGGGAAACACTGGCCATTTAATGTTGTTTAATGGTTCAAAATGGTTTCTTCAATGTTTTGGTTTTCCTTCACGATAGAACCCTGTCCATCAAAACTTAAGTCTTAGTGAAGAGAATCCTACAGAGCAAGTACATATGTGTATGGGTGCCTACAGACTATATTTTTGCAAAGAAAAACAGATATCCTTATTGAATGCAGGCCAAGTCCCCTTATTTCTGACTCAAGAATAGACATGCAGGGGGCCCCCCTTCCTTCTGGTTTTCATTTACCAAGGCAATCATCATAGACACAATCTCTCTACTACACAACTGGACCTTCTACAAAGAAATAGCTGTGGTCTACTAGCTAAGCTTCTACTCAATTAGAGCCATATTGCTTCCTTGAAAACTGTTGAGGTTTACTATAATTTGGCATTGCTGTTCTTACTGATCAGCTCAAAGGGGCCATTGCCAGATCACATTAAGTGGTTAAGTCCACAAATCACTTTCCACAGCAACTATTGACCGTCAGTCCCTTTAAATGCATCATGTATTCCCTGAAAGCAATTTGTAACATGAATAAAAGAAGCATTGCAAGTTATAATAAAATCATAGAAACTATTTTAAAACTAAAATACATATTCAGTTAACTGAATGTTTTTCTGGGCAACAACATATCACTAACCCTTCCACAGTAGATTGATATGGTGAATTTTATCTCTTCAAAAAGTTCATGCCTTGATATGAGTAAAAGAGGAAAAAAAACTATGGATAAGGACTCCTAGACTCAGTTCTATATAAAACTGACCTCCAATTAGTTATAATGAGATTGCTTTTGCAGAAAATGGAGGTTTTCAGGTATGTCAATTATATGGGGTCTGTTGCTGCAAATACTTTCCAACTCTGCTTCTTAGTCAATGGGATTCACATCTGCCTCAATTCCATTTATTCTCTCACACATAGAGAAAGAAAAGAGCTCTGTAATCTTTATGATGATATAAAAAGCAAAGCATTACTATTATTAGGTGTCTATTTTGAGTTTGAGAAAGCTAAAAGCAATTGAGTTGAAGCACTGTTTTCTTCTGCAGCAAACAGACCCAAAACCCAAGTTTCTCAATTCCACAGGACACCTGGGAGTCCTGTGTGGGAGGTACAGACACTCAGTCTCTCCCACCTGGGTTGCTGCAGCTAGATCAGCTCAATGGCCTGGGGTCCTGGGCACATCTTAGACTCACCCCAGCAGAAACACTGACACAGTGTGAAGGGGAAGGAGAGAAAATGGCACTTGTTGCCCGTGCATTCTCTAGGCCTCCTGCAAGGAACTGGGTAGATTTATTTAATTCTCGCAACAGCAGTGCATGTTAACTACCACCACACAGATTATGCAATGAGGATATGCAAAGCTCTAGTGCTAGTTTTTACTGTATAAGACAGATCTTGTCTTGAATTACAGCTCAGTATCCTACTAGTTGTTTGCCTTTGGGCAAATTAACTGTTTTAAGCCTCAGTTTCCTCATCCTTCAAATAGGGAAGACAAAATTTTTCTTACAAGCAGACAAAATAACAATTAGTATTAAAAATTAGTGTTTCCATCAAAACATTAGTATTTAATTATATAACAATGATATGATTACTGTTTTAATATATAAATTGCATGTAATAACTTGAACATTAATTGGAATTAATAAATAGCAATGTTATTAATATCTTAATATAGCAATAGGAACTCAAAGACCAGAGACTCTGTGGGGGTTACCCAAGGTTATCTGGAGATGAGAGACACTAGAATTTTAAGTTTGCTGCACATGCTGGCCACCCCTCAGTTTGTATCAGACCATGGAACCAGCGATGAGAATGATTGGCTCAGCAACGATCATCAACCATCTATGTTTTTAATGAGACAAATTCTGGGAACAGCCACACAGGAATCTATTTATAATGATGTTAATTTCTTATATTAAAAAAGTAAATTGGCTATTAAAGATGAGTCAGCTCAAGTTGGTGAATCAAGTACTTGACTCCTCTAAATCTCTGTTCTGTATAAAAGAGCAGGAGCCCTATTTTAAAGGGTTACATTTTCTCTGCTATGCCCATTCCATATTCTTGTTTTCCCTTCCTGGTTACACATAAACTCAAAAGCACGCAGAGACACACTGCAATCTCTTTCATTAGAAACAACTAAGGCCAGCACAGGGTCTCCCCCCCTCCAAAGCATCTTGAGCTCATTTTCCATAGAATTCCACTGGATTAAATCAGAATATTTGTATCGGCTTCCCACACCCTTCTACACATAAAAAATTGCTGTACATACAGATTGCCATGTGTGCTAAACAGGGGAGGCAGTTTAAAAACCTTACGGAAGTTAATTAAGTACAGTCTAGAGCTGAATTGAGAAAAGAGTCAAAGTGCTTGGAACATCCAGCTAACATGCTCCTAGTCTCCGCAGTTCACAATTCATATGAATGTGATTTTTGGACATTATTCTCCTTTGAGGTTCTATTTTCAGCCATCAATTATAGACAATGATAATAATGAGTCCTGGAAATAGTTGCACTACATTGTGGAGGTAATTTTAAACAAATTCCCCTCACTTCTGTATATTTTGGATTACTGTCTAATGTCATTTCAGTGGTTCACTTTTAATGATTCCTAAGGGGCAGTGAGAAAGGAAGAAATTTTTATTAAATGCAAATTTTTCATCTATTTTATGTATTTTATTTATCTTATTTGGTTAGAATAAATTAGAGAAAGGGGAAGGCCAAGAAAACTCAACATCTTCCTACCCTCAGAACTGATGACCTACTAGTTGTTTCAACTCATGCGTCTACAAGAACCTGACAAAGTAAGGAATTTTTCATGTTATGGGAAGGTTATAAAATGCTGGTTTACATAAGAATCATCTAGGTAGCTTACTGAAAATGCATAACCCAGGCTCTACTCCGAGATTTGATTTAGTAAGTGTCATTTGTCCCTTTGCCCTCAGCTCTATTTCCCATCTTGCTCTGTATCTCAGGGATCCACAGACTCCTGGTTACCCTGGCCCTGGAGTTTCCTGTCACATTTTCTCAATGGGAGTCACTGACAGAGGTTGGAAATTTAAGAGGGGAGAAAGCTTGGGGTGCTTGTTCCCTCTTTTCCTTTTTCAGGGGCATCTCTAGCAGTGGCAGTGCTTTTTCTGTCATCCCAGCTTGAACAGGACAGCTCATCCCTTCAAGATCTCAGTTCCTATCTGATGAGCCTGGCCTCTAGAATGGGAACAAACACTGCCACCTGTGTTCCTTCCATCCCAGGGCTGGTAATGGATTCCTGCTGTTGCTAATATTTGGTCTCTCTCACTCTATTTGGCTGTCTCCTTTAGCCTTGAAGGCAGGATCTGGGCAGCACATCACAGCATCAACTAAGAGGGCCAGACTCTCGATTCCTCATAGGAAGCCTCCCTCTCTCATCTCTAGCTTGGCATTCCTTCAGAAGCTACACACACACACACACACACACACACACAGTTTTCTAGGTAAAAACTCATGGAGGATTGCTAAGAAAACTAAATCCTACCTTTGTGTATCATTTGGTCAGTGACCTCAGAATTCTCAGTATCGGAAGTTTTTTCCATTTTGAACCACTGGGTTAAAATCAAACCATGTAGCTTCAACAAAGCACACATGTGGGCAGAACTAATGTGAATTCTCAGCTCCAACCTCAGTTTAAGGCTTAGATATTAAGTCCAATAAACCCTAGAGACCCCAGGGTGACATTTAGATAACATTTTATGTGAAGACCTGCTAAACAACACAAACATATCGGCACACAAAATCAGGAATTGAGGATAGGTCACCTGGAGACGGATTTTATTTTTCGTTAGCCAGATTGCTTCCAGGATAAAGGCCAGAGCCTGGGGACTGGCTTAGCCATCCAGCACCTGGTGCTACAGAGGCCAGGGTCTAAGCAGTGACTGGGTCACATCTGCTAGGGCTGCTCATGGGGTCCTGAGACCAGGAGGGGGAAGACAGAATCCTGGGCATAGTCCAAACAAAGTCAAGGGAGAAGAGACTGATCAAGTTGTGAAAGCAGAAGCCACAGGAGGCTTCAAAGCTGAGGTTGGGGGGGGGGGGGTGTTGGGAGGGTCTGAGATAGACAGGGGGATGGAGCAGGGGATGGGTGGAGTATAAGGCACAGTGAGTGGAGGGAGAACTGGTGCAGGTCACCCCTGGATCAGGGCAGGTCAAGCCAGGGGAGGGCTGTGTGAGCTTTAGGATCCTCCTCCAGGCCCTGCCCTAACTCTTCCTGCATTCAGCTTCCTCCAGGTAGTTCTTGCAAAAAAACATATCTCTTTGCCTAAGGCAAAGAAAATGTCCTTAGTTGTAGCTGGCAGAAGAGCAAATCCCAGAAACAGTCTAAGAGACTCAGAGCCAACCCCTCCCCGGATACAACTTTGATCAAGTTACATAAGAGAGCTCAGCCTCATAGTCTGTTTTTGCAAACGGGGTCTATGTGACCTGTGGTTATCAGGGTCCATGAGAGAACCCACAGGGGAGCTATGGGATCATTCTCATTGAAATCCAGGGAGGTGGTATTATATTTTTGAATGGTATTCATGGTTGTTGACCTCAGCTTATAATAGCATTTACTGTCTTCATATTTCAAAAATTCCCATCATGAATTCATGTTGGTCCTAAATAATAGGAATACTTCGAGCCTTTAAATCCAAACACCTGAAGACCATAGAACCCAACAAAGGTGCTTCCTTGAATGGAAAAATGTTATCTTACTACGTATGAAATATTCTAAGAAAGAAAACAACTTCCAAAGTATGTACATATGCCTAAATATTTATAACACAGCGATGATAATCACTTTAATTTATGTAGTACTTTGCGGTTTGTAAATGGTTTGATATACATGATCTCATTTGATGGCTGCTATTTTATGTCCTTTTCATGATATAACTTTTAAGTTAAGAAAACAGAGGCTCAGAGAATTCCATATCCAATAGCAAACAACTCAGGCCCTGGTTTTCTCTGATCCCAGAATTACTGCTTTCTCCCCACCGCCCCCCGCCATAAGTCCACACATAACAGAGGGATCCTCCCAGGTCCCTGTGCAAAAGCTCCTCTTTTAGAGTCTTCATTCACATTTTGGGGTACTTCCTTTCCTTATTCTATGTCACTGAGTGCTTACCCACTCTCTTGCCAAATGGCTGGGTTCATAGGGTTTAATGCCTTACGGGTCCTCAGGGACATATGTTATATGAATAGATATTATTGGGACAAAGACAAAATCCTGGCCATGGGGTTTTATACCTTAACACCAGGCCTGCTATTGATGAGACTTCATGGAAGAATGGAATTGCCCTGGCACAAACTGACCTGCAGAACTCTCAGAGGCTTTCACCTACTTAGCCCATGTCAACAGTCCTAACTGAAGACTCTCTGTTGTGCATGTCTCTTCTCATTCTCAATGGATTCCCACTGATTTAAGAAGGTTTCATTTGGAAAATGGAGGCATCAGCAAGAAACACTTTCTCCTGTGGCATGATCTCTATCTATAGAGTCCACCATGGCAATAAGTGCTGTAGGCCTTAAATAGCTGTCCATCATCCTCACTCCCATGAGAATGCAAGGCCCTTAATTGCCTCGCACCTTTCATCAGTCCTTTAAAATCCACCCTACCTTCTAGTCATAAACACGTGCCTGCAGATTCTGGAACATGCTGTGTTTTTGCCTTGATTGCTGTGCCTATGCTAGTCCCTGAGTCTGGAAAGTCTTTTTCTTGTTCCTTCTTTCAAAATTTCTTCCTTTTATAGTCCTTCAAGATTCAACTTCCACTTTAACCATGCCTCTTGAGGGTGTATTAGATACCTCTGCTCTGTATGTTCACATTGTCCTTGTATAGCTGGGTGTGTCACCCTATCACTTTGTCACCTTTCATTCACTTATCCATGCCCATTGTGCACCACTCTCAAACAAAGGAACTTGGATGTGTGACCATGGGGATCTCCTTCTCTGAATGTCTGCCACTCTGCAAATGGTTTTTGAGAGAGGAAGAAGAAAGAAAGAAAGAAAGAAAGAAAGAAAGAAAGAAAGAAAGAAAGAAAGAAAGAAAAGAAGAAGAAGAAGAAGAAGAAGAAGAAGAAGAAGAAGAAGAAGAAGGAAAGAAAGAAGAAAGAAAGAAAGAGAAAGAAAGAAGAAAGAAAGAAAGAAAGAAAAAAAGAAAGAAAGAAAGAAAGAAAGAAAGAAAAAAAGAAAGAAAAAAAGAAAGAAAAAGTGAATGAACAGCTTTGTTGCAAGTGGAATCAAATTTAAAGAGGATCAAAGATGAGTTCTCAACAATCTGACACATTGAATAAATCAATGCACTGCCCCCCAACAAAAGCAACCAACTGGAGTCTACTTGAGAATCTTCAAATAGCATCTTTAGCACAGCCTTTTGGTCACAGGGGTGGGGCCAAGAGATGACAATTAGCATTTAATGTAATTTATGATTGAATGATCTTCATGGATGATGTTGGGTTTGTTTCATTCTGTTCTGAAGTCCACGTTTCTCTACAAGGATTCTATGTAGTTTGTGGCTAAGGACCAGTTAAAATATGAATAGTAAGACAATACAAATACACAGTGTTTTACAGAATAATTGCTGCAATGGGTTTCTTGAGGAAGGAGAAAAGGGGAATATTGCACAGTTAAAGGACACAGTAAAATTTGAGTAGAGGATGGCAGGGAACTGTTAAGCCACAGCTTTGAGAAAAATAGGCTGAATCCTAGGGATACCTTCTGCGAAAAAGTACTATCCTTTCTTTTAAATATATTTCCACTCTGACCCCATGTTCAACTTCAAGGTTGTTCTTTTATTTATAACAGTCAGATGAATATGAGCACAATTTATGCCACTCAAATATTGTCTTGGGCACTAGGCAATTTTTTTATTGAATAATCATTAAACATAACTCAATTGCTTTCAAATAATAGGCTTCTTAAAACAGCTTCTTAAAACAATATTCTTCTCTAAAAAATTACAGTATTTATAGACAGTTGAAAGATCACAGCTCATAGGAACATTTCTGCACTTAAAGTAGGTCCTGAGATAAAAGCATTCATTCATTTAACATCTAAGTGCTTATTATGGGCTAGCCACTTTTTCAATGCACACATATACAAAGTATGGCTGAACCCAGCTAATATATGACCACTAGTACTCAATATCTTAAAGTATAAGAAAGAAAATCACGAAACACATTTTAGATAGTCCTTTCAAATGTGCCCTATATACCAACAGGAATATTGTAATATAGGGCAGTAAAAACCACTGTGAAAACTTTTTTAGCTTTGTTATGTGGAATTACAAACTTATCCCAAAACCTGACCTTAATTCTGACATTTGTTCATGGCTTTAAGTTGGCAGAAATCTAATTTTCTTCTCCTCAAGAACTAATGTCAGCATTTGCTACCTTGTGCCTACAAACTGAAGTAGAACTGAGTTTGGTGATTTTGAGGGCAGAGAGTAGTGTTTCTGGCACATAGGAGAGGTAAGCTCAAATCTGGCCATCTAAATTTCTTACATTTCAACATAGGTTGTAAACACATATAACCAAGAACAAACCAAAGCAATGCAAAATTGACCCCCACTTGTCCTAACCTACTTGTTGCCCATATGTTTTTCTGTGCTTTTCCAGACTCCCCCTGGTAATGCACACAGGCCACAAGGCTACTGATATAGCCTGCCATTGATATAATAAATAAGAGGGCAGGCACAGATGGACCACCCAGCTGAAATGCCTCTGAGAAGCCCCCAGAAGCCATACATTCAGGGCTCAGCAACACTTGATCATTCAGGCAGACGGGCTTGCTCTACCCCCCCCACTGTAGAGAGACATATTTCAGAGCCATGCATATCATGTGGTTTCATGCAAAATGCTAGTTAGTATAGCCCTGGCCACCAATTATAATGAAAGGTAGCCAACACATCCACAGTTATACCGTCGAGATTTTATTATGTGCTAGTCATGTTCCTGGATGATTGATTCCATCAGTTGATTCTGGATGCCTCTCCCAAACCTCTCTTCCACCCCAACCCCACTCCTACAAGCAGAAGAGGGAAAGGCAATAAACAATGGAGAATATCACTTATTTTTTTTTAAAGATTTTATTTATTTATCCATGACAGACACAGAGAGATGCAGAGAGAGAGGCAGAGATACAGGGAGAGGGAGAAGCAGGCTCCATGCAGGGAGCCCGATGTGAGACTTGATCCCAGGTCTCCAGGATCACACCCTGGGCTGAAGGCTGCGCTAAACCGCTGAGCCACCCTGGCTGCCCTTACTTATTTTTATTTTAAAGGTATATATATATATATAAACATGGCATTTTTTTTTCTTTCATTGCAACTGACAATGCTGCCAGACAGGCCCCAAAGACCATTAAGACACCTTAAGACCACTTATTAAGGTAGTTTTTGAAGAAACTTCTTGTAATTGTTGTCTTATTTCCCATAAAGCCAAGGGTTGTGTAGAGCTTTTTGTTTCCTTATTAGGTGTGTCATAGGAAAAGGTTCAATGATCCTGTTACCTAAACTAATATCCTCAATACAATTATATTTATTGAGAAGACCAAAAAATCTCTTTTTAGAAATAGAGTATCAATCACAGTTATCTTTGAAAAGTTAATCTGAAATATTGTCACTGTTTTTCTTCTTATCTTTGAGAAGTTTTGTCATAATGTCAATGATTAAAGCAGTAAGGATTACACCCACCAGGAGGATGGTAGTTCTTGAAAACTGTTTCTGAAGGAAAAAAAAAAAAAAAAAACACAACAAAGCAACTTTCAAGGAATAGCCATCTAAAGGAAAAGTTCTACTGTTTTTACGGCAATTATCTCATCATTTATCATCATTCAGAACTTCATATTCTCATTAATGATGACAAACACAACTCACTTCACCTATTATTCTTTTAACTGCTCATTAGTACTGGAATATGTTAATGCTGTAGAGCTAAAGTTCGTATGTCAGCCACATTTTTCATTGTTACAAATGCTGGGAATTTTAGAAACACCATAACAAACACAGATAGTAGAATTAAAAACCATATCATTTCCAAGGTAAACTTCACTCCCACATTATTGTTACTTTTATTCTTTCCAATGTCCCCTGTACAGTCTATTTTTTCTTCTTCATGTTTTGCAGAATAGAATATAATTTATAGGTATTGTACTGAACAGAACTAGAAAAAAGTGGTTTAATGAAAGAATTTGTGTTCAGGCATGCCTTTGCTTGTGCTTTTTGTAGAAAATAAATCCATTGACTTTGGAATAAAATAATTTCACAGCAATAATGCTTCAAGGCAGATAAGATATCTTTCCTGTTCAAAAGCATAGAAAAGGTTTTGAGTAAGATAATGTTTACTCATAAACTGCTTAATTTGAAGAGAAAATATGTATCTTTATAGAAATGTTTATATTATGGAACCCCTAAAATGTCCAAGTTCTTGAGAGTATGGCATATATCCGTACAACTTAGTACATGCTAAGTCTTCAATAAATGTTTTGTTTTTTCACACTTCCCTACCCACCCACCACCTCCACTAGTTTATTCCTCTATAAGGGGGACAACAACGACATGAAATAGTGCAGTGTGAAATGAGTTACCTGAATACAATGGTTGCAGATGAATTTTCCTGCAAATGTATTGATATGTATGATTAAGAAATAAATATCTGAGTATTTCTTTGAACTGAAAATTATACAATGTGTCTGTGTATAAAACGTCTCATTAATACCCACGCTTAATGTTACTATATTTCCTCATAAGCACATATGTTTAAAGACAGACTGTGCTGCCTTATGCTGAGTCAATTATTTGTGTTGCAATTATTTGAGCAGAAGTGACTAACTGGTATTGTGGCCCTGATGGAAGAAAATTTCTGTAAAGGGTGTGAGGTTGGATTTTGGCACAGGTTTTGAATTCCACAGATAAATAAAATGCATTAAAAACACTGGGTGTTATACAAAATCCCAACGTTTTATTATCCTACTTAAAGACATATATCCATATGTATCACTGCTCTCTACTCTGACCGTCATGTCAAAAAGTATCCATTGATAGGTAAACTGAAGAATAAAGAGAATTTCTCTCTCTCTCTCTCTCTCTCTCACACGCACACACACACACATACACGGGCATATTATTTGGCCACGACAAAGAAGGAAATCCCGCCATTTGTGACAACATGGATGGACCTCGAGGGCATTATGCTAAGTGAAATAACTCAGACTGAGAAGGACAAATATATAATCTCACTTCCATGTAGAACCTAAATACATTAAATTCACAGAAACAGAGCAGAATGGTGGTTGTCAGTGGCTGATGAGTTGGTGAAATGGAGAGATAGGGTCAAAGGGTACACATTTTCTTTTCCTTTTTTTTTTTTAAGATTTTATTTATTTATTCATGAGGGGCAGAGAGAGAGGCAGAGACCTAGGCAGAGGGAGAAGCAGGCTCCCTATGGGGAGCCTGATGTGGGACTTGATCCTGGGACCCCAGGATCATGACCTGAGCCAAAGACAGACACTGAACCACTGAGCCACCCAGATGCCCCAAGGGTACAAATTTTCAGTTCTAAGATGAATAAATTCCATAGATCTAAGGCACAGCATGGTGACTGCAGTTGACAATATTGTGTCATAGACTTGAACACTGCCATGAGAACGGAGCTTCCATGTTCCCACTCTAACAACACAACAGTAATTATGCAAGGTAAAGGATGTGTTAACTAACCGCACTGTGGTAAATATTTTGCAATATATATGTGTATCAAATCATCACAGTTAAACAATGTTCTATGTTAATTATATTTCAAAGAATAGGTTAAAAAAGAGGACATTTTAACATGTACAAAATAGAAAGTGTAGAGTCTTAGAACAGACGAGCCATCTTAGAAAATGGGAGCTGACAACCTCACCCAGGTGGATATATACCATCATTACAAACATCTATGGCTAAGAACAAGCCACCCCAAAACTTAGTGCCTTAAAACAACTGTGTGGATTGACTGGGCTCAGCTGGGCAGGGGGTGGTGGTGATAGATATAGGTAAGTCAGCTGGCAGGTGGCTGGGAGCTCAGCTGTCGCTATTGACCATGGCCTACATCTGCCTTTCCATGTGATTTGAGCTTTTCATAATTTAGTGACAATGTTCTGGGAAGGAGTGTCCTAAGAGCAAGTGTTCCAAAAAGGAGGCAGAGGCTTCTAGTCCTTCTAAAGACTAGGCTTAAACTGGCACAGACATCACAGAGTCCTCCTACAATTAAGAGAAAGAGTGGGGGTGATTTAGATGAATTTGTGGACATCTTTAATCTCCCCAAACTATCATTCTTATGTTTTTCTCACTATGTTGTGGCTTGGTAAGAATGTTGTCCAAGACTGGTACCTGTCTGTGGGTCACTGTAAGGAAATAACAGGTGAACTAATTCACTTCAAAAGTCACTTCTAACTTATAAATTTATTCTTCTCTTAAAATAAGTAGAAATGCAAAGTTACCTACTTCTACATACCTATTTGGCTTCAACTATTCAGAAAGAACATTCTTTTAAGAGCACATTCCTTCACTTACTCAACAGACATTTACTGTCTATTCCAGGCACAGTTGGGTGGTAGATATAGTGACTCAAGTCCACACAGAAGCCCTGACTGAGAAGACCTTGTGTAAGGAGCTAATTCTTTTCTTTGCAGGTAAGTTGCCATGGGCAGTTTCTCTTGACAAGTGTGGGAAAGCTAAAATTCTCATTAGCCCCATACTTTTCCATAGAATTATTTTCAGAATTATTTACTTCCTCATGCCATGCTACACTGGCACCAAGCTCTTTTAACAGAAGGAGACCTGACATCACTATGCCATGAATAGGCTGTAGGGAGCTTTCTCAGATTCGGCATGGAAAGGTGAAGGAAGAATACTTTCTTTTTATGCCTCCTAAATGTATAATTTCTACTCAAACTTGGATTTCCTCTCCCATCCTAGGAAGTAACATATTGCCCCACAGATCTCTGTAACAGTCTATATATTTTTCCATAAAACTTATTCAGGCAAGTTAAAATAGCAATATCTTAAAATAGCATCATTCATCACTGATGTCTCACAAATGTATTACAGTTGAGAAAACACACACTAATATATATCTATGGATTCAATGAAATTACCAAAATTAAATCAATCCTTCTCTGTCCCCTGCTTGATAATTGTATATTGTGCAATTGATCAGGAAGCTCTGCAGTCAATTCAAGACCATCACTGACAACCGAGCTCATCAGTGAGACCACCACAGCCACCAATTGTTCAGCAATTAATTGGATCTCTCTGGTCGATCCAATTATGCCATTAAGAAATAACCAGACCAGCCATTTTACAATCTGGTTACTCCAGTTGTCTTGCTGACTGAATTGGATTGGGCTGCCCAGTGACCCCGTCAATGGCTTCACATTTGGCCTGCAAATGATCAAGACAGTCAGTCATCCATGACCAGTGTAATTTCACTAATAAAGTGGAGCTGTCTCCTCATATGCTGCAGGAGCACTAACAGGATTGTTTTCACCATAAGCCATGGCCCCATCTGACACAGGGACATTTTCTGACAATTACACAACCATATGCACATTTGATCAGCCACCCATAGCATGGAGTAACTCTACCACCTCAGTATGGAAGCTGCAGTGTTATGGAAGATGCAAATCTGATTAAGTAAATTGCAGTTGCAAATCAGACATGTTGATAAATAGTTGGGAAACTTTTATGAACATCGTGATCACTGCTTTTTAATGTAAATTTCTTCCCCCCTCCCCAGTGCTTTCAAAAGAAATAAATGACCATTTTCTTCCTTGGCTGACATATTTGATCAAAGAATGAAATGAAAACATTGTAGAAGTAGTGCTTTTAAAAGCAATCTAGTAATTCTCGGACTATAAAACCTAAATTACAACCCCAGATTTTCCTGGCAGATGTGTCTGTTGAATGAAGCTCTTCTTTATTCAGCAGATATGGGTCTTACTTTGCAAATATGATTGCTTCACATAGGCATCTACATGCACACATGCACACACACACACCATGAAGAGCTCACCTGCTGTTATCCTACTTTCTCCTCTCCCACTTTAGTCAGCTCTATTTGCAGAGTGCAGATTTTAAAGCAGCCATTAGAGATATTTTATAGTTCACTTTTGCTTTGTCATTAGCAATACTCTTTCAAATATTTATCCATGTTGTTTCTAAATAAAGCACCCAAGCAAACATTTACGAGGCATTTGCGAATATATTTAGAAGAAAAGCTATTTTCTGTGGGCCATAAGACATTCTTACTGCGATAGATTTTAACTCAGCAGTTTATTTGAAGGTGTGATAGTGGAAACAAACATGCTGGCTGGTTCATGACCTGTAGGAACATCAGTGGAGTCCTACTTAATGAGCGTAACAGCACACAGAGAAATTAGTATAATTCAGCATGTAAGTTGTCACCAGAGCAGACATTCTTCCTCTCCCTCCTTCATCTGCTCTGGCTCCGTGTTTTTTCCTACTTTACAGTCTTTCCTAATCTCTGCAATCTCCTTCTTTCTTCCCCTCACAAAAGGCCAGACAGAGTGATCCAAGGAATACTGATGGTCAGTTTCAAATATGTATATGGAAAACATGCCTGCTCTATCTAACTGTATAAATACAAGATGAAGATCGATTTAGCAAAACTACATGTATTTCAATAATATTATCAGTTCAATAATGTTATTTAATTTATTGTCTTATAGGCAAATGTGAGAAGTTATATTTTCTACTTTTTAGATCAACTAAAAGAAAACAATAAATTGTATAGTAACTTTCAGTTTCATTCCTGTACATTATACATTTTTAAAATATGTGCAATTTAAGTTACAGCTTTAATCATGGTATGTTTAACCATAAGTTTACCATAAATTATTCACGAAAGAAATACAGGATAATCCAATTGTTTAAACCGAAGTTTAGACTGTATCACACATCATTTGGCTTAGAGAACCTTATTATAGTTTGTATTAATACAGTATTAGCCAAACACACTCACCTAATGTTAAATTTATTGTAAAGTATGTGCATGCCTTAAAGACACAGGGACAGACCTTGAGATTGAAGCTGGGTTATTTTTCCTGGCGAGATCTTGATTTAATTTGTATCATCTTGACCAATTGACTTGACCTATCTATCCTCACTTTTCGGATCCTTAAAGTGCATTCTGGTGGTTTTGCTAATTAATGAGCCTACTCATTTTTTCAATGCTTCTTGGCTAAAAATGAAAAAGCAGTCATGCAATACTTATTTGGCAGAATATCAACGTGCTTCCTGTGTTACCCTGTGCCTTAAACCAAGTGCTATGTGTTGTGCAGTTCCACTCCTGACTCACATTGAAAGATGTAGTGCTATAAAATAATGAAAATTTTACACTATTAAAATTGTAAAAATGTGTACAATTTTTTAAAATGAGAAAACCACAAATCAGCATTTTCAAATAGGTGATCTGGATTTCATTTAATATGAATGCATCATTGCGGTGTCAGGGTTAAAAATCCATTATTAGCCCCTAATACATTCTCTTATCTTTAAAACAAATTTTTACATCTTAATCATTCAATAAGTATTAAATAGAAATACTCATTACAACCAAGAAATTTGTAAGATGTCATGAAGGATGTGGTACTAATAGAATAAAGGAGGATAACTGACAGATATGTAGGAACTACTATATAAATAATAGAGTAAATGAATAAATATTTTAAAATAATTTACACAAATGATAAAAGATATACAATTTGATAATATGAAGATCGGTCAATAATACTTTAAGGGAATGCATACATGTGGTAACCATGAAAGGTGAAGAATTGGATTTCATTAAAATCAAGAACTTGTGTTCATTAAAAGACATCAATAAGAGAATAAAAAGGCAAGCTACAGAGAAGATATTTGCAACAAGACAAAGATTTATGACTAGAATATATAAGGAACTCCCTCAAATTAATAAGAAAAAGATAGATAATCCAACATTTAAAAAAAGAGAGAGACTAATACGCATATGAAGAGATACTCAGTGAGATGCAAATTAAAATCACAATGAGATACTCCTTCATCAAAATGACTAAACATAATAATCACTTTAAAAATCAGATATTACCAGTTGGGCATGATACTGAGCCAACTGAACTCGCAAACTCTGTGAAAGTGTTAATTGGTGCAGCCACTTTGGAAAAGGTTTTAGGCAATTTACACTAAAACTAAAAATATATATTCCCTAGGACCCAGCAGTTCCATTCCTGATATACACCCAACGGAAATAACAAATATTATATGCAAAAAGGACATGTACAATAATATTCTGAGACATATTATTTTTAACAGCTTAACTGGAAACAACTCAAATGTACATCAAAAGGAAAATGGGTAAAAAAGTCCCAAATTCATGCTGTATATATAAGATGGAATACTCTTCAACAATGAAAAGGTAGCAACTACTGATACATGCTGCAACGTGGAAAAATCTGGGGCTGGGTGGGGGGTGGGAAGAAAAACAAAAACAAAATCCCCCAAACCTAAAGAAAACAACATGCTCAGCACAACAAGCCAGACACAAAAAAACAAGTACTGTATAATTCCATTTATATCAGTAAGCAAAACAAATCCTGGGATAGAAATTGAAGAATGGGACAAAAGCATGGATATACGGGATGGGCGGGGGGGGGGGGGCGTAATACTTATTATCTGCATGTGAATGGTAAGTACAGGATATATTTATTTCACAAAAATATGTTAAACTGTACACTAAAAATGCATGCAATTTATACAATGCCTGCCATAATTCATTTATAATTCATTTACAAATAGTAAATATATATATAATTCACTTACAAAAATTAAAAATAAATATATTAAATATAAATATATAGTAAATGAATTTGTATATATCAGGCATATATAAATTTATATATCAGGCAAGGCGTGGCATAATATAAATACTTCTAAGAAAGTGGGAGGCTTGGTGTTGGGCCCCAACTCCATAACAATCACTATTGTATCTCAAATTCCTCATCCAGCAGATTCATGAGTTGAACCAGTTATTTTCCAAGGAAGCCTCTCATTCTAAATGTCAGTGATTCTATAAGCAGACACCTTTGTTGTTTTGGCTTGTGTATGGTTGACATTACAATGTAATCTACATTTACTTCTATAATGTACTTCATATGGCCTAAAATTAGTCTTTTTTGAAGGAAGCTTCTTGTTCACATAGTTATATCCAATGTTCAGATCAGATAGCAGACTGACAACACTTGCTGTGAGGCAGCTTCTAATTTGGGAAACAGGCAATCATGAAGCCTTCTTTACCGACCTTGCTTCAGATGAAGCAAAGTGAAAGCCAGTATATGCTTTTAAGGTTATATTTTGCTAATTAATAGTAAGCACAAAATGTATTCTCTATAAATACCAGACCTTTCCATTTAATTTTACCACTTTCACTGAAGTTTTAATATAAATGTATATAATCAGTTTATATATAAATAAATATTTATATATTAACACACAGATTAAACAAATTATATATTGGAATAGATGTTAACATACATTTATGAATATATAACTGCCTTTGCTTTTTCATTGTTGGATTTTTAGATGAATTCTGAAGAACAAGTTAGCAATGGCAAGAGCATTTCTTAGTTCTCAGTGCAAGATGCTTGAGAGTTGGCTTATTTGATGGCTAGCTTCTCAGATAGGGGTTCCATTGTGTAATGTGAGCAGTTGGGTCCCACACTCAGGCAATTTGGGGCTCTGAAGTCTAAATGGAGGGATTGTTTTTTTCTGTGTTGGTAATAATATGCATATGAATTACCAAATATACATTGATGATTCAGATGACTTCTTAAAGAGAAATAGAGACAACGTTAAGAAAGGATGCATGATAAAAAAAAAAATCAAAGAAGTAATTCTGACTAGGAGGTTTTACGAGCAGACTTTGGAGGGGAGGTGGTTAAAAGATGGCAGTGAACACATTTAAGAAAATACATGTCAAAGCTGATTTTTTAAAGGCCTTATCTCTGGTGCTAATAGGCCAATGAGAACAGGTAAAATTTAATATAAATCATTCAACTGGATTTTAGTTGGAAGCACATCCCATCTTCTTAAAACATCCCAACTAATGTACTGGAAACTCTAAAGTGGGTGATGGGGTGGTTAGTGAAGGTACTTTAGCCTTTGCCGAGAAGCACAGGTCTACCTTCTCAAAGATATTGGAATATGGTGTGTATAACACAGTATTATACTTGAAGCCCAGAGAACTGGATTTTGAATGCTTGTTCCTCTAATTACTAGTTGTGTGACCTTTAATATCATGTGTCCAGCAAATATTTGCTGAACAGACAAATAGTGCCAGCTGCTGCAGATATACAACTGAAAAGAGCCACAGTCCCTGACTTCCCAGTGGGAGAAACAAACCATTTAATAGTTGCTTTTATCAGAGCATGGTCAGGGCTGCGGCAGAGTCTATTTGCACAGAGCATTTGCTATCAGAGTGTATTAGTGAGATACCAAAGCCAGTCTTAGGAAGCCAGGAAAAGCCACCAGAGAATGGGACAAAACGTACAATCTGAGTCATCAAGGAGGAGCAGGGTTTCACCAAGGAAAGGATTTGGGGGTGGTGGGGTGGAGACCACCACCTGAAAATCCTCAAGGAAAAAGAAAGCATACACAGATCTTTGGGGAAAGACAAGTAGTTCAGTAGTTAATTAACATGCAAGGCATAAAATGATAAGATGTAATGCAGGAGAGATAGGCAGGTCCTTGTCACAGAACACTCAAGACCCTCCAGAACTTTATTCTGAGACCAGTGAGGAATACCTGGGAGAAAACAGCCCAATCAGAATTGCAATTCTTAAAACCTCATTAGCATGCTACTGGATGGAATGGAAGGGATGGTGATGGCAGGAATATGGTAGGAAGATTAATTAGAAGGGTGTAGCAGTGATCCAAGAAAGATACAGATAAGACGGTGGCCTAACCCAGGATATTGGGTTGGGTGAGGGAGAGAACACGAATTTAAGAAGCATTAGGGGGATCCCTGGGTGGCGCAGCGGTTTGGCGCCTGCCTTTGGCCCAGGGCGCAATCCTGGAGACCCGGGATCGAATCCCACATCAGGCTCCTGGTGCATGGAGCCTGCTTCTCCCTCTGCCTATGTCTCTGCCTCTCTCTCTTTCTCTCTCTGTGACTATCATAAATAAAAAAAAAAAAAAAAAAAAAAAGAAGAAGCATTAGGGAAGAAGAATGAATGCAACTTGATTGGATACAAGTAATGGTGAAGACTGAGGGGTCAGAAAGAAGGCCTAGATTTTTAGCTTGGGAATCATATAATGCAGACTTATTAGACACCATTTAAATCTGAATAACACGAGTTCCAGGAGGAAGTACCACTTTTCACAAACTGCTACAGCAAAATCTGCTGTGAAGAAATTACTCTTTGGTGGGTATATTTAGGGAAGCTGCCCAACTATGAGGAAGATTCTAGTATTTTTTTCAATAAACCCAGCAAGAATGTTTTATGAGAGGGATAGTAGGACATCCCCCCACCAAAAAAAAAAGAAAAGAAAGAAAGAAAGAAAGAAAGAAAGAAAGAAAGAAAGAAAGAGAGAGAGAGAAAGGAAGGAAGGAAGGAAGGAAGGAAGGAAGGAAGGAAGGAAGGAAGGAAGGAAGGAAAGAAGGAAGGAAGGAAGGAAGGAAGGAAGGAAGGAAGGCAGGCCCAACAAAAAAACCCACTCCACAAATTATCTTTTTCATTCTTCCTGCTGAGTAATGAGTTCTATAAATTGGTTTGAATAAAATTTTTTATTAGAAGTCTGTCTTTGCTTTGATTAAAAGAGAACTGAATATTTGAAGTATTCCCTCTCCAGCTGACTCTGTGGCTTTATTGTGCAGTAGCAAATCAAACACCTACCAATGAAAGTTCTCTAAGAAGAAATGTTAATTGAGCTCATAGCATATGAGAAGAATGTTGGGAATTTATAAAGTCCTGGCCTCTGTTTTCAAGAGCTCCATAAGGAAAGGTAATGAGCATGGTTTTTCTGTGAGTGGACAAGCAGGTATTGAACATCCACTCACTGGCAGGAAACATGGCACCTCATTTAAGGTGTTAGACAAAGTCCTTTCTATCAGAATTTATCAATTTGTCACTCTCAGGGGTTTAAATGCTTCTATCTATTTTCACAAAATCCTGTTGGTCTTTTACAGCTTAAAGTCCTCTCTCTCCAGCAAGGTCATATGTCCAGTGTAGATAGAGATCCTGTCATACCCTTTCTTTGCTTCTAGACTTACTATCCTCATACCTAGCGCAAAGTAGAGCTAGTAGAAGTCCTCCTCCTGCCTGAATTTGATCTGATCAGTGGTTGATTGCGCTTTTAGAGTATCAGACATAAGCTTGCTTGTCAAATACCAGGGGAGCAGAAGGAAGAAGGTGTTAAATTGTCAAGCTCTTCTTGATAGGGTATAGGATCTATGGTTACATAAGTCTATTTACAGCTATTAACTTTAGCTTAGTGGCTGCCATATGCATATTTCTTATGGCTTATAGATTATGAAAATCCAAAATTTCTTATTAAAATTAGAAATAAATTAGAGTTAGGACCTCATGCCATTTGTAGATAGGATTGCCAAAACAATTCAGTTGCCATAGACTGGTACATAAATTAACAGGAATGTCTGATTCCAGTACAATCCTATGGTTCAGTGGATCTGACCTAGCATATAAAAGCATTGCAGGCCACCTCTGGAGCACAGACCATTTACAAGAAACATTATCTGTTAAGTAGAACAAGAAGCTGAATTACCTACTAGATAATTTGCAATACATTAATTCATTGATCTTCCTACCATGAACTCTTTACATATTACTTCAATTAGGCCTATGAGCAAATTATTTTGGTCAAATAGGGTCTTTATTGTTCTTATAATGTTTTATATATATATATAAAACAGATTTCAATTAACTAGTTATTTACATAGTCTTCAGGTTTAAATGCTTTGAAATCTAATAATTGATATAGTAGAAAGGATAAACCCTGGCAACTTCTAGTATCCCATTCTACTTATGAGTGACAATAGGTTATCTAAGGGGAGAAAGAAAAATCACACATTTTTTTCCTAAAAGTCTAAAAGTCAGACTCATAAAACTTCAACATAAAACAGATAATTGAGGGGGTTATTTTTCCAGAAATTCTCTGCCTCAGTTATCTAGATATTCTGCATAACAAAATTTCAAGACTTTGAATGATCTGGACAACTATCATAATAGTAAATTCTATTATGATAATAAAGACATAAGTCAAGTAGAAGAGTTTCCAATTTTTTTTTTTTTTACTATTCTCTCTCGTTTCTTTCCCACACAAAGAACACTAAGATTGAGAAAAATTAGGCATCTTACAAAATCATATGAAAACCAGCTGTTGCATATAGGTTTGGGACTCCCATTTCATTTTAGACTATATATTTTTTAAAGAATTAATGTTTTGCCTTTAAAAAACTTTGTTGAAATATGCCACAAGTTTTAGCCTTGTGGCCAAATAACCAAGTGAAAACTCATTGAGTTCTTTATCCCTCTAAGCTCTAAGATGCTTTTAAAAGGTGTCTATAGAACAAACTATGTATATTTTACTCAATTCAGGAAAGCTATCACTTTGCCATACTCTGAGTGATAACATCTTCCCTCTCATATTCACATTTCTTTTTTTTAATAATAAATTTATTTTTTATTGGTGTTCAATTCATATTCACATTTCTTAAGAAATGAGTCACTGAATACTCAGCTTCCATGTCTATCACCTGAAACAAAATCCTTCTCACCTGAAAGTAAGTAAAGTGTCCAGAGTGACTGGTTTTATGAGTTGCACCTCTTTGATGAATTATTCCCAGATGCCGAGATGGATAAAGTGCCCTTCTTTCCTTTGAAATACCTGTGTATGCAGGTGGATTTCAACCAGATGGCATTAAGCACCACATTTTCTGCCCTCGTTCTGGACAGTTAAAAGTTGGATAAAGACCTTTCCACTGCCAAAGGCATAATCATCACATTTCATCTGATAGAACATTTACCAAGCATAGATTATGTGTAAGAACTGTGCTAAGGCACAAGCTTTTCATTCATGAAGTTGGTCTATATTCAGGAAATATTTATGAAACACCTACCTGGGATGGGCATTGAGCAAAGTACGGAGAATTCATGACACTGGTGAATGCAACATCATCAAAAACTGGCAATAGCTCTTAAACACAGAAGCTGCTATAATCCTCAAGATTGGAGTCCAGAGGCAAACTGCTATGAGCAGAAATAGCAGTTGTCTTAGTTTGGGTTCCATCAGGAGCAGAGCCTCAGACTAGGATACGAGTTCAAATGGTTGGTTATTTGAGAGGTGATCCCAGGAATTATAGAGAGAGCAGTGAAGTGATACAGGGAAGAGAAGGCAGTCGATTGAGAGTAAGTTGTCAAGCCAGCTACCATAACAGACTATTGGAGCTCACAGCTCCAGGGAAACTCTGAAATGTGGTATAAAATGGATGCTGACATCTGTGGCACCCAAAAGAAGAGAAGCTAAAGAGGTTGTGGGCAAGGTTCCTAGAGGAGATTTCCACTCTTACACTGGCAGAGATTTCTACTGTTCTAGAAATAAGCCTTCAGGCACAGAATTGCAGAGACTGGTACGTGGAAATTGGTTGGAGCACAGTGAATGTTAAGATCTGAGGGATGTGTATAAGGCACAGGCAACATTTTCTGCAGAGGTGTGACTTTACCCTCTTTTCTCCATTTTTCTATTTCTGCCCTCATCTAATTTGATTGGGATATCAGAGCACAGAGATTGACTTGACTCTTTCTTATTTATTTTTCCCTTGAGGACATTCTTTCATACCTACTTGGTAATATCACTTTAAAATATATTTCCACAAATAACTTGAATATGAAAAAACAAAAACTTGTAGGAAAAGCAATAGTATGTAAACCAAACTGATTTACATGATTGTGAACTTTGTGGGCTAATTTCTTCCCTAGGTGTATACATATCACATCGGCATTTCCGAAAGATATCTGAAACTCAGATGTTTTATTATTCAAGGTTGGATACTGTATTCAATTCTATTCAGTTGACATCTGACAATAAGCAAAACTTTCCTCAGTTCCTGCCTCCCGGGTAGAGTTTCTTGTTTGGAAATTAATGGACTCATAGACTCACTGTGATTCTACAGGGTTGTCTTATTTAGCCTTTTATATGAGCATTCATCATTTCAGATGAGTGAGATTAAGAAGTAGAAAATCTCGCAAGCAAGAGATTGTTAGATGAGGTAGTAGTTATAACCAAAATTTTAGAAATGTCTAATGGCTTTCAGTTATTGAGTTATAATTCAAATTGAGTTTCTGTAAATTTGCTTTAGTTTGTGCTTCTTTCTAGATACATGGTAATGATTAAGGGGATATGTTCATACAGAAATAAAGGCATTGAAAATTAATGAAATATATAGAGAAAATATAGCCTTCCATAATAAGTGAAAAAAAAAAGCAACCATATAAAATCTAAGGAGAAATTTTTGAGATATTTCTTGGGGGATCTGAACCTATTAGTTCACATTCCAGTGGAGAATATCAAGCACTATTATTATTAATATATCATTTCTCCATTTTATTCACATTTTTCTGTCAAAATAATCAGAATCAAATTCTAAGGTTCTTTGTTTGAGCCTGATGTAAGCAATGCAACTCTAAGAGATAATTTATGGAAAACATACAATCAAGGCATCACTCCTCCTTCTGATACTGAAGAGACAAAAGCAAAGCAAAATAATTATTTAAAATTTTTTATCCAGTAGTAGAATTATTTTTTTCTTCAGATTTATTTATTTATTTTAGAGAGAGAGAAAGCATGAGTGGGAGAGGCAGAGGGAGAGAGAGAATCCCAAGCAGAATCCATACTGACCATGAAGTCCAACGTGGGGCTGGATCTCATGACCCTGAGATCATCACTTGAGCTAAAACCAAGAGTTGGGTGCTTAACCAACTTCACCCGCAGACCCCAAGTGTTCCCCAGTACCAGAATTCTGATCACCAAGAGTTGGTTTCCATTTAGAGAGTCATTTGAACAGTAATCTTTGAGTAACCTGCTGAAATTGTAATTAACTAAGACTAATGTCTGGAAAATAGGCAGCTATTTCAGAATTAATGATTCCTACAAGGATGTGGCCTTTACAGGTGAGGTTGAGTTATAAAAAACAAATAAACAAAAAAATCTCCCAAACAACAACAACAAAGCAAAATGAAGAATGCCAGGCATCTATTTAGTTTCCCTCTTCTTTCCAACACAGGAGGAAAAAGAATACATGCTCTATCTCCATCTCTGAAAGGTCTCTCCTGAGTCTTCTTTATTGTCAAGGTGGTATTTTTTCACAGTTGAAAGGCTTTGGAGCATGTCAATTTATTGTGCATGTCCATCCTCCATATTAATTCAAAGTAACTATTACAGAGGATCAATGGAGCATGAGTTATTCTTGCACTTTGTGTGATGTCTCAGAATAATCTAGACAGCCCCAAATATCAGCTCAGATAATGGCCTATAGAATAATATGAGAAAAGACTCAATTGAACTCAAGAGGCATTTGCTGGGAGCCTACCTTGTACATGGCACTATGTTAGATAGAGTGAGAATTCAAGAGGTGGGAGACAGCCCTGGGCTTTGTTCAGTTTACAGCCTCACCAGGAGCTTACACACTAAGATGGGGTAAGTAGACTGACACACAACGAATGCCTCACTTTGCCGAATTGTGAGACATTTGGATTTATAATAAAGTCCAAATCAGTCTTCTCAGATAGTCATTTCTTACAAATTGGTGGGCTCTTGCACATCCAGTCCCTACTTACCTATCTTTACTTCATGATATTATCCCACTTCTTGCTGTAACTTGACAGAACTTTCGATAGTTCTCTGAGCATGGCATCATCTTTCTGGCTACTGGACCCTTGATCATCTGCCCAAGAAAGTAAAGCTCTTTGCTAATTTCCTGGCTAACTCCTGCCAACAACTTCCTATTCCAGTGAAGGGGCTATATATCCTATGTTCTTTTTCTTTAACATCCTAATCTGGATTAGGTGTCACCTATCCCCTCCCCAGCACCCAAATTCCCTCTGCCTTGACATAATCAGACTATCATATTCTATCCATCCACCCAGCCAGCATTTAATTATTGAGGGCCTTTTATGTGTCTGAGAAAAAAAAAATCAAATAAAAGAAATAAGGCTTGTGTTCTCAATTCTAGTGAGAAGAGATAGGCAATAGACAATTAAATAAATTTAAAGTGAAAGATAATTTAAATTTTAGACAGTTGTTAGCCCTAAAAAGCACATTCAGTAGGGACACTGTATACAGGGTTACTGTCAGGAGTGCAGGAGAGCTACTAAAGATACAATAACCAGGGAAGGCAATGCAGAGTTGTCCACAGGGCTGCCTTCCCTTTATTTTGCATTATTCTTAAACTTTAAGAAAGAGTTCCAGGCAGAGGGAGATAAAGGTGAGGACTCTGAAGCAGTAACAAACTGGAGAGTTAAGAGTTGAGGGGAAGAGAAGTGTGGAGTTAGTTGGAGAAGTGAGGTCATACAGGGTCTTGTGGGCTCTGGTGAGACTTTGTTTCCAAGTGCTTTCCAAGTGTTTTACAACTGGAAATCCACTCTAAGATTTTTTTTCTTTTTTTTTTTTTAGTAAAGGCAGTGGGAGAAGGAGAAAAAAATGATATTAAAAAAAATCACTGTTGCTTCATAGACAATGGTTGCTATATAGAGAAAAGGTGGGTTAATTTGGGTGAGATTAATGGCACTTAGGGGCTTAATGATCTATATCTCTCCACTATATTATATTTTTCTTGGAAGTAGAGGATGTATGTTTTACATGTCCTTATATCTCCATAGTTTAGTATAATGGCTTATATATTGTAAGAGATCCCAGCTTATGGAAAATGGCTATTTCCAGATGGGAGTTGACAATAATATCATCTCAACATGTCTTATCTCTTCCTGTCCTCTCTAGTGCCAAGTCATTCAGTATTCAATGAATCTGTGCCCATCAACTAATTCCTCCATCAAAGCCAATGCTTTAACTTAGGGATATTGAAATACGAGTCTCAAAATTGATAAAAAACACATTTCTCTTATACACTATAAAGATGCTTTTGTCAATTAGTATCATTTACTTTGGAGGTAGATCCTATATTTCTTAATATATGTCATTTAAATTAGACATTTGGAGAGTTGATCAAGTGATAATTGTGCTTTTCTCAAAATATAGTTTTATTAATGAACCAAATTTAATGGATAAGACTAATACAAATAATAATAAAAATATTTTTGTAAATAAAATACAAATTAAAATGAAATATACTATATTTTCTGTTTGTAAAAAAACAAATGTTTTAAAATATTTGATATGTATGCATGTAATTCAAAAATATTTGTAGAACTATTTAATTTATGAAATACCATTCCCAAGTAGTTGGCTTCATTAATTAGATGGATTTATTGGCATCATTTTCCATCAGATTCATAGGTATGATACTGTTGAGTGAGTCAAAGGAATAAACATATGAATTATTAGTAAAAACTCACTTTCTTTATTTTCAGAAGTAGCGATGGGAGTGAAATAAATTAGTTCATGCACTTAAGTTCCTTATTTCCAGGACTGTCCAAAAGAAATATGTTAGCATACATAATTTAAAAAGTAAATTTAACATATGTAATTTAAAAAGTAAAAAGAAACTTGTGAAATTAATTTTATATTTCAATTGAATATATCCAAATATAATTTGAACCTATGATTAATATAGAAAATTACCAAAGAGCTAATTTATATTCTTTTCTTGGTATTAAGTCTTTGAAATCCACTATGAATTTCATTACATTTCAGTCTGGACTCACCACATTTCCATTGTTCTAGAGACACGTGGGGCTAGTGACTACTGTATTGGACAATGCAGCCTGATATCTCCATTTTGTATAGTCTACATTGTATAGGTGTAGGGTGTGTGTGTGTATGTGTGTGTGTTTGTGTGTGTAAAAGTAGGAAGCAGATGATCCACAATGAATTCAGAAGATGATTCTTCTTTCTACATTCATAAGATAGTCCACATAATGATCTATAGCCCATTATTCTTCAGTCATCAACATCATGGCCTAATTAAGATCTTGCTTTGGTCCTTAAGATTCTCACGCTAACTGCATCTAGCTTTCCCCACTGCTTTAATAATTCTATAATAATAATAATAATAATAATAATAAATTTGAATTAACTCAAAAGATCAATTTGTAGATACCACATATGTCTGATATGATATAATGCTTCATTTAATTTGATTTCTCTATCTATGATTCCTGGGACCCTAGTCCTTTACCTAGAGGGCAGTTACTGGTGGGAGTCAGTGTTACCAGCTGTTCTGGAAATATGTGCACAGGTCTGTATGGAAAATCACTGGTGTATTCTCTCCGTAAGCAAAGAACAAACAAATGTCATGGTGTTCTCCAATTAGAGCTCAGTCATTTACTTGAAGTCAAAAGGGAAATACATCTTAGGTTCATTTCTAGAGTGGAGAAGAATAGCTCAAATATGTCACCCTAGGAAACTACTCTGTTTTTGATGTTTTAGCAGATTTTTCCAAGTGCCTCCTTCCATTCTCTTCAAAATCCCTTTCTGCACTAGATAAATTAAGCTTATGGAGTGTTTCTTCACCTGCCTTATTCAAATAACGATAGATTAAACTTAGTTTTGAAATGGTACAAAAATTATGTCACTTGAAGACTACACCTTTTCCTCCACACTAGATATTTTATCAATAAGCTGAAAAGTCAAATTAAAATAGTAAAAGACACAAGTAACTATCTGCCGAAGAGTTTCATTGCCGAAGAGTTTCATTTAGAGCTCAGAGATTTCTATTCTTTGAAAAAGAACATAAAGCCCAGCTGTGAAAAGATTCCTCTGTTGCCAGCATTTAAGACTACCATGTTTTATTCCTGGCAATAAATAAATGAATAAATCGTCATAGACGATGATAAAAAGGTAATTCAGGGAAGCTGTGATAGTCAGGGGAGCCGTGTGTAAAGAGAATTCTGTTAGTTTACAGACACTTAAAAGGTGTCAAGTGCCTTGAAAAGCTGTGCAAAGTAAGGACTGGTGAAAGTGTAGTTCACTTCTGCTATCCCACAGGGAACCATTCGGCATCTTCACTGAGCAGGTGTAAATGAAGCCACCGCTGGTTGTGATGTTGAGAGAGGGCACTAGTTGTTAAATAGGTCCTGGCTTTGGCATATTAAAAATGTAGCTCTGATCACCCATTAGAAGGTCTGTTGAGAAGAAAAGCCTATCTTTTTATTCACAAAGACAAAAATAAACAAAACAAAAAAATAAAAAACAAACCCCCCCACACACATCTGAGGATTTCAGCATAGGAAAAAGAAATAGACATTTTAGGTGTATTAAAGGGCTGGAGCAAGATCCATAAACTCATGTGAAACATTGGTTCTATCTCCAAAGTTTTCATAAGGGCTTTTCTTTTGGAGAAACAAGTTCCATTTTGATGAACTATGTATGGTTGCTTTAGGATAGTCTTAAGACTAATGAATATTACTTTGTAAGCAAAGGCTACAGATTAGTCACAGATCAAAACTGCCCCAAGGACGCTACCAAACTCCAAGAAGTTTACTTTTGCTTCCACCATCTTTTTCACTTATCATTACGTACTCAGTCAACATCAATTTCCTTTGTCTGAGATAAATTCCTTATCTTCATGTTAGCATCCTCCGCACCAGCCCCAACTCTCTGCCTGCCCCCTTACTCAGATAACTATAATAATAGTGGTACAACTTGATTTTCTAGGCTCTAGACTCTCCCCCAGCTACCCCCTCCACTTAGAGCAAAGCATACTATACACAGAAACTAGGATCACGTCCCTTAGACAACACACCTATTCCTTGTTCAATAGCCTGAAGAAATTCTATATTGTTGCTAAATCTGTGTAATTATTGGGCTTCTCAGATCCTTGTGGCTGCAACTAACCCATACTGTGCCTTAGTGGGGATTGGTCTAAATCTATCTTAAATTCAGTTTCCCCAGAAACAGACCCCAGAGATACAGATTAAAGTTTAAAGAATTTATTTGGGAAGGATCATCATCCTAGGAGGGAAGTTGGAGAGTGGAGGGAGTCTATAAGGACACATTACAGAGCAGGTAACCACTGTGGGCAACTAGGGTACCATCTTGCTGGGGAGCATTGAGTAGACAGTATAGAATGGCTTGGAGTTTTCCCACCTACGGTTGAGGGACCTGGAGTGTGTATGAACAACATTTACCCTGTGTGGAAAGCCACTCAAAGGGTGTCATGACTTGTTACATTAACATTTGTTAAGCAGAGCCCTAGGTGTTGGATGGTGAGCCCTAGTTCAACAAAAAACCACTAGGTAATTGAAATAGAGATGTTTATAACTCAAAGGTCCTGAGGAACTACATGGCATGCATGGGAAGAAGGTCAAGGCAGGATGCAGGCAGAGAGACAGTAACAGGACCTAGGGACATGACCTTATTAGGGTCTATGGGTGAAGTGCTTTGGGATTCTAGGGCTAATGTTGGTTGGATTGATCAGTTTAAACCAAAAGGAGTAGGGTTTGGGTAAGCTTCACAGGGGTCTTATTTAAGGGGTACACAAGAGCAAAGGGAGGTGCTCACAAGGGCTGCTAGGAAGGTAACATAAGGAGTTTACACTTCTTTGTGACTCTGCAGGCTGTTATCAAAGACAGGTGCTCATGGGAGGGGCTAATCGCAATTCAAGGACACTGTTTACCACTTGGCCACACGAAATGGATGCTGAGGCAACAATATCACGGAGTAGTTTAGCTCAACCCCTCTATTGAGTGGGGTATTCAATCCCTAGCTCTACCTGCCTGCCGAGCACATGGGCTGAATAGACTAATAATTAGAGAAGGCCCTTGGGCACAGTCACAAGTATTTACAGTTAGAATCTACCAGATTGGCATTCATGGGATTTATGAGTGCCAAGGAAATGTGGGTGATCACTAATATCTTTCTCCCGACAGATGCAGCCTCAGACGCATATGCATAGCTTGGTGAAAGCTCTCCTATTCTCATGTGTGTGCCTTTGTGCGGTGAACAGTCAGTGCGCCAGTGCGCAGTGGCCCTGAGGGAGCTCCTTAACTAGACTATGGCCATCAATACCATTTTAGTTAAGCTTTTCTCTCCAGCTAATCCAACATATTTCATCTTCAAATCACTGTTTGCTCATTACATTCTCATACAAGAGATGTTCTACCAATGTTCTTTCTGACATTATCCCCCAAAAAGTGGCTTCTCATACTCTGATCAAAACTCATAGCCAGTCCTTTGGACATCACCTCATGCAAGTACAATATTCGTTTTGGTTGTTTTACTACCACTTAATAATTTAATCTCGACACATACTTGTAAATAAAACTGTAATGTGAGAAGATCATCAATCTTGAAAGGAAATGAATATGGGTTCTAGTCCAGTCCCACTACCTTGTTAGGATAAGTTGTATAAGGGCAAGAACCTTAATCTTTGTAGCTTTGGTTTCTTCATCTATAAAATGGAGACAACAGTAATACATCATAGTGTTGTGAGAATTAAATGAGATACTGCCCATGGCAGGACATAATATGAGGCAATTATTTGATAAATGTTAATCAGTAATATTATTGCTACTCATATGAGCATTATTATTAGCACTTCATTATTATTAAGCATGGCATGCACTTGCTAGAGCTAATGATCCTGTGTTCTACTTTTTGGTATCCTCTCTATACCTGACTTTTTAAAGAGAGACTTTATATATAATAAGCAGCCAGTGAACATCGTGTTTAAAAAGAGGGATGACCACTATTGAAATTAGGGAAGTCTGGAAAATTCTAAATATGGAAGAGGACTCATATAATTCCTGAGGGCATGCCTTTGTCTTTGACCCAAGTATGGAGTCTCTAGGTGTACTTGGGAAAGGACATGGGGGCTACCTATCAGTCACCCATCTCTTAACTCTAGGAAAACTTCAATACACCTTAGTGACTTTTTGACAACACACATGCTCCAAAGTAAATTTTAACTGCTGTGCCAAAAGGTGACCTTTTGAAAGCACTTTAGATTTCATAGAAAAATGTACTCTCAGGTGTTATCCAAATGAAAGTTTGCCATGGTTTATATAAACAGCCAATATTTGGAACTAGGGAAGTCACTGATTTATAGGAATACAATGGATGCTTTTGTTGCACCCTTAAGTATTAAATATCTTACTACTAGGGTGCTTTATTTTCTTTTTAAGATTTTATTTATTTATTCACAAGAGACACAGAAAGAGAGAATGGCACAGAAACACAGGCAGAGGGAGAAGCAGGCTCTATACAGGGAGCCTGACGTGGGACTTGATCCCGGGTCTCCAGAATCAGGCCCTGGGCTGAAGGCGGCGCTAAACTGCTGAGCCACCAGGCTGCCCGATATCTTACCACTGGGGTGCTTTAAAAAAGAAACTGAGATGAACAAAGGATGTTCACACACATACGGGCAGAATTTGTATTGATGCCATGACATAATAAACTATGCCCCAACTCCAATGAGACCTCTAGGTCCCACCCCTGCACCATCAAGCACTAAGTGCTTGTGTATAAAATACACTATCTCTTCCTTTTTATCCATCCACCATCCATCCATCCCTTTGTCCATCCACCTACCCATCCCCTCTTTCCATTGTCTTCCAAGGAGCAAATTAAGAAATGCCCCCATTTGGGTAGCTTTTTCAGCTATTTAGCTAAGAAAAATCTCAGCCTCATTTTAAGGCCATCAAAATGTGTTTCTTTCTTTCTTTCTTTCTTTCTTTCTTTCTTTCTTTCTTTCTTTCTTTCTTTCTTTCTTCTTTCTTGTTCTTCTTGTTCTTCTTCTTGTTCTTCTTCTTGTTCTTCTTTCTTCTTCTTCTTCTTCTTCTTCTTCTTCTTCTTCTTCTTCTTTTTAAAGATTTTCTTTATTTATTTGAGAGAGAGAGAGCACCAGCAGAGGTGGGGTAGGGGCAGATGGAGAGGGATAAGCAGACTCCCCACTGAGCAGGGAGCCCATGGTGGGGCTGGATCCCAGGACCCTGGGTTCATGACCTGAGCCAAAGGCAGACGCTTAATGGACTGAGCCACCCAGGCATCCCAAAATGTGTTTCTTTTATCTCACCATAGACACCCCAATATTGATATTAATCTTTTTTTAAGTATAGGTTCATTTTCCTCAAAGATCATAAGCTCTTTGAGGAGGGGAGTGGTGCCTTTGACTTTACATCTCCAGCATTATTCTTAAACACAAAGAAATTCAAGGTTTTTGATAAATAATAATAATGAATGATGGATGATACCCACTCTATATTTTTTTCTTTGTTGATGTTTTGAGTTCACCTGTTATTTTGAAACTTTGGGAGGTTCCTGAGTAATCTGAGCCTGGCTCCCATATACAGAGGACAGGAGTAACTAAAGAAAGAGGCAGACCACTTCGGATTGATAGGTGGCAGGTTTAACAAGCAAGGAACTGACATACAAGGATTGTCTTGGGAAGCCACGAGATGAGTAGATCTCTGCAGCTGATCACCAAATGTTAAAAGTTTGTAGAGAAGCCTTACCTGAGTTCTGTCAAATATATCTAGGTGGTTACAACACCACATCACTATCTCAAGGCTATATCTTTGAGGCGGCTTCTAGGAGCAGGGAAGGCAAGCAGAACCCACATTTTAAGGACAGGATGAGCAGTCTCCAATTATTCCAGTCCAATTCATGGGTCAGCTGGTGGTCACAACATCCCCCAACACATCTCTGGAAAGCTGGTCAAGAGTCAGTAGAAATGGGAGGTTGCTAAGACCTAGATGGCTTATAATAGGGACGTGGAAAAGCAGCAGCAATGCCCAGATCAAACTTAGTGGTGGTCCCCAGAAATGCTCCCACATGATGCTCTGCTGAACCGACATCCTATGCTCTGATGCTAGACCACAGGCTTCTAGTGAGGACTTCAAGAGACTTAAGAATCCTTCAGTGGAGATATAATAGACACTGTTCTATGTCTGCCTATGGCAGAATGTATTTTCTACAGATGGCCACAACAATATCTTGGTAGAAATGCAAATTCTTCATCCCTACTCCAGGCCTACTGAGACAGAAATTCTGGGAGTGGGACCCAGAAAGTCTTGTTTTAGTAAACCCTTCAGATAACTATCATGTATGCTGAAATTTGAGAATTACTGCTCTGGTAACATAATCTTGATTTCTTTCTTTCTTTCTTTCTTTCTTTCTTTCTTTCTTTCTTTCTTTCTTTCTTTTTTTTTTTTTTTTTTTTTTTTTTTGCCATAACACCTCAGCCTTAGCTAGAAGAGTATAATTAGTCTACTCAGGACAATCTTGTTACCTGCTTTCCTAGATTCCCTTATAGCTATGCATGACTCTAACTATTCTAGTCAATGAGATGGAAGGACAGTTCTGCTGGGGATATTTCTTTAGAAACTTTTGCTTTATTGATAAAACAGATAACATATCTTCTGGTCACGACCCTTCATTCCTCTTGACCTGTGATGCCAGTAAAAGGCCAGGATAGTATAGCTGCTTCATGACCATGGGGTAACTGGCCTAAGGCTAGGAGCCTAAAATGTAAGGCTGCTAGAAGAAAATGAAAGGGATATTGTTGCACATCAGAATCAAGGACACCAACCTCCGACCTTGATATGCAAGAAAATACAATGCTAATTATTTAAGCCGCTGTTAGTTGCAGCTAAACACATTCATAACTTGTATAATAGATGTGCAAATCTACAAATTATTTTTAGTATTTTCCAAAAGATCTAAAAGGGGCAGTATAGGCTATGTGAAAGTTCACGTGTGCTTGCTTTTGGTTGGAAACCTCTCAATTCAGTAATCCTCAGGCATTATTTAGAAGTTAAGTTTGGGGACACCTGGGTGGCTCAGTGGTTGAGCGTCTGCCTTTCGCTCAGGGCATGATCCCAGAGTTCCAGGACTGAGTTCTACATCAGGCTCCCAGCAGGGAGCCTGCTTCTCCCTCTGCCTATGTCTCTATGTCTCTGCCTCTATTTCTCTGTGTCTCTCATGAATAAATAAATTAATTTATTAATTTATTAATCTTTAAAAATTTATAGAAGTTAAGTTTGGCTGCATCTGACAGCAAAGGAATTTCGGGGAGCTGGTAATTCTGTCTAAATATCATCAAGCATTTGCCAGATACTTGGCACTCTGCTTATAGGATCTTATAATCTCCAATTCTCCCCATTTTAGAAGGGGGACTAAAGTATAAATTAAAAGGTGACTTTTTCAGTTGGTATACTATTCCTATTAGTCCAAAGAATCTGATTTCAGAGCCCACTCTCCCAATCACTGCTAACATTAACTGGTTTCTTTATTTAACTGTCAAAAAACACCTATTACTATATCTAAAGTTTTTGAAAGGCACAATCTTACAGCAAATGTGTAGAGCTACAGGAGAAGAACCCCCAAATGTTTCCTGTGGTGGAAAAGCTCAACATTTCTGAAATGAGGGGGTACCTGAGTGTCTCAGTTGCTTAAGTGTCCTAATCTTGGCTTTCACTTAGGTCATGATCTCATGGGTGGAGAGATTAAGCCCCAAATCAGGCTCTGCACTTGATTTGGAGTCTGCATGAGATTCTCTCTTTCCTTTTGCCTCACCCCTCCCTTGTGTGATCTCTCTCTCTGAAATAAATAAATAAATAAATAAATAAATAAATAAATAAATATTTTAAAAAGTTTCTTAAATTGGGACTACTCATTGAATATTGGTTTGACCCTCAAAGCATGTTCATTGGCCTCTCATCTTAGCAAGGATTACAGTTGCTGGGATTAAAAAGGAAAGATTTTCTAGTTTTAACATGGGCTCCCCACAGTCTACATCACTGGAAAATTGCTCAGATAAGGCTATGTGTGTATACCATTTTCTTTACATTGTTTATTGCAATCTCCTTCCATGAATATCTACATCCATTTCTGCTTTCCCAAATTGTTCATTTCAGTCTCTGGAGGTGTTGAGGTGCAATATGGAGCCTTTTAAAAGACATGCTCCCACAGATATGGTGTCCTTCAGAAGGCTCAAAGCACTTCTTTTGTGTTTATAGGTTGAGAAATGTCTCTCTCTAGATCTCCCAGCCTCTTCTGACCACAGAGCATGAGAATAGAAATGCTAATGTGGCATTATGAGTGAGAGGTAAGGACTATCCAGCCTTTTGTGGACAGGAGTCCTTTTGGGGTGATTGAAATGTTTGCATACAGTAGAGCGAATGCCATCAGCAGATGTTCCCACAGTCAGCACTCAGAAATAGCCCAGGCACTGGTCAGCCTTTTATCTATGTCCAGTTTTGAAAGACAACTTGACATTCTTATAATGGCATGCAAATGTATTCCCCTATACCATGCCAGTGATTACTCAGATTCCCAAGACAATCCATACAAATCTTAATAAATTGAGAATACAAATTAAGCAATTTAGAGAAGAATGGTCTTTCACTTGAGGGAGAAGCCATGGTTTGTGCTCTTCAAATTGCAAGAGAAAGCATTTAAATTATTCTCAGCATTTACCCCAGACAAATGTGGGCAACAGTGGCATTTTTGTTGTTCCCAACTACACTGTGCCCCACCTTCCCACTCATCACCCATCAAAGTGTGACTCATTCTGAGATGCTCAAATCAAATGCTTTCCTCTCTATAAAGCCTTTCTTGATTTTTGCAGCCCACCCAGGCACAATTCATTACACCCTTTTTGCTGATCCTGGACTCCTTTATTCAGATCTCTGAAGTAACATAAATATGACTTGAATTATGGATTATAGTAAACTGTGTTTTTGACTCTTTACCCCAATCCCTTCCCGCAAATGGGGGCTCTAAAAGAGGACAGATGATGTCATATAACTCATCCTGATGACCAACCCCTTTACACACACATACTTTGGCCTAGATTAGTGCCATGTACAGCTGGGTGGGTTGTAAGCGTACAAATCCTTGGAGTATCATATATATCAAAATGTACACGAATAGTAACTTCTAGAATTGCACTGCATGCAAATCTTTTTTCAGTCCTACCTAGCATACAGGATATTGTTCATTAAATGCTTGTTAAATTCAGTAATGGCCAACTAGTTGGGGCCTGGGTAGGATAATTCATTTAACTTTCACCTGAACTAGCTATAGGGTTCGGTTCTTTCCTATGGCCTATCAGTCTATCTGATCACAGCTAATCAGGTGTCAGTGGCACACAGTTTGAGAGGAAGAGTGTTCTTATAGATGTCAGTTAAGAAAAAAAAAAGAGGGATCCCTGGGTGGCACAGCGGTTTGGCGCCTGCCTTTGGCCCAGGGCGCAATCCTGGAGACCCGGGATCGAGTCCCACGTCGGGCTCCCGGTGCATGGAGCCTGCTTCTCCCTCTGCCTGTGTCTCTGCCTCTCTCTCCCTCTCTGTGTGTGACTGTCATAAATTAAAAAAAAAAAAAAAAGAGAGAGAATTTTAAAGCTTCAGTTGATGCAAACTCCCTGCTTAACGGGAGGCCATAAGGAGATGGTGACAGACAAGCTTTACATCTTCCACTTGCAATCAATTTGCTCCTGACGGTGATTTCAAGTATTAACCTTGTTCTATCAAACCCCTGGAGCGTGGGGCTGGGAAGACAAGAGCATGAACAGCGGAAGCTGAAATCAGCCAGAATAGCTAATGAACCACCAGATCTGATCTTTAGGGGAAAAGGGGAAAAGAATGGCCTTGCTATGGAAAACGAAACACAAGAATCCATTCCCTTGGTAACCCAACCATAGCTTGCTTTTCTGCTGACACGGTCTAGTGCAATGCCTGTTTGCTCAGGTTTTCTGCCCCAACAGAAGATACAGAGGTTGGCAAGACAGGGATTCAAATTCTTAGCTATTTTTTATTTGTTCCCATATGTTATATAATGCTCCTAAGGGAGACCATGCAATGGATATCAGTGGAAAAAAACCTAAACAAAACAAAAATAATACCCAGAGATGGCTATAGGAGTATGGCCTACTAAAAGAAAAAACACAAATGGGATAACATTGGATAATCCATTCTTTCGTTGTTGTTATTGTTGTACTGTTCTAGACATTTATAAAATTCTGAACCAGAAAAGGCAATGCGATCATAAAGACGTATTAACAGAAATACGAGATGGCAAATGCCAACACCATGAGTCTTCCTCAGAAGTTTGTCATCTTCCTGTCATCTTACATGATGTCCTATTACAGCAATTACATGCTGTATATTTGTCATTCCTAATTTACAGGACATAACAAGGGGTCTTTTGTTCTCTTATTATCTTACACATAAAAATTTAGCATTAAATTTGGTATTATGAAGGGATGTGACTTCCAGTGCCCTTAAAATATTTTGGCTTTGTGACATGCCATCTAAGGTAACTTAATTACAGAGTTGAAAGTGGAGCCTAAGAATGAATCTAGAAGTGTTAAAAGGTGGGAGAGATTTAATATCCCACTAAGTCCGTTCCTAAAGAAATATATAATGGAAAAAATATGTAGTTTAACTAAAGAGCAGTGAATTTGATTTTTTGGGTAGATATTTTAAAACTTGACTATTTTAAATATGATAAAGTATAAAGAAAAAAATTAAAATTCCCCAATCTCACTACTCAGATTGCCACTTTTGATCTTCAAAGGAAAAAAAAAAAATACAAACACAGTTTAAACAAAATCAAGTGAACAAGAATATTTCAAGTTGAGAAGCCTAGTTCTCGCACATTAGTGGCCTTCACAGTACAGTTCTCTCCACATTCTGTGTTAGGAGGGGCATCACTCCACTGGATCAGAATCTCTGGGGGTAGGGCCCAGTGTTTGGGTTTTACAAAACCCTCCAGATGATTCTCATGCACACTGAAATTTGAGAGCCCTTATTCCACACAAAAGCAATCAGATAAATTTCTGATGTCTTTCCAGTTATAATCACACATATACACACATACACAATTTTTCTTTTTATTAAAGTAACTACATTGTACACCCTGTGTGATCATTGCTTTAACCTTTAAAACTACATTATTTATCTTGTAGGTCTTTCCATGTTTGCACATAGAGATCTATTTCAGGTTTTCAGAAGATTGTACAGCCTTTCACTGGATATGCCATCTGCCTCGATGGTTCAACCAGTTTCCTTACATGATCATTTCTGGTATTTACAGTTTGGTTTGTTAGTTATTCCATAATGATTCTTACTGATACATCTTGGAAAACATGCACAACTATGTTCTTGAATAAATTCCTAACAGAGGTGATTCAAAATCATAAATTCAGAGGCAATTCATGATCATGAGGAAAGGTATATTCTACATTTTGATGAATATGACCTAAACGTTTGAAAAAGAGGCTGCACCAACCAACAGTTGACTAACAGTGCCTACTTCCATGGATCTTCTCTGACACTCAGTATTATCAAACTTATTTTAGCCATTATCAATCTGGTAAATTACATATGACATTTCATTATGTTTGATTTGTATTTCTCTCATTATGAGGATAAAGAGTTATTTGATATTTTTATTAGGCTTTTATATATCTTTTCCAGTGATTTGCATTTTCTCTTAGCTGGGTTTATGTTGTTCTTAATGATTTGCATGAGCTTCTGTAAACTTAGAAAACTAGTCTTGGCCTGTCATGTGTTTCTAACTGTATTTTTTATTAGTTCAGCTATGTTTTTCAGTTGGTCATAACTTTACAGACTTCTTAATGTTTTCCTTTTTGTACCATATCCTTTCTCGGAAGACTTCCCTCCCACCATTCCAATATTCTAAATAAATTCACCCAAAATTTTCTTCAAACTATCAGTTTGGTTTTTATTTTCCATAATTTACTTTGGTAAAAGAAATGAGACTAGAATCCAGTTTTTATTTATTTATTTTTTCATTTAACATTTCTTGTCCCAACACCACTTAGTAAATAAGTTCATCTTTCTCAGTGGTTTGAATGTCACCATTACCTCTGATCTGGAGAATTTGGGGACATTGTCCTATAAGCTATTCTTTTTAAACTGCTTTATCATTAGCAGTCTTTAATTCTAGCTAGGGCTACATCGACCTTATTTACTCTTCTTTTTGAAAAATATAGTGTTTTTCATTCATTTATTTTTCATGGTGATCTTTGTAGCATTTTCTCAAGTACAGAAATAAATTTGGATAAAATAACACACTGGATGTATAGTTTAATAAATGGAGCTTGGTCAATCCACTATAATGTGGTTTCTTAGAATACAATCATCTCTATTTTAATTTAAGTCTTCTTTCATGTAACATTGGAACTTTATGTTTTCTTTATGTGGGTCCTTCACATTTCTGGTTAACATCAATGCTAGGTTTTGTACCCTTTGATTGCTATCATAAATTGTTTCTTCTTCCCACTGCATCTTCTAACTGCTTATTTGTTGTATACAAAGATACTAAGTTTTAGATTGTTCTCCATATACCTGCAATATACCTGCTACCTGTGACACAATAAGTTCTTAAAAGTTACACATGCAAAAGAAAATGTTTACACATCTAAATGAGCGTTAACCTATGAAAGGAGACACAGGCTTCACTGAGAATATATTGTTTCTTTTGAATTGCCCTCAAGAGTCAATGTCCCATTTACTTCACAGTGGCACATGATTTTTTGATATAGATTGACATGACCTTGCTTGGTCAATTAGTATATGAGGTAAGCTTTGCTTAGATAAATGTAACCAAATTCTTTAGTGGTTATTCTACACAAATAAACAGAGAAGGATCTGTTGCCATTTAGAAGAAATCCCCAAGATAGAACACTAATTCTAAAGAAACTTTCAAATACGAAGTTCCAGAAATGCCTTGGCTAATAGAGAGACCACTGAGGTCCCAGGGAAGAATTTAAAAGGACAACAACTGAATGCATCTATTGAAAAAAAAAAAAAAAAAAAAAGAACAGTGACAAGAAATACTTTTTAAATTACAAATAAAAATAACAGTAAAATTGACTAGTAAGTATAAGGGCTTAAAAATTAAGCAAAATAAAACGACAAAGGGAAAACACAAATATACAACATTAAAAATATGAATGGGGCAATAACAGATGTAGAGAAAATAAAATTAATGATATTTTATAAAACTCATGCAAATAAAAATACCTATTTGTAGGAATAAATGGACAAAAGAGAAAAGATGAAAAACCAAAGGTAATGATTTTATTCTTCTTGACTTTTGTATGTTAACTAATTGTTTTATAACATTTTCAGTTGATTCTATTGATTTACTAAGAATGCAATCACATAAGAAGCAACTAATTATAATTTTTGTTTCATCCATAACAATATGTACACCTTTAATTATCATTTCTCATGTCAAATTATAGGTAAGACATTTCTAGAACAATATTAATAATGGGAACAGTAAACTTTGCTATCTTATTCTTGATATGAAAATAAAACTTTCAATGTTTTACCATTGAATTTAATGCTGGATATTTGAGAAATATATATTCTTGGTAAATGATGCAATATTCTTTTAACAAACCAATATTCTGTTTCCTAATATTTAATGTTTTGCCCCAATGTTAGTAAGGTTGTATTAAGTAAGATTATAAGTAAGACTATTGTTTTTTGTCATCTCTATTGAAATGTTATGATGTTATTTTACAGAGAATTTGGAAGCTTGTATTCTTTATGTTTGAAAACTTTAAATAACTTGTAAATCAGCTCTTTTTTGAAAGTTTAGAAGAATTTTTTGAAAATCATTTGAGTCTGGAAATTTCTTTTTCTATAGCTTTTTAATAATTTTCTAAATAATTTTGAGAGTTATCATCACCTTGAATTTCATCTTTCCTCGGGGTCATTTTGTTAACTTTTAGTTTACTAAAAATTGGGAAACTTTGAAAGGCATTTTACAAAGATTTCCTATATGACTATTGTCTTTATGCCAAAAAAGTACTTAGAGCATTTCATCAACTTGGAAATATGTTTCCATTTTCTTTTTTTTTTTTTTTTCTTATGATAGTCACACAGAGAGAGAGAGAGGCAGAGACACAGGCAGAGGGAGAAGCAGGCTCCATGCACCGGAAGCCCGATGTGGGATTCGATCCCGGGTCTCCAGGATCGCGCCCTGGGCCAAAGGCAGGCGCTAAACTGCTGCGCCACCCAGGGATCCCTGTTTCCATTTTCTAATGCATTATTTTCATTTTTATCTTTGTTGTCTTTTCATTCTGCAGATTTTTTTGTTGTTGTTGTTATTCTATGTCCAACTTCTTCCTTAGATGCGAAATAGTCTTTTATGGCTCAGCATACTTCTGAAACTTCATTTTGGGAACTCTCTTTAGAATCTGAATTACGTTCTTTTGAACTATCTAACTGGTGGCTGTTCTTTCTCCTTTGTTTCATGCTATAAAGTCAGAAAAGTGGCTGAATATTATTACAAACAAAGCTTGCCTGATCTGGTGGTTGACCAGCTTGTTCACATGATTTCATGTCAAAAACCATGTGCCTCAGTGATTAAATGAGGCATTGTTTCTTGTGAGTCACACACTGACTCTGAAGGCAATCCAAAAGATAGTTCAAAACATGTTTTCACCAAAGGCTATTCTTTAGAGGCTAACACTCCTTTGGATGCGTAAGCACTTTTTTTTTTTCTTTTTTTCTTTTTTTTTTTTTTGGTCGTTTTAAGGGCTTATTACCATGTAGTCCTTCACTGTGGCTCAAAATCAGAAAGGCAGATAAACCACGAATGGAAAGTGAGGACTCAGCAAGCCTGAGAACTCTGGGTTGTCTCTGGCTGGTCTTTTCCATTCAGCCTAAAATGCAAAGTCGTTCCTTTCAAGGGGGAGAAGTAGCTGCATGTATTTATAGCTATTAGACAAACTTGCAAAGCAAAAATCTGTTTTCCTACATGAAGAATGAAGCACAAGCCAGGGTAAATACTTCAAAATAGGGCGTGCTTTTGTTAAAGGGTAATGAAGAGAAACACTACAAAAAATGACATTGGTAAACATGAAGTTTTTATGTATCCTTTAGCTGATGCTACAGTTCTCAACACCTGCATAATAAATATCCTTACATATTATAGGTCTGTCATTTAATTTGAATAGTTAATGTCATTTATGAAGAAAGCAGTCACACTTCCTGGATAATTACTGCATATCTATTAAAATGAATCTCGTTCTCCCTTTAAAATGTGCATTTACTCCATTCTCATTCAGTTAATGCATATCTTTTCCTTCATTATTTCTGCTAAAATGTCAACCTCGCTATGTTGGAGAAATCAATAATTAAATAGCTTTATAGTAATTACTTCCCAGCAACACATTTTTCTACCTTCACAACACAAACCAAATCCACTAACATCAAAATTACACAAATGTTGGTGAGAAGGTCATCATGTGAAAATGTAACTCAATTTACAAACATTTTGAATCCCACTTTAAACAACTCTTCACAGAAAGAAACACCAAATAAGCTTCCTGAGCAGCTCTCAGCAATGTCAGCTCTGTGCTTTGAAAACCAACACTTTACACTCCCATGGCTCTGGGAATCAGGAGTCAGCCTTAAAACTTAAAACAACAACAAAAAAATCCCAAACAACCTGTGAATCTCAGCAATGATGGTGCGATACGGCATTTCTCATAAATTTTCCAGGTATTTTCTAAGTTTTAAAAGCAAACCAGTCCATTTGTGTCTAAGCTACCAGAAACTAAACAGAATTGATCACTCCAGTGATTTTACTGTCTTAATGGCCAACACAGATGACCGTCCAGTCAAAGTAACAGGTCATGCACAAATAAGCTGCCCATAGAGATGAAAGGATCAGAGAATTATCCTCAAAGTTATTTCTGTGCCTTTGTTCACATAGACAGAAGTGATCACATTTTTAATAGAAATGTGACTATGTTTTTTTAAAGATACATATACTTAAAAAATCAATTCAAAAAAGTGAAAAAAATATATAAAAAAGACAGTACAAATCTCTAAACTCAGAAATAGCCTTTGCCATCTAATAGTAAATAGCATTGCATACAGTTTTATAGGCCTCTGCGATAGAGTACACAGCCAGACAGGCACAGGGAACAGGTGTTTTCCCATCTTTAAGAAGGGCAGAAACTAAGTTTTTTTTTTTTTTTGAAACTAAGTTTTAAATGTCCAGGGAAAGAACCCCGAGCATGCTCTCCTCCCTATAATCACAGCCTTACAGTAACATATAACTTCATTATAATCCATTTACACTGCTGTTTTGACCCCCTTTGCAGGGGAAGCCTGCCAGGACAGTTCTGGCAAGGACCATATAGGAAAACCTCCCCACCTCCCACCCCCCACTCCCCACCCCTACTCCCCACCCTCACGGGACCTGTAGGAGGAGACTCAGGTGATTGGAGGTGCCTGCCCTAGCTATGGCCCATTGCCACCTCTGGGCTTGCCAGCTCTCTCACTGTGAGAGTGTACTTTCGCTTTAACTACAATTAAACTCTTGCTTACTTGCAAATCTGGCCCGAATACTTTCTCGGTGGAACTCAAAAATCTAGGGAGGGGATTGGGGATGGGGGTGGGGGTGGAGAATGAGACGCTGTTCACAGACACATAAGACAGATTTATGTTGAATTCAAGCAATGAAAAAGTTCAAGTGAAGGACTCTCTGTCATATTAAATGTCATATGATGTTTCTATGGCACAAAATAGCCGTTATAGTATCTCTTTAAATTTAAAAAGTAAACTAAGAGAAAATATTAATTAAAACTTTTAAAAAGTTGAAGTCCATATGTGTCTATAGAACTACATAGTCCAGTGGTGGAAAATATTTCTTTATTCTTACTCAGGAGGAACACAGATATCTGCCCACACTCTTTTCCATCTTAACTTTTCTGAGTTATGTTATTATTTTTTATTGTCAAGGTCTCAAATGTTGATATTTACCTTGAAACTATTAATCCCAATTGTTGTTTTATATCCCTTCTATATTTAAATATATTCATTGACACTGTATTTTTCCTTTCTGATGTCTTTTTTTCTAAGATTAAGTTCTATCAGCTGACTACATTTCATATTCTCATGTGCCCTTGCCCCTCCCACCAAGAATGGTGCAAGAGACCTCGACTGTCTCAGTTCTTACCCACTGGAGATGATCTTTTCTGTGATTTTATATTCAAAGGATATGGGAGCTATCACTTCTTGCATGATAATCTCTTTCCCTGCAACCTTGTAGATAGATATTGACCGACTTTCTTCTGGCATCAAACAGTGTCTCAAGCATCTCATCTAACTAACTTTTTCTGCTTTTATATAAATGTAATTGTTTTTTCCCCTTGTGGTTCAGTGATTTCAATATTATGATGCCTTGCTATTAATAATTTGTATCAATTTTTCCTGGCACATACTGTGCACCTTTTCTCCCTTACAAATTAAGTTCTTTTCAACTCAGTTTCTCATTCTATATCTAAGTGTATGTTGTTTCTTCCACTTGTTCTTGGCATCATCAATTATAACCGTATTGACTACCTTTGACTGTTTTCTCTATCACCTAAGCTAGAATTATTTGACTTTGCATTTTTTTCCTACATTGTTAAATATAGAAAACTTACCCTTTTTTAGAGAGAGAGAGAGAGAGAGAGAGAAAGTGGGGAGTGGCAGAGGGAGAGAGAGAGAATCAAACAGGCTCCACATCCAGTATGGAGCCTGACCTGAGCTCAATTTCATGACTCTGAGACCATGACATGAACACCGAAGTCCAGAGTCAGATCCTTAATGGACTGAACCCCCCCAGGCACTCCTCACCCTATTCTTTATCAAATTTTAGTCTAACTTTTCCTTTTGTTATTTTTAATGTAGCATACCTCTGTCTTGCTTTTATGCTTTGAAATATTAGCACTTTGTATCTCTTCTTAAAGCTCTGCTTTTGATAAAACATGTTACCTGGAACTCTTTGAGAGTATGAAGAACTATTTTATTAAATATTTCTGTGTTTCTTTGTGTAATAAGCCCTATGAGATGTGATTTTTATCTGCTTTTAATCATATTCCTTAATTTCATTTTCATTCATTTCTCCCCCTCGTTTGTCTCTTGGATAGGTCTCATAATATTATTCATCTTTTATTTTAGGTAGCTATTTTGTGCAGCATAGTATCAGGCATGAAGGGATAGCACAACAGGATAGGAATGATGGGACATCCGCAGCTGTTACCTAGTGTTTTAGACACCCTGGGGTGGATGTCAGAGAGGCTCACAGCAAAAACTCTGGGTTAGGGTTCTCTGTGCTTTGTTCTAACACCTCACTGCCTCTTTTCTTTCCTCACCCTTCAGCTTAAAGATCTAGTTATAGAACAGAAATAATTACTCATCTGCCCCACACCCCACTTCCAAACTTATCTTTCTCCTCTGTTCAGTTTGGCTCAATATGGTTTTTCTCCCTGAGCAAAGTCTGGTTTGTATTAGTGACCTGAGACATTACTCTCTAAAGAGTCTTTAGGGGCATCCCGGTGGCTCAGCGGTTTGGTGCCACCTTCAGCTCAGGGCCTGATCCTGGAGACCCTGGATCGAGTCCCTCATCAGGCTCCCTGTGTGGAACCTGCTTCTCCCTCTGCCTGTGTCTCTGCATCTCTCTCTCTCTCTCTCTCTGTGTCTCTCATGAATAAGTAAATAAAATCTTTAAAAAAATGTTTTTTAAAAAAAAAGAGTTTTTAGATTTGTCTTTCAAGATGACCCTTGGTGCCAAGAGGACCAAAATGGCAAAGGTTGGTTCTGCACTCTCACATATCCACTTGGACTGCATGGCACATTGCATTAAGATCTTCAGAGTTTGTGCTGGGTTTCTGTGTTTGGAACTTCTGTCCCAACTATTTTTAGTGACCTTGTGGGGGGTGGGGGTCAGGAAGAGGATAACATAACAAAAATTCTCTTTACTGGATCCCTGGGTGGTGCAACGGTTTAGCGCCTGCCTTTGGCCCAGGGCGCGATCCTGGAGACCCAGGATCGAATCCCATGTTGGGCTCCCGGTGCATGGAGCCTGCTTCTCCCTCTGCCTATGTCTCTGCCTCTCTCTCTCTCTCTCTCTCTGTGTGACTATCATAAATTTAAAAAAAAATTAAAAAGAAAAAAAAATAAAAATTCTCTTTACTCCATGAGTTAATCACATTATCATATTCCAATATGTTATTATGTAAATTTTCAAATATTCCGAAAAAAAGAAAAATGTGAAAATTGAAAGAATTTGCAGTAAACACTTATATACCATTTACACTATACTACTAAGATTTTATTGTTTTCTTAATCTTATGATCATATTTTTTATCTATTCATCTAACCATCTGCCAATGAATGAATCATCTTTATTATTTCTTTTGCCAAAAAAAATGGAATAGCAATTTTTCAGAGGAAGATGATCAGACAGTAGTAAAGCTTCATTTACAATAGTAGTTAGTTTAAAAATAAGAGATATGATAAAGCTCTTGTGTAATCCTTTGATAAAAATGAGTAATGTTCCCAAGTGATAAATGATGTAATAAAGAACTATTTTATGTACAGTTATTATAGGGACCAAATGTGCATTAATGACAAGACCTATAAATTTTTTTCCCTGTGTAACTTGGTCCATTGGGACATCTGGCCTCAAACAAAAAGAAAGTTTACTCAGATGTCATTCACATCATATAAAATTAAAGTAGAAAAATTCCTTCCTTGCAGCTCACCTTCCTTGACCCTGGAACAAACTAGTAGGCACATATTATAATATAACCTCACTATTACATCGAACAGGGTAGTGCTTTTCAATATGTATGTGTTGGGGTGGGAGATCTTGCATGTTAAAAATAGCATCAGGGCTTTTTCAAACTGCAGAGTCACGCACAGCCCACTAGAATTTTTATATGCTTCGCTACCTGCTACAGAGTTGACATTTGAGACTATTACATGAAGGATCAACTAACAAGTAACCTCTCAGGGAATATGGCAGGAAGTCTTGAGAAGGGGAAGTATGATGATCTTCAGTATCTTCAAATTTTGAAGGGGTCAGGAATTGAGACATAGGTAGCAGGTTTGTATCCACCCTTCCCCATTTTTTTTTTTTTTTTAAATCATGGATCAACATCGGTGTGACTTGAAAAGAAAAAGCATGAGTCCAACTCAAGTAGATTTTCATCAGCTTGGCTTCTACTAGTAATAGCAGGGTTACCTTCCTCTCATTGAGATACAGATCTATCAGTCCGGAGGAGTTCAATCTGAACTCAGAGAGGGGAGAGACAGGAACCTGGAGACTCACTGGCTGCTATGGCTCCAGGTACGACATCACATGGGTGACCACAATCCCGTTTTTTTCTGAGACAGTCTTGATTTCCTGTCTTATTTTGATATATGGTTATATTAGCAATGCCCCCTTTTCCTACAAAGTATCCTAGTTGGCATAATAGATTGTAGCCTCACCTAGGGCATCACTAAATAGAAAGATGGTGGGATTTTTTTCTCCCACGACTTTTAACTGATATCAATTACTAAATTGGGAGGACACTTTTAATTAACTGGGTAAATATCCTCCATCCTCTGGGTGGTACATAAGAACTCCACCATGAAAATAGTGAGGACCACGCAGGGTGCATCTACAAATTAGGTCAGGTGGACACAAAATTCTTATATGTTGTTTGTAAAACAAGACAAAAATCATGTGGAGGAAATATTTCTCAGCTGGTATTGTAGCTGCCTTTCCATTTTGCACTTTGTTGATTTTAAGCCTCCAGGACAGAGGCCTCAACATTAAGACTTAAAAGTGCCCAGAGCAATGGAGAAAATTTCAGTTTCCTTGGTCTCAAAGAGAATTTAGTCAAATTCTTCTTGGGTAAATAGAAGACACAGATAGATTGTATAGACCTGTCATGCTTGAGTCTGTCAAGAAATATAAGCAAGCCACACACAGGCATGCATATGAATATACTGATAAGCTTGAAAGCATTTAGCAACTTAAAAAGGAAATTAAAAAGAAAGAATATAGATGATAAATGAAGAGCATAACTTTGAAGAGGGATTGAGAATTTCAAAGAAAAAATTCTCTTTCATATCTTATGGGAAATTAAGGGGAAAAACCCTAACACATGGGCTCAGTGAGAGATAAGCAAGTAAGCCATCATGTGGGATACAACGGGAGTCTGCAGAGAATAAAGCTAGAGAATAAAACTAATAAAAAATAAAAACAAAGACTACCACCTGAATTAAACTGGCATTAGATTATTTTAGAAACTGCAGTGTATGGTCTCCAAATGTAGTTATCAACAATTCCTCTTGGCCCTCTATTGCCATGTGGTTCCTCATATCAGGAGGATTACATTTCCCTTTTCCCTGAAACTGGTGGCCATGTGACTGGTTCTTCCCAGAAATACGGTAGGAGAAGTCTGGCTCTAGGACTTTCCTGACCAGGCATTAGGTAGACTGCCAGCTTCCACTGGCAGTGGAAGATCCTTCTCAGATCTCAGTCTCCCTGGTGTCCAGGGTAGACCAGTGGATGGACAGAAGCTATGTAAAGAGAAGCCTTGGAGAAACAAAGGTTGTTTGTGGAGTTTCAACACTGCCCTAGTTCACGCTGAATGCAGCCACATGAGTGATCTCAGTTGTAATCATAGAACAGAAGAACAGTTCAGCAGAGCCCACCCAGCACACAGAATTAATAGAAATGATAAATAGGTGTTGTAGTAAGCTGCCAAGCTTTACAATGGTTTGTTAAGTAACAACAAATATCTGAAACAATAACTAACGTTTCTTATGTAACTAGTATATACGAATTTTGTGATAAGTACTTGACATGTACTTTCTCATTTAATATTAAAATTCTTCTTACTTTCCTCATTCCTAATACCATTTCTCATTCTTGCCCCAATAGAAAAAAAAAAAAAAAAGACAAAAAGCTTTCAAAGTGGAGTCCTAGACTTCTGACTTGATCCCACCCCCAAGCTGTCTTCTGTACTGTCAGCAGTTACATGAAATGCAAATTCAACCACATCCCAACTACAAATTTCAGACCTCCCTCTAATCTATCTCTCCATTATATTTCTCTGTTCTGCTTAACACTGTCATTACTTGTCCCTCCTCCAACCCCACCCCATGATGTTTCTTGCCTCTGTGCTCCTTTACCTTACTTTCTCTACTCTCATTAATTTCCCCTGCATAATTTTCACCTACCCTTCAAAGTGCAGCTCAAATACCATCTCTTCCTGGAAGGCTGTCTTGACTACACTTGCCCAGGACTAGATCAGCAACCCTACTTGGATCCTATACAATAGCATCAGTACAGCTTGCGACAGCTTTGCCACCTCACCATATCTGTCTGTAAGTCTGCCATCGGGATCAGACTGCAGCTTTGTAAAGGCAAAGGCCTACTATTCCCAGCAATTGCTATATAGCTGTGTGACCTTGGGATGTTGCTTAAGCTCTTTGTGTCTCCATGTTCTTTACTTGTAATGTAGGATCACTCCTATAAGATTTTGTTGTAAGGATTACGTTAGTTGAGTATATGTTGTACTGTTCACTGTCCTGTGAGAACACTCAACAGAATCCCAAGTCAAGACTTATTTTTCTGTTTTTTTGTTTAATGTGTGCCTTTCCTGCTCGACTCTATGTAGGACGTGGGCTAGGATGTAGAATGTTGGTTAATTACAGTGGTACTTAATGGAATTTAAGTAGCAATTCACTGAAAGATTTATTTTCAGAGGCCAATTCCCTGGGAAGAGAGATGCGTTCTTTTTTTTTAATATATAATTTCATAGGAGGTACATTCGTAATTGAGCAACTTCTCTGCATTAAATGCTCTATGTTCCTCTGTGCCAAAATGCATTATAATTTATCTTTTCCCTTTTGTCTTACAAGAGAGGTAGAGCAGTACATAGAAATAGCAGCTATCAATAAACTCCAACACAGACTGAGCAGAGATCTCCCTGAGCACAATGTGGAACGATTGCAATGGCTTCTGGGCCATTTCCTGTGGAAAAATCTTGGCTTATTTTCCACAGTAGTGAAAGTCATACAGATTTATTTCTTTATCTGGTAGAGAAGGTCTCATGAGAAGAAGTAACAGGAGACGTGACTTCTGTTTTTTTTTTTTTTTCCCTGAGCTTTAGCCTCAGACTCCATCAACTGTGGAGAAAAAGAAAAATCAAATTCCTCAAGTTGGGTGGAGATTATCATTGGTTTCTGACCAGCCAATTTACTATACCTCCAAGTGCCATTGTCTGCAGAAGACATTTCTTCTTCTTTTTTTTCTTTTTGTATATTTTTTTATTGGAGTTTGATTTGCCAACATATAGTATAACACCCAGTGCTCATCCCATCAAGTGCCCCCCTCAGTGCTCGTCACCCAGTCACCCCATCCCCCCACCCAACTCCCCTTCCACTACCCCTTGTTCATTTTCCAGAGTCAGGAGTCTCTCATGTTCTGAGAAGACACTTTTTCTGATAGTACTTGATATTTGGATACATGGGAACCCTTTCCAACTGTTATTGGCTAGGGTTTCACAGCACCACACTAAATTAAACAAAGTAAAATATCTCTGTGGATAGCCCATGTAACTTTGTCAGCTAAATATCATAATTCCTAGATGAACCGCTGGAGCCACCCTTAGGATTGAGGCACCAAATCCAACAACATTCTTGTTTAACATTCTTGTTTAACTGAGCCAAAATTCAAGAGTACCTCTAATTCAGCTGTTTGCAATTTAATACATACAAGGTATAATAGCTTTTTTAGAGTATCAGTATCAAGGTATATGCAAATAACTCCAGGGAAAATTTCAACAATAAGGATGGTGTTAACTCTAAATGCTCTCTGAATAAAAATGTCAAGTCCCTAGGTAGCTCCCAGGATCCCCATGGGATATAGCTACTAAAGGATCAGCTTAAATTGAATCATTACTGCTTGTCCCCATGTTATTTCTATTTGTTTATTTCTTTCATTCTTTCCCAATCCTCTTTGCTCTTATGTTTTTTTCTGTTACTCAGAGCTCCTTAATCTTGTTGGTTGGATTGTGTAGAACTATCAGCACCTAAAACTTTTATACTATTCCAGAAAATTAAGGTCTTTTTTTATAAGACAGCACATGAGCCATAAATGACTATTCTTTCTACTCTGTCTCTAGTGGTCACTTCTTCTAATTGTACTAAAATGCTTGTTGAAAACATCTAACAGCACGTTCATCCATCAGAGAAGTAAATGGATATATAGAATAGGTATCTGAGACTTTCACTTTATTTAAGCTTGAGTATAGATATTCCAGAGGTTCCCAGAATTAATAACACTTAAACAACAGTCGGACATTTAATATTAAAATAGTTGAATTTCTTGTGTTTGGATTTCTGATCTATTATACCTCTTCTCAGTTTCATATTCAGAGACTGAAATGGTAATGTCAGGGGTGACATGACAAAATGTATATTTTTTTTCTACTTCCTCAGGATCCCCAAACCTCTGGATTATCATTTCTTATGACTATAAAAAGAAGTTTGGACAACTAATCATCTGACTTTTTAAATAAAACAACATGCTAAATGGTAATGAAAGAACTTATCTTGTAATTCTGGTCTTATTCATTAAAGGTGATATTAGTGATATTCCTGACAATTACCTTAGTGCTTTGTACATGCCATGGCTATTCTGTATGCTTTCAGATGTAATAACTCATTTGATCATCACATCCATGGGAGGTAGATATTGTTATTTCATCTTACACGTGTGAAGAATAAAGCATTAACAGGTCAAGTAACTATTTTAAGTTTATGCAGGGAAAAACAATAAACTTAGTGAGAGATGACCAGACCTTCAAAGCTGTATGCCTTTGACAAGTTACTGAAGTTCTCTGAGCCCTTCATCACCTGTAAAGATTGATGATGTCACTTTCACAGAGTCCAGAAAGATACCATTCGTCTCATATAAAGTGAAAGTAGAAAATGTTCTGTGTGTTAAAGGACCTAGCATAGCCCATTTATTTATTCACTCAACAAAGATAAGTTAAGCACATACTATGTGAAATGCATCATATCAACTGTTGGAGATAAAGAAATGGATGAGAAATGGTCCTAAGAAGCTCTCAGTCTAGTAGGAAGTTAGCACAAATTATTGTGCTAGATTTACAATGGGGTGCCTCCTGATAAACCCATGGTGAGTTGAAAATACGGTAAGTAAAAAATACACTTAATACACTCAACTTACCAAACATTATGGCTTAGCCTAGCTCACCTTAAACATGCTCAGAACACTCATATTAGCCTGAAATTGGGCAAAATCATCTAACACAAGGTCTATTTTATGCTCAAGTGTTAAGGATTTTGTGAATTATTGAATACAGGACCTAAAGTGAAAAGAATAGTTATACAAGTACAAAATGGTTGTCAGAAGATCAGTTATCTACCATCTTGATGGAACTGCAGCTCACTGCTGCCACCCAGCACCACAAGAGACTATTGTACTGCATATCACTAGCCTGAGAAAAGAGCAAAATTCAAAAATTGAATAAGAGTTTCTACTAAACTTTTTGTTGTTGTTGTTGCATCATAAAATAAAAAACATCCTAAGTCAAGCCACCATAAGCTGAGGATCAGCTATGTATTGTGGTATCCAGTAAATCAGAAAGGATGCAGTAGAATAGGAAGTTCCTAGAAGACACAGAGGTAAAATATGGGAAGAGCTGACTAACTACACTGTCTATGGATGCAAAGGAAGGTATCAGAACTGGGTTTTCATGAGAGGTTATACATACTCTGGTGACGATGACCATGGTTTTAGGGATCAAGGCATATGCCAAATAGCAAAGAAGCACAAGGAAGCCGGGGGCAGCCCAGTGGCTCAGCAGTTTAGTGCTACCTTTCAGCCCAGGACCTGATCCTGGAGACCTGGGATTGAGTCCCATGTCAGGCTCCTTGCATGGAGCCTGCTTCTCCCTCTGCCTGTGTCTCTGCCTCTCTCTCTCTCTCTCTCTCTCTCTGTGTGTCTCTCATGAATAAAAAAAATAAAGTCTTAAAAAAAAAAAAGAATGAAGTGGTTATAGAAGAGGATGGAGAGGTAAAAATCATGAGAGTCGGTTAGGCCATGTCAAGAATTCTGAGCTTTTTCCTCTACCTGTTGCAGAGAACTGGAAAATAGACATAATCAGATTTTTCATATTACATAGATCACTTTGGCAGCAGCTTGGAAGACCAGTGCAGGAGGGAGACAACAAATTGAGTCAGGGAGAATAGCTGAAAGACTATTTCAAACCCAGGCATGAGATGGTGAAAGAGAAGTATCCCAAGTTGGTCTCTCATTTCTCTTTAAAACAATATATGAATGTCACAAAAGGAATGTAAAAGAGAAGGCCAATTTGACTCTATTTTTTTTTTAATGTAATGCCTTTGATGGGATTTGGTCACTGATTAAGTATTCTTGGTGAGAGAGGAAGCACCATCTAAAGTAAATCTTAAAGTTTTAACTTTAGCAATGGGACACCAGCTTACAGAGGAAAAGCATAAGTATGTATTTTGTATGGTACACAAGGAATTAAGTTCCAGAAATGTTGCCTTCAGTGAGTCATTGGGATATTCAATGGAACCATGAAGTCAATGGTTGAGGATGGTGGAGAGATTTGGGGCAAAGATACAAATCTGGAGCTATAAGCGTGTATGTGATGTTCAAAAGTATGAATGAAGATGAGCATGTAAAGAAGCAAGTAATAACAGAAAAGACAAGATGAGGTAGGATGAGGACCCAGGAGAGAAACCTAAAAAACATCAAGCTTCAAGGGGAGGACAGGAAGTATAGATCCACAGAGACCTGCTCAAAAGGTGGGAAGAATGATCAAAGAGAGGAATACAACATAAAATTGGTTTTTGCAATATGCTTGTGGAGAATGAATTCACTAGAGATGGACCAAATTCCTTCTCATGCTGAACTGGCACACTGCCTAAGCTAACAATTCCTTCATTTCTATCATTCTGTATTTCATAATCATTGTAGTAGCTTAAGTAAAGTAATTAAATGTTTAGGGTTAAAAGGTGTCCAGCTAAGTTTCAGGCTATCATGGGAAGTAAAATGCAACCAGGGATTAAAATAATCTCATCGAATCCTCCTCTGCTTCCTCAAAAGCTTTGAAGCAAAAATTGCGCTGATGTCGACTTGGATTTGGCTGTAATTATGTGGCTGCTGATGCCTGGGGTGTACTATGGGGTTTACTGTTGAATTATCTTAAGCTTGGGAACCATCATGAAAAAAAAAAAAACTAAGCTTATTCTTCCTGTAGAAGATACTATATGTGTAATCACTTTTGCTCTGAAAATGTTCATGGAATCATGTGGAGACAGTGGAATTCAGATCAGATACAATAATTTTTCATATTTAAGTACTTTGGGAAAATGCTTCTTAAACAAAACACTTTTTTTAAAAAAAAGATTTTATTTATTTATTCATGAGAGACACAGAGAGAGAGGCAGAGAGAGAAGCGGGCTCCATGCAGGGAGCCGAATGTGGGACTTGATCCCAGGACTCTGGAATCACACACTGAGCCAAAAGCAGATGCTCAATCGCTGAGACACCCTGGCGTCCCTAAACAAAACACTTCTAAAAGCACTTTAAACCTTCAGTTCATCTTAAATATAGAGAAGCACAACACATGAGCCTTAAATTATCTTTTAAAAATATCTAAAAATCACTCATTATTTTTATGGGCTAAAAATGATGACATATTTTCATCACTATAATTCAAATGATCATATTGATAAGGATTATGAATTTTCCTCCCACAATTCCGTTCGGCTGGGCCACAGGAACTCATTTACATATAACAGAGCAAAAGGCAGAGGTACCATTTAGTAAATAACTATTTTGGTGCACTAAATGATACAGTGGTTACCTAAAATATTTAATATCACCTCCATAAATCTCATCTCCACTCCAGAGCTGATTTTGTTATTCCAAATGGCATATACCACTGCTCCTAACTCAGCGGTGATCTTTGTAACTGGCGTCTTGTAGGTACACTCCTGACTCCAAACCTAAATCTGAGCATCCCATTTAGTTAAAGAACATTGTTATTTGAAATGACTGGTCAATTGTTTCCGACTTATATTAGCTACTGAACCACTTTTATTTGCCTCATTATTTTCCTATGTACAGACAAAGCTAAAATGAATGAGCACTTCAAGGGGTAAGGTAATAGTACATTTCTGGAAATGGATTGGTCCAGATATTTTAGGAGTGAACCCTAACCGTTTTGATCGGGATGAAATAATCATCCTTCATTTAGCAAATTTGAGAGACTGAATTGTCTCTTTGACAAAACAGGGAGATGGTATTGCCAGGTTGCCTTCCAGCAATATTGATCCTTATCCACTGGGATTCAACTGAGGTAACTCAGTATCTACCACAGTGTTTTCAGGAGAGTATAACTAGAGTAAAGTGCTTGTAAGACTGTTTAAAGATTGGGTTGGTAAGCACAATGCCATCTAGACCTTTATCTGTGACTCTTTCAAACTCTGTTCTGTTGGATTTGTTTTCCAGTTGGCTTTTCATCATTACTCTTCAAGTACCATTGTCCCATATCTCCTGGCTCTGGCTCACTGTCATTACCCTGTATTGATTAGTAGCATCATAAAGACACCAAGATGCTCTTTATTACCTCCTCAGATCAATGGAAATTGGTCTCCTCCATAATCATCTGCAGAATTCTTAGCTCTTACTTTACAGGTTCTAGATTCAGGGAGCTGATTTTTTCAAGTCTGACAATTCTTCAAGAATGGAATTCAGAATAGTACAGAGTATTTAATTAAAAAGTCATGATCGAGGGATCCCTGGGTGGCGCAGCGGTTTGGCGCCTGCCTTTGGCCCAGGGCGCGATCCTGGAGACCCGGGATCGAATCCCACGTCGGGCTCCCGGTGCATGGAGCCTGCTTCTCCCTCTGCCTGTGTCTCTGCCTCTCTCTCTCTCTCTGTGTGTGTGACTATCATAAATAAATAAAAATTTAAAAAAAAAGTCATGATCAAATACAGTTTTTCATTGCATGCATGGGTATAAAAATACACATAAAATTTGATTTCATGGCTTATTTTACCATCTTGGATAAACATGGTTATGAGGACTATTGATAAAAGTGGCTAAAAGAATAGCTAGTGGCTTTGGAATCAGATTAGCTAGACTTAGGGGCACCTAGGTGGCTCAGTCAGTTAAGCATTCAACTCTTGGTTTCAGCTGAGGTCCTGATCTCAGGGTCATGAGACTGAGCCCTGAGTCAGGCTCTGTGCTCACTGCAGAATCTGCTTAAGTTTCTCTCTCCCTCTGCCCCTCTCACTTGTGTTCTTTCTCTCTAAAATAAATTAAAAAAATTATTTAGCTAGACTTGAATTCTGACTGCACTTTCTAGCTCTGTGACCTTCACCAAATTACTTACTCTTCCTGAGGATGTTTATCTTCATCTCGAGCATGGATAACACTGACTTCCTGGAGTTAGTGGGATTAACTGAGATCATTCAGCTGTGGCAGTTTTTGCACAACGCAAACACTCAATAAATATTAGCCTATAGAGTGAAAGAAAGACCCAAGTAGGAGTTTTGAGCCTTATGGTCTAAAACCTGGCTGTACCACCAACCAGTCTGTGACTTTGAAAAACCCGTATAATGTCTTTTAATATTATGTCCCCATGTAGAAAATAGGAAAGCTAGACTAGAACAGTGTTTTTCTAAATTTTGCTTATGAACACCAGCATTTTCTCTTTAATTATAATCTCGTATGAATCTCATTACATAAAACTTAATAAAAGAGGAAATGCTGCTTGAAGTAGGAGAGATTCAGAAACACACCCACACACCCACACCCACCACCTGTATAGTCAGATATGTGTACACACATATGTATGTGTATATCACAACATGTTTATTCTAGCAACAAGAAGAAATTGTGTCCCTAAATTCCTTTAACCTCCACAAGTAACCACTCCAGCAAAAACCTCAGGAGACATTCCAGCAGTTCTTCAAACAATGACTGTTGTTTTTATAGAATCCAGCACTGCATCACAATGAGCTGAATTTCAACTTTCATTCATCGTTAATGGACAATAGACAAACTAATCTATACTAAAGAGGTTTCTTTTCATCTCAGTTGCATTTCTTTCATGTAAGCATGCAATGCTAAGTACTTACAGTGATTGCAATCTCTTCTAAGAAAATCTTCTATGGCACTTAAATATAATCACTACGTAGCTAAGGACAACTTGTGTCATCAATACACTCTCTTGTTGAGTAATCAAGACATGAAATTTGGTTTCCCTTTTTTCCCCTTCTGTAAAATAGGAATTTATTTTATTTTGGAGTGAATATGATGCTGTTGGGTGGGCCTGCAAATATTAACTTTTAAAAAGAGGTGTTCTTGTTGTCATTTAGTTTAGAAAGAGAACAACTCTTGATGGTGTATGTATTAGTAGTATCAATGTATGTCACCACTGCCTAGAAGTTTAATTTTTTATTATATGATTTCATCTAAATGACTACTAGTGTGACATTTGAATGGCCTGAAGCAAGGTCAAAATGACAGGGTGGGATCCACAATTAGAAGGAGCTAGCAAAAAAAAAAAAAAATAAATAAATAAATAAATAAATAAATAAATAAAAAGAAGGAGCTAGCACTGGTTGGGGTAGAGAGCTGATGTAGGGAGTAGCCAGGTGTCAGCCAGTAGTGGCACTAAAGGGTCAGCAAGGATCACACCTGGTCCTTGGGGTGAGAGAAGGCTCAAGATAAACATAGCCCACTACTCCAGAGAACATCTTAGGACAGTATTGAGGATGCCTGATATATAGCAAGAACAGTAATGGTGGACCAGTAATCAGGGCGATAAGTGAAAGGTACCAAGAGTCAGACACTTGGTATGGGTATGTGTGTTGGGGGGGTTCTTGGGAGGGTGAAGTAGGAGGATTAGGTGTGACCATATAGACCTGGTGAGTATAAGCTGCTACCAGAAGAAGTAGCTGCTATTCAGTTCTTGGTCATGGGTGTCTGAGTCTTCTAAAGCCAGACATCTGGACTTCTATGTGAAATATTACATTGTTAAACACTGTCAGTAACTTCATTTGGTTCTTCAAATACTATGGAAATGGAGGCAGCCTTATGCTGGCCAAGTGGGACATATCTGTAGGACCCAGGGCTTTGAGTCTGAATACCAGGCCTGGAATTCTATACTTACAAGGGCTTGCCTATTCATTTGGCTGTGAGTCAGGGTGAAACTATGAACATTTTTCCACTTTTGTTACAATTCATTCCATTTTGTCTGGGTAATCCTAGCCATTAGTTATGAAAGGCCAATTTTATTCTTCATTTGGAGTTCCAAAGAATCTTTCTCAAGTTTAAGAAATATGGCAGTCCATTCAGGGATGGTCTCACCTTCTTAGCAAGTCTGATCTCTTCAAGATATCTTGGGGTAACTCTAGGACTCCCTCCCTTCATTTGCTAAACATTTCACTGCTTAGCCAAGTATTTCCCTAAGTATTTGACTATTCGATATGATTTTGCACTGGAGCACAAACCAATTTAAATGTATGTACGAACAAAGCCAAATTCAAAATCAGTTCAAATTGGTCACATTTATACAGTAATAATGTTCTTAGAAAGTCATTAGTATAATTGTAATTTTTTTCTTCCTGCAGAAAACAAGATGGGCAGGGAAAGGATCACTATTCCCATACAGAATACTTTTATACTTTTTTTACCTCTGAAATTTTATTGCCTTTGCAGTTCTTTCCAAGGCGATGGCTATGAGCATGCTGGGTTGAGGCAGTCCAGTATGCTATTCTCCCCTCTGGCCAATGCCCCATCATCTTTGCCAGGCTTTCCAGTCAGGAAAGATTCAGTCTGAACTCAAAGCCTTTCCCCCAACTTCCCCACTCAGCTTGAAGGAGGGGATGTAGACCTTCACTGGCCCTTGTGGGAATTCAGACACTTCGGAATCTCCAGAAAGTGTTCAGAAGTAGACAGAGGTATTCAGAAGTGGATTCTCCAGGGGACAGCCTTTGAGATTTCAAAGGTGAAGGGAACTGGAAAAGTAAAAGGCACAGTATAAACAGGAAAAGAAATGAAATGGAGTCACTAAGGAGAAGAAAACTCCAGAGGCCTAACACTCGGACCACAGAGGATCAGGCATTTTTGAAAAAGCAATTAACATAACTCTCTTGAATTGCTCAGCTACTTTCCTGTAACTTCATTACTTTTACATATAGATGACTTTTGCCCCCCTTAGGCACCAGTTAATACCATCTATTAAAACTCGCCCAAACAGAAAACAAGTGTCAAGCAGGTGGTTACAAATTTCTAAGAGCACGGAAAGAAAAAATGGAAGAATCCTTTGACCTCCCAGGGAAGTTATTTTATTACACTAAAGAAACCACAGGAAGAGGGAAAGAGATAAAGTATTTTCCTTTTTAGCAGCCATGAAATCGCGCAGATTTTACTATGTGCAAAATGTATACCACTATTGCTTTCTTTGATGGAAGGCATTGGACTCATCGCTCCGAGGAAGATACTAAAACAAAATAGCATTGAAATACCAGCAAAGGAATTTAAATGGGAATGATGTCTCTCCTTCATCTTCTTCTTTCTTATTTTAGAAACTTTGCTCTGGGATTGATGGTGACTTCTCTCAAGTGCAAACTGCTCATGATATCTATTCACTATTTTGTATTATTCATCATTTGGAGGATATAGTCAGGACCACCTAAATGGCTGGCTTTTATCAGCAATCTTCAGAAAAAGAAAACAGACTTGTCTATTATTCAAGTTTATAATGCTAAGATTATCAGTCTGTGATTGAAATGCTGTGTGGTTCGGCCAACACAGCTTATACTGTTAGGATGAGTTAACAGGGAAATTAATCTGATTGGTTAATTTTTTTTATAAAGATTTTATTTATTTATTCATGAGAGACACACAGAGAGAGGCAGAGACACAGGCACAGGGAGATGCAGGGAGCCCCATGTGGGACTCGATCCTCGGTCTCCAGGATCAGGCCCTGGGCTGAAGGCAGGCGCTAAACTGCTGAGCTACCTGGGCTGCCCTGATTGGTTAATTAATTACTCAGATGAACCTGGATTCATACGTCGTCTTTCCACAGAATTCTCACTCTTTTTGTATCATCTTACTTTTTCTTAGACAATCTAAAGAATAAAATGAGGTGTCATATCTGAAAGTCACATAGCTGATTTTTGGGAGAATCTCTCTCTGTCCCCTCATTTTTAGGAATATGTTCTAGATACGGAATCATATCTCTCTGATGAAAAACAAATAGCATTTTCTGCTTTACACCTTAACATCTGTGACATACTTAAACTGCTTCATGTCACTGGGGGTCAAGTGGAACCACAACACAAATCCAATTATTTCTAGACAAGATAATCATTATTTAATCATCTTATGGGAACGAGGTTTAAAGACACAAGAACAGATGCAACTGAGAGTACAAAACAGTATAATAGCAACATCATGATTATCCTGTAGGGCCTTCACTAGCTCTCCATCAAAGAAAAGATTTACACTCCTAAAATAGAAGATATTAGAACACATCACTCTACCACATATTAAATATTAGAATCAAATCAGGACAGTAGTCAAAATAGCTTTGGTGTTCTGTAGATCTGTGATTACCTAACCTGTGAGAAAGAGCTAAATGACCTAGAATCTTACTTCTGCTATCACCTTAACACTATGACCTTGGAAAAAGCACATAATCTTCCTGAGCTGGTTTTCTCATCTATAAAATGATAACCCTACCACTTGCTGTGAGGGTTAAATCAATGTAGGTACTTGAAAGCACTGTGTAGGGACGCCACGGTAGCTCAGTGGTTGAGGGTCTGCCTTTGGCCCAGGGCGTGATCCTGGGGTCCCGGGATCAAGTCCCACATCGGGCTCCCTGCAAGGAGCCTGCTTCTTCCTCTGCCTGTGTCTCTGCCTCTGTGTGTGTGTCTCATGAATAAATAAATAAATAAATCTTTTTTTTTTTAAAAGCACCGTGTAAACTATGTAGCTCTCTAGTAATATAACATTGTATCATTACATACACACTTTAAAACATTTTTGTTTTGTTTTGTTTTTAGAAAACATCTACAGAGGAATAGGCCAGAAAAACTGATCAATGTTACCTCTCTCTGTGGTAAAGTGAAATGATGGCCTTGTGGTTGTTGAACAAAAAGGAAAGAGTTTATAACTTTCTTAAATGTGTAATTGTTGGGTTGTGTATTGGTAATTTAAAGAGACTTCTGGTCAAAGGCTGCAAATGGCAGACTCCAAATTATATGTGGTCTGCAAGCATGTTTTGTTTGGCTCAAGCATAATTTTTCAAAAGTAAACTGCTTCCCAACGTTTAAAAACAAAAAATTTTAACACAAGGTAATGAATTTCTATGTCCTCTTTCTAAAAATCAACTATTTGGCAGAAATTCCCTGGGAATTCCTACAAAGCAATAATACTTGAAGCTGCTTCTGCCATATTCTTTTGATGATGGGGTCTTCCCTCTACTGTTTGCTTCGCTCCCCACCTAGATCATTCCATTCAAGTAGTCTCTATAGGCATTTCAGTTTATAATATTTTTCAAGTAAATGTAAAACATTGGATTACTGTTCTGTAAATATCTAGGGCTCTTCCCATGTCCCCATGGATAGAATACATTTTCATACCTCACTGATTTGGAGTTTGAGCACAAGATTTACTTTGGTCAAAAACTATCAACTGATGTGACATGAGCAGAAGCCTTAAATGTGCTTGGATGTTTAGCCTGTCTCTGTTTATTCGCCATGAGAAGGGTTATTCCAGAAAGTTGTTGTCCTTTGTCTTGAGCCTTAGAGTGAGATACAAGAAGTGGAGCTAAGCCTGAAGCCTAAAGCCAAGGTCAAGTGACCAAGCCCAAGGCAGAGATGCTCTAGCCAACCTGAATTAAACAAACAAACAAAAACAAACAAATGCTTATTGCACTCAGCCAGTGAGTTTTAAGACAGTTTGTTATACAGCATTATTTTGTATTATTTTACTTGTGAGCAAGATAAGCCTACCATTCTCTTTCTTCAAATGCAAAAATAAAACATATCTTGTATGTATATGTGTGTGTGTGTGTGTGTGTGTGTGTGCATGCATGAGCATGCACAGGAATGTGTGTCCACCTGAGAACATCCACGATTTAAGAAATTTGAGCCAGTTATCACTGAAAAATAAATAGATTTTTAACTTACAACCAACGCCCTCTCAGGATGAGATTAATAAGCTTAAACCTTTTCTGACTCGTCTTGTTTCTTACACATTCCCTCTTAAATAGAAATTTTAGAATGCTTCCGACTCTTTCAAAGGAAGTCAACATTGAAACCCAGTGCTAGTTTTTATATTGCCTCATTTTTTTTGCAATTAATTCTAATATCATAGATAATTTTAAGTTAAAATAATAGCTATACTACCTATTCCAAAGGATGGGAAATCTTGGTTAACATAGATATAAATCATAAAGTTATTTGCATCTCTTCCTAATCCAACAGTTGCACTGTGATTTTATGTTTAAGTTTCCAAAATTATTAGAATGGAATTTGTCAATTGGATAAAAAGCAAAGTTTGTCAAATCTTTGGAAAGGCTTCTCATTACAAAGAAATATTTTGGAATAAATATACAAATGTAGCATTAAAAGATCCCAGTAATGAAGTGTTTCTATATTAGAATAAAACATGCTGTATTAAAATATACACCTAACTTTTTCAAATGAGCTACAATATGCACCATTAAACTTCCAGGAAACAGGAGCACACTGAAAATGCTTAGTTGACTGTAGTACATCCCAGATCTCTAAACCAATACCTAAAGCTTCCAGTTCCAACAGACAACACTTCAATCTCTAGGAACATAGAGGGTTATGAGTGTCTTTGAAATAATAAAATCAGAAGGATTAGCAGAAATCTACTGAGAGGCAGGAAAAAAGATCTATTTATATTTATATATAAATATATACAACATATACAACATATACAAATATAAAATATAAAATGCATACAGATATACTTTATTTTTTCTATATATATTTATAGAATTTTAAATATATATTAAATATATGTATATATTAAATATACATATATTTAAGAATTTTAATAATACTCTATTATTAAGATTTATTTTATTCATGTTTTTAAATATTATTTTTCTTTTTTAAAGATGTTATTTATTCATGAGAGACACACACACAGAGGTAGAAACATAAGTAGAGGAAGAAGCAGGCTCCCTGCGGGGAGCCTGATGCAGAACTCGATCCCAGGACCCTGGGATCATGACCTGAGCCAAAGGCAGATGCTCAACCATTGAACCACTCAGGCCTCCCTATTGATTTATTTGAGAGAGAGAGAGAGAGAGAGAGAGAGCAGGCATGTGAACAGGGGAAGTGGTAGAGGGAGAGGGGCAAGGGGAGAGGGAGAGAATCTCAAGGAGACACCTCTGCAGCTGAGCCTGATGCAGAGCTCCATCCCACGACCCTGAGATTATAACCTGAGCAGAAACCAAGAGTCAGAAGCTTAACCATCTAAGCCACCCAGGTGCTCCAATAATTTATTGGATAAAATAAAATACTTTATTATTTTTAATATTTTAATTGTTTTAAATGTTAAATATATTTTAATATTCTAAAGTATATATAAATGAAATATATATGTATGCATATATACATATATACACACACATATACATATAAAGAAAAAGTCATTTGGTAATAAACTGCAAACAAAATGGAGTCCAGAGAAAAATAACTCCAGATTTGGAAAATGAAACACCATAGAAAACATACTTTAAAATTGTGTAAATTGTGGCCTGTGAATATGAATATTAACAAGCACAATCTATAACAATTAAGACTAGGGTGATTTGTTTTTTAGGAATCAGAAGAAGAGAAGCACTTCAAGGTAGAAGAAATGAGCAACTAGAAATAATCTATGCAAGTCAAGGACTTCTTTACCATTCATTGTAACAAGTCTCTCTTCAGTTGGAAAAAGATGGGCTTGTTGGTGCAAGTCACAAGCCAAAAAATCATTAAAAAATATAAATAAAAGTTCTTCCTTCAAGAAATTTAGCTACTATTTGCTAAGAAATTATTGCAATAAATACCCAAAACTACTACAAATATGATGTAAACAGCAGCCTCTAGATTATTGCAGTGCCCAGACTGTAAAACCTGAGACAGCAACCTGGGTTGAATAAATTGCCACCAGTAGTCTTAAAATGTAGTACACCAGAAGGGCTCTGCTATTCCTCCCACAATTGATCTATACAAGTTTTGACAAAAGGAGGAAGAGGACACATAAAATGTAATTACATACTGTCTAGAGAAAGTATGCATTTTGTGCTACTTTGTAACCTTTACAATAGAAAAATAGAACAAGTCACCCTCTCATTTTTGGTGTCTGTGGTAGGTTTCAATAATATATACAGATTCTTTGCAGTTCCTGTCATGAATATGTGGACGAACTCCATCATTGAATCTAGGCTTGGACAAGTAATTTGGTTTGGTCTGTGGGGCAGCAGCAAATCTGACAGAATCAGGGACTTGAAATCAGAGGCTTGTGTACTGGGCCTTGTTCTCTTCCCGCTTGGATCCCGTTTGCTACAATGTGAATAAGCCTGGGCTAGCCCACTGGAGATGCAGGGATCAGATGGAGAGACCTCTGGATCCAAAGAATCATGAGATGTAAATATCTGTTTTTTAAGTCATTATATTATGGGATGGTTTGTTATGTAGCAGAAGGCAATTATTCCAATGTCTCAAGTAAGTAAAGGATTGTTGTAATGGTCTCTTATTGCAGTCAGATGCCTAATTAATAGAAGATCATTAATGTGTTCCTATTCTGAAGAAAGAATGCTAGCCTTCAACAGTGAAGCAGAAACCAGATGAAGAAATGACACTGACAGACATGGCTTGTGATGGCCAAAGTTCTGGTTCTCAGAAATAAATCTCCAGGTCAGAAGTGTCATTAGAAATTGCCGAAGAGAACACAGAGATTTCAGAAGGCTCCAGAGAGAAATGTGAGATAGCAGTTTGGGGATTTCCAGGCAGTACCAAGGATTAGACAACATCTCTGAATCTGTGAAATCCATGATGAGACAAAAGCATGCTTTACTGGGAGGAAAACAACTGGCAAATGAAGCACACAAAAGAAATATGCCATGATTCCCCCGGTTGTTTTCAAAGAGAGAAAGAAGAGTGATGTGATCTTTTTAGTGTCTCTCTTTTTGTCTCTTTTGTCTCTCCCTCTTGCTCCTGAATATTTTACTGGTTTCATGAAAGGATGTCAAAAACAAAAGTATGTGCATGTGTATTATACTTACTTTCCTTGGAAGTATAAAAAGTACAGAGATTTGTATTGTATAGATTGTCAGTGCAACATGAAAGGAATATTGGATGAAGTTGTGCCAAGGAGGAGTCTACCTGGCTACCTACCTACTACCCACACACATGGGCATAAATCTGTGATATATCTGTTTTGTCATATTTCTTCCTTATTTTTTAAACATGTTCACTGTGTTTCTTTCTTTCTTTCTTTTTTTTTTTTTTTTTGGTCTCATGAACTTTTGGTTTACTCCCTTTCACACAAGAAACACATACATATATGCAAACAGTATGTGAAGAATAATATAAGGCAGAATGAACTGAAAAATAAAAACCTTCCTTCCTACTGTAATCAGTTTGCCTACATCCTTCCAGTTTGTCTGAGCCATCTTCCATGCATTTATAAACCTACACAATACACTCTGCTATAATGAGGGTTTCTGTAATGCAAATTAGGGCACACATCATTGGGAAATAGATGAGTCATCAGTATAATGTGGAAGTCACATTGGTCCATATGTTGAGTTGTTGCAGACAAAAGGAGCCAGAAGAGTGGAAGTAGAATAGTAATTTGAACAGGAAGGAACAGAGCCCTTAGTTCGGTGTTTGAACTAGCAGGAGGAGCCCTTTCCTCTGCATTTAAAAAGAGAATAAGTATTAAAAGCTAGCAATTGTGAGGGAATCACTCTCCCAGAGAGAAGCACCTACCTGCCAGTGAGTGGTCAATTGTGCTGCAATGGAAGTCGAGAGTAAAAACCTATCAAGAGTGGAAGGCTATGTTAGATCAAGAAGCCAGCAAACATCTCTTTGAGGAGTGACATTTGAAAAGAAACCTAAAAGAAGTGAAAATGCAAGTCAGTGAAGATCTGGGGTGGGAGGAGATGGTTATTCCAGGCAAAGGGAACAGCAAGTGAAAGGCTCAAAATAAGGAACAAACATGGGGTCTTCAGGGAATTGCAGGAAGGTCAGCATGAATAGAGTGAACTGGGCAGAGAACAGAAGGAAAAAAACATTGGAGAGGGACACCTGGGTGGCTCAGTGGGTTGAGCATCTGACTCTTGATTACAGCTCAGGTCATGGTTTTAGGATCATGAGACTGAGTCCCACATTGGGCTCCATGCTTAGTGAGGAGTCTGCCTGGAATTCTCTTTCTCCCTCTGTCCCTTCTCCAGCTCCTTTCTCTCTCTCAAATAAATAAATAAATAAATAAATAAATAAATAAATAAATCTTAAAAAAATGACAGAAAAACATTGGAGAGATTAGCAGGGACTAAGCCTTAAAGGTCACTGTTGGCTGAGATGTGACATTTAGATTTTATTCAGAGGGTACTAGGAAACCGTTAAAAGTTTCTGAGCAAAAATTGATATAACATGTATTTTAAAAATCACTCTGGAGGCTGTGTTAGAAGCAAATACTGGGGAAAAGAGAGAAATTGGGGAACCTGTCAGTAGCTTAGAGGACTATGGATTTCAATGTGATTTTGAAAAATGAACACAGAACAAGCAAATATTCAAGTAACAGTCCACCGAATCAGGATTTGTTAATGATTCCGTGTGTCCGTCTTAACTAGACCGATATCACAGAAAAAATATGAACAAAATAGAGAACACAGAAAAACTTCAAAATGGAAGATAAATACTAGATTCTATCTAATTGGGTTGCAAGTTTAACAGGGGAAAATGGCAAATGATGCACATGCTATGATCTGCCTTCTCTTAATCGTACATTTCTTTCTGTGCAATGGAAGTAGGCTTGTTTCAACTGACTGACCACTTCTAGCCTCTCTTCCAGAGACAATTCTCCTGTATATTCCTCCTCAAACTACCAAAACAGAAGCACACATCTTGTTCTAAATCCCGGAATCTTCCCAATTACAACTGAAACTCTTTAATATGTTTCAGAAATTACATAAGTTTTACTAAAAATCTAGCCCAAATCAAATACAAATATGTTTATTTACCATTTTGATATTAATGAATTAGGGCATATTTCACAAGAGTACTATCATAACATATACATTTTTATTCCGACATTATAAAAGGAAACATTACTTCAAATGAATCAATTGGCCATAAGACTACATAGCCTTTGAATATACCAGCTTGTGTTTGTTTGTAACAACTGACCCAAATTCATTTTTCTCAGTGGGAATAATATGAACCATGTTGAGTAGAACCATGTTTGTCTTTGAGTAAATCAAAGACAAAACTTTGATTTTTATTTTTTAAGCAAGATTATTTGGATCTGATTTCTGTCAAAATTAAGCCAGTTCTCCACTTCATCTTATATACTTAGTCCTAGTCTAAGAATTTAGTTTTGAGTGTATCAAATATTTATTGTGAGTCCAGATAGGTCAATATACCAAAAGTCAAAGTTACAAAGAAGGACTCTGACCTAATCACAATCTGAGAACAGCTTCAAATGCCTTGTGAAATGTGTGTGTGTGTGAATGTATCTGTGTGCACTTCTTTCTCTCTGCATTTTGCCTTTGTCTCATGTCTTATATCATAAAATGACATGATACCACTTGATGGCAGACTTTGATGTTGCAAAGCTACTTCCCAATTCACATTCACTCGTCAGTGCTGATCTTGTTCAAAGTCAAAACCACCTCAGGTTAGTGCTACAGCTGAGAACAACCAGGATGGAATTCGGCAGAAAGCACTGAACTGTCACTGCCCTACAGGGGTCAAGATGCCTCCCACTTACTGAGATATGTCAGTGGTGCAAAGAGGGTCTCTGTGAAGTGTCAGTTATCAGGTAAAATTCACCAAAGACCAAAGCCAGAGCTAAGCAGCTAAACTATCTTGGCTTTTAATGAGGGAACCAAAAAGGAAATGGAATGGTTACAGTCTCCAAAAGGCAAATAAGACTGAAACTACCTTTCCTTTGATAATAATAAATTTATTTGCACCAAATGGTTATCTGAATTGAAAACAGCAAGACTCATATTCAATTAGGTATGTGTCTAGGTGTGTGTGGACATCTATGCACCTATACACATTTAGTACACACTCTTTAAAATAGACCATATACAGGGTACTGTTGTCATTGTAATTATTAAACACACCCCAAAGTTCAGATGGCAATGATCATTTAGTGTTCATGCATCACTGGATCATCTGAAGTTGATTAGCAGGTCAACCTGAGCAGCTCTGTCCCACACGTCCCTTGTGTTCCTCTTGGGACCAGCAAGCTAGCCAGAGCATGCCCTTCTCATAGCCATGAGAAGGTGCTAGAGGATAGGGAGATGAACCAGGGCCAATGAAAGCCTAGGCTAAGTGCTATTAGTACAATTTCACCTCTGCCCCATTGTATTGACCAAAGTATGTCCAATGGACAAACCAAAGATCAAAGGGGTGGAACGGGGAAATAGCCTCTGCTCCCTTACTGGGAGGAGCTCCAAAGACACATGGCAAAGAGTGTGGGTACAGGGAGATTATGCCATCTACCACAGACCACCTATTCATCTTTTAATCAAGAGAAACAAAAGTAGCATGGAGTCATAAAACATAGATTTGGGGACAGACAGACCCGAGTTCACATCCTTATTAGCCCTGGCCCTTGAGCAACCAACATTAACCTCACTTGTCCTTATTTTCCCCATGACCAAACTGGAAACAACCACCTTCGCCTTACAGGAATTCTGTGATTATTAAAAGTCGATACTCTATGAAGAGTAGTTAGTCCTTCATAATCTTCTAGGAGGCAATGACAAATTATCACTGTTACTGTTATTGCTGTAATACTATTGTATTTGTAATACTATTGTATTGTATTGTATTGTATTGAGTCATTGTCATTACTCAATCCTAGAAATAGCTGGGGCTTGTATTCTATCACATTTGGCTTACTCTATTTATTCCCCAAATTATGCTTCCAGATGTGAATCATGTCTCTCCTGTCCACAAGAGGAAACCCAACAGAACAAAATGAAAATTATAGACCCCGGGACCTGCATCATCCCTGGCCCACACAGGTCTTGAAAGGAGACTCTCTGTGAAGTGAACTGTGGTGATGAAGTAGAGAATTTTGAGGAGAGCTTTTATAAGTGAATTGAGAGAGGAAAATCAAAGATCTTCTCAAAGCCATTCACTAAGGAAAGGGAGTTGTTTTGCTTTTGGAGTCAGTTTCTTTTGAAATCATTTGGAATCTAATTTGGAAAGGAAGGATCAATGGTTGGATGGTTAGCTAGGGCTAGTACGTGTTCTGGCTGTGACTCTCTAGCTTTTGCTCTGTTGGATCTGCTTAGAAACATGGAATCATCATACAACACCTTACCCTCTCTCCTCATTTGCTTTGTTTCATCTTCAGATCCTGATGTTCTTCTGGCATTTTACCCCTAAGATGTGGATACACATGTTATGCATATTCTTGAGTCAGCTAAAATCAATGCAAATAAGCCTTTGTTTTTCACAGTTGAGCATAATTAAAGCTTTTTTAAATTTCTTGAACAATTAAAATAATCATTTTAATTTTCTCCTACAAGCTAAATCTACTCCTTTTTCACCGAAGTTGTATTTGAATAACAATTTATATAATTAAAAAAATTTTTCAGAAAAAACCTAACACTTTAATCTAAAAGATTATATATAATAACTTAATGTTATTGACTCTTGTTTCAGTATAAGCAAAAAGAGTCTTAAATTTCTTTCTAGGCTTCATTTAGACTGTTTTCTGAATTTGGCTTCTTTATTTTCTCTTTTTATTCTCTTCTTGAGTTATTTTAATATTTTAATTTCCAAATCTTTTATTTCTCCATTATTGAATTATAATTGCAAGAATGATGCCTTCTTTTTTTAAATTTGTTTTGATTGAAGTTCGATTTGCCAACATATAGTATAACACCCAGTGCTCATACCATCAAGTGCCCTCATCAGTGTCCATCACCCAGTTACCTCAACCCCTCACCATCTCCTCTTTGGCAACCCTTTGTTCATTTCTCAGAGTTAGGAGTCTCTCATAGTTAGTCTCCCTCTCTAATATTTCCCACTCAGTTCCCCTCCTTTCCCTTATAATCCCTTTCACTATTTCTTATATTCCATGTATGAGTGAAACCATGATTATTGTCCTTCTCTGATTGTCTTATTTCACTCAGCATAATACCCTCCAGTTCCAGCCACATCAAAGCAAATGGTGGGTATTCGTTCTTTCTAATGGCTGAGTAATATTCCATTGTATATATAGACCACATCTTCTTTATCCATTCATCTGTCAAAGGACATCATAGCTCCTTCCACAGTTTGGCTATTGTGGACATTGCTGCTAGAAACATTGTGGTGCATGTGTCCCAGCATTTCACTACATCTGTAATCTTTGGGGTAAATACCCAGTAGTGCAATTGCTGGGTCGTGGGGTAGCTCTATTTTTAACTCTTTGAGGAACCTCCACACTGTTCTCCAGAGTGGCTGCACCAGTTCACATTCCCAAAAATAATGCAAGAGGGTTCCCCCTTCTCCGCATCCTCTCCAACATTTGTTGTTTCCTGTCTTGTTAATTTTCCCCATTCTCACTGGTGTGAGGTGGTATCTCATTGTGGTTTTGATTTGTATTTCCCTGGTGGCAAGTGATGCAGAGCATTTTCTCATGTACTTGGTGGCCACATGTATGTCTTCTTTGGTGAAATTTCTGTTCATATCTTTTGCCCATTTCATAATTGGATTGTTTGTTTCTTTGGTGTTGAGTTTAATAAGTTCTTTATAGATCTTGGATACTAGCCCTTTATCTGATATGTCATTTGCAAATATCTTCTCCCATTCTGTAGGTTGTCTTTTAGTTTTGTGGACTGTTTCTTTTGCTGTGCAGAAGCTTTTTATTTTAAGTCCCAATAGTTCATTTTTGCTTTTGTTTCCCTTGCCTTCATAGATGTATTTTGTAAGAAATTTCTGTGGCCAAGTTCAAAAAGGTTGCTGCCTGTGTTCTCCTCTAGGATTTTGATGGATTCTTGTCTCACATTTAGATCTTTCATCCATTTTGAGTGTATCTTTGTGTATGGTGCAAGAGAGTGGTCTAGTTTCATTCTTCTGCATGTGGCTGTCCAATTTTCCCAGCACCATTTATCGAAGAGACTATCCTTTTGCCAGTGGATAGTCTTTCCTACTTTGTCAAATATTAGTTGACCATAGAATTGAGTTCCCATTTTTGGGTTCTCTATTTTGTTTCATTGATCTATGTGTCTGTTTTTGTGCCAGTACCATACTGTCTTGTTGATCACAGCTTTGTAACACAGCTTGAAATCTGGCATTGTGATGCCCCCGGCTCTGGTTTTCTTTTTCAATATTCCTCTGGCTATTTGGGGTCTTTTCTAATTCCACACAAAGTTAAGATTATTGGTAATTTGTGGTTTTCCAGAAATGCATCCATTTCTTCTACATTGCCTAATTTGTTGGCATATAGCTGCTCATAATACGTTTTAAAAATCACTTGTATTTCCCAGGTATTGGTTGTGATTTCTCCCTTTTCATTTGTGATTTTATTAGTTGAGTCTTTTTTCTTTTTAATAAGGCTGGCTAGGGTTTTATCTATCTTATTAATTCTTTCAAAGAACCAACTCCTGGTTTTGTTGATCTGTTCTACAGTTCTTTTAGACTCTATTTCATTGAGTTCTACTCGAATCTTTAGTAACTCTCTTCTGCTTGGTGTAGGTTTTACTTGCTGTTCTTTCTTTAATTCCTTTAGGTGCGAGGTTAACTTGTGGATTTGAGGGTTTTTTTTTTCTCCAATTTTTTGAGGGAGGCTTGCATTGCAATGTATTTCCCTCTTAAGACCACTTTTGCTGTATCCCAAAGATTTTGAATGGTTGTATCTTTATTTTCATTAGTTTCCATGAATCTTTTTAATTCTTCTCTAATTTCCTGGTTGACCCATTCATCTTTTAGTAGGATGCTCTTTAACCTCCATGTGTTTAAGTTTCTTCCAAATTTCTTAAATTTCTTCCTGTGATTTAGTTCTAGTGTCAAAGCATTATGGTCTGAAAATAGTCAGGGGACAATCCCAATCTTTTGGTGTTGGTTGAGACTTGATTTGTGACCCAGTATGTGGTATATTCTGAAGAAAGTTCCATGTGCATTTGAGAAGAATGTTTATTCAGTTGCATTCAGACGGAAAGTTCTGTATATATCTGTGAAATCTATTGGTCTAGTGTGTCATTTAAGGCCCTTGTTTCTTTGGTCATTTGCAGAAAGTGCCGTGTTGAAGTCTCCTATTATTATTAGCATATTATTATATAAGTATGTCTTAACTTTGGTTATTAATTGATTGATATACTTGGCAGCTCCCACATTAGGGGCATAAATATATATGATTGTTAGGTCTTCTTGTTGGATAGACCCTTTAAGTATGATATAGTATCCCTCTTCATCTCTTACTACAGTCTTTGCTATAAACTCTACCCCAGTTTTCTTTTCAGGACCATTTTAATGGTAAATGGTTATCCATCCCTTTATTTTCAGGCTGGAGGTGCCCTTAGGTCTAAAATGAGTCTCTTGTAGACAGCATATAGATGGGTCTTGCTTTTTTTATCCAGTCCAATACCCTGCATCTTTTGATGGGATCATTTAGCCCATTCATGTTCAGAGTAACTATTAAAAGATATGAATCTAGTGTCATTGTAATACCTATTCAGTCCCTGTTTTTGTGGATTATTTCTTTGAACTTCCTCTTTCTTTTACAGGGTCCCCTTGATATTTCTTGCAGAGCTGGTTTGGTGGTCACATATTCTTTCAGTTACTGCCTATCCTGGAAGCTCTTTATCTTTCCTTCTATTCTGACTGAGAGCCTTGCTGAATAAAGTATTCTTGGCTTCATGTTCTTCTCATTTAGGACCCTGACTATATCCTGCCATCCCTTTCTGGCCTGCCAGGTCTCTGTGGAGAGGTCTGCTGTTAATCTAGTGTTTCTCTCCATTTAGGTTAAGAATCTCTTGTCTATTGCTGCTTTAAGAATTTTCTCTTTATCTTTGGAATTTGCAAGTTTCACTAATAAATGTCGAGGTGTTGAACAGTTTTTATTGATTTTTGCAGGGGTCCTCTGTATCTTGTGGATCTGAATGCTTGTTTCCTTCCCCAGATTTGGGAAGTTCTCAGCTATGATTTGTTCAAATATACTTTGTGGTCCTCTCTCTCTCTCTCAGCCTCTTCTGGAATACCAATTAGACGTATATTCTTTCTTCTCAAGCTATCATTTATTTCTCCCAGCCTTTCTTCATGGTCTCTTAATTGGTTTTCTCTTTTTCCTCAGCTTCCTTACTTACCATCAACTTGTCTTCTATGTCAATCACTCTCTCTTCCATCTCATTAACCCCAGCAGCTAGAGCATCTAGTTTGGATTGCAGCTCATTTAATCTATTTTTAATTTTGGCCTAGATTAGATCTCAATTCTGCAGTAACAAAGTCTCTAAAGTCCTTTATGCTTTTTTCCAGAGCCACCAGTAGCTTTATAATTGTACTTCTGAATTGAATTTCTGACATTGTATTGAAATCAAAATTCTGCAACTCTGTAGCCGAGAGCACTGTTTCCGGTTCTTTCTTTTGTGGTGAACTCTTCCTTCTAGTCATTTCGTCCAGTGGAGGGTGGCTGTATGAGCAGGCTGAGTCAAAAAATATCAACCATGACCTAAGTAAAATACACCCTAGATGAATTCAAAGAGATCAGAGACCAGAAAAATAAAAGAAAAAGAAGAGCAGAACAAAATAAAACAAAAGGACTACTAAAGTGAAAAACAAATTTTAAAACAAAGTAGTAAAAACAAAAAGCCAAAAACCAAAAACAAAGAAGAAAAAAGAAAAAGAAAAAAGGAAAGAAAAGAGGAAAAAGAGAAGAAAAAAGAGGAGGATGGTAGTGTGAGGAAGTGGTAGTGGATAGAGAATGTAGTCTCTCTGAAGGGTCCTAGAGTGTGATCCTCTTGGTCTGGGTGTATTTTGTTCTGTAAGTTAGAAGGTGTTCAATCTCAAATTTATATAAACCAGCAATACTTATATGAAGACCCAATACTGATCACAAAAACAAGATAAAAGAAGGGCAGAATGGGAAGAAAGAGAGAATATAACCTCACAGAATGAACCAACATGGGGTTCCACTTGGTTCTGGGTGTATGCTGCTAGTGTTTTAGAAGGTATTAACTTACACCATTGTAGAACAAAACAAGCAGAAAAAAAAAAAAAAAAACCCAAAACAAAGACCCATATCTCGTATATCTACCAAAATTAAATTGAAATTAAATTGAATATTTTGAAGGGAATTCAGAAGTGAAAAATAGATCTAAGACATGTAATTATAGAAATATGAAAGTCAAAAAGGAAAAAAAAACTTTAAAATGAGCTGGTAAAATATTGTAGTTAAGGTGGGAAAAGAGAAAAAATATTGGAAATATTTAATCTGTTATAAAAACAAGTCATAATGGAAAAAGAAAAAAAAAAAAAGGAAAAAAAGGACCTTCTACTTCTATATACTATTTTCTCTCAGTCCTGGAGCTTTCCAGCACTGCGTAGTCAGTAGACTTGCTCTTCCCTTGTTCTTCCAGTTGGTCTTCTGGGGGAGGGGCCTGCTGTGCACCAGGCGGAGGTGTGTGCACCTGGGCGGAGATGCCCCACCCCCTGCCAGGTGCTGGGCTCAGTGTGAGCTGTTTACCCTGTGAGGCCTTTGTCCCCTCGAGGCCTTGCCTCTCCCAGGCACAAGGTGAAACGAGGAAACACAACAATGGTGGTGGCCAGATTTCCAACCCTGGAGTCGAGCTCCCTGTGTAAGTACCGCAGTCTCCCAGTCCGCACTGGCCTAGATGCTCCTGGGGGCCCGCGCAGCTACACTGGTGTGCACGGCTTGTGGTGCACCCAGCGGCAGGACAGTTCTTGCTGTCCCGCGCCGTCCCCGCCTGGCCCAGGGGAAGGCAGGATCGCTGGCTTTGCCCGGGGACCCTGGGATCCAGACCGAGAGGACCCACACTCCTGGGGACCACCTCTCCTGAAGGGAACCGGCTCAGCCACCTCCGCCTGGAGCCGCCCGCCTAACCCACGGGCTTCCCCCAAATGCCCTGGAGGGCAGCGGCTCTCCGGCCCTTTACCAATATTGGACGGCAGCGTGCGGTGGGCTCCCCCGCTCCCCGGCCCCTCCTCTTACAGTGACTCGGGGCGCCGGGAGGCTTCACTGCCCCTCCTGCAATTCTGCGCGATTTCCCTGCTAAGCACTTTTCTGTCAAGGAAAACTTCGCCGCGGATTTTTAAAGTTCCTGTTTCTCCAGGGTCGGGCTTTTGCCGCTCTTTTGTAGCCTGGATACTCACGGTTCCCCTTCTCTGCTTTATTCTTTTTTATTTTTATTTTTTGCCTTCCTACCTTGTTAGAAGCAAAAACCTTTCTCTCTAGCGTGCTTCTAAGCACTCTCTCTCGAATGCTTCTCTCTGAAGCCTTCCAGCTGTTCTCTCTTTATATCTCAGGTCGAGTTCATAGGTGTTCAGGATGTTTTGAAAGTTATCCAGGGGGATCCCTGGGTGGCGCAGTGGTTTAGCGCCTGCCTTTGGCCCAGGGCGCGATCCTGGAGACCCGGGATCGAATCCCACGTCAGGCTCCCGGTGCATGGAGCCTGCTTCTCCCTCTGCCTGTGTCTCTGCCTCTCTCTCTCTCTCTGTGACTATCATAAATAAATAAAATAAAAAAAAAATTAAAAAAAAATTTAAGAAAGTTATCCAGGTAAGTTGGTGCGACCAGGTGAGGTGAGGACCCCTACTCTTCCGCCATCGTGCCCCACCCTCCCAAGAACGGTCCCTTCTTAATCTTGGTGTCTGGGTCTGTTGAACTAATAGCTGAAAATCAGTGTGCAGAGGTTTTCCAGGCATTTTGGCTGGAAGGCAATCCTGTGTGTGTGTGTCTTATGTAAAAGCATAAAATGCTACTTTTGACTCCTCTTCCCTCTCCTGAGGAGCCCTCCCAGCCCCTCTTCCCGCACTCAGCCTCCAGAAATCGGTGGCCTGTTCTGTAGCTGGAAGCCTGTTCATGGGAGTGAGGTCAGATGCTTGGGGTCTCCTTTCAAGGCCTTGTTTTTCATGACTCATGACCAAGATGAGATCTGGGGCTGCTTTCTGTGATCCTAGAAAGGCTTCCAGCCATGACCACTGGGCTGGAAGAGCAGGGTGCTTACAGAACATCCCTTTTTCAGAGGTTTGGAAGCTGCACTTCCAAACATAGCAGAGCCCTTCCGCCCAGTAATTCCAGCCCAGCTGGGAAAGCCCACCTGGCTCTTTTGAGGCATTCACTTTGAGTAAGTAGCTGAGAGGCAGCAGAGATACCTTCCAGGAATTGGCAGCTGCTGCCCCGACTTTGGTTTTTCTAGCTTTGGTGAGCAGCTCTGGGTCTTTTGCGCAAAGCCCAGACACTCCTGAGGATGATTCAATGAAAAAAATCAGCTAGGACCGCCCCCCCTCAGTTCTTTGTTGATGCCATATGTGACCCACCATGCACTACAGGAGGAAGCTCTGCCATAAGCTTATGGGTTTGGTCTTTGTAGAGCACCGGCTCACTAGTCTCTGAAAGGAAGAGTGGTTCTGGTCTCTGCTTGTACTTTGAGCACAATATTGTTGTGATTATTTGCACTTCTCTAAGCTTTACTCGGCAAAAACCTCAGTAGGCCTCTTGGGGATGCAGCTTTTCTTTAAAGCAAGAATTGTAGCATTTTCCTAATATAAATGCACATATAGGTTTTGTAATACAAAACTCCTGCAGGCATTCATTGATGTTTCCCTTCTGGCCTAAACTGCTGGGTGTGACTAGTTTAAAAGCTGTCAAAATGACATAAAACAGTTATTAAAACCAAAGGTTGCCTCACTGCCAGAGGGCAATATTGTTCCATAAATAGTCTGCATTGCAGCATTGCTTAGAGCAAGACTGAGCCATCAAACCTAAGGGCAGAAGGCATTTTAAACACAGTAAAGTGCAATCATATGTAAAGTCCCCCACATAAGTAAATGGCAACTTTTTTTTTTTTTCTTTTTTCTTTTTTTTTTTTGCAGCAGCCATTTGGGCAGTAGGTACAAGTGAAACATAGGTATTTTCAGTATCTATTTGAGCACCTAAGTGAACATGTAATTGCGCAATGAGCCTTTCACAGCAACTCAATTAAACATGTAAATTATTGTCAAATGTTCCCAGCAGCCACAGAACATTTTCAGTGTCCAATGTCATTATCCTCTATCAGGCATTTGTGTGTCACAGTACACATTTCTGTAATTAAATAGTAATTATTTTTATTTCCAGTCTCATTAGTAATATTTAAAATCGGAAGTACTATATTGTCTTTCTTCTTTTTGGCTTAGATTCATTATATATTTAATGGAACCATACTTGATGGAATCACTGGGTTCCCTCAGCCATTTCTCTTAGTATCTTTGTCTTTGGAAAGGTAGGAAGACTATGGAGTCTTAAAAATAGAATCACATGGATGCATTAGCCTGAAATGTCTTTTTGGGGTACTCCCCCATGGCATACACTTGGAAACGGGCTGCTGGTAGTTTACATAGAGTATTATCAATCTTAAGAAATTAATATCCAACAAGTATTTGCTCACAGTATTTTCTAAGCAACTGTCTATTCTAAGAAACAGGTGGTAATTTATGACATTGCTTATAAAAAGATGAATGGAAAAGCCCAAGTATTTTGAGGTCCTTTGTATGTGTAGGTTGGGAAGGACTAGAGATGAGAAGTCAGGACCTCATTATGGGGGTATTACCCAGCATGGATGGTAGAATTGACATCACTGGTCAGGTTTCAAAACTTCCAAGGTAATTTATGTAATGAAATATCATAAAATAGTAGGGATAAGAAAAAGGATATTCTATGATATGGGGCAGTATTATTGCCAGCATCCTATGGGTATCTTCTGGGCAGGAACATAAGCCCAACAGAACCAGAAGAAACTGCCCTATTTTAGTTTTACTGATTTAACCAAATGAGATGGAGCTGAAACAGTTGATTCAACTTGTCTACTTTGGTCTTCCTTATACTGAAAAATAACTATGACTGTTCATCCTACTTTAACTGCTTACTCTCATGCTACAGAAGTTCTGAAGATGTGAAATATACAAATTCCATAGGGTGTTATTTTATTGTTTTGTTTTGGTTTTACTTTCAAAAAAATTATGCAAAGGGATGTGTTCTGAAGTTCCAAATGATTTCAAAAATCAAAACAATCCAATCAATTTCTCAGTAATTGGCTTTAAAGAAACTGAGACAAGAGCAATGCAAACAAAGTGCTTTTAAATAAATCATAATTACCCATGCAAATGTCTCCAATAATTTGAGGGTTTAATCAGATGACTAACAATTTGGAAGCCCTCTTCCATTTGGTGATGTGACAGGCAGCAGGAATGCAGAGAAAGCAGTCTGGTAAGGACAATCTGAGATGTGAGGAAGGCAGCTAGATTAACATCTGAATTTATCCAAACTTGGGAAAATCTCATACTGGAAAGTTGTTTCTGCATTCGTCTTATTAGTAAAGATATGCATATATGTTCAACCTTTCCAACTTGTTCAGTTAAGCCTTTGAATTGATCTGGAACATTGCAGATTTTCTTTTCCCCTTCAGATGATAAAAGCATTTTTGCGTGCAACAAGGAGCAGGTGTTGGTTATTCAAATTTGGAATATACAACCAGCTTCCCATCCTGCCCACACCCCCACCCCCACCCACACACCCCCACTTTCATGTGTGTATACTGTCTTCTCTTACCACCCAATCCTTCTACTTTCTAATTACAGAAAATCCTTTAAAGAGGCACACTTGTGCAGCTCTAGATGCTGCAACCTTTAACAATGTTATTTTACTCCTATTTGGGGTGGGGGGGGGTTGAAAATCAATATGGTATGTGACTTCCTTGCAGTATTTTTTTTCTGAAACCAAGAAGCAAAGTACTCCACTTAGTGTAGTTTTAATTAAACTGAATACATTATAAAACACTCTCCTAATTTGCTTTGCCTAGAAAATGTTTTTTAAAGTGTTACAAATCAATCAACTAATTGAGCTATGTAGTAGGAAATGCAGATGGCATCTCTCGTTACTCCGTGTTTTCACTCTGCCAACCAAGTGCCTCTTCAAAGACAGGATTTGCATTGGGGCTGGCAATTTGCAGCCATGGCACCAACATGGTTGTGGTGCTAACGGTTAACAAGGTATAACAACACAAAATGCTCTGAGGGAAGAGATGGGATGTGGAGGTGTTGGCAAGGGGACAGGGGTAGCACAGTCAGGATGGCTCCTTGTAGTCCCAGCTCCCACCTATTCTGTATTGGATCAGGGGTAGTTGGTTTTATTTGCCAGTTCAGAGTGGTTTAACAGGGAATAGGTTCATATCTACTTTGGGGATGTATTTTTTCCCACAAATCTAACATGGGGAGGTGTTGGGGTTAGTTTCCTGTGCCCTTTCAGTGAGACACTCTGTCTGGTGTTGGAATAATGTGCTGACTGAAGGCCAAGGTGACATCTTTGCTTTTGAAGGGCTTTCCTTTTGCAAGTATTTACCTTAGGCACAATGTTGGGTGTATAGTATTCAAATACAAAAATAAAGTGTCTCTACTCTCAAGGTTCTTCCAATTGAATCGGAAACAGATAAGCCAATGGCCACTGTACAATTTTGTATGTTATCTGGGAAAGTATGTCTGAGAAAAACACAGGCAAAGAATTTAATTTTTCTTGGGAGAGTTTTGAATCATTTAAAGAGGAATCAGGAGGTAGAGTATATTGGGATATAAAGGCAATGGACTTTTGATGAGAGAGAAAATTGAGCACACTCTGAAGTGTAAAGTCTCAATTTTGGTAGCTACTGAACCAGCATCTCCCTCCAGTTCATGTTCTGACTTCTCTTCAATCCTGAATTACAAAATTATCCTCCCTGTCACATTTGAGGGTGTTGTTACAGTTTAAAGCACTGCTCTGTGCTGCACTTAAGACTGTTGTTATGTTAAATGTATCATGGGAAATTCTGATGACTCAGCAGCTATATGCTCACATGCTTTAAAAACACCACCTAAGATTTCACCAGAACCTAACTAGTTTCCTGGAGCTGCCTTAAGGCATCTCTAAGGTATTCCAAATCCTGAGGCTCAAAGGTTAAAAGTTGTAAGGAAAAGGTAAAAAAGGAAAAAGTAAAATTGGGGGGTATCTGGCTGGCTCAGTCAGTTAAAGCAAACCGCTCTTGATCTCGGGGGTAGAGATTGTGACTCAACTCAGGGTTGTAAGTTTGAGACCCACTCTGGGTGTACAGATTACTTAAAAGTAAAATCTTTAGGGGGCACTGGGTGGCTCAGTCGGTTAAGCATCTGTCCTCAGTTCAGGTTATGATTTCGGGGTCCTTGGATTTTGCTCCCATTAAGCTCCTTGCTTAGCGGGCAGTCTGCTTTTCCCTCTGCTCCCTTCCTCCCTGCTTGTATTCACTCTCTCTCTATCTCTCTCTCAAATAAATAAAATCTTTAAAAAAAGTAAAACTGGGAGGAATAACCTTTAACATTGCTAATGCTCTTATTCAGCCAATTGATGTATGCTTTCTTTAAATTTTAAATGGGCTTCCCATTTCTGGGAAAGATTCTTCAAATATTGATAATCTGATAGTTTTAATTTAAACATAGATACATATAAAGGCTAAGAAGCTTTGAAGTACTGAGTTACATTTCATAAACAGCTGTTTCTTTGGGCTCTAGTTCAGTGGTTTTTAAAATGTGGTCCCCAACCACAGCATCAGTATCCCATGGTAACTTGTTAGACATGCAAATTCTTCAGCTCCTCTGTCCTGTTATATCAGAAACTCTGGGATTGGGCCTAAAAATCTTGTTTGAAGAAGCCCTCCAGGTGATTCTAATGTAGGCTAACTTTGAAAACCAATTCTTTAGTGTATACATAATGCCTGATGCATCAACATGTCTATTGAGTTCTATTTAGACATGCTAACAAGAGATTGAACACATTATTTCTACTCAAATTAGATTAAGTTGCTTACAAAATGCTAATGAACCAATTTAATTTTTTTTTCTGAAGAGGTTATGACTTGTGGCTACATGTAAAAAGAAAAATAAAAGAGAAACAATGAAACTAATTAGCTGAGAGTCATGTAGAGGAAAGCTCATGGCTGACTATTTCACTATTTGATAAGTAATATTTTGCATTTAAACACTGACTACAAATTATAGCTACAGCACTATGATAGGTATAATAATTTGCTATCTACCATTAATTCCATATGTTAAGAATAACAACAATTATTAGGTTATTCATATCTTTTCTTACACATTTCTACCTACTTTATCATATTTTGGGAGAGAGATATTAAAATAATCCACAATGATTGTGGGTTTGTCATTTTCTACTTTAAATATTTTAAATTCAGGGGTCTTTGTTTGGCTCAGTTAGTTAAGCATCTGCCTTCAGCTCAGGTCATGATCTTGGAGTCCCAAGATCAAGCCCCATGTTGGGGTCCCCACTCAGCAGGGAATCTGCTTCTCTCTGTCTCTCTCTCTCTCTCAGCCCCTTTTCCCTATCTCTCACTTACTCTCTCTTTCTCAAATACATAAATAAAATCTTCAAAAAAAATTTAAATTCAAGTTGTTAGGTACATGGAGGTTTTTGCTTAATGGAATAAGTTTATAAATAGTTTATAAACTATTGTCATCCCACAGGAAATGCTTCAAGATCCACACATAGTCAATATCACTTGCTTTGCAAATGTATTATTTCCCATGTATAAAGAATGTATATGTAAGAGTGAGCACACACAAACACACACACATACTCCATCACCCATCTTACTCTCAGAGCTCATCCTCCCACATTTAAGGTTGGCTCAACACATTCTGAGGGTACAACATGGACAATGTAGTTAAATAGGAACAATTGTGAGAGAAACGTGGCTTTGCTGAGATGCTGTTGTTGAGATGAGCTTCCTAAGTCCTAGAACCAAAAAATACATAAGAAATCCAGGCAAAATGGAATACCCACTGCAGTGGAGTAGCTTAAAGTTTAATGCAATTAGTGACATTTGAATTTGTTTTAGCTCAGAAAAAAAAAAAAAAATTGTTCATTCCAGAGGAACCATGCAATGAAAAAGAACACATTGCATCAGTGAGCACTTCACTCACCTTCAAAGTCATACCTTTGATAGAAAAATTGATAACATTGGTCAGGATATGTAACTGAACTATACACACTGGAATAGAAATCCATATATGTGTTTCTGTGTTTTGTGTTGTGGGTGGATGAAGGGGTATCATGGTTGTGGTTACTGTGATCCTTCACCTGTTGCTCCCTCAAGATAAATCAAAGCTAAAGGGAAGCATATTTGTCCTGACAGCAGCAGGGTTTTTACATTTTTTTTTTCTCAAACTGATCATGGGGACAACACTATGGACTTAACTTTTCTCCTTATCATCTCCAAACCTGAAAAATACTGAAACAGCTGTGGTCACGTAGTTGAAAGGATTCCTTCTACCATGGTACATTTTCCTTGGGTTGAAAGTACTACTAAATAGACCCATAATCCAAGCTGTTTTGGATTCATCCTTGAGAAAGATATCTTGACTAGAAGAAAGTGCTTAATAATAGAGATGAAGTATACCCATCCTTTTCATAAGAAGGAAATCATCACTTCCCTAAACTTTAGTATCTAGTCTATGCCTGCTTGGGAAGCAGTGCATTCCTACAGCTCTTTGAAGGAAGGTCTGCCATCTTGGACATCAACAAGGTGTAAGAGTTGTTCTGGATTAGATATTTTGCAAAGATTTTTATAAACTGTAAAGTGCTGATGCAAATATTAAATATCTCTATTTATATCCCTTGGTTGTTTGTAAGCAACTAGATGAGAAAGCCTAAGCTGAATAATTATACTCCAGGTTAAAGATGACACCTTGAGCTCCAAGACCATGGAAATTCATGAGACCTCAATGTGACTTCAGCTTCTCTATTGCGAGTGAAAAGGAAATGGAAATGGAAGACGTGCATATTGGTATGATGTGCTGCTTCCACAGCACATTAGATGTATATCAACCGGACAAAACTCTCACATAAACATACAACACAAAGAGAAGAGGCTATCTAGATAAGACGAGCTGTAATTCCCACCTCCCATTCCTCCCCATGTATAACATGTCCCCCTTCTCATGTACAGACCTTCAGAATACCTGGAAATAATTTCTAGGCAAAGAAATAAGATGCTTCTACAGTGTATTTGTTCCTTATGTGGAGTCTCCAAAAATACAGTTTTCCATCACATTGTAGAAATTTATGTTCAAGGACTATAACTACCTGCCAAATGGGCAATTCCTAAAAACAACATTATGACATTCTGAGAATGATAAAAGTAATATAAGAAATAAAAAACTAGACACAAGAAGCATTTCTTGTTTGGTCCTCAAAAATAGATAGTTTTGAGTTAACTAAGTTCTCAAAACCTTGAAAATCATAACAATGTTACCATTAAATAAACAAATGATTTATAGCCTTGAAGAGTCGAGAGCCTAGTTTTTAGCTACTCAGTGTTATTTTCCCTGCTTCTTTCAAATATGAATATACCATATATTATGACAAAGCAACAAAAACCTTACTTTTACTGTGGGAAAACATTAGTACCTTAATTACACTATTGCTTGAATTTAATAAAATGCTCTAGATGTAATCATCCCTCAAATTATGGAAAGAACACTTTAAACTCATGTCAGAAGTAACAGCTGATCCTTTTTCCCCTCTAGAGCAAAATTTGGCCTTAAGAGAAAGTTTATGTTCTCAGGAAGGAAAGGAATTAGCCAAGTTCAGGATTAATGTCTTCCAGAAATGCAGGAGCTGATAAATGAATAGAGTTCTAAAAATGGCAGATATCAATTAAAAAAATCAATGTCATAAAAAGCTCTAACTCCTTAATTCCTCTAATAGTTCACTTATTTCTTTAATTCAACAAATATCCATTAAGCATCTATATTGTGACAAGTAATGTTCTAAACTTTAGAGATAGAAACTCATATTCTATTTAGGATAACATAGAAACTAAACAATTAAACAAGTAATAAAACAATATAATTTCAAATAGTAACAAGTACTATGGAGAAAATAGAAAAGGCTATTGTCATAGTGAATAATTCAGTAAGACTCCTTGCATGTGTTCATTCAATATTGTTTTATATTATTTCATGGCAAAGCAATAGCACTAAATAAAATGAAAAAAATTAATAAGCACTTATTTGGTACTAGGCAATGGGACTATACAAACAACTTAAGATGCACCATTGCCTTCAAGGAAGCAGGATGTTAACACAGACAAGTTATTAATTCAAAAGTTAATTAACAGTTCAGGAGTACCTATAGATGCTACAAATACACAGGCATAATAACATAATAGCTATTAAGAATATGCTAAATTTTGTAATATTGCAGGGGTGAAAAAGACCCAAAATACCCAATGTGTTTTAGAGTGTTTATTATTTAGTTTAATCTTTTTCATAGGAAATGCAGAATTAAAATTTATGTAAATTCAAAAAGAGATAAAAACTAAGCTATATAATAGCTCAGGGATTCATATATAGATAGTAAAATCATAAAGGGAATGGGGTTAGCTCAGTTAGAGAGGAAGGGGGCTGTCAATTGGACAGAACACATGGGATCTTCTTGGGTATTGGCAATATTATAGTTCTTCTCCTTGAGAATTTTTACATAGGAGTTCATTTTAGAACTACTTGTCAAAGTACAAATTTGACATTTCTCCATGTATGTGATTTTTTGTGTGGTATTTCATAACTGAAATAATTAAGAGTATAGAAAGAATAAGAAAATGGGAGACAGAAGAGTAAGGAAGGAGGGGAAACAGGATAAAGTAGCTATACTATGTGAGTTCAGAAATGGAAGCAATTAAAATGACCATGCTAAAAGGGAACACTGTATTGGGATGGATTTTGAGCTGAACCATAAAGTGTGACTAGATTTGCTCAAACAGAAATGCAGGTAGGGACATTCCAAGCAATGGAAAGACTATGTACAGGTGCCTGGAGGTAGGAAGGCTCAAGGATGTTTCAATGATCAGAAATTAAATTAATCAATGTTAATAGAAGTGCCCAAATGGAGAACCCTTCAAGGGCATCATTAAAGATGATAACATATGGGGCTCCTGAACTCCCCTCCTCCCATGGACACAGAGAATAAATGGGTACACATGGAACAATTCTCTAAAAGAAATTCAGGAAGTATCTGGGTGACTCTGACACATCAGGCATGTGAAAAAGGGCCCACAATGGAATGGTTAGGAAAGGCTGAGACATACTCTTATCATAAACCCCACTTCTGGCATAATGCCATACAATCAGGAGGGAACCTCCAATTCCCAGCTTCTCCCTGAAGAGGGAAGGGTTTAGACCCAATATCTAGTGCCCCAACTTTTAAGACTCCTACCTGAGGGATGGGTCTTCCCAACACCTGGCTTTGGAAGTCAGCAATGTTTACATGTATGAGACCCACAAGACTATAGCAGAGAAAGAAGCAGTCATTAAAGGGCCTGAAAATTCATTGCAGCTATTACTCCATGGCTTAACATAGAGAGGGAAGGCAAAATTTGCCCATTTCCCTGTCTTGCTCTGAAAGGTGGGGTATACTTTCATATGTTAGAAGCTGCTTCCTGAGGATCAGTCTTTTAATTTAACATGGTCCAGCAGACACCTCCTGTAACCTCTCCCTCCTGCTTGCTCCAAGTTGCACATATCTTCCTGGGAAGAGGTTGTATATTTGTCTGCTCCCAACTTTTACAGCAGCTTCCCAAAGAATGTGTCCCCAGAATGCCTGGCTCTGATAGCTGATGGGGCTTCCATTCATGAATCTCATTGTACTGTCTCAAACTAATAAGTGTTCTTAACCCACTATACCACCATGGCTTAGCATAGAGGGAATAGGCAAAAACACCCATCTCCTTAAAATGGGTATATTTGTATATTTCAAAAGCTGTTGTGTGGTGGTCAGGCTTCTAATTTAGCACACATCTAGAGGCTGACTACCATCTTCCCTGGAGACCAAGAAAGCCTGTAGACACCTCCTTTGCTGTCTCCCTCTAGCCTACTTAAAGTTACCAGTATCTCTGTGGAAGGAGTTTATACACATATCTAGTGCCCCAGTTTTGTGGCTGTTATCTGAGAGATTGTGAGGCTCTGGTGGACAAAGAGGCTTGCAATCATCAGTCCCACAAGATTGCGAAAAACAAAGAACATGTACTAGGCATAGAAGCACCATGAGTACACTTGTGATCTGTGCAGAAGGAACAGGCAAAAATGCCCATATTCCAGTTACTACTGGGAAGGTTTCTAACTATATACTTCACAGCTGCTGTCTGAAGATCCAACTTACAACAAGCCTGAATTTGGGTACTGAATGTGACCCTACCCCTGGGGACATTGATGGGTCTTGGCACACCCTCAACTACTTGGATCCACTAAGAACAAAGTATATGGCTTGAACAATCATAAAAACTTAAAAGACAACCAGGAGCACAGGTTTAATTATGGATGAGCTTCACCTCCAACAAGATCACTCTGTCAAGACTGGGAGAGGTGGCTGTTTTATCTAATACACAGAAACCAACACAATGACTCAAGGATAAGAAACAGAAGAATATCTTCCAAAAAAAGAATAAGATAAAACTATTGAAAACAAATTTTAATTAAACAGAATTAAGTGATTTCCCTGAGAGATAAATTCAAAATAATGGTCATAAATATGCTCATGGGGATAAGGAGAACAATATATAAACAAAATGAGAATTTTCACAAAGAGATAGAGAATATTAAAAAGTACCAAATGGAAATGACAGAGCTCAAGAATATAAAAATTGAATGGAAAAGTTCAATTTAGGGAGATTTGGCAGCAGACTAGATCAAATAGAAGAAAGGATCAGCAAACTCACAGACAGGCAGTGGAATTCATCTATCAGAAGAGCAAAAAGAATAAAAACGGGTGAAGATAGCTGAAGGAATGAATAAGAAACCATATGTAGACCAATATATATTCATAAGGGTCCCAAAGGAGAAGAGATAGAGAAAGGCTCAGAAAGCATATTCAGAGAAATAATGGCTGAAAACTGTGCTAATCTGGGGAAAGAAACAGCCATCAAAATTCATCAGGCCTAAGGATTACAAAACAGGAAGAATACAAGGAAATCCATACTAAGAAACATTAAAAATGAATTGTCAGAAGATAAAGAATAGAAGTGAATCTTAAACTCAGCAGGAGAAAAAGAACTGTTATGTACAAAGGAACACCCATAAGACTATCAGAAGATGTTTAAGCAGAAACTTTGTAGGCCAAGGGGGAGGTGACATGGTATATTCAAAAGACTGAAAGAAAAAAGAAAGAAAACTGCCAACCAAGAATACTCTACCCAGCAAAGTTGTCCTTCAGGATTGAAGAAGCAATAGAGTTTTCCAAACAAGGACAAGCTGAAACTTATTACCACTAGACTGGCCTTATAAGAAATTTAAATGAGGTTCTTTAGGCTGAAATGAAAGGCTGCTAATTAGTAACAAAAAATATACAAAAGTATAAAAATCACTGGTACATATAAATATGTAGTCAAATTCAGGTTAATCTAATATGGTGATGGTGGTAAGTATATCACTTATAAGTCTAGTATGAAGGTTAAGAGATAAAAGCATTAAAAATGACTATAGCAATTTGTTAATGGATACACAAAGTAGAAAGCTGGAAATTGTGACATCAAAAACATAAAACGTGTAGAGGTGTATAAATGGAAAGCTTTTGGGATCCCTGGGTGGCGCAGCGGTTTGGCGCCTGCCTTTGGCCCAGGGCGTGATCCTGGAGACCTGGGATCGAATCCCACGTCGGGCTCCCGGTGCATGGAGCCTGCTTCTCCCTCTGCCTGTGTCTCTGGCTCTCTCTCTTTCTCTCTGTATGACTATCATAAATAAATAAAAAAATTAAAAAAAAAAAAGGAAAGCTTTTGTATACATTCGAAGATAAATGATTTTCAGTTTACGGCCTGTTTTAAGTATATAATGTGTTACAGCCTCACCATTACCACAAAGCAAAAACTTATAGTAAATATATGAAAGATAATGGGAAAGGAATCTAAGCATTCCACTACAGAAAATCATGAAATTACATAGAAAGAGAACAAGAGAATAAAGAAACAAAAGAATTACAAACTGATCAGAGAGTAATTAAGAAAATGGCAAACGTGAGTCCCTATCTGCCAATAATTACTTTAAATGTAAATGGACTAAATTCTCCAATCAAAAGACACAAAATAGCTAAATGGATAAAAATCAAGACCAATGTGTATGCTGCCTACAAGAAGAGTCTTATTTAAGCTTTGTGGATACACAGACAGAAAATGAAAAAATGGAGAAAGATATTCCATATAAATGGAAACGCAAAGAATCTAGAGTAGCTATACTTAATATCAGACAAAATAGACTTTAAGACAAACATTGTAACAAAGAAGGTTATTCTCTAGTGACAAAGGGATCAATCCAACAAGAGGATAAAACATTTGTAAATATTTATGCATCCAATATAAACTCACCTAAATATATAAAGCAAAAATTAACAGACCTGAAGAGAGAAATAGACAGCAACATAATAATAGCAGGTGAATTTGATACCCTTCTTTCAACAATGGTTAGATCATTCACACAGAAAACCAATAAGGAAACATTGGACTTAAACTATCCATTAGATCAGATAGACCTAACAGACATTTACAGAACATTCCATCCAACAGCAACAGAATACATATTCTTCTCAAGTGCACATGGAATGTTCTCCAGGATATATCATATGTTGCAAAACAAGTCATAATAAATTTAAGAAGTCTAAAATTATATCAAGCATCTTTTATGACCACAATGACATAAAACCAGAAATCAATTACATAAAGAAAACTAGAATATTCACAAAAATGTAGAAATGAAACAACAGTCTCGTGAACAACCAATGAGTCAAAGAAGAAATGAAAACAAAAATAAAAAATTTCTTGAGATCAATGAAAATCAGAAGATCACAAAATTTATGGAAGCAGCAAAAGCAGTTCTAAGAAGGAAGTTCAGAGTGATAAATACATATATTAAGAAATAAGAAAGATCTCAAAAAAATCATTCAAAACTTTATAACTCAAGGAACTAAAAATAAAGAACACATGAAGCACAATGTTGGTACATGGAAGGAAATAACAAATACCAGAGGGGAAATAAATGAAATAGAGAACAAAAAAAACAATAGAAAAGATCAATGAAACTAAGATCTGTTTTTTTTTAAAGATAAAATAGACTTTCAACTAGACTCACTAAGAAATAAGGAATAAAGAAATAAAATTATAACTCTGAGAGAAGACATACAAGTGATACCACACAAAGGATCATAAGATACTTCCATGAAAATATATACCCCCCCAAAATTGGACAACCTAGAAGAAATGGACAAATTCCTAAAAACATACAACCTGTAAGACTGAATCATGAAGAAATAGGAATCTGAATGGACCAATTAATAGTGAGGAGATTGTATATGTGCTGCTGAAATGAGCACAATAGTGAGGAGATTGAATCACTAATCAAAAACTTCTTAACAAAAAAAGTCCATGACCAGATTACTTTACTTATGAATTCTACCCAACAGTTAAAGAAGAATCAATATCAATCCTTCTCAAAATTATCCAAGAAAAAAGAGAAGGAAACACTTCCAAACTCATTTTATGAGGACAGCATTACTGTGATATCAAAATCAGGTAAGAATATTACAAAACAAGAAAATTATAGGCCAATATTCTGTTTTTAATGAACACAGATGCAAAAATCCTCAATAAAATATTAGCAAATGGAATTTAACAGTACATTGGAAGGATCAAACACCATGATCAAGTGGCATATACTCCAGGGATACAGGATGATTCAACATTCACAGGTCAATCAATGTGATATACCAGATTAACAAATTAAAGGATAAAAATCATGTGACCAACTGAATGGATGCAGAAAACCATTTGGAAATATTCAATATCCTTTCATGATTAAGAACCCTCAACAAACTGAAAGTAAAGGTAATGTATCTCACCATAATAAAGGCATATATGACAAGCCCATGGCTAACAACATACTGGATGTTGAAAGGCTGAAAGCTTTCCTTCTAAGATCAGTATTAAGGCTCGGATGCCAACTGTCAAGATTCTTATTCAACATCATACTGGAAGTCCTAGCCAGAGATTTAGGCAAGAAAAAGAAATAAAAGTCATCCAAAGAAAGGAGTAAAATTGTCACTATTTGCAGATGACATAAAATTACATATAGAAAATGTTTAAGACTCCACCAAAAAAAAATTTAGATCTAATCAACAGATTCCATAAAGTTGCAGGATCAAAATCAATCTAGAAATATCTATAGTGCGGGTGCCTGGGTGGCTCAGTCAGTTAAGTGTCTGTCTTTAGCTCACATCATGATCCCAAGGTCCTGGGTTTGAGCCCCACATCAGGCTCCCTGCTTAGTGGGAAGGCTGCTTCTCCCTCTCCCTCTACCCCTTCCCCTGCTTGTGCTCTCTAGCTCTCTCTCTCTCTCTGTCAAACAAACAAAATCTTTAAAAACAAAAACAAAAAACAAAAACACCCAAATATCTATCTATTATGTTACTGATAAAAAACAATCTGTCAGAAAGAGATACTAAGTAAACAATTACATTTATAATATCATCAAAATACTTAAGAATAAATTTAACCAAGGAAGTGATAGATCTGTGCACTGAAAACTATAAGACATTGATGAAAAAAATTGAGGAAGACACAAATGGAAAGATATTTTGTGTTCATGGATTGGAAGAATTAATATTGTTATACTGTCCATATAATCCAAAGAAATGTACACATCCAGTGCAATTCCCATAAAAATCCCAATGGTATTTCTCAAAGAAATAAGGAAAATATTCCTAAAACTTGTGTGAAAAAATAACTCTAAATACCCAAAGCAATCCTGAGAAAGGAAGACCAAAGCTAGAGGCATCATACTTTCTGATATAAAACTATATTACAAAGCTATAATTATCAAAATAACATGGTATTTGAATTAAAACAGATGTAGAAATCAATGTAACAGAATGGACACCCAGAAATAAACCAATGGCCAATTAATTTTTAACAAAAGAGCCAAGGATATACAATGGGGCAGGGGCAAGGGTGGTCTTTTTAATAAATGATGCCAGAAAAACTGAATATTCATATATCAAAGAATGAAACTGGAACCTTAACTTACACTATAAACAAAAATCAACTCAAAATGGATTAAATAATTGAATGTAAACCTGAAACCATAAAAATTCTAGAAGGAAACAGGGTGTAAGCTCCTTGAAATCTATCTTGGCAATGTTTTCTGTTTTTGTTTCAGGGTGGATTTGATAACCAAGGGAAAAGGCAACAAAAGCAAAAATAGCCAAGAAACTAAAAAGTTTCTGCACAGCAAAGGAAATCAACAACAAAATTAAAAGGCAACCTATGAAATGGAACAAAATATTGGCAAAGCATCAATCTGAGGAAGGGTTAATGTATAATGTAGGTAAAAAGCTCATACACCTCAATAACAACAACAAAACAACTCCAACAAAGAATCCCATTAAAAATTGGCCAAGGAACTAGGTAGATCTTTTTGCCAAGAAGATGTACAAATGTCTAACAGGTACATGAAAAGGTGCTCAACATCACTAATCATTAGGAAAATGCAAATCAAAACCACAATGAGATATTACCTTACTTCACACCTATTAGAGAGATTATTATAAAAAAAGACAGCAGATAAAATGTGTGGGAAAGGAAGTGGATCAAAAGGAACCCTTGTGCACTGTTGGTAGGAAAGTAAATGTTTAGCTACTTGGAAAACAGCATGGAGGCCCCTGAAAAAATTAAAATAGAAATACAGTATGATCTAGCAATTTTACTTCCATGTATATATCGAAAGGAAATGAAAACAGGATCTCAGAGAGATATCTATAGTTCCAGGTTCATTGCAGTATTATTTACAATAGCCAAGTAATGGAAAAAACCTATAAACACCCTAGATGGAAGAATGGATAAAAAAGAGATGATATATAACACAATGGACTATTATTCTGCCATGAGAAAAAAGGAAATTCTGCTATTTGTGACATGGATGGATCTTGAGAGCATTATGCTAAGTGAAATAAATCAGACAAGGGAAATACTCTATGATATTACTGATATGTAGAATCTTGGACAGCTGAACTTATAGAAACGGGGATCAGAGTGGTGATTACTAGAGGGTAGGGGTTGAGGAAATGGGTGATGGTGGTTAAAGAATATAAACTTCCAGCTATAAGATGAATGAGTTCTGTGATCTAATATACAGCATAAGGAATATAGTTAAGAATACTGTATTATATACTTGAAAGTTGCTAAGAGATCTTAAATGTTTTCACCTCACAGAAAAAGGTAATTGTGTGATGTGATGGAGGTCTTAGCTAATGATATGGTGATAATCATTTTGCAATATGAAAGTACATCAAATCAACAGGTTGTACACTTTAAATTTACATAATGTTATATGTCCACTATATGTCAATAATGGTAGAGACAGGAAAAACTAAAAATAAGTAAATAAAATAGAAAAAAAATCTCATGATGGAGAGGGGTAGAGAAATAACCAGAAGGTAGGTTAGGATAAAATTAGGTGGGACCTTAAAAACCAAATGAAAAAAAAAAATGTTGAGTTCTTGATTACTGAGACATAGACAAGGGGAAGGAGTACTTTTGCATTTCAGTAACACTTTTTCCTATGCCACATCAAAATAGACTTAATCTCTATGCTTATTTGTATCATATCCTGAAAATTTATAATCTCCCTGGTTGATTTAAACTTCTTCCAATGAATCTACAGCCAAAAAGCATTTGAGGTCAATGAATAATTGAGGTGCATCAGTTGAGACCCCTGCGGGATTCTGTCATTGGCTCCAATTAGATGTCATGTGTTAGGAAAAGCAGGTCAGCTGGGCCAGAGAGGGCCCTATTTCTTAGCAGGTGCAGCTTGTCAACAACTTTTATAGGTCCTCCTCTGCTCACCATTGAAGTTGGTGTATGTGTGCCAGGGGGGAGAGGGGGAGCACTTTGAATATAAAATTGTAAAGTTAAAAAATAGTCTTATTGGGAAATATATCTTTAGGGAGAGAGTGAAGATATCAAACAAATACAATTGACCTGACAAAACATTTAACTAGCACGTAAGAGCAACAGACAGACACAACTACAAATTCCTCATTATCACACACTTGACATAACACTAGAGAGTTGGCTTTCATGTAAACCAGAAACAACCCACATGTCTGCCAATTGTGTCTGCATTTGCATTGGAATGAATGTATGATGATTAATATTCTGTTTTATTTACTCACTGGCTTTTTAAAGATGGATCTAAAGTTAAAGCCTAAACAAGAGCTAAAAGAAATCCAAACTGAAGGGTTGTTTTAGTGAAGATCAAAAGGTAGGCAGGTGTCAAAGCACATCTTCAGTAAATCAGTTGTTAATTTTCAAAAATTCCTTATTAAGTTTTTATATTTTTTCTATTTCCTCTGGGAACAAAGTTTAGTTAAAAGAGAAGACACAGCTAAACACACCCTGGATGATGAGTTTCTTCTCCCACTGATTCCCTATATTATGGGCTGTTCCCTCTCCACACTAAATTACTATCTATCTGTGCAAAATGAAATGGAAACTGAAGGGGGGGTTACTCAGATAATTTAGGTCAAAAATAAGTTCTCCAGAAACATCCAGATTGAGGCAAACATGTTTTCTATGGTTCATATCATCCTGATAATTGCCTTAATTCTCCATTTCGTTTTGCTTCTGTAGACAGCTTAATGGCAGTTAAGATTTTTTGGATCTTGCAGCATAAGAATAAATACTCAATTAAGGCTTTTTCAGATGAGTCAGAGATAGAAAATCACTGTAGCTATAAGTGAAACATGTGTTCCACTCCCAACCAGTTGCTGGTCTGTAAGTTTTCAGATACAACTTAAAACAGAATATTTGTACTGACAAACTAAAGAGAATAAATCATAAAAAAAATTTCTTTTTACTGAAGCATCAAATTACAGTCCAGTTGCTATCTGTAGTCTGGGCTCTAGACTGCTATTACCAGAATAACTTACACAGTATAAAAAAAATTACTATTTGTCAGATAATGTAAGAGGTATGAGGGGTCAAGGAAAAATTGATTAATTAATGTATTTGTTAACTCATTCAGTCATTCACCTAACAAGTATTTTTTGAACCAGATGTTATTCTAGAAGCTTGAAATACATCAGTGAACAACAACAACAAAAAAAAGCAAAGACTTCTGGCCTCATGGAGTTTAGCATTCTAGTGAGGAGATGGGAGGCCAACTAAGTAACAGACATACTTAATAGGTAATGTCTAGACTGTGTGTGAGAGTGAAAAGTCATATGGGAAAAAAAGAAGGAGAGCAGGTGAAGGGGATTAGGGAAGTTACTGGAGGGGGTATTGTTGATTTCTTAAATATAGTGCCCAAGGGAATGATGTATTTAAAATGTGACCTATGAACAGAGATTCGAAGGGGGGGGTTACCTCCGTGGATATTTGGGGACAGAGGGCTTCCTGCTGTGAAAACGTCTAGAACCAGGGCCCAAAAGCAGGAATCTCTCTGATATGTGTGAGGAATAGTAAAGAGGCTAGAATTTGAGGCACGATGTCAAGAAGAGGTAGCAGAATTTGAGAGCTGAGAGTCATGTGGGCCATTGTAAGAAGTAGGCGGTTATTCTGAGTGAGGCAGGAGCCACTGCAGAGCTCTGAGCAGAGGAGTAGCATGGTCACCTGTTAAGAAGAGACTGAGGGGAAAGAAAGGTGACAAAGGGAAGGGATGATGGTAGCTGAGGACCACATGGTGGCAGCGGAGGTGTTACAAGGTAATCAAATTATAAATATATTTTGAAGGCAATGCCAATGGAATTTCCTGACTGATTGGTTGTTGTGTGTAAGAGTAAGAGGAGAGGCAAGAATGACTCCAAGACTGTGATTTGAATATCTGGGGGAGGAAGACATTATCATCAACTGGAATTTAAAAAGAAAATGGCTCCAGGTATAGTAAATGCTGTTAAGTGGTTTAGTTTGGGTTATTTCAAGCTTGAGACACTTATAGACACCCAAATGGAAAGGTGAAGAGGCAGTTTACTATATTCAGGGGAGGTCAAAAAATTTAAGTTTAGGATTTTAGTGTTCTCCCATTTCTTCCTAGTGCTTACTATTCTTCTTAGGATGACAGACTTTCCTCCTAGCTTCCCAGCGTTTGCTTTTTGGCATGTTCATGGGTCTAACTTTCCCATCCCTAGGATCCATCCAAACTTACCTGTATTTTTCTCATTTTGACTATTTGGGGAATTAATTTGGCAAAACATCTAATATAGGTAACAATATTGGTAATCATGACAGCCGTTACAGAGACTTCTATAGTTTCTTTTTCTCCAGAGCCCACAGGTAGACTACATCCCCCCAGGCTTCTCTGTTGGGAGAAATCATGTGACTGACTTCTGTCCAGTGGAACACAAAGATCATCTATAGTCTATCGAAGCCTCAAAATTACTCTCCCACATGTGCTTCCACATTCTCATTCTTTCCATGTCTGAAAGCTAGTCATAAAGGATCCACTGGACTTTTCTCAGACCCTGGAGGATGGCAGAGCACTAGCTGGAAAGACCCTGGGACCCTGAATGATTGCATTGAGCACAACTCCCATGCTAAATCTACATTGGACTGAAGGGGAGATAAGCCTTGTTTTAATAAGCTACTGAAATTAAAAAGTCATTTACAGCAGTTTGCATATCTTGACTAATAGGGAAGTTGAGTGTTTACTATGTCCCAAGCAGTATTCTAAGCCATTGAAATATAATGCCAATAAAGTTGGCATCTGTCCTTGAAGACAGAAGAGAAAAGATAGAAATAATTTCTTGTTTCTAAGCCTGTGATCAACTTCCTTCAGCTTTTCCCTTTCCCTTATACTATTTCTTTCCTGGATATCATTTCCATCATGAAGTTTCTTTCCTCTTGTTTTTCATCCTATATTTGTTGCTAATGAACAAGGCAGACTTAGCCCACTACTGCTGCCCGGTGTCAAGTGGAGCCTTGTGATTGCTGAATAGACTTCTGATATTTTGTTTTTAAAGGAGTCTACGCTACCATTTCTAGTGTTCAGTTGTACTTCCCTTCAGCTCTTTGCAACCTAGTTTCTGTACTCACCACCGGAGTGCAAATGTCCTTATTGACTGCATTAGGTTAATCTGTAGTCCCAATTTACCAAATATTTTTGGGTCTTTTGCCCTGAAACTTCCTGTCTCTTGGCTTCTGTGAGACTACTGTTTCCTGCTGGCTCATTTTTTTTGCATTTCTGTGTTCCTTTTCCATGTTTTACATTTTAAATGTGGTCTCTGGTACTGGCTCTTTCCTCACTAGATAATGCTTTCTCTGGCTAGAAATTGAATTTATAAGCTGATGACTTCCAAATACAGATTTGAACCCTTTCTTCTTCCAAATTAATATTTCTAGATGTGACAGCCATTCCAACTTAGTTTAGTTTTGAAAACACTTCTGACTCAACTCATCAAAATTTATCATTCTGCCTCCAACCAACACAGGTAAACCTACTCTTTATTCTGTGAAACTGATTGATAGGTTAAGTGCCCAATAACTATTTGTTCATAGGTAATCTCTTTGATTAATCTCATACCCTCATCAACTATTTGTCACAGAGCCACCTTAATTCTAAATATGTTAGCAATGTTGCTTTTCAACCACACAGTTACTATTACAGCTCAAAACTATCGTTTTTTGGCCTACATTTGCATTAGCATTCCAACCAGTGTCTCAGTCAAAAATTTCACCCATATGCAATTTGTCCTCCACTCAGGTACCCAAGTGATTATAAAAAGCAACACTGTAAAAAACTTTGGCTGAGACTTCCCAAGTTCAAGTTCTACCATGTAGTACTTGAGTTGATAGGTCTTCTCCTCAACAAAGCATTTGTTTAAACTTAAATGCTAGGACCTAACATCCTCTACTTGACCCCAAGATTCACTTCCCTTGACACATCCATTTTGTGGTTCTACTGAGTATGCCTCAGCTTCTGGGATTCTATATACCTTCCCAACCACACCCTATCCACCCTCCTGAACATCTTTATTTCTCTTTCCCATAGCTAACTTATCATTTGTTTACAAATAAATCATGTAAGACAAAACTTTGAGTAATTTTTTATCTTCTTTTTTCCTATGAATATTATCTTCCATAATTGCATGGCTATTACTGCTCTCTATTTTGCTTGTTGAACTGCTCTTTAAAAAGTTTATCAGTGAGCTTTCAATTCCCCAATTCTCATTCCCTAGATCTATCCATACCATTAAATACATGAAATATGTCATGTCCTCTTTTAATTTTTTTTCTTTCCTAAACTTTAGTAGAACTCTCCCAATTGGCTCTCTTTGTAGTCTTCTCAATTCTCTAATGTCTACTTATCTACTTCTGTTTATCTGTCTGTCTATTGTCCACCCATCCATCTATCTCTTTAAATATTTAATTTACTGGATAGAATATGTCTATTCCCTAAGGTTCAGCTTTGAGCCAAAGTCCTCTCCTTAAGTTTCTAATCCGAGGCATTGAGGTACAATGGTTATCACTAGGAAATTATTTATAAGTTATCAAAGTTTGTGAATGATTTATTTTCTTAACAAAATAGAGCAGACTTAGAATTATTTTAATAGCAATGCCACTGTTCTTCATTTCTATGCAAATAGACTTTCTTAGAGATAAGGCATTATAGCTATCAAATAGAACTGAATATTATCATGCAAATCAACACTCCTGTGCTGACTGCTCCTTGACAATGGGAACTTTGTTGGTGTTCATATTTCTGAAAAACAGAAGGGTGCCTGGCAAGCAGCACTTGCATCAGGGTCTCCAGAAGTTTTTATTGTTGGATGAGGATGTTTAATAACACAAGATACAGTTGAGAAACACTGCCTTATAAAATTCATCTGATTTAGAATTTTTAATTACTCCATGAAGATGGATGATTCACATCTTGATTTCCTGACCTCTCTCTTGAATTTGTCTCCCTATATACCAACTATTGACTAGAGATATCTATTTGGTTGCACTAAAATCATTTCAAGTTGTACATATCTATCTAAAAGCAAACATTATCCTCCAAAATTAACTCAACTTTTTCTCATTTTCCCCATTAACAAGTATTAAGGACTCGGATCAGTCTTAGTGTCTTCTTTCTTTTTCATCCCATATCCAATCAGTAACAAAAGCCAATCAAGTTTTCCTTCATTGACATTCCACACTTCTTTCTCCAATTGCTCCTGCCATCAGCCTAACTCATCCAGGCCTTGATTACTGGGACAATGGTCACTTGATCTGTTTTTCATCCTGCATTTTAAAGCTAGACTAGTTTTCTGAAAAATACCAGCTTCAATTCAAAAATCTTATGTGACTTTCCTTACTATTACTAATGTCCATAAGTTAATCTTCATTTAACTTTAAAATTGTGTTTGTTCCCCATTTACCTACCTCAATTATCTGCTATAGTCAAAATTCTACTTCTAGCTCCTGTCAGTGACACCCAAGACCCTGTTTATATTGTTCATCCAATGAAGACTTTCATCTCTTTTCTGCTGTACAGGTCTGGATTACAGCCACCCTTAATGCCCAATTCAAATTTTGCCAGCTTCATGAGGCCTCACTCAATCCTTTCAACTCCAAGAAACTGCAACTCAGTTTGTATTGGTGACCCACAGCCTTCCCTTCCTAATACCCCTCAGAATTAATCGGATGCCATACATATGTCACTTGAATCCTTGTCTGCCCATGGGTATGGTTCTCTCTAAGGTGATTCAAAACTCATGACTTAATAGAAAATGAGAAACTAACAGGGTCTGAGCATCTACAATGTGCTAATGCTATTTATATTATTTTATTTAGTCTCCACTATTGATACACATGTAAGTGTAATTCTCATTTTGTAGACAGGAAACTGAGGCTCAGATAAGTTTCAGCTAGTAAATGGCTATTAGAGCCAGGTAACCCAAAAGCCTAGGCCTCTTTCTTTCTACCATTGCATTATATCGCCTCAGGAGTTTTATATAGCTTAGTTTTGTATAGTAGGCATTGGGTAAAGATACAAAACAAATGTGGGGATTTGGGGTGCTCGTTTGGAGGCATAGGAGGAAACACAGTCTAAATTGATTTGTCCTCTATGGTGCTGAGATCAAAATGACTTCTTCATTCCATGTGAAATAACAAAGATGCAGCCTGGGTTGAGTTTGTTCCTTAAATTAATTCTGTAACTCTGTTAAATGATAACCTCTAAATTCTACCTCTGAAACTAATAATACAGTATATGTTAATTAAATTGAATTTCAATAAAAAATTGAAAAAAAAAGTACAGCCAAACATTAAAAAATGGAAATTTACCCTGAAGTTTTTCACCAACTTCTTACAACACAAAGAGAAAAAGTGACAACTTGGTCAGTGGCATATCCTGGTGCAGCATGGCATTGTCCCAGGTTAAAAGCAGTCAGTTTCACTTATTGAGCTGACTACCAAAAGCTAAAACTATTCCAAATGAAATAGAGCATGTTAACAATGCCCTTCTGATTTCTCATGCAAAGTGTTGAAGTCTGGCATGGAAATTCTGAAAGACTGAATCCTGCATTTCTTCCCCCCAAAACTGCCAATACATTTGCTTCTGTTAAAGTAAATTAAAGGGATTTTAGTCTTTATTAAAAGCAATTCATCTTTATTATTCATTATGAGTCAGACAAACAAATAAATTAGCTATTAGTGGTGCCACTATGGGCTTTTGTGCACAAATATTTCAATTAAAAACTCAAATAGTTCAGCTAAAACTCTCTCAATTTTATTGTTCTGGAATTCAAGATAGTTATTGGTGTATTTTCCCAGAACTGAGTTTTTTTGCTATCATAATTGAGAGGATTATGAAAAATTAGTAGAATTGAATATAGCTATTTGAATCATAGAAAAGGGTAGGTGTATATTAAAGGAAACACTTGCAAAGGTATGTCAGTGCAATTAGTTAATTAAAGGAAATTTTTACATGCAGACACATAAATCAGGAATAATATAAAAAAGAACAAGAAATAGGTACAAGGCATTCAGTAGAAGATAATTCTAATCTTCCGAAGACATCCTAATTACTCACTCTACTTCCAGGGAACGAAATACTGTGACTGTGTATGTGTCTGAAAAATACCTCACACACAGAGTCTGTTATCTCTCCTAATGCCTTATCTATTTCCCACCAAATTGATTTTAATTACATGAAATCTTACAGCTGGGTGACCCAGGACAAGTCATTTAACTTTTCCTTGCTTCTGCTTTGCTGACCTCCATCAGTCATGATGACTCATTTGGATAACGGAGGATTGTCTGAACCTTGGTATATGACTTTAGGCATTGCAGAACTCAAATTTGCAGACTCTTTTTCAACTCTGGATCTTCCAACTTGCTCTTTTGTCTTGGATCATTCCTCTACTACACCTCCTGCCAACCCTTATCCAGCATGCCAGCCTCTTCCAGAGCTTGGCACCTTTGCATTGACACCAGTATCCTACTTTTTCACCTATCAAACTCTATTCATCTTTCAAAGTACCCTATGCAAAACTTGTCGGATATCCCTGCCCCTTTGTCTCTCATCCACATCACATTCCTTTATTATGTTCCTGTAGTACTCTGTACAAATCTCTACTTTAACACAAATTTCCTAGCACACAATAGTTTGTCCTTCCATGTCTTTTCCTGATCACAGAGTGCTCCGTGAAAGCTATGTTTTATTCACCACCTAATGTCCTTTTGATCTATGGTGCCTCAAATGTCTTAAGGATGACAAAACAGCCCAGGTGGCTCAGCAGTTTAGCGCAGCATTTCGCCCAGGGCCTGATCCTGGAGACCTGGGATCCAGTCCCACGTCAGGCTCCCTGCATGGAGCCTGCTTCTCCCTCTGCCTGTGTCTCTGCCTCTCTCTCTCTCTCTCTCTCTCTCTCTCTCTCTGTCACTCATGAATAAATAAATAAAATCTAAAAAAAAAAAAAAAGGATGACAAAACTCGAATTCAATTAAGAAAATAAGATAAAAATCCAGAAAATGGAAATAAAATATACTCCTTTCCCTCAATTCTCATAAATATCAGTGTGTTTGTGTGTATGTAATGCAGAGGGTTTGGGGGCAGGGTGGGGGCTGGAATTGGCTTGTCTAAATGCAGCTTAGAATCGCCTTCAGGAACACACACTCTAGCACTAGCTTATCAGCATATGGACTCTATGTTGCTCTCACTAACTGGATGGCCCAGGATGAGTCATTTAACTTCTCTTTGCCTTGCCCCATCATCTGTAAAATGAAGGGAATGAAGGTGCTAACTCCATGGGATTTCTGTGCATTAAATATTTCATGTGAAGAGTTTTAAGACTACACTGGCACATGTTGCTCACTATAAAAGTACTAGCATAAATTTTCCATCCAAGAGGCAGGGTACATGAGGATGTTATCTTTGCTACCTTTCTTTGGGTTTAGGGAAGCATTCCATAGATTCAGAAAAGATGAGAATGGAAAACAATGAGTTAGATTCTAGTCTTTTTGGAGACTTCCTTTACTTTTCTTATCAAGCATGCCCAGGAAGTAGAAAAAGAAAGGGATAATATACTACTCTCTTCTGAATTTGCTAGACACTAAACTTCTGCAGAAGAAATCTTTCCTGTCTGGAAATCAGAGTAAGGACACATTTTGTAAAACTAAGCCTTGATTGTGTACCAGGCACTGTTCTAGACATTGGGAAAGTACCAGTGAACTTGAGATGCCTTCATGGAACTCTCATTCTAGTGGCTGGTTTTAATAATCTCTTGTTATCTCCCTATATCTCATAATCTGAATTATGAATGTAAGACCACATCTATCAGCTGTTCTCAGTTTCACCCTTTGTTTTCAGTTGCATATTTGCATTGAAGGCCTTTAATGTTGAGAGATAAAAGGAAGAGTTCAGGAGTCTTAGCTTTGAACTAAGTAGTCACATGGTCCGACAGTTCAAATATATTCATTAGAAGGATGTGTATAGGGAAAAATTACTCACAGGCCCAATGTGTGGGTCAATGCCTTTGTCAAACTGATAGCAAAGAAATTCTTATGGCTGGGCATCACATCAGGAACTCAATGGCAGAGAAGCCTAGGCCAGTGGGAGGCTAAGAAAAGAACACCAGTTCACTGAAACAGAGTCCACCCAAGGACCATTTGACCCAAAGACTAGTTCAAAAATTTAATAGGAATATTTTCTGAAGGCTTTGTTTTGCCATCTCCTTTGTTCCTGTTCTAGAAACCTCTGGACAAGTGCTGTAAAAATGGTTAGGATAATTTGCCACAGTTGTTTTGCTGACAAGAGCAGGGCAGGGGCCATAGCAAACTCAAGATACAAGTTTCCCCAAATGAAGAAACAAAAGACTGTAAACTGAATTTAAGAGAAAACATATAACCTCCCATGTAAAAACTAAAGGCAAATCTTGACATAAGGTTTCAAATAAAGATCCTAGCATGAGACCTACATATATATAGACATCTGCTACATAACAAAGGTGACAGGGGAAAGAATGGACTTCTTTGTAAGTTTCAATGAGGCAACTAGATACTCATTCAGAAAAGAAATAAAATTATATCTCTAGTTCATATTTGACAATACTAGGTCTATCAGAGTTGAAAATATAAAAAGAAAAACTACAAAGTTTTTAGAGAAATGATATAGTATGATATCTTTATGATCTTGGAGTAGGGAGGCTTTCTTAAATAGCATATTAAAAACACAGATCAAAAAATAAAAAAAAAATAAAAACACAGATCATAAAGGAAGAGATTGGTTAACTACAATTCATTAAAATTAATGAATTCACTTCATCAAAGAACACCAAGAAGAGAGTAAAAAGACAAGCCACAGAATTAGAAAAGACACTTATGACCCATATATCTGGTAAAGGACTAGTATTTAGAATATATAAAGAACTCCCACAAATCAGTATGAAAAATATAATCAACATAATGGGAAAAAATGGGTAAAAGATCTAAAAGATATACTTTACAGAAAGAAAATGCAAGTGACTAATAAATTTAATGTAGAAATATGCTCAAACTCAGTAATTAAAGAATTGCAAGTTAATAATATTCTAAAGTAAAATTACAAACTCGGCTCCTCAAAATATTTTCTTTAAATATGATAATAGAAAATGTTAGTGAGAATGTGGAATTGCAAGTTGGAAATGTCAATTGGCATAGGCTCTTCTGAAAACAGTTTGGCATTACCTTGTAAAATTTAAGATATCTATGCCTTAGCAATTCCATTCATAGCTATTTACACCAGGAAAAATTTGCACATATTTCCCAAGAGACATGTTCAGAATTATTCACAACATTATTATAAAAGTCATAAGCTGGAATTATTCCAAATGCCCACTAAGAATAAGATGAATATATAAATTATAGCAAACTCACTCAATGGCATACTACTTAGTATTAAAGGTAAATTAAGTAAGTACACATAGATCCAATGACCTGAAATAATCTCATAAAGATAGATTTGAACAAAAGGAGCAATTTGAAAAAGAATACATACAATATGATTCCATTTACATAAGGTTCAAAACCAGGAAAAAATAACCTATATTTATAGAGATGCATATGTAGGAAGTTATTATCAGAAAGGTCAGGACAGTGGTTACCTTTATGGAAGAAACACAGTATGCAATCAAGGGGTTCTGTGTTGCTGGCTATTTTTGACAGTGATGAAGGTAAGTTACCAAGGTTATTATTTGCTTTACAATTATTCTTTAAATTGCACAGATGGATCTTATGCACTCTTCTAATATATCACACAAACCATACCTATACCATGAGGGAATAAATCAGGTAACAGAAGATTTCTCTAAGAGATGTTTTAAGATCGTTCTCATTTTGTGATAAAAACAAATAAAATGATTAATTACATTAACAGAAGAAAGAAAAATTTACAAAAATATGTAAAAAATGTTAATGGTATTTTTTTGTAAAAATATTGATGTCTTTTTTACTTTTTTGTATTCTATGAATTGTCTATAATGATATACATTAATTTATTTTAAAAACACATTTATTAAAAAAGAAAAAAAAATAGACCCTGAGGATTAGGTAAGGATGAAACCATAGTTTTAAAAATGCTCAGAAATTGCTTTTATTTATTTAAACATTTATTCATAGATTTATTTACTTACTAGAAAGAGAGAGAGAGAGTGAGAGAGATTGAGAGAGGGAGATTAAGCATGAGCAGGAAGGGGAGACGGAGAGGGAGAAAGAATCTCAAGTGGACTCTGCAGTAAGGACAGAAGCAGATGCAGGGCTCAATCTCACCACTCTGAGATTATGACCTGAACCAAAACCAAGAGTCCGATGCTTAACCAACTGTGCTACCCAGGTACCCCAGAAATTGGCCTTTTAGTAAAATGATCATTTAACAGATTTTGGCAAAAAAGCATATGACATTTGTGAGGTGACTCTTATGGCATTCCATGAGGTCTGTAAATGAAAGCCAGTTGCTTTGGAAGAAAAGGCTTTAAATATATATAATTATATATATAATATATATAATTATATATATATATAATTTTTTCATGTGTTACAAGACTGTAGACATACAGATTACTGCACTGTTCCCCTAAAAGCTTATGTAGAAGCCAACACCGAGAATGTGCATTTAGGAAAGGTGACATGCTCACAGCAGGCTGTTTAGGGTTCTGAAAAGAATCTTCCAGCACATGTGTGGGTTATAGGGCATATAACAGATTGGCCAACAATTTCTATCTGAATGGATTTTGAAGTTTTAAAAACATGGTTTGGATTTTGGAAATGCTTTATTTTTCTCAACATCAAACCAAAGCTCAGAGGAGAGACTCAACCCTGAGGAAAAGAAACATCCAAGCTCAATGTGACTTGATCTAGGGAAGGGAAGGACTGAGCAATGAAATGGCCTGGTTTTGACTGCTGTACTCACCCTACTGAGGAAAGCTGCACACTTAATTACATTTATTTTTCAGGGATGTTAAAACAGTTGTGACTTTGTGTGATGGCTTAATCATCCCTTTATGACAGGCATTCATTAGGACTTGCCAGGGTTTTGTCCCTTTCATGAATGAAGGAGTATAATAGAAAACTCATCCAGACATACTTCTCATTGCCTGAAGTCCAGCATGATCCAAACCAAAGAGAGTTGATTAAGCCAGCCAGTGGTGCTGGTTGATAGAACCAATTGGTCAGTTGGTTCTATCAACTAAAAAACCCTTGGTTAAGGGCAGTTTGTGATTAATGTAAAGGGGGGGAGAGAAAAAGCAGGTAGTTAGGTGATGTGTGAAATTTAAAAAATGAATTTGGCAAAATACAGAGGTATGTTTGCTCATCACCATTTTATGAATGTCCAAGCAAATCAATACTTATTTTTTGGTGATTATGCTTAAATTATTAGCTAGGGAAAATTATTAACTGGATTATTTCACTGAAGCTTGATTGGAATTGATGATTTTCATTTTTGAGATTCAAAACTGGCCTTAGAAGAATCTGTGGTAGAGGTGATTAGATGGATCTCCCTTAATTAGGAAAAGCATATTATAGCTCATCACTAAATAGATAACTCCAAAGATGCTTATTTTCTGGATAGCAAAATTCCAGAGTTCAATCATGGCTATCATGGCATGTTGAGAACAAGTAAATTTCTAATATTTTGCTGTGGAATGTCTTTACATTCAGCAAAGTACATAAATTCTTCTCCAGGAGCCTCTGCCTCAAAGCTTGTTCAAAATCCCTTATAATAGAACTGCCAGTCATTTCAGAACCTATAGTGCTTATTTCTTAAGAAACCATCATCTATAAATTTCTGATATTTACAGCCTGAACATGAAATAAATATAGGTTTTGTTGAGTAGCATTCATGAATAAGCAGTGGTATTTCTCTTTGTGTATGCAGATTTAAATGCTTTGGGAAAGATTCATAACTGCAGAAGGGTAATTTGAAGGACTGCATTGAAAAAAATTCAGGCCAGTTAGGATTATAGAACTGTTTAATAATCAGTACTGATGCTGCTGGCTTGAAGAGGGATAATTAGAACCTTTAATGTGCAGATCGCCCTTTGAAAATATTTCTGGTGCCGAAAACCACTATCTCCATATCCGAAACAGGCTGCTTGAGTCGACATGACCAAGAACCTTATCCAAGGTCATGTGGAAAATGGAAGGAGAGATTTTAGTTCTCCTCATATATGTACACATTAGATTTACTGCCATCCTGCCATATAGTTTCAGGGTATAATTTCCCCCATAAATGTCATGGATCTAAGATGGAGACACTCCTAAATATATGCATAGATGCCTGGAATGGCAGTTGGAAGAGAACACTTCTTGCCTCCTCTCTCTGGGGATTAGAGAACGAGAGCCAGCTTTGAGAAGCAAGATTGGCTGATCTACAGAATCCTATGATGCCTTGGTGAGGATTAGACAATGACACCCCCTCGTGAGCACAGGGCTTGGTAAACAGAGACTGGGTTATAGATCTTGGAACAAATACCATAGTTTCCTGAAATTCAAAAGATTTCCATGCCCTTGGCATTACCTGTTGATATAATGCAGCATGATGAAGAAATGCAATAGTCTCTTAAAACTTGTAATCAAAATTGATCTATAGTTGGAAGCCAATGGCTTTGGTAGAAATTAAGCTACATTTGGATATGAGGAAATGAGATTATAGTAACTTGTTCATATGCTAGGAAAGTAAAATGAAATAATAGACATTATCATGTTATTAGGAGACTTCCAGCTCACCATGCCAAAATCTTCCTCTTGGGGATCCCTGGGTGGCTCAGCGGTTTAGTGCCTGCCTTCTGCCCAGGGTGTGATCCTGGAGACTTGGGATGGAGTCCCGCGTCGGGCTCCCAGCATGGAGCCTGCTTCTCCCTCTGCCTGTGTCTCTGCCTCTCTCTCTCTCTCTCTCTCTCAATGTGTGTCTCTCATGAATAAATAAATAAATAAATAAATAAATCTTAAAAAAAAAAAAAAAACCTTCCTCTTACCTGTCTTCATCCACTCTCCTTAACCTCATTTCCCCTGCCAGCTATCACTCCATCTCTGTACAACTCTGTAGAGCAGAGGTCTTTGAAAGAGTTGCCTATACTTGCTTCCATTTCTTCTCTTAATTTCTCTTGAATCCACTGTAGTCAGGCTTCCTTCTCCACAACTCTACCCAAATAGCTGTCCCCATTTCCTCCATTGACCCAATCCAGGAGTTAGTCCTCAGGCCCCAGTGACAAGCCATGTCATCACATCTTGTTTCTTTTCCTAGCTCATGGGCTGCTTTCTAAGATTGCCTTTGTAGGTACATCTTCGTCTTTCCAATGTGTAGATACAGGCTGAGTGTTCACAACTATTTTATTCTTTAATCCACAGCATAGTGCTAACACAGATCTGAAAGATTTGGACATTTGGAGGCAAAACTTCTAGAGCACTCTAATGGTTTATGCTTTCCCAATTACTTATCTCTATAAATCATGGGTTACATAAATATAAATAGTTCTATCCAGAAGTGAACATACCTGCTTTATCCCTCACCTTCTCCACATATATCAGTTCACGATTTTATTATATTATTTTTTAAATATTTTATTTATTTTTCACAAGAGACAGAGAGGCAGCGACATAGGCAGAGAGAGAAGCAGGCTCCCTGTGGGAGCCTGATGCAGGACTGGATCCCAGGACCTCTGGATCAAGACCTGAGCCAAAGGCTCAACCACTGAGGCACCCAGGTGCCCTATGATTTTATTTTCTTCAACTACTTAGTCCTCAACTCTACAGGGAAGCAGATGTCTGACTTTAATTAGTGACCCAATTATGGCTTTTTGCTGGCCTCAGCTTATTTTTTAATTTAGGAGAAAAAGAAATCAAATTGGGTGGATGGTGAAAAAAGAAGTTACAACCCTAGTTATTAGTCCTTGTCCTTCTTCAAAAAGAAATGACTTGTTAAACATTTTTTAAAAATTTTACTTCTGACCCTAAAATTAAAGGGACACATTAAAAACTAATGCAATTATTTCCATTAGGGGATACCATTAGTATTTAATTAAGAAAGAAATAGTAATATTTCTTTCTTTCATACCTCATCATAGTAATACTTTTTTTTTTTCCCCACCAGAATGGGATTGCAAGAAAAAATATCCACAAAAACAAAAACAAAACAAAAAAAAAACTGTAAACAGTTTACAGAAAATAATGTTTTGGCCAACAGGGAATTACTTTTCTTTTTCTGTCACTATATTTTCATTTCCTGCTACACCTTCCACTATCTTAAATTCCCATCCTTTCCTAATCATGTAAAGCTTCTTTTCCCTTTTCTTTTTAGGTAGGACCTGTTATGAAGTGTTATAAAGGATAATACTTGAAAAAGTGATGCTCAGAAAAGAAAACTTGTTGATGGCTTGCACTGTTAGATTTTATTCTTTTTTGTTCCTTTGTTATTTCTGATTAAAGGTAAAGTTGTCTTGTGATGAGACAAAAAAAATAAATAAATAAGGTGACTTAACAAAAAAAACCCAAGTTTTAAAAACACCATAAACAGAATTGGTGGTAGAGTCTAAAGTCTGTGGATCTTAAAAAACACAATGTTGAGTACAAAAGGCAGCACTCCCTGCTGACCTCCTGAAGTCTCCAGCAGCTCTCCAGCTGGCTTTGCTGGCGCCTTTCCAAGTCAATCTGTGAAATATGGGGATGGGTCTGGAACATTTGGTTGTAATCAAAATGTGAACACATATCTAGAATTAGCCATGTTTTAAACAGCTTAAACTGGCTGAAAAATCCATGTATCTGGAGAATGAGACATCTGCTATAGAATAAAACCACTCATAGAAGAGAGCTTTGATTCAATAGTTTGTGAAAGAAGACTTTTAACTTCAAAATATATTGAAATCAAATGATCACAAAGCCTTTTTTCCAAGCAGATATTTGGGGCACATCCTTACATATTTTTTTAATAAGTCACTCTTGTGGGCTGGTTGAAAGACTGTAATGAATGAAGATACATAATAGTTTTATTTATCTTCTGTGCTATTAAAATGTAAAATGCTGTAATACCTTGCCTGATTTGGCATAAAAATGACAATATACATGCAGTAATGCTTTCTAAAATGTTTACATAATCTTAATGAAATTGTTTATCACTGTTGGATGGTGAACTTGAGTGAGGTAGAGCAATAGTGTTTAATCTTTTTATCTATAAAATGGGGGTAATAAAATGATCTACCTCCTAAAACTATAAGGAATAGATTAAATGACTATAACAACAACAGAAATATCAAGCACTTAGTTTAGGACCTGGCATTAGATAATAATAATAAACAATGATAATAATAAATGGTAATAATAACCAAATTATTTAATTAAGATACACTACAAAAATTAGCAAGTCTCTAGATGAGGTGCTAATAGAGTCATTTTAACAAGACATATGCAACCTGTGTATGGCAATATTGTTTGATTTACTAGCAAACCTTATCTTGCAGACAGAAAAATACCAAGTACTTTCCACTTCTTTTCTAAAGGACTAAACATTTGGTAGAGCTAGAGTGCTGATTAATTTTATCTTATTATGGCATAAAATCAATAAAATTCTTACACAGTTATCTTTATATATATAATATGATGTATATGTTAATACTGCAACCCTTTGTTGATTTTTATTTTGCATTAATGTGTTACATTTTTTATTAGGCAAGAAAAAAAAAGACAGAATTTTCTCCAAGGTAAGTTCAGAATTGCATTGGTTGACTAAGGGAAATACAGTTCTCTTTGGCAGAGGTGATACTTGACACACATATTTGCCAATACTGGACAAAGACAGCACTGCATCATATTTTAAAACTAAAACAATACTCGAGGGAAGTCCCCAAACTAATTTTTAAAAATCACACTAATTTGTATATATATATTTATGTTTTTTAATATTTTATTTATTTATTCATGAGAGACACAGATAGAGAGAGGCAGAGACGCAGACAGAGGAGAAGCAGGCTCCATGCAGGAAGCCCGATGCGGGACTCGATCCAGGGACTCCAGGATCACTCCCTGGTCCAAAGGCAGGCACCAAACCATTGAGCCACCCAGGGATCCCTAATATGTATATCAGTAATGATATATAAAGAACTCATACAACTCATAGCAAAAAAAATTTTTTTTTAAATTAAAAACTGGGCAGAAAATTTGAATATATATTTTTCCCATGAAAATATACAGATGGCCAATAGGTACGTCAACAGATGCTCTACATCATTGATCATCAGGGAAATGCAAATCAAAGCCAAATGAGATATCACCTCATGTCTGTTCAAATGGCTATTATCAAAAAGACAAGAAATAACAAGTGTTGGTGAGGATGTGGAGGAAAGGGAACCCTTGCGTACTGTTGGTAGGAATGTAGATTGGTGCAGCCCCTACAGAAAACTGAATGGAGGTTCCTGAAAAAATTAAAAAAAGAAATACTATATGATCCAGCAACTCTACTTTTGGAAATTTATCTGCAGAAAACAAAAACACTAATTTGAAAAGATACATGCATTACAGCATTATTTACAATAGCCCAGATATAGAAGCAACCTAAGTGGCCATTGGTGGATGATTGGATTAAAAATTATGGTATATATACATCATGGAATATTATTCAGCCATAAAAAGAATAAAATCTTTCCATTTATAATAACATAGATGGGCCTTGAAGACATTATGGTAAGTGAATTAAGTCAGATAAAGACAAATACTGTATGATCTCTCTTACATGTGGACTCATCTATGTACCTATGTATCTGTCTATCTATGCCAGAGGTAGGGCTAGGGAGTGGGAGAAATGAGTGCTTTACTTTAAATACACTAAAAAAAAAATATGTTGGAATATTGGGGAATGAGAGGTCATCATAAAATTAAGATAAAATTTGTGTCAACCAAGGCCCTATCTTGGACAGAGTTGAATTTCCAAGTAGGTAGCCATTAATGACAGGTATTAACTAAAAGAGCATTTTAGTTAGTTACCTATAATACAGCAGTATAGGCTCTACAGTTTAAAAAAGAAAAAATCTAGGGCAGCCTGGGTGGTTCAGTGGTTTGGCGCTGCCTTTCACCCAGGGCGTGATCCTAGAGACCTGGAATCGAGTCCTGCGTCAGGCTTCCTGCATGGAGCCTGCTTCTCCCTCTGCCTCGCTCTGTGTGCGTGTGTCTCTCATGAATAAATAAAATCTTAAAAAAAAAAAATCTAGAGACAAAGCTAGCTTTCACTTTGGCTTCATTTCTAATTCAGTTCAAGTTGCTGACTATAAACCCTCATATGTGAGAAAAAGTGAGAAGCAAATTCTTTTGCATCCTAGAATGTTCTTGTTAGGATGCATCAAAGAAAGAAAAACACTAACAAAATAAAATAACTTAAAGGGGACTCACTTTTCTCATCATTACAAAACAATTGAATAATGGCATTTTAAACATAAAATTATATTCTAGCAAAGAAGACAAATTAATTTCTAATATAAATTTGTAAACGAACTAGGGGTGGTGGAAGGGGAGGAGGGCGGGGGGTGGGGGTGAATGGGTGACGGGCACTGAGGGGGGCACTTGACGGATGAGCACTGGGTGTTATTCTGTATGTTGGTAAATTGAACACCAATAAAAAATTAATTTAATTTAAAAAATTAAAAAAAATAAATAAAAATACATCTTAAAAAAATTAAAAAAAATTGTAAACTCTTAACATTGGGTCCTAAATAATATATTTTTTTTTAAAGATTTCATTTATTTATTCATGAGAGACACAGAGAGACAGAGGCTGAGACATAGGCAGAGGGAGAAGCAGGTTCTATGTAGGGAGTCCCATGCAGGACTCAATCTTGGGGCTCCAGGATCACATCCTGGGCTGAAGGCACAAGGTCAACCACTGAGCCACCCAGGCATTCCCCTAAATACTATCTTAACTGGCATTTTCCTTAACAGTGTGTAACACTGTAATTACAATTACAATACATCATTGAGTAGAGTGGAATTCCAATTCACTAGAAGACTTCTTGATCTCATTAAAATTCATGAGCATTAATTGAAAAAATTGGGGAGTTTTAAGCAAGTTTCAAATTTTTTAGTTCAGAAATTGAGGAGAATACACACACATGCACATACAGTATATACTTCTAAATACATATATATCTATGTTACATAGATATTTATAAGTGCACATGTATCAGCAAAAATTAAAGTGTATGGCAAATATGTATACAAAGATTCCAGGTTTTTCCTCTAGGCATTTTATAGAGGATTCATAGGAATTCACCAGTGTTTGTTTCAGAGTAAGTGATTCATAATGGCGGTTGTGCTAAAAATCTAATCAGGCCTAAAACCTCTGTATCTCTTTAAAAATAATCCTGCATGGCAGTCCCGGAGGCTCAGCGGTTTAGCGCTGCCTTCGGTGGGGGCGTGATCCTGGAGACCCGGGGTTGAGTCCCACGTCAGGCTCCCTGCATGGAGCCTGCTTCTCCCTCTGCCTCTCTCTCTCTCTCTCTCTCTCTTTCCTCTCTCCTCTCTCTCTGTCTCTAATAAATAAATAAAAAATCTTAAAAAAAAATAATTCTGCTTATTTGTTTGTCTTTTTCTCCCCCCCTTAGCTTTTTTCTTCTTAACAAAAGCCTATGTTTGGTTTCTTAAGCATCTTCATTTTTTGGCTTCTTATTTCTCTTTTCTTCGGATCCCTTCCTACTTTACATATATATTAAAAAAAAAAAAAAAAAAAAGAAAGGGAAGCTTTTGGAAGAAGGTAGCTCAAATGTCCTTTAGCAGAGGATGTGAGATAATTGTATAAAGAACAGTGAGTGGCAGAAGCCAAGGACTTGGTGGAGCAAAGAATTTCTGATGTACTTCTCTGCTTGAAGCAACAACAGGAAAAGAAGAAAAGAGAAGAATCCTTATAGATTTACATTGGTCAAATCTTAGCCCTCCTGTGTTTGGCTCCCTGCTAGAGAGCTAGACAGATGATCAGCTGGCCTAGAATGACTAGATTCTGTGTGATTGATTAGTTATTTCTTTTTAATATCTGTAGTCAACACATTAACTTAGGCCCCATAGAAACTCTGATGGCACTTGTGTGTATAAGTGTGTGTGTACTAGCTCATGAATTCCCAGTGCCACAATCCAACTTTATCAACTCCTTTAAACTCTTTAGTCTTAATAATTCTCACCCTTTCCTCCTGGATTCTATGGACCGGATTCCATGGGTTTTCAACATTACCACTTACTTCTGGGTTTGCCTCCTCACACTTCTTGAATAAGACCATCTCACTTAAGCATCCAATTTCCTACAACCTACTTCTGACCATACCAGACTCTGCACCCAAACCCCAAGATTCCAAAAGTATGAAGCTTCCACTGCTTTCCAAGAGCGCTGGGAACCAGACCCAAGGACATCCCTGGATAGCACCAGTCTTGCTTAATTCAAAGGGAAGAGGCAGATTCTGTATCTTTGAAAATTTTGGGCCAAAGACTTATCTACTACTACCATTGGTCCTGGTGGTCAGCATCATATATTTTAAAACATTCTCAGCCTGGATGGCCTCATGTAGCTTTCTTCTTCTTTCCAGAGAATGGTGCCTGGAATCTAGGCTATTGATCATCTATCAGAGACAAGATGTGAAACAGGAATGGTGAAAGGCAGATCTTAAGTGACTAAAAAGAATAGTACCAGATAGAGAAGAGATCCCAGGGATTAAGAGTCAGGGATTTCTCAGTCACCTGAAGGTGAAACCTAGTTCCACTAAATAAGTTAGATACACAATATTGGTCAAGTCATCCAACCTCTCCAGGTCTATTTTATTAATAAAAACAGTAAATAAAAAAATAGCAAATGGCCTCAAACAATTGGGCCAGGATCATGTTAGGTAAGGCACATAGAAAGCTTTCTGCATTGTCAAAGGACTAGCTCATGGATGGTGTTCCTCTTACTGGGGCCAGTGATGCTGCTAATGTGAGGTTAGGAGACTGTAGGATCACAGTTTGCCAGGACTGAAATAGAGGAAGCTGGCAATGGACACAGGGATGGGAAGCCAAAATGAAGGCTGCCCTTCTAAGCTTGGATAACAAAATATAGCTATACTTTAGAGAGTCTGGACTTCTGGATACTCTGTTTTTTTAACAAAAATTTCCCTGGTTCTTGCCTACTCTGCTATGGATGGGGTCTAGAGCAAATAGAGTTAAGAACAAGATGTGTAATTAGATCAGCAGAGATCATTCGTGGTGGTGGTGAGGTTGCTGCTAGGACCTTTGGCAACATCTTCCTAATCAACGAAGAGCAGACGGAAAGCAGTTATGCCAAAGGTTTCAAGAATCATCTTCTATACCAAAGGTCAGGAAACTATTGCCTGCGGGCCAACTGCAGTCTACCATCTGGTTTTGTGAATAAAGTTTTATTGGAACACAGCCATGGCTATTTACATACGATCTTATGGCTGCTTTTACAGTACAACACAGTTGAGCAGTTGTGACAGAGACTATATGACTGCAAAGCTTCACATAGTTACTCTAGCCTTTCCAAAACAAGTGTGAAGATGTCTGTTCTATGCCCTTTAATAAGTGCACATGTGAGAAGCAATGTTTGGATGGCCAGAATCACTTTAAATTAGAGGTGCCCTCCTCAAACAACAAGCTTGGGGTATTTTCACAGAATAATAATATTCTCATTGTGCTTCCTTTTTCAAAGAGAATAACCAAGAATCATAGAAGGAAATGACAGTTTCTTAGTCATGTATTTCAAGAAAGGGAGTATGAGAGGCACCTGGGTGGCTGGGTCAGTTAAGCATCTGCCTTCAGTTCAGGTCATGATCTTGGAGTCCTGGGAACAAACCCCACATCAAGCCCAGCATCAGGCTCCCTGCTGGTGGGGAGTCTGCTTCTCCCTCTCCCTCTGCCCCGCCCCCCACTCATGCCTGAGTGCATGCACTCTCTCTCTCTCTCAAATAAATAAATAAAATAAATTAAGAAAGAAAGAAAGAAAGAAAGAAAGAAAGAAAGAAAGAAAAAGTAGGTAGGAAAAATCCAAATCAAATGCTTGCAACCCAGAGGGACCCAGGGTAAAAGTAATGCTAGCAATATTTACGAAATGGTGTCAGATCCCCACTTCATCACAATTATTCTCTCTTAATCAGTAACACACAGGGATCCAGCAAAATGGGGACCTTCATGGTTTTTGCCTAAGAAACCTTAAGCAAGAATGATATTACTCTAAAACAGAGAGTGATTCATACCAGTTGTCAAGAGTGGATTGAAAACGTATGCCAGTAGGAATGTAGTATATACCAGCAACCAAGAATAAATCTTCTAATATCTACCTTCTTTTTCCTCTGTGAAATCAAAGCACAAAAGCAAAAGGTAGTGGTAAGGAGAAGCACACTCAATTTCCCTGAGCTGGGGTGCCCACTGTAGTCATGATGGGATGCACAGGCAATCACAACGCTCAGCAAGGAGCTCAGAGCAAATGGAGGCTCTCTCTCCCTGTGAAGGCCAGCAGCTGCTCAATGCCAAGCAGGCAGAAATGAAAATGGCTAACATGACAGTCAAGGCTGGGTGAGTCTGGGGAGAAAGAAAGATGATTCTCAGTATACTGAGAAGTGCATCATTGTCAAGTGTCCAGAACTTTCCACTTATATGAAGCACCTTTTTAGTTTTTAGCTTTCCATTTTATTTTAGCAATCAACAATATAATTTTTTATAATATATAATGTATAACTTCTGTGTATTTCCTTACTTCCCTTAGCTGATCAGAAACATGCAATCAGTGCCCCTTGCTTTGGAAAGCAAAATAAAAAAAATCAATGACAAAAATAAGCCTTCATTCACCTCACCCCACAACTCTCCACATTCTTCCCTGAAAGCCTGTTTACGGCTACCCTCATTCAACACCCCTGATAGACATGGAGAATACAAAACAGATGGACGAAGGATTAGGGCACATAAATCACCAGTGATAATATAAGATATTAAAACAATAAAATATGAATGCAGTCTTTTTCCTCCTTGTTATTCTCAGTACAATTCAACTCTGCTTCTATAAAGGACTGGGGAAAGAAACGGCAAGGATGAATAAAATAACTTCAGGAAAAGAAAACTTTGCTCCTGTGTTAGCCAAAAGCAGAGCCCTAAAGGTGGTCTCCTGTGGATCAATGCATCACTGTCCACGAGGCCCCTGGAAGGTCAAGTCTGGTGGCTACTTAGAAACCACTAACCCAAAGATCACTGTGGGACAAATTCTGCCAAAAACAGTAGTGACAGACAAATATGTGTTATGAAAATACTACATTGCTTCTTTAACATTTATATGGCCTCAGTGATTTCAAAAGAAATGTTTTGTGCATAAAACAACATCATAAAAAAAAATCCCACTACTTGACAGGGTTTCCTTTAGTAGAAAGACCTTTTTCGTGCCCATAAACATTTGATGCCCACATCTGTTAGAGATAAAAGGAGAGTATAACTTCCCCTTTGGATGCAGAGATTCAGAATTCTCAGAGATCATATAACATGCTTAATGAAGACAGAAAAAATGCTGTAGTTCCCTGATTAAATTAGCACTCTACTGAAACTTAAAGTTTTATGGACTGCTTTCGGTACTTTTCTTTTTATAATAGCTTTGGGTGCATGTTTATATTTTACTTCTAGAGAATTGTTTGTTAGTGTCATTTTAGGAAGTCAAATGGTTCCTAGATTAAAAAATAATAACAAATAATTTTCTAAGGAAGCCCACTATTCACCTTGAAATCACAGGTACCTACAAGAGTCCGCTTGGTCTTCCTCCTCATCATTACCTCTAGGACCACTGTGCCTGGATGTGGTGGACCTCCATCTCATGGTCTCACCACTTCATGGTGAGCCCAGCCTTCCTAGGTCCTTTTCCTATCTTTTGGGATGGAATTCCTTGAGTTTCCATGCCCACATTGATCTTAGAATGACAGTGAAGACCCCACAATGCCTACCCACTTCTCTTGGAGGAAAAGCCAAAGTCCTGACATTACTGTATATGATCAGACTCCCACAGCTCTCTGATGGTGTCTTTCACTGTTTTCCTCCTCATTTGGCTCCAGCCACACTGGCTTCCTTGCTGTTTCTCCAACATAGCTCTGTGCTTGCTATTCTCACTTCCCAGAATGTTCTTTCCCACGTATCTGCATGGCTAAGCATATCTGCATGCTTCAAGTCTTGGCTCTTGCCTCTTTCTTAGCGAGGCTCTCCCTGACCCCTCTATCCCCACTCCTGGTCTTCCTTGTGCTCTTTTTATTTTTCCTAAAGCTCTTATTTTCTGATGTATTATATAATTTTCTTCTTATTATATATTACTTATTGGGCTGTGTCCCCCATGAAGCTGTAAGCATCACAAGGCCAGGGAACTATGTCTTGAAAAGTACATGATGTATAGCAGGGTCTCAGTGCATATTTTGATGAATAAACAATAAATGAATGAATGTATGAGTGGAATAAAGATTTCAAAAGCCCGTCACTATTAAAACATCTCTTCTTGCAGAAGAAGCTCTGCATTCTCAACTCGGGACCATTGCGTTTTCGGCTCCATCTGCTTGAAACACTTTTCTCCTCCCTCTTTCAGACACTGCTACCGTTCATCATTTGAATCTCAGTTCATGAAGAATAGCCCCATGACCATCCCCCTTACCCTTCAGAAATAAAGGGTTCCATTCTCTATTATTTCCCTTTCTATCTTCCTCATCAGACTAGTCAATATCTAATGTGATCTTTTTCTTTTTTAAGTTTTATATGTTTGGGTATCTATCTTTCCACTAAAATGAAAACTCCTTGGAGTCATGGACAGTTTTGTTCATTATTATATCCTTGATGCCTAACAAATGTCTGACATATGGTAGAGGCTTGATAATTATTTGTTGGTTTTGTTGACTAACTGGATGATTAGCATAGTCTCCTGGTTCAAATTACCAGGATTTTAGCTACCTATCTTACCTGGTCATGGCTTTACTTTCCCTGGTGAAATGATGTTAAATGAATTGTTCCCTGGGCCTGTCTTTGAGAATGACTACTTTAGGTTTTCATACTTAATTCTTTCACCTGGGATCAGGTGAGTGCATGGTACCAGCGATGTTTCTGTGTAGTGGACTATGTATGATTATATGTGTATATATGTGTATGTGTATTTTATTATTTTACTGTGTAATTTACTATTCATTATTTTTAGGGCTGAACCATAACTTTTAGCCTGAAGGAGTACCAGCCTTTATGAATCCAGCTACAACATATTTTTCCAGAAAGATATCCAAGTTCGATGGTGCCAGTGATAGCAGCCTTTGGTATGCCAATCTGGATTTGTAACATCAGATACACATGTCAGAGCTGGGCTGCCTGTGAAAGTCTTCTTGAGACAGCAGCTTCAGACATTCTGAGTTACCATGAATATAAATCTTAGAGCCACTTCCTCCTCAATGAAGAATAAAATGTTGGATTATGAGGATTATAAATCTTTTGGACAAAGTAAAGAATTGTATTGTGAAACTGGACAAATTCTCATCTCCTATCAGTGTGCTATCTTATGTCAGTACCTGGAAGCCACGGGAGCTTTCTGGGCCTCAGTTTTCTCACCTATAAAATAAACTGGTTGACATTCATGATGCATGAAATTCTCTCTTTGAGAGGGACTCAGAATCAAAGCAAGTTGTGTATTTTTATTTCATGTTATCTGACTTTTCATGGGCTTGCTTTAACCATCCAGTGATTCTTGGGTCCGCCCACTTGGAAATTCTTTAGAGAGTTATTGGATTTTTGAGAGTTCTGTGAGAATTATTTTAAATCACTTCACACAACGCCTAACTTGGAAGCACTCAAAGCCCATTACTCTCTCACCTTACCCTTTTCCAGCTATAAGAATCTTATGTGCTTTCTACTTCAACACCTTCATTTTACAAATAAAACACTAGAGGCGATCAGAAGTTCGCCAAGGGTCACACAGCAAGTCAGAGGCAGAGCTTCAAGGAGATGCCAAATATTCTGACTCCTGGTCATGGTCCTATTAATGGTACTAGGCCAATCTTATTTTACCTTTTGCAGTTTCTGATGTTGAATAAGCAAAATAAGTGACCTTATTTTCTTCTGAGTAAAATGCTCCTAAATGATACCAAGATCTTTTTAGGATAATTACCTTTATGAGGCAAGCATTTAACAATGCCCTATTCAGAGCTGAGACTGACTTTGACTATCACATATATTTGCAACATGTCTTCATGTTTTTTAAATGGTGACAATAATTTGGCAAAATGATCTGATATATTTACTTTAAGGAAAAGGTACAACTTACATCAATAAGCTCTGTCTGATTAAGAAGACACACTTATTTAAAGTTGGATCACACCAGGATTACAAAAATCACTATAGCTTATCTATACTAACTCATAAACTGATTCAATTACACCCTGTAAGCCAAAAAAACAAAAACAAAAACAAAAAACAAAAACAAAACAAAAAAAAAAAGTAAAAATTTTCTCTGAACTGGTCTTCATTGATACTTCCAAGTTACATATTATAAAAAACTATGCTTTGGGGCACAGTAATAAAAATATAATTATTTTATTTTTAAATCTAGTAAGATGTGAATTAACCTAGCAATGCTCAACTTTTGTTTCATATTGGAATCACCCAGAGAGCTTTAAAAAGTACCTGTACCTGGGCTCAGCTGCAAAGATTCTGATTTAATTGGATTGGGGTGTAACTGCATCTGATTTTTTTTCTATTAACCTGATCATGTTAATTTAATTCAGTACCTACTCTGAACTACCAGTTAATGTTTTATTTTATTATGAAGAATTGTATTAGTTAGTAAATAAATTCACATTCACAGTCAAAAGGCATTTTAAGACCCCCACACTGAAAACAAAAATATTTGGGGGAGTAATGATGGGAATTAATCAGCAGCAGAGCAATCAAATAGTAGACATTTACTGAATACCTACTCAGGAAAAAGAACTATGCTTCATTTCTCTGTGTGACACGAATGCACTCAATCCAAAAGAACCTATAATCAAGACTGGAGAAGACAAGACATATACGTACATATAAAAATAATGGACAGCACAACAGTATAATAAAGAAATACGTGGGTGATTCATGATTTCAAATACTTATGCCTTGTCAATTTTAGTGATTGAGTATAGCCATGAGTCTCTTCAATACTTTTCTTTTTCAATCTACTTTCAATTCATATTCTATGTTATGCCCATCTTCTAGTTTCCTAGCAGCTTGCTACTCAAAGTGTGTTCTACAGACCAGCAGCATCACCTTGGAGCTATTACAAAGGCAGAATCACAGACTTCACCCTATACCTACTGAATCTCAATCTGCATTTAACTAGATGCCTACATTTCATATGAATATTTGATAGTACTGCTCTGGTAGACACTGATCTCTTAAGTATATCAAATATACCATATCAATGTTACTCATAATACATTATGTAATACCATACAGGTAGTGGGTTTTTTTTTTTCAATGCCTCATGCAGATTTTTGTAGTAATATTAAAGAATTTCCTTACTCAGGAAGAGATGAGCTCTTTGGACTAGTTCATTTGTGAATAAAAATTATTTCCTGTGTGTGAGTACCTGCTAAAATATGTGATAAGAATAATGAGACCACAGGAGAAAAAGAAGACGCAGTTTCTTTAGGCTAAAGCATTCAGAGATGTCACAGGGATGATGGGACCAAGATGAGAGCATGAAAAGATGATCCGATTCAAGAAATGGGAAAAAAAGAAAACCCAAAAGAGAACATTCCAGATAGGGAGAAAATGGTGGAAGCGAAGTCCCTGCCTGGAGTAGAGAGGAGTTAAAACTAGGTAGCGTCCAGGTTTAAAAATGGCCCCATGATTTCCATCCCCTGCTATTCACACTCCTGTGTCATTCTCTTCCACTTTGATCAGGACTGACCTGTGTAACAGAAAATGCAGAATTGGTGCAGTATGTGACTTTCTGAGGCTACATCCTAAAACACATTGTGGCTTATCTCTTGCTTTCTTGGCTCACTTGCTCTGTGAGAAGTTGGCCTCCATGAGAAGGAAAAATCCATGTGATAAGAAACTGACAACACCCAACCACCAGCACCAATTTGCCAGGGGACAGTGAGCCATCTGCTACAGTTTGATACTAGAGACTTAGTATTGAACCTTTAGATGACTATAATCCAGGTCAATATCTAAACCATAAACTCAGGAAAGACTCTGAGCCCAAGCCACCCAGGTAAGACACTCCAAATCCTGTCTCTCAGAAAATTAGACTAACAAAACCTATTGTTGTTTTAAGACACAATTTTGAGATAATTTGTCATTAGTCACCTATAACTACTATTAGTAATAAATAACTAATAAAGAACTAGTATGAACAATCAATTACTTATAATAAAACATTATAAGTAATTTGGAAGATGGTGAATAAGCTGATATGGTTTTAATGGAGAGTTTAGTGGGGCTGCAAACTCAGATGCCTCCAGGTTTGCTGGCAGCAAAATGAAATGAGTGAAGTGGCTGTTGCCTGGGTCAGAGACAAAAGGAAGAAAGTGACAGAGCCTGTGATAATGTGTAGAATACTTTCCTGGCCACTCTTGCTGGTAAAACTCATTACCATCTCCATTTCTGAGCAGGTCAATGCAGAGCCTGAAACCACAGGAGATCTCAGGTGGTAGATAGGCAGTGGGAGTGGTTTGGTGTCACAATGTGGCAAATTGGAATAAACAGAATCTTATTCTGGAGATGAATGTCACCTAATAGCTACATTTAGGATATATTTTTTTAAGATTTTATTTATTTATTCATGAGAGACACAGGTAGAGGGAGAAGCAGGCTCACTGCGAGGATCCCAATGTGGGACTCCATCCCAGCACCCAGGGATCATGACCTGAGCCAAAGGCAGACGCTCAACCACTGAGCCACCCAGGTGCCCTACATTTAGGATATTTAATCTGGAAAGGCTATCTAGAATAGACTGGAGGCAGAAAGTATTGAGAGGAAAAGACCAGTCTGGGGGGCAATTTGATCATGCAGGCTTGGAGATTGTGGCACTGGCTACAGTTATGGAGGTTTTTCCTTTATTTTTTTAAAAGATTTTATTTATTTATTCATGAGAGACACAGAGAAAGAGAGAAGCAGAGACACAAGCAGAGGGAGAAGCAGGATCCATGCAGGGAGCCTGATGTGGGACTCAATCCCGGGACTCCAGGATCACTCCCTGGGCCAGAGGCAGGTGCTAAACCACTGAGCCACCCAGGGATCCCTAGAGGTTTTTCCTTTAAATCTCACTAAATGTTTAGTGCCATGTTAGAATGCAAGCTTCATGAGGAAAGAACTAGATTAAACTTTTGTACAAGTTTATCCTGATAACCAGCATATAAACATTTTCTGTAAAGGGCCAGAAAGAAAATATTTCAGGCTTTTCAGGACATACAGTCTCTATCCCCACTACTCTGCCATAATAGCACAAAGGCAGCAGTGCTTTATTCACCTGTTGGGGTGGGGGTTCTTTTAAAACATAGCATGCTGGCCCCAATGGGTATTTTAATAAATTCTCAAGTGATACTGATGCTGATACTGCCGATGTGGAAAACATTCTTTGAGAGCCACTGGCCTGCTCTACTTTAGGTAAGGGTTGGCAAATCACAGCTCAAGGGACAAACATGACGCATCCTTCTTTTTGTAAATTACATTTTATTGGGACACAGCCACACCCATTATTTATTATTGCCTAGTGTTGCCTTTGTTCTATAATGGCAGAGTGGTAGGGATAGAGACTATATATGAGTGCTAATATGTCATGGTATTCCATAAAGCATATCACGGCTTGCAGACACTTCACCACCTAAAGGACATTGAAAACCACTATTCTAATACAGCTGCCTTTAAAAAAAAAAAAAAAACTTGAGTCCTCCTATATTTAATTTGGTCGAAGAGCCATGTACTTACTGAGTTAAGAAAAAAAAACATTCATTTTTATATAATAAAGATGCCTCACATAAAATCTTACATAGCTTTCCAGAGATACTGCACATTTAAGAAAAAAAAAAAGGAAGTGGCAACCTGGCCTGGTAGGGAAAAAAAAGATAGTATCTTTAACAAAGGGGTCTCAATTATATTTATTCCATTTTCTCAACTGATTAATACTTGGGTGGGGTGGAAGCTTTCAGATTCTGCTGGGCTTCAGAGGTTAAGCAATCAGTAGTGAGTGTGGGAAGGCAGTGACGGAAAAGATAGAGGAATGGAAATTTCCATCAAGTCTGTTCCTCAAGAAGGATTATATAAACTGATCCACAGGAGAAATGAATCAGCTGGTAGCAAACAGCAAGATACTCCTACATACCTAACAGGATACAAGACGGTATCTCTTGGCATGAGGCTCAGAGAGATAAGAGAAATTACTGGGCTGGATATCACAGAGAAACTGATGGATTCATGCATGGTGTTTGTTTAGCCAAAAAGCCAGAAACCTTCATTAAACATTTCTGGAAAATGTGGGTTTGAATCAAAAGGAAGAGAGGTTTCCAGCTGATATATGCAATGGCCTGCAGGGTGGGTAAAATTAAGTGAAGCGATAGGTATCAAGTATGAAATGCAGTGCCTGCTGAATCTTAAGTGAATCATATTGCTATTATCATTATGATGAGAGACCTGGTACTGCCTTACCATCAACAGGAACCAAGTAAGTCGCACTCCCTCACTCCTGCCCTCGGCCCCCTTACCTTCCCTGCCAGGGAGTGGAAGGTGAGTGGAAACACTGCTCCCAGTAATATAACTGCATCTGAGGTCCCTGCTCTTAAATTTTCCTGGCAGCTAGACTCACCTCGAGTGAAGGAGCAGAGTTCCTCCCCTCCTGTCACCCCACTTGACTTTTCTGTTTTTCCCCTCAACCCTGGAATAGGTTGAAGCAGGAGTTTAAAGCCTTGCTGATGTACAAAAATGAGCCTGCGTGCTCAGTCTGTGCAGTGACAATGGGTGGATGCCTGGCAAACCTGGGCAGGCTGACTCCTAGGGACCTTGCAGGGTGGCATTCATCATCCCCCTGGTGAACTTACCCTTGAAAGTCTGATTTTGCTACAAGCCTGGGAGAAGTCTCAATCTATCAATCAGTGGATATTTATTGAGTGCCTACTATGTTCCAGGCACTAACATTACCTAAATTCAAGAAGTGAATTTGTTCAGTCAAAATGCCAGATGCTTAACTTATTATAATGAGCAAGAGCTGTCACAGGAACTGGAATAATCAAAGTCCATATTCACTCCATGTGGCTAAGCTACCCAGGAAACCAAATCATAATTAGAGTGTCTCTGTGTCAACATATACTGAGAAACAGCTAAGAACTGAAGTCGGATACTTGAAGCTGGTATGATTAGAGTGTTCTCTCCAGGTGGGCAGGTTTACATGGAAAGATAAATCATGATTAGAAGATGTTTTTTTGGGGCACAGATTCAGAAAAATAGCAGTTGGATCCATCAATGACATCAGCTAATGCAGCCAGAGACTATCGTATAACTTAGCTAGTGGGATGACATAACTCTAAAAGCCGAGGCGCTCTCAAGACTGGGCAATGAATAAATACACCACTGGACACCATCCATGTCTGCTTTTAACTCTCCTTTTTTCAGGATTCCATGGCTCAGTAATGGGTGTCAAGCACCATGCTAAGTACCTTTTGTGTATTATTTCATTTATCTTAGTCCAGGTGCCTGCTTGGAGAAGGCTTCTCTGACTACTCATGATCCTCAACACTTAGACTTTCTCCACTGCTCTTATTAGTATCTCATGTTCTAGTCTATATTAATTTGTTGATTGGTTATTGTTTGCTTCCTACAAAGGAAGCAGGTGCTGCTTTATTTTCTGCATAAATGCTTTCTCAATGCCTAAAATGGTGCCTGGCACATAGTAGGAGCTTAATATTATATGTTGGTAGATGAATGAATTGGTTAGTGGAAGGCTGGATACATGGGTGGATAGGTGAATTTACGAATAATCTGAGAGGCAGATATCAGCATCCTTTTTGTAAAGATTAATAAACCAAGGGAAAAAGAAAGAAAGAAAGAAGAAAAAAAAGAAAGAAAGAAAGAAAGAAAGAAAGAAAGAAAGAAAGAAAGAAAGAAAGAAAGAAAAAGAAAGAAAGAAAGAAACCAAGGCCCAAACACCATGTTACCTCCAAGATCACCCAATTAGCCAGTGGAGAGCTGGGGTTTGACCCAATTCTGATGGACTCTAGAGCTCTTGCTCTCAATTGGTGCTCTATTTCCTTGGAGAAGTTGATACATCCAAGAAAGTTCTATCCAAAACTAGAATCTCTGGACCCTTGGAGTCAGAATATTCCAATCCTGTTCTGCCAATCCTGCTCACTACTTTAGTGTTATCTTCCAGAGGCTTTGCTTAATATCAAGGCCTACATTCTCATCTGCTAAAAGTAGGAATAAGAATATCTACTTAAGGAGATGCTGAGTACCTCAAATAAGAAATTGCACACATCCTTCGCAATTCAAGGATTGTGCAAGTACAAAAATATATGGGATAATGAATATAAAGTCCCTGCAGACTGTAATACTAGTATGTGTTATTATTATGAAGGCTTGGGGAGAAGAGAAAAAAGAAGAGCTCTCTTGGTTGTGTCTATTTTAGATTGTGTGTCCCTAGAAGGCAGAGATCACATTTATTTGCTGTGCACATAACCTGCTATCCATGTAGGGAGGCATTTTATGGGAGAAAGAGCTGGGGTCATAATATTAAAAAAAATCTAAACTCTTAAATTATTTACACTAAAAAGAAAGGATTTTCTGTGTGCTTTTATGCAGCCCATGAGTTTAAATGCCATCCATATGCTGATGTCTTCCAAAGGTATGTTTCCAGTCTAGCCTATCCCTTGACCTTCAGACCATGATGACAGTGCCCATGTCCTATACCCTTTTGCCAATTTTAACCATCTTAGAGATATCCCACACCTGGCATGACCAAAACAGAAATTTATTTTGCTCCTTCTTCGTCTATATCTCAGTAAATCCTACCAGCACAGTACGTTCTATTCCTAAATTCAAACTCCTAAGACTTATCCTTGATTCCTTCCTTCCTTTTGCTCCTCTCCACTCCAAATTGACCTGAAAAGTCTTTCTAAGCTATTTACAAGATAAATCTTAAACTCTGTAATCTGAAACTATGTATCATATCTATTGTTCCTGTCCTAGTGCCACCAACCACCTTCCCTCGCTTATGCTACTTCAATAGCTTCCTTACTGGATGTCCCTCTTATATCCTTTCTTCCTTGCCCCCGAACCATTCAAACCAAAGACAGAGATCTTTAAAAAATGTATACTTGGTCATGAACTCCTCCGTTTAAAAACATTATATGCTTTTCCACTATATTTGGGATCAGGCCAAGCTCTAGCTATTTCTCACAGGATAGTTATGGTGGTGGCACTGTGGGTGGTAATGGAAATGATGAATGAGAGGGGTAGGTGTGTGTGTGTGTGGGTCCTCTGCCTTTAGACAGTAGGGAACTGCCCGCAACAGAGGACTAAGGTCCAGTCTATCCTGTTGAACAATGTCCCTTGGTATCCAGTATAATCACCAACCTATGCTAAGCACACAGGGAATCCTGGCATCCATTACAGCAAGCACATCATGCGATAAATGTCAATGGTTGGCATCACCTGTTTAGTAAAAAGCATTTTTAAGCATTCAGATTTTTTCAGTTTTCATATTTTTGATAATAAAATGTCCTTTTTTCCCCCCGTGAAACCAGAACCCTCTCTCTTCCCATTCATATGGCACAGAATCCACTGAGAAAGGAAAGGAAATCTATTTGAGCAAATGTGGGGCAAGTTCACTTTCACAAAATTTGTGCATATCATGTGCATCAAAAAAAAAGTGTTGGCATTTTCATTTTCTTCCATATTTCGGACCATTTTCTCCCCTTACTTATTTTTGGAGGAATATAGGATCAGAGTCTATGGCATTCAAGAGATTTGTCACATCTCAAAGCATGTTCACCTGTCCAGGATTTTGCTCAAGTGTTTCCTCCCCAATATACCTGCCTGCCAAGATCAGATTGCTCCTTCAAAATCTAACTCAGATGCTGATGCTTCTATGAAGCTTCCTGTACTCTTTCTGCCCTTTTTTTTATACTTCTTAGACCCCCAATGCAAACGGCTAGTGACTAGCTGTTCACATCACTATGCAGTAGGACATACTTTGCTATTGACCTAAATGATTTTCCCTCCCAATAACTTCTTGTACGCTTGTCAAAACTAAACTTATGTAGAGACCATGGCTTCTGGGAGCGGGCATGGGAGAGTAAATCAGAAGGCAAAACTTAGGAAATTCTTATTCAAATTTTTGAAACTCCGCATAGAGACAATAATTTGAGAGAAAGGGGTGTTGAGTTTCAAAAATCTAAGCATATAAATACTTGAGCAGAATCACAGATAAGTGGATGTAACTTCATCATGTCCAAGGAAAAGTGAACAATCTGATATGTTCAGAGCCTAGAGTGCTCTCTCAGGGCTGGCTCCAACATGTTCTCTCTGTTCAATTTGAGTCCGTGAATGGAAAAGACCATATCTTATCTGCCATCATAATTTCAGTGCTTAGAATAGAACCTAGCGTAGACTATAGACTTGCTAGATAGGTGACATTGAACTAAATTATAACAATATTCAGATAATTCACTTGTCAAACATTCTAAAGCATCAAATAAAACATTGAATATTATCCTGGAAAGATGCTAAAAGGTGGTACAAATGCAATGTCACATATACAGCCTTTATCCTCATGTTAGCTGTCTAAAAACCCGTCTTGAAACTGAGTTCAGAAGACTTTGTATGCTCTGTATTTATTTTCAGGGTAAAACATTATTATTTATATGTGTGCCCCATCAGTGAGTTATGATTTACACAACAAATTGTAAGTATTTTAGCTAATAGTTGTAACATTAGTTTGAAAGCTTCTTCCAACTAAGTATTCTATTTTCAGCTGGTCCATCTTTTGCCTTGTTTGTAGTAGGGGCTGTGTAGACAGATGCATTAAGCCTATTTAAATTAATTTTACTTGTTGCAATAATGTCATGGTATTGTCAACTCCCTCTTCCAACTAAAACTTGATTTTCTTAAGTGATTTGTAATCCCTTATACGAATCTAAAGGTTGTTTTGCATTGAAACATGCTAAATCCATTTAGCAGGCAACCTTCAAGTTCTTTCTCATACAGGCATCTAACAAATTATCACTAGCAAATATATTGGATTTATTCTATTTCCTACCTCTGTTCAAAGGGGAAAAAATGTCCCAATCTATTGAGAAGATACACGTGATCTCACATATTTAGAAGAAAATGACATTGGCATTCTAGTTTAGTCCCCTTAGTCTTCTCACTGTCTTTGGGTCACCCCATTATTCTTGTCTCTCTGACTATTTAAATATAAATCGTGTCTTCTCCCTCCTTCTGTCTCTCCCTCCCTCAATAAACAGATGCTTATTGATAACTAGTATCTGCCAGGTACTAGGCAAAGAGTAATGGATAGAGTGGTAAATAAGACACATATGCTGGGCCATGGAGCAGCCACAGGCTCCTAGAGGAAATCAAGATCTAAAGAGTTAATTTCAATATCGAGAGGCAAATGCTTTGATGGGGACAGTATATGCAGACTTCTTGGCAGCTTAAAAACAAAACAAAACAATGATGGACCCAGATTGTCAGTAAGCTGCTGAACAATCCCAGGAATCTTTCTGAAGAAAGTCTCAACTTGACTGAGAGCTAGGATTGTAATGTCATTACCCAGGCAAAAATGGGGGAGACAGAAGGTCGCAGGTGAAAGCATGGAGACTACAAAGTCCTAGTTCACTAGGAGTAAAAATTTCTGCATAGTTGAAGGAGCTGGTGAATGGAGTGTAATGAGAGATTCCTAATATGCCTCCTTCAGACATCTGTGTTCATCTCCTGGTCTAGCAGAGAAGGTTATAGCCATGTCTTATGGTTTTGGAAGCTTTGGTGGCATAATAAAAGACAGGAAGAACAGGCTATTACTCTTCCTTCCCAACCATCCTCTCCTTTAAATGCCAGAAAATCCAAATATTCATGGAGTAGACTTAATTAGAGTCTCTTTGCTCCCATGGTGCAAGGTGACTGCTAATCATGTCAACTCCGTTTCATAAACATGGCTATTTCACTCTATGGAGAACATTTATAATATTTTTATAGTTTTATATTAGAACTCACATATCACAGAGATTGTTTTATTAATGACCCTTTACCACCAGTGAGAATAATAATAATATTTCTCATTATGATTTACTTTTTAAAGTCATCTCTTTCTCTTGGGGGAATTGTATAAACTCTGGAATTCATTCTGTTAAAGATTTCATATAGTTTATGAACTAGTGTCCCAGATGGTTTGAGCAATTTCCTCCCCATTCACCAAAAAGTGGATAATTTCCATCCTTATTCACCCAAATAATAATGCTATGGATGGCCCAACATTTATGCATAAACATGTGTATTCAATTTTTCTCTTTATGTCAAGAAATAAAGTAATGGCAACATCTTAAAAATAGTTGTATTTAATTTTTAAAGGAATACTGTTATGTCCTGGTAGAGCATATTTTTCCCACTTACAATATGAAAAAGGAAATTTACAGTTCATGGATACTACCTGGAGCTCACAGGGAAATTTCCTATTGACAATGCTTCATTTTGATGAATCCTTAAAAACCCTTAATTGGACTGTTAAATCCTCTGGGTTGGTCTTCTACTAAGTCAAATGTGGATCAAAACTCAGAATGAATGTCCATTTTTTAAGTGAACATACCCCTGTGATTTATGAGGAGGTGGCACTTGTACTAAACAATTTTAATAGATGGTTGTGGTAATCATCCTAACATGCATTTCAAGTTGCTAATGCTATTTTATTCTAATCAGAAGATATCTCTATCACTATTTGAAAGACGCTTTGGGAGTTTGCTTTAGAAATGCATTCTATACTATCTGATTGAGCCTATGTCTTGCCTATCCATTGACTGTCATGGTGTCTAAGCTTTTGTCAAGAAGTGGCTGGTCCCTGCCATTCAATCTCCTTTATAGAGTGAGAGATGACATGTGACTTCAATGAGGTTGAGAGACGGCTCTCTTATACAAGAAGAAATCACGAGTTGATCTGGGATGGACCATAATTCTTTGAGGCTTAAAATAAGAGGTCATTAGAATGCACTAAAAAAGGATGAAGTGGATGGAAATAAGATTGAGGAAAGGGATCTAAACAGGAAGAAGAACTGCTTAAAACAGAATTTACCTGGAATGGTTAAATTAGAATTTTCATTTTAATGATTAAAATAATTACAACAACAAGTGAGAGAGGGTAAATGACTTGCTCAGGTTGCTCATGGATGGTGGTGAGCCTGAGACAGGAGTCTTCTGAGTACCACTATAAGGTCCTTTTCATTTTATAATTTTATCCTGGTTTGAAAATATCTCATATTTTTCAGTGAGCTATAAAAAAGATATTAAATGGAAATTACCATCTTGGTTATTTCTAAAATAATTTCCAGCATGTGATAAAAAAATTGAACAATTCATTCTTGCATTGCTCTGTGGAGGAAAGGAACTTAAATGCTATATTTTAATACAAAAGATTGCCCAAAGAGGTGTTGCATTATACAGTAAGTGCCACAAGAAGATTAACTACTATGCAGGCTGCACCTCGAGCAGGGAAACTCAATGATTTCTATATAAAACTCATAAATGAAAGTGTTCATTTATTCATGATATTCTAACATATTCCATACTGTTTTTCTAAGACAAGCAATGCATGGCCTTTCAGTTTTATGCCATTACTTAAAATATTTGAAGAAAACTGTTCATCAATCTCTGATTCTATTATTACTCAAGATTAGGTTAATTACTATCTCCTGGGGTCGTTTTTAGCATGAAATACTTAATGGATTGCTACCAGGGCACGATATCATGGCAGGTAAGACATGACTTACAGTTTCTAAAATATGACAAATGTGTATTATTTCTGGAACACAGGACAGAAAAAAAAAATACAGTGCTTGACAAGTTAAACTCATTTTTACTAACAATGTGCTTATTTTCAGAGAATGGTCTCTTGTTAAAGTCCATCATATAAGAAAAACAGAAAGCCATTAACCATAGATGCTTTAACACAAACAGAAGAACACAGAAGAGAGTCATGTTTTTGAGAGTCAAATACAGTAAGAAAATAATATTTAAAATTTGTAGTTTGGTAATACTCCACCTGCATGGCCAACAGAGCCCCATGTGGAAATAGAGTTCCCTTACCAGTTTCAAATACTAAACAGTTAGTGAAACTTTAGTAAGCTTGCAGTTTTACTCTTAAAAAAATGAAGAAAAAAATCTTTGCATTTTGACAATGACTATAATTCTTGCACCACTCCACTAAACCTTGCTATATTATTGAGTAGTGCCTTATATCAAATCTAATTATCCTTACAATCTTTGTGGAATTTCTACATTTCTCTCCTGACTGATTAGTATTTCCCTATGAGCTGCCCCAGTTCCACAAAATGAAACTGAGCATTATGGTGTGATTTTACTTTATCTTCCTAGTTTGTTCAAATAAAGTCTAGAGAACTTTCCAGTTAAATTTTCAAATGCAAGGAGAAGTGGCTGAAATGTGGGTTCCTTCTTTTGCTTTCTCTTTATTGTGCCTTGGAACTTAGTTCTGACCATCTGATTGACCCTCATGTACATAGCTCCAACTCTCCATTTGGAAATGCTTCCACAACTTCAGTACTTTGTCTGAGAAGTGGCCATACTTTATGAAATTCCCAATTCCCATTGGATTGACAAACTCTGTGCTATCATTAAAGTTAAAATTCATGATAACTCAATTCTGTAAATACTATGAGCCATAATTACCAAGATTTTTGGAAGTGCTATTCAGAAGGAAGGCCAACATATCTATTACCTGGTGAATCAAGAAAATGGCCAAGCAAATAACTGAAGTCTATGTACAAAATAACGTCTAAATTTCTGGTCCCCAAAGGCACTCTACTATCTCTAGTAATAGAAAAGAAGCATGTTGGCAATTGGGTAGGAGTTATTGTAACTCCATTTTTATTCCATTACATACCTCATGTAACATTTAAATTTACTTAGAAAGCTTCAGCATAAAATCTAATTATTTAAAATGAGAATAAAAATGTAATCAAATGGCCATAAGACAGGCAATGTCCTTACCACTGGAAAATAATATAATATTGGCAATCTACTAGCTACCCCATCTCCCTACTTCTCTCCTGCTGTCGGAAGGGATACCTATACCTGATACAAAAATGAGCATTGACTCATACACTTGGGGCCCCAAACAAATCAGGTCACATCTAATGCAAATGATGCAGTTAATCTAAAATGAGTTGGAATTATGCATCTCCTCATGCATGTCCATCTTGTTTGGTTTTCATGGCAAACTGGATCAGTGGACCTATTTCTGGAAAGCACAAAATTAGGCCTAAATTGTCTGGATCGTTTATTGAAAGAGGTCCAGCAGAGTTGGTATAATATTTTCTGGGTAGCACTGTTCTTCACTATCATTGGGTTACAAACTATATCAAACTGAGATAGCAATCTCAATTTATTTTTTTCTAAAATTAGACAGCATAATGCATATGCCCCTGTGTGGCACCTTGTAGAGTATATGATGAGTTTTATTCAAAATAAAAATTTTACCAAAAGTCCAAATCATCTCCTTCTAAGTTGTTTTCTTGTCTTTCATAAAGTTAATACCTCTGCCTCATTTTTCAGCTTTTTTTAAGCTGCTCTAAAATTGTCAGTATGCTGTGTTGTTATGTCATCAATCACCTTATCTCTCTGCTTATTTTAATCCTAGTCTGGTTTGTTTGCATTAATCTCATGACAAAAATATCAGCATCTTGCTGATGTTAAGAAAATATCTAATGAAACCATTAAAACTAGATATGTAAAAAGAAACAAACAAACAAGGGACCCAACAGGTTTACACCTTTGGATGTCTGCTTATTTCCAAGGTCTCATCTTATAGGTAGTAGCTAATCAAGGTTATATGACAGTTTAATTCAGTGTTTAGAAAATGGACAACTTTATTTTTCCTTCAATTTTATACTTTCATGATATTCCATCAACTTACGATATAAACTGAGTATTCTGGCAAGATGATCCCTTTTTTCTTTCTTCTTCATGATTACTTACTTAGTCCATGAAAGAAGAAAGAAGCATCAGCAAAATGCTCTCCAAGCTGTCAACACGATAAGAATTACACACAAAAGAACCTGGAGCTTACAGATTTGAGACTTTGTTCTATTCGTGGTTCTTGAACAATAATGTATATAATTCTTCTTTTTCCACTTTGTTTTCCCTTTATGTCAAATGGAAACACTGACACCACAAAGAGAGATAGTGACATCAAAATGTAAAAATGATCAACTGTGAATCTCTCTTGTGTTTGTCATGAGACTATGAAGAACAGGCTGGCGGCATTGAACTGGGCTCCTGGAGTCTGAGGCACCCCCAGGTGAGCATGGTGCACCTGTGGCTTCAGGAATAGGGCTTCTCTTCCTGACCATAAAGCACTGTAGATAAGTAAAATAAGATTCTTGCACTGGTAGAAAATAAGAGGTTTTTTTTTCAACTATCTATTGCTACTTAAAAATCATTCCCAGACCTAGGGGCTTAAGACAAATTTTTGTTTTCTCACAATTCTGTGGGTTAGGAATTAAGACAGCATCATAGTAGGAACATTCAACTCCCGAGTGGGGTGCCTTCACTCCCGAGTGGGATGCCTCAGCTATGACCTCTGTGGAGGTCATAAGTCTGGGTCCCTAGTTACTCTCCATTGGGTGGTTTCCTTGGTTCTGTTGCCTCTGCTCCTTTTCCAGGCCCTTCTATATGGTCTGTCAGAGCAGGGTAGTAAAGTCTCTTAAGAGAGCAGCACAGGGCTCTGAGAGTACAGAAGCAGAAGCTGCCAGGCATTCTGAAGGCTGAAGTTCAGAATTTGCACCATATCCCTTCTGCTGCTCGCTTCTGGTTGAGGCAAGTCCCAGGCCCAGGCCAAGGGGAGGGGACTGCACAGGGCATGAATCCTGGGGGGTGAGGTTCGTCAGGATCCTCCAAAGTAACTGACTACCACATAAGAGATAAGCACTTGGAGTCCTCAGAGGTTGTTTATCTGACACAAAATGCATTCCTTCTCTATCTACCCTCACTGTTCCTTTTGTTGGCTGTATGTGTGCTCCATGCTCAGTGATGTGTGTGGGAGCCAGTCTGTGAGAGCCAATTCAGTGTATCTGAACTCTTCATTCAGTGACCTCACTTGGAAAGCTTGGAATTAGTCATGGTGGGAATATTTCCATGACAGAAAATTGGCAAATCGGAACTTGTTGTTGTTGTTGCTGTTGTTGTTTTCCTTATTTGGGATGGTCAGTTTCACAACATACCACCATTCCCACTCTACTCCCATTCTGAACTCTGTACCCTTCTAGCTCTTGGGTTATCAGGTGCACAACAAATGGCTTGATAATGACAAAAGGTATTTCCCTAATAACCATGGATAGAGTTATTACAGCAAAATAGTTATGGGCTTTGGTTTAGACTCTTTGGTTTCAAATCCTGGCCCCACTATTTACTACTTGTGTGTTTCAAGGCAAGTTACTTAATGAGTCTCAGGAAAATACACATTAGTAATACAGCTATACTATGTAAGTTGAGATTTACTTTTAAAGGTAAAACGAAACTCTTTAAGGTTCAATACTGTTAGTTCTGATCCTTTCCCTAAGGATGTTTTTCTGATGGTGGGACTTAATGCACCATGGACAACTAGGGTCTTAGCCAACCACACAATGTCCAGTGTCCTCTTCTCTACTCATGGCTCTGTTCCTGTTAGTAGCAGAAGCAGGCAAAGGCCTGGTCTTGGATGGGCAGTCATAGCACCCAGGCTTCCCTGAACTGCTGGCTGGACTGTCTTTGTGGGGAGGCCAGATAAGTGACAGCAGCACATGCAGAAGTCAACAAACTACTTGTCTAATACAATAGCACCCTGCCTGAGGCTCCACCATTAATTATTAATTTCTGTGGGTCACACAACGATGTCATTAGGATTGCCTTCTAAATTTCCCATGCTTTTATCTCAGAACTGTAGGAAAGAGAGCCCTCAAGTTTTCACTTATGTAGGGTAAAGATTAAACATTTACAAAGGAATTACTACAATAGTCCAAAAAGAAAAAATATTCTCCAAAGCAAAATATTAGCCTTTCATAGCTATGTACTCACTCATCACATAATAATGATACATTTGCAAAACTCATCTATAAATATGGCCAGTAATTATCTTTCCAAACTATAATTTTAACCCTGAAGCACCAGGATGGTATTAAAATCACCAGTTTATTTTCTAATATTGTGCAAACAATCAATGGTCATTCAAAAGTTTGACTTAGATTGCACCCTCATCAAGGAGATGCACTTAATGCGTTTTTCTTATTTACCTCACTCTTCTTGCTGTAGTTGTTGCCAAACCAGAAACCGGCTCTTTTTACTTTTCAGTGTTAGAGCTTGCCATTCAGTAGAATAGCAGATAGAAACATCTAATCATGATGAATAAGCAAGGTCTGTGACATCTCAAATTATAAACTTATGGCTCTGATACTTAGCCTGTAAAATGCTGAACATAAGCCAAAAAATGTCAGTTGAAATGCTTGTTTTCGAGGAAGCTGCTCACATTTAACAGGATACGTGGAATCCTCATAGCAAATGCGGTACAAAAAGTTAAAGTACAATACAAGAAAGTGAAATATGCAGCTTCAACTGCTCCATAAATGTAAAAGAGTTGTGGTTTTGATTATGTTGACTGAAGGTAGGGTGGGAGGGAAGATATGTTGAGTGTCTAAATTAAATTTTATTCCGGTGGGCATTTGCAAAATATATGACCAAACTGCAAATGGATTTGGATTTTAATTACACTCTTTAACAAAGTAGGAAAGAAAAATAGATTTTTAAATTTTAGCTTATGATAGTAATTTAACTGGCTAGACACACAGTGGGTTTATAATCAATATTTACATGGGCATTGCCTGTTTAAATTGATTTTTAATTGGAATGTTCAAATGCATGACTCAAATCACTCTTAATCACCGTTAAAATTAAAGCCAGGGACATTAGTGAGAAGGTCATGGTGTCATATTTTCACAGCCTTTATGGAGACACACGAGATGCAGATTCCTTTAACAAAGGACAACTAAAAAATTGTGCAGGCAGGTAGGAAGAGCTTAAAGTGAGGGAAATAGGACCTCCAAATTTTCCCATTTTATACACACAAGCTCAAGAATGAGCACAGGAAACAAAATGAAAGGAAGCAAATTGCTTGCTTAATTGCATAACATATGTAGTAGATTACGACCAGTTGATTCACAGTGAAGAAAAGAGACAGACACATGAGAACCTTGTTAACCTAATTAAAGCTTCACAGATACACATGTTCCTGAAGACTCAAGTTCCGAGGCTCCATTGTGATAATGAACATAAAACCAGGCCTGACCACTTAAAATGTCATCGCTGCCACAAGAGGTTACACTTGTCCTCAGAGAGTTCTCATAGGTTATATAACAAAGACAACTCTCAATTCTAATGATCATCCACAGGCTTTTAAAATAATGGACCGTCCAAGGTTGCTGCTGGTTGATCTACCACAATTTTCAGACCTTTAGCAAGCCTTAATCATCTCTGTTTTTAATAAAGTGCTTTAGTCAGAAAGCAAATGTGTGAATCATTGCAAATGATACACTTTCTTATTAGCTGATACAGTAATTCCTGCTACATTTACAATTTTTAAAATTGCCTTTCCAAGAGTAGCCAGGGCTAAACTGTTGAAGATAGGGCTAGGAAAAATCCACCATGAGTAAATGCATTGAAGAACTTTCAAAACTCAATGCCTCCTGCTTTCTAGTGTCAAAGATAAAAGTAGATTAATAGTTTAATTAAACACGTTAGAGACTCTGAGTATTGTAGCAATTACACCTTTGACCTCGTGTGGGGCTGCCAGAGAATGCAGGGAGGGTGAGTACTGGGGTTTCATATTTATGATGCACAGCTGACTTGAAAAGCATACCAAGCTAGACAAAACTTGTAATTAACCAAAAGATCCAGTAAATTATGAGATCAATAAAATTTCCTGGGTGCCATAGTTTTCAGAACTAGTTAGTGCATTCCTAATTTATTGGCAAAAACTTCACAGACTTGCAAGAATGATAAATAAAAATGCCTGGATGTAAAAATAAATATGTATGCTTGACAAATCTGAAATACACTGTTTACAGCTAATGAGGAGGCGACTGTGCATTTTGCTGCATGTTTTATATCTAGAGCAGGGCAGAACACTAAAACCAATATAACTGATAACCTTGGTGCAAACGGCATAAGCCTACATTTCCCATTATTCCCCAGAGATGGAATTAATTAGTGCTTGTCAAAACCAGAGCGATCCCCTGCTGTAAAACTGAAAGTAATGTAGAGACCATGAACGGTTTGGCTCTACTCCAAAAATATTTCTCATCTATTTGGGAGAAAAATACTGCATACATCTCTATAGGCAGTATATATACCTCCCTAATCGCAGCTACCTCATAAACACAAACAAATGCAATATCTTTGTTGGCTACAGTTTAATAGGCATCCCCTACCATGTGGGGATCCAGAGAATAAAAATACACTGAGTTCACAGTTTAGTGGGGAGCAGAGAGAGGGGACATTTCAACTCAGTGTGAATGATTATGATGGGAAAATATACAGTGAGTTATGGGGACTCAAAGAAGGGTACCTATCTGAATGTGGCAGGGAGGTCAAAGGAGGAATGGACCAGAGGCTACAAGAAATAATGATACCTATATTATTGTAGACCAGCCTGTCTCACAGGGAAACTCTTTTATAAGAGTGGTTTAGAGAGCCTTCCTACCGAATGAATGCTCCTTCCTTTCAGATCGCCTCTCCCTTGAGCCTCATTCCTAACTAGCTCACATGCATCTTGCAGGTTTTGACTCCAGGAACCCCTCCCCACTGAGGGCTTTCATTACTTGCTTCCAATTTAAATTTAGTTCCAAATCCTGTCCCTTCCATTCTCTCTTACAGCACCCTGTTCTCCTTGATGGTCTTACCATATTTTGTACTATTACTTTAATTATTATTATTATTTACCTTGAAAATTATTTATCTTTGCTACTCAAAGTGTATTCTGAGGAGCAGCCACATCAGCATCATCAAGGAGCCTGTCAGAAACGCAGAAGAGGGCTCCTGGGTGGCTCAGTGGTTGAGTATCTGCTTTTGGCTCAGGTAGTGATCCTAGGGTCTTGGGATTGAGTCCCACATAGGGCTTCCCAGAGAGAGCCTGCTTCTCTCTCTGCCTGTGTCTCTGCCTCTCTCTCTCTGTACCTCTCATGAATAAATAAATAAACTCTTAAAAAAAAAAGAAAAGAAACGCAGAAGCTCTACTCCAGCACTAGACCCTACTGGAGTCAGAATCTGCAGTTTAATAAGATCTATGGGTGATTTGTATGCACATTAAGGCTTAAGAAGATATGATCTAGAGTCTTCACATTTCAATACAGTAGCCACAATCACATTTGGCTACTTATATTAAAGCTAATTATAATTAAAAACATCAATTTTTCACTAACCACCTTTCACAAGCTCAAGAGCTACATATGGCTAGTGGTTTATGTATGGGGAAGTACAGCAGAACTATTTATATCATGGCAGAAAGTTCTATTGGATGTGCTAGACTATCATCTCCTTGAGAGCAGGGCCATTTTTTTTTCTAACTACTGAGCATCTATAGTGCCTAGAACACTGAGGACAGGCATGCAAAAACATTTCTTAAATATAATGAATGAAAATATGTTAAAATACTTTGCAAAGTAGCCCACAGAAGGCACAAAATAAATGCTCTTTCTCTTTTCTACTACCTGTGATCTTTAAACTACCTCTGGGACATGGGTCATAAACAGTTGCTCAGCAGGCCATATTCTAATAGAACAAGTTCTTTCTTTCTTTCTTTCTTTCTTTCTTTCTTTCTTTCTTTCTTTCTTTCTTTCTTCTTTCTTTCTTTCTTTCTTTCTTTCTCTCTCTCTTTCTTTCTTCTTTCTTTCTTTCTTTCTTTCTTCTTTCTTTTCTTCTTTTCTTTCTTTCTTTCTTTCTTTCTTTCTTTCTTTCTTTCTTTCTTTCTTTCTTTCTTTCTTTCTTTCTTCTTTCTCTTTGTAAATAGAAATTATTGGGTTTTCTCTTCTGAAGAATGGCACTTAGAAGGATTGAGAGGTCATACTTCTGACACTTGAATTAGTCAGCTATTTTTAGATTTGATAGTCCGGATAAATTCAATCCTTTCCCCTGGAGCTAGCTTCATTTCTCAGCACCACCCCCCCTCATGGATATCTAATAAAATTAATTTAGAATTAAAAAATGAAGTCTCAGAGCTTCCATGAGCCAGAAAACTCAACCTGAATGGTATTAAGAAAATGAAAAAGATAATATATTGATTCATTGACTCTTGTAACAGGAAAGGCTGGGAGTGCAGCCTTTTTAATCAGATACCAGGAGGATCTGATCTCTTCCCATTTTTCAGTACCAATTCCTATACATAAGGTTCATTCTGGAGTTCCATGTGGTAGAAAAATGGCCAAGATCCCTAGGCCGCTCTTCTTCCAAGTCCCATCCAGCAGGAAAGGACAGAGAGCTTCTGCCTCAACCTTCTCAGGGAAAGTTTTATTGCACATCATTGGCTTTGGGGAACATGCCATCCCCCCAATCACAATGGCCAGGAGGATATGTTGTGCTGATTGGCCAAACCTGAGTCACATGTCCACTCTGAAGTCCACCTCAGCTGAAGAACATGGGGTAAAAGTGACAGAGAAGGTCCCCAGAAGAAAGACAGGGTATTATTTTCAGGAGAAAAGTGAGTGGATTCTGGATGAAAAAACAACAGATGTCTACTATATGCCACTTCCTTTAAAATGAATGAATGAATGAATGTGTGTGGAATATAGACCAGATTTTGAAACTGAACTAGAATGTTCAGCTAACATTACTCAACACTATTTAGGGCTATGTGAGTCCCTGATATGGGAAATGAAGAATTCCTACCCTAGACCCAAAGCCAATGATAATTTAAAAATTAAGAGATGTTAAATTACCTATTCTTTCATCAGTGTACAGATAATTCATAAGCACAAAGTCTAAATATACTCCAGACCCAAGGGAGATTCTGCTTAATGTCATGAGCCTAAGCTTTACTATTTCCTTTTGATTTAAATGGCTTTAGTGATCCCTGGATCCTTCTCAGCATCCTGTGTGTCTGTTTGCCACAGTGGGTCAGAGACTTAGATTACAAGCAGGTCTTTCCATCCCTTAAAGAATGATTTCTTTATAAAATATTGTTGTGTTGCCTCTCTGAGACAATACTTACAGTTGACAAGGCACATTGGGACCAAATGAAATAATTCAGCAAAATAATTCAATGTAAAACTACAAGCCAAGACTTGGCAATAGCTGCAAATTTTCAGAATTTAATTTTGAGACAAGGAGTTCATAGGCTCAACCTCACTTATTAATAGCACTCACAAATTATAGGTCTAGGCATTCCACCATGAAGGAGGGGACCTGATCCACTGGGTGTTTTGTTCAAATGACTGTCCCTCTGATATTATTGATGAAGACTCTTTAGATGCTAAGTTGTAGGGTCACAATATTTTTCACAGACACAAGATACTAGAGCTGGGAGAGGCTCTAGATACAAACCAGATGGTATTTTCAAATTTTGCCCCACTGTCTCATAAAGGATTCCATAGACACATGTTAGAGACCTCCCCTCTGGTGAAAGAGAGCCAAGCAGGCAGTGATTAGCTCCCTCACCCTCCCATCATCAACAGCATTTGATGTCTGAGTTTTTGTGCTTTTAGAGTTTGATCTAAGATATTTTTTGCTGTGTAGAGAGTTCAGCTGTTATAAAAGCATTGAAAGGAGTACAGCCGTTTGATGGAGTCCATTAAAATAATAAGGTAGACATACACTAAATGTACTGATACACAATGACCTCCAAAATCTACTGCCAAGTGAGAAAAACAAGGTGCAGAAAGCTTTAAATACATGTACTTAAATAAAAAAAAAAGAAAAGCAAAAAACTGCATGGAATAATTCTAGAACAATATGCAAGAAACTGATACCAGTGGTCTCTGGGGTGGGGTCCTGAAGATCAGAGGTGAATTGGATATTTATAATTATCAATATACTTCTGTATTATTTGAATGCTTTGTTATATATATTTTTAAAGAGTATCTCCAAATTGTTTTAAAATCACTGATGTAGCTCAACCCCTTCATTTTACAGATAATGGGAGAGGCATTGCTCAGGTCTGCCTAGGCACTGCCTCTAAGGCAGAGGGGGTTTATATGAGGATGGCAACTGGCCATTGGGCCTGGGCTATGGGATTGTCTTCATGGCAGGGTTTTTGACTCACATGGAAACTCAGGCACTGCCATGGTTTCCTCTTGGCAAAGCAGAAAGAATAAAACCCTTGGGCTTCTCTTTTAGGAGTTTCTTGAGGCTATATGGTTCCTTATCCAGGACAGGTTGCAGACCTCCATCCAAGGCATGATACTGGAGAAATGGAAGGCATACCCCAGGAAGTGGTGCTCACTTAGAAATATCCTGTTCTTGTGTCCTTCGTGATGCTCAATGACACATTTGATTAGCACTGTTCAGAGCCATTGAATTTCCTTTCCGTGTTTTTAATCAGTAGGGAATAACCATGCTATTCCTCCATTGGCATCAAGACCCATAATAATCTGACGTTTCAGGGGAAGATATCATGCCAGGCAGAATTTTCTCTGCATTAGTGGCTAAAAGTCCATAGGTACTCCAGAAGTCTAAGAGGAAATAGTGGCCATCTCACACTGTTTAGCTCTCATTTTTGTATTTCTCTGCTTTAACTTCTTCAAACTAGACACTTGTCCCTGACTTCTCTGAAAGGAAACATTACCATCCAGGAAAATGTATCATTCTCTACTGATTAAAAGGGGTCAGGAAAAACCCCAATGCTTACTAACTGGAATGTGTTGAGTAATTTGCCTTGGTTTCTTATGTCTAGAATGGGGATAATAAAAGCACTGCCTTGTAAGCTGTTGAGAGAATTAAATTAGATAATGCACCAAACACATAGCAAATGCCTGTTACATAGTAAGCACTCAATACATGTTTAAAAGGGAAAACACAAAGCCAGTGGCTGGCAACACTTTTTGTCTCCAGTCTTCATATAGCCTACCTTCCCACCAGTCATCTAAGCCTCTGCTTCTAAACTTTACCTCTTGAATCTTTCCTTAAGTCTTCTAGTTTGAAAAACCTAGAATGTATACTTGGGTTTGGCAAATAGAATCCAATTGGCCTTACTCTAGTTAGGCAATTTCTTTAGTGACATCCCCTCTCCATTCCCAAATGACCAGCTTAAGGTGCTCTTCCAAGAATAGGGATCAGATCATTCACCTGGATTTTCACTATTTTCTTATCCAACCCCCCATTAATATTTTGTCCATTCTTTCTTCATTCAGCTCATTCCCAGTGTTTGCCATTTTGTATCATACTACACATTCCATAGATATAAACTCAAACTATTGGATTTAAACTTAATTATAGGAGGATTTCAAAATTTCCCTTGGATTAATAAACTGTCACCTCAAAAGCTATCGGTGGTAGTGGTGGTGATAGGGAATGTGATATGGATGCTGTCCTTCCAGCTATGAGAACCTGTGACATTGCTGACCATTCCAAGAGTAGAAAAGATCTTGGGCACATAAAAATCAGCTCAGTTTTAGCCCAGTGAAAATTCCTTAGTGTTAGAAATGAAGCCTTGGCAATTACATAATGTAGGGAAATACCAAAGTTCACACCCTATTTTTTGCCTGTGAGTAATAATATTTCATTCCATGGCTGAAATAAGCAACCTCCTATTATCCTACAAAATCATAATTCAGCAGACAATATTGCCAACAAATGAGTGGTAACTGTACACAGGTACTTTGACCTCATTTCCACCCATGAACAATGTGTTTCCCTTTATCCAAAGGCATCGGTTACAACAAACTCATTAGTTATGAGATCAAAATAAACTAGTAGTCAGACCTCACTTTTCTCATTTGTTAAAAGAAAGAGAATATGTACTATTTTAGGTCCCTTCTAACCCTAAGTTGCTATGGTTTCTCTAAATTTGTTTCAAGTTCTTAAGCTTTTAATGTTTATGTAAGGCTAGATATTTGCCATTTCTAGGTCATGCCTTACTCAAATATACCTTGTTTCAAAAAGCAGATAAAAAATAAAAGTTATTACAGAAGAATGCTGGCTAACTTATGAATAGAATTAGAGAATCACCATTTTGCTAACCCCATGTAGTGATTCAGACAAGGCTCATTAGTGGATGATACCAGCTTTAGGTTTGGGTAAACAAGTCATGCTTTGACTCCAATGTGTCACCCTGCAGATTACTTACTAATTGCAAAGAGAAAAGGAATGTTTCTTTATAATAGAGACAATCTGTGGGCTACCACCATAGCCAAGCCCTCATATTCAGCACCGTTAATAACATTAGTAACCCCCTAATGTGAATGAAATACACAGAATCACCTATAAAGTTTTCTAGTAAAAAATGTTTAATCTGAAAAAATTGTTTAATCTGAATCTAATCAAGCCAAAGGTGAAACTTCTGGCTTAAAAGAAATAGAGAATATGGGGGAGCGTGTTATATGGCTCTTTAAGAAAACAATCAGAAAAAAATCCAGATTATTACTGGATTTTACAAAAGCAGAAGGGTACTATTTTACATCAAAACAAACTAAAGGGCACAAAAATGAATGCATTGCTTAAAACTTGTTTGGATGGCAGTTTCAAGAACCACAACAAAAAGACATAGAAAGGCACACCTGGGTAGCTTAGTGGTTGAGAGTCTGCCTTTGGCTCAGGTCATGATCCCAGGGTCCTGCTTCCCTCTGAAAGGGAGCCTGCTTCTCCCTCTGCCTATGTCTCTGCCTCTCTCTCTCTATGTCTCTCATAAATAAATAAATATAATCTTTTTTTAAAAAAGACATAAAAGGCTGTAGGTTCAAGTAAAGAAATTTAAATACGATTGGATATTAGATATAGAATTTTTGTCCATTTTGGGGGTTGTTATAATGGTATTATGGCTGTGTGGCAAGATATTATTATTCTTTGGAGACGTATGCTGATTTTGGGGGGGGGGGTGAATTGTCATGATTTCTCCAATGTGCTATCATATGATAGATAACTGATAGATATGTAGGTACACGGATGATGGATGGATGGAGAGATGGATGGAAGGAAGGATGGAAGAATGAAGAGAGAAAGAAAGCAAATAGAGAAAATTTCATTGTTGAATTTAGATTCAGGATATATGTGTTCATTACACTAGTCTTTTAAAGTTTCTTAATTTTGAAAATTTTCATAATAAATAAGTCAGGAGAAAATATATCTTCCTTCGTGAGAAACAGCATAAATATAAGGGTGATTGGGTCTCTTTAACAATATAAAGAGGTTTTCCCTGTCATGCTCTTGTCACTCTGTGTTACAGAGGTGCCTGTCCTCCTCCAGATTGTGATCTTTCTGAGGCCAAGGGCTAAGTCTGTTCATAGGCACATCTCTTGTCTTCAGCCCCAGAGCCTTACACATAGCTAGCCCATACCAAGTATTTGTTGAATGTAATTTAAATTTACATACTAAAAATAAATAAATAAATAAATAAATAAATAAATAAATAAATAAATAAATTTACATACTAGCTGAATAACCATAGACTGATTTGGAAAAGAAAACCACACTTTTTATTGATATTTAGTGATTAAAAACCTAACATTAAAATTTCAACATTCAGAATAAACTTAAATCAATAATAAATAGAATTAGAAAGATGCATACATCTTTACAAGGGCCAAATAATTTCCTTAACATCTGGCATCAGAATTCCTCCAGTGGGAGGAAATGAATTTTTGTGTAGAGAAGTATCCTGATGAACAATTATGTGTGAAAAGGAAAGACAGTAGAGCAGACTGTGGAAGGATAAATCAGAGATAAAGGGAGTGGGGCTGGATCCCTCTGAAAAGGAGATGGAAGAGATTAATTAATTGATTATTTAGCCCTTTCCTCCTCCTCTCTGAAGTTGCCAGATGGCCAGGAGATTTTTTTTTTCTTTAATAAGTCATATCTAACACTTAATTTCAAGTTGCTTGCTTTTCTGGGATGTAAGCTGTTCTATGTGTTCTCAAATTTCCAGTCCACTAATGTAATTGAGTGCAAACCAATTTTATGAAGTCTTGAGAAATCAGATGATAGCAGATAAAACCTCCGTTCAAATATAATTTAACTAACTTGTTGATTACAAGGCTATTCACTTACTTTCCATTTATCTTCATGCTCTTTTAACTATCACTTCTTTTACTATCCTCTTCATAGCATGAAATATCAAGCATATCTCAAAGAGAGATGAAGCCCTCAGAGGCCAGTTGACCTATGAGAGAGCACTGCACCAGGTGGCATGACTTTGAGGAGGATTTCCTCAGGCTGCAGTCTGATTGTGGACTTGTCAGGACACCCACCAGCATGGATCTTTAGGGAATAAGTCTCATATGTATAAAGAAAAATAATTTTTTTCATAATCAGAATCATTATCATGGAAATATCTTGTCAGAATAACCATAGTTGACATCATCTTCCCAGCATTTGAATTCCTGTGACACCAAACCAAAAATCAGAAGGTTACCCAATAAGCATAAAAGCAGGACAAGAGAATAAGATGCTTCAAGTTGGAAGTATGGCTTGATGGGCTGTCTCCTGCTATAGCTCTTTTCTCCTCTCTAGAGACTGAAGTCTGGTTTCTGCTAGATTTAGGATAGGGTTGAAGAGACCCTGCCAAATTCATGCTCTTTGCTCACCATCCTCTGCAGATGAAATCCAGCCCAACCGACTGATTTCAGTTTCCACTGTGGCTATTTATTGTACCCTACCACTCCAGGGCCCCTTGCAAATTCCCCAGGATGCTTGTTTATGTTTGCACAGAAGATCCTTTGGGTTATCAGAGTGCATATAACATTTTTTTAAAGATTTGATTTATTATTCATGAGAGACACACACAGAGAGAGGCTGAGACATAGGCAGAGGGAGAAGCAGGCTCCAAGCAGGGAGCCCGATGTGGGACTCGATCTGAGACTCCAGGATCACGCCCTGAGCTGAAGGCAGATGTTTAACCACTGAGCCACCCAGCTGTCCCAAGACAACAGTTTTGTATGAAAGTAGTTTAATGGCAAGAAGTGAGTTCTGTCCCTTCTTAAGTTATTTGTTGAGGGTGGGAGTGCACTCCATGTCAACCAAGGCACTATCTATAATGTGCTATTGCCCATACTTTTATGTTTTCTAAGACTTTATTCATTTATTAGAGAGAGAGAGAGAGAGAGAGAGAGAGAGAAGCAGACTTGCTTCTGAGTGGAAATCCCAATTTGGGGCTCGATCCCAGGATCCTGAGATCATGACCTGAGCTAAAGGTGGACGCTTAACCAATTGAGACACCCATGTGTCCCAATCACCCATACTTTTAATTTTGAGGCTCCCAAAGCAAATTGAAATAGCTGGGGGAAATTATTTCTTTAGAAGAAGTTTCACAACCGGCATACAAACTCTTGATGAAGTTTGATCAAATTGAACATTAGTTCAAATGCTCACCAGTCCTTTAGAAGTAAAACAGACAGCACTGGGACAGCAAACGTAGTTATGCTCCTTTCCAATTCTCTTTAAAGTCTTTGAATTATGTTAAAGAGAAAGTCTCTGGGAAAATCCTTAACATCTGTCTAGCACTGGCTAATACATCTTTTTCATTATGCATTTCAACTCTATGATGTGATTCAACCCTGTAATGCGGTATCCACAGGACCCATAAAATCATCTGTGGACATCATATTACACTTGGAAATGTAGCCTATGGTTGATCAAATTATTGTCTGAATTCTTCACCCTTTCTGTGTATTCAGTCTCTTTGCCTTGTGGTTCTGTGGCTCTTCCCACTAAAGGTAGGGTATATTTCCCTGCACCCTGACTTTAGGTTTGGCCATGTGGTTTGCCATGGCCATCGGGATGATAGCATATGCGATGCAAGCAGAGACTGGAAAGATGCTTGTGTGACTGTGCATGCCTTCCGCACTGCTGCCATCTCCGTGAATAAGAACTTCTCTTGGTTAGCAGTTGCTACTCGGTGTGAGGTGCTGGGATAAACACATGGGGAGCAGACCCAAGCACAGGGAAGTGCCAAGTCCAGTTGGACACACAGTTCCAGGCCAAGCCACAGAGACAAGCCCAGTCTAGACCAGCCAACCTCAGACAGCCCCCAGATACAGAAATGAGATAAGTGATTGTGGTTTTAAGTCTCTGATGTTTAAGGGAGCATTACGTCACAATAATTGGTTGATGTATCAATTAACTCAAAGTAATTGCCCCAATTTGGGGATTTCAATTACTTGCCATAAAGAGATATATTTTTTATGTTGCTGATTCTCTTAAAAAGAGAGTATCCGCTCTGCTCACTCCACAGGCTCACTCGTTCTTGTTGTCTTTGATCATTTCATCTAACCCTCTCTGTTGTTCGGCTCTTCCCTGAAGGTTCAATTCCTTTCTGCTTTCCCCCTTTTTTTCCTCCATAAAGTGAAACTGTCTGAATCTACTCAGAACTCTTGGTCATATTTATTGCAAAGTCACAACTGTTTAATCTAGGTGCAGACTCAAGCTGAGGGTGATTTCTTTAATTCAGTCCCAGGGTTTACTGCTGATCTAAATTACCAAACCGTCACACTCATGATTTATGATGCAGGGAGATTGACCAACTGATTTATACCCTGTTCCTTGCTGCAGACTGTGAGTTATATCTTACAGGACACGGCCAAGATTTCCAGAGACAAGGACACCTGTAGAGCCATCATTACACGTACCACTGTGATTAAATTCTTGCTCAGATGGAAGCAACATGTACTGCCTTTGCCCTATTTCTGTTTTGCAGTTGGTACATTGGTGATAGCCTTATTGGGAAGAAAAAGGGCCACTGATATTAGCATGCAGACTGGAGAAAATGGTACTTGTTATGTTCTTAAATATTAAGTGTGTTATGGACAAGATATGCCTTTGCTTAGCAGAATCTGAATGTGGGAACCATCAGATGGAACAAAGAACATGGGTATGTTTTGTTTGGCCTGAGCAGACCCCAACAGGGTTTTGTTAGTCTGTCGGTCTTAAGTTTTGTGTTGGTGGCCAACATTTCACCTTGGAGACACCATAGAAAACCTCATTCTGACTGCTCTTGAATAGAAAGATCTGGCAATGCTGAGGTCCTGTTCAAGCATCCCCCATTCTCACCCAGCACACACAGGCTATCAGAAAACAGCACCCCCTTGAAGACAGAATGTGAGCTCACCACTTTGGCTTCCCCTGTGGAAGTTAAGGTAGTAATTTATCTTATACTCAGATTACTTTCTCCTTTGTCTTTTTTTTTAGCCTAATTCCTTCAGTGTCCATGTTTATTAACCATTTATTAAAAACCAATAATAATAAAGATGAATGATTTTTTGATTATGTAAACATTTGAGGACTTCAGCAAAAATGAGATGTGGTAATGGATGAAAACCAAAAGAGAAAAGGGGAATGACAAACTAAGATAGGATGAAAGTTTGTATTACTCATTTATTCTTTCAAATAGTGTCATTATTTATTTAGTGCCTACTTATGCCAGATGGCATACTAAGTCCAAAGATACAAAGGGAAATAAACCCCCACCTAGCCCTTCTGGAGCTCAGCAACTGTTAAGGTGGCTCTCATGCTTTATTATGGCTAAGAATGAATTCAGGAGCTAGATGTCCATATTTCCAGGCCCCATCCCCAGAGATACTGATACATCTGGGTAGATACGTATTTTGGGGCAGAATCCAGGAATATGGATTTTAATAAAGTAATATTAACACATATGCAAAGATCACACTCTGAAGAATACCAGTCATTCAGTACAGTGTGAAGTGGGCTCTGAAATGGGGTAAACCAGGAGATTCGTGAGTCTTTAGATTAGTCCAGACCAGTCTAGTGGCAGGAAGTATAGAGAGACCTAACTTTAACACGGGTAAAGAGTAGAAAGTTTGCCAGAGAGTAGTGAGCAGGATATTGCAAGAGATTCCTGAGAATATAAGAGAAAGTTGGGGGAAAAAACGAGATTAGAGAAGTAAACTAGGGTCAAATCATTATAGACTTAATAACTCAATTATATTCATCATAATGGCTAAAACACCAAGAGCCATTGATTACATTAATAATGTGGCATGCATTATTTTATCTTTATAACATAGCTGTGATGCAGGTAGTATCACTGCCCTTATTTTACAAAGCAGGAAACTGAGGTTTAAGTGTTTAAGTCAGAGTTTTTTCAACCTCAATCCTCTTGCCATTCTGGGGCAGATAATTCTTTGATGTGGAGAGTTGTCTTGTGCATTGTAGGATGTTTAACAGTATCTCTGGCCTTGACCCGCAGATGCCAGTAAGTGGTCTCTCCCTCCCCACCCCTTCCCAGTTTGACAAATAAAAAATGTCTCCAGACATTGCCAGAGGTTCTGTGGCGGAGGGAGGGGGCTGTAAAAATAAATCTTAGTTGAGAACCACCGATTTAAACTATGACATATAAAGACTCACAGGTAGGAAGTGGCTGGGCGATATTTAGTGTTATTCTGTGAATTGCCTAGCTCAAACTTGGAAACTTCTGCCAAGAACATTAGCATACAATAGAGATGATCTGATTAAAACTTTGTTTCAGAAAAGAGCTCATTCTTTTGTAGAAGTCTCAGTACAAACTAAAGGGGAAAAAACAGTTTAAGGCTTTTTAACAAAAAGAGTAGAATCCAACTAAATGTAGCATTCACGGGCCAGATTGTATGGCTTGAGCTGCTAATGGAGGTCTGGAATTGGGGTAAAAGAGTCATATGTATATATACCACAGTCCATGCCTGTAGTTCCTGCAATTTTACCCTCTGATGCCTTAAAGTAAATGTGACATTATACACATTTTAGCATCTATTTTCCCAGCAGGAAGTGTGAGATAAAGAGGCTCAATCAGTATGTTAAAATAAGATCTGATGCAGGAGGGAGAAAAGCTTTCAGATCATAAGAAATATCATCCCGAAGAAATTAAAAGCCTGAAATATGGCATATGATTACTGACACCAAAGTCATGCTGTTGTGCTTTTGAAGGACTTTTAGAGATGCTTTATATTTGCTAAATAAATCTGCAAAACTACATTGCTTTCCTAGGTGTCAATGTGCTTCAGTGGGAAAATTTGTGTGCCTGGATATCATCTCAAAACTTTCTCAAGTGAGGATTTGTTGGAGAAAAATGAGTTGCTTAAATTAACAAGATGTCAAATAGAAATAGTCTTGATGTTACTTTTTTCAAGCTTCTGTTTCCATTTATTCCTTCCAAGTACACTGAAAAACGAATTTGTACCATATGGATGCTAAGGTTGGAAATTAATCAATCAATAAGGACATCACACCAATACCTTTTCTTCTTTCCTTTTTTCCCTACCTACTTGCCTGTTTTTCTTCTTTCTCTTTCCTTCCTCCTTTTCCTCTCATGTTCTCTTTTTTCCTTCAAACCTTTAAACCTTCAATTATTCAATCATTTAGTCATTCACTTAATATTTACTAAGTGCCCACTCTGTGAAGCTCTGGGAATATAATGGTAACCCAAAATAGATGCAACTCCTGCCCTCATGAGACTTTAAGTCTTGAGGGGGAGGTAGGCAGAAATCAAAATCTCACTCAAGCACAGAAAACCTACAATTCTAATAAGATTTGTGACAGATGGGTAACTGTATCAGTAAGAGCCTAGAATGGAGGGCTTTAGTCTCATCAGGAAGTCAGGAAAGGCCTTCCTCACAATATCTGAAGGATAAGTGGGAGGTACCCACATAGGGAACAGAAGGTATTCTATGTGGTTGAGACAAAATGGGGACGAACAAAAAGGCTTTGGCTGGTGGGGGCATGGCATATCTGAAAAAATTAAAAGAAGGTGGGTTTGGGCAGAAGGCACAAGTCCAAGAACAGGATGGTGAGTTGGGTAGAGGAGGGCCTTGCTGGGCCTCTGGTCTAGATTCTACAGAGAGTTTGTCCTAAACCTAAGAACAACAGGCAGCAGAAAATTTTTGATAATCTTGCAATTTTTTATTTGTTTCTATAAAAGGCAACAGAAACCCTTTACTCTCTTGCAAGGTTTTTGTTTCCATAGAAGACAAGTATGCATGAAGGCAATTAAGTATATGTTAAGGTCTGATCTCAAAAAAAATTGGAAATAACCAAGGTATTGTAACCTACAAACCAAGACCTGAATGAGCCCCTTGGAATGCTTCTATTATTAAATTGGTTTATAAGGTCATGCACAGTGGAAAACAAGTATTGGTGTCCACTGACTATAACATCTCACTGTACTTGGTACTTCAAAAAAACTATTGGACTTGATAGTACATATGAACATGCAGTCACTTTTGGGTTTAACTCTTACAAGTCAAAGATTGTAGGCAAATGTTTTACTGTGTGTCTTGAGAAGCTATTTAAGCAGGCTTGATTCTTGGGTCATCTTTTTTGGCTTCTTCTAGCCAGGAGAATTGATATAATCTTGACAGGGTTGTGGTGGGCCCTTTGATCATAAGCTAACCTGAAGAATCCTGATTGTACCGTCTTATCACCAGGGTTTCTTTAGCAAAAACTATGCCACTTGAACACACAGAGCAGCTTGGTTGGCAGACATAGAGGAGGTCAGCCATACCGAATACTTCACCAGTCAAGACAAACTAATACAATTTATCTTCAGGGTTCATAGGGAGGAAATCCTGACTCCAATTTCCAGATGGTTGAGCATTACATTTGTGTGTTTACCTAAGCTGTAGTGGGGACTGTTGAGAAGGTATGTTGGTTTGAAGCAGAGCTCGTGCAGAGCTGAGCCTTGCAAAGCACATACCATCGGGGAAAGAAAGTTTCTTTGGAAAGCAGGTATTGTAAACAATGAGATGGAGCGGGGGTGGGGGGGTGGGGGGCAGGAGCGTGTGAATTGGATAGCCTGGTCAGTCAGTTAGCGGGTGACTGAGGAAACTGATTGATAAATACTGATATAATGACAGCTTGGTCTATGGGCCATCAGAACTCTTCTTCATTGCTTAAGCCTCCTGACCATCTTTCTTTCTCTCCTAGCCCCAGTCCTAGATCTCTGAAGGGAAGCCTCTAGACAGGACCCCACATATGTTCCCAAACACTAGTGTCCAGTAGACAAGTATGTCTTTTCTGGCCCAGTGTGGGATCCCAGCTCACAGCTAGCAGTCTCTGGTATCAACAACACAAAGTAGGACGTACAAGAATCAACTGCATACAAAGAAAACAGTAACAGGTTCAAGGAAATTACATGAACATTCCTAATAGGTTTCCCCTAACACTCCATAAGCATAATGATATTAGTAAACTCAGTGCCTCTGTGAGAAATTGGGATGGTCAAGCACTGAGTAGTTTTTATAGGGTTTGGTGTGTTTCACAGAATAAAATGGAAATGCTTACATCAAAAAATGCTTTTGTGTTGCTTACATTTTTATTTTTTAAAAAGTAATTTTTAAACATGATTTGAAATCTGTTTTTAATTCATTATTATCATTAAATTGTTAATGGCAATGCAGTAAGGATTCCTAGGAGCTCTTTTTGACAAATGACAAAATAAAGATTTTTTAAAAATCTAGCGATCATCTTTAATCTACCTAAAGACATGAAACTAATTACCAGGGCTCTCTTAAATACAGCCTGAACTCTAATCTGAGATGCTGTCTACTTACTCCATTAAACTGTTTTTCTGTAACCCGTTTGATCATTAAACACGATACAAATTCAATATTTTTTTTTTGCCACTAGTGTCTAAAGCGTATTTTGAAAAAGAAAAACGAAAGTACCTCCTCCCGCCCTTTCTTTGTAAAGAATGTCCAAAAACTGACCAGTCTGAAATGGTATTGATTTAAGAAAATAGAATTTCATGAAAACCAGCCACAGGTGCATGGAACTACTTTCATTCACCTCCACCCCCAACCCAGTAATATGCAGCTGAATTAGATTTCTTTGTGTCATCTCTTTAGTATGAGCCATATGCTCTAACACTTATGAAAGAACAGAAAGCAAAAGAAACAAAAGAATAAAAAGAATAGAAGAAAAAAATGAATATTGTTGTGATCTAAAAAAAATCCATTTGCCATGTTATTGGGGCATCATTTACGGGGGGGCTGGGGAACAGGCCTGTTTACTGGCTGTCATTGATTTTACTCAGCCCTGGATAATTTCAAAATGCTACCTGTGGTCATCCAGGCATATTCATTCCTTTATTCTCCCCACCTTCTCTCTTTCTTCCTGTCCTTTCTTTTTCATTCTTACCTGCCTACACTGTCCCTCCCTCCTTCTTTCCTTTTGGCCTTCCTTTCTTCCTTCTATGCCAAACAGATCAGCCAAGAAACTGAAGGGGCAAAGCTTCAGAAATCAAGTCAGAAAAGTTATATTATCATGTGTTTATTTTTTAGAAAAAAGAAAATAGCCCAATTTTAATAAATCACTCCTTGTATAGCCTTTTTATATTTTTTACTTTTTGCCAAAACTTAGTAGCAAGATACATTCTTGGGGGGTGGGGGGCAGGGCCAGGGCCATTCTGTTTAATCAATTACTTTATGTATACTTTATAAGTCCTTGCGAAGAAGCCTTGGTCAGTTGAGAGCAACTGCACGCAAAGGGCTGCATTGGATCTAGTCCAGAGCCAGGGACGGAAAACTCTGTCACACTCCCTGTAGCTCTGGCACTGAGCCTGGGCTGGGGCCCTTCAGCCAGCTGATCTTCATTTACACTAACCCTTTCCCTTACTGGATGCATATAAAAAGGGGCCTGCAGCACCCGCTCTGGGTTTCAGCACAAATGATTCTAATTTTTCCCTTACCCAATACTTGGATATAGGGCTCAGCCATTAAGCCCTCGAAAAGCAATATACACACACTGGCCTGATGGACAAGGTTAGTAATAAGATACAGTTCTCTGTCATACTTGTGAGATGCAAAAAGATAGCTGTCTCTGTTCTTGTTTTTAGACATTTTAGAGCTGGTACATGTTTATATCTCCTGCTTAAAGAATGCAGGGCGTAGACGCAGCAATTCAAAACTCTGAAATGGATACAACCTCTTTATATTTTACTTCAGGAACTAGTTAGCTTTATAATCAAAAGGAGAAGCTTTCTGCTTTTGACAGGCTAGGCTACTCAGCTGAAATTAGGAAATTAGGAAATGGTTCACAGTGGTACTCCTTAATATTGCGACCCCAGCGCTGGTACGCAGTAAGACTTTCTACCATCAATCCTGTCACTCCTCTGAAGCCCCCCACACTTTGCATTAGACAGACTTGTGTGCGTAAGTTTTACTATCAATAGAAGATGGGTGGAGATGTTTCTTTTAAAAATGGAGATGGTGCCTGTAAAGGTAACATGCTAAAATTCCTCATTCATCACTAAATCATGGTATGAATTTAACCCTTAACAAAGAGGAGCCACAACAGAGCGGAAATCAAAGACAGAGAAACAAATTACCTTTTCTTCTTTTAAGTTGCTTGTTCTGTTTTATTTTTGAAAGATGTGTGCTGTATTTGGAAGCAAGAATTCCAGATCCTAGTACCCACTTTCAGCAAAGAAGTGTGTGTGTGTGTGTGTGTGTGTGTGTGTGTGTGTTGGGGAGGAGGGGGTTCTCAAAAGTTCCCAGCATATGTTTTCTTTGACAGATAAAATAATAATAGAAAGTTGTGACATTAAAAAATACATCATTCTAAGAAATGTTGATGTGACTTTTCCTATATATCTTTTTTTTTCTTTTGTGGTAGGTGGTGTAATTTTACACAACTTTTAAAAAGTGCAGGGGAGGCTATGAATAACTTCTTTCAAATCTTTATGTCAAGGGAGCAACTTTTCAAAAGTTACTTTGCAGCCTAGGATTTTCTCCCCACACCTAAGCCCCAAACCACTTGTGAAAATTCAGCTTTTCAAACAAAGCCCAGCCCTATTACTTCCAGCTGTCTCTCTCTTGCCAAATGTCCTGACATACTCATATTCAATGTCTAAATCAAAAGAGAAAGGAGAGGAGGATGTGAAAGGAATGGGACACTTAAAAATGTATATGACATTCCTAAATAGCTATATTTTAAAACGTGTGCATATCAAGTTCACTCTATAATTATCAAGGTTGTCCTATTTCACATCGAAGTGTTCAGCCATCATCTATTTTCCTTGACACACACAGAACAAACAATATATACACACATATACACAATGCACACATAACATACAACACACACATATATGTACAACGCACAAACATATACACTGTGTTTGAAGACATATATCCTCCTAGTGACTGAAATCCTTTCTTTTCATCTGGATTCACAGCATTTCTAGTAATTCCTACATAACTTGAGGCATAGTGCACTACAGCTGGGAGCAGTGACTTGAATCCTTTGGGCGGCTCCACCTTCACCATATCAGCTGGAGAATCACCATATTCCAATATCTACACTGAAGCTTTTAAAATTAGATATTCTCTATGCAGTGAGGCATGGGCCCCATCTCACCAGGCCAAACTGAGAGCTGGTTGGCATTTGCTTTCTGCAGCAGGTTAGTTGGGCTACAAGTGGTACTAATTGGCACCCTCATGAGCTATGACATTTGTGATCTGCTGCCAAAGGGCAAGAGACAGATGTGTAGCTGCCTTTTCTTCCTTGTGTGTAACATCAAATGGATGCCAAAGGAATCATCTCCATTCTGACCCTGACAACTCAGGCCAGTTTAGATGACAGACTTAACCAACTCCCCACCCCCATCCCATCATTTTGAAGGCAGTACTTTGAATTTGTTCAGGTGTTGTCTAGGGAAAATTACTTAAAGGCATGAGGGAAGAGGTGGGAGATGTATACTTTGGCATGTACTTTTGTGCAAAGAATTCTGAACTCCCACATCCTCTCAGACTTCGACTCACCAACTGAGCATTTATGTCCTCAAAGGCTGTGAGGAGTAGTTGAGAGTGGCACTTTTTAAACTCTAGGGGGAGCTCAACACGTCTGCCTATCTACTTCATTCTTAAGGTGGCAGAGGTCACTACAGGAAGAGTGAAATTTTTTTTTTTTTTTTTGAGTGAAGCTTCTTGTAGAAGTAAATAACAGTATAACTTGCCTCATAATCTCTCTGCTCTTGACTTTTCTGGTTCTTTCTTGCTGCTTTAGCAGCAACTTCTTCTCCATTGAGTGTGCTTTTATAACTAGCTGGTAGCATAAGCTGGGGACAGAGTAGCCTGCCATTTGGGAGGGTTCCCACCCTGTCAACCTTGGAAAAGACAGTAGAACCAGGGGATGGGCCCTGGAATGGAATGTTTATCTCAACTTTTGCACAGTCTGAGGGAGACAGGGCATCTCCTCTTCTCCATGTTTTCCTGCTTGCTTCTTTCTTTCATATTTATATAGTGGGACCATCAAGAGTGGAGTCTAGAAAAGATTGGGCCTCAACTCCAGCCACTTGTCCTCTCATACTAAAGGAATGCTGAGCATCACAAGAGTTTCTCGGTTCTCCAAAATGGACACAAGACAAGGTTTTGGTATCAATGCCATCAAAGGGGGTTTATTTTTTGTAGATCCCTGTGTCTATACCCCAACAAACCAGTGTACTGTGTATGGTGACAGATAATTCAAGGATATGGAATCCTCTTACAGTCATTGTGAGACTGGACCAACAGCAATTATAGGCCCAGAGAATGCTGGTGTCCTATCATGGATGAAGTTCTACATGGCAGTTTACAGTGAGTTTAGAATGATTTATGGAGATAATAACCAGTTTTATGAGCCAACCAGATGATGGAACGATAGAATCCAGTAACAGTGATTATCCTAACTGAATCTAATTGCTTCACATACAAACTGAGTGATTGATGCTTCACTGACCCTATATATAGCTAAAATATTCATCTATGGCACAACAACCAATTATGCCCTTATTTGTAGGTACAGCATGTTTGACTTCAGTTACATGTCTGTATATTTTTCTTCTTTCTCCATGATAATAGATATCATGTGTTTTTCATCTCTATGTCACCCACATTGTCACAGAGTAAGGGACTAAAAATTATTTACTGAATAAAAGGCATAGTAATTCATGTGCAGAAATAAAGAGGGTACTAATCCTTTTGGCCATATCTACCTATGCAGATAGAAATTACCTCTTGAAGTTTCACTCCAGGCATAAGAGATAGCACTCCAGTAGTTGAGGATTTGAACACTGTCTAGGGTCTGGAGAAGATCTAGAAATTATGACTTCTACTTTTATCTTATTTTAAAAGATTTTATTTATTCATTTGATAGAGAGAGAGAATGCACAAGTGTGGGGTGTGGGCTACAAAAGGAGAGGGAGAAGCAGGCTCCCTGCCAAATGGGGAGCCTGATGCAGGGCTCAATCCCAGGACCCCAGGATCACCACCCTAGCCAGAGGCAGGTGTTTAACTGACTGAGCCACACAGGTGTCCCTACTTTTTATCTTTTTTAAAGTCTCCTCTTGTGTTCTTTCAACCTGAATTCCTTTCTTTTCTTTTAAAATTTTATTTATGAGAGAGAGAGAATATGGGAGCATGAGCCGGGGGAGGGGCCGGGGGAGAGGGAGAAGAAGACTCCCCACCAAGCAGGGAGAAGGTGTAGTGAATCACTCAAGGACACAGAACTAAGTCATAGGAACTGGGAGATTACAAAACTTGAAAGTCAATAAAATAGGCCCTGGGCATTCACATACTTAGATTTCTTTATTTATGTATTTCTCTTTAAGAGAGAAAGCATGAGTAGGAATAGAGAAAATCTGAAGCAGACTCTGTGCTGAGCAAAGAGCCCAATGCAGGGCTTGATCTCATGACTCTGAGATCAGAGCCTGAGCTAAAACCAAGAGTCAGATGCTTAATTGATTGAGCCACTGGGCATCCCTAGCATCTTGATTATTGATCTGAAAGTACATGATAAAGTAAGATAACATTTTACAGATGCCCAAATATAAACAGTTCTCACTGTGAGCTGGACGCAGAAGTCACTCAGCTAGTGAATGAACCCAGTTATCCACCCAGTAGTCACTTCTCAGCACATCTTTTTTATTCTCTTTTTGATCTTTCCTATATCACTGACTGTTGTTGTAAACATTCTTGTTCTCTTATGAAAAAAATGATCACTAAATAAGAGAAAATCTTCATGAAAGTGAAAACAGTTAATTTTGATGCAAAGTACATAGCTCTCACTGGAAATATGAACAGAAAAAGAAAGCCTCAACAAACACTAACATCTCCAAACTCTCTAATTTGGGATTTATTAAATTTTGTGAGAATTAGCTTTTGTGACTACAAGGGGTCTACTGAACAACAGCCTTAGTTAAGAAAAAGACTTTTGTAAATTGTCAGTAGCATGTGACCAAGACTAGCAGATCAGTGCTTGTTTCTGTCTAGAAATCAGACATGATTTCTTATCTAAAGCTTATCAGATACTATGAGCAAGTTTATGAGATAAGCAGAAGAAATAGCTATGAAGGGCCAGGCCTCCTACATCCATCCATTTGATGAATCTGGCTCCAACTTTCTTCTCCATTAGCCTCCACAGAACTGTCATTTCCACCATTACAACCACTGGTTTAAGGCTGCTTTGGAAGAAGGTTCCTTCTAAAATTCAAATCAATTATAGAAAGATAATCAAGTAACCAGGCACCGAGTAACTCATGTGCATAACATTTATCAGATTATTTCATTGGCGCCTCAACAGAGGAGAAAACAATAAAGAACAGTAAAGGTGGGATGGGACCTATCATTGTAGAGCATAAAATATATGGGAATGGATATATATCTAGGAAGAACCTAGCATGGAGGTCCTTGGAAGAAGCCTTGGAAGAGGAGGAAGCATGATGGAAGTGATGAGTGAATTGAAAATGGGACCACCAATGGAGTATTTACCAGTGCTATCTCTTTGCACACTATTAACTCTGTTAAGTATTGTGTATGAGGCAGGTAAGATGGACAGATACATCTGAGAACCTGAATTAAAAACATAAAGCCATAAAGCTGAATTTAATGAAGCAAACTTTTGCCAAAGGCCCTAGTGTTTGGTACAAACCCGATAGCTCTCTCAGTGCATGCTCTGGGTCATAGAGCACAGGTTGGCTAGCATCAAGACCACTTGTGCTCTCAATCCCAATTAATTATAGATGTTGGGTCTATCGAGCCTTTGTTGGAAATAATTAAATAATAAATGTCTCTAAAGCAGTTTGCATGCTGAGCCTAATAAGAATGAACTCCACAGAAATCCAATTTAAACACTTATTGTTTTTCTAAGCCAGAATTTAATTGGATTTGTGTTTCTGAACTCTTTGGCATAAGGATCAGCCATTGCATGGGTGGATTTGGCATGGTGACTGCTGTTGGGGCCAGCTGCATGGAAATATTGTTTGCTTCAGAAGTTGGTATTCCCCCAATAGGCCCTCAGAAACAAATCGTAGGGCTGACCATTTTTGGATTTCCAAAGGATGCCATGAAATTCTCAAAAATATGACCCCAGCAAAAATAACTTTCATTCATTTCTGTTTCAAAAAGCAATAAACAGAACCTATTAAGAGAAGAGGGGGTGTGCCAAGAGCAAATAGAAAGGCTAGGATGTCTCAGTTATGTAAGTATGAGAGGATCATTGTCAGGTTGTACTGATATTACCTATATGATCAAGAGGGCAAAACCATTAGAAGACAGAGATGTGGAATGGTGAGCACTAGAGATCCTTGGATTTCATGTTATACCTTATTTCCCTTAAGTTAGCATCTTTTCCAAGCTAGATCACATTAAAATTTACTAAGTAACAAACAAAAATTCCCTTTTCTAGATGCCATTAAATGTCAGTGCTGCCTGCTAACCAGCAGTATTGTTGACTTTATTACATGGTGTTTAGAGATTTTTTAAAAAAGTTTATTTATTCATGATAGACAGAGGGGAGGGTGTCAGAGACACAGGCAGAGGGAGAAGCAGGCTCCATGCTAGGAGCCCAACGCGAGACTCGATCCTGGGACTCCAGGATCATGCCCTGGGCCAAAGGCAGGCGCTAAACCGCTGAGCCACCCAGAGATCCCCTACATGGTGTTTAGAAAACAAGTGTGTAATTTAATTTTTCCTTTACTTTATGGAAAGTGGGTGGAGAACAGAAATAATTAAAGTATATATTCATTAGTTCTTCAACTGGGACAAAGATGGTCATTTTCAGGCAGGCCTAAGGCAAAGAATTTCAGCCTAAGGCAGAAATCAGAAGCAAGTTGGATTGGCTGGTTGGCCAAGATCGTTTGCCAAATAAAAGAATACAATTAAATAAGACATCAAAAGTGTGAGAGAAACGTCAAAGAAAGAGGGAGTAGCTAAGGAGAAAATGAAGAGATCAGATACTGAAAAACAGCATAAAAATTTCTTTTTCAGAAACCCCAAAGCAGAGAGAAGTATCCTGTTCCTCCCCTGATACAATTTGTTATACATTGCCCTTTATCAAAGGGGAAGACAGTTGGTGTTCAGCTTTCCTGTGATCATTTTTTTTTTTTTTTCAGGAGAACTAATTGGATTCCACCAAAGTCAGCATCACTGAGCCCAACCAGAACTCTCACACAGTCCCTGTTTAACTCTTTTGGACAAACTAGAAGCAGCAAGTATTACCCCAGATGTAAAACATTTTTCCTTTGTTTACTAATGGTGGCATCAAGTAAGCAGAGAGTACTGGAATGTAAGGCAAGATATTGCTTTACAATATTAGTTTTTATTATCTATATTTAGCAGTGAATTATGGTTCATTTTTTAAGATTTTATTTTTATTTTTGTTATTTATTCATGAGAGACACACAGAGAGAGGCAGAGACATAGGCAGAGGGAGAAGTAGGCTGCCTGTGGGGAGCCCAATATGGGACTCGATCCCAGGACCCTGGAATCACACCCTGATCCAAAGGCAGATGCTCCATCACTGAGTCACCCAGGTGCCCCATGAATTATTGTTCTTAAATAATCATGTGTGTTTCATAGCATCTGATGGGGAAGGAAGAATAAGTCTAAATATAAACACTATAATTAAGAATTATAAAAGATGTTTAACAGTTTTACAACCAAACCTGTCACTCAAATTTTGTTTATATGACATCTTTAGATTATGGAAGGCATTCTCAATAAATGAGCAGGCATTCTTAAACGACTTTGTCATAATATACACCTGGATTTATTGCCAAGGTATAGAGGACATTGTGTCTCCTTCCCCAATATTTATTCCACCTCCTTCTCTTTTGTAGCATCCACTTAAGTAAACTTTATTGGTCTCAGCACCAGTACAAAAAATGGGCCCTAATTCCTCTAAATCAGAGTAACTCTATCTCTCTTGGTACAGAGATTGGTTGAAGAAACCTAGGCCTAAGCCAATTGGCACAACACATCCTAAAGACTTCTGTGATTGATTCAGGAGTGTGCAGTCATGGCAAGGCTAAGAACATTAAGTGAGATCCAAGAAATGTGTTATCTCTCCTTCTGGGCAATGAAGTAGAGTCTATGAGGTTTGGAAGAGTGCAGCCATTCTGACACCATGAGGTAAACCAGCCTTTCCAAGCAGATTCACAATCAAATCTAGTCCTAAACATATTTTCAACCTCTAAATCAAACTACTCTTAAGGTGCTCTACCTGTGAACTGTCCAGTAACTTGGGTCAATAAATGATGTCGGTTACATAAGCCACTTTGATTGGGTTTTCTCTTTATGGATTATGTGAGGAGTTTTAACAGGATACATTTAAACATGTTTTTAATCCCTTTAGGACATCTTTTTTTTCTTATCTCCCAGTAGAAAAATACTATCTCTTCGATGAACTTGTCAAGAGATTAAATTTAAGAAGTCACTCACTCATTCATTCATTCCTCTATCCAATCAACATATACTGAGCACATCCTATGTGTGAAAGATATATAAAGACAGCAATAAACAAAACTGACAGTTTCTGATGCCATGCTGCTATACAACAAGCCAAGAAGTGACTATAGAATTTGTCAGATGTTAATGCTTTGGAGATAATCGCGGTTGATACGGAGTACTGAGGAAATAGGGAGGTTGACAGGGAGTGTGATAAACTATATAGGATGGCCAGAAAAGGTCTCACTAGGAAGATATTGGCATAGAAATGAGAAGGAAGTGAATCCGCCCGGGTAAAGATGATGGTGCAGAGAAAGGGTTCCAAAAACAAATGAAAGAAGCCCAAAAGTGCTGTGGGGATCCTTAAGGGGCATTTCAAGCAATAGCAAAGAGGCTTGTCACTGGAGCTCATGTACAATGACATGTGCTTGTCAAATATCATGGCTAATCCATCACCAAGTCCTATTTATTCAACCACCTAAAACTCATTTTAATCTCTTTCCTATTCTTTATCCCCACAGCCTTGGTCCCTATCTTTACCAATGTTAACTTGCCTGGTAGCAACCATCTCCTTAATGCAGTGTTACACCTCTGCTATCATCCTTCACATTGCTTCAGGAACAATCTATAAAAATAAGCATGTGCCAAGAGCGCCCCCAGCTAAACTTGTCTATTGTCTGTCCATTACTTATGGCAGTGACTTCCACACTTTGACTGATCTTGACCTTAATCAGTAAAAGAATTTCTGCATTTAACTCTCCCACACAAATTACATACCTGTATGATATGTATGATATGTATCATACACATATAATACATAAATGTATATGTGATACACATTCAAAGCTTTATCAAAAATTAAAATATAAATAGCATAGAAATAAATATGTTTTAGTATTTTCTTTTTATGCCTCAGTGGGACATTTTATGCATCCTAATGTGGAGAATGCTATCTCCTTCACATGGAGTATATTCCAGCTCCTTGCTAATTCTACCACCTCTCTCTTATCTCACATTTATGCTATAATAAAGACAATTGTAGCTCCCCACACCTACCATCTTTTATTCTTGCCTTTGTGGCATTGTTCAAGCTGTTCCTTCTACTTGTCATCTTCCCTTTTCATTCCACCTTTCTCTTTAACCTTTTAGAGTCTATTAGCCTACATATATTTCATAACTTATCCTGTGACAATTGCATCCTCACAATGGGTAAGGAGAACTCTAAACTTTCACAGAACTTCTGTTGCTTTCCATTACTACACTACATTTTCATCAACTATTCTAAGTATGGCCCCTGCTGGTTCCCCGATGACAAAAATAGGGTCTATTTCATGTTTATATCATCAGTACCCAGGACAGCATTTGGCAAAGAATAGGTACTCATTGAATATTTCTGGGATGAGGTGGGGGAGAATGAATGGATGGATGAATCAATGAATGATGCCATAGAAGGAAACACAATATGGTAAGGTGAAGGAGACACAGTATGGATCTGGAGCCAGACTGCCTGAGTTCTCAATCTGGCTTGACTGTGTTCTTGCTGTGTAACTTTGGCCAGGTGCCTTAATTTCTCCAAGCCTCAGCTGCCTCATCTGTAAAATATGGGTCATATAGTAATATCTTGTTCACATGATTTTTTTCAGGATTAAAGGAGCTAATATGTGAAGTCTTCCCAACATGCAGTACCATATTAATTAAGTTTAGCTATTCTCTTTCACTAAAAGTAAAAGTTCTTCCCTTGCTTTTAATGATCAAGAGAAATGTTTGGGACTCATCAGAAAAAAATTGGTTCCTATTGTGACAAAGTACTCTCATTGTAAGACTAATATGGATTCTGACAACAGATATTTAAATGGTACACTGGCACGTTTGCTGTGATCAATAAATAATCATGCTTAATTTTCCTTTGACCTACCTCAGAGGTAGGTTGAGAGGAATAGGTGAATAATAATGTGGGATAGTCCACATTAGTGGGGGATAGTCCTGTGTAAGCCATATGAGAAATGCTGAGGAGGAGGAAAAGCAGGAGCAGTTGAGGTAGTAAAAGCCTAGTGCCACTAAGAAATGTTGACTAGATGGGATGCCTGGGTGGCTAGGTCATTTAAGCATCTGCCTTTGGCTCAGGTAATAGTCCCATGGACTGAACCCCATGTTCCACTCCCTGCTCAGTGGGGAGTGGGCTTCTCTCCCTCCTTCTGCCCTTCCCCCTGGCTGTGTTCTCTCTCTCTCTCTCAAATAAATAAATAAAATATTTTTTAAAAATTTTTATTAAAAATAAAAATAAGATTTTATTTTTTAAAAAATAAAATATTTTTTAAAAATTTTTATTAAAAATAAGAATAAGAAGTTTGATTAGATGGGACTATTAGGTATTCTTCTGTAATTTGCATGATATAGGTTTGTGAACAGCAAATAATACTCTGAAAGCCATGCCTGCTATTATATAGCATGTGTATGTGATTTCAAAATTAGCTTGCCTGCTAAGTTACCTCTTAATCCAATGGACTGTAAGAAAGACAAAGGAGTGAGTACAATGCATTAAATATATGTTTCTTAAAATAAGGACTTGACCATGCATTTAGCCCATCCTCAATACCACGTATTATATATTTACATGGTTTGTCGTATTAGTTCCAGCTTACTTGGTATAACTTAACAGAGAAGATCTTAAGTTTGGAAAGACATATCCTTAGGGACCTCATGAGATTTCTTCTCACCTATTTTATCCCTGGTAAAAACATTTTTTAAAAGATAGTTTCCATAATATTTGTCTTTCCTCTGCCAGATATTTTTTCTGTTTTTCTTTTTTAAAAACTCAGAGTAGAGTGTTCCCATTCAAGGTGAGGCAGTGAGATTTTTCGCAGTTTTCAGAGAAAATGATTAGTTTTACATAGAAAACTCTCCAATTTACTTCTTTGGACCATCTTCAACCTATATCTCACCATGCCAGAATCCCTGGAAATGTTCAGATAATTGGAGAAAAATGATATGGCCAAGTACATTATCATGACATGATGTCTAGACAGTGACTGAAACACTGAAGCAACAGGGAAATCACATATTCATCTCTGCAGTGACTGAGGGGCTGGGGGCTCTCTAATGGCATGGTGACCCTCTTGCCTCAGGGTCATTGACTATAATTCCCACGAGAGGGAAGCAAATGTCACCATCCTACTGTGGCAGCAGCTCTGCAGTTCAAGTAAAATGCATACATGGGCAAAATTAAATCTTCAGTAAGCAACTTCCATCCCAAGGAATCTCCAAACCACCCACCCAAAGCCAGGAAGGGTATGGCATTTCCAGAAACGATTCAGGGTCTTCCCTGACTTTTTTATGTGACTTCCCTTTTGTCCTCCTCATCCAAATAGGACTAAAACATCCTGGATCTGTGGCCAGATCAGCAGGCCCTTTGGACCTCCTGCCAGATGTAAGCTGCCAAGCCTGAGGCTTGCTATCTTGTGATAGCAAGAGCAGAGTGTACTTAAAACACCAAAGCAAGGCACAAACTTCCCTCTAGCTTAAACACAGTCACTTATTTTGAGTCACCATGATGCACTTTAAACACGATTATGTTGAAGAAAGTGGAGAAGGCAAAGTGGTTCTTGAACTAGAGAAAGCTTGTTACGGGGATAAACTCTGGAGTCAGATTCTGAGTGTGCTTAGAAAAATTACTTAACCTCTCTAAGCGCTGTCTCTCAAATGGGATTACCCTGTCTCTCAAATGGGATCAATCATGAGAACCGAATGAATGAAATCTTATAAAAATAAAACACCCAGAAGAGTATGCAGTGAAGAAAGGCAAATTTTCAGTAGAATCATTAGCAGTGCTAAGACTAGGAAGTATTTATGTAAGAAAAGAGGAGAAGGGCTACTATGGGTAGGTAGTTGCAGGCACCCCAGGAGGTCTGTCTTATGGTTGTTAGGATCCTCCTTGGCTTCTAGAAATATGAGAAAGAAGAAAGCAGACTTCGACTCTAGCTTTATAATTCACCAAGGATCCCTTGAGAGAGGGACTTGAGAACAATTATACTACTGGGTATATGGTAGTTTAGATGCTTTGGGGGGTGAGGGGGCATGCAATGACATTAGTCCTGGGCTTCCATCTCAGCTCTGTAATCTATTAGCTGCATGGCTTTAGGAGAGTTACTTTCTCTCTGTGAGAGTCTAGGGGGTTGCAGCACAAAGGGCTTGTTCTTTCCCTCCATAAAAACAGAATGCCATATTTGTTTTAGCTAAGCACATTGCTGCCCTGGCTTACTTTTGTCAGCTTCTGTTATAAGTAGGTATAGTAGGTCTCTGTATTCTGACCAATAAGACATTGTCCAAAATGTTGTGGGGACTATTATGAAACTTCTTAAAGGGAGAAAGACATTCCCTTTTTGAATCCTCCCTTCTCCTCTTGCCTATAAACAGAAATAATGGCTGGATCCCTAGTATATCCAGTGATGCTGGATATGAAGATGGGGGAGCAACTGTCTAGGGCCCCATAACAGCCCTGAAACTTTTTTACATGAGAGAAACATGAATTTCTGTCTTGTCTTAGCTGCTGGTATTGAGATTTTCTGTCACATGTAGCCAAACCTAAGCTTTAACTAAGGCAAATATAATAATAGTATGGATCCAACAAGGCTTTTGCAGTGACTTAAGAGGCTAAGCCAGGTAGGTGACTAGCACACAATAAATTCATTCATCCATTACATATTTAGCATATCGACTGTTCCAAACTTTCTCCTTTGGTATTGAAGACACAATGGTCAGGGTGCCTGGGTGACTCAGTCAAGTGTCAGATTCTTGATTTTAGTTCAGGTCATGATCTTAGGGTCATGAGGTCAAGCCCCACATTGGGCTCTGTGCTCAGCATGGAGTCTCCTGGAGATTCTCTCGCCATCTGCCTCTGCTTCTCCCCCTCACTCTCTCTCTTTATTTATAAATGAATAAAATCTTAAAACAACAATAACAACAAAAAAAAGGAAACACAATGGTTAATAAGACCATAAGGCCTCAACCATTAGGAGAGCATATTCCAGAAAAGAGACAGATGATAAGCATGCAATTGAACAAGTCAAAGCCCATAGAAGAAAATTAATGAATTCAATTTTAGAATGATAAAATTGATATTGATATCAATGATAGAATGATAGCCCATAGAAGAAAATTAATGGTGGTATGGTATAGAAAATAGTAGAATGAGGGGAAGTACTTTACAGTGCCCAAAGATGGTCTCTCTGAGGAAATGACCTTTCAACTGACATCAGAATAACGAGAAGAGAGTCAGATACAGGTTTTGGAGTAATCATAGTCTAGGAGAAGAAAAGAGAATGTTGGGGGTTGTTGAAGCAGGTTAAATGCTTAGTATCAGATCAAAAGAAGCCTTCCTGGCCACAGCATGGAGAACAAGTTTGAGAGTAGGAGATGAGATTGAGACCAGATCATATAGGACCTGAAACAACTGGTAGAAGAAATCCCCATAAACAAAACCATGGAGTAGGAACTGTAAAATACAGGTCATCCCAAATCCATGATATCTGCAATTAAGCACCATCACATTTCCAGACTTGTTTTTCACAATGTTGAGAACTGTCTTTTCTTGTTAAAGAAAAGGGATAAATATCCCTTCAAAATGTCCAGTTGGTGGGAAAGTGTTATGAGTTTATATTCCATGCATGGTTGGATCCAACATGGAAGTCCCTTACCCTTGAAGCCGTCGGATATCTGAGGCAGTAAACTGGAATACAAGTAATATCTCAATACCATGAGCCAATCTCAACAGAATGCCGCATATGTGTGTGGAAAAGGTACAGTGTGCTTCACAGAGGGAAGTGGAGGCTGAACAGAGCAAACACACACGCGCACACACACAAATGATAACATGAGGATGCCACAGAGTGCAGCAGTTGCTTGGGGGTGACATGTTCTGGCTCAGAGAGGACTGTTTGTATTTTGGTTTTGTTGCATGTGTAAGTGTGTGTGGAGGTGGTGGGGGCGCAGGTACGCAGGCACATAACCCCCTCCTCCTCTCCCTCTTTATATGATTCCGACCACAAATCAGAGACAAAAACAACTTAACGATGTGACATTTTGCTTTACGGAAGGGGAAACGGGCACAGACATTCCTTATCTGGGGAAATTGATACTGTACCATTAAATGAACACTCACAGAAGGTTGAATCCACAAACCACCTAATAGGCAAAATTAAAGAAGAGAGAGAATGGGAACTGGTTGCTGGGATCAATTCCAGACCTGCTTGCTTTATGATGCTTGTAATTGTTTGTTCAAGGGTTCCTGTATGGATTGTTTTTCTCTGATACTATCTATCCTTTCTGAAATAAATGAGGACAGAATGCTGAACTATTGCCACAGTTCCCTCCTTGTCCAGAAATGAGCTGCCCTAATTTCAAAATTTCTATTATTTTGTGACTCCCATGATCCCCAGATATGGAATCTTCTGTAAGCTTGGGGGAGCTCCCTTTTCTTTATGTTCTGCTTTCTTATCTTCCCACAAATACAGAGCAGACAGCAAAGAAAATAGGTTTTCCAAAGTTGTCTTTGGATTCTTAGGGCCTCTTATGCCACAAAGGCAATTTGCAGCAAAGCTACCTTCAGGCCACTTAGAAAAACAAGGACCTTTGAAATATATATATATTCCATCCATTAGAGTGAATCCTACTGTTTTATGGCTCACAATGATTTTTTTTCAAGTAATTTTTTTAAAAAGGAGTTTAATAAAGGATACATGGAAGAAATTTTCATTTGGCAATGGCTGGGGCTATTTTTGTTTACGAGACAAAAGAAATCTCTTTAGCAGTATAAAAAACTTCAATAATATATATTTTTCCTTCATCCAGGCTGATAATTTCCTGACTAGAATTAACTCCAAAATAAGCTTCTCTTTTAGAAAAACAGAGAGGTGTCGAGAGGCTGATCTGTCAGGAGGCGAAAGGAGACTGTACCAAAACCCAAACTGCCACAATCTTTATTTTTGTCTTCTCAATTAATAATGGAGCCCTTTTTGCCATAAATATCAGATTCCAGGGGGTGCCGAAAAAGCTTGTCTTTCTGGCTGATGACAAAAGACACATAAATCTAGTGAAGACCCTGGAATTTCCAGAAATTCAGCAAGACCTGAGTATTGGCAGAGGCAGACTCTCCCCGCACACATCTGTACAAGTCACGCTTAGCTTGGTTCCGTCCATTGTTGAATGCCAACACATCTTGCTCTATTTGCAAAACAGAATACACCAAAGCTTGAGTGCTTAGATGTAGGAGTGGAGGTCTGGGAAAGGCAGCTGAGTAACAGAGAAGGTAAGAATGAGAAAAAATAAGAATGAGGCAGGAGTAGGCATGGTAACCAAAGGAGCTTGTTTGTAACCAGAGTAAAAGTACTTTTAATACAATGGGAAAGGCCCTTAAAAAAAAATAGATTTATTTATTTTATTTTAGAGAGAGAGAGAGAGCACATGAGTAAGCACTGGGGAGTAGGGGCAGAGGGAGACAGAATCCCAAGCAGGCTCCATGCCCAGCATGGGGCTCACTGCAGGGCTCGATCTCATGATCCTGAGATCATGACCTGAGCCAAAATCAAGAGTCAGATGCTTAACTGACTGAACCACCCAGGTACTCCCAGAAAAGGCCTTCTGGAAAGGACCCCCAGTCAGCATCTCCAATAAATTCTTTTATATTTGACAAACCTGATCTGGCTAGATTGCTTCTTTGTAAAATAATGTCAGCATGTTTGAGGGAGACAGCACAGCTGCCAGGTCATCCTGCCCATTTGGCCTGAAGGAAATGAAGTAAGTCTGGAATGTGAGACTTAAGTGCAATTTAAGAGGAAAATTTCCCTTAGGTCCACCTGGGAGGTAGGCTGTGGGTGGTATAGGTAGCAGGGACCCTGCTCATCCATCTATCTCCACATTGCTGCGGCCCAGAAGGAGAGCGCCCCCCCCCCTGCCCCCCATGTGGTTACCACAGGGACTCAGAAGCTCCCTGGAAAGAACCATCCTAAGAGCCAAGCACAGGGGGCTCCCAAGCTTCACAGAAGACAAAGGTCAGAGTGGGCAGTTCTGAGCACAGCATAATGACTGTCATCGAGCCTCCCTTGAACACATGCTTAAGTGAGGGGTGGGAGGGGAGCTGCAGGGAGTGAGGGGGCTGCAGAACCAGGAGAGACACTTGGCTTTGTTCTGGGCATGGGTGGTGGGGCCTTCCAGCTCCTGTAATGGCTGGTAGGACAGAGGTGCTAGGGGCCTCTGGATTCTCTGTGGTAGCAGGACAGCACCTGGAGCTGGAGACACGGCCAACCATCAAAATCCTGGTAGCAGAGAAGTCATCCAAGCATCTCACTTGGACATACTTCCCGACTGTCACTCTGCTTCTGTGCACGTTGCCTCACTATCTCTGTCTCACTCTCCGTATCTCTCAGTACCTGCCACCACCATCTCTTTCTTTCTCTCCCAGCCTTCCCCCTTCCCTGTGTCTCCTCCCCACTGTCTTACTTATTATTTCCATATCTCATGGCACCTCTCTCTGGATGTCTCTGCTCTCCCTGTCTCTCTGGCTGTCTCTCTGTCCCCTCCCTCACTACCTGTCTCTCTAATACACTGGTGGTAGATGGGAAGAGCCTTGGGTTTCCTCTGAACAAACATGGCTAAAGGGCACCACCCCTTTAGCTTTTTCTCTGCCAAAGAAAGGGAGTACAGGCTGGAGAGACACCCCCAAACCTGGCTATGGCCGGTTTGCTGTGAATGGGGAGTATATGCCCATGAAGGCTGAGATCTGGGCTTGGCTCTGAGTGAGTGGCACATTTCTGTAGTGTCTTTGCAGACAGCCCCCCTCAAGGTCAGAGCTGTCCTCCACTGTGGGAGATGGGGGGCTGGAAAGAGTAGAGGTGGGAATGCTAGGCCATCTGTAGACATAGGTGACCTCAGATTTCAGAGGAAATTTCCTGGTGTCGCATTTTCATCTCACTGCCTTCTCACAGAGCTTGAAATTTTCAGGGATTAAGTGATACAAGTTGTGAGAAGCTCTGGTTATGAATTCTTCCATCTGTCCCAAACCCTCCCCACCATCTCATTTTCTTCAGAAATACTTTCCTTGAATTATAATTCAAATCCCTATCAGATTTGATCTTTATTGTATTTTTCATTATTCATTCAGCACTGCATGAGCCCCTCTGCTGTGGGCAATTTCCTTTGAAGTCCAAGTTTCTCAGAAATGGCTTGTTTGTAGCCCTGCTCCTGCTACTGTGCCCAGGATGCATCGACAAGGCAGCCAGAGATAAGCCCCGAACCTGCCCACTGATGTCTTTCTTAAATTCCAAATGTCTTCACTGGTGCCTTCTAAGAAAGTATTTATCTGGGGCCTTTTCAGAAACAAAATGACACACCCAAGCCACTGAGCTTGTCAACTAGCTGTGGGCACAACACCCCGCTGTCCTGCAAGTATTCAAACTCCCGTCTTTGCCAGAGTTGAGAATTTCCAAATAATCATCAAAATCTTCTTCTCACTGGCCCGTAACTCATATGCTCTTTCCCAACTCCTGAACCATGAAAAGTTAGCCACCTGGCCCCTTTGCCCCAATCAGCATGTTACTCTCCCCTATATAATTATGGTCTCTTAAGTAGAATTACCATTTTGTAATGCTGTGCTATCATATGAATTCAATAGCACTGGGCCACAGTGGTTATTGTTTGTAATCTGGATTTGTCAAAAGAGGAATCCAGGAACTTAATTAAGTTCCTGGAGGCCCCTCAGCAAATCAATACCCAAGACAAAGGCAGACCAGGGCCAGCAGCCTTGAACCCACTGCCCCCTCCACCCGGATAGCTGGCCTTGCCTAATGACCTGGAATCCCTTTCTGATGCATACACAAATCATGCCCTGGGACTTTCACCTTCTGTGAATATTTTTAGCTTTTTGAAAAGTAGTTACCTCTTTCCATTCCAAGTCCTCTTACATTTGATATGGTTGAATGAGTGGTACACCCTGTTACAGGGGAAAAAAAAAACTGGCTTCCATTTCTTTTAAGATATTTTTATTTCTCCTTGTGAGAAAGAGCGGAGACTCACAGAGGGTTGGCAGGAGGGAGGAAAGTAACCGAGCCTGAAGTTGCCATGTTTCCATTTGGAATGCAGCTGCATTTCCCTAATACTGAGGCTTTCTTCATGCAAGAGCCAAGTTTTTCAAATTTGTTTCGTAGCCAGGTGGCACAGAGGAATGCATGGCTCATTCCAAAGGGAGTTCAGAGCACGTGCTTTAACTCAATTGACACAAACCTAATAAAAAAAAAACCTGGGCCTTCCCATTATTTTCGTCTCACTGAAGGAGTTTACAGTCCACAGCATGATCTTTAATTAAATTTGGACACAATATCCCCAACAGAAAAATAGCCGAAGTAAGCCAAGACTTTATATAAACTTCAGTTACTTATTAGGCAAAGGCAGAAAGACAAGAAATAATTATTTTCTGGTTTAGAACTTAAAAAATAATGAATGAGACTTCGGGCTGCCATTGAGGTTAAAAACCTCCAGAACTTTGGCTCCCCTATCCTTCCCTCAACATGTAACAGTGCAGGAGGATGAAGCAGGTACATGACCTGCTACAATGACCTGGGACCCTTGATCTCTTCTATGGTCTCCAATGTCGTGAGCCTGCGGTATGTCTCTATTCTCAGAGGTACGGTGACTGCTTGGGCATCTTGAGATGAGGTGCCTTGAGAAATTTAGAATCTCTCCCAGGGATGGGGAAAGCTAGTCAGAGACCACCCCCTGGCCGGGCCAAACAGTGCTGAAAGTTTGCCCCCTGGTCTCTGGATTCTCTGGGTTCTCAAGATGGTAGAATGAGAGTCTGAAGGCACTTCCTCTCACTGAACTGTCTGGGAGCTGCAATGTCAATTACCATAGAACCAATAAGAATAAGTAGGTTAATCCACCTTATGTGAATTAAATTATTTGATTTCATACTTCCCCCTACAAGGCTGACACTATTCTTTTCCCCATTTGACAGACAGAGAAGCTGAAGTACAGAAATAAAATAATATAGTAAGTAAATGGCAGGGCCAGGAAGTTGAATAGACACTGGCTGCCACCAGAGTCCTGAGTTCGAATGGAAAGGAGCAGCTCCTTCCTGGAGGAGGATCACACTGCTATGGAACTGAATCTCATCTACAGCATCCCTCTTTAACACATAGCACACCTCTGCACAGGACTCTAGAGGTAAAGCTGCTTGCTGGAGCAGCCTCATTCATCCAGGGCAGTTCTTTGTAGATAACCCCTTACCTTTCTGTAACTTCCACTCTAGTCCAAGATCTTAGCCTTTTGTCTCCTCCATGTGACAATTCATTCCCTTCTGCTTGGTCCCCAGAGCCAGACCTCCTCGGGCAAACATCTCCAGTGCTTTCACCTGTACATCATATGACCCCATGCTGAATCTTCCCAAAGGCTGATCACAACCACACTTATTTCTGGGGTTCTCCTGAGTCTTTGCTGACAATGGGAAGCAGAGAGTACTTCCTGCCCTATTGCCCTCCTGTTGTCTTGCCTTTTGCTTTAAATTAGGCCACAAAATGCTGAAAGACACAAATGATGCGCTTTGTCTTTGCAGAGTCTGCTTGGGCCTCTGGAAGATTTAGAAATACAACAACAGAAAAACTTTCTGAAAAACGCAAAAGCAACGCGAAGGAGATCTGAAATATGAAACCCAATCCATTAAGGCAATAATTTCCCTTTCAGTGCTGTACTGAGGAATACAAAAAAAACAATGGATAAACAGGGTGGGCTAAAGAATTGCTCTTAATCTATACCTATGTATCGTGGGTGTCACCACTGTGGTGACACCACTGCTTGCTTCAGGGATGCAGCTCCTCCAATAAGTTTCTGAGGGTGTACACATTCTATCCAATTCACCAGTCATGTCTTCTTATATTCTTTCAAGTCAGTGACATCATGAATCTTACATTTAGGTTTTGTCAATTGCCCCAGCCCTTGGAGATTTCTCAAATTTTTAATAGAAACAGACCTATTAAAGTGTCTGCCCTTTGTGTACTAGCTCTGTAGACAGAGGGACCTAAATTCAAATACTGGCTCTGCCATTCACTAGCTTTGTGATGCTGTACAAGTTACCCAATCTCACTGAGGTTCTATTGGTTTGGCATTTAGTAGATACTCTATAAACTGTAACTCTTGGTTTCTGAGGTTATTGTTATTAGTGTTTTTGTAGCATTCAAGGTTGATTGTAGGCAACAGAAATCTCATATTTCAAGCAGAATGATATTCAGTGCAAGAGGTGGGCTCCTGACAAAATTCCTAGAAGAGATGGTAGATGGGGAGACAGGGACACCAAAGTGTAGCTGCTACAACCAGAAGTCGGGAAGCCATGGCTGCTGCCACCACGACTGCTCCTAATATGAAGGAGACCAACTCTGACAGCCATGACCACCTCAAAGCACTTGTTCCTACAGTTATCCTCACCACCAGCAAGAAGATGGTCTCTGCTTTGTTTGCTTTTAAATCTCATTCAAGCATATCTAATTGGCAGAACATAACTTGCATCCATAACCGTAGCTTCCAAAGAGTCTGGAAAAGTGGTTTTTAACTGTCAAGTCTCAGTGACATAGTAAATCACATAGAAAAAGGTAGAAATGGATGGAAAGCTAATTGCCAATATCCAGCACATTACTCCTCTGCCATCAATAGAGCATGCTCTTGGAGCCATTATCACAGTCATGGGGACAGTTTGGTACAGAGATTGTAGCAATTTTATCCCCCATAAGGTAACCGATTTGGATTTCTGGTACTGCAACCTGTAACCACTTACAGAGATTTTCTTTGTTTGACACTAATTGGACCACAAGGGATCAGATGCACAACCTTTTCTGGTTAACATCCTAATTCAAACAGCAGAGTTTATCAGCCTTGAGTACAGAGTCACTTTCAGAATTGAAGCAAACACATGGGATCAGACTGGAGAAGTTTTAGGAATAATAAATAAAGACTTTTTGATTAAATAAATTGCTTGGTGCTCAAATAACAATTCAAACAGGAAATCGACTCTTATATCTGTTCTTTATGATAAGCATATGGAATCACACCCTCTAAACTTTCAATTATCCTCTCCTATAATACGTTATGCCAACTGGGTGGATCACAGATAAAGCAGAACCACAAATAATTCAAACTGCTATTTTATTTTCCCAAGTGTTCAAGGAATTAGGAAACACATGAATGCCATTTTACCTGTCTGCTTATCCTTTGTTCTCTCTGCTCCATGATTGGCTTGAAAAACAAACCATCAAGTGACAAACAACCCAAAAAGAAAACAATGTAGTAGGCATTAAGTCAGAGGAAGACAAAGAATATGTGTCCATGGTATATAAACCAAAGAGACATGAGCAGATGAAGTGAATCCTTTGAGTTTAATGAACAGCGACATCCTTGAGTTCTGACTCATGGAATATGCTAAAAAAGTTAAACTCTTTCTTGCAATAGATTCATGCAAAACCATTTCCAGAGTAAGTATTCCTAAACCATTTGTATGTAGACAAACATCTAATTGCATTTTGCTATACAAAGTAATAAGAAATAAACATTCATTCAAAATACTACCAACTTAATTATGGTAATAGATTCAGTGTAAACCCAGAAAATTATGGGCTGATAATATTAGCTTGTTCAATTTTAAAATAACATGTTGACTATTAACAGCAATGTAGTCTTGATAGTAACCAGATCATGAGAGAGGAATGGTAAGTACATGGGAAGTAATTTTAAAAAAAGTTTCAAGGGGTACTGCTACAGTGACTAATGAGAATTGTCATGGATAAAACAGCTCTACCTTACTAAAAATAGATTAATCAAAGCACTTGTTGTCTGTTAATATTTCCCTTTCAGATAAAAGCCTAATCAAAGATAAAGGTTACACTTTGGAATCTTGAATGGCATTTTCTAGTTCTGGAATAAACTAGTTGCTCCTCACTCATCACATGAATGAAGTGTCACAGTGAGGTTCAAGAGCAATGTTTATCTGGTATCTAATGATCTCTATTGGAAAACAGCTGGTTTCTTACCCATGGTATTTACTTTAAGGTCTAATTTTGAAAATATGGCAAATTGAGGCAAAAGTGACTCTGGTGGCTGTTGTTGTCTTGTTATCTTTTCCCTTGAAGTATAATTTTGAAATTAAAAAAAAATGGTCATTTGGGGATCCCTGGGTGGCTCAGAGTTTTAATGCCTGCCTTCAGCCCAGGGCATGATCCTGGAGTCCTGGGATCGAGTCCCACATCAGGCTCCCTGCATGGGGCCTGCTTCTCCCTCTGCCTGTGTGTCTGCCTCTCTCTCTCTCTGTGTCTCTCATGAATAAATAAATAAAATCTTAAAAAAAAAAAGGTCATTTGTATTTCAGCATATTCATACTTCTCCATTTGGGAGGAGAATAAATTATAGGAATGTAATATTGACAAAAATCATCAGTGATTTTTGAATCAGAAACCATAGAGTAAATTGAGAGTAAGATTAGTGGTTAAGTCATTCTTATCTTTAAAACCTGTGGCTCATTTAAATAATAAATGGCAAAGTTGTAGGGCCCTATCCAAATAACTAGGTAGGTATGGCTACAGGGACATGGATGGAAGAAATAAAGGAAGGAAAAAGGACAGGAAGGATACATAATTGGGTTGGTTTATGCTGGGCCATTACTAAGACAGTCCATATTCACAGATGTTGATTACATCCATGAAAACCTAAGTTACTGAAGCAACATAAAAACCCTCTGCAACTGATCTCTTTCCTACAACCCATGATCCGTGTTCTTTCCTTAGTTTTTAAAGTTTCAGAAATACCAATCACTTGTTATTAGAAATCATGCAAACACCTCTGTCCCTGGTCCCCTTCTCTTTTTCCATATGTTTCTCTGCTTTGGACCAATTTCTAATTTTGTATATACCACACTGTTTTGTAATCAGTCGACTTGTAATTACATTGCATTTATTTGCCCATCTAACAGTCCCGCTCATCACTAAACCGAGAGCTTCATTAGGGGCAGGGATATATTTTCCTACTTTTGTTTGTATTCTCAGAGTATAGCATATGGCTTCACACAGAGTACACACTCAGTAAACATTTGTTTAAAATAAACTGAATTGACACATTTATTTATCTTTTGACCTTTTCAAAAAAGTCTAGCTTATTGGAGTTTCCAAAGTAGGTCAGAGTCTTTAAAATTCCCATGCCCAAATCACCCCCCCCCCCAAAAAAAACCCCAATAAAATCAAAATGTCTGGGGTGAGGCCTGGACATAAGTATTTTTAAGATATTCGGGTGGTGCCAATGTACAGCAAAGTTTGGTAACCAGTGCAGTGGAGGCATTTTCCAGGTCCTCTTAGTGCTTTGTGTCAAAAGAGCAAAAGGAGCATTTCCCTGACCAAGCCTTGTCCCTCCAAATATACTTCAAATGAGGAAGACATAATTGTAATGATGCAAAGTTGGAGGGCATTAAATTTTCCCAACTCCCCAACTCCTATGAAAGGCCCAGGCTTTGAACAACGTCCTTCTCTATTCTTTCATGATGGCCCTTAGAATATGTTTCTGGAAGTTAAAACAATATTGGAAGATTTTTCCAATTAAAAAAATCATCTTCCCTAGGTGAAATCATTTAATAATAAACCCGCTCTTGTTTATTAAGAAAAAAAATTAATGACACTCAATTCTGGTCTTAGGACTTGATTCTGGTCCTGGCATCAATCAATCACTGAAGGTGCTCTCATAGTCCAGTAGAACATGCAGATGGGCATCTTTTACTGAAATGTCTCCTAAGAATATATTTGGGAGGGCCGAGAGGGATTGTGACATCCCTTTGCAAGTACTTGGCAGTATCTCACTTCCCACCCATATATGGATGGAGATGTCTTTGCGCAGTATGTCCCTTCAATTTGGTTAGTTTGGGACTCTTAAAACTGTGAATCAGAGTTTGGCCTAAAATACAGATTCACTCAACAAACTGATTTTTAGTTATATACACAGAAAGGCAGATCTTCCTATAAATATTTTTCGTGTAGAATTTGCAGCCATATCCACATGGTCTGTGGAGCAGATGCCTCTGTTCCATGGATGAAGCTCACCCCAGATAAACCTGAAGTTCTGTTGCAACTGCCTATTTTGTGTCCCCTCTTTAAACTCTCTGCCCCACTTTGGATTCTCCAGCTCAGTTGGTGGTTCCAAGGAAGAGAAAGAATCTATAAGAGAACAACCGCATAGCATAGCATCTTGCCCCTGAGGGGAGAACTTAGTTGAGGGTTATTCACAAGAGTTGGAAAAAGATCACTATCTCCCTTGCATTTCGTGCATGGCCAAAGGGCATCTCCATTTGCTGTTGATGCTTTTCGTGAACATTAAACTCCCTTGCAGAATTTATCTCCATTCCCCATTAGGAGAGTTATGCAACCTGAATCCTTAATGGACTTAATCAGCAGGATAACATGACATTTCCCCACTCTGCGCTAAAGTACAAGGCAGAATACAAGGACGTATTAGAGACATCTCTGCCCTTGAGGATTTTATAATCTAGTTGTAGAGATGAGAGGATCACAAAAAACTGCTATAATGTATGACGTGTCTACTAAAGGGACTGTTCAAGTCAAGGCTCATTTATTTTCAAGGAGGAGAAACACACTCAAAATTGCTCAAGTTTAGATGCAGAACTTTCCCGTAGAATGTCCAAGGAAAGTTAAACCAACAGCCTCTGGGAAGGGCATATGAAGACAGCAGAGAAGTCTTGGCTTATCTCTCACTATATTATCTTGCCTATTTCATTCATCCTCTCTTGCCTGGCTTTCTCAAAGTCTGTGCTCTGAAGATCACTATGTGTCAAAACTTTCTACAAAGAACCTTATATAGGCTAACCTAGTTAATTTTCTACTTGAATATATCTTAAACAGGTAGCTATTACCCCTTCCATGATCAGCATCAGCATCATCACTCTGAGCTGGTACTGCACCAACTGGTTTCCTTATATTATATAACTGTACTGCAGCCCTGGAAAGAAAAAGACTAAAAAGGAAGGAAAATAGAGGGTGGGAGCAAGAAGTTTTATAGAGGAAAAGTAAATAGTTTGACCTTTCTTGTATTACAAAACTACTTCAAAGCATTCATTCTAGCAGGGTCATGTGTAGAGATGATTCCTCTGCATATGCAACTTGAGGAGACAACTTCTACTAGGTCTATATCTATAGGTACAGATTATTTTCTCTTTGACTTCCTAACAGCTGAGCCCAAATTTATTCTTAAGTCTCTTACTTAGAAAGGAAACATATTGGATGAAGTTGAACTAAATCTGAAGATCCTCAAAATATCCAAAATTCAAAAGGTTTCACCTGAAAGCATTTTTAAACATTTAGTTGCAGTGTGATGAATGTTGAGATTATCGGTCCTATGTAGAAAGAGATACAGCAAAAGAGAGCGAATGTCTTTTGGCTTCAAAATGTGGAAAGACCACCAGTAAGGCATCAGAAAAGGTCTATTTGAATCCTTTCTCTCAAAGCATCACTAGAGCTTTGAGAGAGAGAGAGATTCCACATATCCTTGTGGAATAAAGAAATACTTAAATGGAGTAACCGCACAGGATCTCCCATCATCTGTCAAGAAAGCATAGTTACCTAAGCAGAGAAGTATAGAGTGAGAGAGAACTAGAGAAGATGTGTCAATCTATATCAAGAGTCCTTTCAGAAAACCTAAAATGGCTAAAATCAATAATGTCTGATACTACCAGTTGATATAGAGCAACTAAAATTCTCACACACTGTTAAAAAGAGTGTAATTTGTCAAACAGTATGGAAAACTGTTAACACTGATATAAGCATACACTATAATCCACCAATTCTGCTGTTGGGTATATATTCAACAGATATGCAAATGTGTTTTACCCAAAGGCATATATAAGAACAATCATGTTAGCACTATGCATTATGATTCAAACTAGAAATTGCCCAAATGTCCATTAATAGTAGAATGGACAATTAAGTTGTGGAAGTTACACAGAGTTATCCTCATACCATGACAAGAGAGAATGAACAATAGCTACAGGTAACAACAGGAGTAAATCTCACAAGCATGTGAAGCCAACGAAGTCAGACACAAAAGAGTCTATACTCTAGATGAATGGATAAAGACGTGGTATACATATACAATGGGATATTACTCAGCCATCAAAAAGAATGAATCTTGCTATTTGCAATGATGTGGATGGAACTAGAAGTGAAAGAGAAGTGTGAAGTGAAATAAGTCAGTCAGAGAAAGATACATACCATATAATTTCATTTGTATGTGGAATTTAAGAAACAAAACAGTTGAACATAGGGGAAGGGAAGGAAATATAAAACAAGATGAAAACACAGAGGGAGAAAAACCATAAAAGACTCTTAACTATAGGAAAATAATTGAGGGTTACTGGAAAGGAGGTGGGTGGGGGAGGGATGGGGTACCTGGGTGATGGGCATTAAGGAGGGCACATGATGTAATGAGCATTGGGTCTGTATGTAACTGATGAATCACTAAATTCTACTTCTGAAACTAATAGTTATATTATTTTTTTTTTAAAAAGAGTCTATGCTATAGGATTCCATTTAATGTGGAGGCCGAGAAAAATCAAGGTCATTCCACTTTAAGTTCAGCGTTAGCACAAGTACAGCCATCCCAGGCCCCTGTGAATAAGAGCTGAACTTCACCTTACTTCAGTTATAGGAAGAAAACAGCTTACAGCTTAATGTCCTAGAAAGCCCCATATTAGAATAAGAACAGAGCCCAAGCCAAGGGCAGGAAGCCCCTATTAGAATAAGAACAGAGCTCAATGGCTTGAAAGCCCCATATCAGAATGTAAACAGAACTTGAGAAATTCCTCCACCCCTTCTGGAGGTCCCCTAGACCAGCCCTTAAAACTAAGCTGAAACCCACCTCGGGGGTCCAAGTCCCTGCTCCTCTGTGTCAGGTATACTTGGGCCCAAGCTCGAGCTTGTAAATTAACCCTCGTGTGTTTGCATCGGTGTCAGCTCCTTGGTGGTTTCTTGGATTCGCAATCTTGGGCACAACACTGAAACTAATAGTTATATATATATTTTTTAACGAGTCTATGCTATAGGATTCCATTTACACAGTCTTCAAACAGGCAAACTAACCTACTGACTGCTTGAGACCCCTCTGCTGGAGATGCCAGGTGTAGGGCTCTGGTCCACTGTCTAGCAGAGACCAGACTCCAGTCATCCTTGTCAAAGTGCATACACGTGAGTGAAGCTATCTTGTTCCTTCTAGACCAGCCTACCTACCAGCTGCATACCACTGTGTGTCCTCTGTCAATGGCTTTGTAATAGAAGACTAGCCCAGTCAAGGCTGTCCAAGCTCCTGATCAAACAATTAAGAGCTACAGTAAAGTAGTTGTTTTAACTACCACATTTTGAGCAATTTGTAATGTAATAGTGTATAAGTAGAACACCTCCCAATCCACCAAGGGTGATTGCCCTTTTTCCTCCATACTTCTTAGAGCAATGTGCTTGTGGTTAAAAACATGGATGTTGGAGCCAGATATCCTGGGTTCAAAGTCCTACTCAGCAGATGCCTAGGATTGTGGCCATGGGCTACTCTAAATCTCAGTTTGTTCACATGCAAAATGGGGATAACAGCTAACCTATTCATTTGGTTGATAAGAAGCTTAAATGTATATGTAAATCAAAGTTGAATATCTTAAGAAACTAGGAAGTTGATGAGTGCTATTTTCTGATGAATCCTTGGCATATCAAAAGTACAAACTACACAGATGCCATTCATCAACCAGCTCTGTAGATTATATCCCTACCATCTCCCTCCCACAATAGTCTTTTTTCCATTTCCATTTAATTTACCGTCCCGATAAATTACTCAGGATTTCTCATACAGGCCTCTGTTATGACCTTCAAACTCATCTTTCCAACTTTGCCCTTCTCTGTGGCATTGTCTGTCTCACAGTGTGGGCAGTCTAATCTTCCTGCAGTGAAACTTTAACTCAGCACATCAGGCCTTCCGCAGATGATCCCAGCTTTCTGCTCTCATCTTTTCTATTAGTTCTTCTTGCTTCTACCATGGTTTTCTGGCTAAAAGGATGATTTGCTACTTCCCTGAATGTGATCCAAATCACTAATCATGCCATTCTGTCTGTCCCAAATGCCTTTTTTCATCTCTCCCCTATTAAAACTCTATCTACCCTTAAAGAGCATTTCAAACCTCAGCCTCTTCAATAACCCTTTGCTAATCCTTTCATTTGTTTTCTTGTTTCTGTGTTAAGTCTCCCTTTCCTCTCCCCATGTCTCTCCCTCTCTTCCCTCCCTTTCTCCCACATCCCTGCCTCATTCCTATAAAAAACTCCATAGCAGTGAATCTGAACCTCTTCTATGACAATTGCTTTAAACAACCATATATTCTGGTCATTTGTAATTTCCAGAACCTCCTGAACACAACGCAAATCCTTTAGGCCCAGTCTAATGTCTTGCACCTAGTAGGCATTTAATACGTATTTGTTGAATTGCACATGAAGACTAGGACTGAGCAGAATTTACCGGCAAAAGAAGGCAGGGCCTTGTCACGAGTTTGCACATCAAACAAAATTTTTGTGTGTCTAATCCATTTTGAAAACTATTTGCATTTCAACTGATGAGAAATCACTTCTATTTTTATAAACCTCTAAGAAAAGATATTTTACTGCTTCTTTCAGTAACATTTCTCAGTGTGTAATAAGCTCTAATGTCAGAATAATCTTATTTCTCTCTAACCTAAATCCTTCATGTTGCAGACTGAGCTATTTTTCATGGATTTTTCCAAGTGAAGATAAAGCAATAATGGAATGGCCATGTAGATCTGTCTGTTAATTTCCCCTTTTCCATTAGGTGTTCTTTCCTCCATTTATATGCTTAATGCAGGTGCACAATATTATCACCATCACTCACTGGTTCAAGGTGACTGGCCCAAGAGCAGGTGTTTGATCCAAAGTTGGGCCAATAAATCTCTTCCCTAGGATTCTTTTCTTCCCTGGGATCATAAAGAGAGCTTGAAACCAGCCTTTATCCAGTGGGCAAGGATATCTGAAATAAATTTCACAACCTTTCAGCTGCTATGCTCAATGCTATGGAGAAAAAGGCAAGACTGGAAGGAAAGAGAAGAAAATTTGCATATGAGAGCTGGAGAGAGAATCCAGACAGAATCAGAAACCTTGTTCCAATCATTCCTAGACCCATCTGTAGCCTTGAATTTCTGAGGCTTGGTTATTCAAGTCCTCCTTAGATTCCATTAGCTGTGAAGGTACATGTTAGCCTTAGCTAGTTCTTCATTTGTTTCTGTCATTTGACACACAAAAAAATCGTATCAACCCAGTTTCCATCATATATATTTTTTAATCAATCAGCATTTGTTTACTTTTTATATCATAATGGATTTAAATGGTAGAAGCATTATACCAAGCCATTTCTTATTTTTCTCTTTGCCTAGACAAATTAACTCAATTTCCATTACTGTTACAGAAATAATTTTCCATCTCCTTACTTTTGCTACTGACCTTCACATAGCCATCTATATCTTTTCTGTCATACCCTAGATCTGAATACCTGCATGCAGAAGGTGTCAGAATGCCACAGAGCATACCAATGGCCTCCTATAGTCTGCACATCCTGTGCCTACCTGTGCATTCCTCAACTATCAGGCTTCCTAAATTCCTCATTTTGTAATCCTCCCTGCACTTGGGTCCTTCTCTGTAGAAAAGGGCCTTTGTCATTTCCTTCCTTCCTTCCTTTCTTTCTTTCTTTCTTTCTTTCTTTCTTTCTTTCTTTCTTTCTCTCTCTCTCTCTCTCTTTTTGGCTTTGCACAAAACAGTATAAGCCAATGTATAAAAAGTCCATTTCTTAGATTCTAGCTACTGCTGATATGGCATCCCATGTGTTTGAATAGGGAGAGGAAATAAAGAGAATAAAAGGAAAATCAAAACTGCCAGATGAAGAAAGAACTACACTAAAGGAACCTCCAGGAGGTAGGGTAAAGTATTAGAAATTCCTTTTAGCAACGGTGTGCAAGAAAGCACACACTGTTTCATGACCTATGGGAGGCTCTATGGGATTATATTTTACATATCTGTTATGTTTGAGGGGAAATAACTTAACTGGTGGTATCTGATGCTTAAAATGAAAATGTATTATAGAACAGTGTTCTATACCAGAGATTGGCAAGCTTTTTCTGTAAAGAGCCAGATAGAAAATATTTCAGGTTTTGGGGCATTTGGCCTCTCCCATGACAGCCCAACTCTGCCATTGTTTGCCACTATTTGTAGGGAAGCAGCTGTAGACAATACATAAAAGTGTGAGGATCACTGTATTTCAATGAAAGTTAATTTATAAATATAGGTAGTGAGCCTGCTCTGGCCTAGGGACATTAGCTTGCTGACCCCAGTCCATGTACAATAAATATATATAGCAGTGCTTTATTCACCATGTAGTATGATGCCTAAAAAGATGGTGACAATAAGTTTTCATTAAACCCAGGAATTTATGTCCTCCGATATCAATTCCACATGATATTTTTGAATACCATATATCTATATCTATATCTATATATATATATATTTACATATTTCTGTAGATATAGATAAATAAATAGATTGGCGATAGATGACTTATTAAAATGAATCAAGATTTCTAAAGTTGGGATCTTATTAATAAGAAGCTTGTTATTAGCATAGCCCATACCTTCTCTAAATCTTTATATTTAGTTTCTAGCATATGGCCTAGCTGACAATATTATCTCTAACTCTGAAAATAAATTGATTCATGGCTCCCAATACCTTACTCCTTCCTTACTTTACAAACCTCTCCTAAGTTGTTCTTTCCTTTCCAACAATGGGTAGGGCCTCAGAAAAGGGCAAAGCCCCTTCCCCTAATTTCAGTCATTAGTATATTCATTCAGCAACAATTATCAAGTACCTGATGAACATATAGGATGTAAAAGTCAATATAGTAATCAAAGATATTAGACATACTTGGTTAATGTGCTTTATCAAAATTTTTTATGTGTATGATGTAGAAAATTTAGTGACAGCATTCTGGATTTTTGTATACAGTTTATATTAGGTTGCATTCTAGTTACTCAAAAATAATTAGGAACCGTCTTGCTTCCACACAGGTGAAAGTTATATTAAAACACACACACATCCTAAAGTCTTTTTCTTACTGACATATACTCTGCTTCACTCATTGGTCCTTGGAAGACTCATAGTCCTAAAATTTATTCTCTGCTGGAATTTGACACCAAAATTGAAGCAGTGCTCCAGAATCAATAAATTAATATCACTATCATGAAAAAACAAAAATTTCACATTTAAGAGATTGCTATACCAGGGAGCACTTCCTCATACATATTTGGAGAGAACTTTTTCGATAATAACAACATAATTTTGAATTATTTCATTAAAGCACACTCATGAATGTTCAGAATGAAACAACTGCTCCAGTCAAGGTAAACACCAGTGCTGCTCCATCTATATCCCCTTGACCTTCCCATTTCAGTACACACCCACATGAATCACAACTGCTACCATCTGTTGCACTGCCCAAGGGCTCTCACGGGCTGCTGGAGACCACTGTGCCACACACATAGACTGCTGGAGATTAAGTGCTCCCATGAGCAGCTCTCAACCACTAATTGATGAGAGTGATGTATCAATACTTCAGCTCCCTTGTCCCTTGGTGGGATGACCGTGAGGTATCGGTGGAAGGTGACTTAATCAGGCACCCTTTATCACCTGCTCTCCCTCCCTGCACTTCCTCCTCACTTCCTTTCCTTCACTGCCCAAGAAAACTACTTGCACTTGAATCTTTGTCTTGAGTCTCCCTGGGAAACCACATACAAGCCAAAGCCATAAACTCACAGCCCTTCTTACTGCAGAAAACGAAGCACAATTATTGCATGTCTATTTTTACCTCCCAAATCTAGATCTATTTTTAGTCTGGCTTTGGACAATTATATCTTAATATGACCCAAATATCTTGTGGAACCATCTATAAAACATATATTTTTTAAGATTTTATTTATTTATTCATAGAGACAGAGAGAGAGAGAGAGAGAAAGAGAGGCAGAGACACAGAGGGAGAAGCAGGCTCCATGCAGGGAACCCAATGTGGAACTCGATCCGGGGTCTCCAGGATCACACCCTGGGCCACAGGTGGCACTAAACGCTGCACCACCAGGGCTGCCCTATGAAACATAGTTAAAACCTGCAGTATCCACACGGATTTGAGGAACCTAAAGCACTCCCATCCATTAAAAGTATAATCTGAGTGTTTTAGTGATGTGTGAATCTCCTTGATAATATTTTTCCATCAAGTAACCAGAAGGTTCTCCATCCCCTTAGCAGCAAAAGCTATCTGTATTGCAGCTGTGTGTATGCATGAATAAAAAAAAATATTACTTTCCAGCCAAATTCTAAAGACACTAAGGACATGGATGGTCCAGAACTTGCATTTATAACGCCTTCTCCAGATGTAAATGATCTTTTCCAATTTTATGTAAGTTGCCAGTTTCAGGGTTCTATCAGGAGACAAATTACTTGGGTATCCATTTTATAGATTTTTTTCTGCAATGGCCATTCTCAAATTGCTTAGACGAAGTTTTAATATTTTTTTAAGGATTTATAGATTGATTTAGAGAGAGAGAGAGCCGGAGGCAGGGGCAGAGGGAGAGGAAGAGTAAATCGTAAGCAGATTCCACACTGAGTGTGGAGCCTGCCATGGGGCTTGATCGTATGACTCTGAGATCATGACCTGATCCGAAACCAAGAGTTGGAGGTTTAACTGACTGTGCCACCCAGGTGCCCTGGAAGTTTTAATATTTTTAAATAAATAGTTTTTAATACATGTAGAGGAAAAAGAAAATTCTTGCAATCTACATGGCCTGAGCAAAGTTTCCCAGAAAAATCAGTGGATTCAGAAACTCCTTGAGGCCATTCAAGCTAAAAAAGCCATCAGTGTCCAGTAGTTCCATAGCAAGTCTGAAGTTAGGAATCTAATTCATTTGAGGCCAAAATCCAATGTGAGATTGTTCCAAATGGGTGGGAAAAAACAATTTGAAACAGGGAAGAGATAATGAGCAGCTGAACATGACTCAATGAAAGAATGAACTCTGAGAACAATGAGAGAACTAAAAGAACAATGTGTGAAAATGCTCTGCCCCAGAATGGAATAATGTGAAAGCAGTCTGAAAGTTCAAGCAAACATCCTCCTCCTTGAATTCTGGAATAGCCCTCACACATTGCAATCCCCAGGTATCCCCATAGCCTACTTGTGACCCAGAATGTCCCCACTTGGGCTAGATACCTTCTATGCCAGCCATGCCAGGCAGTTATCACTTAAAAGAGTCTGTGGCACCTTTTTCTATGACCCTCTCTAGAAGTCAAACTAATGGCAACCATCCCAGGTCTCAAAGATATGTTCCCAAAGATATAAAACCCATTTGCTGCTTTTTAACAACTTTTCTTAGTTTGTCCTGACTTTAAAAATTTCATCAAACTGATGATGATGCTATCAAGAGCAGCTTGGTACCTTTAAGAGCTTTTTGTCCCCTGTGGTGGCTGATGCCAGGAGCACCTCACAAAAAGTGGGGTCCCCTCTGGAGTCTCTGGCAAGGTCTTTAGATACCTCTATTTAAATTCAGAAATAAATCATATGAATAGTCAAAATCCTTCCCTACTGTCAATATTAATTACAACAATACTAGCAACCACTGCACATTGCACAGGTATCTTCTTCATATCTCACACATTATTCTACCATTTTATCCTAGCACCTTCAGGTTAAGTAACAAGATGTTTTCCTTGGCCCTCTTCTCTTCTTACTCAAATGACCTAAATATCCAGCCTGAGTGGTTCTCTTTTGAACTCCAGATGCAGAGTGTTCAGTTCTTTTTTGATGACCTCAGGCTCTGAGCTGGAACACAAACCCAATGAGAAAACAAAAACAAAAAACAAAAAGCAAAACGAAAACAAAACCTCATTCAGTTCTATCCCAAGCCTTCTGATTCTTCCTTAACTCAGTGGATGGGACTCAACCCACCTACTTTACCAAGTCAGGAAATGAGGCCTTTCCCTGAACTCTCTACCCATCTCCATGCAGTCACTCTATTTTTCTAGTATCCTTCTTGGAACAACTATTTTAACTCTGCCTGTCATCCTCCAGTGGCCTACTCATCTCCCTACTTTGGCCTCAAACTTCTAGAATGAAAATTTGTTCAGGTTATTCCCTGCATAAGACTATTGATGATTCTCTAGAGATATCAGAGATATCATCTTAATCCCTTGCACCAAAAAAAAAAAAGACCATCCTGACCTGGCCCCTGTCTTCCTTCCCTGTTTTACTTTTTACTGACTCTCTTCCACGCCCAGTGGGCAAGAAGTGTTGCTTGTTTTTCAAATCTGCATTTTTCATCCTTTGTTTTTGAAATCTGTGTTTCCATCCTTCAATATTCAGTTCAGCTATCTATATCTAGAAAGCCTTTCCTGAACTTCCCCCCTACCAAACACAGCCAGTACAGATATCTTTCATTGTACTGAACACCCTGCAATGAATGAGCTATGTTTTCTTTTTTCTTTTCTTTTCTTTTCTTTTCTTTTCTTTTCTTTTCTTTTCTTTTCTTTTCTTTTCTTTTCTTTTTTTTTTCTTTTCTTTCTTTTCTTTCCTTTCTTTCTTTTCTTTTCCTTTCTTTTCTTTTTTCTTTTCTTTTCTTTTCTTCTCTTTTTTTCTTCTTTTTTTCTTTTCTTTTCTTTTTTTTCTTCTCTTTTTCTCTTTTCTTTTCTTTTCTTTTCTTTTTTCTTTTTTCTTTTCTCCTTCCTTCCTTCCTTCCTTCCTTCCTTCCTTCCTTCCTTCCTTCCTTCTCTCTTTCTTCCTTTCTTTCATCTCTTTGCCCAATGCGGGTCTCAAATTCATGACCTGAGGTCAAGAGCTGCATGCTCTACCAACTGAGCGAGCCAGGTGTCCCTAATCCCTTTCCTAATAAAAGACCAAACACAGTGTCTCCTACTTCTGTAACCCTAGAGCTGATCACTGGACCTGGCACATAGCCTACACACTCTCTATTTATAGGAAGAATGAATGATGAATAAGATAGAATTCTTCAGCCACAAATATATGGCATCTTTACACTTTGCATTACCTAAACAGCCTGAAAACTGTTCACCTGTCCCCATAAGTATACTCATATTTATCAGTTCAATTGAAACACTCTTTTTGTTTTGAAAAATAAGATAACCATAGTCTTTTCATCTATCAGTCATTATTGGATCAGCTTTGAGGGCAAATGTTATGATGGGACCTAGTTCATATATCTTATTTGCCTAGGACAATATTAATAAATTACACCATGTTTATCCTGGGAAAATTTTAACTGTACTCTGCAAGCTCCAAACCAAATCTACTTTTTTCCATCCTTCTGTATTGCCTAATTATGTCTGTTCTGTCCCTGATCTGTCAAACCATGTTTGAATTATCCTTCTCCCATAACCACATAAGCTCAACTGAGCCTCAACATATGCTAGTAGAAAACAATAGATAAAACAAACACGAGTACAAAAATGACAAGAACCACCAAGCTTGATAACCTGAAATGAAAAACAGTCCAGCAAGAATTATCTTGCAAAACATGAAGAGTCTTGAGAAGCAGTGAATAGAACATTAGCCTTGAACCCAAGAATATCCCCAGAGAGTCACCATTCTAGTACAGTTCTGGAGATGGATACTGCTCTTGCATTCGAGATCTGAAATATCCAGCCTGTGTAGAAGTGAAAGCATTGGCAGTCAGAGAGAAGTGGACTTAGAAAACTGAAACCCATATGGGCACCCCACTCTGGTAGCCATGTGTAACATGAGAAGCTCCATAAAACTGAACCACTATACACAATTGAAGACCAAGGATTTTAGCATCTTTGGTGACAAAGCCCATGTGGGTCTATAGCTTTTAGCTAGTGCTTGGGAGAAATTTTACTAGCTTGAGAGACAGTGGAGAAGGTTATGTAGAAGCTAGAGAAGAGATCCAAGAAAGGGTGGAAGTAAAGTTAGAGTCAGGTAATTCACCAGGTGAAGAACAAACCAAACCAACATCTGGGGCGGGGGAGTTGGGCAGGCAGACAGGGTAGTCACATCCTGGGGAGGTCATCAGAGCAACAGTTCTGCTGAAGGCAAGGAATGGACTCACAGGTTAATAGCAATGAGCCTTTAGGCAGAAGTCCAAGAATCGGTTTCAGCCCAAATGTAGAGATTCTTCTTTGATCCTTACTTTGTCATAAAGAATGGAGCCTGACAGAGTGGGAGACAAAACTATAGCTGCCAGAGGCATACACCAATGAGGCTGCCTCTTTTACTCACAGCTGATATCAGCCGTATTCTTTGACTCACAGTCTATTTTATTCCATTTTAGTAACTAAATTTGTTTTCAGTCATTTCTGTTTTTAAAACAGTGTCTCGGGAAAGTTTCACTTCAATTCAGATTTTATTGTACTTTTACACTGAAGTTCAGAATCTCCATCTTGGGGCTTCCTCATGCTTCTCCCATTTCCTCATCTTCTTCTCTGGATCCCATTTCTATTTTCCCAGATTGCTTATGCATGTGTCACCTGGCAGTGGCAGGGAGGGACAGAGTGCTTATGCACATGAGGGCTTCTGGAAGAGCGGTCCATTCCTTCAGCGTGCTGCAAGCCCTGCACAGTGGTGGGTGTGGGGGCCGGGCTGTGGTCACTTCTCTGCTGACACTTTCACTGGCCTGGTCTCTTGTGCTGGGTGCATCGAATGCTGGCTCTCTAATGATCTGCACTTGTGTCCTCCTGCAGGAGTTCATCCCTCCACTCTGCAGATGGGATCCTCCAACTCATTCTGAGGCATTGAGAGGACCCTGGTGAGCTGGCTGCATCCCATTTAGCTTCTGAGGCCACTCCAGATATTTTCTGAAAAACCAGGAATTCCTACTCCACTGACTTGGCTCCTTAGAAACTCAGAAATGGTTTCTGCCTTTACATTCCTCTATTTCTCTACGTTTTTCTTTCATGTCTGTTGGCAGTGTGCAGGAAGTTTCTGCCTCTCTTCGTGGGAAGAGGTGGAAAATTGACTCAGGCTAGAGGAAGAGTTCTCAGATTCCTTCAAAAGCTGTTGCATCCGGGTTCCATTTAGATATTCTGATGGCACAGGCACTCCTGTCTCTTGAATAGATCTTGACACAGATTGGTCATAGCTGTCTCCCTGGAATTTGGAGGAACCAGCTGCTCTTTGGGGATAGGAAGGGTCAGCAGAAAGCAAGGGAGCAGCAAAGGTATGTTTTGAGGGTACCCCCCACACCCTGCACACCACACAAAAGGATTAGAAAAATTCTCAGCAGAGCAGAGTGACAAAGTTACCTAAGAGGAACAGGGAATGTGTTAAAAGCAGAAGGGTATGCAATTTATTTTTAAAGACTGAAGTAAGAATTATCTGGCAAGAATATAAAATATGTACTATTTTTTCCCCTTGCATTAAGACATGGATATATCAGTTTGGCAAAGATCTTAGAAACTTAATAAAATGTTAACACCCATCCTGCTGCATCTCATCAGAATCCAGAGTCCCTGAGTCCTGCTTCTTTAAGATGCACCCATCTCTTTAGTTTGCAGTTCTTTGATCTATTTCAACAATCTGGCCACTTCTATTATCTTTCAGTGCATTGCCAGGCACCTGAAAAACCACTTTGCATACGCACAATACTTTTTTGTTTTAAGGTTGCATAAGATGTATTTAGTGGTAGTGAGCCCAAGTTAGGTTGAAATTCAACCATATAAGGTGTTGGCCAATGCAAATAGCTCACCTGTGTTGACAATCAGAAGAAAAGACACCCGGAACATACAGCCCAATGAACACAGTCACAAGTGATGCCATTCTGGGCAGCTGGCATGCTTCCCTTTTCTCCAATTATAAAATATATTTCAATTTCAGAGTTTCTCAAGTGTGAAAAAAATAGGAAATATAGTGAGCTACAAGAGGAACTACAGGAATTGGGTTTGTGAGAAAATGATGAGAGAAATGCTCATCCTATTTTCAAGCGCAGGAATAAAAGAAAGAATACATAATGGAAGCTGAGAGCAGAGTCTGAAATCTGCCATTTGTGAATGCCTTCTATTTGTTCATCATCTTAGGTTAGGTTCTTCATATTCATTCTATTTAGTTTTCATCGAGCAGAATCTGGAAATCATTAAAGTAACTTTCTTGAGGTCACATGATAGGAGTAAGCTGGACTTAAACTCTAGCTTTCCCTTGGGCAGTTGAAAAGCAACAACTTGTGCCTAATAGCCTGGCTTATCTCTACAATCCTAGGGGATTTTAGAATGAAAGTTTACTCCTTTTTCCCATCCCTCATTCACCCGTGGGTCTATGGTGCAGTCACGAACAGTAACTAGCTCTGCAAAGCCACAGTTGCGGTGGACCAGAAACCCACAAACAGAATGACACCTTTCATAGTATTATCAGTGTGCTGCTTCCGTCGTCAGTTAACCTTATTCATTTTAAGGTAACTGGTCAGACTTTCCACTCTGTTATGCCCTTTTCAACATGATTGCTAAGAGGTAGTCTCCATTATGTGTCTATAGCCTCCTTGTGGGTCAATTACAGATGTTAAAGTTAAGAACTGCATTTGAATCCCAGCTAACTGACTTTATGCCAGATTAATTTCCAGAAGCCTCTATCTTCTCATCAGTAGAATGGGATTATTGTGACTAGCTTTCATGGTTATTGTAAAGCTTAAAGGGGATAATGTCTTAAAGCTATAAGCATGGTGGCTGATACAAAGAAAGAGTACCATATAATAATAAAAAAAATACCCTTCCTGTTTAAATTCAAAGGATTTTAGAGTGTAAAGAGAAAGTAAAAAGAAGGTTTCATCTATAAACGTTATACTACATCTCCTTAGCTATCTACCTATTTAAAGGCAGAAGGGACAGGTACCAAATGAAAAGTGAAGTAAGATGGTTTCTTTAGTAGTCAATGGACAAGCCAAAACATAATGCTGCAATGCTGACATGCTAATTTAAGACCTAAATCAGGAGAGAACAAACTGTCATAAAAAGTAGACAAAGCTGCTGGTAATTTTTAGGAAATCTGGAAAGATCCAAGCAGATGCAAAACTTTAAAGCTATAAAAGCCATTAGTTTCTTTAAAAAAAAAAAACAAAAAACAAAACTGGGCAGCCGGGGTGGCACAGCAGTTTAGCGCCACCTTCTGCCCAGGGTATGATCCTGGAGAGTCGGGATCAAGTCCCATGTCGGGTTCCCTGCATGGAGCCTGCTTCTCCCTCTGCCTGTGTCTCTGCATCTCTCTCTCTCTGTGTCTCTCATGAATAAGTAAAAAAAATAAAAATTAAAAAATTATTTATTTATTTATTTATGAGAGATAGAGGCAGAAGCAGAGGGAGAAGCAGGCTCCCCGTGGAGCAGGGAGCCCAATGTGGGACCCGATCCTAGGAACCACAGGATCATGACCTGAGCCCAAGGCAGACACTTAACCAACTGAGCCACCCAGGCACCCTAAAGCCATTAATTTCTGAATGCCTACCAACACAGAGAGTTCAACAGGGTCAGTGTGTCTGTCATTTTAATATAGCCAGGTGGGCAGGGCCCTGTCATACTAATAAATTAGGTGCAGCTTAATTCTGGTAAAAGATTCATTTTCATTTGATAGCTTTCTAGAGAAGCAGCTGGATTTTTCCCCCCTTTTTGCCACGGGGAAGTTGATTTCTTTGTGTACTTACTAAATGACAATCTCTTGGCTACTGTACTCAGTCTGAAATTTGAGATAGTGTTCTACCTAGATGTGCCTAGCAGAACAAGCTGGAGTTATATCTTGGCGTCACTGTGAGGCTGCTTCTGAAGCAGCTTGTCAGTCTGTCCTATTTTATTAGTATGTGATGGGTGAACGCGTTGGACACTTCTCTCTTAAAGGAAGCTGTCTTATTTTCTACAGCTAAAAACACAGAATGTTTAAAAGAAATTTCTAAAAGTTTCTTCCTGTTTTTTCTTTTGCATTCACTCCTTTTTGTCTAGAGGCACATTCTATAGAACATTTTTAAAATGACTACAAGAAAACAACAGAGCCATCATTTTTATTCATTTTCTCCTACAATATTAGAACTTCCGTGACTGTAATTCCACTGCCCCTGATGAATAGCTAAAGCTAAAGCAGCAGAGCATTACTTCTGTAGAATGTGAAAGTCTGCAGTCTCATTTATTTTGCTACATGTCTTAAGAACATATGATTTTTTTTTAAATGGTACTTCTAAAGGAGCTTCACTGCAAAAGATATTTCTCATAGTGTCTCAGGCTTAATCAATTGCTCGTGATTTTGCAGGCCTTAATGGAGAAGACACAGACAATGTAATGTGCATTATGCAAAGTTAGCCAAAAGTGAGGCTGTGGAACAGCATCGGGGACCATTATCTCCCAGAAGAGTCGACACAACTGAGGAAGACAATTAGATGAGTATTTTCTTAACCAGGGTGGGAGTGAAATCCTGGGGACAAGATATTGTTCAGATTTGGGCAACAGCCCAAAAGTAAGAATTCTAAACCAGCATGGCCAGAAGCTTGTTATAAGCTGTATTTTGCTATATTCTAGAATTTGTAGTAAGGTCGATTCTTTTGGAATTAAAGCAACAGGTTTTATTTATTAGAGTAGCAAAGACCCATAATGTGCTGTGGCCTGAAGCTTACAAACATCCACTTCTTTCTCAAAAACTATAAGGAAATCTCCTAAACCAGCCAGTCACCGTGAAGTTAGCTCATTGTAGGAAGTATTGAAAGTTTGTGTTGCGGGGGAGGGAGTGCAAGATGATGAGTTCCAAAGAGACAATAGTAGATGTGTTAGAGAATAAATCAAAGAAAAAGAGCCATGGTTTGTGTCTAAGGGTACTCATTACACAGAAACGCACACAAAACAACACAGGTTGAGGTGGAATGCGCGATACCCACAGTGTGCCTGACTCCTGGGGACTGCTCGGGGCCTTATAAACATCATCTAGCAAGTGCTTAAACTGCCAGATTTAGCACTCTTTCTATAATAGATGCAGCAATGAAATTGTTTAGATGTAATTACAAAGCAATATTTCAACAAGAACAAATGAATGCGCCACAGCTTCAGCATGTAAGTGCTGAGGGGGGTCACAGCATGAAGGAATAATCGGAGTCAGATGGAATTAATCATAAGAAAGTGTAGAGGAATGCTGGGTGGCATGTTAATTCCCTCCGGGCTGGGGCCAGTGCTGGCCTGGGCCAGATAACAGCGAGGTCCTTAGTGCACATCAACTAGGAGTAGCAGAACAGATAGGGCACCCACTAGGTGCTTGGCAAGTGTTCAGGATGCCTATTAATGATCCTTCTGGGGAAACCTTAGGTATAAAAAAATTGACCAGAACATATATGCCAAGCTAACAAGTGATCACCTAATATTGCTGGAAGAGGGCTTGTGCCAACAGAAAATGTCTGGTGGAGAGAATCAGAGGGCAAGATTCCAGGCTTGACTTTGCCATTAGCTAGCTGTTTTACCTTCAGAGAGATTTTTGTTTTGCAACTTCTTGGAGACTCAGCTACCTCATCTGTAAAACAAGACATTGATGTCCACCTAAAGGTTTGTTATGGAGCCTGAAGAAGATACAATTGACAAGTGCAGTGTCTGGCATGGAATGGGTTCTCAACAATTGGCCAGTGCTCTCTTAGGTATACAGATTGATAAGAGTCCATTAGGTATTCAACATAGAGACCACTATCCATGGGTATTCTGAGGCCCAGGGGCCAGAGGAGATGTTGCTCACAGGGATAGAAAACAGTTTTTTGGCTAAAAAAAAAAAAAAAAAAGACAAAGAAAAAGAAAGGACAAGATGGAGCAAGTTAGTGAAAGTTTCAGTTATCTGCATTGCCCTGAAATTAGCCGGGAATCCCATTTCTCTCCTGCCTCCTTTATGAAGCCAAGGCCAGGCCAGAAAAGCAATCATTTTCTTTGGTCCAGTGGCATTCCATTGCCAACACCAGATCAAGGGGTGGAGACTGTGCTGCAGGGTAGTTGAGGAAGTATTTCTGATCACCTCCAAACTCAAAGCATGTGATAAATGCAGAGAAACATTGAGAGCTAAAGGCAAAAATGTTTACCCGCAAGGGGTCCAGAGTGGATGAATGGTGCTGACCCCCCCAGAAGACAGCCCATCTGGAACTTATGAATGTGACTATATTTGGGGGTGGGAGGAGGATATTTGCATATGTCATTAAATTAAGGTTCTCAAATTGAGATCATCTTGGATTACCTGGGGTGGGCCTTAAATTCAGTTACTAATGTCCCTTGAAAGATAGAAAAGAAGAAACAGACAGAAGATAAGGCCATGTGAAGTCACAGGCAGATACTAGTCTTACATAGTCATAAGCCTAGGGGTACCAAGGATTGCCAGTGGCCATCAGAAGCTAGAAGAAGCATGGCATGCATTCTCCCTCAGAGCCTCTAGAAGAAATCAATCCTGCTGACACCTTGGTTTTGGCCTTTGGCCCCCTGCACCATGAGAAAATACACTTTTGTTGTTTTAAGATTCCCAATTTATGATAATTCATTTATGGCTGCCCTAGGAAACTAAGACAGTGCTCACTTATGGGGAGGAATCAAGTGGTGGTGGTCGTGGTAGGGCTGGGCATCCTGCACTGAAGTTGCCCAGGAAATTTATGTTCAGTCTGCCCACTTAATATTTGGGTCACAAGTTAAGGAGTAGTTCATGTTAAGTAAAGCTCTTAACATAATTTTGCAACAAGAATATTTGTCCTAAATGTCAGATATTCCCAGGAGTGCCTGGAAAAGGGAAGGCAGAAGAAGAAATACTGCACATGGCAATAATCCATGAAATTCCTTACCTGGGGGAACTTGTAGAAGATTGCACAGATTATGATGCTATAGAAGGAAGCGATAGTGCCTTTTGGGACTTTCTAGCTGTGAACTGAGTATCTACTGGTTAATCTGAATCTCCTGAGAAGGTTTGAAAGATCCAGGGGACCCATTATATCCATGTGTGTGATCATAATTATGTAATTTATACTGAAAAGGGCTAGCCACTGCTGATCCTTTAAGACAGGGCTCAGAAAGCACAGATTGCATGAATGAAGCAAGACAATTAAACCAATGAGAAGAGTAGCAGTTAGGAGCTACAATCTTTGTGCCCTGCATAGTTCCTTTCCATTCCAACATGACATGATCCCAAAGCATCTCTGAAACTCTCAAGTGGTGGCACAAGTTAGTTGTCTCCCTTTCCAGTCACACAGGAGGATTCTATGGGGGTCTGAGGGGAACAATTTGATACTGGATTCTCTCTATTCCAAATTAACTCAAAGAAGCATATGGCTGTATTGAGCTGCCTCTGGGCATTTTAGGCTGATAATATGTTCCAGTTTATTCAGATACATCTTCAATATTGCTGTGAGCTAATAGAGAGGAATCACACACATTTTCAAAATTTGGCAAGACAAATAGGAGCTTGTTTCTCAGATCTGATACAATGAGTGTACCTTATGCCTCGTTTTCTCCAAATCTCATTTCAGAAAACAATGATATCATTAACAAGCTCCCCATGGTTCTTCCTTCCCTCACCTGGCCTATCCCACTTCTTTTCCTTCTTTCCTTCCTGCTGTTCAAAGACAGAGCAGCCTGGAGGGAGTGTAATTAATGAGTTCCATCTCTGAGCAGCTGGGGGTGGGTGGACCACCGGAGCCAAACAGCAAAGTGGAATTATCATGGGGAGGATTTCAGATCGTTTGTTAATCTGCCTTTCTGCTTCTGGAGAAACAGAGCGGGTGAGAAGAACAGCAGGATGGAGTGTGGCCATCATCCCCCAAGGACTGGGTCCAGGGAGAAATGAGAGGAAGAGACCAGAATGGGCAGCAGCAGCAGGAGGCATGACAGAAATGACAGCACAAAGATGGTTAGGGGACAGCAAAAGAAAAAGGCAAAAACAGAATAAAGCATGGAAATAAATATTCCAGGAAGAAGTAGGAAAGCAAGTAAAGGAGAAAGGAGAAGAATACGAATTGAAGAAAAGAAACTTAAATGAACACAAGCAAAGGTATCTAGAATCAGAGGGTATTTAAAGGCTTAGAAAAAAAAGAAAAAAAAAGAAAAAATAGAAGAAAAAAATAAAAGGCTTAAGGCAGCAGAGAAAGGGAAAGTGGTTAAGGACTATGAAGAGAGTGTTGTGGTCACTTACGCAAAAGGCTTAAGACTTTTTACTTGGGTAGTCTATGGATGGGAGGGTGAGTGGGATCAGTTTTTGCAGAACAAGCCACACTGAAAGTCAATAATTTAAAAAGTAACAAATATTCATTCTTGCTTCTGTGGGCCCCTTGACTGTTGGTTCATCAGGATTGGGCTTCTTTGGGAACTCTGTTTCAAACGTGGATCCAGCGAAGCTTGGCTCTTTCATGGAAAATTGGTCTTAGGTCTTTTCCACCTGTGCTTCTTCTAGGACCAAAGGGGAAATAAAGTAGCAGCACTCCACAGAGAGGTCTTTCCATTGTGTTGGCAGGGCTCAAGTGTCAAGCCATTTCCAGCTTGTGTTTGCATTACATCTGCTAACATTCCACAGACCAGATCATGTCTCCTGGCCAAGCATTAACATGCAAGAAAAAAAGACTCTTCCCAGCAAAGTGACAGGAAGAGAGAGACAGTTGAAGAATATTCTAATCAATCACAAGAGTAAATGAAGAAGAAGAAATAGGAAGTTATCACAAAATGGCCCTGAGATAGTGATAGGCTTGAATGAGTGACAATAACACACATATAATAGAACCAAGATACAACTTTCTATACTTTGTATCTGTAAGGTCAAAGGAGGCCATCATTTCCTATAACCAGTATGTGAAGTGGAGAATTTCTCGTTTTCTTCCTCCTTTATTAACTTGTGCTGGGAAAGCATGTGGCTATATTAAGGTGGGCCACACCATGGCCAGTTCACTTAGAAAACATTACACAGGGGTGCCTAGGTGGCTCAGTTGGTTAAGCATCCGATTCTTGGTTTCAGCTTAGCTCAGATGATGATCTCAGTGTCTTGAGATCAAGCCCAGCATCAGTCTCCATGCTCAGCATGAAGTCTGCTTGAGATTTTTTCCCCTTCCCTATCCCTCATTCTCTGCTTCTCTGCCTCTGCTCCTCCCTCTCCCATGCATATCCTCTCTCTCTCTCATAAATAAATAAATAAATAAATAAATAAATAAATAAATAAATAAAATCTTTTTAAAAATTACACAATTTTCCATTACTGGTATGTTTCTTTGAATCAATCTCTATTGGTATTAATCAGCAAAAAGATTTATAATATGCAAAATAATGTATTACATAGAATTATCATGAATAGGTTGGCTTATAGAAATAATTTAGTGGGCATAATGTGTCAGATTTGTAAGATGACAAAACAACCTGTAATGAGTATAATCAAGAGAAGAGTAGATATAGAACAAAAAGGCCAATTCTTTGGACATATCAAGTGCTTGGGTAACTGAACAGAAAAGAAAAGAGAATATCACTGCAGTTTTCCCAAATAAATGTAATTTAAAAAATTATTATAATAAAGTTACACCCAATTATTGCGATGGGTATGCCAAATTCTATAACTCAAAGTGTGTCAGAAGGCAATAGGGTATCTGGGCTCTAGTTTCAGCTCAGCTACAAAATTAACATGTAGCTGTGGCTCGTTCCTTCAGTTTCCTGTGCCTCAGTTTCTAATCTTTAAAACAAAGTCATTCTACTAATTTATATATAATGTTCCTTCTGGTTTATGCATTCGAGAAATTTTAATTGAACATATACCTGTGACTTGATGCTGGGGTGCTAAGATGAAGTCATCATGGCTTGGCTCTCAGGAGTGCAAAACCTAGTGAGATGGGACCCAAAACATATCATATGGATTTAATGTGGCATGTGCCACATCAAGAAATATTTAGGAGTCCTTGGGAGGTCAAAGAAGAAGGAAATCTGGGGTTATGAGAAGGCTGAAATCTGCATTGAATTTTGAAAGATGGATGACAACTAATCGATTGAAGGGAAAAAGTGAGCATCGCAGGTGGAGGCAGAAACTACATAAGAATGGAGGCAGGTAAAGGCCTGATGTGTGCATGAACTCAGAAGTATACAGTCTGAATCAGGGATTAGTCTAGAGTAGAAGACAAATGAGGTCATTCAGATCCCTTTATACTCTGCTAGAGTCAACAGTGAGACATTGAAGAGTTTTCAGTGAAAAGGCATCATGGTGGGTTTGTATGTAGTCTTAGATAGCTGATACCACTGGGGAATAGATGTTAGGAACACAAAGCTTCAGGCAGAGAAACCAAATAAGGAAATTGCAATGTAACAAATAGATTATAAAAATCCAAACAGACATTAAAAGTGAGGATAGGGAGAGAAGACAGGTTGATAAATATTTAGGAAGCAAAATTAAGGGATATAATCAGTTCACATTGGGACATGCTGTACTTGACATATCAGTGGAGAATCCAAGAAGAGATACCAACTGCAAGCATTGCAATTTGCTTGTAATTAAGAAACAAGAAAACAAGATCCCTTGAACAGGGAAATGTTGTTTTTAGTTGACATCACAGGAAGGGAGTTTCAAGAAGTTCTGGATGACAGTATCTATGTAATAAGACATGGACTAAGACCCACATATTTCTCAACTACAAAAGTCCATGGAACCACTGCTTTTAAATTAAAACCAAATTGTACCAAATTTTTCAAAATTGCTATTTTCAAATGTATAAATTTTATGTGAGCTATTGTAATATGTAATACAGTATTCTTGTTATTAGTGCATACTTGGTGTTTTATTTTATTTTTTCTATTTTATTTTGCTTTCTGCATCTATCTAATGTTGATTTACTCCTAAGAAAACATCATTGTTGAGAAACACACACACACATATCCTATTTTTCTAACTGAAGTAATCTGAAATAGTCTATGCTCTGTAGCAGAAAGAGAATCAATATCCTCTTTTCATTTTGCATCTTTCTCTGGCAACTGTGGAAAAACATGAAAAAAATCTATATTATAAAGAGTGATGCCCCAAGATAGCAGAGTCAAGAAGGCTCAAAGAGGGAAGTACTCGTGACTTTCCACCCAGGCACATTTTCTCCTAATACAAAGGAAATGAAAGAGCACAGGTCATGCACTACATGCATGCTGCCTTGCAGGTAGATGAGAAAAGAAGGAAGTGGAAAGATTTAAGAGAACGTAGAAGGGTCTGAAAAGACATACTAGTGTGAGGGGAATATTATTCAATATTTACTTTTTAGTTTCTAAGGGGAAAAAACACTTTAAGGAACATCTGGGTATAAGACAAATACCTGTTGCCAGTGAAACTCCATCCACGGTATATCTGCTTACAGTACTATTTCCACAAGTATTGCTACTTAAAAATTAACGTGAACTGCTAAAGTGAAAGAAGGGTAAATGCTTGCAAAATGTGCTGTGAAACTATTTTATCATAAGTTTTGAGATTTATAACAGCAATATACAAATCTAAGCTAACCAGTTTTAACGAGTTATCAATGTCCCTACAGTAAAGATGCCATAGGGAAGTAAAGACCTCTGTTATTCTGGTAAAACCCTGAAAGAGTTGAGAATAAAAACTGTGTTTGACCAAGATTAGTCTTAGATATCAGGGCATAGTGTTGCCTCCCTGCGAACCCTGAGACATTCTAGGAAGGTTGATAGTGATGCAGAGGTGGCAACCAAATTCTGTAGCAGAACTCAAAAATAGAGATGGGTGACAATTAGAGGATGAGCCTACACCTCAGTATGTCCTATTTGGTCCTGCTGTCCATGAACACCCTCCTGAACAGAGGAATAGAGGAGCTCTGTGCTTCTCAAATCTGAGCATGCTGCAGAATTGCCTGTGGTGCTTTTTACAAATAACGCTGTTCAGGCTCTATTCCCAGAAATTGTTGCAGTACTTGAGCACATGCATTCTTTTTTTTTTTTTTTTAAATTTTTATTTATTTATGATAGTCACACAGAGAGAGGAGAGAGGCTGAGACACAGGCAGAGGGAGAAGCAGGTTCCATGCACCCGGAGCCCGACGTGGGATTCGATCCTGGGTCTCCAGGATCGCGCCCTGGGCCAAAGGCAGGTGCCAAACCGCTGCGCCACCCAGGGATCCCGAGCACATGCATTCTTAAAAAAAAAAAAAAAGCTAGTAAAAAAATCTTTATTGGTAATTTTGTTCCACAGCCAGTGTTCAAAGGTAGAGAAAAAAAGATAGAAGGAAAGGAGGAAGAAGAAGAAGGAGAAAATTAGGAAGGGAAACAAATAAAGCCCATTTTGATCAATCCTGACCCCTGTATATTGAGACAGACTATGGACTCTGAAATGCTGTGCAACATTCTGGTTTTGGCCATTAACTTTCCATTCTCATCCTTAAATAGAAACCCATGTGGTAAGTATGTTCCCACAGTGGATCTGATGTGCCACCTCTTGCCAATCTAGTAGAAACAGTGGATGCAGAAAGCTAGCTTCTAAGCAGGTCATCACAAAAAGCTGTTACTTAATTCTGAATTCTACTAGAGTTAAAACTATACCCCAGGTTGGGGGATTGGAAGAAATAGAGGGTGGAAAATGATTTTAGGTAAGAGTAAGTTATTCCAAAGTACAATTCAAGAAGCATGTGTTATTGAATGAACCTTTTTTAAAAAAAATATTTATTTATTCATGAGAGACATAGAGAGAGAGGCAGAGACACAGGCAGAGGGAGAGGGAGGCTCCCTTCGGGGAGTCTGATGCAGAACTCAATCCCAGGACCCCGGGATCACGACCTGAACCAAAGGCAGATGCTCAACCACTGAGCCACTTAGGTGCCCTTGAATGAACTTTTAAAACAGTTAATGGCACTGTGTTTCTAGGAGAACCCTCATGACCAAAATTCCCTCAATATCCTCTAAAATGCCTGCAGCTCAAACATCAATTAATGAATCCTCTTTTCTGCTGCAATCATTTTCTCAGTTGAGGGGAACTTAGGAAAATTCTCTTCTATTATCCTTTTATGCTAACTAGTTTATTGATTTGTCTTATAATACTGGATAAACTGGTTTCACAAATGGTAAAAATTTCAGGGCTCCTGCATCTTTTATGAAATAACCATCCCTAGAAGTTAAATTGTATGCCTTCCTCCTCCCTCCACTCAGACTGTAATTTATCTAGTATGGCTTTGTTGATTCCCACCCACCCCCAATGTTGATTTGATAATTTGAGGTATGAATCAAAGAAAATTAATGAGAGTTTCAGTCTAAGTAAAGGATCTCTACAGATAACATTCACATTTCTTGACCTAGTCATATTTACTAGTGAGTTTCAGTTAGAAGTGGCTATAGGTTCTGAAAGAGACAACATAAATCAGTCCTCCCCCACTCACACCCACACCACTATAATTCTTAGACAAAAATACAATCAAGACAGAAGATTTTTAAAAAGAAACTACCATTGGCTAAATGTCCTAGAAGATTCTTTCTCTCTATATATATACATATATATTCTATATATATATATAGAATAATCTATTAGGACTTCCAAAGGCTGGCCATTAATAGAGACCTGGCTCTATTGCAGGAAGTAAAATGGCAGAGTTCCCAATAATAACTAGGTAGTTGAAGCAAATATCTTATGGATACATCTACTTTCCTACCATTCTAACTTCTTCACTCATTACACAGTCATTTTTATCCTAGATTTCTCTTTTCTTGTCATATATATTATACACTAATCTCTCCTCTAGGGGCTTCTGTGTTCTTGATGAAACTATGAAAAAGTTGCTTGATAATTTGAAGAGTAAGAGCAATATATCCTTTTTATTTCCTGGGCTGATAAAGAGATCTTGCTAGGTCAGTATGTGTCAACTCAACAGTCTAAAACAAAATGAAGTAGCTGTTAACAGTTTGGGTTACCTGCAAAACTGGCTCTGAAATGAAGAGACTTGCAGGTAGGAAAATGAGGAAGTGCTCTTAGGATCAAAATCCATGGAAAGGAAGCAAGAGAAGTAAAACTAGGCAGAGGATTGAAGTTAAGTTACGGTACAGTCTCAGAGGGCGTCACAAACAGCTCTATAGGTAGCCTGGAACTAACATGACCATTCAAAGTGAGTTGGAGTCAAAGGGGCCAGGCCCTTGTTCTCCCAGGCTGATGATCATAGACTATATATCAACTAGAATGACGGCATGGCTTTAGGCTCTCTTCAGGACACAGAGCCTATAGGGGTTGGTAGCTGAGGCTTTCTGCCCCACCATACCCCCAGGACTGTGGAGGAGTGAGTAGTACATTCTTAAGTGGGACATCTGGATGGTGCATCCTTGCATTTCGCAAATTGTCTTTAAGGATTCAATGATGACTGATGAACCTAAACTGTTCAGGTTCATCTGTGAGCAAATTTGCCTCGTCTTCCTGCCGTGTTTTATTTTAATAAAAGGATGAATGAGCCATATTTGAGGGTCAGAATATTCCCTGCTCTGTTATTGCTATCTGGAGGGCTCAGGGCCAATCAACGGGTAGTAAATTGACCCTCTGTTACTGTATATTAGGCCTTGAAGAACTCTCCTCCAGGGATGCAATTATATTAAAATCCAACAGATGACTATGTAATTTTACCTTTTATTACCATCTCCATAAGAACACAGTGTGTTTATGCATTTTTTGTGTGTAGATGTGAATGTATATTTACTTTTTTTTGCTCATTCCAACTGAGGTTTATTGACAGAGCATACACCATTTGGACTTGCTGAATGGGTATACAAATATAAGTGGAAATATTTTTCATTACTTGAGCTTTCCATGGAAGGAAAGACAGAAGTCCTTTCCTGCTAGCTTTGCAAGAAACACCTAGGGAAGTGCTCCTGAAAAGATGGGTGCTGTACAACCTAGATGGTCTAGTGGCCAGCTGCTTTCCCACTGACAGGGTGGTAACTGGAAACCCAAGAAGGCTGAAGGTGTCATTAATGAGTGTTCAACAGAAGGTAACAAATATGGATACTGAATTGAGTTGCCTTCATGTATTGGATTTGATTAAAATTATTTTAAGTTACTGATACATGTTTCTTAATGCTTCTGCCATTATGTAGTTAAAATATATTCATATTAATGTGGGGTTCCTTGGCTGATTTGCTGTGTGATAGAGCTGAATGAGAGAAGTCTTGGAACAACACCTTGAATGCATTTATTACAGGAAGAATAGTCAGTTGTAAAACCTGAACCCTGAATTTCCCTTCTAACTGCTCCATAAAAGATGGTCAAAATGTCAAGGTTTTTCCAGCAATAATATTTTTTGAGCTCCTGTGTTTATCTGTAAGTGCTCCTCTGCCACTGCATTTTTTCTGCAGATATCAGCATATTCTCACAAACCTGCTGATTGCTCGCATTAGCCTGTGGTATTCATCTCAAGTGCTCATCAAGCACCATTTGTCTCCTCCGAGCTTCTGATTTGTTAAAATGCCTTTACCTTCCTCCCCAGGCTCTTAACTAAAGGTTTTTCTGTAAGACATTTTTCAGGATATTGGACATCACACAACTATTTTGTCGTTAGGTTAGACTTCCTAAAGCTCTCTGGAAAGTCACTTGCTGCTTTGTCATTAAAAGAGCTGAAGGAAGAAGGGGGAGGGGCAGAAAAGATACGAAGGGCTTCTTTTCTTGGGTTTTACAAGTAACTTTTTGATGAAGATCATAAGAAAATGATTAAAGAACTGATAATGAGCAAAATTAGATCAAATGTGCTCCCTTTGTGACTCACTAGCTGGAACCAGAAAACAACAGCAAAAATTAAGGAATCCAAAAGGAAGGAAAGACAGGCTACCAGAAACTTGGAAGATGCACCTGTGAAGTGCTGAAGCCAGTGAAAATGAACTTGGGGGCCCAAAGCACAAGGAGGAAGTTCACCTAGAAAGACAAAATGCCTTTGTTCCGGTGGTGGCCCAGCCTCCTCTGGCCTGTGGAGTATGCAGACGTCCAAGTCGGCAGGAATGATGGCTTTTAGCCTGTGATGGAAAGAGGTGCCATGGAGGGCCGCTGATACAGGCCTGGGTTGGAGCCTTTCTCGTTCTTCTCACCTCTGAGCTGTTCCTCAGTTTGTGAGTATCACCCCCAGCTTGGCAGCCATAGGGAGAGACAGAGCCACAGAAAAGGTCTGACTGCTCAGAGGGGTTTGGGGAAAAGCCTTCAATGGGAAAGCATGTGGATTGGGTTAACTGGAGTTTGAGCATTTTTTATGGTTCTGATGTCCCTGGCTAAGCCTGAGTTCACAAGGGAGTCAGGTCTTCTGGAATTGCATGTCACATTTATTATTTTTTAATTTAATTTATTTATTTCAGAAACAGAGCACAAGTATGAGCAGAGGGAGGAGCAGAGAGAGAAACAGACTCCCTGAGTTGGGGCTCTATCCCAGGACCCCGGAATAATGACCAGAGACAAAGGTGGATGATCAAACAATCGAGCTGCCCAGGTGCCCCACATGTTACTTTTAAAAAGTAATTTTCACGCAATTTTTCTGTGCAAACAGAATGCCAATAGGAAAATCTAAAAATTTAGACATATTGAATCTTTTTTTTTTTTTTTTAAGATTGATTGATTTGAGACAGTGAGCACATGCACATGTCAGGAGGCACAGAGGGAGAGGGAGAAGGAGAGAAGCAGACTCCCTGATGAGTGCAGAGCCAACCTGAGTCTCCATCTCATGACCTTGAGATCATGACCTGAGCTGAAATCAAGAATCAAAAGCTCAACCAACTGAGCCCCCTCCCGGGTGCCCCATAGACATAATGGTTCTTATACTTACTGCCAAGAATAGTGGCATTTGTAAAGACTTTTATGGTGTTGCATGTCAATTTTCTTTCATTAGCTCATTTGGTTTTCATCACAATTTTCTGATATTCCCAATTTGTGGAAGACAAGATAGAGAAGAACTCAAAGAGGTTAAGTGACTTGCTGGAGAAATTTTCCAGCTGGGCAGAAAAATTACCTGATCATTCAATTCTAACATTGCCTCACGTTGGGGGTAAGGGTAAAGTGATCACAGGCCTGAATATTTGGAAATTGTTTCAGTTTAAACAATTTAAACTGTTCTTTTGTACTGCCAAACCAGGTATCAAACCATGCGTGCCAATCTTTGATTTGGAAACTAAGATATATATAGATATATATGGCCGCACCTCTGGGTAATTTTCACCTGTTTCTGGGCAGTTTTAAAGGGATTATGATCTAAATGTAATCTGACTATGCAAGAGCAGAGGAAAGCGTTCACTCAGGGTTACCAGATAAAATAAGGGACAGCCAGTTAAATATGAATTTCAGATAGACCAGGAATAGTATTTTTTTTAGTGTGGATCTGTCCCATGCTAAATATTCAGGACATACATATGTAAAAATATAGGGTATCCTGTATTTTTATTTGATGACAAAGTTGATTTGGCAACACTTGTGCAACACGTTATCATCAAACCTTCTTTCCGTTCAGCCTGGAAAATAGTTTTCATCTGGTCTTATGGTGATATGAAGGGTGCCCATTTAGAAATGATTCTTCATGCAGATGCCCTGATCCAACCTGCACTCCCATATGCAGTTCACTTTGGAAAGTGTATGTTCTCTTGGAAATGTGGGATCTCACTTTCCGGATCTTATCATCACCATGCTCTGAGAGCAGTTTCCACTTTGGGCAGGAGACTGGAAATGATGAGTGGAAGGTTAAGCAGGAGCTATCACCCTGGCTTCTGAGAGGGTTACCCCTCCTCTGAACAGACACAGCTCATGGAATAAAACATAGAGCAACTTAATTTTTGTCTCCCACCATCCCCTGAAAAAAAAGATATGTTCTCCTTTTCTAGGAATAAAATGTCTTAGAAAATGAAATGTATAAAGATACTTTAAGCCAACAGATACAGTATTGTTTCCTAAACTCTAGAACATTGGTTCTTAAATGATAATGAAGCCCTCTCCCTTTTGTGAGCTGGAACTTTTTAAAGGTGGGGAGCTGGGGAAATAGAGTGTGGTCAGCCTTCCACCCATACCCCTTTCCTTTGCTCTTCTTAACTTTAGGTTCCAGTGACTTCTGAGTCAAAGAGGTGGGAGGAAGCAGAGGCCAGACAGACAGAAAAGATGGCTTTTATCCTTTTGGGCCTCATGGATCTTTAAAGCTAACTATTTTTATAAGGAATTTTTGTGGATTCTTTGAAGACCTCCTGACCCCAAACCATCATCAGACACCCCTCACCTGTGGTAGCCGTTTTACTGGTGATGTGTTCCATATGGTATATCATTTATTCCCTCAGTTTACCCAGGAATCAGCTTCTTTCTGCTGACATTTCTTTATGCTCTTGCGTAGCCTCACTGAACAGAACATAAGACAATCCTCTGCTGGTTCTTTTCCAATCTCTGGTCCATATGTACCACTCTTGTACCCTTTGCCCCCTATAAACCCAGTCCTAATAAAGCAATGATCTTCTCTTTGCTCCATTCTACAAGCTGCTAAAACATGTCTAACCTTCCGCGTTGTTCAGGTGGGCATCACAATTAGGCCAATATATTACTTAACTGCAAATATAACTATATAACTATAACTATATAACTATAACTAAAACTATATAATAAGTTCTCACTAGACTTGAGGTGAGAGACCAACACTTCTCCTACCTCCCCTACTTGAGGGAAAGAGGTGGGATTCACCACATGCCAGCATCTATTTTCAAAAGGTTGGTTCTCAAAACAAAAAGCAAAAACAAGAACAACTTCCCACAACTCTTTTAGACTAACAGCATGGAGAAGGGATTGGGAGTCCCTTAGGGATCAGAGACTTCTCGACTGAAACTTTTAGCAGGGAATATAGCATCATTGTTTTATGCCTTAACCATGATTGAGAGAGAAAGAGCCACATTTTAACATTCTATTACTCTGAGAAAACATGTAATTGCCATTAAGAGAACATACATATTTACAAGCTATTCTGGACCTAGGACGTCAAGCCAGTGTTGGGATTCTCAAAGGGCTTAGGGATCTTTGACCTGGGAAAAGCTTTGTGTTCTAGACATTTTTAATAAGCAAGAGTGTTCTGGCCTCATGATTTCTCCTATGTAATGCATGGGCTCTTTCTGATGTAGGATGCACATATAATGAACCAAACCACTTAAAAGCCCTTCCTTGAAACTACACTGCAAATCACTGCAAGAGCCTGAAGGGCTAAGGGAGCCATTTCCAGTCATGGCTTTCAAGAGCACTTATAATTTATATTAGCTTTCAGAGCATTTTGGATTTCCCAAATAATGTGTGTTATAAATGACTTGCTATGGAAAAAGTTGACTAAGTCCAGCACATTTTAATTAGTGAATTAATATGCTTCTAAGGAATGACCACGGACTCCTGAGTACATTCTCAAGGAAGCTGGCAAGTGCCATGATTTTAACTAGCTGACATGTGGAATGATCTACCTCATTACCTCACTGTTTGTTGCCCCAGTGAAGGCTGCAAAACAAAAGCTTTAGAACACCCACCATGAGAAGGCATTCTCATCAGCCATCCTTTAGTTGAGATCTTTGTTCAGTCAATGCCCTTGAGAAGACTGGCCCTGCGCATCACTAGCTAGCTCTCTGCAGACCTGGCCCAGCCACAATCCAACAGGATAACAAGAACATCTAAGCAGTCATGGCCAGCTTTTTTATTATTTCAGAACTGGGTAAATAGTAGGGTAAATGTTGGGAAATTCTGGGTCCATGGATCATGGATGCTCAGCTTTCTAGCTGTATGACTGTTCTGGGTTTCATTTTTTCCCATCAAGGAATTAAAATAGTAATGTTACTGCTACCTCACTGGTTGGTTGGGAACACTGAGTAAGGAATATAGGCAGATAGCTTAAGAAAATGCTTATTACGTACTAAATATTTTTATTTTACTATTAAAACAGGCTATCTGTTGGTGTAATTCAAGTTTTCCATTCTGACTGGCTCATGACAATTGCTGTGTAAGTATGCCGAGTCACAGTTCACACAGCATTTTTACCTACATCACAGATAATCTAACCACCAACAGCTCATCACTGCGCAAATCTTAGTGTTTTTCCTTCCATGTTGTTTTTTGTATATATATTTTTTAAACAGTTGGGGTCATATTGAATTTATAATTTTGTATTCTACTTTTTTCACATAATTTCAGTGTTATATCACTAGATACATTTCAAAACAAGTTTTTAATAGTTGCATTTTCCTTCCTGTGGATGTACCAATCTTCATAAAACTATTCCTCTGGTTGAGCATTTGGACTAAATATACTTTTATAAATATATCATAAATGTTGCTGCAATGAACAAACTTAAATTACTGCCTGATCATTTTTCTGATTATTTCCTTAGGATGCACCTAAAAAAGGTATGGACATTGTTTAGCCTCTCGCTACATTACTAAATTACCTTCTAGAAAATTTATTCCAGTGCTATAATTTTATATAAGGTTTCTTAAATTTATTTCCTCAACTAATTGTAAGATCAATTCTTTTTAAATTGTGATAAAAATACACATACATTAAACTTACCAACTTCACAATTTTTAGTGAATAGTTCAGTAGTACTACGTATATTCACATGGTTATGCATAAACCTCCAGAACTTCATCATCTTGCAAAACTGAAACTCAGTACCCATTAAGCAACTTCCCATTTCCTCCTCCCTCTAGCCCCTGGCAACCACCATTCTACTTTCTTTTCCTATGAATTTGACTACTGTGGGTATTTTGTACAAGTAGAATCATACAGTATTATCCTTTTGTGATTGGCTTATTTCATTTAACATAAGCCAGTGCTCTAATTTTAATTTTTCAAACTCTGTCTAATAATCTCTCCTAAAAAGAAATACTGTCTCATGACAGTTTCACCAACCAGGAGAAATGTGGTTATTCTATGGGTTCCTATGCATTGTGCCAGCTGTTTTGATCAGAGGTGTGTTCATTTTTCTCTCCATTTGTCCAAGGTTCCTGTTTCATCATGATGTGTCTGTAGCTTCCAAAGAGTAAGCAACCACCAGAGTGAAAGGAGAAGGCTAAGGGCATAGGAAAAGACAAAGAAATTAAAGTGTTTCCAGATCCTGACAAGATGACAAATGAACATGGGCTTTTGGATTCTTCCCTCAAAATCAACCTGAAAGAAGTAGAGAGATGAAAGGAAAGTATAGATCTAAGGCACTAATTTCTAAAAAGTGCAATCATCTGGGGGAGACTGGAGGCTGTTGGGAAGTGGTATGTGTGGTGGGTGCATGTAGTGGGGGTGAGAGCTGGTGCATCTTAGGGAGAAAGGTGCTGGTACAGCCATGGGGCAGCACCTATGTTATGTTTATGTTTCTCCCATATATTTCCAGGAAATCTCTTTTGCTTTCCTATTAGAATATTACAGGCCAAAATGACTAGGTAACAAAGAAGCACAACCACCAGAAAAGATAACATATTAAATGGCATATACAACCTAAAGCCAAATTACTGAGAAACCAAAAAGCTAAACTAAGCATAATAAATAAATGCAAGGAAATAAGGGGGAGACAAGCAATCTGAAGCAAGAATAATAAGTCATAAAATGAGCCAAGTGGACATATTAGCTACAGATGCTATAATAAAATTATAAAATTTTATAGTATAAAATATTATTAAAATTATATTTATTAATAAGATAATTTATTAAATAGTATAAAATTATTATACTGAATGAGATAAATAGATGAATATCACAAAAAATAAATTAGTAATCTGTGAGGCTGATTTAGGGACTATCTCAGATTTTATTTAGAAAGGATAAAGAGAGAAAATATAAAAGAAAAACCCAGAGGTATAGAGGATGGAGCAGCAAGAATCCAATCATTATCAGACTTGTTAAACAACCCCAGACACAATGAAGACAATGGAGTAATGTTTTGAAAGAATCAAAAAAAGAAATTTTGAAGAAATCAACAGAGATGACTATAACAGAATGGGAAAAAAAGGGCTTTTTAGTAACATTATCATCTTTATAAAAAAAAAAAAATAAACTAGACCACTTCCTAATACCATCTGTAGACAGAGAGGTAGCCGCGAGAAGAGTTAAAGAACTAATGTGAAAAATTAAACTATAAATTTAGAAGAAGAAAATGGATGAGAATATCTTCTTGACCTAGGGGTGAGGACAGGTGTCTTGAAAATTCAAAAGCACAAAGCCAAAGGTTAAAAATTGATGAATTTGATCGTATCAAAATCAGGAGCTAATGGTTAGTAAGGGATACCATGTAAAAATAAACAGAGATGGCAGTTCGATGGCTCAAACTTATTAGTATAGGAACAGAAGTTAAAATAGCAGTGGATTATTTCTTCATGTTCAAAAATCGGAAAGCTGACTTATGCCTAGTGTTAGTAGGGCTGTGGGGATGGAGGCCATAGAAACCCTCCTAATGGCAATAATGGGAGGCAGGGTTGGTGCAGCTATTTGGGAAGTCAGTCCAGCAATGGTTACACAGCTCTGTAAGGGGCACCTACAAGAATGTTGTTTGTGGACATGCAAGCTGGAGCCAAATCTAAGTGTCTGTCATTAAGTCAGATTCTACATATGAAATTCCATGGAACAGAGCAGCAATAGGCTAGATCTATATTCAGCAACACAGATATGACTTTAAAATATCATGGTAAGCAAAGAGAAAGAAAAAAAAGGAAAGGTATCTTAGTCTGTTTATATATATATAACAAAATAAGGAGTGAGTGACTTATAAATAAAAGATATTTATTTCTCACAATTTTGGATGCTGGGAAATCCAAGATAAAGGCACTTGCAGATATAAGTGTCTGGTGAGGACTTGCTTCCTGGTTCATAGACAGTGCTTTCTAGCTGTATCCTCACATAGCAGAAGAGGTGAGGAGGCACTCTGGGGCTTCTGTTTTGTTTTGTTTTGTTTAAAGATTTATATATTTATTTGAGAGAGAGAGCAGAAGGGGGAGAGACAGATGGATAGGAAAAGAGAATCTCAAGCAGTCTCTGTGCTGAGCACAGGGCCCAAAGCAGGGCTTTATCTCAAAACCATGAGTTCATGACCTGAGTTTAAACCAAGAGTCAAACTCTTAACCAAATGCACCACCTAGGAGACCCTGGAGCTTCTTTTATAAGAATCCTATTCATGAGGGCTCTGCACCCATGACCTAATTACCTCCTAAATGCTCTACTTCCTAATATTACCATATTCAGGATCAGATTTCAACACATGAATTTTGGGAAAACACAACCATTCAGACCACAGCCAAGAAGAAAACAAAATGAAGAGAGAAAAGATAAGATCTAGCAGAAGAACATTTGTGTAAATTAAAATTATAATCACAAAATAAAAAATATCTTCCAAGAACACATCCCAAGTACATGATTACATCAAACATATCAGAATACCTGCTTATGGGGTGGATGTAGGGTGGGGAATAAGAATTGGTTATGGGTAAGAGGGAATTAAATGATTAATTAAGTTAAAAGTCCCTTTCACAGACCTAGGGCAATAGTAAGCCAAGGAATCAAGAGTCCAAATGAGTCAACCCTCTCTATCAACAGAGACAAAAGATTGGTAAGTAACACTGAGAGAGCCTATGTTTTACAGGCCTTGTGCTAAGGGCTTGATATCCAACAAGCAATTTACCTCTTATCAGCTACAGAGGAAATGTATGGTTCTCCTCATCTCCCAAATTATGAGAGAATGTTTTGTGGACCGGAAGCAGTCCATACACCTCATTACATGTATGGACTGGGGTGGTCTGTCTTCAAATGCCCAAGCTCCTAACACCACACCACAGACTGCCTTGCTGAAATCTCTTTATAGGGATGGTAGTATTGACCACAGAAGAGCACCACATGGGCAGATGTATGTATTTTGTCATCACAATGTTATGGCTTTATCATGGTTCAGCCATTGTTCCTTCTGTGGGCTTCCCAATCCTTACCTCACTGCAGACCTCATATGTGGGGGCAGGGGAGGAGCAGCCACACAGCACCAGAAAATGACTTCCTCTAGACTTTGTGAAAGATGCCAGATGCCTCCTATCATGTGTTGATATGATGTGAAATATTTAAAATGTGGGCGTGCTGATCCACGTCCCAAATTAAAAAAAAAAAATCTACTCTCAGAAAAATGAAAGAAATCTGCCAATAAAGGAGCTGAGAAATAGCCATTTGGATTAAAGTGAAATACTGTCACTATGCCAATTTCAACTTAAGAAAATAGACTACCTCTTGGTGGGTGAAATTTCCATGCCCTCAGGCATTACTTCCACAAAGTGAATGTGGACCAGAAACATGTGGTTTTAATAAATCTTATTCCATATTCCTCAGATTACTATTAAAACAGGGTTACGAGAAGTGCCGCTTATGAACACGGCAACTATTGAAAGTAATTATATGGAAAAACAATAATGTCTGCCTTTGTTATGAAGGTAGTTTACAATTAGTAGTAAATGCCATCGTGCCAAAATATACAGTAGGGGACTGGGCACTAGAGATTTCTAGATACAATCAAATTTTGCAAGCAGAAAACGAAAATGGCAGTACTTCATGTTATCAGGACTTCTTAATAACACGAGTAAACATTGAATCTCATCCTAAGAAAGGGAAGATTAAGCCTGCTCATCTTATCAATCTGCTATGAGAGACTCAAGGTGTCAGAATTAAGTCCTGCAGGGTCACAGCATGAGATGAGGATAATGTGCAAAGACAGCCCAGGCATCAATATTCCAAAAAGCAACTGGATAATTGCTTCATATCACATCTAACACAATGATAAAGAATGTCAGAGTAATTACTCCGAGGATACTGGGGATCGCCACACCGCAATTATCGCGGCCTGGGTTGGTTTGTGTGTGTTTGAATGTCTCTCTTGCTGCTGCTGTACTATCTCCTTGCAGATATGTCACTCAGATTTGTAGATTTAGCTCCAGGGGGCACAAGGGTTCCTTCTGAACTTCGGAGATTGAAGCACACCAATTTAATATTCACCTCTTACTGGTAAAAGCTCAAATCCTTTTGACAAAGGATGAGAAAGGAAAGCTTTAAAAACCAACCAAGGCCTGTAAGTATACTTCGGATGTTTTCAACATTTCCCAGTTATCCCAGTAGACTTGATTCCTGAGATGTGGAGTAACGAAGACAATTGAGACAACTGCTCTAAATAAAGAATGCTTTCTGCTCTGCTGTGAAAAAAGATATAAAACTTAAGGGAATTGGGGAGTTTTTATTTCATTCATTCTCTCTCCCTTTCATAATTTTCTGGGAGGGCATCACACTACCTGTAGAATTCATTACTGAGAGCTTCTGCAAGAGTTAGTGGAAAGTAAAATAAGGAGAAGGAATGGAATCTTTCATGACTCTAAGCTTTAAATGAGCATTTGTGGGCCAGTCTGAGAAGTTAGGGGTGAACATGATCAGCACTCATGGCATCCAACAGTGGGCATTGCAGGTTTTGCTGCCTCAGACTAAAAGCCAACTCTGCATCTTTTTTCAATGTCAGCAGAAACATGCAACTCCTTGAAATGTTCATCTCTTCTCTGAAATAGCCAATAGCTGGCTGTAAATAAAAATGTCGACCTATTGGGCATCCCGGGTGGCTCAGAGGTCTAGTGCTGCCTTCGGCCTAGGGCCTGATCCTGGAGACCAGGGATCGAGTCCCACATCAGGCTCCCTGCATGGAGCCTGCTTCTCTCTCTGCCTGTGTCTCTGCCTCTCTCTCTCTCTCTCTCTTTCTCTCTTTTTCATGAATAAACAAATAAAATCTTAAAAAAAAATGTTGACCTATATCTGCAAATCTTAGCTTTCTCTTAACAAGAACAGTGATTATTTATGGAGTAGTTACTATGGGCCAGGCACTGAAGTACTCCACACATGTTTACCCATATTATGCCATTCGGTCCTCAGTCTTATTACTATCCCCATCTTATAGCTAAGAATAGTAAAGGACTGGAAGGTTTAGTGACTGACGCAGGCAGTTTCATAGCAATGAAGTAACAATGCTAGGATTTAACCCTCGGAAGTCAGACTTGAGGGTTTAACTTGACCTACCCCTGACCTTAGTCATAGAGTGCCCAGCAGGACAACTAGGATGACTCAATAGACATTTGACAATTGACAATCAATAAACCAAAAATTGACTGGTCTTTCAAATGTTCATCAAATGTTTTGTAACTCAAAGCTAGTCTGAAGTGCTACACCAAATTCATTTTAGTCTATATTTTTATCAGGAAGAAGAAGAAGGAGAAGGAGAAGGAGAAGGAGAAGAAAGAGAAAAGGGGAAAGTAAGGCTACACAATGTTTACAGACAAATGCCTAGCTTAGTTTAATTTCCTGTCATACAGATAATTAGGCACCAAATAGGTCCCTGAGGTAATTAAAAGCATAATAAACCTGATGAAACAAGGTCTGCATCCTGGTTAAAGAGGGAAAAAATAAAAGTCATAAATCTCTAGCAAATCATGAATTTCCTCAACAGGTGAACAGTACTTGTTTTAGCAAAAACATGCTACTGGCATTCCTTAGAATTAGGAGTCGCCTGTGTACTGCCCAGCATTATTGTGAGCCACAGTGAATTTGTTATTACCTCCTCCTGGGACAGAGGAGCAGCAGGAGGCCCCTGAAAGCTCAGGGACTGATGTGGCCTTTCAGGTTTCTTGGGTCTTTGTGTTGCACTAGTTACCTAATGAGTGGAGAGAATGGCTCTCACGCACTCCTAGGGGTTGGAAAGCCAGTCTCCATTGAGGAGAGGAGCCTTGTTGCCCATCCACATTTCTTTGAGGTGTGGGAGAGGCCCCAGAAATGGGAAAAACCAAGGCTCCCACTATCACTTTGCCTGGATGTCCTCAGACCTGGCCACACCACATCCTGTGCTGGTGGCAGCATTTCTCCTAACCTGAGGCCTGCTAATAAAAAACAGTTAAGTTAGGGCTGAAAACCTCTCAGTTACTAATTGACCAGACATCAATCTCCTGCTACCTTGATGGTCTGAGCTAAAAAATAAGACACTTTCCTATAAAAGGAAACAGTTACAAACCTTTTTTTTTTTTAAATCAATTCATGATTAAAGTTGCTAACTAGAAATTCATGTTGACTACCCTAGAAAATGGTGAACCAAATAAAATTAATTATTATTAATTAATTATTAAGATAATTAATAGAAAATGCATGTATGATATAAGAAATGGCCAGAAATATTCCTTAACAAGATTTGACATTTGGTGCAAAGAAAGAGCCCCAGATAGGGAGTTGCAAGCTATGGTCCGAACTCAGGATGTGCCAATCACTGTTACACATCTGTAGGTAAGATACCTAATCTCTCCAGGCCTCTGTTTCCTTCAGATTTAAAATGGAGATAAAAATTTTTGCCTTACAGTTTTTTCTTTAGACTAAACAAGTCAACACCTATGGAAATGCATGGCACGCTATGTAGCATGCAATGAGCTCTCAATAAAGACTGGTTGTTGGGGAATCTAAAGCAAGACTCAAAGTAACAATATTAATAACACAAATGACTACAGGTTCCATATTGGAAGAATCTATTCCATCCCTTTACCAAGAACTAAAAGCTGACTGGAGGCTACTTCTGGATTGTCTACTGTGTCTATTCACGATCTAATACTGTAATGTTTAAATTATTAAGGCTTAGCAGTATGCTTTATGATGTTGATTTTAGCCCTTCCTCATTACTCTTGTAGAATTTTGCTGGTTAAACTTGTTGGTTTATTTTTCCATGTGTACTCTAGAAACCAGCATCTTTAGATTAAAAAAAATCATGTTCATATTTTATTTAATATTCTCACCGAGTTTATCTCTTATTTAAATACATTTCTTTTATGAAGTTGACCCTCATCATTTAAGAACACTGTTTCTTCTTTCATCAGTTCAAGTCTTTTTTGGTGCCCTCAAGGTACAGTTTTTTTTTCTTTTTATGTAGATCTAGCAGATTTTTAAAATAAGTTTATTCTTTAGCATATCATATATTTTTTGAAATAAAGCTTCTGTTTCCATTATATATCCTCCTTGCTTATCACTTATGTACAGTAAGCTCACTAGCATTTTCACATAAAATATTGTACACAGCCATGTTACTGAACACTTTTATTTTAGGACAGGTTTTTTTTTTTTTCAGTTGATTCTTTTGGAATTTCTAGGTACACAATAATAACCAGAATACCTCCAGAATAAAGGTCAATTACAGTAGATATAGTGAACACTTTTGTTTTAGTCCTTTCATGGAAACATTTCCAATGTTTCCCTGTTAAACATAATCCTGGCTTTTGTGTTGAGATCAATGTACTTTATCATGCTAAAGAAAAAATCCATCTATTGCTTTATAGACTTCAACTTTTGAGCCCATAAATGTATTACCTAGTCAAAATCAACAGATACAATTTTAAAAGAAAAATCAATTAATACTTAATTTCAGTACTGAAACAGAGTTTGGCGGGGGGGATGCAGTGGCCTAGTAATCTGTGATTTATCAATCCTTACAGGGGATTTTGATGCTAGTTAAAATTTGGGACCCATTGAAATAGTGAAGGGGGTTAAGAGTACACTGATCACAATGAGCACCGAGTAATGTATAGACTTGCTGAATGACTATATTTTATACCTGAAGCTAATATAACACTGTATGTTAACTGTACTGGCATTAAAATTAAAAAAAAAAAAAAAACCTTTCATCTGCCCCCAATTTATCTTCTCTACACTGAAAGATATTTTCCCCTTTTACTTAAATTGGAATCTCACCCCCAAATTCCTGCTTTGATTAAATAAATAATAAAGGAGAGACACCACATCACCATGAGGTTTCCTGCAGTTGCCATAAAGAGGCCTCAGGCACAGGGATGCAGTCAGTGGCAGCTGAAAATCCACTGGAGCACATGAGGAGGTCAAGTGCTTAAGAGGGGCACTGGCAGTGTCTGCTGCGTTCGCTGTGCCACCTGATATTAGACTCTGATTAGTGATTAGTGTTGCCCTTAACGCTGGTCTATCAGCATCGTTATGTGCATCAGATTAGCAAGCTCCATCTTGGCAAGTGTGACACCATGCAGCACATCTGTAAAGAAATCCCTAGAAATTGTTATTCTTTTCAATCGAGCTACAGGATTGTGCCTGCTACATTCACAGGGCGGTACAGCCAGGGAGAAGGATGCAACATTGGAGACTAGGATGAGGAGGAAAGTGGAAGCAGACACTGAAGGCAGTAACATCACAGTTTTACGGACAGCCAGCCCCCCCTGCTCCCTGGAGCACTTCAGGGAAACCACTTCTGCCTGCTGGAAGGGAGAGCAGAGAGCTGGCAACTGTACCCAGGCTGAGTACAAAATGCCCTTTGTGGGCAGGTCACATGAGGGTACCGAAGAACAAAGTGGGATGAGACTTAGGTAATTAGTGGATTTGAACAAAACAATAGAACCCCTTCCTCCATTCAAATTCCCTTTATTTTTATTTGGATTTTTCTTTAAACATTCACTTGATTTTTTCTTTCTTTCTTTCTTTCTTCTTTCTTTCTTTCTTTCTTTCTTTCTTTCTTTCTTTCTTTCTTTCTTTCTTTCTTCTTTCTTTCTTTCTTTCTTTCTTTCTTTCTTTCTTTCTTCTTTCTTTTTTTCTTCAGTTATCTTTCTTCAGCCTCATCTTTAAGTGTAGTATCAGTGAGATCACTGGCTGGAGATTAAACTTTTATTTTGCTCTAAAACACCAGAAAAGGAGTACATAATTATTTTTTAAGAGCTAGTCAAGAATATCTCAAATACTTTGAGTGGTAAGCAGGCACTATTTCGGCAAAGCCAGCATTATGTATTATTCCGATGATGTACAGAAGAGGACATCAAACTTTAGCTAGAGTAAGCATAGATGGTGGAACACTCTAAAAATACACATATATCTGATTCTGATCCCCAACCCCAGAAACTTGGATTGAGAAGAACCTCCAGTAAGATCCCCAGGTGAAGCAAATGAAGTAGCTTCAGGGCACTTAGAGGAACACTACTATAAGATAAAATCTTTGGAGTAGTTTGAGAGAATCTTTAAGGTAATACCTGGACAGAAAATTGTTGTTCCTGGCCCTTAAAATTTAATTAGTTGTTTAAAAACCAGAGCTGAGGGCACCTGGGTGGCTCAGTCATTGAGTGTCTGTCTTTGGCTCAGGCCGTGATCCCAGGGTCCTGGGACTGAGTCTTATATTGGGCTCCCCGCAGAGAGCCTGCTTCTCCCTCTGCCCATGTCTCCGCCTCTCTCTGTCTCTCATGAATAAATACATTTTTAAAAACCTTAAAAAAAATAAAACAGAGCTGCCGAGGAAGTGTCTTCCATAAGCTTTTAGGAGAAATATCACAAAATGCCCAAAGCTTGAGGGCTGCCAAGAGAGCCTTCTCAGAACCCCTGTGGGCTCAGGAATGTGAATCTGGGAAGAAGTACAGAGGCTTTTTCTCAAGAAAGCCAGAGCCACGAAGGATTAACTGGGACATCACAAAATACAAGGCTTCCTAAGCCCCAAAGCAGAGTCACGGCAGCAAACAGAACAGACTGTGTTTCCCATGTTTCTCCACTGATGAGTTTTGTGATGATGCTGAGTCCTGATGAAAATGGAGACATGAGGAACATTAGCTTTGATACTTAAACTGCCCATTACACATAATTCCTGTATTTTCTGTTATTTACATTTCTTTAAGCTGTCTTTTGTTCAGAGGGCTGCTGAGGTAACACGTTGTAGGGATGACAAGGAGGAAAAGAGACCACAGAACCCTGCATGGCCATTCAGGCCATTCAATGTATCATTGAACTTGAGTGGAGCCTTCAACAAGGAACAAGAATCAGGAAGAGGAGGGCACTGGATTCCTTCCCGCACTTGGAAGAGATGCATACATTTAAGGAGGTTTTTGAACAGGATTGATAAGAACCAGGAGACTATACTACAGTTTTCTTTTTTCTGCTCCTCTCGCTCTTCAAAAAAAATGACTTTTTTTTGCCTTAACATCCCATCCACTTAGCCAGTGTGGCTTCCGAGGTGAATTTTTCTAAGATTACAGGGGAAGTCACGTAAAAGGGGAGGCTGTTTCCAGCAGTCAGAACTCCAGGAGATATTTTCTATAGGTAACGAATATCTCTCAACCTTGACAGAACTTGATTACAATAGTTGAGTACTAAACACAGTGTCAGAACAGATCTTTCTCCCTGAGGTGATGAGACTTGAACTGTAGCTTGCAAACCTTGGACCTGTTTCGAGGTTTGCACAATATTCATTCTCTCTCAGCCCCTTCGCCACACTGCAGCAAGGTTCGACGGCTACTATATAAATAAACAGAAAGTGAGCAGGTTCTCCAGCTTACGACATGACATGTTCGCTCCAAAAGATGCATAAGGAGTAGGACACCAGCAGGTAGACTGAGTAGTGCAGAAGGACTTTGGAAATCATCTAATTCTACCATGGGAATATTTGCACATTTCTTGTCAAAGATACATGAACTTGGATGTGTTTATATGATCTGTATTTTAAAAGTAAGCATTCTCAGCTATGTATATACATCCAAACTGAGTTTTCTCTCTTGAGGTCAAGGAAAATGTCAAGATTCTGGAGGGCAAAGTATATAAGTATATGGATATCAGCACTCATGCCATGCCTTTCAGGGTCTACCCGAGTATATTTATAGAGCAAGCACCTGGCGACTTCTCATCTGAATACCTGAATGGTTGATTAACTGGCCAAATCAGTTGGTAAATGAAGCAAGGTAGAAAATCAATGACAAACCATTATGTCAACTAAATTCAGGATTTATTTTGACAAGAAAAAATAAAAAGACTATGGGGTGCCTGGGTGGCTCAGTAGGTTAAGTGTCTGTCTTTGGATCGGGTCATGATCTCAGGTTTCTGGGATTGAGCCTCGTGTCAGGCTCTCTGCTCAGCGAGGAGTCCGCTTCTCCCTCTCCCTTTGCCCCTACCCCCCGCTTCTTCATATCCCCCACCAAATAAATAAATACAATCTTTAAAAAAATAGACTAAAACCCTGAGTTTTATGTAATTCATCCAATAAATATCTATTGAGAAACTAATGGTAAGATTGGTAAGATAAGATTTCAAACATCTTGTCTCTTATTCTGGTTGAAGAGATAGATGATACACATGAACAAATGAAACATTTCTTATAGTGATAAATGCTCTGAAATAAACTACATGAGGTGACAGCAATGACGGATGACAGAGGAGAGCAGCGTTTCTATGGTGGTCAAGGAGATGACATTTGAGTGGTAGAAGCCAGCCATGAACAGACTTGAAGATAGGGAATTCCAGATAGAAGGAACACTAAGTATAAAGTACTTGAGGTGACAAAGAATGGCATGCAGTCTGAGATAGGGTAAAAGTTATGTCTGAAATGACCTGATCATATAGGGCAGAGATGAGCAAACTGGCCCATTGCCAGTAAATAAATACAGTGTAATTGGAAATGCCCATTTATTCACATGTCGTCCATGGCTACTTTCATGCCATGGTTGCAGAGCGGGTGTGACAGAGACTTGTTGGTCCACAAAACCTACGACATTTCTCATCTGATCCTTTACAGAAAGGGTCATTACCCGTCCCTAAGGTAGGGCCTGCTTATCATGCCACGGAATTTGGATTTTATTTTGCATTCAAGGAATAGTTAACAGAAGATTTTGAACGGGCTAGCAATAGGCTCTGCCCTGACTCTAGAGTCCCCAAAACACTATGTGGCAAATGGACTCCAGGGTCACAAGTGAGGAAGCAGGGAGACAAGTTCAAAGTGACCTGCACTGTGCCAGTAAAGGGAGTGACTTGTTATAATTGCAGAAATGAAGATGATATAAGTGGTTGGGTTCCAAATATATTTTGGGGATAGCATTTATAAGAATAAGTTATAACACTGTGTTTATAAGAATAATTAGAATCTTCAGGTTATAAAAGGACTTTGAGATTTTGGCCTGAGGAAATTATATAGGATGTAGCATTTAATGAGAAGAGGGTGAGAGGGGCAGGCTGGAGATGACTGGGAATCAAAAGCACTGTTTTCGACACGGGCTTCACATGCCTATTAAATATCTCTGTGAAATGTATCACAGGTAGTTTGCCACTCGATTCCGGGCCTAGGGGAGAGGTCACGGCTGGAGTTACAAATTTGGGAATCACAGTGTGTATTTGCTTGGAGAAGACGACCTAAGGAGAGAGAAGGTTCAGCATGAAGACCCAAGGGCACTCCAAGATTTCAATATCAGGCAGGTGATGCAGAGCCAGGAAAAGAGAATGAAAAGGAGCAACAAGTGAGAGCAGAGATTATTATATCAGTTATCTTGCTATTGAGGTCATCTTTAAGCTCACCCTGTAGATCCTGCCTTGCGACCTGGGGCTGAAACCTGTATGCTAGGCTCTGCCCCTAGGAGGCGCTAGAGGCAAGCAGAGTTAGAATGGGTTTTCCCCTGGGACTCGTCCTAGACTCCTTTCCTCCCCATGGAAATGGCAAGACTTTTTCTTAGCGGCAGTTTATTTCATTCTGCTGTTTTTACAACCTTCACAGAACAAATCTCATAGCATCCGGTTGGGTGACTCCAACACCAGCACCCAGCACAGAACACAGGAGCTCCAGCCAAGGGCCCCTTTCCCGCCGGGTCAGGGTTTCCGCTCCTTGGGGCCCCTCCCCTAAGTACCTAAATTCGACTTCCAACCTCCTCCCTCAAGGTGATGGCTGTTTCCTGCAGTCTCTACTTCCAGAAAACCTTAAAAATCCCTTTCACACATTTCAGTGACCTAGATTATGTTCTTCCCAAAAGGATATATAATTCTGTGTAGTCCTTTCTGTTTCCTAGTTAACACTCTTTTTTTTTTTTTGCAAAGTTCTCCATATTAAACAAGTTATTGGAGGACGTTCAATCACAGAAGCCTCAAGTAAAGGAAAAGTTTCACCAAGAGAGGTCAACTAAGAAAGGACCAAATAATTAATGATCCATTCGATGTAGCAAGAAGGTTTTAGTGACAACAATCAGATGTCTGTGGACTGGGGCTTGGGAGCCCCAGGGAGAGGACAGAGAGTGGTTGGATTCCAAACACACTGTGCAGACTGAGTTTATAAGAAAACTTGTAAGACTGAATGTATGGAATTTATGAAATGACTCCACTATTCTTGGCCTGAGGAAGTGGCAGATGGAGGTGCCATTTATAAGAAGATTGATGAATTTGGAAGCCCAGAGGAGTTGGCTAAGGAGAGAAGGGGAGGTGAGCAAGTAGAGACTACTAATCTAGCTAATTCTCTAAGGATTTTTGCAGTGAATGAGGCCACTGATGGTTTAATTTTCTCAAGCTCAGAGCTGTTCAGGTGTGTGTAGAGACTGATGGAGGCCTCAGACACAGATGATACAGGGACAGGAGTGCAGTAGGGAGAGTGAAGTTCTTGGGTAATGGGGTCGTAAGAACAGGTGAGGTCCAAAGCGCAAGGGGAGGATTTGTCTTGTAATAGAACCAGGGACGTTGCTCCCAGGTGTCAAAGGAAGGAGGCAGAATGTGTGAATTCAGATGTAGGGAGGTTGGGGGATTTGGTGTTGGGAATACAAGGCGATTTTTTTAACTTTATCTTTTATCACAATTAAAAACAACAACTTAGGGCAAGAGAGCCTCCAAACAATTTACATTGCAAAACGACTATTGCCATTCAGAGCATTACCAGAAAAGCACTTCTGATTTCCAGTGATCATAGAAATCAATATCAAGGGTGCACATATGATAAAAATGATCTTCTCAACCTGGAGAGTAAAGATATAGGACTCTCACATTCCGGAAGTGATGTGAATACCCATAATTACCATTATAAATTTGCTGAGTACTAAAAATAATTCTATATTTTCCTGTAGGATTTGCAAGCTAATAATAAGCAATTTCCAGCTGTGTGCTGTGACAGCAAAAAAGAGGGTCTAACATCCTTATAATTATATTTTTCATATCCGAATTCACATTAGAAAATACTGATTAAGACCCATCTGCTTAAACAATTTTTTCGTTGTTAAAACCTCTGTAGTAGGTGACTTTTATGAAATCTGTCTGACTATATTGTATACATTGGACTTCAAAAGGAGGATTGTCAAATATTTTACCTTTCAGGCTTTGTATGCACACACGCGCACGCGCACACACACACACACACACACACACACACACGATTATGAAACAAAAGGACTAACAACAGTGAGAACTGAAATTTTTTCTTTAGAGCAGATTCCACAAACACATACTGAGGGTTCCCCTCAATTTGGCAGCTAAAGCTGCCCTGAACAGCAGGCTCCACCATATCAGATGTTGAGCCTCGCTCACTTCATTCTGCTTGACAAAATGAGTGTGATTGTTTGGTAACAACTAAATCAAATATCTATTTCTTGGGCCTATTTTCTCCAACTTTAAATGTTCTTCTGAACGTTTGAAATGTCACTACCCAAAGAAAGGAGATAACTCTTAGGTCATGAATTCACTGTTACTTCCTGGAGGTATTGTGCAAAAAGAATTACTCTTCAGGACAAGTTGATAAGTTTAGCTTGCTGCTGGATGGACCCACACCACTTCAGGGTTCCTCGGGCTTCCCATAACTCATTTCAAAGCCTGCAGTGCTGTGGTTCTGGTCCCGGCTGACAAGATACTGCTGCCATTGTGCACCACACTCCCTCACCCCAGGAACAATCTAGAGAAAGCAAGGTAAGTATCTGCCCTCCCCACCACCACCCCCTGAGCTGAATATGGAAAATTCCCTCAAAAATATGAAGAAGGATTTAACAAAACCAATTCAAAATATATTTGATGATTGACCTGAATCAACATTACTTTCAAATAAAGTTTCCTAAAATTTAGCAGGAAAGCAACAATTCAACTGGAGAACAATGACTAGCATTCTACCATCCATCTAGCTAGCTAGTTAGCTAGGTATCCATATGTAGGTGTCTTATTGCCAGGAATAAGATCGATGTTATTTTTTTTAATTTTGACTTTTCACTGAAGTATAAAATACAGACAGAAGGGTGCATATGCATGAGTGTACAGCTCAGTGGATATTCTGAAACTGAACACACCTGTGTAACCAGCACTACTTAGGAAAAGAACATTATTAGCACTTTTGAAGCCCCTTGTGCCTTCTTCTAGTCACTACCCTCCATCTTGACTTAGATTGGCATAGATCTGTTTTCCTGTTGTTATACTGTATATAAATGGAATCTCCTTGTGTGCAGTCTTTGGTGTCTGGCATTTAGTTTGGTCTTTTAACTATAACTGTAAGTCACTACAATTTATTTAGCTCTTGGTTACTACTTGCCAAGCACTATGCAAAGCCCTTTATTGCATCATTATCATGTTCAATCTTCACACTCACCCCATGATTAGGCATTAGTATTATCTCCTATAAGCAGGTGAAGAAATTTCAAGCTTAGGGTTATTAATATATACTAAGTCACCTAGCAGTAAATGCTGGCTTGAGGATTCATGCTTTGTTTATCTAGCTCCAAAGTATAAGTTTTTCCTATGCAGGCTTTCAGAAATGTACACAAGGCCAAATGTTCTTGATTACCAGGATCTGAGAGCTCAGGAAACACTGTCATTTGAACATAGTATCTTATTTATTCAACTCTGATTAGGCACTCACCTGTCATGCTACCTTGGATCTCATATTTAATATGAACAGTGGCTACTTTCCTGGCAATGTAACTTGATTTCAGGTAAACTGCAAAGTGACATGCAAGGTTATAGCATGTGGTTCAAGCATCTTTTATCAACTGAAAGTAAAACAGACTTGCCTAAAGATATACTTGCTAGAGAGAGAGCCTACATTGCTCAGTGCTTTGCTCATCAACCAGTTGTGAATACCTAAATGTAGCTGTAAACTTGTATTCAGTAATAATTTAAATAAATATTATTTATATTCAGTGAAGGATAGCTCATAATAAATAATGAACAGGAAATGATAAAATGAATACTAGTAAGCCATCCTAGGGGATTCTAAATGGCCATAAGGAAAAAAAAATGAGGGAGACTTTTATGTATTGTTGTAGAAAGATGTTATAGAGAAGGATTCAAGATATAAGCTTATTTGTGAATATGAGTATATATTCATATTTTATATGTTTATATGTGTTCATAAGTGACAGGAAGTCTGTAGGGAAACACATAAGCATGCACAAACCCAAAGAAAAGACAAAGGAAATTGGCAAAAAGGATGTGTCCCAAGATATTATGAATGGTTGGTTGTTTTCCTAACCATTTATATGAGAGAAAGAAAGAAGAAAGAAAGAAAGAGAGAAAGAAAGAGAGAAAGAAAGAGTGAAAGAGAGAGAGAAAGAAAGAAAGAAAGAAAGAAAGAAGAAAGAAAGAAGAAAGAAAGAAAGAAAGAAAGAAGAAAGAAAGAAAGAAAGAAAGAAAGAAAGAAAGAAAGAAAGAAAAAGAAAGAAAGAAAGAAAGAAAGAGAGTCAAGGAATTTGTACTGGCATAATGTATAATAATATAAAAGAATTATTAATGCTTTTCATCTGTGATCATAGCAATAGAGTTTTTTAAAGTTTTTAATCTTTTATAAGTATATGCCCACTAAAAGTATGGATGAAATCATATAATGTGTGGGATTTGCTTGAAAATAATCCAGTGTGAGGCAGGGTTAAGGAGTAGAGGTAAACCAGGAGTGGAAGTGTGTTGCTGATTGTTATAGAAAGTGATGGGGTGCATTGGATTCACTATACTATTTTCTCTGCTTTAGTATACAGTTGATAATTTCCATTATGAAAAATTAATAAGTAAAAGAGTAAATAAATGCTTCTGGGACATAGGAGTAAGGAGTTTTCAATGCTCTTGGTTATATTTTCTTGCTTTTCTCGGTAGAACGTTTTGCATTTATAATATACATATTAGAGATTAAGAAAGTTGTTGATAAAGCACATTTTATAATTCAGACTCACTTTATTTATATAGGCAAATGTTCTGCTTCCCTACATAGACAGAAGCCAGAATACTATTGAAATCACAGAAACAGTTTGCCAACTGCTATGCATAAAACAATTTAAGCTGACAAATTTCCTTCCAAATACCACCTCTTTCACTATTATCAGTGTTACTACAATATAGTAAGGAACTGCTCATTCAAAAGATAACCTGGGGAAATTATTAAGGGTGGGTTAAATGGGGAAAAATAAAATAAACATTTTCTTAGAGAAGTAAAATCCTGAAAAACTCAAAGGGGTATTTCTGCATTTCAGGGCACATCTGCCAGTTGTTCCTATTCAGCCATGGGTATTTCTTTTCTATTCCATCTTGGGAAATGTCATAGTCACAGAGGAATATTCTGAGTGATCCTCATCCAAAGGTCAATATTTCTGTTCTATATCATAAATGACCCAACATCTGAGAAGAAAACAAAACAAAACAAAATAAAACAAGTTGCGAAAACAAGGTTAGTTAGTCTGGTAGAACACTGTGAGTTTTGACTACCAGAAAAATACCTTCAACATGGCCAGAACTTGGACTTTTGCAATCAAGAAATGAAATGGCTTTAATATGATAGTGATGTAAAGACAGAAGAAGGGAAAATGGAGGATTTGCAGCTGAAAATGAAGAATGAGAAAAGTTTCCTCATTATTGGCTCAAAACACAAATTGTTATGTTCCTTTGGGAGTTGGCCAGAGCAGCACTGGGGAAAAAGTGTGACAGCAAAGGTAAAGCAGGAGAGAGTTTTGGAGGTGATGGAATTGTTGGAATCCAGCTTGAGGTGGTGGATACATTAATCTTGCTTATGTCAAAATTCATGTAACTCTGTAGCAGAAAAAAAAGTGAAAGAGAAAACGAAAAATAAGTGAATTTTAATGCATCCAAATTAAAAATAGAATAAAAATCTATTTAAAGACCCAAACATTCTAGACATCATGGTTATTAGTTGTATGGACAATGTTCAAGAATTTTTGAATGACTTGCTAAGTGAATAAATGGATGGATAAAACCATGGGCTAGCAGAATTATTATTTTAAACGTGAAGATAGAGTAAATTATTGAAATATGTATTTTAAAATATACCAAATTAAAAAGTAAATTTTAATTTTAATTTTAATTTACCTTTAAATTTTAATTTGCCCGGGTGGCTCAGCGGTTTAGCGCCACCTTCGGCCTGGGTGTGATTCTGGAGACCCAGAAGGGAGTCCCACATCGGGCTCCTTGCATGGAGCCTGCTTCTCCCTCTGCCTATGTCTCTGCCCCTGTGTGTGTGTGTGTGTGTGTGTGTGTGTGTGTGTGTGTCTCATGAATAAATAAATAAAATCTTTAAAAAAAAAAGGTAAAATGTATGTTCTAAGAAGAGAGTATTTAAGAGGAGGAGGGAGTCATGACGGGAAGGAGACATACAGGTATTTTGGGATGCTAAGACATTCTAGGTTTTATTTGGGGCACTGTCTACACAGATGTATTCTGTTTGTGGCAATTCATCTGGCTGTGCACTTGTGATCTGTGCTCATTTTTCAATGTACCTTATACTTCCATAAAACATTTTAAAAAGCAAATAATTTCAGTCTGTCCTAAGACCATATTACAAATGCCTTTTATAATTCAGTGGTGGGACAAAATTGTCTCTCCCAGAGAAACCAGTGTGTTTCTTCCCCCCTCCATTCCCCCATACCAGCTAATGAGAATTAAGTAACCCATCATTTCTCCTTTCTGCTTTGATTGCAACAGGGATCTGGGTAGGATCTCCTTCTCAGCTCTAGAACCTTACTTATTCTGCTGGTCTATTTTTACCCCTCTTCCAATCCATGCATAGCTTTTAACTTTGTAGTTCTATTTTAGTTCTATTTTAATGATGTTATTATATATACATGTGCCTTATATTATAAGCCAGTTCCAAATGCCTTTTGGAAGTAGACTGAGTATAAATCATAAGCTCAAATAAGAATGTACATTCTTATTTTAAGAGCTTTAGAAGCAACCTTAAAAAAAAAAAACTCCTGTATTAAAATGAAATGCTACTGATCACTTGTCTTTCAATGCAGCACAATCCCGACTGTGTACTGAGGGACAGCAGCTACCTATCTTTTCTAGATGAATACAGAGAATGGTAAAATTAAGTCCAAGCTTATATCCAAGGATGTTGAAAAACATGTTATATGTGCCTAAGTATAGAGTGAAAGTTAAAACTCCTAGATGGGAGAGGAACAATTCAGATGTTAGGCTCTGGATGGAGCTCATTATTAAAAAAATAGCAGTCGAGTCTAATTTCATACATGAACTTTGGTAACTTAAAAGAAAATGAAGTGATTAGCAAAAGAATCTAAAACAAACTCAGCCATTTGTTCATGCCTGATAGCTGGATTTTCCAGTTACAAAATTCATTTCATTTTCAGTTTTCAAACATACCAAAAATGGTCCCTTGTAGGTTGAATCCACACCTCAATATACTGATAGAGAGTTTGCCTTTTTAGAAGAAAAACAAAAAGTATCAGGACTGATGCAATGAAGTCCAAGCCCTGTATGGTTTGGGCTACCTGAAGCTGAAATGATAGAAATTTAAACCAGGAGATTCTTTAGGGATTGCCAGAGCCAAAAATTCTCCAAGACATTCTTATCCTTTCGTGGCAGGTTATAGTTTCTTCTACTCAGTTTGGAGAAATCACTTTGAGACCTTGTCTGTGTTCTCATATAAAGATTCGGAAGCTTAATATTCAAGTTCATTTAAAATATACTGTCATAAAAAAGCCAAGTAAATATAACTCTACCTGGAAAATTATGGAAAACAGAGAGATTGCTGGATTTTACAGTTTCTCACGGAATGCTACTATTCTACAGAACAACTACTTATATGAGAATTCTTGGGATCTCTAGATCCTAGACTGTGTTTTTCTTTCTTTGCCTTGATTTGATAATTTATTTATTTTTTTAAAGAGATTTTATTTATTTATTCATGAGAGACACAGTGAGAGACATAGGCAGAGGGAGAAGCAGGCTTCTGGAGGGGAGCCCGACGTGGTACTCAATCCCAGGACTCTGAGATACCTGAGCTGAAGGCAGATGCTCAACTACTGAGCTACCCAGGTGCCCCGTGATTAGATAAGAAAAAAAAGAAACTTAAGGAAAAATACTCGATGATTTTCCTAAGAAATATACCTAACAGACCATAGTAATCTTGAAATCCGTACATGTACTCAAACAAAGGGCTGCTGCAAGTCCTTTCTACAATGACTCTGGTTTTATCTTCAGGGATGCAAACCAAAAAAAGTTTATTTTAATTAACAAAAAAAATTGTTCTGTTTTGGCCTTGCGAGGGCATATTATGCTACTATTAAAACATGTTGTTCATGTTTTAAAACAATATGGCAAAATATATATGGTCTATGGCTTACTGAAGAAATGAGACACTGAAATGAAACATGCCAAAACAGTGTAGTTGCTTTGGTACTTGATGGTGGGGTATTTCTTTCTGTGCTTCATCGTGCTTGGCTTTTCAAAAGTACTGAATGTCAAGTTTATTTTCTCTTTAACTAACATCATTTTGAAAAGTAGACTTGTGGTTTTGATCTTGGTACTTTTCGCTTCATTGATAGAAGGATATTATTAGCTATCTTTTGTGATAATGTAATATGGAAAGGTTGTCATTATTTTTAATTCGAATTTTCTGTAGTTTAAGATGGCTTTTTGGACAGTTACAAGGTCCTCAGATGAAGTTTTCTTCCTGGGGCTACATTTTACTTCCTTAGATTTTATGTGTTGCTTTGAGAGTTTGCTGACTGAAAACATACTCCATCAATTTCAGCAAGGTGGCAGTGAGTTTCTTTAGCAGATCCACTTTTCAGATTCAAATATAAAATCAATGTGGGGCTTCCATGCATTTATGAAAAGGGATATTATTTTTATTTTTAAAAGATATTTATTTATTTATTTATTTATTTATTTATTTATTTATTGTGCACAATTAGGGGGAAAGGCAGACAGAAAGGGAGAAAATCCCAAACAGACTCCACACTGAGTGTAGAGCCCGAGGTAGGGCTCTCTCTTGCCATCCTGAGATTGTGACCTGAGCTGAATTCAAGAGTCAGTTGCTTAACAGTCTGAGTCCCCCAGGTGACCCAAAGGATATTATTTTTAAACCAAGAGCACATAGATTATAGTTAATATACTTGAAAGCAATGTCCAAATCACTGTCTGTTAATACATAGTAACCAAATAAGCAAATTTATAAGGTAAGATTTCCACATTCAGTTCTGAGAAATTAGCTAAATTACGCAGTAGTTCCTACCACATTAAATAAACTCTAGGTATATTGCAAGGAATGTCAGGGAAGTTTGTTTTTCTTTTCATATTCTGCTTTGTCAGGCATTAACTGTGAAAATTACATGTTAGAAAAGGTTAATTTTGAAGACTATTTTACTTTGCAAGAGTATGTTACTGAAGGAATTATTTAATTATGGTTTTCATTGCAAATTTAAAAATAAAACAAAAGAAATTCTCTCTTGGTGGCTAATGGATTTGCGATTTATAATAATGAACATTGATTTATGTAAGGGCTTAGAGAGTGCTCATGCTGCCATTTCTAGGAGACTTATCCTTTCCTCTTCCCCAGGAATTTGAGTGAATATACACATTCAATCAATATTTGTACATGGAAAGTCCCCCTTCCTATTGATTAAACTGGAAAAAGCTTGAATTTTGTGGAAGTGATGTTTACCTGGACACAAAATAGATTCATGGATTCTTTTTAAAGCTGTGAAGCAGTTAACATGCTCTTCGGAGTTTGTTATGTGATTTTACAGGATGTTAACAATTGTTCTTGCAAATAGAATGCCATGGTCCAAGTAAGGTTGAGAAACCCCATGTTAGAGTTGAACAGAGTTTATGATTATTATTTTTTTTACAATAAGACTTTTTGAAAAACTTAATATGATAATGTTTACTTTTAAATTCCAAGAAGAAAATATAGAATGCAGCATTTCCCCCAACTTTCTGATCAAGTAACCTTTACAGATTAGTGCTCTAAGTACATACTGTGAAAAACACTAAGTCAAGACATACTTGCAAGTTTAAATAAAGTCTCATTTTTTATATTCATTTTATTTTGCCTTAGAGACATCTGGTTCCTGTTGCTCTGTATATTTTATATTATGACTTTGACACCTCCCAAACAAATGCCATCTATAATCTGCTAAAGACAAAAAGCACAATAATAAGTGATATTTAAATTTTTCTCCAATATCAAATCTTATAGAATCCAAATGACTCACTAAGCTCCTTTTTAAAAGTTAAACATATGTAATCATACGAAGTTTATATGTATGATAAAGTTGAATATTTACAAGGTAATTAATACAGTGTGTTTTCCTAACAAAGGAAATGTCAAATTTCCAATAAACCAGGGAAAATTATCAAAGAAACACATCTGTTAATGGAGATATACCTCTAAAATAAGCCAAAGAAAAGAAACAAATTTTGGAGAAAGATATTTGGAAAATAATTATTTCTGTCTCAACCTTCTTGACTTGGATAAATCCAAAAAGAAATCCAGAGATTATAACCATGTGATTATTTTTCATTTCAAGGACATCCAAAATGTTTCCAGCTATCTCCAGGCTGCCAGATGTATAAACAGCACCATGTTAAAAATAAAATAGTGGCTTCAGTAAGAAATACTTCTGTATTGACTACTGAGACCCAGAATTATAGATCAAAATATACCTTAAGGGTTAAAGTACGTCAGCAGAAGTTTTTAACTACCAGGTTTCTGAATATAGTATGCCAAGTCAACAGTTATAAGAAAAGATCATGATAATTGGTAGATATAAAAATACAATATGGTGAAATAGAATAGAGAGCTCAGAAATAGGCCCACATAAATATAGTCAACTGGTCTTTGACAAAGGAGCAAAGTCAATACAATGGAGAAAAGATAGTCTTTTCAACAAATGGTGGTGGACATCCACATATTAAAAAAAAAAAATGTATCTAGACACAGACCTTACATGCTTTGCAAAATAAACTCAAAATGAATCACAGACACCCCCCCCCAAAAAAAGAAAATAAAGAATCACAGAACTACATGTAAAATGCAAAACTATGAAACTCCCAGAAAATAACACAGGAGAATATCTAGGTGGCCTTGGGTAGGAGGTGACTTTTTAGACGCAACACCAAGGACATGATCCATGGAAGAAAGCATGAATAGCTAGATTTCATTAAAATTAAAATTTTCTGCTCTGCAAAAGACATCATCAAGAGAATAATAAAACAAATCACAGACTGGGAGAATATATTTGCAAACAACATATCTGATAAAGGACTGTTATCTGAAATATACAAAGAACTTGAAACTCAATCAGAAAAAAATAATCCAATTAAAAAATAGATCAAAGACCTAAACAGACATATCACGAAATAAGATCTACAGATGACAAATAAGCACATGATGTTCCACATCATACACTATCATGGAACATGCAAATTAAAATAAGATACCACCACACATCTATTAGAATGGCCAAAATTTGGAACTCTGACAATACCACATGTTGGCAAGTATATAGAGCAAAAGGAAATCTCATTCATTCCTGATAGGAATGCAAAATGATACAGCCACTTTGAAAGAGTTTGGTAGTTTCTTACAAAATTAAACATACCATATGATCCAGCAGTTGTGCTTCTTGGTACTTTAACTCAAAAAGTTGAAAGTTTAAACCACAGAAAAACATGGATATTTATAGAAGCACTATTCATAATTAACAAAAACTTAGAAGCAAGCAAGATGCCCTTGAGTGGGTGAATGGATAAATAAATTGTGGTATACCTAGACGATTATATCTGAATATTATTCAGAACCGAAAAGAAATTATCAAGTGATGAAAAGACATGGAGAAAAGTTCAATGCATTTACTAAGAGAAAGAAGCCAAACTGAAAAAGGCTACATACTGTATTATTCTGTATATATGACATTCCGGAAAAGACAAATTTATAGAGACAGTAAAAAGATCAGTGGTTGCCAGGGATTAATTACTAGGAGGGAAGGATGAACAAGTAGAGACAAAGAATTTTTAGGGCAGTGAAACTACTCTGTAGAATACTATAATGGTGGATACATTTGTCTAGACCCATAGCAGGTACAACACCAAGGGTGAACCCTAATGTCAACTATAGACTTTGTGTGATAATGATATATGAGTGTAGGTTCATCAATTGTTATAAATGTGTCGCTTTGACGGGGAGGTGTTGATAATAGGGAAGGCTTTATATGAATAGGGGCAGAGGGTATATGGGAAATCTTGGGACCTTTCACTCAATTTTCCTTTACCCTAAAACTGTTATAAATAAAAAAGCCTATTAAAAGTAAGCAAATAAAATTTAAATGTATAATAGTATTAAATGCTTAAAATAATTAGGTATCTTTATTCTCTACTTTACACGGAGTAGTAGATATGTAGTGATCTCCTGATATCTTTTTTTTTTTTTTTTTTTTCTGGCAACAGCCTCTACTTTTTTATTTGATACAAACCAATCATTACATCTCAAGCCATAGTGGTAGGTTCAGGGATGGGCATGTGACCTAAGTAGTTCAATTAGAGTAAATCTCCGGATTTTTGAGGAAGCCCAAAAGGATTTGTATAATTTCTTCCTAAACTTGTACCTGAGAAGTTTTGAAGCTGGATCTGCCATCTTGAGACAGCTGAAATGCTAAGGGCCAACATGTAGTGGCTCAAAATAAAACCAGCATAGATAATAACAGAATAGTGAAAGGGAAAGTGTGGGTACTAGTTGCATAATTTGAGTTCTGAATCGTGCTGTAAGTGGAGCCAGTCCTTCCACTGAACTTCCCAACTGCCAGAGAAAATTAGTTCATTTTCTTGCTTGACCTGGTTTGAATTGGATTTTCAGTTGTTTATAACTAAATGATATGTAAGTGTTAAAGTCATCAATCTATTTTTGTCCAGCAAGGTTGATTCCCAAACATATAAATCTGCCCAAGCATGCATCATGATATAGAGACTGATATGGTATCTGTGAAGGATTTTAAGGAGAAACCATCTGTAGTTGCTTTCTCACAGGAGCCCCAACCTTGAATTTGACAGTGAGGAAAACATTATTGTAGAAATAGTAATGCTTAGCCAAGATTTCAGGTGGTACATCATATTCTCCAGCCTCCCATGCAGGTCAGTTGGAACCACATGACTAGTCTCAGCCATAGGGCCATAAGTAGAAGTAGTGTATACCATTTCTGGACGAAACTGAAGTACCCCTGTCACTGCTCTCTTCCTAAGCTAGTTTCCCTAGAAGCCATATTTTGAGATGGCAGCATCACAATGTAGACCATTTGTCAGTCTAGGTCATTGAGAAAAGGTGTCAACTATATCCACTTGTTCACCAGGGTTAGATACACAGAACAACAGATAGATTTTGTTGTGTGGAGCCACTAAACATTCAGTATTAGTTTGTTATGCAGCATGTCCCAGCCTACGCTGACTAATACATCAACATGGAAAGAAGAATAATATACTGTATGAAGGTGTATCATCCATCCACAAGGTCTAAACCCTAGAAATCTCCACTTTACTGGGAAAGAAACACAAAGGTTAAGAGGTATGAGATTGCCCTGGAAATATAAATGGGACTTTTAAAGGATACACAAATCCTTGCCCTGATAGGGAAGTGAGAAGGGAGGGTAGGAAATGGCAAATCCATAGGAAACATAGGTTTTTCCTAAAAATGTAGAGCCAGAGCTGGAGGCCTTAGAACCCATATCCAACTAAAGTCAACAGGAAATTACCTGTTCAGGTACATTAACATCTTTTTGAATTCTGAATAATTCAAAACTGGTAATATATTGGCTTATTTAGCTTAGCCAGTACCAGGTCTTTTAAATTGAATTAAATTTTCCAATATTTAAGATGCTGGAGATTTCACACAAATATCAGAATTCCTAGCTTCTCCTGAAAGGTGAGACAAGATAACTTTGAGCCCACATTCTGACCTGGTAACCACTGATAAGCAGAGGCATGGGCTGCTCCTGTAAGAGTGCAACCTGCTTCCCCCTGTCCCTACTATAAGCATCACTCATGTGCTCCCACCTGGCTCTTAAGAGGTATTTGAGTTCGTGGCTTTTAAATGGACCTTCTATGACATAATTCTCCACTTTTGAAAAATTACTAGGCATTTTTGGCAGCCACATTAGGGCTATTGTCACTAGAGTGTCCCTTAATGTACCACAGAAGTAAATTATTAAAAGTTATCTGTGGTCTCAAAAGGGTTAAGACTCATAGACAATGTTGGTAATTTACTCCCAGAGTGGTTGATAAACTGTGATAAGCTGGCTCAAACTCCCATGTGTTCATGGGAGTTATTTGCATTCTCTATTGTTCCCAGGTGCTGAAGCTGTTTTCCACATCCCATATGCTGGGCAACATGGAGACCATGTCTGAGGCTTTAGTCCAGCCTCCAGTAGTAAATGCACCCAATATGTGTGGTCATATAGCTGCATAGACTGAGTGGATTACTCTCACTTTTTGATTACGTGACCTAATTCTCTTTCTCTTCATGAATGAAACAGAATGGTATCTTTATAGAATTCATAAAATTATAAAGCCTTAAATAAATTGTACTTGCATTCGTGAAAAAAAAATCCAAATATTTGCTTTAGTAGTGAATTGAAACCAAGTATCTTTAACTAGGGTCAGTATATTTAAATAATTTTCCTGAAGAAAAACAAACCACAAGAGGATTAAAAAATGTTTAAAATGTATTTCTTTCAGTCATTAATTTTCATAGTAAAATAACAAAGCACTTAAAAAAAAAAGGTCTAGCTAGCTTCAGAATTTGTATTTATTTTTTCCATGATGAGAGTAACTTGAGATACAGAGTATACTTCTGTTTGCCAAACAGATAAGTGTAGGCAGACAATATTTTTATATAATACTGATATTAGGATAACTGCGAAAAGAAACAGTATAACTACAGTAAATTACTTGACAATTGCAAGAAAACTGCTCTGAGTGCAGAGACACAGATAAACAGCTGAAGGTTTTGAGATAAGCTGTAGAGTGATGCTTATTCACACAAATGATTAACTGAAGGGTATTTTTTTTTTTTGAAGGGTATTTTATTGGCCGACACAATAAGATAGAAATGATGATAGGGTAAACTACTGGGAATGTCAAGGGGTAGTCTCTTTCTCTTTTTCTCTTATTTTTTTAGTTAAAATTTTCCCCTCTTTTAAATTGAAGTATAGTTGACACACAATGTTACATTAGTTTCAGGTGTACAACGTAGTGATTGGACAAGTCTCTATGTTGCTCAGCTCTCTACAAGGGTAGCCACCATCTGTCATCATACAACACTATTACTATACAGTGCTCTTTTTAAGGGCAAGGAATATGACAATAGGGCAGAGCCAGAAAGAAGATGTGACATTGGAGGAAACCCTAAACACAGAGGTCCGAGTCAGACAATAAGGAAAGTAATTTTCAAAGTCAAGATTGTATTTTTTGCACAATCAAGCCAACAGATACCACTGGAATATATTATTTTTTAAAAGATTTTATTTATTTATTTGAGAGAGAGAGGGAGAGAGAGACAGCATGTGCACATTCACATGAGTAGGGGGAGGGGAAGAAAGAGAAGCAGACTCCCCGATGAGCAGGGAGCCTGATGCGGGGCTGGGTTCCGGGACCCTGAGATCATGACCTGAGCCCAAGGCAGATGCTTAACCGACTGAGCCACCCAGACCCCCCTGGAATATAGTATTTTAAGAACAAACTAGGGCATGGTAATAACTTGTTAAACTAATGATGTTTCTTTCCCTACCCTCAGCCTGGCCTAAGCAGATGTCCAGGTTTTTCATAGCACTGTAGTGCTGAAAGAAGCACAGCCGTCACCAGGCTGGATCACTTGATTTTACAGACGAAGCAAAGGAGGCCACGGGGCTAATAAACAGCAAGAAAAAGATTAGTGTTCTGATTCCCAACTCCAAACATAGTGTTGCTTATATTATAGTGGACCACCAGCTTTTTGCCTTTAGACACCATTAAAAGAATACCAAGTAATATCCATGACTGATTTACTGCTCAGCTAACAATTCTACTTTTTAGGTCTCAAGAAACCACACACAAAAGTGTCTTATAGTATGAAAGTATCTCACACTGCTTGGTATTTTTTATTTAATTGCCAAAATAACGATCTCAGGTGAGCATACATATTTACTTGCCACTTCAGACACTCCAAACTATTATCCGTATAAGAACATTTTACTGTGAAGTAATTACCATATATCTATGAAGATTGGGGGACCTCATTTATGATTACATAAATGTGTATAGTTAAATCTGTGTATTCAATCTAAAAGTAACTTTAGATTGCTTACGTGTTCACATCTTTAGAGTCTCAGAGATCTCCTGGGATTTATTTTCAGATGAACATTTGCATTTGAAATGCTTCCCGTTGGCGAATGTAAAATGCAGGTGGGTTACCAGAAAACCAGAAGCGTTTACAACAGAGCCTGGCAAGCAGTGAGGCAGGGACCTTGACATAGCTACTGGCTATAAATATTGCATTTTTAAAAGCAGCTTTATGACATTCCAGACTAAAGGCTAATTGGAGATGGCAAGTTGGCAAGTGAATGCAATATATCCTTGTATTGGTGGGAAAACAGACAAAATTTGAAGATGAACTGAAGATTAGACAACAGTATTATATCCATTCCAAATTCCAACCATGATGGTTTTTCTCGGGTTATGTAAGAGAATATTCTTGTACTTTGGAAATACCAAATTATTTAAAAGTAAAGGGGTATGATGCACTTACTGTGAATTGTTCAGGGGAAGTATAAATATAAATACATATATTATCCATATTTATATAATTTATATATAATATATAAACATATGCATATATTATATATTTCATACGCCCATACATATAAATATATAGGGGTATACATACAGTCTGGTAATGTTTATCAGAATTCTCACCACTGTTTCTGCAACTTTTCTGTAAGATTGAAATTGTATTAAAATAAAAAGGGGAAAAGCAGCTTCATGAAACCATTTTACTTTCACCAAAAATCATACTTTTGCAGGCATTCCACATTTGTTAGACCTGTTCTGTTTTCCATATTTGTTGACATGGTACCTACAATTTCCTGCTAACATGCTTTTAAACCCAGCTGCAAAATGTGCTATAAGTAGTGTCAGTGGTACAATAAAAAAGATCAAAAGTGGGTAGTAGTATGGAAATACATTTTTCAACTTGCAAATGAAGGTGGGAAGGCAGAGACTGCAGACTTTTTAAACAGACATGAGCATATAATCTTTTTCATCATGTAAAAATTCTTGATATTTTCCCCAACATATAACCAAAAAGTGTCCTGCAGGCATTCACTGTCAGAAAGAGATCAGTGTTACACTGTATAGCAACGTAGACAGATAGCAACAAAAGTGTGTGAAGGTTCTTAAATGGGCTATCTGAAAGTGAGGCTGGTTTGGGGCTGGATTTTAATATACTTACCCCAGTTATCTTCACTTTTACAGTAACGGTGATGGCAACTGACAGTGTAATTATCTTTCAAGGACTGAACTGGTCTAAGAAATATTCTTCTAGCGTGTCACACACTGTTGATATTATACTGGCAACATGAGAAACCATCTGGAAAAAATCTGAGCATAAGGAAGTTTAGGGGATCTAATCCAAGGGAGGTTTTGGCTGACTTACTTCAGTTCACTCAAATCTCATTTAATAACGTGAAATAACACACACGGAAAAAGGAAAGAAAAATGCTATCCTTTGTTCCAGGGTTGATTAAATGGAATCATATGCAAGGAAAACAGTTAAAGGATCCCCTCATCTGCACCCCTGCTTTCATTGATCATTTCATTTTCCCTGCTGGTAAGACAAACAATGTGCTATATCCATGTCTTTCAAACTACATTTTTAAAAGGTTTTTGCAGACATGCATTTCCTGTATAGCACCAGCAGAAGTGTACAATAAAATATATTGTTGTATTTCTGTGATCAATCCCTACCACACTCTGTTAACTCGTTTATCCTGCTAAGAAATGCATTTTTCTTTTAAACTTAAAAGAGAGAGAGATTTTCACAGCTGTCTACTTAAGTGAAATATATACTTTAATCATTTTTTAATAGTTTAAATGCCAGGATAATTTGTAGTCTTCCTTTTAAGATGGTTTCCTACACATTCTGTCTTGTTATGTCTAATGCATAAAAAGCTGACATGAAATCTGAATGTCAGCATGAAGAGCAAGTAGACTTTTAGAAGTTAGTCATTTTGAGGCCATGATGGAGCAAATGACATAGGTAGCACAATGCAACTTGCTGGACAGTCTTTGAGCAACCTGGACAAGATATAAGTAAGGCTCTGAGAAAAAGAGGCATCTTCTAGCTTCAAGGGTCAGAAGTCTTGAATGACAAGTAGAGGAGGTTTGCAGGGCAAGCTAAACCAAAGTCTCTCAGCCTTCTCCATCTTCTCTTATTGACATGGATACCAAGACATGAAAAGTACCTGTTTCTAACTCTTGTTACCAACCAGCCCACAAGTGATATTATTTTTCAGGGTGTCAACACTCCACCCTCCCTTAGGAATAAGCATTTGTGCACAGATGCATGCATATGTGTATGATTGGCACAACCTACTTGCTGGCCATCCATAGCAGTGGCAAAAAAGGTAAGCTGCTGATTCTCTTTCTTGAGTTTCTGTGCTCACCAGGATACCATATTCTGATCAAACTATATATGTTTCTACCCAGATATAACATGCATTATGGTATATTCTTAGCCTCTCTGTGTCACTGGCTTTCACTAGCTGCATCCTAATGCATCTACTTCCTTTTTAAGAACCTTTCCCCAAATTAGGTTGACTCATCTTATTTTATTCAACACAATTCAAAGAACTTATTTTGATTTCTACCATGGAGATAATTTCCATCAGAGAACATATAGATAAAATGCCAACTTGACATCAGCCTTGCTCTGGAGCTATTTTTTTCAGCACTGCTTCATTAAGGCCTACCTTAAATAACATCTCAATGATTAAAGGTCTCAGAAAACTTGCTATTTCTTAAAACATTTAGAAGGAAATAATCACATTTATGCCCAGAAAGTATGGCAATGAACTCTAATAAGCCTATAATACACACACACACACACACACACACACACACACACATGCACACACTTCCAGTACTGATTCCTTTTTTTCATGCATCTGTAATATCACAGAAATATTTTGGAATATTTTGGAATCTCTTGGCTTGGATCTAGTTAAAAAAATATTAGACCTGGGAAGTTTAAGTGCTTATAATCATAGCTGCTGGCAAGAAATGTGGTGGAAAATGGGACTTTTCATACTAATTAACTCTGTATTTGCACATGGGTTTCATTTTCCACATCACATGCTTATATGAAGGCTCCACATCATAAAGGGGGGTCCAGATCCCATCAGAGACGAAGACAGCTGTCAAAGCCTTATGCAGTTACTTCGATATGGATAGAACTAGAAATATACCGAAAACTGGGGCTGGGGAGGGGTGAATATGGGGCAGTGATATAGCAGACAGCAGTGAATAGTAGATACAATGATGCAGTAGATAGTAACAGCAGAAATGGTTATGAAAATGTGAAAAGTACATTTTAAATTCTTTATAAGAACAAGTTGTCTATCTATCCTAAAATATTTTTTCTATATTCAAAGCTTCATTATTATTATCTCATTTCGAATGGTAAGACATGGGCTGGTCTCTTCCAGGAATAAGTCAGGTCTGACTTTCATGCTGATTCAGCATAATTTTGACACACAAAGCAGGGATGACTTTTCTGCCAGGAAAAAGTACATGCATAATTGTTGGGCGCTACTAAATAGTCTCTTGTTCAACATGGGGTATCAAGCAGAGATATTGCAGCAACTCAGATAAAACAGCAGTGTGCTCTGTTCTTATTTTAAATTCCCTCGGCATCCCCCAGAGTTCATATGGCTGCAGAAGAAAAAACAGCAGCTTTTCACCACAGTACAGCTTGTCTAATGATAATTACTGATAAATAACTTAGCATAAAATAACAAAAGCTGAAGGCACTATCTAAAAATTCTACTCAAATCTTTTTGCTCCTTCTCAATGCATCTCAGTATTAATTTATTCTTTGATTCCTTGATTCATTTATTTAAAACATTCACTTGATTTTCACAAAGGATAAGAGGCAATTCCCTATCCGGGGCAGACAAAGTCCAAAAAGTACTGATGTTAGGTAACATGGGCAGAACGATATTTAATTTACTTTAGTGCTACCAAGCAACATAGAAATTTCTCACAAGGACTAAGCCTGAAACCACTCCACCCAGCCAGACTCAGTTCAAAATGTGATGCTTAAGTATTAAGTAGGCACAATGACAACCTTATTACAACTTGCCAGCAGAATTTTAAAGGCTGAACAAATGTACCAGTGTTGAGGAAAAGATTTCCCCTTATCTTTCTGGTTCACTTTTCACATGTTGTTGGAAAATGACAAAGCTGATTGCATAATTCATACTTATTCCAATCAAATACATAATGAGAGTAAGTCTGCTTTACCAACACTTGAAAGAATAAGGATATTGAGACAAAGAAGGTGAAAGTGCTATAAATGGACACTGAAGAAAATCATCACATTGACTTTCCCATAGAACACTCACTCCTGCCATATTGTGAAGTACCAAACTCTGGTGTTCTAAGTACCAACCTCTGCTGTGAATGTATCACAGCATTTACTGTGCCAAGTCCTCTTAGGGTCCTTAAGATTTCTTATTTTTTTGGCAGATAATTTAAATTGGGCACTACTAAATAGTCTCTTGTTAGAGACTTGAAAAAGTTGACTTTGATCATCTGGTTTATTTCTTGGTCTCTGTCCAGCTGATTCGCCTTCTGTTTAAAACATAAACCAGACTCATTTAAAGCAAAATTACTTGTCTAAGAATGAAAGAAAAATTATTGACACATCCAGAAAGACCATTCCATCTTGACTGAGCAAGTCATTTTTTAAAGAACAGCATCTAGCCTTGGCATTATATTTTTTCCTTTGATTGATTCTCATTATCATATACTGATATCTAAAAGATGAATGAATTCATTAATTCAGTCTTATTTAATGTACTAGTATCTTATAAAATAATTTTTATTTTCCTTACATTATAGGTGAAGGACCTAAAGATCAGAGAGATTATGAAATTCACCTAAATGAATTCAGATGGTTGACTGTGAGTGTTGGAAGTCAAACTTGAGCCTCCTAATTTTATTCCAACACATAGTCTTTCAGCCAGCCACAAAAATAGGAAAATAGGCATAAATGGTGAGATAAAGTGGCTGTCTTTTTAAACTAGTCCTAGGAGGCTTCCACTGCCAACCATTTCTTCATCCAAAAGTCTTGGAATTTGAGGCAGAAAATGACTTGCATTATGCCTGTGGTGTCTTTAATTATGATAAATTAAGTTAAAGCTATTGGAGTTTGAATATGATCAAGTATTATATCCCTCCAACTTCCAAGCCATGAATCAATTGAAAAATATATGCAAGAGTCAGATAGAGATTGGAGCATTAGCTTTCTTATTGGGAAGGCTGAACTGGAAGAGGAAATTTTGACATAAGGTCACAGCCTTTCTATCCATTGACTCATGTTTTACCTTGGGAACCACAGGTGCTAAGAACAAGGTTTGCAAGACAGACACTGAAAGCAGAAAACTTCAGGGAAAATGTGATCTACCTCCCTCCTCATAAAGCACTTTGTGCCCAAGAGGACAGAATACATATGAGCAGTGACCCCTTAACACATTGATTTCACTCAACAAAGAAACAAGGACTTTTGGATGCCAGCTTTTCGCCACTAAACTAATTTCTCCTCCACGGAGAGAAACCAGAGAATGACTGGCAGAAGTTCTCACTTTATGGGGCGGCAAGAATGTAGGGCATGGGGGAACAGATAGAGCCTATAGTTTCTCTGCAAACAAAAGTCTACTTTTAAATGAGGCTGATGTTTTCACCGTTTTAATTAAAAATTAACATCAGGGATCCCTGGGTGGCTCAGCGGTTTTGTGCCTGCGTTTGGCCCGGGACATGATTCTGGAGTCCTGGGATCGAGTCCTGCGTCGGGCTCCCTGCATGGAGCCTGCTTCTCCCTCTGCCTGTGTCTCTGCCTCTTGCTCTGTGTCTCTCATGAATAAATAAATAAATAAAGTCTTTTAAAAAAAATAAAAATAATAAAAATAAAAATTAACATCAATAGTGTTATGTGGTGACAGAGGGTACCTACACACAGAGTGAGCCTAGCACAATGTATAGCATTGTTGAATCACTATACTGAGTGCTTGAAACAAATGTAACATTGTGTGTCAACTATACTTCAATTTTTAAAAAAAATTAACATTTCTTTGATGCAGTTAGTGATCTTTATCAAGAGAAATATTTAATGGGACTACTATTTATTTAATAGTTTTATTCACTATTGGCACCAAGTAGATCTGAGCACTTACACTCATCCACGTGTGACAAAATCAGTCTGAGGATATTTAGTGCATTATATCAAAAGATAAGTGTGTTCCTACTATCATAACATACTGAATGGTTTAGTTAGAGTATCTAAAATTACTGTAATATTTGCAGTAATTCATATATATATATATTTATATATCAAAGAAATCATGCTATAAGGTCTTCAGTAACATTATTTGTATAGGAAAAAATTTTAGGCCCAGAATTAGAATTCACTGAATGATCTAAAGTTTGCTTTCCCAACCAAAATTTCTTGAGGTCAGCCAATAGGAAAAAGAGATATGTTGCCAGAGATAGACGTCTTATGCTCTTTTCAGATTTGGGTGAAACCCCAAAAGATGAGGAAAAAGAAAAGAAGCAGCACACTTGGGTGAAATTATCATATATTTCAATGATACTGAAGGAACTGCCTTCACCAAGATCTGAGAGATGGGAATTCCAGCATTTTTGGAAAGAGTTTTAGTGACTGTTCTCTGTCTGCAAGGGTAGAACACAGAAGAAATGCTTCATGACTTCTGGGCAGAAGGGAAGATGCTGTGGTGGCATGGCCCACATATTGGTAGTTGGGCAGCTGAGGTAGAATGGTATGGAGAGCCCAGTGGGCAACATGGCAGCAAGGTAATCAGAATAGAATGACTCCCTGGCATCTTGGGTGGTGATAAAGTGGTCATGAACTCTTTACAACCAACATACGTGGGCAGCCTATGACAGTCTTACTTGCTTTCTGTCAGGATCAAAGGAATTTCGACTGATACAGTGGTAGAATAACCTTGAGCATACTACTTGATTTGTGATTCTTCTCATCTTTTTTATGTCTTGATTATGCTCAACACAAAGAATTGGTTAGAGAGTGTGTGAGTGCATGAGATATTTGAATAGAGCCTAGCAGAGTGCCCAGCACATAGAAGGCAGACACACATTAAACGATTACTGTATGAACTCATTCCAACTAAAAAGTGCTTTCTCAATGGTTAATTGTGTGAGGGAGGAGATGAGGGCTCCTACAAGACATGGCTGGGGATGAATAAAGAGCAAATGTCCTAGGCTGTCCTATAATGGTAATCTGCTGCAGCTCAATAAAACAAAATCCAAACAAATAGCTCAGAGACCAAGAGATGCTCTAATAACAGCTGTGCCAAATTAAGCCCAATTTCCCCTTCCATGTTCTGTGTGTTCCATTGTGAGTTCAGAAAGATTAAATCTGATACTGCTTCAGAGTGCTCTCTATAGTAAACATGTTTGACCACAAACTGGGACTAAATTTCCATTTAGCCTTTTTGCTTGGGTTGTAGAATGTCTGACTTGGCTGCTAGGGTCTCAGGCAACCATTGCTTTCTAAAGCTCTGGTTTGGAGATGACCCAAGGGCCAATGGCAAGTTTCCGAAGTCTTTATGGCAAGGGAAAACCCAAAGATCAAGCTTAGATTACACTGCTTTTCTTTTTATTTTTGTGCTTGCTATTTCTTTTGGTTTTTAAAATGAAATAGAATGCTTTTTCTAAAAAAAAAAAAAAAAAAAGATCTATTTATTTGAGAGAGAAAGAGAGAGACAGAGAGAGAGACAGAGAGAGAGAGAGAAGGAGACAGAGAAGGGAGAAGGGGGGGGCAGGCAGAGGGAGAGAACCTTCAAGCAGACTCCCTGCTGAGTGCAGAGCCTAACCTGGGGCCTGATCTCACTACCCATAAGGTCATGACCTGAGCCAAAATCTAGAGTCAAACATTTAAAACAACTGAGCTACCTAGACACTGTGCTCCCCCTTGTTTTCTCCATGCCATATCTCATTAATAAATCAAAAGCTCTAACACTATTATCTAATCAAAGATAGAAGAGACAGAAGTGGGTGTCCTAACTTGCATTCCATGTTCTAAGCTGTATTTTATGGCATTGGATTAACTATTACTGAACAGAGTTGTACCTAAGAAATTATCTTAAGGGGTTTCAGAATTCACCGACTTAAAATAGAGTACCCTGTTGAATGTGATTTTTTAATGAGAGACACAGAGAAGTAAATTTTTTGTGATTTTTTTTTCTCTAAAAGTGAACTTAACAATAAATAAATCAGCACCTGCTATTTGCATGTGAATTTTATGTTGCTGACAGTTCCTCTTTACTTACGATTGTATGACTGATTAATCCATGCCTATATAACTGATGAGAGCTTGCTCTACATGCAATGGTCAAGCTTAAATGCCAACCTGATATGAGCTTTAGTTGGGTGAAATTGAAATTCATGGAAAAAATTCCAAACAGTAAATAAAGTTGGAAACTTTCTCTATGGGTAAGAGTTTTTCTCTTTTTCTTGACAAGTATCAGTCTTACAGTGTGGTCTGGATTCAAGTTCACCAGATGAAGCAACCACTACCAATCAAGAGAGAAGTCAGAGCAGAAATGAAACCTACAACATATTCACTTTGTACCAACATTTGTTCTTAATAAGAAAACTATAATCACATGGAAAATAGAAACAGGGACAGTGATTCTTTTTGGTAATGTCTCCCAAATGCTTTTCTTATGTTCTAAAAGATGAATAGTTAAACATAGCATTGGCCATGTGAGCTACATTGTAATATACAAAAACTATAGTTCAAGCAGGTGTCTTCCAATATTTTATCATCGAAGAACCCTGATATTATAAAAAATGCATGCGACTAACTAAAAATATTTTTAGGAAGTAGTAGATCACTGGTCACTAATAACTGGGTATCATGAGCACCCAGCACTTAGTTTATCTCTGGGTAAATGGCTTCATTTTAAGCAACTATTTCAGAGGGGGGAAGAAAAGCCAGATGTCCTAGTATAAATCAAGAGATCCATGATTCTTTAAGTAAACACAATGACCCAAATCTGTCATTTGTATTGGAGTAACCAGCATCCTGGAAACACGTATCATAATGAGTGAGCCTCTAGCACAACCCTGTACTCTGAGAAGCCAGAAGGTTTAATCCCCAAATAGATTAAACTAGACAGATGGGTAAAAATGTTTACGATGTTCCCAGAATGGCTGTTTTTGTGATATGCCTCAAAGAGGACACAGATGCATATGACCCATTTTAATTTTCCTTCTCTAAGCCTCTCTGCTTCAGTGAGCCAAGCACAGTTCAGAAACAGGTTTGAATAAGTCAGGAATGCGTGAGTTCCAGAGAGCCCCCTTTATGACCGAAGAGAGATAAAGATCAGGGCAATGAATCCTGAGTAAACTACCTTCAAACCAAATAAACATGTTCTTCATTTGAAGATTATGCCAAGCTATAAATGTCACACACTTTCAATTGCAGTTAATTTACAGTTATTTCTGATGTCAAATTTTCTTGATAAGTGGGATAAGCTCAGAGTATAAATTTCAAAATTTGTTGTCCCAATTGTCAACCTCTTACCTGTTCCTGTAGACTTTCAGTGATCTGTTTTGGACTAGCAAAGGGCAGAACCAATCCATCACTCCTCATGGTCAACAGTTACAGTATGTGCTTTTTTTTTATATTCCTGGAAAACACTGGATCATTCTGGAAGTATGCCTTTAAAAGTATGTTGAACTGTATTGATAAAATCATAAACTAGTTGCAAGAAGAAACTCAAAGAAAAATATCTGGTTCAAATGGCAGCTGACAATAGGATCATTTTAAAATCTTATTTATGCCCCTCCATCTCCGTATTCCAAGAAAGGAACAAGAGTGGATGAAATTAGGGCTGATTTGGGAACAGATATGGGAAGATAGGAGAGCGTCTCTATAACAGAGCTACAGCTTGGCTTTGTGGGGGCAGGCGGGGGGTGGCTTTCAAAAGGTTCTTGGTTTGTGAGCTTCCACCCTCTGCCTCTTATTTCTGCCCCACCAGCCCATTGGAGGCACCCCACTGCCACCTGCCAACTCCCTTCATCCCCCATTGATACACTCATACCCCTTTACATTCCTTGTCTCTAGAGATTTACAATAACCTAACCATATAAAATCACAAATAACTCAAATTCTTTGTTTTTTAATAACTCAAATTCTAATGGCACAAACATAGCTTCTGCATTTTAGCAGCAATGCTACAAGAAGCAAAGGTTTCTCTTCCTTGAAGAGTTGTATAGTTTGAAATGAATAAAAGATAAGGAGTCTGTGAGCATGGGCATGAGGTTCATGAGATTAGTATGCATGTGGCTGTTTATTCTCTCCAAGGCTAAACAGCTAAAGTCATTTCCTTCCAAACAAAGGTCTTTCAGGACATTTTTATTCAGCGTTCAGAATTTAAACTCATGCCTTCTTTAAATGGCCCAGCTTACTACTTCAGTTCCATTTAACCTTCTTACCCTCCCTCACATTTCCAAAAGAAGCAATTTCAAAATAATAAACTGCACCTAAAGGGCTATAATCAATTTCATTAAACTATTCCAACAAATAACTATTCTGAACATCAAGTTTTATTTAAGAAAATGAATATTATATAGTTAGGATTTTATTTTGCCAGATGAGACTACCATGATTTATAGCTTTTAGTGTTAAAAATAGGATACTTATTTGATAGAAAAATTAACATATTATATGTATGTTAATATAACATATTTAGATAAAATTATACATTTTTAAATTAAATTTTAATTTAAATTTTTAAAAATTTATAATTTTAATCAGATTTATAGGGCTATAAATTATCTGGCTATATTTAAGTGACATATTTTGGATTTTTTTAAATAAATAATCCTTTTAAGCTTCGATGGGCAGAGGGAAATGTAATATAGAATAACCTTGGCAAAACTTCCTTTCTTCTCTCAGTACCATACTGGAGTGAATCCCTTTGTCTTCACCTGTAAAGTCGCTGCTGTTCCTGAAGTCCCAGATACAGAGAATCATGCTGGGCAGAATCCTGAGCATTATCAGCACTGTCCCCGTATCTCCCCAACTTTTCCTATCTAACAAGGGTCAAGCCTCATTCATATTGCCTCCTACATTTCTTTCCAGCTCAGCCATATCTCCATAGTCCCACTACCACTGGTAGATTTGGGACCACGGCACCTCTCATGTAGATAACAGCACAGCCCTCTAACCAATTTGCCTGATCTCTGGTTGGCTGGCTCTGCTCCATTTTTCATCATTCCTGCAGGATGGGCATTTTTGTAGAACTACTCTTGGGATAAAGTCCCCATTCCTAAATACAGTATTCAAAGCCCTACAAGTCCTGACCCTTGTCCATCTCTCTATCTTTCTTTTATCTGGTTTATTCTGTTCACATTGATCACTTTTGCAGTTCCTGAATATAACTCATACTTGAATATACCTCTTTTTACTCAAGAAATACTTCTGAAATTCTCACTGTATTCTAGGTTTTATGCTAGGGGTTGAGAAACAATGGTGAGCAAAGACAGTCTTGTTTTTTTTTTTTAATATTTTATTTATTTATTTGAGAAAGAGAGAGCATGAGCAGAGTAAGGGGTAGAGGGAGAAAAAGAGGGACAAGTGAGCTCCACTGAGCATGGAGCCTTATGTGGTGCTCTATCCCAGGACCCAGAGATCATGACCTGAGGCAAAGTCAGATGCTTAACCAACTGAACCATCTGGGCACTCTCAAAGACAATCTTTCTGACCTGATTCATTACACCAGTAATGAGATTTCCTTTACCATAGCATGTCCCAACCTGCATTATAATTGACTATTTATTTGTCACCACTAGAATCCAAGCTCTATAATAGAGAGCAGTGGGCTGTGCTTATTTTGTTAACTTGTGTATTCTCAGTGCCTAACAGAAAGTATGGCACACAGCACAATTCCAGAGGTTTTTAAAAATAAATTAGCCCTTTTATAAATACTATAAATTCATCAGTTCCCTATTAAAGAAGGGTAATATGATCAGACATTTTAAAAAAGGATACTTTATTCTCAAAGTAGCATTAATTCCTAACAAAATGTGCTAGTACTTTTTCTGGAACTTTTTGAATCTTTGCAACAGTTTCTCCAAAAGCAGATCCTGAGACAGACTTAGGTGCAGTTAGTTTATTTGAAAAGTGATCCCAGGAAGTACAAGGGGCAGTAGTAGGAAATGAGGTGGAGGATGGAAAAATCCAATAACAAGTATTAATGAGTAAGTTAAAAATGTGAACAACTGGGGCTCAGATTCCTTCTGAGGTTGCACATGGGACACTCTTAGAACTGTCCCAGTGAGGGACTGAGATGCCAGGATACTTACTCACTGATTCCTGTGCCTTACTGAGGCTCCTGCATGCCCCTGGAGGGATCAAATTCTTATTATTTCCAGGTTATCCTTCACTGAAAAGGAGAAAGAGTCCCCGGCCACTGACAAAGTTTCTGGCAAAGGAAGCAGGGAGATAGAGGTGTTTGAGATGGGATGTTGCCCACATACAGGGGCACTGTGCAGCAGGGCTACAGGTAGATTTGAAGCCATGACAAGGGCAAACAGATAAGCCAGCATCAGCATCTGCTGTGGCACACTTTTACACAGTGCATTTTAAAAAATCCCTAAAATCTGGAAGGCCTCCCACTTTTACTTCTAGTATCCACTTACTAGCAGATTAGAATATCATTGAATAATGAGAAGTTTCCAAGATATCAGAACTGGCCGAGGACCAGATCCACAGTTAGGTGACCACTGGTTAGGAAAAAATTCAAACATTTCAGAGTGGTCTCTAAAGCTAAGGAAAGATTGTGAGCAGCTACACAAGCTTACAAGCTGTCAACAAAACAACCTGAGGATTATGCCAAAGGTCCAGATGCTGCTTCTGGCAAGGGAGTGCTGATTTCTTTAACTGTCTTCCAAGAAAGAGAAGAATTTCTAGTAACAATGTGGGGGGTGGGGAGGAAAACACATGTTCTCTACTACACATACTCACCAAACCTTCCTTAGGTCTGATTAATTAATAAAATATATTTTTAAAAGAAAATAAGTCATAGATTTCCTTGAAGAAAAAATGTACATGTATATAAGCTGAGGAAAAAAATTTCTACTTATGTGAAAGTAACAAATGCTGTATAGTCATCATAAATAAAAAGGAATAGTAACGTGGTCATACAGGAAGGAAATATTCTTGTACATGAAACAATGCAATGTGAATGGAGGTTTAAGGATTTGTCTGTTAAACTCAAAACTAAAAATACCCAAATTCACAAGACCTGAGGTTTTAAGTACATTTTTTCCTCTCCTTTCTGAAAGGTCACAAAAGTGATGGTGAAATAATAGTGGTAATAAATAAAAGCCCAGAGGAATAAGGAGGTAGAGAAGTGAGGTGACAGGAGAAAAGAAAAGGCAACATTTTTTTAAACATATGCGATGAGAGGTAACAGAATAAAAGCAAAAAATTAAAACATAAGAGTGTGAAGAGAAGATAACTAGTAAGAAGCCAGGGACAGTTGTCAGGGAGCTCTAGAGAAGATTCAGGACTGGAGACAGCTGGTACTTGTGAATTGAGGGACAAAGCTTGAGGCTGAAAACAGAACTGGTGAAAGTCTATATATGGAGCAGCTGAACCTTTGTGTGCTCTCACTGTTCTACATAGACTGATGTCCCTTCCCTTCTGTGAATTGGCCTTGGCAGGAGATATTTATCTCTGATAGTAGATAAGGAGGTCACCGTTTTACAATCGTCAATACAATAATTGATTCAGGTAAGTCTCAGTAGTGGATGCTAAAACCATAGCATAAAAAAAAAAAAAAGGATGAGAAAACAATATTTACAGTCCTGGAAGTGTCATTTCTTAGATCACTTGGAAATTATTTAAAAAATACATACTTATGCAGTGAAAACAAATATGAAGGACATCACCTCTATATTACAAATAATGAGACTAATGGATGACAAACACCTCCTGATGTGATGTACTGGGAAGGAATAATATCATCTATAAATATTCTTACCCAAAATTTATAACCTGAATTTAATCATGAAGAAATAATAAGATAAATTCAAGTTGTGAAACATTCTAAAAATAATGGGCCTTGACACTTTAAAAATGTCAATTTTACTGAACACAGGAATAGATGGAAAAATATTTTTAGGTTATAGGAGGATAAACATACCTGACAACTAAATGCAAGGCATTAGATATTATATTAAAAACAAAACCAGAAAACATCATTGGGACAACTGGAGAAATCTGAATATGGACTATATATTGGGTATATTATTATACTAGTGCCAAGTTTCTTGAATATGATGATAATGTCCTTATGGATATATATATATATATATATATATATAAAAGTAATTTTTCTTAGGAGATAATGTAGAAGTATTTGTGAATTAAGCATCAATGTCTCCAACTTAATGCTTAATACTCAGAAATTCTGCAAAAAAATTGATATAAACACACATGACAAGTGCATAGACAGTACCTGGTTTCAGTTAACCCTGATGGTGAAAAGATCATCCAACATATGCTGAATGGATGACTTAGCAAGACTCAAAGGGAAGCTACTTGGATTATATAACATGATGATTGAAGCTGGGGCAGACACAAGAAAAGTGAATTCATTCTAAGAAGAGGTGGAGAATTGTGACAGCAATGCCAGTGCTCCCTACTGCCCACTGGAGATAAGCTTTGGGGTCAAAATAAAACTTCAGTCTATATTGAATTCATCACCCAAACATTTAGAGAATACCCAGTGAGATATATAGAGGTATAGATGATATATATGATGATATATATGTGATGAATCACACCATATGTAAATGAGGATCTAGCCTAAGGGTAAATAAATTGAAAGTAGATGATGTAAATATATATATATATATATATATATATATATATATATATATATATATTTTACCAATTACTTTCCAAACTCACACAACTAAGGTCTTCTCTCTATATATTTGTGTAAATCATATGAACTCATGGGGAAAAGATATTGCTAGATAGTCATTCTAGGTCTGTTTCTGTCTTGATCTCTATTTAGTGGCAAAGCTTACAAAATAAATATAGTTTAAAGTAGAAAGGTGAAAAATATAAAAAATAAACTAGCCCATTTATAAAGAAATGAATGATCAGCATTTCTTTGAAGTCCTCAATAATTTACTAGTCAAATACTGTTTTTATTTCAGTTAGCATTAATGCTGGTCAAATTAATCCAGAACTTAGCAGTTTACATAGCCGTTTTATTATTTTCACAACTTCTGGGTCAATTTAGGAAGGGCTTAGGCAGAAGTTCTTGCCTGGGAATTGTTATGAGAATGAAGTTAGATATGGGTACAGTTGGAATCATTTGAAAGCTTGACTTATCTGGATATTCAAGATGGCTCACTCCCATCACTGATAGTTGATGCTGGTTGTTGGCTAGTAGCTCAACTAAACTGCTGACCAGAATGTCTATGTATGTTGTCTCCCTTGGGTATTAGTACTTTCCGTGTGTTAGCTGGCTTCCCCCAGAGATAACAATCCATGAGAACCAAGTGGAAGATACATGGCCTTTTCTGATCTTGGCTTGGAAATTGCACATTAATTCTGCTTAATTCTGTTAGTAAAAAAACACACCACTAAGTTTGGCCCAGATTCAAGGAAAGTGAACAAAGATTTCTCTCAAAGGGAGGATTGTTAAGGAACTGGTAAAATGTTTTAGAATCACTATGTTTTAATTGTGGAGTTGCAAATATTTTTTGTTTGAGCTCTAAAAAAGAACACATTGTTGGATGAATTAAGAGTCTCATGCTCTATTGACTGAGATATCCAGGCACTTTACTGGATGAATCGTAATATATAAAAGTTAGACTGACTTTATATAATCAGATAACGAAGCAAAGTTCTGAGACTATCTCCAAATATTAAGAAATATTAAATAACTATACAGATGGACAAATAGATGAATCGATGAATGATGAATGGATGGATTCATAGATGGACAGGTAGATAAATAAATGGATTGGTGTAAACATATGTTAATGAAAGAAGAACTATTTGGATGGGTTCAAAGCATAGTGGGTGGCTATTCCCAACACTGACCATCGACTGCAGTTGCAAGCATCTTTTAGAGGATGCTTATATCACAACCACAGTTCATTCAGGAATGATTACTAAAAAGGGTGAAGCCAGGGCAGAGAGCAGGTTCTTGAGATGAAGGATGTTTAATAGGCATGATGAGGAAATGAAGATTTACACAAGAGAAACTTCACTGGATCAACATAGAAATCCATCTGTCTTGGCCAGCTGCTCAATTCTGCTACAGAGTCAGTAGCACCATGTCAGCTCATGGCAGGAGACAGATCGTCCTTTAAAAATGGGAATCAAAAAATTTGGCAAAGGAATACAATTAGATGACTTATTCCATCCTACAGATTTTTGATCACATTACGTATGTCCTTTAGTTTGCTCAGGGAAATTACAAGGATACAGGAACCAGACTGAGATAAGTACTAAGATAATGAGAGGCAAGAGGAGAGGTACGATTCCACTCACTCAGAAATCTAAAGGCTAGTCTTCCAGCTACAACATATGGCTTAGAGATATGATCCCTCATCAAGAAAATAGAATAGAACTAGTCATCATGGGCAGATTGTTAAGGGGAAAAATGATAGTGGTGGGCATATTAAGAGATAAGAACAGTTAGTACCGTTACATTTGGAGTGCTCTAAAAGCTGCAGTAGCATTTGTTTTGCTCTCTGGATTTGTTCCATCTGTCTAGTACTGCTGAGAATATTTTGACAGTGGAAATTTGTGAGATGAGGCAACGTTCACCATGTAGTGACATTTATTAGTGAGATTCCCCAGGATGGAGGGTGGAAGGATTCGAGAGATCGGTTGGAGGGAATTGGAACCAAAATATGAAGGTCACACCAATGGAATTTAAGTAGACTTTTGGTAGTGGAGGCTTTGATACCATTTGCTAGGGTTTGAGATCAGGGAGTAGGGGGAGCATCTCAGACTCAACAACAAGCTGTCAAGATAGCTGACAGGTGAGATAATTATTAGCTCTCTGGCTCACTAATTAAAGGAGATGGAGAGTAATAGGGACATTAATTTTGTTCACTTACTTGAATCTCCTTTGGAAGAGGGAATTCCTTTTGAATCCTAAAAAAGATCAATTCACTGCTTGACATGCACCCAGGTGAGTATGAAAAATATGCCTTCAGGCTGAGTGATATATGAATCAGATGTCAAGCTTCACATGGTAAAATAGTGATATTACCTTTTAATTGCTCTGGGGGATAAAAAGTCATCTAAAGCTGAAGTGCAGCAACCACTGAAGAAATGGCATCAAAAGGAATCATATTTCAAGACATGAGGGAGCAAAAAGGAAGATCAAATCTTCTCTACTTCTCTCACCTTTGTATTGATGTGCTTTGTGTGTCCATTTCAATATTTCTAACGCTTTCTTTTAAGCGAACCTGAATTCTTTATTCTTAGAGGAGATTTCCTGCCGGTATTCAGGGTATAACATCTTCATTGTTAAATCCATTCCCAATTTTAGCTTAAGTGTGGAGATCCCTGGAAATCAAGCTGTCCAGGTTATCATCTAGACTCTGACAATTAATAGCTGTGGAGCTTTGAGACTGTTTTCTCATCTCCACAATGCAAATCTTATGAGAAACTTCACAGGGTCCTTGAGAGATTAAAGGAGAAAATACACATATAACCAACCACCTACACATTGCCTGGCACATAGTTAAAGTTCAAGAAGTACTAGCTATCATTACGTTTATCTTAGTCAAAACGAGTTCTTTCTTTCCATTAAGAAATGTTAGATGTTTAGATGCAGGTAAAAGATGAGTATGGTTAAAACTGGGTGAGGACAGGGCAAACTGAATATACCATATTCCAACCACTCTCCGTGTCAGAGTGTGCCCTTTTCCGTCTAAGGCTTGTCCATCTCACAGCCTTCCAGTGGAAGGAATTATTCTGCCATCATCTTGATTTCTGGTGTGCACTGTCAGTTAGATTGTTTTTTTCTTCAAAACACAGTAAATCCAGGGATTTATTAAATTGAGGGTTAAAAAGTGGCAAAGTGCATCTATAAGCCAAGCTGTAAAGTCTCTATCCCTTGAGTACAAAGCTTTGTCCCCTGGTCACAAACATTTCAGAAAATACAACAAAACAATATTCATTTCCAATGCTATGTATGGCCAGAATGGAGGAAAAAAAAAAAGGAAGATTGGGGATTTCAAAGGTGACCCCATGGTTCCAAAGAGACTGGTTTTTCATTCTCCGAGTGTAACAGTCTTGCTCCAAGATTACTGTGTGTGCAGTATCTGTTTTCTGTTGGTTGTTGCCAACAGATGGCTTATTCTGAGTGGAGAGAAATATCATTAAGGAACAAAGAGAAATTAGGACTAAATAGGAAATTAAATATGTTCTTGGGATTACAACTGATGATCAAGGAGTTGCAAACCAGTGATTTGCAGCTTGATATTTTGCCTGCAGCCAATACCCACTGTTTTTAAGGAAACCTTAATATTAAGGAGGCTGTTCTCACATCATGCAATTTATTTGTCTTTCTGTCTTGCCAGCGCCTTTGCCAAACATCATAATTTGCCCAGAATCCTGAATTGCAAGATGAACAAATAATATTCATTTCCTCCATGGAGAAAACATCCTTTGATTGAATTGTCTCCTTCCATCCCAGTCACTGCAATGTGTGCTGCATGTCAGATATGTGAAATGGAGTTGAGCCTACTTGAAGCAGAGTATAAATTAGCTTCTAAATGAAAACAGTTAGAAGGAAAACATTTTCAAATGACAACCAAACTCTATCAGCTCCCTAAAGTACTTTCTGAGGAATACAGCATGAAAATGAGGGCACAGAAGCCTAGAATGTGACCCCACCACCACTCAGTGGGTAAAGGAATTTCCCTAGAGGACTTGGCTGGGGAGGGCTAGAAGTCAAAGGGTAAAAGCGAGATATGCTTCCTCTAAAAACGAGCTGTTGTTTTTGGCTATTTGAGCTACACATATCTATTATTTTACCTAACAATAATTAAATAAAATAACAAAGATGTATGATCAATACCAACCAAATGAAGTACAGCTCTGTCCTAAGTTACTTAAGAAATACTTACATACATGCAGAAACTGGTTGAGTAGAAGGGGATATTTGAACACTTGGAGATTATCAAGCCCTCCAGCACTGTATTGATGTAGTCATGACCAAATTCACACTGAGGTTCTTGGACACAAGTCTGACTCTATTTACAGTCAAGGGCAATGCCAAGAAATCTAATCTTGGATGGCTTGTCTTACACATATCTCCATGGCATAATTCAGAGACTACATGGAAAATTGTAATCAACCCCCACCATCCTAGCTATGAAATCAATAAGAACCTACTCAGAACACTCAGGGATGAATCCTGCTACTGGCTAAAGAGTCTATATTCTTGAGATAAAAGGTCAAGTTATTTCTTTTAGCTCAGTCTGTGGCTATCCGAGAATGGCTGAGACTTTCTGTTATGCCACTATTATTGATGGTATAGTCAGGTACTAAAGCAAACTATATGACTTCAGGGAAGCAATCAATATTAGGGCAAACATCTATTTCTCAGAATCTAGATGTTGGGATATGACTGGCACATCAGCTGTGGAGTACTCTACAGCTGTGGTAGGCACAATGATGCCTACTACACTTCTCCCCCAACTCTGTGTCCACCTCCTTTCCAACAGGACTTTGCAGTAATCTCCCACTGTGGAGAGTGTGACCCCCTCTGTCTTTTGACTCTGTGCTCAGCCATGTGACTTGGTTTGGCCAATAAGTTGCAAGCAGATAATGATGCACGTAGAATCCTGCAAAGCATTTTGGTTATTGTGTTACCCCAATCTTATACCACTGACATCACCATGAGAACATGCCCAGTCAGTCCACCCGTCCCAGAAAGAGGAGGAAAAACAGGTTAAACAGAGATAGTTGACCTGGCCAAGTCTTGCCTAGATCAGCCAATAGCTAGCTGACTCCCAGACACACACAAGCAAGCACAGCTGAGACCAGCAGAGCCACTCAGCCAATCCTGCAGATCCAGATGCCAAATAAATGCTTATTATTTTTAGCCACTTATTGGGGGGGGGGGGGCATCGTTCATCGTTCATTGTTTCAAGCCACTTCCTAAAATTGTGGCAATTGAAAACTAATCAATTAAAAAAAACAAAAAGCTTTGCTTCATTGCATGGATGGAAAGTATGTTTAAGTTTCCATTTGCTCTAGTAGGATGTCCCATCTTTCCTCTGTCATGACTTGTAAGTCAAGGAAATAACATTCCTGGCAGCAGAAGTATAATGGATGTGGCACTGAAAACTTGAACGTCTGCCTGCAGTACCATTAAAATAATAGCAACTAAACTTTATTGAAGGACTATTATGTGCCAAACACATTTTGCCGCATATGGTATAACCGTTTTTTTCTTTTTGCATATACTATATCCTTAATATTCACTCTAACCTTGTAAGTGGGGCATTTTTACTCATTTTCATTGAACAGATGAGGAAACTGATACTCAGAAAAGCTAAGTAACTTGCTCAGGGAACCACAACTAATATATTTGCACCTGAGTTAATGGATTCAAATAAAAATTGAAGCCCCCATGTCAAGCCTCCCCACCCCCCGATCAGTTTAAAACCCCAAAGGATTTCAGTAGCAATCAGTTTTATATATAAACAAAGCTACTGAAAGGGATGAAAATTACAATTGGTTCTTAAAAGATCAAAAATTCTAAATCTTCATGTGCTTGTTGGCCATGACTATGTCTTCCTCTGTGAGATTTCTGTTCATGTCTTTTGCCCATTTCATGATTGGATTGTTTGTTTCTTTGCTGTTGAGTTTAAGAAGTTCTTTATAGATCTTGGAAACTAGCCCTTTATCTGATACGTCATTTGCAAATATCTTCTCTCGTTCTGTAGGTTGTCTTTTAGTTTTGTTGACTGTATCATTTGCTGTGCAAAAGCTTCTTATCTTGATGAAGTCCCAATAATTCATTTTTGCTTTTGTTTCTTTTGCCTTCATGGATGTATCTTGCAAGAAGTTACTGTGGTCAATTTCAAAAAGGGTGTTGCCTGTGTTCTCCTCTAGGATTTTGACGGAATCTTGTTTCATATCAAGATCTTTCATCCATTTTGAGTTTATCTTTGTGTATGGTGAAAGAGAGTGGTCTAGTTTCATTCTTCTGCATGTGGATGTCCAATTTTCCCAGCACCTTTTATTGAAGAGACTGTCTTTTTTTCCAGTGAATAGTCTTTCCTGCTTTGTCGAATATTAGTTGACCATAAAGTTGAAGGTCCACTTCTGGATTCTCTATTCTGTTCCATTGATCTATGTGTCTGTTTTTGTGCCAGTACCACACTGTCTTGATGACCACAGCTTTGTAGTACAACCTGAAATCTGGCATTGTGATGCCCCCAGCTAGGTTTTCTTTTTTAATATTCCCCTGGCTATTTGGGGTCTTTTCTGATTCCACACAAATCTTAAGATGATTTGTTCCAAATCTCTGAAGAAACTCCATGGTATTTTGATAGGGATTGCATTAAATGTGTAAATTGCCCTGGGTAACATTGACATATTCACAATATTAATTCTTCCAATCCATGAGCATGGAATATTTTTCCATCTCTTTGTGTCTTCCTCAATTTCTTTCAGAAGTGTTCTGTAGTTTTGAGGGTATAGATCCTTTACTTCTTTGGTTAGGTTTATTCCAAGGTATCTTATGCTTTTGGGTGCAATTGTAAATGGGATTGACTCCTTAATTTCTCTTTCTTCAGTCTCATTGTTAGTGTATAGAAATGCCACTGATTTCTGGGCATTGATTTTGTATCCAGCTACACTGCCAAATTGCTGTATGAGTTCTAGCAATCTTGGGGTGGAGTCTTTTGGGTTTTCTATGTAGAGTATCATGTCAAAAAGGGAGAATTTGACTTCTTCTTTGCCAATTTGAATGCCTTTAATGTCTTTTTGTTGTCTGATTGCTGAGGCTAGGACTTCCAGTACTATGTTGAACAGCAGTGGTGAGAGTGGACAAGACAGGGGTCTTGTTCCTGATCTTAGGGGAAAGGCTCCCAGGGTTTCCCCATTAAGAATGATATTTGCTGTGGGCCTTTCATAGATGGCTTTTAAGATGCTGAAGAATGTTCCCTCTATCCCTACACTCTGAAGAGTTTTGATCAGGAATGGATGCTGTATTTTGTCAAATGCTTTCTCTGCATCTGTTGAGAGGATCATATAGTTCTTGTTTTTTTTCTTGCTGATATGATCAATCACATCGATTGTTTTACAAGTGTTGAACCAGCCTTGCATCCCGGGGTTAAATCCCACTTAGTCATGGTGAATAATCTTCTTAATGTATTGTTGAATCCTATTGGCTAGTATCTTGTTGAGAATTTTTGCATCTGTGTTCATCAGGGACAAACATTATATGGGTCTTATTCATTTGGGGAATATAAAAAATAGTGAAAGGGAATAAAGGGGAAAGGAGAAAAAAATGAGTGGGAAATATCAGAAAGGGAGACAGAACATAAGAGACTCTTAACTCTGGGAAATGAACAAGGGGTGGTAGAAAGGGAAGTGGGCAGGGGTGGGGGTGACTGGGTGATGGGCACTGAGGGGAGCACTTGATGGGATGAGCACTGGGTGTTATTCTATATGTTGGCAAATTGAACACCAATAAAAAATTAAAATAAATAAATAAATAACTCTAAATCTCTGCATGTCCATGTTTATCCTATTTTGATGCAGGTTAGGGAGATCAACCTAGAAGCCCAGTCTCAGAAGGAGCTCCTCAGTGCTTCCCAGGTCCTCACCCTCTGCTGGCAAGCTGGGCTCAGAAGAAAGAATTATTTGCTCTGATTTGAAGAGCTGTGTCTCAAAGAAAATGGGTAAGTCCATCACATGAACTTGACCACTAGTCCCGGGCCTGCAAACAGAGTGGGTATTATCCACCAAAGAATGATTAGGTTCCCAGCCAAGGGAAAGGCAAAGGTCAAGATTCCTATTTTTTAAGAAATCACTTGGCTGTTTGATGAAGCTTACAACAGTAAATAAATATTGTGAGAGCCAATGCTTCTGTGGAAATTGTGCTGAGGAACAGATTTCAGAGAAGTCAAAATCAGTCAAGTACCTGAAATAGTAGAATTCTGATAATACATTTTTATTCTGTCCTTTCAATCTTTTTAAAGCAATCCCATCAGTGAAGTGCCTTTGAAGTCTTACCTTCTTCCTAGATTGTATGAGCACCCACATCAGCCCCTCTCTAAATATTCAAGACAATTATGCTACCATTTCCCCCTTGGTCCTACTCTCTTAAATGATTTCTTAGTAGGACTATGTAAGTGTACAGGGCTCTCAGACCTCTAGTATGACGACAATTTGATGAAAATTCTGATAATAATATCTACTATTTAATAAACTTTTCAATATGGCCTAATCTCTTTACAGTCACTGAGCTCACAATATCCATAAGAAGTAGGTACCATTATAATCTCCATATTGCAAAGAAGAAACTGAGACTGACAAAATTCATATAACTTGCTCAAGGTCACAGAGTGGCTGAGTTGGATTTGAAGACAGTCAGTCTGACTCCCAAAATCTTAGCTTTTAACTATCTCCGTAGCAGACACCATCTGATTAGGCTTCTTTTATATAACCCCAAAGTTCCTGCCACACAAGGAGGCACTGAGTGGGCCCCCATTTGCATAAATTACAACGGTCACAACTTTAGAATTTTCCAACAATTATTTGATGCTGACAATAGAACTCATTCCACTGGAAAAAAAGACCAGACACCTGAGTTAGGATCATTAGCTAGCATCACTTGGGCTTTTAAATAAACAAAACACATTTCCACATCACCAGGAGGGAAAGGGAGAGCATTATATAAAAGTCTGTATAAAAAAAAAAAAAGTCTGTATACTACATGCAAACATAGGTTATAGAGATTCTTTTCAAGCCTATATCCCAAACATTTACACAACATCCATTCTGCAACTGGATTTATTTAGCATCTATCATGTATGAGGTACTACATTGGGCAATAGAGTTATATGTATGAAAAATAAATGTTTTCTTAGAAATGTTTTCCTTACCAACAGAAAATCTATTCAAGGATAATATATTAAGGAATTGGCTAAATGTTCTGAGATTTCTGAAGAAAACTGTCAAGCAAAACCTCAATATCACATAAGATGTTGCTTTGGGACATATGGATATGTGCCAGTCATGTTGCAGAACCAAAATATGCTATAGAAAATCAAATACTCAGCTCTTTCTACCAAGTTTGGGCTGCTTGCTCATTAACCAAAACTCATTGTATGAATCCCAAATTGTTGAAATTAATCTGGGGAGGGTCTCCGATATTTGTCTACTTGGCTCTTACCTTCTGATTTTTCTTTTTTTCTTTTTTTTTTTTAAAGATTTTATTTATTTATTCATGATAGTCACAGAGAGAGAGAGAGAGAGGCAGAGACACAGGCAGAGGGAGAAGCAGGCTCCATGCACCGGGAGCCCGACGTGGGATTCGATCCCGGGTCTCCAGGATCGCGCCCTGGGCCAAAGGCAGGCGCCAAACCGCTGCGCCACCCAGGGATCCCCCCTTCTGATTTTTCAAATTTCCAATTAATAATCAAATTTCTGCTCTTTTGTTAGTACAATTGAAATAATATTATATTATACAGAAAGAAATGAAAGACATTATATAGTAGGCAGTGTACCCAAATCCTCTCCTTTTTTTTTTTTTTTTAAAGATTTTATTTATTTATTCATGATAGTCACACAAAGAGAGAGAGGCAGAGACACAGGCAGAGGGAGAAGCAGGTTCCATGCACCGGGAGCCCGACGTGGGATTCGATCCCGGGTCTCCAGGATCACGCCCTGGGCCAAAGGCAGTCGCCAAACGCTGCGCCACCCAGGGATCCCAATCCTCTCCTTTTAAGAGGCACTGGTTTCTATGTTCCAGACTCATAAATCCAGTTCCAGAAAAAAAAATAAAAATCACTTCCTAAATATTCTCAGGGTACCTTAAACTTAATGTAACTAATGATGGATAAGCATCTCTTTCCACAAAAACTGGACTATCTTTATGCAGGAGTAGCATTCTGTTATGGATTGCACTGTGTCCCTAAAAATCCATATGTAGAAATCCTAACCACTGGGACCTCAGAATGTGACCTTACTTAGAAAAAGAATAATTGCAGATATAATTAGTTAAGATGAGGACATACTAGAATAGAATGGGGTGAAACCCCAATGCACTATAATTTGTGTCCTCATGAAAAGGGGAAACTTGGAGATGGATATATGAACACTGAGAATGCCATGTGAAGATGAAGACAGAGATTTAACTAAGCCACACCCTCCATCTCAAATTCCCTTTTCTACCTCTATGTCTCATACCTAAAGTCTAGCACCATGATCCATATGGAGTAGTTTCTAAGTAGGTGTTTACTGAGTGAATATGTAAAACCAGAATTTCATCTTGTTAAAATATGAGTCATCAGTATGCTGGACAAGCCAGAAAAAAAATCTTCATTCTAACCAACAAGACAGTGAAAATATCTCTGGACAAACAAGACCAATAAACCACAGTTTATTAAATTCTCCTGCAGTACTGAAATAATTTATTGAACAAAAACAAATGCAGTTGCTAGACTAGACATCAGAAAAGCAATACAAGAGTTGGTACGTTTCAATATTGCTGCACACTTGGCTCAAGTTTCATGTGATATTAAAGAGTTGGCAAAGCAAGATGTTCTTAGATAATTCTGTGTGCATTTGTGGTACTGATGCACACCTGTGTCCTTCTACAGTTGGCTTAAGCCCCACATGCTTCTCCTTGTCACTGATTTGAATTTTTCTCATTTTAGAGAAAGCATTTGGATCACACAATATACCATGGATTTATCTGGTTAGAGTTTCATGCCTCATCTAGATCTCTTGAGATTTTAAAGCTTGCTGCAAAAGACATATTTATCACTGTATTGGCTGGTTACATACATTCCTAAGTATTGCCTTAAAGGGAAAATGCAAGAGTTATATATTAGGAAGAAAAGATTAAAAAAACAGAACAAACTGTTCTACCGTAAATTTAAAATGAGAAAAGCATATAACTTACGTTTTATATTTATACAAAACAAACATAAAATATAAGATCATTATGTAATTATTTCATAATACATAATATATATAAATATATAAAATAATAAAAATATTTAATACAATATATATTCTAAGGCAACAATTGGCACAAACAGAAGAGTAGGATAGCAAGTATCAATTTAATTTATTGCCACTCGATAAGAATACTCTATTTACATTCCTTCTTATGAGTGTTCTAATTTCAAACTACATTATCTACAAAATATATGTTTTTAGCATTTCTTTGCCAAAAAAATCAATTGATTTCATTCACTCATTCAAAATATGTACATTCTAGGGCACCTGGGCGGCTCACTTGGTTAGGTGTCTGCCTTCTGCTCAGGTCATGATCCTGGGGTCCTGGGATGGAGTCTATCGGGCTTCCTGTTCAGCAGGGAGTTTGCTTCTCCCTCTGCTTGTCCTCTCTCTCTCTCAATCAAATAAATAAAATCTTTAAAAGAATATATACATTCTAAAGGTCAAAGAAGAAACCACTGGTTTCAAGAAAAAAAATGTAATTCTGTATTTTTGGGTGGGTCTTGCCACCTTATCAGTTTTTACAGGCCAACCTTTGCAATCAAATAGAAGTTCATCATTGAACAGTGAAGCTTTCTTTCTTCCAGAAACTGTGACTGTACCAGTTGATACACCTGCAAATCTGACAAGCATCTCAAAACTCAACATGTTCAAACTTGTGCTTTCTGCCTGGTCTTGATGTGCTATTTTTCCTGAGGTCCTAACATAGGGCTAATAGAATCCCCCTCTTTATATATAGTCACTGAACTAGAAGCTTTATATTCCTCCTGAATTCCTTCTTCTGTATCAAAAATTGCTTAGTGAATCCCATCAATTCTACCTCAAAAGTGCCTTTGGAATCCATCCTTTCCTTTCCATTTTCTAAATAGAATTTTTTATTGCTTCAGTACCCAGCACAGTATCTGCCATGTACATTGTAAGCACTCAATAAATGTTTGGCAAGGGAGTCAATGGGAAAAAAATGGATAATTTAGATATATATATTTTTTCTTTCCTAGACAACCGCAATAGTTCCTTACACAAAATCCCGATTATTAATTGTTCCACTCTCCAATTTGATCTTCAGCCTTACCATATCATTCTCTGCCCCCAAAGTTTGATGGCTATTATTGTCCATGATAAGCAAAGCAAGCACTCCACTAAGTGCTAGGGATACAGTGATGACCAAACAATGGCCTCTATGTTGGAAGATGCACATTAGTCACATATTACTCTAAGGCACAACTATAAGATGCTTTGAAATCACATGACTGGGGTCATGATCTAGTTTGGGATCCAGGGGTGGGCTTCCTAGAATGAGAGTTGTATGAACTGCTATATGAAGGATGGGTATGGTTTCCCCAACAAAGTGAAAAGGTTGTTCATGGTAGGTGAGCAACCTGTGGGAAGACTACATGCAGAAAGGAAGGCAACCAGTTCAGAACTCAGAGAGCAAGGGGTGAACAGTGTATGTTACGGTCACAGGGAAAAACAGTGGTGAGATTTGCATCCTGTGTTGAGCATGCTCTGAAGAACTCATTGAAGGATTATAAATCGGGGTTATATGATCACTTCCAATGATTTCCTTTGATCATATTCTGTAAAAATATTATTAAGAGAAAGGCTTACCTTAGGAGGGACAGGATCACATTAAAGCTCTGGGAATCTAGAAATGCACCAAATGGCAGCACTATAAATAACTATTCAAAAGCTGTTGGAGTGTGAGTAAAAGATAAGTTTCATTCCGCCAAATCTTTTGATGGGCATAACTCATTGCTTGGTGATTTCTCTTTTGTTTCTTAATCCATATTAATAACGGTCATTTTCAACATGCTAGAACAGTAACTGCATTCTTTATAACATCCTATTCTGCAAATTAAAGATAGCAGCACAATTAATACATGTGATAAATGCAAGAGCACCCGAGCTTTGTTTTTGATCTCACTTCTTCATCAACACTGAGGCTTTTTAACATTTAGCTTTCTTCTTTCTTGAATGTTTCTGAAGACATCCAATCCCCAGGGCCCTTGGAATAATGGAATCCACCTTTCTTTGTTTTAGTAGTTGAGGAATGATTGCCACCCCCTAGTCTCTTCACTTGTGCCAAGAAGACAAACCTTGTGGAAGTGATAAGAATTTTACCATCTCTGCTCACGGGGCCTTCCAGTAAAGAAGAAAACCAGAGGTGACATGTCTTTATCAAAAACTGCCAGCTCCCAACTGTTCTGTCTTGGGCAAATATATTAATCTGTGTATTTGCTGAGGCTACTCATTAGACTCATTAGACTCAAGCCTCTGGAAATCAGAAGTGCTGATGAGGGGGAACCATGTCACATGGAAGGCTGGAAGAACTGCACGGACCCTGTTGCCTGTTGCAGTTTTAGTGTTCTTGTAATTGCAATAATAAATAAAACACCATGACCTTTGGTGTTCACTGTGATGCCTCAAATTACTGCTCCAATTTCAGTCTAGTCATTCATACTCTTCTAGGGACATCTTTTCATGTCTTACTTTCGGGGAGGTGCTCCTGGGTCACCCCCCCCCCCCGATTGCCAGGCATTTACCAATAGGCTTTTTGAAGGGATGCTTTCATTATTTTCAAGTTGCCAATTATTTCTCATCTTTAATTAGACCCTCCATAATTTCCCTCAGATCCTTCCTGCGGCCATGCCTCTGTCCTCAAGGTATACAAAAATCTACATAGAAATAATGAACTTGAAATGCAAATGTGGCTTCCAGACAAGTCTCCTACTCATTCTTTCCTCCAAGCTGTATTATAGACAAGTTCCTTCCCTCACCCCACAACCACACTGTCACTTCTAATTCCCTTCTATAGCAGAAAGTCCAGGGCTTCCCTAGCTCATGGTGTGGCTATGATACAACATTGGGCTATGTCTATCTACAAAGGACCTGTCACATACTCCCTTTCTCTCCCTTACCAACTATTTTCCCATTAGCTAGTCATTGAACTGCATTAGGGCTGAGATTCTTCTCAAGGAAGAAGAAAAAAGTAGGGTGGATTATCTCAAAAGTTTCTTTTCTTTTTTTTTTCCTTTAAAATTTTTTTAAAAGATTTATTTATTTGAGTGAGAGAGGAGGAGAGGGAGAACACACCTGCATACATAAGCATCTGAGTGCAGGGAGGAATAGAGGAACAGGGAGAGAATCTGCAGCAGACTCTCTGCTGAATGAGGAGCCTGATGCTGGGCTCAGTCTCATGACTCTGAGAATAATGACCTGAGCTGAAACCAAGAGCCAGACATTTAACCGACTGAGACACCCAGGTGACCTTTTCTTTCTTTTTTTAAAAAAAATTAACTCTAAAGTGTCAAAGTTGTGGAGTGTTCAAGTAATAATACAAATGAGAAAAATTTGGTGATCTAAAATATATGGTTATATATTACAGTAGAAAGCATCTATTTAGTACTGTCTTAATACCTCAAATGATCATGATCTACGTACATTTCTTTTTTTACCTTCTGCAATCCTCTTCAGAAAATTGATCTACAACAGTGCTACCAAAATTGTTCTTCCCAAAGAAATACCATTTTATTCTACCATTAAAATTTCAGAGTGACCCAAAATCTGTAAGGAGAAATGCTGACTTCATTTAAAGGGCACCCCAGCATCATAACATGAGTATCATTGGGAAATTTCCTTTGGATTAAATTTTGAATTATTTCTTCATATCAATGACAACATTACATTTAGTAGAGGTAAAAACTAAATCCATTTGGATAAAGACAAATGAAGACATAGAAATAGCATATTTTAAAAAATAAGTAAACAAAAATTTACTGAGAGCAGGCTCCATGAGTACCATGCATGCATAATTATTGTCCAGGAACTTGAAGCTGAAATCATGGGCACCTCAGCTCTGGAAATGGCTATAGATAACAATCTTTTAACCCCCTTAACTGACATATGAGACCAGGGAATCCCAAGGGGTGGGGACTTCAGGGACTTACCCAGACCTTAAGAACAAAGCCAGTAGTAAAATTAAGATTTCCCAAGATCAAGGCTAATTTTTTTTTTTCTTCAGAAAGGAGGCTGATTGTGGGAAGGTGATAAATTTAACATAAAGCAGAATATTGGTTTGTAGCCTTCTGTGTGTTTTTTTTTTTAGGTGTGTTTTTTTTTATTTGTTTCACAAAGTATGCATTAATTTGTACTAGAGAAAATTATAATTGATGAGTAAAAAATAAAATTAAAATAGTGTATACGATTGAGTAATTTTTTAAAATTTCATTTTGCTATCTTCCTCAGTGAAGATGCCGTTTGTTTTTTCAACATATCAAACAGATAGCTAAAACTTGCAAAACATATATATTTTTTAATAATGAGAGTGGCATAAAATAAAAAGAAAAAAAAAACTACAAGCAATAAAAATACCCAGACAACTAGCATTTTACATGCTATGCTCTCCTAGGGTTAGCAGATTTAACAAAATAAGTACATGATATCTGGTTAAATTTGAATTTCAAGTGAATAACAAAAATATTTAAATGTAAGTATGTCCCATGCAATACTTAGGATATATTTATATAAAATAATTATTTGCTATTCATCTGAAATTAACTTTAATTAGGAATCCTATATTTTATTTAATTAGATCTTCCCACTTGAAAATGTCTAATTAAAATGTTACTTGCTAGTAAATTAATATTAACTTAAATTTACACAAGCCTACTATGAGAACAGTAAAATCATGCACTATTTATTGCATATCAGTGCATTTATTTCTAGGGTGATTTATTTCCAAGGAATACAATGAAATAGTAATTTGTAAAGGATACATGGATTTTATTTACAAATTCATGAAATATACTCTACATAACATAAGGCAAACCAACCACAAAAGCAGTAGACTCCTCCTTACTATAGAATGTAATTAATTGATCTTTGCATGCAACCAATATTCATTTAAATTGATAATTCTTTGGTAAATAACTATTTTTTTCTAAATTTTATTCATCTGGCAGACAGAAATATAAAGTAGACTTAACAAAAAGGAGAAAAAGAAAAGATAAAGAGCAGTAATAAGAAGCATTGTGCTAGATAATCATCAGATCTAGGTCTATGAGTCAATATTATCTCCAATCTACATATTTTTATGATTCTTCAAAGATATTACAATGTATTAAACCAATATCAATCACATAATGCAGAAATTAAAAGTTGCATTATATTGGTTTTAGGTGTTTTTTCTACTTAACCATTTATATATTCATACAACAAAGAAGTTTTTATTCTCTTAGGATATAACAGCTATTGAATCTTAGAGGTTACACAGGTGTTCACTGTTCTATTCTCTCAACCTTTTTTCTGTTTGAAGATTTTTATAACAAGTTAGGGGAGAAGAAAAATGTGAAAAAGAAAAAAAGAATTAACAGTTATATAATCTTTAAAACAGTTCTGGAAATAAAAAAAATATAATGGGATCTAGAATATGTCATATTTTAGTCTTCTTACTCAGAACATTGATTATTTTCATATTTATATCTGGATATTGTCAACAAATACATTTATTGCTTTCATTTGCCACGTTTGCCAATAAATGGCAATAACATTCTATTTTGAATTCTCAATATGTAAATATATTTTAATTTATCATTGATAAATCTCTTAGCAAGTTTCATAAGATAAAACAAAGTTATTTTTTAACTTAGGTAAATCATCTACAACAACCAAAACAGAAAGATTTTGCTTTATTAAAAGCAATATAAGTATATAAATAAATAAACTAATAAATAGTGGTGTCTTAGTTTGTTCAGGCTGCTGTAACAAAACACACACAGACTGAGTGACTTATAAGCAACAGAAGTGTATTTTTCACATGCTAGGGGCTGGAAGTCTATGATCAGGGTTCCAGCATGGTTGGGTTTTACTGAGAGCCCTCTGCAGGGTTGCAGACTGCTAACTTCTTGTGTATCCTCATATTGCAGAAAGAGAGCTCTCTGGAGTCCCTTTTTTAATGGCACTAATACCATTCATAAGGGGTCTATCCTCATGATCTGAATATTATATAACCATGAAAAACAAGAGATCTTCACAAGTATATGAATGTAAAAATGTTAATAATACTACAATAAGAAAAATGCATTTTATAAAAATAGATACACCATGTATGTTGCTCAATAGTTATGCTACGGTAGTCTCAAATTATGACATTAAATATAAAGAAACCAGAAAACTATCCTATGTTTATAGTAATGGAGTCTAAGAATAATTTTTAATAAACTCACTTAACCTTTAGCCAAAAGGTTCCTGTCCCTTCATCCCATAGATCTTAACTGTGTTCCTGGGATGAGCTTTCATGTTTCCACCTAAAGCCTTTCACTTTCATATCTTCCAGAGGAGCAACAGCTAATTCTGCATATGAATAAGGAAGGCTAAAATATAGTGACTAACAGGAAAATAATGAAACTTCAGGTCCAGTTAACTCAGGTTTATTACTAGTTACCTTAGCTTATTCTTTCCCTCTTCAAATATAAGCTTTATTTTCTGTTCCCTTTTCCTTTCTGTCTTGACAAATTTCCCTGTCCTCCCCTGAATTTTTTTTGCCTGCTGACTTAAACCATTGTTATTGATCTTCACGCTTCTCTGAATATACAGTTTGCCCTTATTTCCCTGTCATCTCCTCCACACTGTCTTGTTTCCCTTTACATTGTGTGTTCCCTTTCCTCCTCCCCATTCTCAACTACCATTTGCTAAACATTAAAATCGTTGGTTAGAGAGGCAAAAATGAGTCAAGCTAGTTTTTTTTTTTTTTGAGTCAAGCTAGTTTTAACTCTACAATGTCAAACATCTGATTTTCTTGATTTATTTTTGAAAGGTAATAAATATAAACATAAACATTACATCTTAAAGATATATTTGAACAAAGTAATTTTGTTTTCAATTTACTTACAATCCCAAATATGGTTCCTTTTTTTTTCTTCCTTTGGTAGGGGAAGGCTTTCATTTATAGTTGTTGACTTATTCTTGTTTAAATGGAATATCTACCTGGCTTCCATCTGGCAATTCCCTACTTCCCTTGGCAGATCTTTATATATAGTTTCCATTGAATAATAAGTCCTAACCAATGATTTTAAGAATGTCTAAGGTGGCCTACAGCTATGGGCAGTATATATTCAGTGTAAAATATGGCAAAAAATATAGAAGAGCAAAATAATGAGAATTAAAAATCATTTGCAATCCTACCTTCCAGAAATTACTATTAAAATTTTACACATATGCACACAGATATACACACTCATCATACACACATAGCACATAACACAATTTAAAAGAAAATGCACATGAAACTGCCTCTCTCTCCCCTTTTTTTCAAGCTGTAAAACAGGTATGTCTACTTTCAGATCCTCTTCCATCTGTTGACAAGAATGTTCTGAGAATGGCAGAGTAACAAGATGGAGGGAGCCAGAATCTGAATAATCACATGGAGCAGAGCCATCCTACTGACTTTGACCTCAATGTTAGATTGGAGAGAAATAAACTTCCATTTTCTTTAAGCTATGGTATACAGCAACCCTATCTAATACATTGCTCAAATGGTCAAAACTTATGGTAAATATTCTAGGAATTCAGAGAAGAGAGAATGTTGTATTGGCTTGAGTCATATTGAAGGCTTCAGAGAAAATATGACACTTAAACAAGGATAATAGAGTTTCAAGTTCAAAATGGCAGTTGAGCACAGGCATTTGCCTCTCCTTCAGGAAACCACATTATAATGGCAGTAAAGGAATATAAATGAAACACATGAGGAATTTCAATTTGTAGATAACAAAAAGCAAATAGAAATGTTTGGTCAGGAGATGAGGCAGAAAAAGAGATAGTCCAGAAGATGTACCAGAGGGAGCCACGGGAGAGATGGCAGCCAAACTTCCCGGCAGAACTGTGGAGGATTCTATGCATCAGGATTTCTCAACCTCAGCACTACTGAAATTTAGAGCCAAATAATTTTTTGTTGTGAGGGGCTGTTCTGCACATTCTAGGATGCTGGCAGCACTACTCTTCCCTTCAATCCCAATGATAAAAAATGTCTCCAGACTTTGCCAAATGCTCCAAGAAGGCAAAACTACCCTAGTTGAGAACTACTGTTCTAGATCATTCATTCTCGAAATATTTATTGAATGCTTTTTGTGTGCCAGGCACTGGTCTAGGTACTGGAGATACAGAAGTGAACTAAATCTCAAAAAATTATTTATTTATTTATTTATTTATTTATTTATTTATTTATTTATGAAAGCATGAAGGGGGAGGGCCAGAGGGAGAAGGAGAAGGAGAGGGAGAGAGAACCCCAAGAAGATTCTGTGCTAAGTGTGGAGCCCAATGCGGGCTCCATCCCATGACCCATGAGATCATGACCTGAGCTAAAACCAAGCTGGATGCTTAACCAACTGAGCCACCCAGCTGCGCCCCCCCAAATTCTTATCGTTCTTTTTCTAGTGGGACTTGGTAGGCAACAAACAAACTAAATGAGTAAAGGATATAACTTTTAAGCATTATGGAGATAACAGAGGAAAAAAAGAAAATATAGTAAGGGGAAAAGAGAAAAGCAAGATGGAAAACCTACATTTCCAGGGAAGTTGTGCCAGTTGGCTTTCAAACCCCTTTGCTTGTCTCATGGGTTGGAAGTATCAAGTGCCTGGGTTTTGCCTCTTGGAAAAGAGAGACATTAGCTAAACAGTATGAATAGGCTGCAGTGAGGAATTGTGGATATTGGTAGTAGGCCTTAGAGATTCTAAACCATATACTAATGAAACTCAGAGACCAGCGTGGGCAAAGGATCATCAGTGAGGGTTAAGAGGCAGAAGAGTGAGGCAGTACTGCTTAGAGGATACGGGGGGGGGGGGGGGGGTGGTGGTAGGTGACTGCAAGAACTCAGGAATCTGACATTGGATAATTAAAGTGGAAGGAGATTTAGCTGAGCCCACTGGCTATTAAATACTGAACATATATACTTAGCTTATTTTTAACTCTTTTTCTCCATCAAACATTCAGCAATGATGCTTTCTAAGGCTGTGTGAAATGAAATTTCTTTTCAGTTTATTTCATAAGATTGCATTATGATGCTGAGCAGGATAGACAGCTGAATACCATTAACTAAGCTTTACTAATATTATTGTAGAAAAATGAATGAGGAGCCTTTTTCTTGAATAAAATCTTTAGTGAAAAATTCACACTTTAAGACACATTGAAACCAAACACTTAGAAATATTTACCGATATCTAGTGGGCTCGTTTTATTTTCTCTGAGGAACACATGGAATTGGTATAGTCCTAACAGCTTGAAGCTACAAGTGCAGACAAGGGAATGGGAATAGAGATAGAGATAGAGAGCTTTTTTCCCCTTACTCAAATGTATTATTTTACATAATATTTTGGCATTTTCCCACAACAACCATTACCACAATAAGATAGTCATCTCTTTGTGATTTCCAATATGTGGGAAGGTATTTGCTTGCAAATATTTGTTATGAAAGAGAGGATGAGTGAACTATGTTTACAAAATGTTGATTGAGGGGTGCCCATGTTTCCTTAACTACATATTCTCTTCTATTTGCTATCTAAGAAGGTCACTTTCTCTGATGGAGATTTGGTAGGGGGAGGTGGGGAGATGTATGTACTTGTAAGGGAAGAGAAGGGTATTTTAAAAAATATTTTATTTATTTATTTGACAGAGAGATAAAGAGAGCCAGAGAGCACAAGCAGGGGGGATGACAGAGGCAGAAGGAGTAGCAGGCTCCTTGCTGAGCAGGGAGCCCAATATGGGATGCAGTGCTTGTTCCCAGGGCCCTGGGATCATGACTTGAGCTGAAGACAGACACTTATTAATTGAACGACCTAGGAACCCCAGGAGGAGGGCATTCTTTAAAAAACATTCTTTAAAAAAAGCCAGCTTTGTCAGGAAAAAAAAATTCAACTACCACAAGCAGAGCCCCACTTCTCCAATATGGTCTACTAATTTCTGACCATGTGTATTTTTCCTACAAAGTCAAGTTGGTAGAACCAATTTCTGCACCATCATATACAACTAGTAGAAATCTGTCAACCCACTTTTTCTCAATGATAACCAGCCATGTCAGAACTATTACTGTTCTATAAACATATTTGATCATTCTTGCTTCTTTGCTTATTCCATACTCCAGCACTCCCGCTCTCCAATCCCACTTTAATGGCTTTCATTCTACTCCTGACTATTTAAATCTTTCTGCCAGTTTTCCTCACTTTCTCCTTAAAGCCTTTCCCAAAAAAGTCACCTAAAATATTTTTTTCCTTCTCTTATCTCTTGAGGGCTTAGTTACACCTCTACTAATTTTGGTTGTACCAAATTTTATGCTATTTTGTGATTGCCATCTAATTGTTTTACAAGATTAGATATCTTTTGGTCCATTTTTTTTTTTTTTGGTCCAACTTAACATCAAGGGCTGAGAAATACACTATTTTTGGTATCCACCTTGGCATCTGATATGCTTATGAAAGAAATCTTACTAGACTGTCCTCTAGGACAGACACTCTAAGGATAGACCCAAAATCATCTTTCTAACCTTTGTGGAGGTTATATTGATGACCTAGATCTTTCTTTAAAACAAACAAACAAACAAACAAACCTTCTATTTTCCCATTTTGAACATTTAAAGAAAAAAATTTCTTCTTCATGAGTCCCTTGTTTTACTTGTCATCATTACTCATTAACTTGACATAAATACTCTTTTCCTTCAGTGTGATGTTCACTTGCAGCAACCAGACATCCACTGGAATCTCTTAGTGCTCCTGACCACCCTATATGTAGTATATAGCTATCCAGATTCCTGTGTAAACAAAGGAGATTTAGATTTATATAAAGGGAAGTTAAATGGCCATAATACAAATAGAGACTATAAAAGGATAATTAGCCTACTCAAACTGCCTTTAAATATGAGTTGATTATCATTGACTTTTTGCCAGAGTGTTTTCACACAAAGTTTCACTGGTTAGTTAGTATTGATAAAGAAAAGAATAATTTAATTCTAGATTAATGAGAACATACAAGTTGAGTTGCTTTGGGTACATTACTGTAAAAGGAATGAGGACCATGTGTGTCTGAGTCATACCATGATACCTCATAAGCCTGTAGATGATGGAAATTGCTTCTTTGAGCTATGTCATTTTTCTTGTTGGGAATGGTGTTTTGCCCACACTGGATGCTGTTATTAAGGAAAATTATTCTACCCAGGGCCTAGGTTCACCTAATAGTTGTTGGCTGCTAACTCTGTGCCAGGAACTCTGCTAGGTGCAAGAGATAAAATGGCCATCACAAACATGATCCCTGCCCCTGTGATTTTTTGTGGGATTCTAGTGGAAAGAACCAATTGAATATAAAACTGTAATTGTCATGAAAGGTCTAAAGGAGAAGTACCAGAAGTAGCAATAGTTTCTTTCTCCCTCAGTGAAAAAACATTCCATATTTATGAGGTAATAGTGAGACAGCTGGATATGGCCTAACACTGAGGTATTTTTGGAGTAACAGAGAGATTGAGGCAACACTACAAGTTCAAGCCCCTAAAGGTAATCATAGTCGCTAAATGGCCAGTATCAGCAATTGCCATGCCAGGCTCTTATAAGTAAAGAGGCTGATCCTACTCAAGTGGTCTGGGGCCATTAAAGACATTCACAGTGTCCAGTCCCAGAGAGAAAACCATACAGGATAGATCTGAGACCAGACATATCTCTTAAAGTTGTGAGCACAACCTGTTCACAGCTCTATGAGATGGTGCAAAGTTGAAGTATAGTTCAAGCACTTTGGTGAACACAGACAAGGAAAGAGCCGGAAGATGATGAAATAAGCCATTCAAGACAGGAATGAGGAAATATCAGGTCATGTGGCCATAATATAACTTGTATAGTCCATAACAGACAATCCTCCACCACCTTTTGAAGTACTTATTTGTGAGGCTATTTGCCATCAAATGAGACTCAAAGAATTGAATCTCTGAAAGGCATGGGACATCCACTGAAGAATATCTTTGGATAGCTAATCCACAGACTTGTGTGATGAAGGATTATTTTATAGATCCTCTCTAAGATTGGGTAATTCTGTCCTAGAGCACAAGTGACTCCTAACCAGATGGACAGAAAAGTATATGTGCAGGAAATGAGAAGCAGGAAGGGTAATAACACCTACTTCATTCTGAATGTTTCATAAATAAAGTACCTTTAATAGTTCTCAGATATTGAACAGCATTGGCATTGCCTTGGGAGGACGTTAAGCATATTGATCCAAGACTTCACTATTTCTCATTGAATCAAGGTCTCCAAGATGAGATTTGTATACATTAATTATGCTCTTCAAGAAATTCTGCACAAAATGTTTGGGAACCACTGTGTTATGTCCTTGAATCCTCATGACCAATTACATATAGAGATACCGAGGCTAGGGGAAGGTAAGCATCAATTTCACAAAAGGCCTCTCTCTGTATGTTCCATTATAAAAACTGAAGTATCTCTGATTTAGGAACAGCAGTCACTCAAATAGACCTGTCCTGCCTTTTCCACACCCAGAGAAGCATTCAATTTTCCTATAGAGTACAAAGGGAAGGGAAGACTTGGATTCTGTCCTGCAAGCAGAGGGAGCCCACTGGGTGGCCATAAAAGAAAAAAAAAATAGAATTAGAGGGCATGAACCAGTGTTAGTTGCTCTGAACCCTGTTGAGCAACAGCCAAAGATCTCAACAACAGTCATTTTCAAGTGATACTTTCAAGTGGTGTTAAATCAGTGGGTCCCAATATTTGATAAAAATTGGAATCACTTAAGATCTTTAAAAATACTGATGTGTGGCTCCCACACCTAAAGATTCTGATTTAGTTTGACAAAGTTCGGGAAGCACTATAGTAAGTGAAAACTACTGATGATAAAAAAACAAACAAACAAACAAACAAACAAAACTACTGATGGTGTTATGGGCCTGCTTTGAGTAGCCTTCTCAGGAAATTGATGTGATTTTATGGGGCTGCCAGTCATCTTGTAGTCATCAATGAGGCCTACACATGACCCTTTTCTGGTGTCCCAGGCCGGGCCATTAAGAGTCCACCACAGTATGCCCCTCGGTGTACCCACCAGCTTTCTTCCCTAGGTTCCTCTTGCCGACTGCTGCCTGGTCCCTCTCATTCCCTATAGGCTGCCACCTTATGTGTCCTTATCTGGAGTCTTTCTATTCTAATCCATGTTCTTTTCCCTCAATGCAGAATGACAAGACCACCTGATACCCAAACCATGATAATGTAGCCTAGCACCTTAGAACACTGGGAGGTTAAACAAGTCTCCCCAAATCCCATTGTTAAAGTATCTGTGGCTTCCTGGAAAGGATTGGGAAGTACAGAGTGAGGTTCATGGCCTGGGATGGACCCATTTCCAACTGTACTCCATTAACAGCTATTACCAATCTAGCAGCTATTGTCTTAATGTAGAGCATGTTCCAAAGGCATTAAAATTTCAAAGGCAAAGTTAATTTTAGGGGATCTCCAAAGAGTTGTAAACCAACAGAAAACCTGACCAGGTATGTGTGAATCAAAGATTTGTCAGTATTGAAAAAAATGCTTTCTTTCTATTGAGGTAGATTTAATACTCTTAGATTTCCTTGATATCCTGGAATTCACTCTAATAGGTACCAATATAACTGGCCACCAAGGAATTTAGTGGTGCAGAAGTTCAAATAAATATAGGCAGACTGTAGTCAAGATATCGTTTGATTATGACCAAAGCCTTTGAGTATAGTGGTTCCTCTTATCCATGGCTTTGCTCTGGTTTCAGTTACCTGCAGTCAACCGTGGGCAAGAAGTAGATGATCCTCCTTCTCAAGTATCATCAAGGTTAATAGTTTAACACTGCATCACAGTGCCTACATAATTCACCTCACTTCATCTCATCACATAGGCATTTTATCATCACAAGAAGAAGGGTAAGTATGGTACAATAGGATATTTTGATAAAGAAAGACCACATTCACATAACTTCCATTATAGTATATTATTATAATTGTTTTATTTTATTATTAGTTACAGTTATTTATCTCTTACTTACTGTGCTTAATTTATAAATTAAACCTTGGGATGCCTTGGTGGCTCAGCAGTTTAGCTCCTGCCTTCCACTCAGGGCATGATCCTGGAGTCTCGGAATTGAGTCCCACATTGGGCTCCCTGCATGGAGCTTCTTCCTCTGCCTATGTCTCTGCCTCTCTTTCTGTGTGTGTCTCTCATGAATAAATAAATAAAATCTTTTTAAAAAATAAAATAAAATAAACCTTATCACAGGTATGTATGTATATGCAGGAAAAAATATAGTATATATTAGGTTTGGCAATATCTGCAGTTTCAAGCATCATTTGGGTCTTGGAATATACTCCCTGTGGATAAGGAGGGGACTACTCTATTCCCAAGGCTGTCTATTCCCAAGGCTGGAATGGATTGGCAAACTTGGTTTGCACAAAGAAGTAGTGCTTACCCAGAGGACTCCATCAGGATCACTGAGGAACATCTTGAGGACCAAACATGGCTTAGCCCAACTCTCTAGAAGTACTGGTAAAGAAGATATGAAGTAGAACTCAAATACTTACATTTTTAAAAAAAATATTCTCAGATGACTTTAATATAAGTATCATTTCAATGGCTTGATGGCACTAACACTGCATCCCAGGAAAAATTATTGTATCACTATTCAAGACAGTATTCCTATGGTGAGAATTCTAATAATGTAGGTAAATAAGCCAGGAAAGAAATTCCTGAGAAAGCAGACCATTCACTTTTACCCAAGTTTTATCACATCAGTCTCCTTTTACATAACTTAGTCACAACATAGCATGAGCTTCCAGTCTAAAAATCTAGAGCCAAAGTGTCCAATAGAACTTTCTGCAATGACAGAAATGTTTTTATTTCTGCTCTGTCCAATGTGGTAGCCACTAGCCACATGAAGTTATGCAGTGCTTGAAATGGGGCTGGTAAAAATTTGTAATTGGACTTCTAATATTATTTAGTTAATTTTAACTTGAGTAGTCATTTAATAACTAGGGCCTACTGTATTGTACAGTGAAAAAAGATAACCCACCTTGAGTAGAAAGCCTGCAGAGCTATAACTGAGCACTAGACAATAAATATGTCCTTTTATTAGACAATCCCCTGTCCTGGGATTTCCCATAGGTGATAATTCCCCTTCTTCCTTAAGTGAAAAACAAGAAACAAAAATCTGTTGTAAGTGACCCATTATTCACTCAGAACAGGGATTATCTCAAAATGACAATCCATGAGCCATATGTGGCTCACAGATGTGTTTGGAATGGTTTATGTTGTTTGTTTTTTAAGTTTTCAAATTAGTTTTCAATATCTGTAAAATTGATTTTTTAAAAAAATCTCAATATCTGTCCTCAGATATTCAGAAAAATTAGACAATAAGGTCAACTTGGCTAATCCTGCATGGCAGTGAGTATCTGGAACCAAATCAAAGAGATTCTTGAAGTTTAGTGGAGACATTGCCCAGCTTACTTCACTCACATACCTGCCTGGCTGGGTCCCTGGAAAGGCTGGCATTTGGGAGACCCGGTCTCCACATCTTCCCTAGGAAGAAGCATCAAATCTGAGATTCTGGCAAACCTGGTGATTTTATTTATGCTACTCTCACCTTTAAAACCCAACAAAGAAAGGAATGGCTTCAATACAAACATATTCTCTTCAAGGTAGAATCTCTTCTTAGTTCTTCAAAAGCAAATATGTATGTCCACACATGCAGAGGATTTCAAAGTTATTTTATCAGAAGGAGTACAAGCCTAGGTCAAGGCTGCCAGTTGTAAAATATACTGAAGTGATATTTACCGGCTTGATCTTGTTGCTTAGCTGCCTCAGTTTCTAGATCTGTGAGATGCTGGGATAAAGAGACTAGAATAGGGCTTGGCAACATCACACATGCTCAGTATATGTTAGCTACTATTATCCTAGGCTGTAGATGATATCTATCCATCCATCCATCTGGTATGGAAACTATATCTTCATGGAAAAGAATGAAGATAAATCTTATCCACAGTACTATACAGAGACATGGGCAGGTTTCCATTCTCCAATCAGTTCTAAACCAGAGCAGAAATCTCAGTTTGCTTGTATATGTTAAGTAAGCAGTCCCAAGAAACCAGTTATTAGTGACTCATCAAAAGCTCCCTGCTTTTCCAGTGTGCTAACGACTGCAGCACAGCCTGAGATGAGTTCTGAGTAACACAAACACAAATGTTTGCACAGCTTTCTTTCCTGCTGGTACACAGAAACACAGTGAGAAAACAACTCTGCCTGCACAAAGGAAGACAACAGCCAAATGTGTCCTAAATCCCCACTTTGCCTGACCCAGACATGTCACTTCCAAAAGCATCCTTGAGCCACTGAACTTGACTGCAGGTTCAGAATAAAACATTAAATTGCCAAAATTAAGATGGCTAAAAATTCAGCTTTTCCTTGCAGATTTACTTTTGAAAAGTACATTGTGTTTGAACTCGACCCAAATTATCTGCCACCACTCATGTGATGAAACTCTAGGCAACATCCTTCCCTCAGCAAAAATCTTTCTTTGCTCTGAATAAATTTAGCTTTTAATTCATATGAAGTTAGGCAGTTCTTTAACAATCCTTCAAAGAGTGCTTAAGGCCAACCGAGAGGTTGCCATAGACGGTTGATTTTTATTGGGACTCTCACCCAGATGAATCCCTGTTTCAGTGGTAAGAATGTAGTCCTGTCAATCACCTGCTCACCTACCTTCCCCAAGTTCCGCTGCAACCCTCCAAATGTTTCTCCTCCATCAAGCAGACTGCTAACACCAGTCACCTGCAGGCAGACTACATTCTTTGAGTCAAGAACTATGTTCAGTCCTGATTTTTTTTTTTCCAATGGCTCCTATTTTCTGGTACAAAGTGATTATATGCTCATGTAGACATATATGCTCATGTAAACTGAGACCTGTAGACAAATTAAATAAGGCAAGAGAATACCATCCCTACTGAGTTAATCCTTAATTTGTACTCAGAAATAATTCCAATACTACCTTAAAGAGTTATCCTCCAGATGCCTGGGTGGCTCAGTGTGTTAAACAACTGACTCTTGGTTTCAGCTCAGGTTATGATCTCAGGTAGGGAGAACCAGCTCTGCATCGGGCTCCATGCTCAATGAGGAATCTGCTTGAGATTCTTTCTCTCCCTTTTCCTCTGCCCTTCCCTCTGCTCTTCTCCACCATGGTTGCACACTGGCACTATCTCCCTCTTTCTCTCTCTCAAGGAAATAAATAAATAAATAAATAAATAAATAAATAAATAAATAAAATCTTTAGAAAAAAAGAATTTTCGTCAACATGTTAATTAAAGTACATTTTCTCATTTAAACTCTTTCACAAACTTTAATATCTAATGTACATATGTATATATACATTCCCACACACACACATCTTTGCTAATGATCATAGTAATACAACTCATAATCGTAATAGTGATTTAGCACAGCTAACATTTGTATAGCACATCTCAAGAACATTCATATGCTTTCTCTTATGTATTTCTCGAAAGATACCTATGAGACAGACAGGACAAACAGGGAAAAACATTTCTTGAGCTTCAATACGATTCATATACTGCAACAGAGTTTTCCGCATCCTATCTCTTTAAGGGTACCAGAACTCTTGAGGTGAGGTGAGGGGGACACCTAGGGTGTAGAATTTAAGGAGATGTTCACCCTCAGAGTCATACAATTGCGGAATTGGCACCTGAGAGTTCCTCCTTAAATGGCACATCTTCAACCTCCTGCTTGCCTCATTTGAATCTGGGCCCTTTTCAACCTCCTTGTCAGTTGCACATAATCTTCCTCTCTTCAAAGATTGACAAACTAGGACCCAGAGATCTTTAGCAATTTGCCAAAGGCCTCCAGTTAGTAAACCTTCTGACCCCATTCTGGTGTTCTTTTTTACACTAAAGGACCCATGGCCCAAAGCCATTGCCAAATAAAACCACACTTATGAACTGCATAGAAAATTACTTGGCGCTTTCTACCTTCACTTAAAATTCAGTGTAGATAGCACTCCAAAGAAAATCTCCATTTAATCATTGTTATCACTGTTTGTAAAATGAGAATGCTATTTATTTTGAGCTTTGTTAGTTTCTTTAAAATCCTGCAATTAGCATATCCTAATTATGTATACTGTTGGTTTTTATTTTCATCAATAATTTTGGTTTGCTTGGAGAATGTAATGATGTGGATGGACTACTCAAGAAATAGCAGGAAGTGAATGTGTGTCCTACGGTCATTCTCATTTTTATACAATTCAAAATTCTGCATCCCCTAGCTCCAATGACAGTTTATAGGAACTCACCAGAACCTCTTGGGCCTATTATTTTAGCATTCTCCAAAATAAAATCCTCAAGTTAATATTTACCCAGCTCCAAAGTCACTTAAAAAAAAAGGCTCCAAGCTTAAAACAACTTCATTGTAAAGGGCTGTATATTTTATTTCTTCCTAGCAGCTTTAAATCTACAGTCCCAGACAGAATTTATGGGAATACAATAATATGCCAATTAACTAAAGTCAACCAGTTCCTAATTCTACATCTCCAGAGTGTCTTTATTATTAATGGAAATCCCTGCCATGCTTACTGAGAAACAAGAAGGCAAATTGGAGAAAGGAAGGAAGGAAGGAAGGAAGGAAGGAAGGAAGGAAGGAAGAAAGAAAGAAAGAAAGAAAGAAAGAAAGAAAGAAAGAACAACACAATCGTAATTATAGTTATAACTATTCTTGCAGATGCACAATTCCTCACTCAAACTTCAAGTTTGTGGATCACATTCAGCCTTTTTCTCCACTGGGGGAAGCTGCTAAGGCAATTAGGGCAAGTCACCCAGGAGAAAATCCACAGGCCTATCTGCAAAGCACACAGCTGGGAAACATGTCTAATTATATATTTGTTCTTACTGTCCCTTCCCTGTGGTTTAAACACCCACTTGCCATTAAATGTATCTGAAGAAGAACAGAATGAAAGGCTGTCTGAATTTGCGGGCTGTGGCTCCAGTGTGATGAACTCCAATGAGATCTATGTTTGGCCCATGGCAAGTCTTCCAATTCCATCATCAAGAGCTAGTAGAAGATGGGCATGTGGATATTGTTAAGACCCAGGCCATGGTATTCAATTCAAGAAACTAAAAACAAGGAATTTTATCAGAGTTTATCTAAGTCCTGACTTGGTTTTTTGAACATATGTGTTTAGTTTTTTGTTTGTTTTGTTTTGTTTTTGTGTGTGTGTGTGTGTGTGTTTTGTTGTTTTTTGTTTGTTTGTTTGTTTGTTTGTTTGTTTGTTTTTTTAGGGTACGTAGTATGGGAGGTAACCACCTGATTTCCAAAAGTGCCATAGAGAGACTTAGAATGTGGTAGCCTCAATGACACCTTTCAGTTCCTCTGTTGAATTTGTTCTCATCTTTGCACAGCTTCAACTGTCATGGAAGCTGTAGGTCTTTCTTATTAGAGGGAAATCTGAAGCTCCAAGGTCACCTTAAATCTTAAGAACAAGGAGGACACCTAAGTTAATTTGCCTTGGTATGCAGCATGATGCTAGGCATTGTTAACAGCCTGTGTGCCAAAAAAGACAAAAGGGGATGAATACCCCGCTCATGCAATTATTGTTATATGAATTTCAGATCATCAGCTCTCTAACACATTCCAGAAAGTATCATTCCAATATTTCAGAAAAGGTCTTCGCACCATGCCTACTTCCTGTGAATATTTCCCCCAATCTAAACACTTCACAAAATTACAAGATAAGTTTTTCTCCTGAGATTCATATGGGACTTGATTTATTCCCTACTCAATTTGGGTTTTACCCATAAAACTTCTTTATACCACCAAATGTAATCTATGTTAACTGACAAGATAGATCATTACTATCTAACAAGCTGTTTAAAGAAATCATTCTACTATTGTAACCTTTTTCCAATCCTCACTTAATTTGATAAAATGGATTGGGATGCTTCTTCCTAACTCATCACTTTCCCTATCTCCAACAGAGTAGCCTCCTCTGTGTTGTACACAATTCCAGGCTTCTCCTCAACTTTGCCTCAGAAGCCTTTGCACATTAGCCCTGGGCAATCAGGTAGAGGTTGTTCAGATAATGGAACTATTGTGAATACTGACTTCATTTCTACTCCTTATCCCCACAGTCTTTAATCCCTGCCTCTAAGAGTTTCCCTGTTCAACCTAGTGCAAACCAGAAAGGAGGCAAAAGGACATCAAGCTTCTCTAAGTACAGAATGCTTAACTCTTCCAGCCCATTTTAATTGCTTTCCAAATTGAGATTACTTGGCACTTCTCTTCACTTAGGGGTAAGCCTCCATCTCTTTCTCTTTCTTAACTGGAGCTAAGAATTAATCTGAATTCAATGCTTATGCACTTAAGAGTTTTCCTTAAATTGTGTTAATTGTATTTCCTAGCAAAGTATAATTCATATAAACTGCTTCCACATGAAAGACATTTCAAAAATTGTTTCATGGAAAATCTCATACTCACTACAATGATGAGACAACATATTTCAAATGAGACCTTAAATTTCTATCTGCCTCAGTTTCCTTATTTATTACAAGTAAATGGGGAAAAATATCCCCACACCCTGACAGGTAGTGGTCACACAGCGTCCGGCTGTCTGGCACATAGTAAATAATAAATGCTAACTCTTATTCTATATAAAGCACTTCAATGACAAGCTTGTGATAGGTTCTTAACAAATGGTAGCTTTTATATTATTCTAATTAGCCACAAACTAGAAAGGAATGGAAATATTTCTCATACAATGTTATTAGAACACATGGAAGCCTCTTTCATCCTGCCAACTCTCCTTCTTTCTCTGTTTCCAGTCCCTACTCTGCTTTCTTCTCCCCTCATCTCATTTTTGTTTTCAAATCAAACACACTAGAGACTGAGGAAAAGGAGTAAAAGGAATGGGAACAGATAACGTTTAGGTCTAAAAAAGCAGAATTATTGGAAAATATCTCAGCCTCTGCTCAGAAGTATGAAATTGCCAACACAGAGCCGAAAGAAATTTACAGCATTTTCCCAGTAGTTGGTATTTAATTAGCACTCCGCTATTGTCAGCTAGCTCTGCTGTCACGGGGATAAGTCATTTGCAAGCTATTCTGGAGGCTCTTCCTGTCGCCACCACCATTTCATCAATCTTCTCATCAGCTTTGTCATTACAGATCTCAGCGATTTCTCACCTTTTCAGGAGCCCTGCATGAATTTGACCTCAAGGAGTATTTGGCCACTATCATCTCAGCTATTAAATGTCAGATTCAGACACCTCAAACTGTGTGTCAGGACACTGTATTCTGGCAGCAATGAACCCATTACCTCTTTTCCCCTCATAAAGCTTGCTCTTCAGGCATCCAGAATTGTGTGATACAAGTTCTCCAGAGAGTCTCATTTTATCGTGGGTGTCACTGAAAAGAATGTCTGTCACCAGCTATATTAACGTCTAGACTCTTGATAGTTTGTACATGCACATTATGCCAATAATGTCTGCCCATCTTTACTGGATAAAATAGGGGCAGCAGGGCCAGGTTAGGAGATATAGCTAGGCAAACTGCTCCATTAGCATTTTTCAGGGGTATCTGTGAGGATCAATGAATTTTTCAAATTGTATTTTCTACTCTTTAAAAATAGTCACACTGAGCTTGCTTCATCCCTGCTAATGAGTCACAGGAGAGCAGGAAGGCCAACGGATACCGCCTACATGGCTGTCAGTTGTTTACTATAAACATTTGTCCATCCAGACACTTTGTCATCTCTGCACCTATGCAGTGGTGGCCTGAGGTGTGAGCATGCTGAGTGGGTTCAAAGAAAGGGTCAGTGAGACTGAAGTGAGTGAACAAGGGAGAAACTGGGTGCCACCAGAGAGAACTTTCTTCAGTGTCACAGACTCACTTAGCAGGGGAACCTCTAGATCCTTCTTGGAATATGTAGCAGGTTTTTAAATAAATAAAAATATAAAAGATTACGAAGGATATAATTTTATTGAGATAACAATTACATGGAATTAGTGTGTGCTATGGTAACATGTGTGCTTCTTCATTAATACGTTAAAACAAGATCTAGTGATGATTTGAAGTTACAGTGAGCATCAGTAGTGTTTTTGTGGTCTCTACAAATATAATGTGACAGGAAATATCTGATTTCTATGGATGACAAGGTCACAGAAACTGCTGATACCGCTGTGGTTTGTGGCTGTAGTCGTGGTGGAAAGGAGTGAGTGCTAAATTGCAATTGCAGTTTAATGAAAATAATTATATTTCCTTCTCTAAATTCACAAACTCCCTGAGACCTCTTAAGAGTCTGTGACCAGCAGTCAAGGGCCCACTTGTAGGGGAGGTATTTGGATTCTACTCCCAGGGAAATGGAAGCCCTGGCAGGAGCTTACAGGCTCCAGTGCACCTGTCCTTTTAAATCGGGAAACATCCAGGGTCTTCCTGTCTGTTTCCTCCACCTAGCAAACACAGTGTTCTGAGCACCATTTGTCCTGGCATTCACTACTTTATTGTGTGATAACTGTATGTGTTGTTTCTTCCAACAGAGTGTAAGGACAAGAAGTACACATTGACCATCTTTGTATAGATGATGCACAAGACCTGAGACATACCAGCTATAGAATATTTGCAAAATAAGTTAATCAAGACTGAGATGCTTTTGAAATAATTACACATGAATCCACATGACCAAAGTTTTCCAAAGAACATCTTTTCCTTTCTGAAAGGGATTATGTATAGAAATACACAACACTTTAAAAATGTTATCCTCAGACTTTAGAACTGGAAATAGAAATATTGATCCTGTCAGGGAAGTTAAAAATAGTAATAATTTAGAAGTGGATTGAGGGGCGGCTGGCTCAATCGGTTTAGCATCTGGCTCTTGATTTCAGCTCAGGTCATGATCTCAGGGTCCAAGGATCCAGCCCTGCATCAGGCTCCGCTCAGCAGGGAGTCTGCTTGAGGATTGTTTCTCTCTCTTCCTCTCTGTCTGCCCCTCCCCTGCTTGCATTCTCTTTCCCTCTAAAATAAATAAATAAATCCTTAAAAATAAAGAAAGAAAAGTAGATTGATTGAAAAAAAAAAGTTCATTTGGCTACCTAAAGACCAAGTCTCCCTTATGGTTAAAATTACAGGAGCCTCTGCAAGGAAAGAAAAGACCAGATAGGCAGAGGGTAAGCATTGTACAGACCAGCTATAGATCAACAGGTCAAAACTCAGGCAAGATGAACTGCCAGGAATATTCATTGTCTCTAATTTGTCCCCAGAATAAGCTTCTCATTTTAGATAATGCTTAAAAGTGGTCTAAGCCCAGCACACAGCCATCCATCCATGGATAAAGGAAACAAATTTCCCCCAGTTCTGGGTCACATCTGGGACCTGGCCGGAGCTCTGTAGACTAGGGCTGGTTTCTAGCCTGCACTTATTTGGTGTTGGGGATGGAGCTCAGGGCTTGAATCTTAATTTGGAATCTACTGAAATACAAAAACCGACTTCACACACTCAAAATTTGACACCAAAAAGGTCTGTATGAGGCAGATGTACTGTCTTCATGCATGCTCAGTTCCATCATGTAAGAAACAATGTAAGACATTAATTCAGTCAATTCATTCTTATTAAGCCTTTCTATTTTCCTAGCCCGATGAATTACACACACATACAAAAAATATACACACATAGACACACACAAATTCATACACAAAAATACATACACATGACACAGACAATACACACACAAATACATACACACACATACGTACACACGCACACACAGGACACATGCAAAACACAAAACCTTCTGGGTGAAATTACACATTCCCTGTCCACAAGTCAGTGAGAAAGCTAACAGGTAAATACACAACCACATTGAAAGCAGTGATACTCATAGGTCTACATGGAGAAGGGAGGAAAAAAATCATCAAAGATGCAATATTTGAACAGATATGACAGAGATAAGTAAAGGAATCCCTCATCGAACTTGCAATGAGTTTGGACCTGACATTGTCCTGAGGGCAAGAAAACAAAAGTTGGCTGAACTATAGACCCTTGAATTCATAAAATATCTTGGGTTTCACAAAAAAAATTAATAAGCGACTATAAGGCATGTAAGCAACAGCATGGGAGACACCATGGAATCAGGACAGAAGAAATCTGAGTTAGGCTGTAGGGTTATTTGTAAGCATTGGAAAGAGATCTCTGATATAGTATTCTCTTCGTATCATTAAGGGGAAAATATAGGACGCTTTGAAAGATCATGGTTATGAACTTGGAATCCTGAGTTAAAATTCCAACTTTGCCATTTATTTGCTGTGTGGTCTTTAAAATTGTATTTACTTAATATTTCTAAGTCTTATTTTCCTCATTCATAAAATGGGAATGAATACAGTGACTACCTCATGGGATTATTGTATTAATTAAATGAGGTCATCCAAGTGAGATGCTGACACAAAGGTAGCACTCCTATTCAAACGTGGCCTATAGTATAGGCCAAAGAGAAGTTTGCTTTTATTTGTAATAGAGCAGTATGCCACATGATTTTTGGATCTTCAAAAGTAGCCCTGTTGAATTTAATATGTAGAAATACAAAATGCAGTGTAGAACAATTTGAATAAATTAATCTCTCTGTCACACACACACACATACACACACACACCAATAACCTCTGCTATGCATACTGTCAATGTTTCAGATTTCCCTTAGTTCAAAGCTCTCTGCTGCTGGGTAAACCGACTGCTCTAAGAGTTTTACAGGTAAGGTATTGGGGAAGAAAGTGACTAAAATCCCATCCCTGCTGCGGCCACCTCATGGAATCTCTTTAATAAATCTACTAATACATTCCAGAGTATACATTTATCCCCTCCCTCTAAGGAAAACCATTTGCTGACTGTACTTAGAAAGTAGGAAATATGAATTTTCTTTTTCCTTTGCCTCCTGAGCAGAACGTGACTCTTTGAGGGGTTCATTCACTGCTGGCAAATGGCCATTTCCTGCCTCTAGACAGAAAGGCTTAAAAGAACTTATAAAAAAGCAGTCAAAATCCTCTGTAGACATCCAATAACTTATAAAGAAAAGAACATTTTGATGAGTTAGTGCAAATGAATCAGGAACATATGGATTCTATTTCCCTTGAGTTTAAATTTGTAAAGAGGAAAACTTCTTTTTAAAAATGAACTTTGTAGATGTCACTGAACCCAGGGGAAAAACATATGAGATGATTACTCAACTTAATACATTCCTAAGTTGCCCTGCGCTTAGCTGAAGCACAGGCAGGTCATTTGTAGCTCAATTTGGGCTGTCAAACATATAGCCCATCATGCTCTAATTGTTTTCAGAGTAAAATTCCTGACAGCAGAAGATATTAAGGTTGCTAGTATTTTCAGCAATAAATTTTAGCATGGTGGTACCAATTCCTTGAAGAAAGTTAATATTGTCAGTGGTGAGAGATTCTGGAAACATTGTGGGTGGCAGGTATCTGCATATCCAGGGGCCAATCCACAAATGGTGGTGTAAACAGGCTCCCATGAAGGAAAACAGGATCCCAATCAGAAAATCATCTCTTGCAGCCATGCTAAATGGTGCCCTCATCCTGAAAGAGAACTAATTTGCTTCATGTTACTGAGTACTTTATTTCTCAAAGAGTTTTCAGGAACCAGTATGATTCCAGAAGATCCAAAAGAGTAAACTTCTTTTATAATCTGACTACAATAATTACTCAAGTAATGATTCAGTTGTAGATGCTGATGACTTTTACTAATTTATTAAATATATCTTCTGCATAGATGCATCTGAGCATATATCCAGAGACAATGATTACTACAAATAGGACATTGGAAATATATTAAAATGCTTTCTAAAAGAGAACAAAAGGCCCCTCCCTGTTACAGGGTACCATAGAAGACTGACTAGCAACTCCCTTGGATATCTCATGTGAGTTGAGGTGACATTTTGTATGTAGACATCATCAAACTCATTTATTTACCTGTATCAAAAGGGATTATGGAGGTGAAGAAACAAATGCTCAATAGTAGGAAGGCTTTGATGACCACCATGGCACCTCCTAGGCAAGGACACCCCTCCAAGGCTCTTCATCCAATTTCATTGGAAGCTGATTATATGCCAGTTAAGAGGGGGGATTTACTCTTACAGTTCTCACTTGGTTGGTCCTTTCCCATATTGAAGAGAATAAATATGAGCTTGAACCTTAGGATGATATACCTGGAAAAGATCCTTTAGAGTAACTGATCTAATCATCCTCAACCACTTGCTGGAGAAATGTTTAAAATATAAGCTCTTGTTCTCTCTGATATCTCAATGCAGTAGATTTAAGGTATGGCTCTGTTTCTGATTCAATCATTTCCCAGGTGATATTTCTCCTTATTTTACAGATAAGCAATAGTCATAGAATGGTTGTAACATCTCCTGCAGTCTCCTTAATCCCCAGGCCAGTGTCTCATGCATAAACTCAACAATGCGTGAATCATTAGGGAAACTCTTGTCTATAACAGTGCAAGAAAACATCTCAGACTATGGGAATATCTTCTGGTTAGAGATAGTCAATGTTTATGTTGCTAAATAAATGAAGTTGAGTTATTATTATCCTCTAAAGTTCGCTCATAAAGTGAAAATTTTACAAGGGCAAAATTATTCTCTAAGCTTCTTAAAATGTCCCTATGTTGAAAACTGAGCATTGAGGCCACCTCTATGCCCAAATACATTAGGAGAAACAGGGAAAAAGGCTACTACACTCTGGCCATAGCTTCCATCCAAAACAGAGGCCTGGCTCAGAACATTGCCTTTTACAGTTACAGGCAAATCATTTAATTCCACTAGGATGAGAAAGTACTTATTTTGTTCTTGCCTGAGTTGAGCTAGGTGGCAATGGCAGGACTACTGATTTTCCATTCAATCAAAGCAGCACTTGCATCCTACTCAACTGAAGTGGAGGACAAGACAAAGGCTTTTTTTTTTTCCCACTCCCTACCTGGCAAGAAGGAAGGCATATGCTTTCAGCTATAGAACATCCTTCAGTAGACCTCTCAGATTCATTTTATCCCTGTGTCTGATCTGGATCCAACCACATGATCAGAGGTTTATTTTCTATTTATAAAAATGTCATATCTTTTGGATAATCAACAGATTTAATTTCCTAAGAAGTTTTAAAGGTTGGTTATTTTGAAACCACCATATAATCCAAATCATTTACAAAAAAAAAAAAAAAAAAAAAAAAGAGCAACACGGGCCCTTCTGCTTCTATACTAAATGGGTTAAGGTTGTTAATGTTCACTTTAAGGATATACCCCTAGGAAAGTTGGGGACCATCTTAAAGACATCAAGGCAGCATATGCAAATACTGCTTGATCTCTAGTATGTCACCTGGAGGGCCTAAAACAAAGCTTTCTATTGATCTGATTGTGCTATGATGACCCCTGTCAAAGGCTTAACTCCCGGCATCAGTGGGGTTGCTCCAGAAGACAACACCCTATGGTGATGAATTCTAGAGCTGGAAGACCCATGGCCTATGGAGCTAATTGTCCAAGGTTATAAAAGAGAGTGAAAGAAGCTGATTACAGACCAAATTTTCTGACTTTTAACCCAATGTTATAATCTTCACATTAAGCTTCCTCTTTGGGATAATAATAGGCAGTGGTGAACTATACCCTGCCAATTCCCACCCAGCTTCCAGGTATAATTCCCATTTTGGATGCATGGGAGAGGATGTGAGCTACTGTTACACTGTGGCCTCACTAATAAAATCCTATAGGCTTAGAAGTTATCCCATAGTCTCACAGACTTCTAAGCTATACTTTGCAAAGGGATCCATTCTCTTTTAAACAACTATTTTGTGCTACTCATTCTTGGCTTTTATTCAGTACTGGCTCCATTAAAACTTACATATTTCCTACCTTCAGGTTAGACTGAAGAATTAGTAAGATAAGGGGCACCAGGGTGGTTCATAGGCTGAGCATCTGCCTTTGGCTCAGGTCGTGATACCGGGGTCCTGGGATTGAGTCCCACATCAGGCCTCCTGCAGGAAGCCTGCTTCTCCCTCTGCCTAAGTCTCTGCCACTCTGTGACTCTCATGAATAAATAATTAAAATCTTTTAAAAAAAGAAATAGTAAGATATAGCCATTACTTACTTACTTACTTAATAAATAAAATTTTAATTTGCTCCTGCATGAAAATATGTATTGAAACATATTTTCAATGTTTTTGAAAGACATATTACTCACTTTACTATTTGAAAATAGTAAAGTAATAGGTTTTTAAAAGAGTTATTACTCATTTTACTATTAAGAACAGAAATACAAATCAAAACCACAATGAGATACCACCTCACACCAGGAGAATGGGGAAAATTAACAAGGCAGGAAACAACAAATGTTTGAGAGGATGCAGAGAAAGGGGAACCCTCTTGCACTGTTGGTGGGAATGTGAACTGGTGCAGCCACTCTGGAAAACTGTGTGGAGGTTCCTCAAAGAGTTAAAAATAGACCTGCCCTATGACCCAGCAATTGCACTGCTGGGGATTTACCCCAAAGATACAGATGCAGTGAAACGGCAGGACACCTGCACCCCAATGTTTCTAGCAGCAATGTCCACAATAGCCAAACTGTGGAAGGAGCCTCGGTGTCCAACGAAAGATGAATGGATAAAGAAGATGTGGTCTATGTATACAATGGAATATTCCTCAGCCATTAGAAATGACAAATACCCACCATTTGCTTCAACGTGGATGGAACTGGAGGGTATTATGCTGAGTGAAGTAAGTCAATCGGAGAAGGACAAACATTATATGTTCTCATTCATTTGGGGAATATAAATAATAGTGAAAGGGAATAGAAGGGAAGGGAGAAGAAATGGGTACGAAATATCAGAAAGGGAGACAGAACATGAAGACTCCTAACTCTGGGAAACGAACTGGGGGTGGTGGAAGGGGAGGAGGGCGGGGGGTGGGGGTGAGTGGGTGACGGGCACTGCGGGGGACACTTGACGGGATGAGCACTGGGTGTTATTCTGTATGTTGGCAAATTGAACACCAATAAAAAATAAATTTATTATTAAAAAAAAGAACAGTAACTGTAAATTATTTTTTCCAACCCAACAAATGTATTTGAAGAACTTAGAATAGTACCATCAGAAGCAGTGCTTCAACATGGCACGGTTCTCTGAAAGAGAATTACTTAAAATACACAGTTTGGGCAAGGAAACACCTTCCAAATGATTCTCAACCCTCTCTAGTTGAGAATTATTAGCTTGAACCATTAAAACTAAAAATGGGAGGTCATTCTGTTTTGCTAAAATATACTATAGTTTGCCTTAATTTTGATTCTTCCCTCAAGCCAGCTTTACAACTTTGCTAACTGCCCAAACAATCAGTGACTTCTTCATCAAAATATCCTGCTAAAGCAGAGCCCTCCCTCCCCCACAAGATTGCAGAGAACATGGCCACTGTGGGCTTCTATGCCCCAAATCTCTCAATATGACCACCAAAGTGGCCCTAATTTTCCTTATCCAACTCTAGCTTGCAAAAATGTCCCAGGGAAGGACGCTAATCAGCCTACTTTGGGTTCCATGCCTACAAATGTACTTCAAATGGCTAAGTTTGGGAAAGATATCAAATTTTGGACTAATCACCACTGACCACAGAAACAGGATTATAAGAATGTGAAAATGCCCAATTAGTTGACTTCAGGAATTTCCTTTTCCTTGAACTTCAACACCACACATACAAAATTGAAGATTGAAATACCTACTTGAAAAAAGTTTTCTGAAGATATAATAGTATGTGTTACAGAAATATGTAATAGTATGTGTCCCAAATATAGGCCACGGGACACATCAGAAGTCAGAAAAATATTGCTTTCCCTTCTCTCTTTAGCTATTTCACATACTTACTCTACATCTCCTAGAATTATTTCTAGAGTCCCCAGACCTAGCAGCAGTATACATATGAATTTTTCACACCTGTTTAAACAACTCCCCCAAGACAGAGTACATTTATCTGAAAATAATGTGACCATAATGGACACTGTGCTGGGTTAAGGATGGCTGGCAGAGGAGGACATATGTTGACTATATGTCAGTACAGAAGTCTACAAGCCACCCTGAACTTGAACTGTAGGTTGGTATCAGTAGGGCACCCTGGGACCTTAATTATCTAGACATCCCCTGCTGGCAGAAAAAAAATAATTATACCTTACAGAATTCTCTACACAAAGTAAGACCAGGGAAAAGGATACCTGGGCAACGTTATCTCAATGCCTGAAATATTTTGATGAAAGCCCTCTGTACCTTAGGCACACTGGCTAACTTGAAGTGGGCTCACTAACTAAAGCAGCAGAGTGTATACTGTCCCATATATTTTGGTTCTTATTGATGGGAAAGGGGTAATGAAGGCAATAGCAAGGGTCTCTGATTTCTACTCTAAGAACTTGGGCAGGCCTGTTGTGAATAGATGCTAAAGTAGTGTAGGGATGGAGAGGTAGTGGACTTGCCCACCTGACAAGCTCTGATGCGGGGTGATCTATTGTGACACCAAGCACTTGAACACTGCCACCAAGAAAGGCAAAAGTTTCCATGAGACATGACTTTCATTCTAACATTGAGCATTAAGATTCATAAGGTAAGGAGATAAAACTTCTGACCATTGATGTAACTGCTTGTGGCAAATCTCAGTAAAGACCATTTGAAAATGGGAATGTAGTGTGCATGCATGTGTGTGTGTGCATGTGTATGTGTGTGTGTGTGTGTGTGTGTATGAAAGAGAGGAAGGGAAGATGGGTGAGGAAGAAAGGAGGGAAAGAAGAGAGGCGGGAAGGCAGAAATATAAATAGATGAGAGAGAGAAAACAAACCGTTTGCAAGTCATCAGGGTTCTCGAAGAGCAAAAAGGAGCATGGTACATGTGCAAAGTCTGGGAATAATTTTCTTCAATTATGTCACAGCCAATGAGCATCATGGTTTCCACCTGAGGATCATGCTTGGGCTAGTCAAAGGATACATTTTTATAGCAGCATATTAGGAGGATGATTGTTACTACCAAAGCCATATTCTTATACAGAACCTGAATATTTTAAGATGGAATTTGTTTTTCCAAACACAGAGATTTTAATATTAAATTACACCAAAAACTAAGACTACCATACATACTTAAAACTATGTTTTATAGACATAAAAAGACATTCCCCAGAGAAAACACCGAGCACTTCATTTGCTGCTTTCAGATCTCTGGATGTTAACCACACCTCTGTGTTGTGTAGAACTGAAGGATAGTGTGTTATGTGCTTTGAATTTCTATAAAGAATCGACCACAGGCATTGAATCTTGGTGTGAGGGATATAATTTTCTCATTAGAAATGTAAGCATCATTTCATGTTTTACCTAAGTCCTCATTTTAAGAAAGACCCTAAGGTGTTGTGTGTCAGTGACATAAGGCAGGCCTCACACTGGGGTTTTTTGGTGGTCCATAATGTGATTCTGAAATAAAAGTGACAATTTTTAACACTGCATATATTCAAAGACCTCTGCCAAGAAGGGGAAAAAATAGTCTTGGCACCAGATGTTAAGGTGTGATGGTTCCTTTGAGATCCATAATGAGGAAACAAGTGGCCATGTCCCTTATCTTGTCAAATTAGCACGAGAATAGCATATGAACCTTTCAAGAGGCTGAAAGTGCATTTCATCAATGGATTCCCAATTCTGTTTTCTGGGTAGGCAAATCTGTTTACCTTTTTCAATACTTTGTGGCTGTTTGTCTGAATGTTGGAAGGTAGGGGAGGGTGGCAGTGTGACTGCTTCTACTCAGTAGAAACCAGTATCTTTACTTCTAAAGGGCACCACATATGTACTGAAAAGTAATTTTTGTTTCCTGGGGTTTTTTATGACACACTGTTTGCTTATTTATTTTTAAAATTGTTTTATTTGACTATCGTTGACACACAATGTTACATTGGTTTCGGTGTATGTTATGCTGTGCTTATTACAAGTTTGGCTACCATCTGTCACCATAAGATGCTATTATAATATCATTGGCAATATTTCCTAATTGTAACTTTTATTCTTGTGACTTATTGATTCTATAATGGGAAGCCTGTACCTCCCACTCCCCTTCACCCATCTTGTGTCTGGCAACCATCAGTTTGTTCTCTGTATCTATAGGTCTGATTCTGCCTTTTGTTTATTCATTTGTTTTGTTTCATAGATTCCACATATGAGTGAAATCATATGGTATTTATCTTTATCAGTTTGACTTACTTCACTTAGCATAAATTCTCTAGGTCCATCATATTGTCACAGATGGCAAGATCTAATCCTTTTTATGGCTGTGTAATATTCCTATATATATATGAATTTTATATACATATACCTATGTATACATATACATAGGTATATAAAACACATATATATGTGTGTGTGTATATATATATATATATATATATATAAAACATTTTCTTTATATATTTATCTATTGATGTGATGGACACTTGGGTCTCTTCCATATCTTGGTAATTGTAAGTACTGCTGGAATAGACATAGAGGTACATATATCTTTTCAAATTAGTGTTTTTGTTTTCTTTGGATAAATACCCTGTAGTGGAATTATTGGATCATGATATTCTATTTTTAATTTTTTGAGGAATCTCCATGTTTTTTTCCACAGTGGCTGCACCAATTTACACTCCTACCAACAGTGTACAAGGGTTCATTTTTTTCTACATCCTTGCCAACAGTTTTTCTTATGCTTTTTTATTTTATCCATTCTGATAGGTGTGAGGTGATTCTCGTTGTGGTTTTGAATTGTATTTCCCTGATGATTAATGATGCTGATTATCTTTCCACATGTTTGTTGGCCATTTGTCTTGATGGGACACTGCCACATACACACAGCCTCTCATGATGCCCTACCACATCTCTGGGCATAATATTTAAAATGAGAAACAGCAATACCACAGGTATCAAGTTTCCCTCAGAAGGCGCAGCATTAACAATTTAAATGACAAGTAGATGATATTTAACATGTTGAATAACAATCTGTGCTAAAAGCACAGTAAAAAAATATTATATGTTAGGCAAAGACCCAAACTCTTGCATGCAATGAAAGATTTTCACCTTCCTCCTACAGAGAAGAAAACTGATCTCGGTTTTAAAAATGCAGAGCTAGGGTTCTTTCCTGCTAATGATGTCTGTGTCACATCAGGTGCCCACTCAAGGCCTTCAAAGACAACCAAAGACTCCTCCGCTGAATTGTTCCCACCTCAGAACAAAAGAGTCTGCTTGTGGAGGAGGGGGCTGTCAGCATGAGGTGGGAGATGAGGAACTTTCCACTGAGTGGTTGAATGAGAAAGATCCCTAGGAAATACCATCTTCAAAGATCTGCAGAGAGGCAGCCGGAGCCTGGTCTTAGGTGAACCACAGCTTCCCCTCTGTATGTCTGTCTACACATGCCACACTTTTAATTAGAGCTTTTCAGAATGTTATCTTTCTGCCTATCTCTCTGATGCTTTATAATTGTTGGAGGTAAGGGGTATTCAGATTTGGGCCATACTACAACCAAGGCCTGATTAGGAAACACTTTAGTGTTTCCACATTTAAAGTACTCAGAAAATTCACCAATCTTCCATCTCAGAATCTTCATCTTAGATGCCTTATCTCCCCATAAAGATGACTTCCCAGAAGACTTAACACAGGTACTCTGTGCTACAGGATGCTTGCTTCTTTGGGACATTTGAAATCACTGAACATGATCTCTGTAATGGGGAAATATTTCATATAATATCAGGACATTTGTAGATTTTAGAGGAAAAAGACTTCCTGTTCTTCTGCTTTCTATAGAAAAAATTACAAATATGTACATTGCCCCAGAGACCAATAGTCAGATGCCATATGAATCCCTGGTGTGGAACAATAGAAGAGACATTTCTTAGGCTAACTTCCAGAAATGAAACCTCAGAGCTGCGGTGTGGGGAAAAATCACTATTTCACAAAGAATGATATTTTTAGACTGCATGAAAAATGAGGAATGCATGAAACTGCAGATGATAACACGGAGCAGCCACCCCAACTTGAGTCTGAGTTGCATTTCCGCTGCTCATTTCCATAACAGTCCCAGATTTTGCTCGCTTGTCTCTGTAATAAAGTTTCTACTTATGAAAAATGGGTACTTATGGAAAGGTTATCATGTCACATGCTATCATTTGTTTTACAGTGAACTCTGATATTCTTTTCATTTTATTTTCAGAACTCAGAAGTTCTTAATTCTTAATTTTGCCAAAAATGTCAGTGGGTAATCTCCATCCCTTGCCTACCTCACACTTAATTCCCAGGTCTCTCTGCCACAAGCCTTATCTCTTCTGTCACAATTTCTATTTCTGTATTGTAAGATAATTCAACTCTCTGGTTTTCTGAGAACAATAATTCAAGTCTTAGCGTGAATATTCTTTTTTGTTTTGTAATTTTTCAATAAAAAGTCATTATGTTTCTTACTCCTGGTAAGTCATTTTTCTGCCCCAATTATATCCTGTTGAGGATTCTCCTGTTTTTCATTCTATCTCTTCCTCCAGAGCTGCTGCAGACAGAGCCAACCATATTCTTTGTTCAGCTAGGCTCCCTCATGTCCCTGAGTCCCCCTAAATATGTGGCAACAGCAGCATCCTTACAATTCAGACTTTGGGCAAATGAAATAAGTCGATGGTGGATGACACAGCATGTTTTCCCTAGTCACATCTATTGGGCCCAAATACTCTAGAGAAGCCTCTCTGATGTGGAAATGTCCAGCCATACAAGTTGGGGGTGATTTGGGTAATCAAATAGAAGCAAATCAACTATTGTAAAAAAAAAAAAAAAGAGAGAGAGAGAGAGAGAGAGAGTCCTTCCTGGTGGTTTAGAAGTTGAAGGGTAAGTAAATGATGAAATGTGAAGGCTCACTAATCACATAACAACATCAATTATCAATTGTCAAAGATCATGAAGATTGAATTGTATACTTATCTGAATGAGAGAAGTACTGCCACTGATGGAAGTCACATTACATGGATTCCTGATTTTTTTAAAAGGAAAATTTCAGGGAACATAACCAGCTGAAAGATCCAGAAGATGCAACTTTGCCCACCAACCTCAACCCCAGCTTTGCCTTGAGCAGGGTTCCCTGACGCATGAGTGATTCCCAGTCATAATGGGGCCATACTAAGCAGGTGAATGGGTAGTGAAGATAATGTGCAAGAAAAAAACATCAATGAAACAGAGATATGTGAGAGATTGAGTGAGAACAAAAATGAACTAACTCCCTCGCTTCTTGCTCTATTTACAATTTGCAATTCTGGTCACTCATGAGACTCTAGTTCTGGCTCTTGAATTTCAAGACTTTTTCTCATATAGTTCATGTATACAATTTATCTTCCTTTAGCTTGAATGTTTTTTCTATTTCTTGCAGCTAATCTCAAACTAAGACCCAAACCCGTTAAAGTTATGATAATCTTATCAATTTTACCATGTCTTTACATCTGACTTCTTTCCTGAGCTTTAGGCTCCTGTAACCAACTTTCTATTGGAAGGCTTCACTGTATATTTAAGACCATCTCAGGCTTAACTATTATTTTCTTTCTGTTTCTCATACATACATATTCCTTTACCAAGTTTCTCAGTAAGGGCACCAATATTTACTCAGGGGCTCAGGTCAAAAGCCTAGCTATTATTTTTGACTCTCCCATTTTCTCCATGTCACATCTGATTTACAACTATGATAGACATTATTACTGTTTGTTGATATCTAGTTGCCTCTCTTCTGAAAATATGAGAGAATTCCATTTCCTTGTCTCCTAGGTGCCTTGCTCTGGACAGTGAAATGTGAGAAAAAGTTATACACATCATTCCTTTGTAGAAGAATTTAAGAGCTATTACTTGATTGTCTATCTTTTCCGGTCATGTGACAGATGATATTTCACATGGTAGAGTGACTGTCAGCTTGGATTCCTGACTAAGCCAGAGCCCTCTGCTGACTCAAGACATATAAATAGCATGAGTAAAAAATAAAGCTTTGCTGTTTTATGGCACTAAGATTTGTAAGTTGTTTGTAACTGCAGCATGAGCTAGCATATTCTAAGACAATCCCCAAGTCCTGCTGGTTCTATTGTCAAAATATATTCCAAACCTGATGCTGTTTCCTCTTTTTCTACCATTGCTATATTTCAAAGAATCCTCATCTCTTGCCTGGATTTACTACAGGATCCTCTTCATCGGTCTTCCCTTTTCTATTCTGAGGTCTCTTAAGTCCCTTCTCCAACCAGTAGTCAGCCTTTTGTCATTTTAAAGGTGAATCTCATCATGCCACTCCCTGTCCCAAACCCTCAACAACTTGCCTTTAGAATAAAAATCCAAATTTCTCCATGAACCACTACGCTCCACAATCTGACCCCTACATATTTGTCTAAATTTGTTTTCTGCCATTCTTTTATGTCTCTAATCTAATTGCATTGTCTCTCTTACCATTAATTGCAAACAGTAAACTCTTTTCCCACCAGGGTTGTTCTCTTGCTGTTTCCTGTATGTGGAATGTTCTACCTCAAGACTTCTCTGTGTTTTGGCTTACCCCTGCCCATCTTACAAATCTTTTTTCCAAGATTATGTCCGCAGAGCCCTCTCTATATGATCTAAAACCACATCCTCCAATATTTCATTAACCAATTACACTGTTTTACTTTGCAAAATACTCTTTGAACTATTTTCTTTATTTGTTGATGTTTCTTTTCCTAGACTATGAATATCATAAGAAGAGGACTCTGTTTTTTGGTGTTCTGTCCATCATATCTAGAAAAGTTTCTGGTGTTTGGTGGGATTCAGTAAATATTTGTCAAATGAGTGAATTAATGAATAAATAACTTAAATGTCAAAATAACACTGCAGTGAAGAGACAATTGACTGAGAAGTGATATTCTTTCATAAGTGCCTAACTTACTTTGCTTGTTTTTTAAAAGAGCAAATAAATAAATAAAAATACTGCAAGATAATAAATTTGTATAGCTTTTCTCTATGTTCTACCACTTATAATTCATTTATTAAGCAAAACTTGACTTGTTCAAGTTAACTTGTTTAAATTAGCCAATGGAGGTTGAAACAAAAAAAAAATCTTTAAAAATAGAATTAGTACATGATATGTTTAAAGTCACAATGGCAATAACTGAATTGTGTTCTTCAATCCAAAATACCTATATTTTTATACAACAGACTCAAGAAATGAGAAGAAAAATATATGAAATAAAAAAAAAACAGACTCAAAGATAAAGTAAGCTAATGAGGAAATCAGGACACAAACCATTAAGTGGGAAACACCAAGTTAGCACATTTCTATAGAAAATTACTTTCTGAATAGTTTAACTAGAGAAAATCCTTCGGTAGAATGTGTCAATGAGGTGTAAATGCAACCAACATTTTTGCTCTTCATAATCATCTCCTTGATGATCTTTGGGTGGATATGCATATTTCCCTCACATGACACATGTGAATCTATCAGTAGAGGATGCCCTTGGATTATTATTTTAGTGGAAATAATGGACTTACACCAATATACTAGCTCCATTATAAGCTTTTATTCAAGAAACACTATGGTTTTGCAAAGCAGATGGTCCAGGTAAGGAGGTTTTACTGTGACCAAGAGATATGTTAAAAATACCACTTTCAAAAAGACTAAACTTTTCCCCCTGGCCTTGGAATCCCTCCAAGGAGGCTGTTGGGAGTTAGGAGGACAGAGTCAAACTCTTGGCTCTGTGATTCTGAAGTCCTGAGGATGTCATTTAACCTTTAGATTCTAGATGAGGATAAGGATAACAATACCTATCCTAGACATTTCATGAGATTGTTTGGAAAATAATATATGTCAAAGACATGTTTTAGTAAACTGCCTATTTTAATTATTTTTTAAAATTCTGCTTTTTTGAGGTTATTACAGTCATTATATGTGTGTGTGTGTGTGTGTAGCAAATACCAAAATGGATATGTTTGGTCATGTGGTCTTTATTCCCATTGGAGATTAACAATCTCTGTATCTACTTAAGAAATGTTGAAATTATAACAATTAGCAGAAAATTACACTGCTGTTTCTTTAAACTCACAAGGGCATCAAGAACTACTTCCATCTTATAGCAAACTCCATAGTCTGTTTCCATACCCAAACATTTACAAATAATCCATGTACTATTCAAGAAGAATGCTAAATTCACAGTCTATCATAAGTGGAACAAAATTCTTTATAGCACTCACATGAATATCTGAGATGAACCTATTTGTTGTTACAACAGGTTAGTTGCCAAAACTCTGAAATCTAAGCCTCTACAGTAGTATCTCTGTTTATTGTGTTGCTTTGTTAACTTGAGTAATTCTCCTATTCATCACTAAACATATCCCAAAGATTTTATTAAATAAGTAGAATAGGAGGTATGATGGAAAGTCTGAGAGAAGCATTTAGTTTCATAAGAAATCCTGATCATGAGGATTTAGCTATCAATTATCCATGCCTACTCTAAACTCACACTCAGAAGTTATTTTATAGAAATGATTAATTATAAATAAAGACACCTCAGGATACCAAAAAAAATTAGCATATACCAGGAATCCTCTGTCAACAAGGATAACTTAACTCTTAAAGGAAAATAGCTCTGGACAATCCCTTAATCTTAATGATAGGATGGATTCATCCTCTTTTTAGACATAAAGCCCATACTATCTAAGGATGTAAAAATGAGATAATGACTAAGTCAATCTGATCACTCTTCCTATCTGTACTACCAAAACCAAACAACATAACCCTTTCAGTCAATTAATTACAAGAAAACATTCAATCACCCATGTAACCCCAATGAAGCATGGTCAGCTAGTTTTGGCTAAAGACTACAATTACTTGATATTTATGGATATATTTTTCTGCTTTTTTTTTGAAATTGAGGATCAAATGACACCATCTTAACTGTTTGCTAATTATGTTGTTCCTCCTACCTCGTGATGATTCGTGGCCAGCCATTCCTTAATGGTGCTGAGGGCAATGACAGAAGCAGGCTCATTTGGGAAACCTAAGTGAAGAGCAGAATAAAATAAATTAGCAAAAAAAATGAAGTCGATAGAGAATTCAGTCATGGTATGACACTAAATTTTTCCCATTTAAACTTTATTCAGTTCAACTAATTACTACTGAGCAAGGCTAGGACTTAGTAAGGTTCACATGGATGTGAAGGCAGTGATCATACATACAAGGCTTTAAGGAGGCTAGCCCTATACCAGTCTAATGCTAGTAAGCAATAAAGGAGTTAACTGACCCTTCAATTCTACAACATAATCAATTAAAAATGTATTTACATTTGTTTAATAGTTTTCACAGGACTTTCATATAATATTCTCATAAGAGGTGCTCAGATTAAGGTTTATTACCCTCAATTACAAACCAGGTAAATATGCTACTGAATACATGTGGTTGACATAGGGTTATAAGGCCAGCAGTACTCCATCAACGAACTGACACAAGACAGGGCAAACAACTTGCAAAATAGCTATATCACTAAAATTATTATCAGAATTCAACAAAGGTAATGCCTGCTCCATTCAGGGTCATTGGAAATTATGTTTGAGATTAAGATGACATGAACTGACCTGGTTTTGCACTACAGATTTGATTTTAGAAAGACAGGAAGAATGACACATATACTACGTCCTAGTGAGCAGGAGCACACGTAATTATAATTCCTAAAACTCATCTAAAATATCTCTTTACATCTAATGAGAGGATCATATGGTTCTTGGTTTTTCTCTTGCTGATATGATGAATCACATTGATTGTTTTACGGCTGTTGAACCAGCCTTGTGTCCCAGGGATAAATCCTACTTGATCATGGTGAATAATTTTCTTAATGTACTGTTGGATCCTATTGGCCAGTATCTTGTTGAGGATTTTTGCATCCATGTTCATCAGGGATATTGGTCTGTAATTCTCCTTTTTGGTGGGGTCTTTGTCTGGTTTTGGAATTAAGGTGATGCTGGCCTCATAGAACGAATTTGGAAGTACTCCATCTCTTTCTATCTTTCCAAACAGCTTTAGGAGAATAGGTATGGTTTCTTCTTTAAACGTTTGATAAAATTCCCCTGGGAAGCCATCTGGCCCTGGACTCTTGTGTCTTGGGAGGTTTTTGATGACTGCTTCAATTTCCTCCCTGGTTATTGGCCTGTTCAGGTTTTCTATTTCTTCCTGTTCCAGTTTTGGTAGTTTGTGGCTTTCCAGGAATGCATCCATTTCTCCTAGATTGCTTAATTTATTGGCGTATAGCTGTTCATAATATGTTTTTAAAATCGTTTGTATTTCCTTGGTGTTGGTAGTGATCTCTCCTTTCTCATTCATGATTTTATTAATTGGAGTCTGTCTCTTCTTTTTAATAAGGCTGGCTAATGGTTTATCTATCTTATTAATTCTTTCAAAGAACCAACTCCTGGTTCTGTTGATCTGTTCCACAGTTCTTCTGGTCTCGATTTCGTTGAGTTCTGCTCGAATCCTTATTAACTCCCTTCTTCTCTTGGGTGTAGGATCTATTTGCTGTTTTTTCTCTAGCTCCTTTATGTGTAAGGTTAGCTTTTGTATTTGAGTTCTTTCCAGTTTTTGAATGGATGCTTGGATTGCGATGTATTTCCCCCTTAGGACTGCTTTTGCTGCATCCCAAAGATTTAGGATGGTTGTATCTTCATTCTCATTAGTTTCCATGAATGTTTTTAATTCTTCCTTAATTTCCTGGTTGACCCTTTCATCTTTTAGCAGGATGGTCCTTAACCTCCACGTGTTTGAGGTCCTTCCAAACTTCTTGTTGTGATTTAGATCTAATTTCAAGGCATTATGGTCTGAGAATATGCAGGGGACGATCCCAATCTTTTGGTATCGGTTCAGACCCGATTTGTGACCTAATATGTGGTCTATTCTGGAGAAAGTTCCATGTGCACTTGAGAAGAATGTGTATTCAGTTGAGTTTGGATGCAAAATACAGCATCCATTCCTGATCAAAACTCTTCAGAGTGTAGGGATAGAGGGAACATTCCTCGACATCTTAAAAGCCATCTATGAAAAGCCCACAGCAAATATCATTCTCAATGGGGAAGCACTGGGAGCCTTTCCCCTAAGATCAGGAACAAGACAGGGATGTCCACTCTCACCACTGCTGTTCAACATAGTACTGGAAGTCCTAGCCTCAGCAATCAGACAACAAAAAGACATTAAAGGCATTCAAATTGGCAAAGAAGAAGTCAAACTCTCCCTCTTCGCCGATGACATGATACTCTACATAGAAAACCCAAAAGTCTTCATCCCAAGATTGCTAGAACTCATACAGCAATTCGGTAGCGTGGCAGGATACAAAATCAATGCCCAGAAATCAATGGCATTTCTATACACTAACAATGAGACTGAAGAAAGAGAAATTAAGGAGTCAATCCCATTTACAATTGCACCCAAAAGCATAAGATACCTAGGAATAAACCTAACCAAAGATGTAAAGGATCTATACCCTCAAAACTATAGAACACTTCTGAAAGAAATTGAGGAAGGCACAAAGAGATGGAAAAATATTCCATGCTCATGGATTGGCAGAATTAATATTGTGAAAATGTCAATGTTACCCAGGGCAATATACACGTTTAATGCAATCCCTATCAAAATACCATGGACTTTCTTCAGAGAGTTAGAACAAATTATTTTAAGATTTGTGTGGAATCAGAAAAGACCCCAAATAGCCAGGGGAATTTTAAAAAAGAAAACCATATCTGGGGGCATCACAATGCCAGATTTCAGGTTGTACTACAAAGCTGTGGTCATCAAGACAGTGTGGTACTGGCACAAAAACAGACACATAGATCAGTAGAACAGAATAGAAAATCCAGAAGTGGACCCTGAACTTTATGGTCAACTAATATTCGATAAAGGAGGAAAGACTATCCATTGGAAGAAAGACAGTCTCTTCAATAAATGGTGCTGGGAAAATTGGACAGCCACATGCAGAAGAATGAAACTAGACCACTCTCTTTCACCATACACAAAGATAAACTCAAAATGGATGAAAGATCTAAATATGAGATAAGATTCCATCAAAATCCTAGAGAAGAACACAGGCAACACCCTTTTTGAACTCGGCCATAGTAACTTCTTGCAAGATACATCCACGAAGGCAAAAGAAACAAAAGCAAAAATGAACTATTGGGACTTCATCAAGATAAGAAGCTTTTGCACAGCAAAGGATACAGTCAACAAAACTCAAAGACAACCTACAGAATGGGAGAAGATATTTGCAAATGACATATCAGATAAAGGGCTAGTTTCCAAGATCTATAAAGAACTTCTTAAACTCAACACCAAAGAAACAAACAATCCAATCATGAAATGGGCAAAAGACATGAAGAGAAATCTCACAGAGGAAGACATAGACATGGCCAACATGCATATGAGAAAATGCTCTGCATCACTTGCCATCAGGGAAATACAAATCAAAACCACAATGAGATACCACCTCACACCAGTGAGAATGGGGAAAATTAACAAGGCAGGAAACAACAAATGTTGGAGAGGATGCGGAGAAAAGGGAACCCTCTTACACTGTTGGTGGGAATGTGAACTGGTGCAGCCACTCTGGAAAACTGTGTGGAGGTTCCTCAAAGAGTTAAAAATAGACCTGCCCTACGACCCAGCAATTGCACTGTTGGGGATTTACCCCAAAGATACAAATGCAATGAAACGCCGGGACACCTGCACCCCGATGTTTATAGCAGCAATGGCCACGATAGCCAAACTGTGGAAGGAGCCTCGGTGTCCATCGAAAGATGAATGGATAAAGAAGATGTGGTTTATGTATACCATGGAATATTCCTCAGCTATTAGAAATGACAAATACCCACCATTTGCTTCAACGTGGATGGAACTGGAGGGTATTATGCTGAGTGAAGTAAGTCAGTCGGAGAAGGACAAACATTGTATGTTCTCATTCATTTGGGGAATATAAATAATAGTGAAAGGGAATATAAGGGAAGGGAGAAGAAATGTGTGGGAAATATCAGAAAGGGAGACAGAACGTAAAGACTGCTAACTCTGGGAAACGAACTAGGGGTGGTAGAAGGGGAGGAGGGCGGGGGGTGGGAGTGAATGGGTGACGGGCACTGGGGGTTATTCTGTATGTTAGTAAATTGAACACCAATAAAAAATAAATTAAAAAAAATAAAATAAAATATCTCTTTAGCTTATGTAAACTAAACACATTCCTAAACTTGCAAAATCACCACTCTGCCAATAGAGATAAATGTATGTGAAGGAATAACTTACAAATTATATATTTATGGGGCAGAGAGAAGAAGAGATGGGAGTGGCTGTTCCCCAGAAACTACTCTCTTTAAGCTCACTACTGGCTTCCTAATCACCAAATTCCAAATAGGCAATTGCCTTTTCAATCAGTCTTCATCTTTTCCTGTATTAGATGTGCTTCATTAGTTTTCCATGTTTGAATATCCTGGATTTCATTTTTTTTTCTCTTATTGTTTTAAATAATACAATATAGTGGTTTTTTATATGCCCACAGAGTTGTGCAAGCATTACCACTAACTTCAGAATATTTCCATCATCCCCCCAAAAGACTTTGTACTCATTAACAGTCACTCCCCAGTCTCCCTCTACTCCAGCCCCTGACAACTATGAATCTATTTTTTGTCCCTATAGATTTGTAAATTCTCCTCTTGGATTTTTTCAACACTACCTTCTTTTGTGTTGCCTCCTGCCTATTTGAGCTGCCCTGGTTCCTTTTCCTAGCAGCATCCACTAAATATATGTCTATGTCATTTCCAACCTCTAAACTCACCCTTCTTCCTCTACACTCTGCACTAGCCAGCTGTAGCATCATTCACTGACATGCCTTCTAATCAGGGGGTTCCTGTGACATTATGCTGTATAGATGCAGAGAGAGGTATCAGGGACTCAGGTATTCTCCCGAAATGAGGAGATCTGGGATTTAAAAGATTCAGTTTTATTTGAAGGCAAATGCATATTCCAGTAGTTTATACTAAAGGTTTAAATCTCATTAGACTTTCAGAGAAAAATATGTGAAAGGAAGAGCAAGAGAGACGAGATGTTTGTCCCCATTTCCAAGAATAAAGGTAGCTTTTCTGATTAGGTTTCTATATACCTCATCAGAGAGTACATTAGGAAAGGGGACAAAATAAAGCAGAGCCAAGTTCCACTTGACCACCGTCATATGAGAGAGAGAACCACTGTTATAGGGAAAACGTACACAACTTCCCAAACTTTGTCAATTCATCTGTGACATTTGGGATTATGGATTTGTTTTGAACTGTTTCATCCCATTTTTTTTCCTTAAACGAAGGCTTCAAAATGTAAAACCCTTAAAATAAACCTGTTAATTAGCCAAGTCATTAAGCAAATTATTATTGAACCAGAAAAGAAAAGATACATGGACATGTTTAATGAGTCCCTGTCCTCTGAAGACCAAAGTCAGAGGGAGGAAATAGATAAGAGGCAAGCATGACAAGTCCATCAGGGCTGTGGGGACACAGATGAGGGGAACTAAGCAAGAAAGAGGAGGCTTTCTAGGAAAAGCAGAAAGCTGAGGAGACACTGTCTTCAGAAGTAAGCTGTGAGCAACTAGAAATTAATGGAAGAAGTCAGGGGAAGTGAAAGGAGGTAGAAAAAAAGAGAAGTTCCTGTGGACTGCAAAGAAAAAGCAGGAGGCTAGGATGGGCATTTGTAGTTAAGGGTTAACCACAGGGGGATTTTCCAGTCTACCTCCTCCCCCACCCTCACCCCCACCCCCGAGTTTAACATCTACATTTTAATTGCCTGGATACTTCCCTGTCATGCACTCCAAAACTAGAGATGTAATGTGTATTCTTCCACAAATGAACTTTTTCCTGATTTTCTGGTTTCTGGGTATGGCTTTCTTTCTGTCTCCCAGTCACTGCAGTATTTGGTTGCTTCCCTGGCTGGTAACTGAGTCCTCTGAAATATTTTATACCACCCATTCCTTCCCTTTTTTGCCCACTAATCTCATTCAAAGCCCAAACAACCTTCGCCCTGACCACTGTAGCTGACTCAGTTGTGCTCCTTTGGTCTTCTTCCCTTCACCAATAGGTCTAGTGCACCACTTCCAAGTGACACTTCCTAAGATATAGTTACCACAACCTTACACAAAGCAATGGCGGGCTTGCAGATGTGCCAGCTCCTACAGAGGAAATCTTAGTACCTTAGCTTGGCATGAGATACCACAAGGGTCTTCCTAGACTTTTATCTTAACTTTCTCTATTTCTTCTCCTCCCATGAAAATCTTCTCCAATTTTGATATGTTTAAGAAGTACTTAAATCATAAGATTATAGGTCTATATAAAACTAATAAATACTGTAATCATGCTCAGTTGCAATGGCCATCAGCATTAACCTTTAGAGGACATAATTCCCCCACAGAGAAATTATACAAGTTCTAATAGAACCATGGCAACTATGGCCAATTCTCAATTATTTGCGACCTCCAGGTCACTTCCCCACATTTATCAAAGCCTCTGGCGCTGAGTTATGGTTTTCATTTCTACCTCAAGCCTGGCCATAATCATGGGTGATTCAATGTCCAATAAGAGGACCCACCCAACATCTGGCCTGCCAATTCCTTGATTCATTTTTGACAACCACCTCCACTCCATCCCCTCCCTAGATCACTCCCTGCTCCTTGATGTAACATTTCCATCTCTCAAATTACTAGTTTAAGCAGTGCTCTCTCAAAACCTGTTCTCTCTTTAGTTTGATCTGCTACTTTACAACGTATGTCCTTTATAAGCATTTGATGTCCAGCTAACATTTCCCCGCTGAATGGTATGATTCTTTCCTACCCCTCTAGGCTCGTCTCATACTTCATCTCTCCTAGCTTTCTCAACTGCAGCTACACTGACCTTCTTTCTGTTCTTTGAATGTGGCATGTTTCCTTTTGGTTCCTGACATAAGGCCTCGCTCATGCTATATCCTCTCCCTAAAATGAAATTTCTCCCCCTCTTTCCTAGCTTATTTTAAATTTTATTTGTCCTTTCTCAGTCATCGCTTCTCCAGAGAAGGCTTCTCTGATGATGACAACTCCCTATTTGATGCTTTTATATAACATCATGTACCTTTCCCTGGCAGTAGTCATCATAGTTTCATTTTTATGTTTTACATTTATTTATTTACATATTTGATTAATAATCCTAGTAGAGCGAAGGCCTAAGGAGGCAGATGCCACATGTCTCTTATTTGCTTATCACTGTCTCCCTAAAACATTGCTGGCACATCGAAGATGATCAATAAATGTATGTTGAATGAGTGAATGGACTGTGGACCTATGAATCATTGTATTGACAGAAGGACAGGCTGAATACTGGGAGAACAGGGGTGTTTAGCTCTAGATAGTGGGAGGGTAAATGGATCCTGTGACATCCAAGCAAAATGATATATCCACATTATCCCATTTCATCCCTGAGTTTCCCAATAGTTTCCCACTATTTAGAAGATGCATGTGAAACAACACAGTTCCTGGTGGAATGATATCTGTTATTAATTAAAAAGGGAGGGAAATAATAAGACAAATACCCCTGAAAATATGCCTGCTTTCAGTGGGAATATATACACAAGATAAAGTACAGTGTTCAGGGGAAGCAACAACACAATCCATTGTCCACTTGACTGCAAGACCCCCATGGTTATAAGTAAAACCAATGAATAGACAGGATAGATTTTGCCCAGGGATGGGCTCCTGATGATAGTAAGTCAGGCTCCGGAGGTCAGGAGAGTATTCTAGTCACTAGAGGGCTTTTGTTCACAAAAACAGGATGGCCACCCAGAGGGAAGGATGCAGACAAGCTTTAGATGAATCATTGAATTAAATGACATAGAAAATCTCTTCCAAGTATGAGGGTCAATGAGGCTGAACAAGCCATTAATAATCTAGGGCCAGGCATGCAGGGAATTGTATATGTGTATGCCCAGGTGTGCATGGAATCTGTGTTTCTGCTGGCATTCTGCGGCTAGTTCCTTATTCATTAGAATGACTATTAAGATGAACTTTTATTGTGGATGTTGAAGTTGATTTGTTGAATGTATATGTGATTTTCTTTGAATTAAAATTGCTTGCAAAATGATTATACACACACATACATATATACACACATATAGGAAAATCAAGATATAAACATTTCCAGGACCTCAGAAAGAGCCTTGTCCCAAATCAGTATCTACCCTGTGAAAAATCTGCTATTCTCTCTTCCATTGTCATAGGTTAGTTCGTCTGTTTTTACACTTCACATATACATACAGTGTGCACCTTTTAAAAAAAATTATTTGTTTATTCATGAGAGAGAGAGATAGAGATAGAGAGAGAGAGAGAGAGAGGCAGAGACACAGGCAGAGGGAGAAGCAGGCTCCATGCAGGGAGCCCGATGTAGGACTCGATCCCAGGATTCCAGGATCACGCCCTGGGCTGAAGGCGGCGCTAAACCGCTGAGCCACCCGGGCTGCCCTTGTCCAAATTTTTCAACATTATGCCTGCCTGATTTATCTATGTTGTTACATATAGCAGAAGCTCCTTCTTTCTCTCTGTATGAATACTCCACAATTTACTTAGTCATTCCAACGTTGATGGACAATCGGGTTGTTTCCAGTTTGGAGCTGTTAAGAATAAAGTTGCCATGGGCATTCTCATACACATCATTTGGTGGACACAAGCATTGTTTCTGTGGAGTTTATACCCGGGAGTGGGGGCTCCTGGTCCATAGCTTATGTAGATCTTTGACTCTAGCAGATTCTGTCGGTTTTCCAAAGCACTTATGCCAATTTACACTCCTATAGGAAGTATATGAAAGTTTAAAATAATGTATTTATCTATTTAGTTAACACATCAAGATGTACTTAGTAAATATATTTTCTTTACCACATTTAAAGCCATTAAATATAGCTTTAGGCTAATCAATGTAGCTAGAAACACAGATATTTATGACTTGCCTATGGTCTCCCTACAAAGCAGGGAGTATTTAAGTCAAGAGATGATAAATTACATCAACAGAACATTAAAAAATTTAAGCAAAAGAGGTAAAAACTGAAACAGCAAGTTGAATTTGCAACAGCTTTTATCCATGGTACGCCAAATAACCCATTAGGATATTTTTCTCTCCCTCAGTTATTAAGCAGATATTTCTCTTTTAATCAACTTGCAGAAAGATCCAGCCATGAGGACTAACTGAGGGTTCTACCCAGCCATTGAACTATTTATTTGTTGGAAATGTTAAAAACCTGGAATGTTTTCAACATAATTAGAATGAATCTCATTTTGACCTTGCCATAGACAATGTTCCTTTCTAGTTTTCATTCTTTTTTTTTTTCTTTTGCAGTTTTGATAACTCTCCAATAACCTGAACTTTGCCCATAGGTTCCAACATAGAAACCAAATTTATTTCTCCGATACATTAAAAAAAAAAAAGTTCTACAAACTGGTGTTTGCCGAAGGGAGGTGGGAAGGGGGATGGGTGAAATAGGTGAAGGGGATTAAGAGGACACATCATGATGAGCACTGAGTAATGTACAGGATTGCTGAATCACTATATTGTATTGCTGAAACTAAAATAACACTGTGTATTATACTTGAATAAAAAGTGATAAAAATGAAATAAAACATATTCTCCTGAAAATCTAGCATATTCTACTGAAATAAAGATAACTTACTTTGCTGGCAAACCTACCCTTTTTGAAAACAGAAGCAAAGGATCAGCTTTTGTTTTAAAATTAAAACCAGGGAATGCTTGTAGCTGTAGATTACCCTATCATAGAAAGGCACATGGTAATGCCTTAAGTCAATTATTTCAAAGTCCTAACTACAAAAAAAAAAAAAAAAAAATCAAATTGAACATAATGCCAGGTATAAATAATTACACCATGCATTAAAATGTTAACGCTCGGGATCCCTGGGTGGCGCAGCAGTTTGGCGCCTGCCTTTGGCCCAGGGCGCGATCCTGAAGACCCGGGATCGAATCCCACGGGCTCCCGGTGCATGGAGCCTGCTTCTCCCTCTGCCTGTGTCTCTGCCTCTCTCTCTCTCTCTCTGTGACTATCATAAATAAATAAATAAATAAATACCTTAAAAAAAATGTTAACGCTCTGTACCATTTCTAGTCTAGCCAGGGTCTGTCTCTCTTGCATTGCCCTCAGTGTTCCCTTCCAGCCTAGTCACCAGGAGTCACTTCTGCTTTATTTTTTTTTTCACTTCTGCTTTAACTGTGGATGCTTTTCCAGTAGTTGGTATGCCCAGGCAAAGCTCACAGGTGCAAAAAACACTGTTTATGCACTGAGTTGTTTTATTTTTAGCTGCACAAGTTCTTCTGGAGTGGTTCTCACTCAAAGGGTGTTTAGCCCCTAATCTCACCCCACCAAACGGCACTCAGCCCAAAGCTGTGATAAAATACTAGTGAATGTGTGGAATCATAAATCCCCACATAAATTGCATATTATTTACAAAGTGGTTGTCGTGCTAACCTGCTCAGTGACTATAGGCACCAAATTGGTACTGAATTGTCATAAACTTTCAGAAGTTAGAAGCAACAATTAAAAAACAAAACAAAATAAATCCCTAGAACTCTGCCCATTAAAATCACATCCTCCCTTCCTATCAAGTCTTTAATAAGGAAAGCATACTGGTGTTTTTTTTTTTTTTCCATTGCCATACAAACTCAAGCAAAATATTATACAGGTATTAAACATGGAATTGTGAGAACTGATAAAAATCTCTGGTTGTCCTAAATGAGAGGATATATCACTGGGTTTACTGAAATGTTACCATCAGTTGAACTGGGATAGTCAATGTTGACTAGCAATGAGAAATTATACTTTGCTTCAATTTTGACAAAGTTTAACCATAATATTTTCCATCTTAGCATACAGATTCTGGTGTGGGCACCAAAGGGACATGAAACAGTATACTTTACAAACTCAGGAAAAAGTAAATGAAGTGTGAGATGAGTTGTGTCTTTCTCAGAGCATTCCTCCCCAGTTCCCTATGAACACACACACACACACACACACACACACACACACACATATCTGTCCTGGATCAGGAGGAGAGGTAGAGGGATATAGATGGAGGGTACATAGGGGTGTGGGCATATGGGGATATACGGGGTGTACGGGTGGGCATGGGGATGTATAGGGCAATGAATTTATTTTTTCATCTCAAAATGGCTTCTGTCTACCCCTTCCCCTTAGGCCTCCTTCCAAGCCATAAAAGCAATTCTGAAAGCGTGATGAAATCAAATTACTTGAGAGAAATGAGCTGAAGGAGGCTCACTGTTAAGCAATTGCTAGAGCAGCCACTCAGACACTTCTGGCTAAAGGCTGAGTTTCACAAAAGATAAAACAGGTGAAGTAATAAGAGTGACACTGGCCTCTATCACTGCAGTGAGCACAGAAGCAGAATGCTAAAAAGGGTGTCACTGGCTTTCCTCAGGGGATCAGAGGACATCACAGTAGGCAAGAGTGAGGTATCCCCACCTGTCAGTAAGATGGTGGAGTCTTAGCTGGTGTTTAAAAGGACAAGGCACTTTTTTTTCTTTTTTCTTTTGATATGTATATCTATATACATAATATGGCATATTAACAAGTTCAATAGCCATAGTAGATGCTGATAAGGCTGAAAATGGGCCAAAGGATGGCCCATGCCATCCTTGCATGCTGGTTTGGTTTACAACTGCTGGTACCTGTGGCCTTTTAACTGAGAGCTCTCTCTGATGTCCGTGGTGATAACCACATGTGGAATAGGTCCAGGGCATCAGGAAATCAAAACCACCACCTTCCTGCATCAAGCCATGATAATGAGAGATAGTGGATAAATGTCCCAGCTCACTCACCCCTCAGATGCAGTAACACTGAAGTGCATGCTTTATGTGGTTTTCTTGAGTTGATCAGTGGGATTACCCACCAGTTGTCCATAGCAGCCAAGTGCTCAGTGATGCACTCTTATTGCCTCTTTACCTGTCTATCTTCCCTACTCCCCTCCCTGAAATCATCTCCCAAATTAACTTCCTGAATGTAAACCCTTGCCTCTGAATCTACTTTTAGGGTGAAGCCAAAACGTGACCATGATCAACATACATTCATGAATTTGAGAAAATGAGTGTCATTTCTTACCTTGATAGCACCCATTCTTCCAACTTTTCTATTTGTAATCTCTGGCACAGGCACAGTGGAGAAATGTTTTATAAATTACTTAGTGATGTGGGGAAAATAACTTGGAAGTTGTCAGCGTGAAAGCACAATAGTACTTTACTTTGGGGGAGTTTACAGGTCATTCAGGCTAGGCTCACGTCCACATGTAAACCTGACCTCACTAGACAGAAACCATGAAACAATAGTAAATTGTTTTTGCTGCTGCCGTTAATATTTATTGAGAGATAATTATATACAAGTCATTCTACTTAGCATTTATATGTATTATTCAGTCTTCACAGCAACCCAATAAAAAGAACAAGGAAGAATAATGAAGATGAGTTGGTCTATAAATGGACAGTGACTTTAGTGTATTGAGGTAGGCACCCTAATCAAAGATGATTAATTTGGATTTATATTAAAAATTACCGAGAGGTATGCAAAATACAGTCCGACTGTTATGTAAGTTTTAGTAGACTCACTAATGTGGTTTAGACCAGCATCTGCTTGAAGAGGAAGCAAAGACACTACATGTGGCTGTGGGTGGCATGGCTGGCTGGACAGCCTAGGTTGTCCTGAAAGGCCCTGCCACCTCTGGCTTCCACATAAAATCGCCTAAGCCCTCTAAACTCCCTTGAAGATATATATAATCTTTCTGACTTTATAGAACAGAAAAAGTGACTCTCAGAGAACCTAAGCAAGGCACAGAGCTAGTACCCAAGCCTGGTTCTGCTTGACTTCTCTCTGTACCCTAGCTGAGTACCTGGTATATTATTCATCCTTCCATCTCCAAAGAATGAATGGCATTCACCATAACTACTCTCCTTCAGGGATTCCCATCCTGGTGCAACACTGTTTAAAACTCCAAAGAAAGGAAATGAAATTGGAGGCACCAATTAAAAAAAAAAAAAAAAAAAAGCTTGTTTCAGAGCACCCAGCACAGTGCCTTCTGCATGAACACACCTAACAGACCTGGGGTCACTGATGTTCTGTCCTCTTTTTCAGGTGACAGCACCCAATCAGCCATTTAATGTCTGCATTGCAGAGTATGATTGGGGCCCAAGGAATCCCCTTGGGAAAGTAGAAAAGCTGGTGGTTTTAGATGGTAAAATTACTCCTCAACATATAGGTACTATCATTCTGGACACAACTGGAACCTATGAATTTGAAGCTCACTGGCTCACAACAGAATTTCTGTGCATCATATCTTCCCCATGGTCTTGCCTTTGCCTTGACTTTATTTTGTTAAGCTTAGCACTGATTTTCCTAGCAGGATCTCCAGGATTAGTCATACATAAAAGTGAGAAGGAAAATTCTATACTTCTTATCATTTTAATCTCTTCACACCCATTCTTTCATTTCACTTGACATTATGTGTACCATAGCAAGTGATACTCCATAAATTCTGCTATATTCAGCCTCAACTTGAATTGCTTCTGCTTTTACCTACTTAAAAAAACTGTGCAATATGAAGTTTTCCTTTCAAGTTGTCTTCCCTTTGCTCTGCAAAGCAGGTATGAGTGAGCCGCATTTTTATGGGACACAAGGTTACAATCTATGCAAGCTTCATCAGCTCCTCAAACTTATGAGCTCCAGCTTCCATTTCTGAGGGTATTTTTAAAATCATCTTTTGCCTAAAGAATTATAATAATGACCTAAGAAATGGCTCGTGAAACAAATGCTATTCTATGCAAGCTGTTCCTACTAACCCTGAATAAGTCTCTTGAGAAAGGAGATGAAAGATTTCATAGAATCACTTGGAATAGAATATTTCTAAAATTGTCTTTTAAAGGAACGTTTTTCCTACAGGAGTAATCAAGGGAGTTCATGGAGGACATCACATTTGAGTAGAAAAGATTTATATTGGGGTCTACTGAGAGACGAAAATGCAGTTTCTACTTTTGAACTGGTGGCACCCTATATGGTGCATGGACCTGGAAGCCAGTGATCTTTATAGACATAAGCTACACCATGTCATATCCATGCTAAGAGATACCAGGGGCTTGCTCCAAACTCCTCATTTTGACTTTCAGAGCCCTTGCGCTGCCCTCATCGCACTCTGAAATGCTCTCTCTCCCATGTACTTGGTTACCGTGAGTAACCACACTGGAATATAAGCTCGATGGGGTAAAGCCCTTATCTGTCTTATGCACTTTTCTACCTTCAGTGGTCAGAGCAAAGTATGTGCTCAAAAACCTGTCATGCCATATTTGGGAACATGGGAAATATGTAGCCACTCCAGTGTTCCGTGAAGCTTCCTAGCATTCTGAAATGATTTTATGCCACCTGAAGCCCAGAAAGTCAGCCCTGTCATTGGAGGGAAGGAAACAAACTAATTCTGTGTTGCTCTCTGGTGTCTGCTGGCCAACACCATGCCCCCAAAATGTATGTGGCCTTGGCACAACCTAAAGGTAGGGACTTGGGAGAATGAGAACCACGCCCCATTGGCTTTAGGTCCAATAAACACCTCTTGGGCTTCTGCCATCCTCAACTTAGGGCAGAACACAGGAGCTTTTTCAGGAACACATCATTGTAGAGGTTCTCGTAGCTTCAGCTGTCACTAACTCACAGACATGAAACCAAGTATTTCCTATAAAGCATTTATGTTTCCCCCTGCACAGCCGGGTGCAAGATTCTCCTGAAGGAGCTGTACTGAATATTGTCATCATAGCTCCTAGCAGCATAAACCATGACACTACAACATGGAAGAAGAGGAGTTAGTCCCCAAAGCCCCTGTTTATTGGCTTTTACTCTCCAGTGATTAGCCACATCCCCTGGAATGCCTAAGCAACTTGCCACCACAATTCCAGGAATTCCTTTGAAATTGCTCAGTGGCCAACTCTCGCACAATAAACACTTAGCATGGAGAAACTCTCCTCTTCACATTTGAACGTTAAGACAGGCCTTGGCTACCACACTCTACATTCTCAGGTGTGTCTGAACCAGCCTCCAGATTTCAGCCTGTGGAGTTTTCTTAAATAAGGCTGGGTCAGTTGGTGAGAACTCTACACCAGGGTTTGCTAGAATTCACAATGGCAGCCACTCCTTTGCTGAGCAATGCAGGGGTTAATGCAACTGTAGGGATTAAGACTGTGATTAAAAATAACACATTATTTGATACATTTATAAAATTTTTATGAACAAAAATACATTTTGATACAATCAAAGTCCACTGGAGTACATCATCCTGAAAGTCATTACAAAGACACTCTGAGGGGTGCCTGAGTGGCTCAGCTGGTTAAGCATCTGCCTTCAGCTCAGATCATGATCCTGGGGTCCTGGGATGGAGCCCTGTGAGGGGCTCCCTGCTCACTGGGGAGTCTGCTTCTCCCTCTCCCTTTGCCCCTCCCCCCTCCCTCAAATAAATAAAATCTTGAAAAAAAAGATACTCTGAAAGATTACAAGTGAGAAGTTCTGAAAATTTTTGTGTTGAGGAGGACATTGCTTGATGTGGGCAGTAATGCCACTATTAGACTGCAATATCTCTTTTTGACAGTTCCATTTCTGAGTATGATAGATTGGATAAGCATACCCAATTCAGCTCTCCCCTTTGCCACACCATTTGCATCTTACTTTGCAATACTATCTTGTAAGCCAAGTGTATTTCCCTACCTCACGGATGTTGACTTTGGCCTTGTGGCTTGCTTTGACCAATGGGATGGGAGCAAATGTGAGGCTGCAAGAGCGCTTGCTGGCAAGAAAAGGGAATGCTCCAAGTGGGTGGGTGCTCTTTCAGACTGCCACTTGAAGTGGAGCAGGTGGGACAGATGTGGCAGACTGAGCACTCACAGAAACCTGTGATCCAGGGCAGTTAGGCCACGCCCAGCCTCTATCTATTAAACCCAGACAACCTGAAGAACCATGAACAAGACAGTTGATGCTATTTGCTGTCAGCCCCTGGGTTTTTGAGGTTGTGTGGAATGCAGAAAAATCTGACTGATACCTCGAGCAAGGACTAAGATGCTTTTTGAAATCCCACTGAGGATGCAGAGCCCTCAGGAGTGGTTTTGATTCTTATTAGGTCTTTGCCATCTTTGGAATATTATTTCACCTGTTGACTATCTGTCCAGGGTAAAAAATATTATATGCATAATACATGGTGCATATCAGTTCAAAGAACTCAAAGAGGCATGGGAATTGGTTCAAGAGAAACCCTGGAATAAGGAAAAGAAGACAGGTTTTGGAGTCAAACCTACCAGACATTGCATGTTCCTGTGAAAATTGCAATCTATGTGAGCACAGCATCTTTCTTTCTTTCTTTCTTTCTTTCTTTCTTTCTTTCTTTCTTTCTTTCTTTCTTTCTTTCTTTCTTTCTTTTAATCTTAAGTAATCTCTACACCCAATGTGGGGCTCAAACTCACAATCCCCAGATCAAGCCCCAACACAGCACATTTCTCTATTCTTCAGTGTCCACACATGTAATGTGGGGATAAGGCTACCTTTTTGTTGTGAAGATTAAATAGAATCAGTCATACACTGTTTGTTCCTCATATGTCTTCTTCTTTAGGTCCCTCCCCCTAAATTTACCTGATTTACTTAAAGACGTGGGAAAGCTAAAAGATAAAAGGAAGTCTAAAGGTACATGAATGCTATTTAGCACCCGAGGTCTGGAAATGCAGCTGGGAGTGCCAGGCTCTTCAAAATGCTCCCAGCTCTTCAACATGCACCCGAGTCATAACCTCAAGTGAAGAAGGTGTGATCAATTTTCAAGATCAAGTATGGTCTCACTGTTTCTCCTGGGAACCTGAAAATAGATTTACATTACCTATGTTTTCCCATAATCCCCTCTTGGCACTAGAAAAAAAAATATATATATACATATATATATGGGGTTTGTTTTGTTTTGTTTTTGTTTTTTTGTTTTTTTTGTTTTTGCTAAGAGAAACAAGTAGTCAAAGAGCAGGTTTTCACAAAATGGCTTCATTTATGGCTAAACCTCTGAATGAATTGTATCATATTGACTGTAGTCTAAAGTATCAGCATTCAAGAGAAGCTTAGTAATTAGATCTCCGAAATCACTACACTCTGGATTTTACAACATCCCAATAATGTGATGAATACATTTCTGTAACAAATCTAAAATGAATTTAGTGTGGCCTAACAATTGATTCTAATTCACTGCATATATGACCTTTAAGTATTCTATCTGGAACATCCTCTTCACTGGCTTTTGGATTTCTAAGTTTTATCCAAACATGAGACACTGCTCTTGAAAATGCCCAGAGAGATGTAATTAGAAGTGATGCATGTACCATTTCCCTCAAACAGACAGAAGCTGGCTCATTCCTCTTAACCACAGTGAGGTACTTGGGGGGATAGTAAGTGTTTGAGAAATGATAGGAGAATGAAGAGACCAAAGAAGCCACAGAATTTTAAAGCAGGAAAACTGTCTTTTAAAATGTAAATTTCCCACAATGCTCATCATTGTCAGTCTTAATAATGAATGACAGTATTTCACAAACCATGAGCTGTAGGCTAAGTTTGTGGTAGAATAATGAAATCCTAGAAAGGAATATTTCTCATCAAAAATCAATTTGTTCTCCTGCTTGAGCTATAGTAAGCAGACACAAGATAGTATGAAGTTGTAATGTGTCATAAAAACCTGCCAGGACCAGAAAAGAGGCTTAGGATGTGCTTTTAGTGGGAATAAATATCCATTTAAACATATATATTAAAGATTTATTTTGACGGATCTCTTTAGGAAGTTGGAACTTTCATGTACAAAGGTATTCTCGAGAGAAAAATAAAATAGATGTTTGTACAATATTTTACTTATGTGACACCTGACATTTTTTTCTTCTTATAAAGTAGAATGGCATTCTGGCATGTTAGGAGCGTGAAAATTGTCACTCCTGCCTAATAAATGATAGGTCAAACAAACTGAAAAAATCAACAACTTTCTTAGATCTATCAGAGAAGTGAGGTCCCAGGGCACCTATTATCCATCCCAATTAGAGAGATGGGTAGGTGAACACAGAGAACTGCAACTTCATGGAGCAGACACCTCCACAGGAACCAGTATTAGGAAATGAAAACCTAAACTGTCATGGAGGAATGGTTGGAGCTTGGAGTAGACAAGTCTGAGAGGCAAAAACCTCAGAGGGACCTAGTCTTAGGGTGCCCCCCACCCCACTTTTGTAAGTTGTAACTGCAGGAGCTCCACCAGGTTCTCATGGTGAATATTAAAAAACAAACAAACAAAAAAACTCCTGCAACCTGCAGGGAGACTGCTTGGGAGAGGTATGGGGGCAAGAGGAACTATTTTGAAATAAGCCACTCTACTCTTAATGCATATCTTGGGGTGCCTGGACAGCTCAGTCAGTTAAGCATCTGCCTTCAGCTCAGGTCATGATCCCATGTCGGGCTCCCTGCTAAATGAGGAGTCTGCTGCTTCTGCCTACACTCCATCCCCCTGCTCGCCCTTTCTTTCTTTCTTTCTTTCTTTCTTTCTTTCTTTCTTTCTTTCTTTCTTTCTTTCTTCTTTCTTCTTTCTTTCTTTCTTTCTTTCTTTCTTTTTCTTTCTTTCTTTCTTTCTTTCTTTCTTTCTTTCTTTCTTTCTTTCTTTCTTTCTTTTTCTTTCTTTCTTTCTTTCTTTCTTTCTTTCTTTCTTTCTTTCTTCTTTCTTTCTTTCTTTCTTTCTTCTTTCTTTCTTTCTTTCTTCTCTCTCTCTCTCTCAAACAAATAAATAAAATCTTTGAAAAACAAACAAACCAATAAAAATAATGCACATCTTCAGGAGAAACTGTGTTACCAGAATCTAACCTGCTGGGGAAGGGCAATATTCTACTCCAGCCAGCTCTAGCCATATATCCACATGGGGGAAAGAAAACACCCAACTCCATCCCATGGGAGTCATCCCATCTTACCTGAGGAGGGAGAGAGGGGCAATCAGAGCACTGGTGATATTCACATTTGGAGCTCACTAATGCTTGAGACCTACATAGAGGGCCACAGCCTGCTTCCCCTCCCCCACACCTCATGATCACATTACTAAAGGCCTATTTACTGTAGTTCCATTTGCCAAGTACATCATGTTCAGCTATCAAGAAAAAAAAATTACAACGCATACTAAAAGGCAAAAATCATAGCTTGAAGAGATCATGCAAGCATCAGAACCAGATTCAGAGATGGCAAAGTCATTGGGATGATTCATATGCTCAGTATTCTAATGGATAAAGTACATAGCATACAAAAATAGAGGGGCAATATAAGGAGAGGGACAGAAATTCTAGGAAAGAATTAGAAAGAAATGCTGGAGATCATTGTAACAGAAATTAAGAATGCTTTTGATGGGTTCATTAGTAGATGAGATACAGCTGAAGAAAGACCTCTGTGCTTGAGGATATAGAAAATTGAGAAGGCAATAGAAACTTCCCAAATGGAATAAACAGGCCCAAAGAAAACAAATCAGAATATCCAAGAATGGTGGGACAACTACATATGAATACTGGGAATACCAAAAGATGGCATGTAGGAAATCCTTGTACCTTCTAGTCACTTCTGTTGTGAATCTGAAACTGCTCTAAAAAATAGCCAATAAAGAAAAATAAACCTCTCTCAGCTTTAACAGATGAGCGTTTCTGGCTGCTATTTCTGGCATACTTTCTAAAAAACAGCTTACCCACCAGAGGCTTCAGTGTTCTTTTGGAATTCTAAATTCAAAAGCTCAATTTAGGAAATGATATCAAGGTGATTCCTGTGTGACAGCAAGCATGTAAAATCCCCACTCTTGTCAAGCACGGACTCCTGGGAATTAGTAAGGTATGCTTTATCAGAGGTAAAATCCTCCTTTGTGTGATAATGTAATAATAATATTAAAATAACCAAGCATTTGGGATGCCTAGGTGGCTCAGCAGTTGAGTGTCTGTCTCTGGCTCAGGGCATGATTCCGGAATCCGAGGATTGAGTCCCACATCGGGCTCCCTGCATGGGGCCTGCTTCTCCCTCTGTCTATGTCTTGCCCCTCTCTCTCTCTCTTTCTCTGTGTGTGTGTCTCTCATGAATAAATTAATAATCTCTTTAAAAAAAAAGACCAAGCACTTTCCATGGACATTAGGAATTCCCTTTGGCCCTGCCCATTGCACTTCCTGTCACAATTATATACAAGCACATTTCTTTTATTATTATATACAGTAATATTATTGTATTTTCATTTACAAAAATGCATAATGGACTACTGATGCACACAACATGGTGAATCTCAAAAATAGACCTTTGAATGAAAGAAGTCAAACACAAACATGTATATATGGCCAAGATTCCATTGATACAAAGTTAAAGAACTGGAAAAACAAAGCTGTTAGAAATCATAATGAGAGTTGTTTAAGGAGGCTGGAATTGACTGAAATGGGTCCTGATGGAACTTTCTAGGTGATAGAAATATTCTACATCTTGACCTGGGAGTTGGTTACACAGGGATATATATTTGTTCAAATCCTTTCCCCTGTCTCAGGAGCAACTGTGACAGAATTCCGAATGGTCTGAATGCACAAGTGTCCATGCTGACTGCCTTATTACTGCCTACTCACTCAAGGCACAGAGGCAAATACAGTTTGAGAAGGGGACTCCTGCTTTTCTGAGTTGTTTGCAGCAGATCTAATGGTGACAATCAACCTTCAAAATGCTTAATATTTTTGTAATACAAAAAGAGAGAGAGAGAGAGAGAAAAGAAAGATTAAGAGAGAAAAAATCCCTGGGCAGTTGGGAATATGGGGAGCACAAAAGGTGAGAAAAATCAGTGAGGGAGCTATGGTGGCAATGGAAGAGGGGTATCCATCAATATTGCAGGGTCTGCCTACAGAGAATGGCAGGTAGAGGAAGGAGGTGAGTGACTTCTGCTCCAGGGGAGCCTAGAGTGTTCATAGCAGACCCTTCTTTAGGGGTAGAAACAGCAGATCAAGAACCAAGACCAATGCCGTCTTGACGTGTCACTTAAGCTTCACAGTGCCCCTCCATGTTGAATTTTGATTGTACCACCATGATTAGTAGAAAACCATGAAAATTCAAAGAATCTATGGGTTTCTCTTCAGCGATGAGAAGAAAGTAAAGAACTACAGAGATCATGGCCTTCCCCTTATCCAGCAAAGAAAGAGAGAAAGCCTGACATGCAACAGTCCCTTAGCAATTTTGAAAGAAAAGGGAAGAGGACGGTGGAGTGATCCATATGGCTTGAATTAAAGCATAAAATGAGAGCATGAATGGTCATATGTAGACATGACAATTCATCCTTTGCTCACTGTCTTTCTCCAAAAAAATAAATAATGATTCATAAATCCCTCCAAAGCTGTTTTATTAGAGTTGTGATGCCTTTTGTTTGAAGACTGTATCATTGGGTAGAAAACTATTTTAAACCTTTTCAGTCATCAAAGGAGCCATCTCATAAAGAGACTTCTAGAGGGGAAAAAAAGGAAGAAATTCAAGATATAGTAATGGTTTGGTAGTCACCATAATGTCACTGATTTAATTTTCTTTTCCTGAAGGGCACAAGTAGCCCTATCTCTGAATTTATTTCTGCCTTGTCACCTGTTTCCTTAATCCCTGTCAATTATTTGTATTTGTTTACCCATGTATTTGTTTACCCCCATGTATTTGTTTACCCCCAAATTAAACTGCATTCTTTGGTATGTTGCCTGATAAATATTAGGTTTTTAAAAGATGCTTACTTTTTCTAGCCTGGGCCATAGAGCAAGAACCTGAGAGCAGCCTATCTCTGACTTTCTTTCTGGAACCATAGTATTTATGAATGTGCTGCTTGCAGTAAGCATTGAACTTAAGCAGCACTGCACCCAGCTTCTTTCTCTCTCTCTCTCTCTCTAGTATGCATGTATACATACATAAATATATTGAAACATTATATATAAAATATTGTAAATAAAAATATAAACATAATGCATATATACCATGTTACTAAACATAAATATAATGTGACATTTACTTTATTTTAGCTGTTATTATCTAGATAAAAGGATTTGGACAGCTTCTGCCTTGTATTTAAGAAACACATGAGTCATTCAGCTACTTCCAGATACCAGAGTGGAAGATACCAAGGTACTTAGACACTAACCTGCTCGGCTACTATAGACACGGATCCCAGCTCTGCAGACACAGAATGGCATGTGCATTTGAGCCCAAACCATTATGTTACGGATGATGTCATCTTTTTTTGCTCTTTTACAAATGAAGTTTTTAGTAGCACACTAGCCAAATGAGAACTGTAATATGCAGGGTATCAACTTAAGTATTTTATAACTAAATAATAACCATATATCTTCCTTACTTTCAAAGAATGCTATGGTCAAAGGAAATGTAGTTTTCAGGGTCCTGACAGGGAGCACAGTTTCCTTACATGGTCTGAATAAAGAGATTTGATGAGAAGACCACCTGTAGAGACATGGCAAAGTTAAAGGATAAGCAAGATACACTGGGGCATCAAGAGACCAACAGCCCCAGAAAGCAGTCAACACGCTGGGGTAAGTGGTGGAAACAGTGTCACCATAGCCTAGTGAAAGAAAAGGCTTCCCAGTGAACCAGTCACAAAAGAGTCATAGCTACTGCCAGAAACATGTGCCCAAGTGAGAGATAAGGGGTAGGGGGAGTGAGGAGTGGGAGTTAGGGAGGCAGGGAAGAGAGAGTTGGGATAAAAAATATCCCAATCATTTCCTTCCACCCTTCCATTCTGCTATTGGGTAGAAAACTGAACTTGCTTCCCTCCCCTATCAGCCAAACCCAAATAAAAACTAGGCAGCAAGGAAGCTCAGGTAGGCTTACATAGAGTATGATGGAGACGAGGCAGGAGGGGGCCAAATAGAGAACAGTCAATGAACAAGGGAGTTGTGCTAAATCATAACCCTCATGAAAGCTAATCCACTGGGCCATCACTTCTAAAGTGTCCATGACTTTAGACATAGCTCCAAAGACAGGGCGGCTCATAGAAAAGACACAGAATCCCAGGTTTTGTCAGGGAGGCAGGAGGAACTGGTGAAATGTGACTCTAGTTATGGGTCACAGGCCTAGGAACTCAAGTGCACAGGTAGGAATTGGAGTAGCCTAGATCATGCCAGCATTTGCCCAGTCTTAAGAGAGGTTCGTCTCTCAATTAGGTGGCAAGCTTGTTTCTAATAGAGTTTATCCAAAGTTTCTGTACTTCAACCTTGTTTCACAAGCGTATCATTAACAAGCTTGTATTCATAGTCCACAAATATGCATCAGACAGAATTTCCTTCCTAGAGGCCTGTAGCAACCAGAACCTTTACATTATTAACAAAATTCTGGATTAAAAATAAATTCTGGATTCATCAGGGTTTAATCATGTTCTATTCTATCCTAAAATTTCCTTCAGACCCTGATGATTTTTCTACAAGATCAATTAATTTGAATATCATATCTTGTTTGCTATTGATTATTTTCAAGTATTTTAGCCACAAAATGGTCTTTAAAATATATCTCTATGTGTTTATGTGCATATGTGTTTATATATATAAAGAGCTTTTCTAATACCCAAGGGCTATTTTAACAACCAGTGGGTGTTGATGAATTTAATCAAATATTCAAGGGCATCAAACATTTGTTTGACATGTTCAAATCAGGAAGAGCAGCTGCTGTGGAAAATAAATACTATTTTCTAGGTTTCTCTTAAAGAAGAGGCACTCAGCCTTCATCTTAATATGTTCTGAAGGCTATTGTACCTGGCAGAGCTAACAGTGCAGTCAGAATACATGACACATCTGCAAACACTTACTAAAGATCATTGGAGGAAAGAAAAAGAAGAAAGAAAGAAAGAAAGAAAGAAAGAAAGAAAGAAAGAAAGAAAGAAAGAAAGAAAGAAAGAAAGAGCAAGCAAAAACCAAAAACCTCTAAGGGTAAAAAGAGAATCTAGGACTAAACGAAGTGCCCCCCAAAAGCTATGTCATGTTAGACAGCTAGCAAAGGGAAGGCCATGCTGTTGTTCATCACATTGTCCTCTCCAAGCCCTTGTCAGGAGAAAACTGTCTCTCAGGTGTCAGAAGGATTTGTGCGAGTTAATCTGATTTTCCTTTTAGGACTAGGGATCCCAGCATTTTCATGAAGGAAGTCTTTAGTACTTTACCAATATGCTCAATTTTCTGCCAGACACATGAAATGGCTGTTTGACATTAGCACGGCCTGCAATGCTCATCTCTTTTTGTATTGATTTATCTGCTAACCTTGACTACAGAGTCTTAGATTGCAGGTTGGTTGTGTAACAGGAGAAGGCCATTTTGCCTAGTGACAACTTGCATTCGTGATTGACAGCCACCTTGCACTCAAACTGCCTGGGAACTGCAAAGTTTCCTGAATTTGTTTTCAAGAAAGAGCCATTTTTCGTTCTCTGCATCGGCTTAATTTGGGAATTAGAGAAACATTACTGTAAAATAGCCAGCTTCCTTATTTACTGTGACATTCACAAGCTGTCACACTCTGTCACCCAATCCAACAGCAAATGTTTTTCCTAGATCCTAGGCACTGTGCTAGGGCCTCTGGTGAATAAGAATTTCTAGCCTTAGAGAACTTGATAAAAGGGGAACAAGACACACACACACACACACACACACACACATGCTCACTTACATACTATGACAGGTAATGTCCATGCTCCACCCATCTTCCCTTGGCGCACTCTACTCATCACTTGCATTTTTAGTGGACATTCCTAGATATGCCTGTGAGTTCCTATTTCATGCATCTGTGTGTCTCTGACTCAGGGCTTTCTCTGGTCCCTGAAGAGGGAAGGAGGGTGCTTAGCTGAGCAAATCAGACATACTGGAAAGTTAATGCTCTTGAGGACAATCCTTATCAAATGAGTATTGGGAGTCAGTGGACAAATACTCTGATCTCAAAAAAAAATAAATAAATAAATAAAAAATAAATAAAAAAAATACTCTGATCTCCTCAAACCCCAGTGGCACAATTATTCAGCATGATCCATATGGTTGCTTATAAGGTCCCTGTGTTGGTTTCCTACTGCTGATGAAACAAATTACCATAAACTTAGTGACTTTAAACCACACAAATTTATTATCTCAGAGTTCTTGAGGCCAAACGTCCAAAATAAATTTCACTGAGCTAAAATCGAGGGTTGGCAGAACTGCAGAAACTGGAGTTTCTAGGATGATTCTATTTCCTTGCTTTCTTGAGCTTCCAGAAGCTGCCTGTATTCCTTGGCTCCCAGCCCTCCTTGGCCATTCCCCACATCACTGTGACATCTGATTCCATTGTCATACCTCCTTCCCTCCCTCTGCTTCTGTTGTTAGACTGTCTTCTTTAACTCTGACCCTTCTGTTTTCTTTTTATAAGGACCCTTGTGATTATACTGACCTCACCAGAATAATCAGAAAAATTTCCTATCTCATCCAAAAGTCCTTTTTGCCATATAAGGTAATATATATGCAGGTTCTAGGGATTAGCATGCAGACCTCTTTGTGGGGTTATAATTCAGCCCACCACAGCCTCCAATAAAAATAAACCTCACTTGCCCACAGCAAGAAGTCATTTATTAATGTCCTTTTTAATGACTTTCTTCTTACATGTTTTATTTTTCTATTCCCTGACCTGTGTTTGTGGGACTACTTCTTAAATTTCTTTCACTCAAATCCTTCTTTAAAATTAAAAGACTCACTCATGGCTATTAAGTTATTTGAGAGGTTATCCAAAGGCAGAATCTGATAAATAAACAAAAAGGACCTAAAGGGCTGTAGAAATTTAGATAGGGTTTGATATTTCTGAATTGAATTCCAAAGATGCCATAGAGAAAAGAAAGGGTTTAAGGAATGAGCATATTGTTTATAATCAAATGAGTAATTTGGGATTTCCCTCCTTTTCTTCTTAAATATATGTGTCAGAGCCAGTTTCTGACCAAGAGAAATCCCTCCATCTTGAAGTCAAGCGCTTGTCAAAACTCTTCCAAGTACCCAAGTAGAGGCATATAACCCAGATTTTTCTCATACCTGAAAACCTACAATTTTATCTGCAGGACTCCACCACTGGAGAAATATGTTGCAGAGAAATCTTGTTGATTTTCCTTCTCTGCTACTGAGGTCCCCAATATGTATTGGGGACCAAATGCAGGAAAACACAGCCCTCCTAGCTGAGGGAGCTATAAAACCAGGATGTAACAACTACACTCTGCTCAAGGAGTTTATAGATTTAACTGTGGAGCAAAACAAGAACACAGGTTTAAAATTGGAAACCAGTATTATATGTTTTCTTTTTCTTTTTTTTAAAAGATTTTTATTTATTTATTCATGAGAGACACAGAGAGAGAAGCAGGCTCTATGCAGGGAGCCTGACATGGGACTCAATCCTGGGTCTCTAGGATCAGGTCCTGGGCTAAAGGCGGTGCTAAACTGCTGAGCCACCTGGGCTGCCCCATTATATATTTTCAAAGGAAGGCCACACCACCAACCTTTTTGACATCACAGAGATGACACTATGTGAAAGAAAACATGATTATCAATGACTGAGTAACACAATGATTCTGAAGATTCAGACTTTGTTCAGAAGGTTGAGGAAGGAATACCTTAACTCATTTACTTCACTTTTGTTTTCCTGTTGTGTGTGCAAAAGAGAGATATAGCATAAAAGTCTATGTCTAAAATAAACACAAAAGTACTATTTTGATAAGTTTAAAATACAAATTTTAAGGGATAATAAGACATGAAATCATAGCTGAATATTTCTAAAATTAAAGAGGCGTCTTATAATTGATAGAACTTCGGGTTCCACAAAATAGTAGCACTCTGAAGTGCCAAATCTGCCCCGAATCTAGATGTATCATCCCTTTCTTGCAATTCTATAAAAGATGTACTTGGTCACAAACATTTTGCTTGACTCCCAAGGCTGAGGAATATAAAATTTATGGGAGAGTAGAGGTGGCTCCCTCTTCTCCTTTGTCTTGACTTGTGTTCTCCTATGTTTCCTGTTTTGTGACAGTAAAGAGCATTTTTCTTCTCTATGAATTTAGATAGTATGCAGAGGCTGAAAGCTAGTAGAAAGTCAGGCTGATTGGAAGTTGTGGGATTAAAGGGTTTTTGCCTTAGGAGTCGTCAGCAGGTTGCCAGCAGCCTGTCAGTGGCCACCAGAGCAAATCTCCAAGGGTTATACAGATAGATACCTGGATGAGGACTCCTCCCTGAACTCTCTATGAGTCACAGCACATGCCAGTAGCAACAAGGCAGGGGTTTCCCCTTGGCATACAGGTGGCAGGTGGCCAGGGCCTCTTCCACTGGCATGGTGTATGACTGCTGGGTGTGGCTAATGCAGAGTGCAGAGGTTTACTGAGGGAACATATTTATGACAGCGAATGCTGAGAAATGCAGGGGGTTTTCCGCCCTCCATAGGCTGCATTAATTTTTCTTCCGTTAGAGTACAGATTTTCTGGGCACTTTCCTGCAGTTCTCTTAGAAAAGAATTGGTCCCACACTTCATTCCTCTGCAAACGAAAGCTTGCCATATCACTGATGTCATCAGAAAAAAAAGTTTCATTTGCATGTCTTTCAAAAGTTCCTAGAGATCCATCTTCCATAAAAAGTGAGAGAGAAGTAGCAGGATACCTGGGGGTGAGGAGGGCACATTACTCTTGTAAGGAGAGAGAGGCCACACTGCCTTCTGGTATAGCAGTAATCGCCTGAGGCTGTGGGTAGATATAGGCCTCACTCAGGGAGGGCCTCCATGCAAGATTGCATTGAGCCTATACATAGGTGTGAATGAATTCTAGCCTGGGTCTGCAGCCAATGCCTACACTCCGATTCAAGGGTGACAAGCTCCTCACCTGCCCACCTCCAAGAAGAGACTACTCTTTTTTTTTTGTTAAAAAGAACTTAAACTGTCAAAGCTTACACCTACAGGATTGCCTCTGTTCTCAAAATGCTGCCTTTGTGTATACATACCACATCTTCTTTATCCATTCATCTGCTGATAGATGTTTGGGTTGCTTCCATATCTTGGCTCTTGTAAATAATGTTGCAATAAACATAGGTACCAACTATACTCAAATTAAAAAGTTATTAAAAGATAAAATAAAAAGAAATAGAGAATTGCCTTTTCTAACTTGCACCAAGTCACCGTGTGGGCTGCCAGTTGTCCTAGAACTAGAAGAGCAGTATTTGTCTTTAATCCATAGTCCCATAAAGAGCAGTCAGTTACTGATATTGATGTATGTTAGATGAGCTGAAGGAGGAAAATGGAAAAAGGGAGGGGACCACTGAATTAGATGTTGGGAGAAGACCTCCAGTGTAAAGTGTATAAAGGATATTTTCCATTCTAGACCTTCTTGACCAAAGTACTTCAATTCAGACATCAAGGCTGAGCAGGGATGGTAGTTAGAGCAACATTAAGCCTGACTCATTAAGTAAAATTTTCATCCTAAGAAATAATAAAACAAGCCAACACAAAATAAACAAATAAACAACAATAAACCTAGAATGAATAAATGGAAATACATTCTGGAAAGCTAAAGCATGAAGTCAACCATAAAGTTACTAGTTATAAAAGATTTATGATAAATTTTTAAGATTAATAGCTAATATATATATATATTGAGCTCTTCCTATGTAAAAAGCTTTTAATTGCCTTATTTCATTAAAGTTCTCCCAAAGACACCATTTAAGATGAAATAGGTTTAATTCTTATGCCCATTTTATAGGGAAATAAATTGAGGCTCACAATAATATAATTTTGCTCAAATTCACAAAGCTAAACAATGCTTAAGCCAGGATTATCTCTGAGCAGTCTGAATTTGAAAGCCACAGTCTGAAACACAAAGACACATATCTATTTCAGAAACCAAAAGGTCACATGATAGTTTGGGCTCCTTTAACTAGTGGGGAAAAAAAAAAACCTACCAATCTTTGGGGAACATTACACTTAAAAAACACGCGAAATCTAATCAATGAACACAAAAGGGTATCACTTGTGAAGGGAAAGCTAACTGAAGTAGAGAAAGGAATTAAGTCAGGGAACTTTTAAAAGCTGGATATGTTTTTATCAGCAGAGTTTGAAAGCTGAGGGAATTGACAAAGTCACTGTAGCACAACCAATAGCTATTATTTTTGAAAATGCATGCAAGAGCAGAATTCCCTCCAGCTTGGAAACAGTAAACGTAATGCTCAGCTCAGAAAATAGGACCATGGTGGCTGTGGTCACTACAAAGCGTTGAAATGCAATTTGAGAATGCTGGCGTGTATTGTCTTGAGGGGATGTCTCATTCAAAAGTCATTCCCTGATAGATGATTAATGAGCCATACTCCCACCCAGCATAATTTTAGCCCTTCTCTGACTCCTGGTGGACATATTAGAAAACTGATGGGGGGAGCTAATAGCAGGTATTTGCCTATAATTCCAGCCCTTTCGCTTGAAAATATTTCTTGAATGCCTACTCTATCCCATCATTTGTACTCTGTAGCATCCCACACTATACAGAGAGACTTTTTCATTCAATAAATACCCAATGAATAGCAACTCTGAGCCAAACATAATGTGAATGGCTGTGCCATATGTTGTTTCTAATCCTCCCAATACACTTGAAGCCTTGGTCTTATTATTTTAGTTACTTAGATGAATAAGATGAAGTTTAGAGATATTCAATAACTGGCTTAAAACCATACAGCTGGTAAGTGATACAGCTGGGTCAATTTGGGCAGACTGGACTCAGCAGTCCACATTCTTACTATAGGTTTCTATTATGAGTTGGACAATAACCTAGAGGGACGAGATGATGTTTTAAGAGTTTAGGGGCAAGAAAAATCCTTACCAGATTGAAAATAAAAGGTAGAGAATGTAGGATCAAGGAAACGTCCTGGAAGAAATGCATGTACAGTAAACCTCAGAGTAATGAGATTTAAACAAGAAATAGGAGGTGAAATTCTGCAGAGGTGATGTGAGTGAAAGCACAAGGGACCAAAAGTCTAAAACATGCACTTCATCATAGAAAGTCTCATTGTGGGAAAGAATATTGGGACATAAGGTAAGAGGCAAGTTAGTATAAGCAGGTACTGAAAACATTGGAAATGGAATAAACTTGGATGGTAGCAGAAGGGGAAAAGGGAGGAAATATTCAATAGATACAGAGAAAAAAATGACTTGAAAATGGTTGGCAACTAATTACATGTGGGAACAATGGAAAAGACATTTAAGGGATTTAAGCCTTATATAATGGTATTGTCATTAATGAAAGAGAAAGAGTGCAAGGAGGAAAAAGGAAAAGAAGGTGATGGATTTAATTGCAGACAAAAAATTCTGACAAGCTATTTTGTACCTAGCTTCTAGGGATCTCTTTGCCTGAGGACACACACTGGGCATACAGGACACACACTGCTTCCATAATCACAAGATCATCACCTTCTTTGTGGCCTTCCATAGCCTGGCTCCTTTCATCTTCCTCTTGTACTTCAAAAATCCCCAGAATGTGCTTTGACTTCAACCACTTCCCAGGCCTCCTTTTGTGCTGTATTCCTACTCCCTTGCCTTTCCTTGTGGTGTTCCACCATCTTCTTTCCTTTCCATGAATGGATTCTGTCTCTTACTTCATATCAACTATAGTTGCCACCACCTCCACTTAGACCATCCCTGATGATGCCAATCTACACATGTTAACATCAATTCTTTTCTCATGCTTATTATATGTCTTCCAGGCAGCAGTTATCTCTTTCAGGGTCTTACGTTGTTCTTTTTTATCTCCCACAGAATGTCAGAATGTATGCCAGTGTTAAATACATAGCTGTCAATCAATGGTTGTAAGCAATTGGCTTTAGGGTTCATTTCTTTAGTTCCTGAATATTTTTCTATATTCTAGACATCTCTGTGAATAAGAGAATGAATGTGGTTCAAAAATACCTCCCCGGGATGCCCGGGTGGCTCAGTGGTTGAGTTTTTGCTTTAGGCTCAGGGGGAAATCCTGGGGTCCTGTGATCCAGTCCAGCACTGAGCTCCCCATGGGGAGCCTGCTTCTCCCTCTGCCTATGTCCCTGCCTCTCTCTCTGTTGTGTTTCTCATGAATACGTAAATTAAAATCTTAAAAAAAAAAAACAAAAACAAAAACAAAACAAAAACCTCACCTCCCTTTGGAGGCCTTACAGAGAACCTGAAATTCTACTATTGTTCCACATTTTGAACAAAGAGGTCACCTTTGTGATCAGGTGACCTTTTGAGGTCTCCTTGCTCTGTGACTGCAGAGTTCTATGACTGCACTGAACTTCTCTCTTCATGTCTACAGACTTTTTTTAGGGTCAAACTTTTTCGTAGATTATGCCCTAATACATCCTAAGTAATTTGAAGCAAGGTATAAATCACTAGCCAACTGTGAAATCATCAGAGCACTCAGAATGGAACAACACCAGGATATTGGTTTCATTTGTAGTTAAGATGCCAACAAGGCTACACACCAATTTCTTCCCTCTAATTTAAATCAATTGCTTCTCTCTCTCTCTCTCTCTCTCTCTCTCTCTATCTCTCTCTCTCTCCTTTTAATTGAAATGCAAGTATAGGGAAAATATCCTCTTAACATGTTCAATATTTCTCAGTACAGGTACTTTCTAAGAGGGTCCTGTATCCAATTTTGTAAGTTGATGTGGATCCTGTATTTATATTCAGATTTTGGTCATTACTCATTTTTCAAATTCATTGCAGTGCCAGAAATATTCATTACCTACAAAAGGCATTTAGACTCTAGTGAAGGAAAACATAAAATAAAAAGGTCTACCCAAACAATACAAGAGAGAGAAACTGTTTTCTCTTTTCTGACATACAGCCACCTAACTGGCATCTGAGTAGATGCTTGAAAATCTGTTTGCCATTTCTGAGTATTTCTTGAATACTAGTGTAAGATCTCAACATCACAAAAATCTCTAATACCATAGTCAGAACTTTTCACAAATTAGTATGCATTCAGCTGTTCTCAGAGGATATCTTCTCTTTGCTACTGTACTCTCTGGAAGGAAAAGAGTGTCTAGGTCTTGGTGAAATAAAATGAATATTTTTAGAATGAATGAACAAAATTCTACCTCTTGCAGTTTTGACTATTACTGCAACAATTTGAGTCAATAAATATTTGATTTATTATTCTGCTGCAAAATTCATTAACCACATGGCTGCACAATCCTAAAAAAACAACAACAACAGCAACAACAACAAAAAAACATGCCTTGGTCAGTTCATTTACAATGAAATAGAAAGGAAAGGAGATTTGGAATAAGACAGCAAGCTAATTAACTTCTCTGAACCCTGGTTTCTTCATCTGTAGAATGGGGATAGTAACATTTCCCTTGGAGAGGTTATAAAGACTAACTGAGAAGTGTGCAATGTACCTGTCTCAATTGGCTCCCCCAGAAGCAGGACTTGAGACTGAGACAGGGATTTGAGTGCAAGTAACTTGAAGAACAATCACAGAAACAGTTAGGAAAGTGAGAAGTGAGAGACAGAAGAGAAGGAAATTGGTAAAGGATGGGTATCAAACCAGTTACCATGATGGGCAGTTGTGGCACAATCTGGCTGGGGAACTTTGGGAATGGTGTAGAACATACATGTCAGTGTTATCTTGTCTGAAGATAGCTTCAGCAAGCAAATGAGGTGAGGTATGTATCCACCAAATCCCATCACTTATGGATTGCAGGTGGCTGGTATGTGTGCAGAAGTTGTTGATTCCTTCCATTCTGGCCTGTCCTGGTCCTCAGAAGATCAGATTCTAGAAGTCAGAGAACACCGTCAGAGGAAGACACATGTACTGATGGGTGGATGTGCTGGCTACATGCACAGTGAGTATGGAGGAGGGGAACATGGATAGGGCAGTGGATGCATCTGCTGCAGTGCCTAACTTTGTACTTGGCACCCACCACGTGTTCAATAAATAGGTGCAAATCATTATCATATCTATAAAGACTTGCTGGCTTTTAAGAAGTACTCTTCTTTAGAAGTAAAAATTTTATTTATTTATTTATTTTTCACATTTATTTATTTATTTATTTATTTATTTATTTAAAATAGAGAGAGAGAGGGAGAGAGAGAGAGAGGCAGAGACATAGGCAGAGGGAGAAGCAGGGTCTTTACAGGGAGGCTGATGGGGGATTTGATCCCGGATCCCGGGATCATGCCCTGAACAGAAGGCAGACTGAGCCCCCCAGATGCCCTAAAAGTAAAAATTTTAATTTCAACTTTATAAGATTCAGGGAGACCTCAGAGTTTTCAAGAGCTTGTATCGTCTAGCCATGAAATATACTCTTTAGCAGAATTAAAACCATTTGAGAGAGCTGCTTACAGAGTATCAAATGTCAGACAATGAGTTTAATTGAATAAAATTCATTTTCTACTTATAACATAATCTCTTTTTTCCTTAGCATTTCTTCAAACCCGTATTCTTAAGGTTTTCACAATAAGTATGTTGGAAAAAAATTATCTTGAAATTCTTATGACCTAAATGTAACTCAAAGAGGAAGAGATGACAAAGAATAATGAGCACATTGTGCCAATGATATGTCCATGGGTCAAATCACATTTTCTAGAGCTTAATAATTTTGGACATCTTAACAGAAGCTGATCTGGTTCATAAATATGCCAGAGTTGGCTTGTTTAAGACCCTACATAGATCACATCATCCTGTGTTCTTTCACCAACCTTTACCCCATACCAATGGCTGTGTCCAGGTAAACTTGCCAACATAGAATCTGAATGAATAAGTGAATGAATTAATTGACTTGAATGAATGCATATAATTCCAGGGCTAAAGTAATTTGGGTGGCTGCCTAGTTAGTGGATCATAATAGTGCCAAACAATGAACTTAAATAGATGAAAGTGTTCATGGTGATTGATTCAACGAATGGATGAAGAAGAGAATAAACACATAAAGACAAAGACCTGTGCAGACCTGCCCAGAACTTCACTCTTTCTGGCCAATCACATCTTGGGTCAAATTTAAAATAGACCTTCCCTACCAAATCTATTCCCTAATAGTCACTCTCTATTAAAAAATCAGCAAAGAAAAAGGTTTGACCCTTCATACAGTAAGTGAAAACCATCTACTATAATGCTGTTTTATTTTCTTTATAGTACATGGAACTTAATGAAATAATATCACTTACTTGTTTACCTATGTCCTTCCTCAATGGAACGAAAGCTCTATGAGAGCTGGAGCCATATGTTTCTTAATTCATACTGTGTTTATAGTGCCTTGGACAATGACACACAGTATGGGCTCAGTAAATATTTCTGGATGGAATAAACAAGAGTGGCCATCAAAGGCATCTCAATAGGGTAAAAGAGAAGAGAAACCATGAAAGGTACGGTGGGCAGTTGGAAGTACATATAGGTGGAGGTGAATGTGAGGCATAGAGTTTTCTGTGAGGTCTTCAGGTATTGATAATATGATCATCTACTCTTGTTCAGGACCAGCCTGGTGTCCATCCTTCTTCCCAACATGCAGGTGTGTCCTGTGTTCTCATGCCTCACCAGCCAAGAGAAAAGTTTTAAACATCACCCTCCCTGTATATTACAGAGACCCCTGAGCATAACTTCCCCTCTAGTTTCTCAGAGGAATGTGCATCCATCTGTTCTTAGTGTCATCAGAGAAAATTCTGCTTCTTCTGAGAAACTCATCCCAAGATTACCAAGCACTTTCTGACAGCCTGGCAAGAACCTCACTGAAGCCAGGTCACCTGAAAGGTTCTTAGTACAGGAAAAAATACGGCCAAAACACCATTTCCACCCTGCTTGGCTACCCTTCAGTGGTATGTTTTAATATGTTTTGTTTTCATGTTAAAAGTCAAAACCAATTCTCAAGATATATCTATAAGGCCAGTAAAAAAATGTAATAGCATCTACACTTTAAAAATCTAAAAAAAAGGGAAGTCCCATTCTTATGAGGGGACTTCATTCTAAGGTGTTTCGAAAATTTTATATATAATTATGGCAAATATCATTCACCTCAGTTATCTTTATGATTCTCATTACAGAGTACAAAAAAACTGTTGTATTCCCCAAAGATGGGGAAAATGAGTATCAAGAAAAGGAAAAATACCAACTAGCTTTCAGTAGGGAATATGCGTAGTGTAGAAAGGAGTCAAAGAATCAAATCAAATCTCTCTCCACTGAGAAGTAATGGCTTATGGGAGTGTCAGTCCTAACCAGTGTTTATGGAGCATTTAACATGAGCCACTCATAGTTCTAGGCATTTGAGATACAATTATGACTAAAACATATACCCTGCCCTCAAGCAGCCCAAATGAAAAATCTACTTTTCAAGAAGAGCAATAATGAAGATAGAAACAAAGACAGCCTGGAGGCAGAGTGATCAATTTTCAGAGATGGCAAAGAAGGTGATAAGATGAATTTTTGAAAGATAATTAGTGGCTGAACAGGTATATAAGGGACAGAGAGAGCGTATTTTTCAGAAAAGCAGGGCAATTATGATGAATTTGGGATTGGAAGAAAATCACAATAAAACAATGAAATATGTGATTATGTTCGATTTTTTTAACATACTCAAGGTGGAATAAACCTAAGCAGAAGCGTTTTAGAGGGAACTAGAAGATTCTAGAAATGGTAGACCTATGAATTAAATATATCATTGGTATCTATTTTTTTCTCTAAAGATATTTGAAAAATCAGTAAAGAAGGAAGTTTGGATAGTTCATTTGGTAAGTGACCTAAACAAACAGGGAAATTCACTTCTATAAATAAATGTAGCAATATGCCACATGCTTTTTCTACATATCCCCATCCACTCCTGTGTCTAAATAAATGATCTCAGTGGATGACTTGTCGTTCAAGACAGGAAAGGCCAATAGAATAAACCAAGCATCAACAAGCTATGTGAGGTGTCTGTATCACCAGTGAGTATCAGTTGATAGGTAGTAAAAGTCCCTTATCAAATGACTAAAGTAAAAAAAAATATTCAATTTTTCTTGAGAGAAAACAGATTATCTCAAGTGGAGGGAGTAAGAACAAGGTGATTAATAGGGCAAGTTTGGCATGAAATCTTGAGTAAACTTAACATGTTCTTAAATGTATTTTTTAAAATAAAAAAAAATAAAAAGACTTTGTTCTTTAGAGTAGTTTTAAATTAATTTTTTAAATTAGTGACTTTCGGTGTTGTCCTTTCTTGGAATAAGCTCAATCAAATGATTCACACCATATAAGCCAGGCATGGCAAATATTTGGATCTTCCACACCGAGTTCCTCCTTCTCTGACAGACATCACTAATTCATTACATACTTTTCTTGCTCTGAATCCATATTTTGACCTAGAATCCTTTTCAACAAAGCTCAATAAGCAGCCATTCATTGACACATGAAATGCAGCATATTGACCTTGGTTGTGTCAAAGAGTCCTGACCCCATTAGTCATGAGCTCCTAGGGGACTCTGGGGTTATTTCAAGATTTTTTGGGGGGAAAAAAGTTTTGTAAATCCATATGTGTATCAAAACTTGGCGTTAGCATGAATAACATGCTTCATACATGAATAAGTTACTACTTTAAAAATGTATGCATTCATTGCAACTAAGAAGATACAAAAAATGTAATACATTACAGAATTCATAGTTGTTAATTTATTATAGAATAGAGAGACCTGTGACCTCTATTCTGACATTACAAAAAAAATATTTTTATTGGATAAATTTGGCAACTACTGGCTCTTGGTTATACTTTAAGCATCAACGTTCATTGTGTGAAAGCTGCCCAAAGTGGCGATTACAGCCCCCTTAAGGCAGGCATCAGTCTCTCTTATACAAAAACAGAATTGTGACACAAATTTATTACAAAAAAACAACTCTATTCAGTCAATAAATATTGTTCTCCTTTTTACCAAACTTGAGGTTAAATAAAAGTCAAGCAGCTTTCAAATCAACAAATAAACCAAAACATCAATCAGTAGAACCAAAATACCTCTTGTATATTTAAAATGGCACAGCTGCCATATTTATTTGTTTCTTTATCCAAATGTCATAGCAATAACACTTTCCTTCCTACCTTACAATTCTTTTTGAGAATTATAGAAGTGGGGTCATGACATGTCTTGAAAACCAAACATGCTATACAGATGTAAGGAGTTTTCATCACTTCTGATTACAGATTACTTGTGATTATCTTATAGTAAAAACATCATTGTGAAATATATTTCTTTGGTGCAATTAATTTTTGGTGGTCTCTACTTTTTAGAAAAGACCAAACACAATGCAAACTTGTATATTATTAGATATCCCAAAGGCAGTCTTAAAATATCTGTGAGTGTGTACACTGTCCATACGAAAGTTATACCTTCACATTTCACAAGCATTCTCTCCAATAATTTTCTAAGAATAAATTTTCACTTCACCTAGATGGCTTCTAAGGAGAAACACTTTGGAATATATCCAAAGTTGGCAAGAAGGAAACTCCATCTGGAAACTAGATTTCATGTAGGTCTTACAAACATATACATTTTCACCTCGCAGGATCCCAACATAATTTGAGTCGTGTCTGTGATTTTGATATGTTCATAGAGTAAAAGAAAAAATGCCACCAGTTGTGAGTATGCTCAATAAAAGATGTAGATAAGGCAATCTAGTTCTAGTACTAAAAAAAAATCTTATTTTTGCACAGCAAGTTTACTCAAAGAGGTCTATAGCTTGGTTGCTTTTACATAGAAAAGGCTTCATTTATGGTTTTAATGCATAAACAAAACATACAGCAATTCAAGAAAAATCTTATGGTTGCTGTTTAAAGCCACCAACTTTCAAGAAGTTTTGTTATGCAGCAATAGTAACTAAAAGTTCATTTGATTCTATAGCCATTAACTGAGGACCAACTGGGTGGGAGCACTGGGCTATACGGCTAGGGAAGATTCGCAAAACTACTAATAAAAATAAGCAGTATTTCATTTAAGCTTCAAATGATCATAGAGTTTATATAAGATAGATGGTTTTTTTTTTTTTTACCTCTGCATTAAAATAAAACAACAGGCCATAGGAGGGTTAGTCAAACTGCTACAGTAGTACAGCAAGTATGTGCAATACTGTAAGTCTAAGGACTTCTATGTCCTGGGACCATGCTCTTTGATGGCACAGTGCTATGTCTTGCCTTCCTAGAGGGAATAGTCTAGTAGAGAAGAAAAAAGTGGACAATATAATCCTATTATTAAGTAGAATTTAATGAATGTGTTAGGAAAAATACAAACAAAAATTTTTTTCAAGATTTTATTTATGTGAGAGACAAGGAGTGTGAGAGAGAGAGCATGAGCTGGGGAAGGAGTAAAGGAAGAGGGAAAGGGAGAAGCAGACTTCCTGCTGAGCAGAGAGTCAAGATGTAGGGCTCAACCCCAGGGCCCTGGGATCATGACCTGAGCCAAAGTCAGAGTATTAACTGACTGAGCCACCCAGGCGCCCTACAAACAAAATTTATTGACACACAGAGCAAGGAGAACTTATTTCTGGCTGGAGCAGAAAAAGACGACCTCAATCAAATAGCTAGACAATGATACTTTATTACATTCCTCTAAAGTAAATCCATCATGTAGGGAGGATGTATTTGGCACCCTTTAGCATGAATCTAATGCAGAAAAACATTATGGAATGAAGTAAAGGGAAGCTATCTGTAGTGAAAGAAGGATGAGGTTTTCTGGCTCATCGTGTCTGCACCTACCCTCAATCCCCCATTACCCTTAGAAGTTTGCTCTGGGACCTACAGGGCTCATTTTGAAAAACACGGATTTGGTGGAAAAGATCACCGCTCATATGCAAATTTCAGAAAGTCCATGACAATTTGAGGGAAATGCGAATTCACTATTTTGAGTGCTGTCAGTCCCAATGGAACCAGGCAAACAGAAAAGCAAGTTATTTAAACCAAAAATGTAATAGAAAGGATTGGTTAAATAGGTTTTTGAGGGCCTAAAGGTAATAGATGCACTTCAAGAAGGTGACAGCTACAACTCGAAAGGCTAGTGGACAGAGGGAACAAATTTTGGTTATTGGAACTTGAAATTTTGGAGAGTGCCCCCTGCAGAGCAGAAATCTCAACCTTGAGGAATAGCACTACTCATTTGGCACTCGAGGCTCAGGAACTTGCAAGAGGCAAACACAGGGAAGGGGTTGAAGGGTGGCAGGATTGGCCACCCCCAAATATGCCACTTTGCCTAAGGATTATCCTGAGCTTGGGGCACTCAAAAATAGTGCAAGAAGGGCATTCTATTCTCCCTTTTTCCCCCTGAAAAATGAGAGATAAAAACTGCCATGCTAAAGATGCCTCCCTGTACCAGAGGAAAAAAAGCACTCTTCAATAAGGTGTCAAAGCTGAGACAATTCTGCACAAACCAACTTGTTAAAATAATTCTTATCTTCCTTCAGTCCCTTTTAGTTACCTTCCCACAATTGCTTCTCTTTGTTCAACCTAATATAAAAATACTTAGGTTTTGCCACTTTTCTGTGTCTTCATTTACTTATGAGGGCTCCTGTATCATGTATAACTTATATAAATTGTATGCTTTTTCGCTTGTTGATCTATCTTCTATCAGTTTAATTCTCAGGCCAAACTGAAGAGCCCTGGAGCGTAGAGGTAAAATCTTGCCTCCTCCACAGGCTGCTGCCTGCTGGTGCTGTTATTTCTCAGGAGAAGCCACAGGCTCAGTTCTGATGTGCTAAAGGAGTGGGAAGGTGAACTGAGTACCACTGACAGGGTGAATGGTATTGCTGGTGATATCAACAGGAACAAGAAGCAGATTGGAAGGAGCACAGATACTGAAAAGCAATGTGCCACCTGGCAGCCCCCAGCTGCCGCACTGCCTTACTCACACATCTCTGCCAAACTGTTCATGCCCTCCAAACTGAGACCAAAGAGGCATCCACCCAAAGGAGCCATTTTCCTGGAGAAGCAAAATTGAAAACCGTTCATCCAGTCCGATGTGGTTCTATACTCTCAAATACCAGCCCAGCTGGACATAGAAAGAGACTACTTTCTATTAAGGTATTTAGAGTCTAGCGCCCTTATAGCTTAAAAGTATGAATTCCATTTCCAATATTGCCCACTTCCTATGATCAAGTCTGTTCGTGCACAATGACAACCATACCACACTGCTCCCTGGTTGACAGCAAATATTAGATACTATCACGTGGTAACATCTTTTGTAAGACATGGTTATGTCAGAGGTGTGAAAGGGTAAAAAAACATATTTTGTATTCAGTGAGGTGCAATATATCTTCACAACCAAATAGCCCTCCTTATTGGCAGGGTCCATGACTTGTTTATACTGTTTTCTCTTTGATCTCAATAGCTTGGGATGTAGATTCATAGCAAGTTAGCTGAATTAAATTAAATTTAGTGAGGCACTTTTTGATTAAAAGAGAGATATAATACAAAGTGAATCATCCAGAAAGAGGTCATGCACATTCCCTTCTAATATTTGCATAGTTTTCAAAGGCGATGTCTCCTGATTTTGAGGTAAATGCAGTAGAAATTGTCAACCCATTTTAAATTTGAAGAAATTGAGGCTCAGAAACATTAAAATGATATTCCCAGGAACACATGACCAGTAGTAAACTGTAAAGTCAGTGATGAAAGGTAGTGAATGGGTGCTGTGACCACAGGAGTAGTAACACCAAACACTCCAGAATGGCCAAACCAGGAACTAGATAATTAATCAAGTCAAGAAACAGCTTGTTCCTCTCTCTGTTCACCCTGTTTCTCTTTCCCTCTAGATTAGTCAGATATCTTGTACTGTTAAGGTCCTGAACATCTTTAAAGAGGAACCAAAAGAGTAAAAAGAAAATGTCACAGGTGGATAAGATTAATAAAAGAGGCATTGGTTTGTTTTGCTTCTTTGATTTACAGAAATAAAGAATAAGTAAAATATTCAGAAAAGGAAGTGTCTGTTTTCTGTTTATGGGCTTGAGTGAGACCTCCCGTGTTCAATTTAAGAAAGAGGAAATGCATGCATTTCAGGAAAACTTCCTTAAAATTCTTCATATAATTTGTTTTTATCAAGATTGATAGTTAAATAATTCTAAAATTTAAAAAAGGGAAAATATTTACTAATCTTAAATATTCTTCTATAAAATTGATTATTAAAGTTTTATATGTAAATTTCACGATCTTCTCTATGTTTTTGTGTTTCTTTGCTTTTAGCTTGAAAATATATCATGGACATTCTTCCATGTCAGTATGCATAGATATGACTCATTGTTTTATTTTTTTAATAAAATATCCATTATGTATGCTTCATAATTTATGCAATCATTTTACTACTCATAGGAATTCAGATTTTTATCACTACTAACAAAGTTGCAAAAACAATCTTGATACACATATTTTTAAATATTTATATTTCTATTTCCATAAGAAAGATTCCCCAAAGTAAGATTACTAATTTAGAGGAAAACAAGTAATGCAAATTTTAAATTTAAGGAGTTAGTGTTTAATTACTTTCCAAAAACAGGCAGTCAAAATTCACATTCTCTGGGATCCCTGGGTGGCTCAGTGGTTCAGCGCCTGCCTTTGGCCTGGGCCTGATCATGGAGTCCCGAGATCGAGTCCCATGTCGGGCTCCTGGCATGGAGCCTGCTTCTCCCTCTGCCTGTGTCTCTGTGCCTCTCTCTCTCTCTTTCTCTCTCTCTCTATCATGAATAAATAAATAAATCTTTTTAAAAATTTTCACATTCTCACTTGTGTGATATAACACCACTAATTTCTCCACATCTTTGCTAGCACTGGTTGTTATCACTTTTTTGGTTTTCTTTCTTCTTTCTTTTGGGGGGTGTCAATCAAGTGCATGGAAAATAAAATTACATTTTATTTTGATTTTTGTTTTCCTGATACTGTAGATCTTTCCATATGTCTACTAGTCATTTGTATTTCCTTATTATCACTTTTCTATTTATGTTCTTTGTCCATTTTTCTATAGAATTGCTTTTTTTTTCCCTGAGAGTTCTTTATATACTAGAACGTTAACCTTCTGATTTTCAAGTATGTTGTTTTTCTCCCACTTGCCGTATTTCAGTCAATTCTAATATCCATCAAAAATCTTCCCATTTACACAATTATACAAGTACTACCCTAAAATTTATTCCAATATTTGTTTAAATGTAGGTTGCTAATCCATATGTACTTCATTTTTCTGCTTTAATATGACATTTATTGCATTTACATCAACATAGTTCATTAAATAATTATTTTTGGAACATTTAAACTCACATTTTTTTCCCATCTATACACTAAGTGCACATGAACTGCCTACTCAGTGAAGGGAACTTTTTGATGCATTGAGACTGCTTTATAACATTAATCAAAGGAAGCCATGGAGTAAGAGAGGATGTTGTTTCTGGTAAACTGCTCTCAGTAATTTTGAACTTGCTTTAGAAGGTGCACAAAAATCCTAGAAGCTGGAGCCTTTAATTTTGGAATTATGAAATATAGAGTAGGTTTTTTACTAATTAAACAAGTAATGCAACTAAATAATGACAGCAAATACTTCTCTAATGGACTTCATAATGGAAAGGGAATAGTTAAATTGAATATCAGACATTTGCCAAAATATTTTTGTTTTATTTTTATTTGAACACTGTGGGAAACCATCTTTACACTAGAAAAATAATATACACATAAAGGTTCTTTGGATGGTAATTTTGTATCATCTGGGACTATTAAGGTTGTAAGTGATAAACCAACTCAAACTTGCAAGGTTTTCTATTGACTTGCATAACTAAAAAGTTGGAGAGTTGTCTTACTTCTGGAATGGTTCAATGCAGGGATCCTTATGATATCACCTGAAAGTAGGTGATATCTTTCATATCTTGGATTTTCCTTCATCTATGTTCAAATGTTCATCAGTCTTCAGTTCAAATGTTAGTATAATGACTGCCAGCAATTACAAGTCTACATTCAGTTTCAGTAGAAATGATAGTAGTGACTCTTTCTGGTACCTCCCCAAAGCTTACCGCCTTACTGGAATCAATGATCATGTGCCCATGCCTGAATCAACCTCTGTAGCCAGAAGAGTAGAATCAATCTATTTATCAGAATTCTTCCATTTACCCTTTCTAAATCAGTCAGTATGGTCCGTCCTAACTTACAAACTACAACCATGTGGCTAGAAATTGAAACCAATGCAAACTCTTTGGACTGAGGATAGGGGTGTGGCCTCAAAAAAATCAAAAAAAAAGGAAGAAAGAAAGAAGGAAAAGAGGAAAGGAAAGGAAAGGAAAGGAAAGGAAAGGAAAGGAAAGGACAGGACAGGAAAGGAAAGGAAAGGAAAGGAAAGGAAAGGAAAGGAAAGGAAAGGAAAAAATTGGTGTACCGCTATGTCATATTTGAATAAGAAGAAATGCTGAAAAACTGAAACAAAAAATATCTACCATAAGGATCATCTTTATATCCTAATAATAACCTAAAAGTCTCATTGTCTGTAAATTTCCAGGAGAGGGAAACTGTACAGAATATGATTAAGAAGTCATTAGGTCCCCTGAACTCTGAAAACCCTCTCCCACCTTATACTCTACTTCCCATTCCCCTTGCCCAGCTTCTTACACAGTTGTTAAAATTTGGCAGGCAGCTGCAATCTTTGTCAGTTTAGAGAACCAAGACTAAAAGTGTCCTGACTAATTATTAAATAATCAGCAGAATGAAGAACATTTAGCTTCATTGCAAGATCAAGGAAACTTCTATAAAAGGACAGTGGGCGGTGGGGGGAGGAGGAAGGCTGCCATTGGCAGCCATTGATGTTAATATGGCAGGTGTTAAGAAGTTGCTTCAGATATTGAATATGCAGCACAGAGCTTCTAGCCTCCTTCTTCTGCTCTAAATGTCTTCACCTTGGATAATTACGTCCTTCCTGCAAATGAGCATCCATAACTCCACACTCTAATGGGGTGAGGGGAGAGGGGGGTGCACAGTAGATAAAAGTGACTTGGACAGGTAGCAGTGATAATGTATAGATAGTAATGAAAATGAAATTACAGATAAGAGATTTTATTCTCTCTCTACAAATTTTCATCACTGGAAAAAAAGAAAAGGCTGGTTTCCCAGCTCTAAATCTCAGCAATGGTTTTGAGATATTGTACCCTCAAGAAATGTTTATCCCTTGATCTCATCAGACCTACAAATTGCCTTCTGATACTATTTTATCCTCCATGTTTCTGATCTAGTAGGCTCTGGGCAGCTCCAAGAACTTCCTGGAATGTTTGTATTTGGTTCACAAGTGGAAGCTCCACTTGCCCTTCAAGATGAGAGAGCAAGCAGACCTTGAACTTCTGCTAAAGGATCTAGGAGTCGTAGTATTCACTCAGCGTGCAACACTGAGGGGCTGAAAGTGAAAGGCCAGGAGCAGGTGATGGAGCACTTCATTGCACTGGACTAAAGCTAATCTCCTTCATTCTGGCTCAGATCTACCAAGCTTCTTGTACACAATCAGGCAGGGACTTAGGAAATATTTGTGGAACTCTGAAAGAACTAAATGAATATCATCAATATCAATCTTGTAATAGCATGCAGTGGACACCTATTCAATAAATAATCTTTTTTTTTAACAGTGCATCACCTTTATCTCTCCAGAGGAATCTTATAATGTTTATAACCGTACTGTTGTTCTCTGATTCAATGCTAAACAAGTCTATAAGAATGTTGGTGTTCACTGGGTACACTTCAGTTCTAAACCATGCTTTTATCAATGATGATAGGGTTTTGGGTTATATTGGAGTAGCTCCATGAAAACAAAAGTTATCTTCCTTGGGAAATCCAAACATCATCCCGAGTTTGACCATAAAAATGAAGCTCTGTTGTAATTATTACTCAGGACCTCCAATGAGAAAGAAGGCAGAGTACATTTCCTTTTTATGAGTTAGTTCCTATACTACAATTTGTCTGGATGTTGTGGTCACCCTTGGTCTGCAAGGAAATACTTTCTGAAAACCTGTGTATTTCCAATCATCTAAATTGTCTTCAGAAGTGCTCAGAATGAAAGACTATCCACTGGAAAAAAAGACAGTCTCTTCAATAAATGGTGTTGGGAAAATTGGACATCCACGTGCAGAAGAATGAAACTGGACCATTTTCTTACACAACACAGAGATAAACTCAAAATGGATGAAAGATCTAAATGTGAGATAAGATTCCATCAAGATCCTAGAGGATAACACAGGCAACACCCTTTTTGAACTTGGCCACAGCAACTTCTTGCAAGATACATCCATGAAGGCAAGAGAAACAAAAGCAAAAATGAACTATTGGGCTATTGGGACTTCATCAAGATAAGAAGCTTTTGCACAGCAAAAGAAAAAGTCCACAAAACTGAAAGACAACCTACAGAATGGGAGAAGATATTTGCAAATGACGTATCAGATAAAGGGCTAGTTTCCAAGATCTATAAAGAACTTATTAAACTCAACAGCAAAGAAACAAACATCCAATCATGAAATGGGCAAAAGACATGAAGAGAAATCTCACAGAGGAAGACCTAGACATGGCCAACAAGCACATGAGAAAATGCTCCGCATCACTGGCCATCAGGGAAATGCAAATCAAAACCACAATGAGATACCACCTCACACCAGTGAGAATGGGGAAAATTAACAAGACAGGAAACAACAAATGTTGGAGAGGATGTGGAGAAAGGGGAACCCTCTTGCAGAGGAGTTTTTGGTGGGAATGTGAACTGGTGCAGCCACTCTGGAAAACTGTGTGGAGGGTCCTCAAAGAGTTAAAAACAGATCTGCCCTACGACCCAGCAATTGCACTGCTGGGGATTTACCCCAAAGATACAGATGTGGTGAAACGCCAGGACACCTGCACCCTGATGTTTCTAGCAGCAATGTCCACAATAGCCAAACACTGGAAGGAGCCTCAGTGTCCATCAAAAGACGAATAGATAAAGAGGATGTGGTCAATGGAATACTACTCAGCCATTAAAAACAACAAATATCCACCATTTACTTCGACATGGAGGGACCTGGAGGGGATTATGCTGAGTGAAACAAGTCAATCAGAAAGGACAAACATTGTATGGTCTCATTCATTTGGGGAATATAAAAATTAGTGAGAGGGAATGAAGAGAAAGGAAAGAAAATGAGTGAAAATATCAGTGAGGGTGACAAAATATGAGAGACACCTAACTCTGAGAAATGAACAGGGGGTAATGGAAGGGGAGGTGGGCGGAGAGTTAGGGTGATGGGTGATTGGCACTGGGGGGGCACTTGGCGGGATGAGCACTGGGTGTTATGCTATATGTTGGCAAGTTGAACTCCAATAAAAAAAAATTTAAAAATTAAAAAGAAAAAAAGGAAATGCTCAGAATGGTTGAAACCAAGCCCTGTGTAGGCTTGTAGTATGTAGGCTTCAGCATTTATAGGCCAGATTTCCTTTTATTGGTGGAAATAATTGGAAAGATGTAACTTGAGATTGAGAGTTTAGAAAATAGAACTAAATAATGTCTGCCCTTTATTATGGAAGGATCTTTGTGAATCAGATGTGGCATTACACACTTAGATATGTTTTTCATTTAATGCAGAGTAGGTCTATTATTTTATATTCTATTATCTCCACTCTACAGTGGAGGCAAAACCACAGCTCATAGAGATCAAATAATTAGAACAAGAGATAGGATGTGAATCCTGGTCTAAGCAACTTCAAAGGCCTGAATTGTCATAGGACACCAGACACGTCCTAGGACCTGAAACTTATTTAAACTTCAACAAAAGCATGTCTTAAAGTGGCCAAACAAATCAGAACATTAGCCGTAAGACACAAGTGACCAAATAAGAGATCCCTACAACCAAAAACAGAGGAGTTTATCAACAAATTTTTCGCCAACATTTAAAGAGTTGAATCGTCTCTGGCTTTTGGTCAGCATAGTTATCAGAGTAATGTTCAGATAAAGCTGAATTCCAAAGAAGTGAATGGAACTGCTGCTTCTCCAAACAGGCAAGACCAGTTGCTTTATATTTCCACCTGAAATATTTTAGTTGATCCACATCTTTGGGACCCAGTTACACAAAAAAAATTTATTACATTACAATATTATGCTTGATTGTACAAGTAGGTATCAGAATATCGAGATGATGGTCAATTTGATATGTTGAGTTAGATAGTAAAAGGTTTTATGGACTTGTCATATCTATCATTGCATATTTGAAGCTTCTCAAAATAGAAACATCTTAGATGCAGAATAGTGAGGCTAGAAATTCTTGTCAGGTTCTAAATCCTCTAATAAAATAAAAAGTAACAGAAAAGTTAATTTTGAGCACTAGAATTTCAGACTATATACAGTAAGTACAAGACAACTGTAATCATTTTAATTAATCCTTACATTCAGCCCAAGGAATGTCCAAAAGTCAGATTTTTTTTAAGAAAAGGAAAAAATTAATTCCCTTTCCCTCCACAGTTTTAGTCTTTGCAAATGCTAGCTTATCTGCCCAAGTCCAAGACAAAATGAAGTGGTACAATATCAGTTGCACAGTATAAAGTCTGAGAGCTAAACATAAAACTCTAAAGTCTATCGTAGACCATGAGATTTCACTTATACCAGCCTTATGGATTTCAGCCTTGAATGTACATTAAAATTCCCCAAGATAGGAGTGCTTGTATGGCTCAGTTGGCTAAGCATCTGCCTTCAGGATAGGTCATGTTTCTAGGGTCCTGGGATCTAGACCCACATCAGGTTCCCTGCTCAGCAGGGAGCTTGTTTCTCCCTCTCCTCCCAGCTTGTGTTCTCTGTTGCTATTTCTCTCTCTCTCTCTTAAATATATAAAATATTTATTAAAATAAAATCCCTCAAGAGACGGAACAAATCCTGATGCCCAGGTCACATACAAAACCAATTACATCAGAATTTCTAGGCACAGGTTGTAGGTATTGGTATTTTTTAAAGCTTTTCAGGTGATTCCAAAAGGCAGCCAAGGTTGCAAACTACTGTACAAGGGAATAATTGGGGAAGGAGAGACCAATATCAGACCTTCCTCTGGGGCTGCTTCTAGGATTCATGCAAGTTAGCTAAACTTGGCAGTAAGAATCTGTAGCCTTGCTTAAAGACCGTCAGGTCAACTTGAATTTACCTACTAATGCAAAGACCATAACCCTGCTCTCACGGAGTTTGTTCTCAGTTACAGGATGTGATTCCTAACAACAAATAACTGATTGTGATGGAATTCAATGAGAGCAGTCAATTGTGTGTCCTCAAACAGAAAACCACAATGGGAATACAAAAGAAAGGCACATTTCTGGACGTGATAGTCAGCTCAAGAGGTATCCCAATGCATTTTCACCAGAGAGAGAATGTCTAGGGAAAGGTACTCTCAAGGGCAGGAATTATGTAAGCAAAGATCCAGAAGTACAGAAACTGGAGACACATTTTAGAAGGAGCTGGAACATGGGTAATGTAAGGAGACTTAGATCATACAGTTCAAGAAGATTCTTTTCTGTTTCAGATGCCCAAAGACTTCTATGATTGCCAGAATTTGGTTCCAGGATTCTAGTTGTCTCAGCAATTGCTGTCAGACACCACAATTATCACTTAATACACATAGTACCCAAAAGCATATTTTTGGAGAGACATCCTGCTGCAAGAAACCTGATGAGGTCAGGTCAACTATCCCTCAGGCTTATCTAGGTCTCTATTAAGCTCATAAAAGAGAGATTTCACAAAGTAGAAAGCTCATTTTTTAGTTTACGGATTTATGAAAGGAGCCAGTTTGGTGAAAATGCCAATCAATTCTTGTCTTAAAAGCGAGCTGAAATGAGAGGACAGTCAGCCTCTAGAAGGTTGTAACCCATGTAGGAAAACTGAGCAGGGAGGTTAAAACCGAGTGAAAACTGATAACAAAAGCAAATCTGCAGTAACAGCTTAAGTAATTAATTCTTCAAAATACACATCAAATTTCAGAATTGTAATTTCATAGCCTGCCTCTATGAAAAGATTTGACAGGCCTGACAGTTATTTGCTCAAAGCCATATGATATTTCAAAAGCAGAATTCTTAAATATAAAGTCATCAGTATTTTGTATAAGGATTGCTTTACACATTTTATGGTAAGTGCAGTCACCCAAGGGTATGTATATAAATCACACATCTGAAGGGGCCTGATGGTTTCATTCATCACTTGTTGAATGTTTGGGGTTGCTCAGATGTTAAAGATACTTTTATTCCTGCCCCTGATTACCTATACCTAATAAAACAGTGACAACTCATTAATCAGTCTCCAAAATCAGTGGACAAGCTGCCACGAAGCGTAATCTCTATTAAATTGATGCCAGAGAAGTGGGACCAAAATGTACACTCATTATCTACATCATGGCTGACATTGCTAGTTTGAAAGGAGCCATGAGTATTCTACCGGTTTTCTATTAAATGGGTCCACTGTTGAATGGTGAAATATTTCTCTACTGCCCGGAAGCCCAGGGTCTCAGAAAATGCGCAAGAAGATAGCCTCTAAACCTCATAAGGATGCAATTCTTGCTGTTGGCTAGGCAAATGCAATCTGAGGTTGGGATGCCTGAGTCCAGTTACCATTCTGACTCTGGTGGTCTCCGCATGAGCTTGAGCCAGGTGTTCAGCTGTTCTGAGTTTTCTCATCAATAACAGAGAATAACAGAGATTATGCCACAGATTGTCTTGGGCATTAAATGGATTGCTATACATAAAGCAAGTGACAGACTAGCAGGCAGAAGGCACAAGGTAAGTGCCAATAACTATCTACTATCACTGTTATTAATCTGTTCCTCTCCATGACAGGTCACTTGCACAGTTCAAGGCATTTCTTTGAAGGAACTTGGCCTGGAATGTTGGGCTGCTTCTCATGGAATTACAAAAGGAAATCTTAAGAATATATGTGATAAATATACATGCATATGTATATGTATGTATACATATGACTGTGCTTGTGTATATATATGCAAATATACCTAATATGCATACAAATACACAAAATCATAGATAAATAAAAAGAGAGAGATCTTCATATCAGCCCATCAATTTTCCTAATCTAAAACATCTAGAAAAATGTGGCATCCCTGTGGCTAACAGTTGCATAATAAATGTGTATCTGCACATGTGTGCACACATGCATGTGAAAGGAGGAGGAGACAGCATTTGTTAGGGAAAGACAGAGGGAGAAGGCAGTGTGAAGGCAGGATGCTTACAGCCTACAGATAAGAATGCTATTAACCTAATAATGCTGTGTTCTTATTAAAGAACAGCTGAACCAAAATATGGTAATTAAGGCACACAAAAATAATTTTAAAACTTTGGTCATAACGGTGTGTCAGTTGAAAACATCACCTAAAGCTCACAGCCTCTATTGGCAATTGGCTAAGGACACACCTTCCCAACTGTTCAGCTTTCTCCAGACACCCACAATTCATTCTCTTTTCTTTTTTTAAAAAAGTTTTTTTATTTATTTGAGAGAGAGAGAGCATGAGAGAGTGTGAGCAGAGTGAGGGGCAGAGAGAGAAGCAGACTTCCCTCTGGACAGGGATCCCAGGATTCCAGGTTCGTAACTGAGCTGAAGGCAGACGCTTAATTGCCTGAACCACCCAGGTGCCCCAGGACAATTCCTTTTCAAGGTGGAGTAATGATGTGGTGCATATAGCTGGGATTGTGCAGATACCATGGGTCAGAATAACCAATTGCTTCAGTCTAATATCTAGATTTCAGCACAACCATCACAGTTGCATATGGATTTCCCATTCTTTTGTCTTCGAGCCCCTCAGCTGATGAAAAAGCTAGAGGCTGGAATAGACCCAGAAAAAGAGAAATTTGGATTTCTCAGACCAAATGCTTGCTGGAGACTTGAGAACTGATGAATGTGCATTAGGATCACAATGGTATATACTGCATCAGACACCATGAACTTTTTTATAACAGTAGAATGTTTCCCTGACTACCACTCTTTAACATGGAGAAATAAGGACTGCTTTCCAATGCACCTCTGAAGAATCAAGCTGAGATTTTGTCTCACTTCTTTCCTTAGTTAGCAAACCTCCCCTCAGCTGTACGGGGGGGATAATTGTACTGAACTGTTAAGATCGTCATGAGGGTTGGAAATAGCACATAATATATCAGGCACAATTCTAAGTTTCCAAGAGATAGTAACCAATACAATTATTGACTTAAAGGTACATCATAATTCATTGAGTGCATAACCATTTTGACTAAATTGAAAAATCCAACCTGATATAAAAGTATTTTTGTAAAAACAAAAACAAAAGTATTTTTGTATTTTAAGGGATAAACCAAAATAATCAAGTGTTAGGAATCGCTAAATTAGTTGCACTTCTTGGCAAAATTCTATTTGAACAAGAGGTGAGAAGGGTGGAAGGGAGTAAGAGGAGTGATTAAAATAACGATTCCATGATTCAATGAGCACTGGAATCTTCAGGTTGTTGGGATTGGGTTTAGGAAAGTATTATGTCTTTCTCAGATAGTGAGAGAGTGAGGGGAAAACAGCAATTCATGTACATACTTTCAGATACATACTTTTTTTCGCCCTGCAAAACAAAACAGTAATCATCATAAAAATGTCAAATTATGTGCCTCTGAGGAAAAATTAAAGCACATGTCCTAGATACTGTGTTCATGTCTGGCTTCTATGTGACTTTGGACAAGTCACTGGTCCCTTAGTCTAGTGCTGAGAAATTCTTTGCTCTCAGATAACCTGCATTTTTTAAATTAACTTTATTAGTTAATAAGTAGAATCTCTAGTCCTAAATATATAAGGGGGGAAACTGGCTTGCTGAGTTAGTACTAGAGATGAGAAAAGTTTTAAATGCAACATTTTTATTATACTTTATTTATACTCAGTCTGAGAGAGGTGGAATGGAAAATTTATAGACAATGCTACACAGTTCTATAGTCTGAAAATGATCACTTTTTCCTAGGAATTAAAACATTCCACTACCTACCCATAAGACCCCAACCCTGATTTTTGTGAAAGCCTATGCACAGCCGTGAATACCACTGCCCACAGTTATAAGAAGCATGGGTAAACTTGATTAGAAAAGAGACAAAGTTATGATTCTTGTTTGATTTGATTCAGCTAAATAATCACGTCTTGAGCATTTTCGAGGAGACATGAGAGAATAGAGACTCTAACTTCAATGGATACCTAACATCACAGATATCCTGAGACATAGCTTGGCTGTCTTTTACAAAGATGAAGTGTCTCAAAATATGATTTTCTCTTCTGCTGTACTCAACAGCAGGGAAGCAAACTTGGCCCCCTTTTTTTTTTTTTTTTTTCATCTTCTTATTGTCAGCATCTACCTCTTAGGATCTTCCTGCCATCTGGTAATCTCCTATGGGCTGAGAAACATTTATTAGAATCATGCCTAAAATAAGAGTGATTAGGCCTGGGATACCTGGGTGGCTCAGCGGTTGAGTGTCTGCCTTTGGCCCAGGGCATGATCCTAGAGTCCTGGAATCGAGTCCCACATCAGGCTCCCTGCATGGAACCTGCTTCTCCCTCTGCCTGTGTCTCTGTGCCTCTCTCTCTCTGTGTTTCTCATGAATAAATAAATAAAATCTTAAAAACAAAAAAAGAGTGATTAGGCCCTAAGGGCCCAAGAAGCTTTCCTATGGGTAAAACTTATGAACTTTATTATCAGGACTGGGCATATTTGTGAAGAGTATTTTTAAAGATATTTTCAGTTTCATGGAGTTTCTCTACTAGGAGTAGAGAAAGTGGCCCAATAAGTGAGTTCTAATCAATGAGTAGAAAGGGCTAGATATCTTACTACCTAGAGCTCAGAGACGAGCAGCAAGCACAGACAGGCACTCTCATTTGGAGCCTACAGTAGGCTTCTACCAACTTCTAAATGGTCAGACACAGCATTACTCTTCAGGGTTCCATTGGGCCAAGCTATCTTCACCAATCTTATATGCCACTGCCCAGTGCTGCTTGCACAGCAGGATGAAGCCCTGCTCCTTTCTCTGCAGCACTGATTGGTCAGGTATCAGGTAGGCCCTAAGGAAGCCCTGATTCCATTAGCCAGCCTCCGAGATGCAGAGCGAACAGTTTGTTTATGGGTGGTCGTAGTGACAGGCAAACCGCAGTGTCCCCTTGTTCAGTCTAATGGGATGAGTTGAAAGATTCGGCTGTCAGACCAGTGTGAGGCCTCATTTTTCTTCCCTGCTGCATAGGGTGCCCCTTGCTGCAGCTAACATTTGATTGTGATTAATTTGTCAGGGATGGCTGTACAATGGAAATGGAGAAATGGATTGCCAATTACAGCTAGTCTTCTCAGACTGCTTGGCAAAACGAGGGCCTTTCTGCAGGGCTGACAGCCCCAGAACACACTGGAGTTAGTCTGGGAGGAAAGGAATCATTCTCAAGTGTGTTTTAAAGATGAGGAAGAGGTCAAAGTGGCCCATTTTTTTATTTACCACCCTTGAAGAGACTTGCAGACGTGTGTCCTGGCCCTCTTGGCAAGCACCGTGGGAGGCAAAGCCACTCTGAGGTTTGCTTTTCATTCTGTTGATTTAAAATTCTTTGTACTTCTGATTTAAGTCTTAGCAGCACAAATGAAAGGTGTGAAAGAGTTGTTCCATACTTTATGCTGAAAATGCCCAAAAGGAATTATATCTCTGACGCCCTCTGAGATACTTAGAACATGCTAATTGTGGGCGAATGGAAAACACATTTAGGCATGCCATCTTTTTTCTCCTCCTATTTCCAAAAGACAATAAACTATTTCACATTGATACCTATGACAAAATAACTTGTGTTACTTGTTTCCTCATAGAAGAGATGACCTTTTGTAATTTTAACAATATTCCAAAGGAATGGATTAATAAACAAGCATTTGTCTTTAGCTGCCAACCCCTGTATGTCTCATAATCAGATTTGCTTTCAGATGGTGAATGACATGGACACAATAACATTACGCACTTGGAGAAAATCACTGCCAAACTGGCATTGATATTTATAATTCTAAGAAATCTCATTGCACCTCAGACATACCTGAGCTACAACTCTTGAAGGATAGCACTGTTAATTTATTCTCATGTTAAATGTTTTACTCTATTTGTGGGGGCAGGAGTAGGTGAAACAGGTCTTGTTTTAATGTGAAAAAACTCATTGTCATTATCTTAAAAAGAATAGATGAAAAAGATGAACATAATTATTTGATAGCAAAAAGATTTTTAAAATCTTAATATGCTAAAACTTTCCTAGAGTTTGAGATATAAACTGTACACATATCACTTTCGCTCATATTCATACACAAAACACATGCACATAACAAATAATATATTTTCTATTATATATACACATATAAAAAATACACATATATAACATTAAAATACTTATAAATATATCCTATAAATAATAAGTAAATAAAAGTATTACCTTGCAATTATTGGGTCAAGAGAAATAAAAACGATAGGGATCATTTGTGAAAGAAATAGATAATGATTAATTACATGCCTGTTTAAAGTTACATATATCCCCCAACTCTGTTTTTTTAAATAGTTCATGTTTTCCTTCAAGCCAGTATGCATACATAGGTATAAGGAAAGATTTATATTTTTATAGTAAAATATACACTATTTCACATTCCATGATTTAAGTATATGAAGGCTTTATTATATGCATATGTATATACATATATACACATTACACACACATATATGCTATATATACTATAAACACATTATAAATACATTATATGATATGTGTATAAACACACTATATGTAGTATATCGTATATATAATATGCATATGTATATGTAATATATATGTACGTGTGTGTGTATATATGTATAAATGGTTTAATATATATATGTACATGTGTTTCAAATTTGACTTAGGTCATCAGAAGAAAACTTGAGAGACACACAAGAAACTCCGCAATGGTTGCTTCTCAAGAAGGATACTGGTAGGAAGGATTGCAGGTAGGAAGAGACCAAAAAAGCTCTATGACACTTTATACTGTTTTATTATTTTCTACCATGTGCATATATTACTTTAATAGTTTGAGACACCTGAGTGGCTCAGTGGTTGAGCCCTTGCCTTTGGCCCAGGGCGTGATCCTGGGATCCTGGGATCGAGTCCCACATTGGGCTCCCTTTATGGAGCCCACTTCTCTCTCTGCCTATGTCTCTGCCTTTCTCTCTCTCTATGTGTCTCTCATGAATAAATAAATAAAATCTTAAAAAATATAAAAAATATAAAATATAAAAAATATAAATTAAAAACACAGTGTTATTTACAACAGACAAACTTTGGAATCAGGCCAAGTATACACTGATAAATAAATGGAATAAATGGATAAAGATGATGTTGTGTGTGTGTGTGTGTGTGTGTGTGTGTGTATGTTTTGCAATATTATATATAATATATATATATTACATATATATACACATACACAATGGAATGGTACTCAGTCATAACAAAGAATCAAATCTTGCCATTTGCAACAACATGGATGATCTAGAAAATATAATGCTAAGCAAAATAAGCCAGGCAGAGAAAGACAAATACCACGTGACTTCACTCTTAATGTGGAATTTAAGAAATAAAAGAAACAAAGTAAAAAAAAAAAAAAAAAGAAAGATTGACAAACCAAAAAACAGACTCTTAGCTATAGAGAACAACCTGATAGTTAGCAGAGGGGAGGTGGTGAAATAGGTGACGAGTACACTTACGATGAGCACTGAGTAATGTATAGAATTGTTGAATCACTATATTTCACATCTGAAACTATATAACACTGTATGTTATCCATACTGGAATTAAAAAATAATAACAATAAAAAAGTGTATCTGTGTGTGTCACTCATGAATAAATAAATAAAATCTTTACAAAAAAAAGCCTTGTTCTTTATAATAAAAAAAAAAAAACACAGTTGATTGCCTATACTCTAAGAAAAGAAGAAAAAAAGTCCCAAGAACAAAATATAAGAACTGTAACTACATGTTGCCCATGTTCCAAAACTGTTATTTCTCATTTGATTATCTGGAACTTATGATTCAAAATTCAATGAGAAAATACTGTACATTGTATTTCTCTTGTCTGGACTTGCGCAAAACTGATTTAATTTATAATGAAGGTAGAACATATAGCATTAGAAGAAAATGCATACATTCATTTAATAAGAATTTACTGACTCTGACTTGCATCAGACACTGTATTGGGAACTAAGAAACAGGGTGAGCAAAACTAGACACTAACGATGATAAAATAATAACCCCAATAAATGTGAGCTGCAGTTATAATGAAGGTTGTAAATGAGAGCCACAGAGTGCCTTGAGAGCTGGTGATAAGAAGGTTTGATCTGATCAGGAAGTGAGAGAGACCATCCTCTAGAGACAGTGCTTGCGGTGGTTAACCAGCTGAAGAAGGGGTAAGGGCTCTCCAGGCCAAGGGTACAAACAGCAGAACAGAAGCCTAGTAGGAAGGACAGAAAGGCAGACAGTGGGGCTAGGTGCAGAAAACCAGAAGCCAGGAACAAGATGAGGGCAAGCGAGGGCTCCAAGATCATGTTGATAGGCTTGTCTTTATCCTGTGACAATGTGCTCAGAATTCTGGATTGAGTTCCCAGAAATACATCTCCACTTCAAGGAACTCTCCTGCCTTCTAACTTCCCAAGCAATAGGAATGGAAATTCTGTAAGTCTACATTACTGATGGCAAGTTCTGATCCTGTAATAGGGTATTCCAAGGAAAAGAGGTAGAGGAAGACAGGGTAACAGAGCAGAAACACAAAGGGCTCTGGGGTTAGGAATTGGAAAAATATTGAGACCATGGCTTCTTATTAATGAAAATTCTTGGATTTTTTTTCCAGCTTAATGAGAGATAACTGACATATAACATTGTTTAAGATGTACAATGATTTTATATATGTATATATTGCAAAATAATTACCAAAATAAGGTTAATTAACACCTTCATCACCTCACAAAGTTACAATTTTCTGGGTATGTTGTGAAAACTTTAAAAATCTACTTTTAGCAACTTTCAAATATATACTATTGTACTGTTGACTATAGCCATCGTGCTGTATATTATATTCCCAGAACTTACTAATAGTATATCTGGAAATCTGTACCCTTGACCATGTGCACCCATTTCTCCCATTCCCTGCTCTCCTTCCCTGGCAAAAATCAATCTGTTTTTTGTTTCTATGAGTTTGGCTTTTTGTTTTTTGTTTTAGATTCCACATATAAATGAGAACATACAGTATTTGTCTTTCTGTTTTTGTTGCATTTCACTTAGCATAATGTCCTCAATGTTGAACCATGTTGTTGCAAATAGAAGGATTTTCCTAGGACACTTGGGTGGCTCAGCAGCTGAGTGTCTGCCTTTGGCTCAGGGCGTGACCCCAGATCTGGGGATCGAGTCCTGTGTCAGGCTTCCTGTGGGGAGCCTGCTTCTCTCTCTGCCTCTCTCTCTCTACCTCTCTTTCTCTCTGTGTCTCTCATGAATGAATAAATAAATAAAAATCTTTTTTTTTAAAGAAGGATTTTCCTTTTTTATGGCTGAATAATATCTGATTAAGTATATCCCATCCCATTATATGTGTATCTCACATTTTCTTTATCCATTCATCCACCAATGGACACTTAGGTTGTTTCTGTGTCTTGGCTATGATAAATAATTCTCCAATGAACATGGGACCATATGTATCTCTTTGAAACACTGATTTCATTTCCTTCAGATATATACCCAGAAATAGAATTGCTGAATCATAAGGTAGTTCTATTTTAATTTTTTGAGAAAACTCCATATTGTTTTCCATAGTGGTGCACCATTTACTTGTGTCTCTTTAATGTCTTCCATTAATGTCTGGTAGTTTTCAGTATATATATCTTTCTCCTCCTTGGTTAAATTTATTCCTAGGTATTGTATTCCTTTTGATTCAATTGTAAATTGATTGCTTTATTTTTTTTCTAAATAGTTCATTATTAGTGTATAGAAATGCAACAGATTTCTGTATATTGGTTTTGTATCTTGCAACTTTACTAAATTCATTTATTAGTTCTAACAGGTTTTTGATAGTCTGAAGGGTTTTCTATATATAATATCATGTCATATGCAAATAGTGACAATTTTATTTCTTCCTTTCCAATTTGGATGCCTTTTATTTCATTTTTTTTGCCTAGTTTCTTTAGTTAAGACTTTCAATATTATGCTGAATAAAAATGGCAAGTGTAGTCATCCTTGTCTTATTCCTGATCTTAGAGAAAAGGCTTTCAGCTTTTCATTATTAAGTATGATATTGGCTATGGGCTAGCATATATGGTCTTTACTATGTTGAAGTACATTCCATTACTTCTATATCCACTTTGTTGAGGGTTTTTATTGTGTTTCTTTAAAAGTATTTCTTCTATATTTGTGCTGCATTGCATTTATTGATTTGCACATTTTAAACTATCCTTGCACCCAGAGATGAATCCCACTGGATCATGTTGTATAATCCTTTTAGTATAATTTTGAATTCAGTTTGCTAGAATTCTGTTGAGAATGTTTGCATCTACATTCAGAATATTGGCCTGCAGTTTTCTTTTCTTGTAGTATTCTCATCTGGCTTTGTTATCTGGGTAATACTGGTCTTGTAACATGACTTTAGAAGTACTCCTTCCTCTCCAATTTTTTGGAAGATTTAAGAAGGATTGGAGTTAATCCTTCTTTAAACGTTTGGTAGAATTCACCAGTGAAACCATATGGTCCTGGGCTTCTCCTTCTTGGGAGGTTTTTTATTATGGATCCAATCTCCTTACTCATTATTGGTCTGTTCAGATTTGTAATTTCTTTATGATTTCCTCATGGTTCTTGGTAGGTTCTTTGTTTCTAGAAATATATGTATTTCTTCTATGTTGTAATTGTTGGCATCTATTTGTTCATAATAATCTCTTACGATCCTTTTAATTTCTATGATGTTAGATGTCTCTTCTTGCATTTATAATTTTATGTATTTAAGCCCTTTTTTCCTTGGTTAATCTAGGTTAAAAGTTTGTCAGTTTTTATCTTTTCAAAGAATGAACTCTTGGTTTGTTAATATTTTCTGTTGTTTTCCTATTTTCTCCTTTATTTCTGCTTTAATCTTTATTATTTCCTTTCTTTTGGTAACTTTCTGTTTAGTTTGTTGTTTTTTTAGTTCCATGAGGTTTTAAGTTAAGTTGTTTATTTGAGATCTTTCTTTTTCCTTGGTGCATGTGTTCTGCCACCAAAAATCTTCCCTTTTAGATTTGCTTTTGCTGCATCTCATAAGTTTTGGTATGCTGTGTTTCCATTTTCATTTGTTTCAAGATAGTCTTTTATTTCCTTTTTGTTTTCATCTTTGATCCACTGGTTGTTCATGAGTGTGTTAATTTCCATTTATTTGTGAAATGTCCAGCTTTCCTTCTGTTTTTGACTTTTAAGTAAATCCATTGTGATGTGAAAAGATACTTGATATATAATTTATATTTTCTTGAATACTTTAATTCATTGATCTACTCTAGAAAATATTCCATGCACACTTGAGAAAATGTGTATTATGCTGCTGTTGGATGAAATGTTCTGTTTATGTAAGTCCATTTGGCCTATTGTATTGTCTAAAAAACTATTGGGCCTTAAATAAAACAAATTCTTGGGCTTTATTTAATTCTAGATCAATCTCTATTAACTTCCTTTGATTTCTTTGAATGACATGAGGGACAGAGCTGTCATCACTTATCAATTACTGCCTCACTAGGTTCTTTCCTATCTCACTCCATTGCAAATGCAAAACAGTTTTACTTTTTCACACTATTTTTCTAATTCTTTAAGCACAGTTTCCTGGAATTTCTTAAGGATCACTGCCATTGGAGACAAGAAAATACCCTGGTATAAAAAAAAGGTCAAGAACAGTTTATTCAGCATGGATTCTCCACTGAGTACTAGACTTCTCTCTTGGAAAGGAAGATGTAAGGTGATTGTGATAGGCCTGTGGTAGGAAGTACAATGGAGGCTGAAGAAGTGACCAAGGTAGCCCTGAAGCTGGAGGATAACTGGGTTGGAAAAATAATTAAGGAAACTCCAACTTTCCACTTGCTAGTTGCTTTTAGCAGCTCTGACACTGTGGCCCTTTCTGAGATGGGCATTGCATCAAGTGAGACAGTAGGTGTAAAGTGGAAGGAGTTGGTAGTAAAAGGGTTGGAAGCCAAAAACACTAAGTGGAAAGAGGAGGCACACAAAGAATGTTCCTAGGCACAGATTGGTCTGCATGTCCCAGTTTATCCTTGAACCAATCTTTTCCTACCTGGGAATGGCTGCCCTGCTATGAGATTGCCAGCCCCACTCACATCAGATTTTTTCTTATTGCTCTTCTCTTTCACCATCTCCTCACACTCACTGTATTTTCTACTTCTCATCTCCCCTTATGTCTTCCTCATTGGGATGAGTTCCATTGGGAGAAAAGCAAAACTAGGATACCACACACACACACTCTCTCTCTCTCTCTTTCACACACACACACACACATACACACACCTCCTCAGTCTCAATACTGCCTTCAACATGTGCAGAGATCTAAAAAAAGGAATTTCGAGTCAAGGCTTTTACATTTCCCAGATCCCCTGATGCATATCCCTTTTTTTATCCAGCAAGGAGGCATATTTTCATTGTTTTATGAAAGATGAAAAAAAGCTGATGAGTCCTCATTTTCTTCTATGTATAACATGGGAAAGCAGCAACTCTGCATACTTCTTTTTTCTTTGTCACTATGGAGGAGGAGATAAAATATTTGCAAAGTTGAAAAAAAATGAGAGACAATAATTTAGGATGCTAACCTTTCCCCACAGCAGTGCCAGCAGATCTTTCTGGCTTGCTAAGGGATTCAGAATTTGCAGAAGCTTGGAACCTCTGAGCTGCTGGTGATCACTTTCACAGATTCTTGTAATTATATGCAAGGCTTGACATTTGTAAGGCTGGTCAAATGTCTGGCTTTTAAACTGGGGAATTGGCAGTATGCCAAAGGCATAATAAACCACAAGATGGGCACCTTCCTAAGGGTTAATTTTACAAGAGAATTTATTGGAGGTAAGTAATGTAAACTTATTTATTTTTTATTTAAAATTATTTAATAGGTAAGTAATGTAAAGCATTTGCAATATATATTTATACTTTGAAATACAATTTGAGATTTCAACAAAAACAAAATTTCCCCCTTGTAGAAGCTGTCTCTGGGAACCAGGAGGACATAGACATATTAACCTTTATCTTTAAAGGGTCTTTGGGACACCTGAGTGGCTCAGCAGTTGAGCGTCTGCCTTCTGCTCAGGGCGTGATCCTGGAGTCCCCGGATCGAGTCCCACGTCAGGCTCCCTGCATGGAGCCTATTTCTCCCTCTGCCTCTGTCTCTGCCTCTCTCTGTGTTTCTCATGAATAAATAAATAAAATCTTTTTAAAAAAAGGGTCTTTGATGGTAAAGTGAAAGAAGCAGTGATATGATTCAAAGAGAGACAGATGTGCCAGTGTCTAGCACATCTTTTATTTTCTATATAAAATCAATCTTCACAAAATTGATGAACCCAATGGCCTGGTGGGGTCCATAGAAAAAGGATATAGCTAGCAGAAGTATGGGTAGAAGAAGAGACAGGGTTGGGAACAGGGACTTAGAGAGAGCATGGGAGTAAGGACCTTTATTGGGATAAGTGTTTGGGACTCAGTTCTGGAAGAGCTTCAGTTCAGCTCCTTTCTTATCTTCTAATAGCAGAAGGCACATATTAATGTTATTCTCACCTAGCATATGATGAAGCTTGGAATTGAAGAAGAGGTTAGTGAGTGGATCATCCTGGGCTGTTATCTCATATCGTGATTGTCAAGCTCTTATCCTTGCTTCTCTGCCTTACTGGTGACATCTGATCTCAGTTCTTATGTGAACTAGCTGGATATGGCTAAACAAGTCATTCAAAAACTCTGAGTGTCATTTTTTTCCAGCTAGAAAAATGAGCTAAGACAAGTATGATATCCAAAATGCCTTCTAGTCCCTATGATCTTAGAAATTTCAAAAAAAAAAAAAAAGTGCAAACTTTCCCCTCTTCAAGGCAAATGGCAGAGTAATTGTTATCTATTCCCCAAGATTTCCTAGAGAAAAGTAATGTGCTGTCTTATAACATGGGACTTCACTTTTGAGGCCACAATTAACTACAATTACTTTGTCTCTATTATCGTCGAAAACTTATATTTATATACAGAGAAAATAAAATGTTTTCACTTAGGGCTTAGATAAACTGTAGAAAATTTGGAACTGCTGAAACAAGTTGACTTTATTTTGTAAACAATAGTCTACAGTGGTTGTGGCTAAGGGTTATTTATATAGAAAGCATGGCATGATGTTGAAAACAGACTTCAATTCTAGATGGCTTAACTCACAGGGCTCAACCACAGGACACAGAGGTGGCTGAGAGGAGACAGGTAGTTTTCAGAGAAGCAGTAGAAGTTATCCAGCAGCAAGTGAGGTGGATTTTATGGGAGAAAAGACTGCTGGGATGCCTGGGTAGCTCAATGGTTGAGCATCTGCCTTGGGCCCAGGGCATGATCCTGGGGTCCTGGGATTGAGTCCCACATTGGGCTCCCTTCATGGAGCCTGCTTCTCTCTCTGCCTATGTCTCTGCCTCTCTCTCTGTGTCTCTCATGAATAAATAAATAAAATCTAAGAAAAGAAAAAATAAAAGAGAAGAGACTGCCGATTGGTGTCATTCAGAGCCTGAGTAAAGACTCCTTCAAATAGTAAACTGCTTCCTCAACAGTGTCAAAACTCTTCTCAAATCTAGGAAATGGGAGTGAATAAAACATTCAAAAGCCTCGGCCCTCAAGGAACTCAGACTCCAGTGGGAGAGTAATAATGATAATAATAGTGGCAAAAACAAAATTACTATTAACAATAATAGTAATGATAATCGTTAAATGTTCATCTTTATGTGTCTAACATCATGATAAGCATTTTAATGCATTATCTAATTTAATCTTACAACAACCCTGTGTTAGAGGCATTAGCATCCCTATGTGACAATTGAGGTCATTAAATTCTGGAGAATAATTTGCCGGAGGACATACAACAAATAAGAGACAGACTCCGAATTTGAACCTTGATCTATAAGACCCTGAAACTCATGACCACGGCCACTTTGATACCCATCCCCATTCTCCATCATTCCTTGATCCTCTGATGCAGTGATATGTAAGACTAATAACACATAGTGATATAGACCATGTTACAAAAAAAACAAAAAAACAAAAAAACAACAACAACAAAAAAACCTACATCATCACTAAGGTGAGCAGGACACCAGAATCATGAAGTAAAGATTGCCTTTGGAGAGGTTTGAGAAAAACTGGAATAGTATCTAAAAAGGCATCACCATACCCAAGGTCATCTAGGTTTTTGCTAAAGTGTCTTGTAGGAATTTGAGAGTTTTGCATTTTACATATGTCTATTACCCATTTTGAGGGTTGTTTTTTTTTTTTTTTTTTTTTTTGTGAAAGGTATAAGGTTTCTGTCTAGATTCATTTTTTGCATGCGGATGTCTAGATGTCCCAACATCATTTGTTGAAGAGACTACCTTTGCTCCATTACAGTGCTTTTACTCCTTTATGAAAGACAAGTTGATGACTACATTTATGTGGGTCCATTTCTGGGCTCTATTCTGTTCTACTGATCTATTCATATATTATTTCACCAAGATACACTGTCTTAACTACAGTAGCTTTTTTTTTTCTTTTTTAACTACAGTAGCTTTATAGTATATTTGAAATCAGGTAGTGTCAGTTCTTGTTCTTGTTCTTTAACATAGTGTTAGCTATTTTATAGGTATTTTGCCTCTCCATGTAAACTCTAGAATCAGTTGGTCAATATCCATAAAAACAACTTGCTGGTATTTTGATTGGGATTATACTGAATCTATAGATGAAATTGGGAAGAACTGACATCTTGAGTCTTCCTATCCATGAACATGGAGTATCTTCCCAGTTATTTATTTATATAAATTGAGCTTTTTATCCTGTAACCTTGCTATAATTGCTTATTAGTTCCAGGAGGCTTTTTTTTAAATAAATTCTTTCAGATTTTCTACAAATGATCATGTCATCTCCAAATAAAGACAGTTTTGTCTTTCTTCCCAATCTCTATACCTTTTATTTCTTCTTTGTGCCTTACTGCATTAGCAAGTACTTTCATTGTGATTTTGAAAAAAAGTAGTGATAAGGGACATCTTTGTCTTGTAATTGATTTTAGTAGGAAAGTTGTGTTTTTCACCATTAAGTATGCTGTTAGCTATAGGTTTTTGTGTTCCTTACCAAGTAGAGGAAGTTCCTCACTGGTTTACTAAGAGTTTTTATCATTAACTGGTGTTAGACTTTGTCAAATTATTTTTCTACATCTACTGATAATCATATAATTTTTCTTCCTTAGTCTAGTGATATGGTGGGTTACATTAATTGTTTTTGGAAAGTTTAACCAGCTTGCATACTGGGATAAATCCTACTTGATCATGGTATAAAATTGTTTTTTTATACTTTTTAAATTTTATTTGCCTACATTTTGTTAAGGACCTATTTATTTTGTATTTGTTAATTAAAAACTTACCAGGACTTACCGTATGTCTGACTTTTCCGTATGTCTGACAGGGCTTAAAACCCAGTTTCCCGGGCAGCCCGGGTGGCTCAGCGGTTTAGCACCTGCCTTCAGCCCAGGACCTGATCCTGGAGACCTGGGATCAAGTCCCACATCAGGCTCCCAGCATGGAACCTGCTTCTCCCTCTGTCTCTCTCTGTCTCTCTCTATGTCTCTCATGAATAAATAAATAAAACCTTAAGAAAAAAAAAAAAAAAACAGTTTCCCAATCTAAGCTCCAAAGGAAAGAAGTCTTAAGTAAAGAGGAATATGTTTTATTGAAAATGTAGTTGCTTAGGAAGAAGATCTGGAAGGACTTAGGTAAACTTAGATTCATTGAGAACATTGATAAATAAATTTAGGTAACCAAATTATAGGCATGAGGTAATTTCATGTTGTTTTTGTTAATTTCAGTTCAATTTTCAATCACTTCTGGCAAATTCTCCCTACTGACTATGGCTGAAATGAGAGACAGGTATAAAAAACTAATTTTTCAGTTCTAAAGATTCTAAGGAGACTTTCTTTGACTGTTCAGGAGGTTTACATCCACATTCATATCATCATTCTCTCTCCCCATTTCTCTCTTGGTAATATTTTACTCTATTATGATCAGACTGTTTCCTACAGTCACATTTCCCTAAGGCTCCTTGGGATGCAGGATGTTGATCTATATCTGTTTAGGATCTCAGGTATGTTTTTAATGGTTATAGCCTTAGGGAAATAAAACAAATTGTAATTGATTCCTCCAAGGATTTCTATGGAAATGGGCCAAAATTACAAATGTAATAAATGATACAATTATTTATTCATTCTTAATATATTAATTTTAGTTTCCACTGATGTATCTGCAAATTTTGGTACAAAAAAAAATGTTAATATGATTGAGATCAGATCCCAAGGTCTGAATATACTAGCTAACAACTAATGATAAGTTCTGAGTCTTAAGATTTCCATACTTTCAAATTTCTCAGGCTTTAGGATTATAAAGGCATTTTAATAAAGTATCTGCTATCAAAATCACCAAATATTCATGCAAAATTAAAACTATCAGTATTCAAAAATATTTACTGATTCTGGGTAAATGACATTGCCCCAAACTAAATTACCTATGAGTGACTGGTTTGATTTAATTTCCTTTACTTTTCCTCCTGAGCAATGATATCTAGAATCCATCATAATTCAATGTTTCCTCCTTTCCACATAACAGAACTGTAGTCAGAAATGTGGATTCCACACTAGATATTCACGAGGCCAAATTCTCTCCAGTGGAAATGACAAGTGCTTCTCTGCATACAGGGACCATAAGATAGAGTGTGAGCCCATCACATGCATTTCTTTTTCTGGGACCAGGACAGGTAAATACATGAGAACAATGGCTTAAGGTAGGCAGAGCAACTATTTGACACCATGGTAGATTTCTGGCTCCTTCAATGACAGAGTAGAACAAATCCTCCCACAAGCAGAATGTTCACTTTGGAACTGTTAGCACAGAGAGAAATAAACATCTCTATTCACTAAGCCATTCTATTTTAGAGTCCCTTTGTTACAGCAGCTTAGCTTTACTCTAATATAGTCTCTTCCAAATGCATTTCAAGATGCATTTTAAAAATATAATCATTGACTAAAAAGGCTTTGACATGAAAATCATTGTCCAAAAGATCTAAGCATACTTGACTTTTCTAAGAACCATCAGAATTATTTTTTAAGTCCTTCAGAAAGAGAGCTGAGCTCTGTTTATTTAAATTCACCCTTCAGATATAAGTATATACAAGGGGCAAGGAAAAGGAATGTCATTCAAGATTGAGTGAGAAGGATAAGCAAAGAGCATGGAAATTATTTCCCTGATAGAACACAAAGTGTGGTCAATTCTTAGATGTCCTCAGACAGTTCCCTAGGGACAACTTCTTAATAGTGCTCCTATTTTTCAGTGGGGCTACAAGATACTCCCAGAGTTACTACTCTGTGCTTAGGCTCTGAAATGTACTGAAATGGCTTTCCCATTTCTTTAAAAGGCTTACTGTTTTAATACTTGTTTTATAAGAAAAGTTTTTTTAATGTAGCATAACAATAAGTGGCAGCCTCTGAGGAAGGGTGGGTTTGAAATCATTTGCACCTTTTAGTCCTCAAATTTTTACCTCATCACAATTGTAAGGAGAGACAGCCACATCTCAGAAACAGTATCCAAGTTGCAATCTTTATTACTTTTTGAAACACTATCTCTTAATTAAGTCCCCAAATCATTTAGTTTGAACAGAACGCCAGGGAGAAGGACACTGGTAGTTCATTGCACCCACAGTACCAGAAAGCTAAGTTTCCAGGATTTTCACCTCCTTTGGCAGGTCCCCTGGGGTCTCACTGCCTGTGGGTCTCACTGTCATTTTCATGTAAGCTGAATTAGCATACATTGTTGCTGGAATTTGAACTATTTTCCAGAGCAAAAGTAGTCTTTTTAGTCTCTTAGTTTGGTATCTTTTTGTTATTAAACACCCAAGTAACTCTGAGAGAGCAAGAGGGGAGTTTCACATTTTGTGAAAATGCATTTTCACAATGAACAAATGTGCATGTGTGAGTGTATTTGCTAAAGCTGCCTATTCAAATGGTAAGCACTCAGGGGTTAAAAATATTTTAATAGCTAGAATGTCATTGTCCGTTAAGCTATTTCTCCAGTGCTTCATTAGGATCAGTTTATAAAATAATATTTAAATGTGATATAATTGAGATGGGTTTAGCCTCAGCACTGCATATTCCCAAAGGAAGTAAGTTATACTGGTTCTAATGTTGCTTTGCTTTGAGGGCCAGCAATTAACTCAAGGCTTGCCAAGAACAATAAGGTTTCATATAGGATGTTGCGACTAGGACAAAAAACATAGGATGTCAGAGAGGGAATTTATGAGGGAGAAAAGAGTCATCATTAGACCACCTGAAAGGAAGTTCTCAAAGCAAATGGAAATATCAAAAGGAAAAGAAGAAAGTAAGAGGGAGGGGAGAGCTGTCAGGGGAATGAAAGGGAGGGGCACACATTTTTGTCAAATTTACTCCGGTTCCCAAGTGTATTACATAAGATAACTCTTCCAGCGAACCGAGAATTGCCCAGCAATGGTTGTCACACCCTCTGAAATCTGTCAGCATTTAAAGCTAACGGAGGGCATGCCCCTAGCATTGCCATTGGATGATGTCCTGGTTTCTTTCCAAGTCATGTCTGTGAATTTGGACAGAGGTAGTGATAAAAATATTTGCTGAGTAAATATAAGGTTAAAGAAACATTGGGCTGGTCTTCATTTTACCAGTTAGAAGCAAAAGAGCAAACTTGAATGCAGATGAGGAATTCAATTAGAAAAGCTGTGTCCTGGCAGCATTTCAAGGAAAGCAGAGGGAGGCAAGGTGATTTGATAGAAACAGGCCTTCCACACTGATAACAGAAATATACTGAATAATTATGAAAGCTGCTTTAGCTAAGTTACGCTGCACTTAAATTTTTTTTTCACAAATTTCCAGCCAATAACTCAACATCTGAAATTCGTTCCTCTCTGAAAACACCACTTCGTACCTGGAAAGCAAGCTTCAAGTTTTTTCTTTAACTCCAGAGAGAATATTTTCCCAGTTACTCAAGGGATATACTTTTCCACCTGGGCTTCATTTCTGTTAACTATATTGACTCTCATAAAATAGACTAAAATTAGTTTTGCTGTTCACTTCTCAGTAAAAATTCCATTGCCATGTATCATGTCTAGCCTCTTTTGTTAAACTTATTAGCACCAAAGTGTCCAAGTCAGGCTCAAAGGGCAGAAGGCACGCATGAGATCTGAAATGTCCATCAGGGAAGTTCAAATCTGTCCCTCTGAGACTGGTTTAGCAGCCAATTCAAATCTTTAACAGGAATCTGGAAGTTGAGAGCCCCTGTAAGCCTCATCTGGATCTATTTTTCCAAAAGTAACACAGGACTTTCTTTGGTATTTTACCAAATGTGGCTTTTCATCCTGAGTGTAAGCAGGCGGTCTGGCGCTCTCTGGAATCATCCTGGAAGCATTAAGTTAGAGCAGTCACAGCAGTTGCTGAAAGTCAGAGTGGAAAAGTCTGGTTCCTATTCCAGGAGAACTTAAAAGCGGGCAGAGTTTGTTCTTATTGTGTGCCTGCCTTAAATTCAGTTGCATTGCATGGTGGATATTCTTCAGTCTGTGTCTTGCAGTAAGAGGCAGCTGGTTTTGCTGCCATGAGGGTCTGTCCTCAAAAGGCTGAGGAGTGGGGAGAGGCTGGGAGGGAACTGGCTTCCTCATTGGCTGAAAGACCTCTGAAGCGCTGGTGTATATGAGATCCTCCAGACACACTTTGAATGCGAGGATGATGTCTGAGTTTCCATGAAATGGGAATGCTTACTGTTGAAATTACCCTGATATGAGATCATTTTTGGCAATTAAGTAACCAAACCCCTTCAAAAGATAGCTCTACCATAGTCAAAAATTTTAATAGAACAAAAGTTACAGCGGCTTTGTGGGCCATAAATCTAAAAGTGAAGGTAAATCCAAAGTAAACAGCCGTCTGAGAAATCACAGCAAGCAGGGGGTGGGCTGGTACGAGGGCATGTCGGGAGAAGTGAGGGTGGGCTGTCAGAGCTGATCTGTACTGCTCTGACTGACCACCGTCTCATGGGCCATAATAAACAACAAAGGGGCATGCCCTCTCTCTCTCTCTCTCTCTCTCATTTTTTTAAAGTAGCCTCCATGTACAGCATGGAACCCTATGCGGGGCTTGGATTCAAGACCCTGAGATTAAGACCTGAGCTGAGATCAAGAGTCAGATGCTTAACCCACTGAGCCACCCAGGCATCTCAAGGGCCATTTTGTTTCTCTTTTTTTATTATTATTTTTATTTATTTATTTTTGTATACATTTTATTGGAGTTCAATTTGCCAACATATAGTATAACACCCAGTGCTTATCCCATCAAGTGTCCCCCTCAGTGCCCGTCACCCAGTCACCCTGTCCCCCCACCCACCTCCCCTTCCACTACCCCTTGTTCATTTCCCAGAGTTAGGAATCTCTCATGTTCTGTCTCCCTATCTGATTTTTCCCACTCATTTTCTCTCCTTTCCCCTATAATCCCTTTTGCTATTTTTTATATTCTTAAGGGGCACTTTCTTAAGTGAAGTTAAGTGCTGTGTTCAGCTTGGCTCTCTGACTGAACAAATTCTTGAGTTTTCATTTTACCATATCAAGGTAGATGATGTTGCCTTACCTACAAATACCATTTCTAGTTGAGCATACTTTTTTAGAAGTATATTTTTTTTATTTTATTGTAAAATAGAGATGTTTGTCCATTAAGAAAATACTAAGAAGCCTTCCTCCACCTGTTATTTTGCCAATCAATAATTCTGTGATTTGTATCTTCAGTTAGGCAACACTTTGGGTTACAATCATTAACACTGTTATCAAACAGCAACTATTTGCTGAGCTTGTCCTATAGATACAATGCTAGGCTCTGGCTGTGCACAGACCTGGTGGTGAGCACAGGATATGTAAACAAAAATCTATGGGCCAGAAATGAGGGGGCAGTTGTTAATTGTTCAGATTACAATGCTGAAAGATTTCAAAAGATATAATGACTACTAAGAGTTGACATATTCAAGGAAGACTACTCAGAGATTAATATTCAACTTATCAGCGTGTGGTATGTTTTTGTTTGGATATCAGGGGTGTGGTGGTGATGGTGTATGTGATTTCAGTGCATGTGTGAGTATGAGTGTGTGTGTGTATGAGTGCATGAGCATGTGTAAATGTGCTTTATGGAAGGCATACAGGGCTGGACCTGGCAAAGTATCTAACAAATTCTGAGATTTATCAACTCATTTGTGGGTGATGTAAGATGTGTCCATCGCAGATACATAACAAGAAATCTCTAAAACTATATTCTGGAAGGAAACACTAATCCTGAGAGGGCTGAGAAAATTAACATTGATCAAGAAACTTTAGGAAATGCTGCAAAATAAATCATCCTTTTAAAGATGCAAGGGATACCTGGGTGGCTGTCGTCTTAGCATCTGCCTTCAGCTCAGGTCATGATCCTAGGGTCCTGGAATGAAGCCCCACACAGGGCTCCCTGCTCAAGGGGGAGTCTGTTTCTCCCTCTGCCCCTACCCCCTGCTTATGCTCTCTCTCTCTCTTTCTCTTTTGAATAAATAAATAAAATCTTTTTTTAAAAAATGAGGATGCAAAGGTACATATAAATATCTTGGCACACCAATTCACATCCTCAAGAGGAGATTTCCTCACCCTTTTCATATATTTTGAAAACACTGGTTTAGGGAGATACATAAGGCACCTATTGTTCAGTCCAAAAAGAGTAAATATTAAGCTGCAAGTAATGGAATATGATCAAAGGCTCCCGTGCAGATGGGAAACATGCACCAAGTGGTGTTTTAGACAAATTAATCTAGTAAGACAGAATATAGAATAAGGAGGGGGAGGCTAGAACCAAGGGACTGATTACTCTAAATCCATTCTCATACAACTTACAAAGTATTGAGAATTTTGTTTGCTTCCTTTTTAAAACTTTTCTATCTATGGACCAATCTCCTCAAATAAAGTATGATTTTAAATCCCAATAAATAGAGATAAAAGTCAAACTGATTTGGATAATGAAGGAGGCAGAGCAGGGGGCTCTGAACAAGAGCAAGAAAAGGACTGACTATAATCATGGGTACTGGGAGAGAATCAAGGATGAAATGGAAAGTGATGACTTTACAAGGGACATTAGGAAATAATTTCCAAATTGCAAAATGCTAAGTGGCCCATCAACTAAATGTGAAAGGTACTAAAACAAAATCTCATGGAGCTAAAAATAGATCTAGGCCTCAAGCTCCAGTGAGGATAACAGAAGGCAAAATGGCACCTGACTTTGTGGGTATCAGCCTCACTTTTAAATGTACTCAAAAAATAGAGGGGGAAAGAAATGAGGAGCCAGGACTTGAAAACTATCCGTGTTGACGTAACATTGTGAAAACTGATGAAGCTTGCCTGGTGGCAACCCTCCAAGCCAGTGGCTGTGCCTCCCTGTCAATGCCCTCCCCCAAAGCCCTCAAGATCTCCTTCCTACCCAACATAATGGAGTACTGAACAAGTTAATATTTCTTGAGCCATATTATTCTCTCTGAGCAGAAATCTTTGTCTTTTAGGGATTAAAATCAGTCATGAACCACTTTAGCTTTTCTTTAGTTCTTACTATTCTCTCTTGATCCTCTCATTTTCCTGTCCCTTGTCATTGCCCTTTACTTCTCTTCTCTTCCTGCCCCCTCCCCCTTTCTCAGTGTAACACATTAAATTCCCTTGAAGTTTTTTGCACATTGTCCTAGATTCTCAGAAACAAAACAGCCACCAGCAATCTGAAAAGATAATAAACATAGAAAATAATGAAGTGTATAGTATTGTTTTAGGCAGGCAGGTGTTTGTTTGCCTGTTTGTTGTCAAGGAAAATAAAGACTGTCATGAGAGAACAGTCACAAGAGGGGAGCCATTACTTCAGGATAGTTTGATTTGACTCCAGACAAGGTGAAATTAAGATGTGGACTCACTTTGCATTCAATGTTTCCTTTAAGCAGATATTTAAGATTTCTAACTGGGCACCTGTGAGGCAGAAAGAATGGTCATGATGGAGATTATGCAGATGGTTCAGTTTATTCCTCTCAGGCCCAGTATCCATTGTATATCCATAAACATGGGCTATGGTGGAATCTGGAGAGGAAAAAGTCATGCCTCAAATTCTTAAATGATGTAACCAAATCCTTCCCCATTTAACTTGATTCAGGCCAGTTTTTTCCATTTTATTCTAAGACTTTCAAAAGAAATACCATATTAAGAGGAAATAAATCTACCTTTGACATCAATTTAGGTATATCTTCCTCATAGAAATGAACTTAAACTATTTCTTTACATTTGTACAAAATTTTTTTTTTTTTTTTTTTTTTTTTGGCTAAGAGCCTCCATGTGAGAAGTTTGAGTTCAGAAGGGTGTGAATCTATTTTGCCTGATCAGAAAACCCTAAAATGACAACTAAACCCTATGTTACCTTAATATTGTAAAACACATTTATTAATGGCCCGAGGGAAAAAGGAAATGGCATTGTAGGTGGAAAAATATATCAAAAGCTTTAGGTTAGTGAAAACAAGTGATTATGAAAATATTTTGCTTCCATCTTAGGTGAAAGAGTCATTATCTAAAACAGTCCATCAACATTAAAAAATATATTTGCAGCTTATTAAGATTATTTGTTTTTATTAACAGCTACTTTGGATATTTTTAAAATTAAGCATACTGATACATGCACGTGCATACATGTTCATGTTTCCATTATTTTGTAATTCACGACAAAATAGTGATACTGCTAGGCTTTATATGCATTATAATTCATCTAAGAGAAAAATCTAACTTTATTAAAGAAAACCCTATTAAAGATCAAATCGTACGAAATCAAAATATTTTGTTTAACAAAAGACATTAAGACACAGTGTATAACATCATTGTGGACAGTATCCAATACCACAAAATTCAAGAACACAAAAGAATATCTGAATGGCCTCTTGAGATTTGTCCATGGGATTTGACCCACCTTTTGAGTCTCTTTAACACACAGCAAACTGTATCCATCAGAGAACCTTTTATTTTTCCTGTTAGCCTAGTCTTTAACAAAAAAATAAAGAAATACAAATATTATCAAAAGCTAGATCACTTACCATAAATGCCGGTTGAGATGCAGGGAAATGCCTGTGAATAAACCATAAAAATAACAATAAATTTTAAAAGAACAGCTGCCCAACCTGACATCTTCTATTTTAACATCTATTTACTTGATAATGGGAGGCCTTCTATTCACATGCTCAGACCTCTAAAGTTCACTCAGTTGGAGCAGGAGATACTGTGGAATATGGGCCTATTTGATTAACTGAAAACTTATCAGCAGCAATCATACCCGTTCAAAAGAGACAGCTGTCAAATTTCCAGGAATTTTGTGAATCAACTATTAAACACAGTTATAATTAAGAAATTCAATCATATAAGCCTGCAATGAAATGTTACATCTAAAACAAATATATGGAAATTATTTCACCCCCTCCTAATTATTTTGCCACATTTTACTATTGCCTTTGCTTTTGAGATGACTTAGGTCTATTATACATTTATATAATATATAATATAAGTAATGTATATCATATATAATATAAATAGTATATACATTTATGTAATATATGTTAAATAATATATAAATATATATTAATTATAAATTTATATATAATATAAACACTATATAATGGCATTACTACTGAGCTTCCTATCCCAGCTAGACATTAAGTGATGTCATTAGTGACTTAAAACCTGAAAATATCAATCAATATTCACATTGGATTATACTTGTGGGTCAATTGAAACCATGGGTTGGTTAGAGATAGGGAATTTTTATAACATTTGCAGAAGCTTTATGTAAGAATCAATAAGCAGTATAGAATTTATAATAAAAGGTATTGCATATTCTATTCTTACTTGTAAGTTGTGTGCTACACATTTTTTTATCAGTAAAATTTAAAATACGTGTATATATATGTATATGTATATATATATATATACACACACATATATATATACTCCTTTTTTTAGAGTCAGTTTTTAAACATTTACAGACAAACTACTGCTTAAACCACATGCAATGGACTGAATGTTTGTGTCTTTCAAAATTTATATGTTGAAGCCCTAATGTGATGGAATCTGGAGATGGGGTCTTTGGGAGCTAGTTAGGGGGAGGGTGGAGAACCCATGATAGGGCTCCAGTTCTAATAAGAAAAGGAAGAGAGCTAGCACTCTGCGCTTTTCCCGTCCTGAAGGTACAATGAGAAGACAGCCCTCTGCAAACCAGAAAAGGGGCCTTCACCAAATCCCAGATCTGCAGGTATACTGATCTCAGACTTCCCAGCCTCCAGAACTGTGAGAAATAAATGTTTGTCGTTGAAGCCACTCAGTCTACAAGGTTTGTTATAGCAGCCCAGACTAAGACCCCATATTTTACCTAGCAATGTGTAAAGAATTTGACTGAAAGAGTCGAGGAACAAATATGAATATATAGCTAGCTCTCTAAATTAGGCTAGCAGTGGAATGTGATCTGAGCATAGCAATGTCCTCTGCCAATGTACCTCTGTGTAAATTTAATCAAGTTATTTTCATCTTTCTTGTCTTTTTTATTTTTCAGTTGAAAATAAAGATGATAGCATTTACCATATAGAAATGTGCCATAGAAATTGATGACGGAATTTTTAAAAAATGTGACTGATAATGTGCTACAGAATCCAAGCACTGCAGCTGTGGTTACTGTAATAACAAACATTATTACTGAGCTCAACAATGATGAAATGTCTGTATTTTTTTCTTTATATCTTTGAGTTAAATGTGTACTACATTTTATATCCCTTAACATTTTTATATACTGTATGTTTATTCCCTTTACATGATGTCCTATTTAAAAAGTCACAATTTATGTGATTTTGTTGTAGAAAGAGTAATAGTGGACTCTGTTAAACCACATCTATAAAACTCATCTATATGTCTGCAAAGTGATAGATTTCTTTTTTCTGTTCCTTTACTAGTAAATACTACTGTTTTTAACAAGAAAATAGAACAGCTTTTGAAATGGAACAGGAGCCCCTTTTTTTTTTTTTTTTTTTTTTTTAGGAGCCACTTTTTAACCAAATTAACGAGTTCATTTTTTCATTTTTTGATTCCTTGGGCTCTGGAGGTGCCAATAAGATGTGAAGAGTGTTTTTGAATGATTCAATACATCCAAGAACACAGAACCATGAAGAGATAGCATGAAGCACATTCTCCTGGAAATACTCTAGTCTTTTTAAAGACATTCACCAAGACAATTGACAGGCCATTCTGCCCGTGTGAAAGCCAGCTGCAAGCTTACTGTAAGCAATTTGTTACAGATAGAAAGGGCTCAGAGTTCAGGAATGGCCTTATTTAAAAACACAAATACAAATTAGAGAGGATGCAGGGTCATCCCTGTTATTTTTGCCATGCTCATTCACATTCTGCTGTGCCTTTTAAATGAAGTAGAGGGAAGCTCAGCCCATGGAGTGAACTGAGCACATAAACATCACCCGTCTTGTGTTTGCAACAGAGAGAGAGAGGTTAGAAACTGCTGCCTTGAGCCATCTCAGCCATCCTTGAGACCAGAGACGCCATGATGTTTTCGACAAACAAGCCAAGCCCCCTTTAAATCCCATCTGGATATCTTTCCAGTTCACCATGTTGGGTAGTTTACTGACCTTCCCTGGGCATCTGTTTCATCATTAGTAAGGAAACTAATGAAAAAAAGAGGCTCAGCAAAAAAGGGTCTGTGGGAGGTTTAGGAGGAATAAGGATCACAGGACAGGGTGTCTGACAGGTAGCAATAGCTTGATTTGTGATGATTCTTGAAGTGGCGCTGAGATGCCCAACAAACTCAAGGGAGAATTGCTGCCCTACAGCAGAGCTTCCCAATCTTGGCACTATTGATATTCTGGACCAGATAATTCTTTGTTAATGGGGGCTGTGCGGTGCATGGTGAGATGGTTGGCAGCATCCCTGGACTCGATCCACTTGATGCCAGTGGTATCACCTTGGTTGTGACGATAAAGCTATATGCCTAGGCATTGTCAAATATCCCCTAGGGGGCAAAGTCATCCCTGGTTGAGGACAATTGCCCTAGAATCTGGGACCTAAATCCCAGCAGTGCTGTCAACAGTCTCCAATTATCAACCTTTTCAAGGATTGCCTCAGACACAAAGAGCTACTCCATTCACAGTCATTATGACCCTTCCCAGGGAAATCCGTATCCAAAGACTAATTAATATAAAGCAGAAAGGCCTGGGCTCATTTCAGCTTGCTTCAGTGCAACACTGAAGGGCCCTGCCAGCTCCAGAACTCATTTTTCCCTCCTCACTCCTGCTTCCCTCCTCTCTCTTCTCCAGGTGTGGATCCCAAAATCCTAAATAAGCATCTTGCACCCTAATCTCTGTCTCAGAGTCTGCCTCCTGGGGAACTGATCTAACGACACTCTGCTTCCCTCTTAGGGCAAGTTATAGGAGTCTTTTCCACATTAGATCTACCAGAAGAGACACACTGAACAGTTAATGGCAACTTTCATTTGCTTCACCTCCCAGCAATATCTTGGAATTAATCACGCAACTTAGTAATTGAGTCTGAATGTACCAACTGCCTTGTCTGTTTTAACAAGGACAAATAGCTACATCTGAAAATGACATAGCTGCCTTGAATGCAAAGGCAAATGGTAGTGTAATGGAGGATGACTTTGATAATATTATTGTATTAATTCAAACAAAAAAGCAATGATAAAGCAGAGATGGAACTACAACATCATGGAAAAAGTTCATTTTATGTAAAACAACTTTGCATGTAATTCATCCAAACTAAATCTCCTCCATTAATCACTTTTCATTCATGGGGGAATAAGGGAGGGAATGAAAGAGGTGGGGAGAGAGAAAAAGAGAGGTTGAGAAAGAAAGCATAAGCGAATGAGCTCAACTAAGAGATTTTACAGTATATAGTCTGTGTTCTTTGCTATAATAAATTTTTGATAGTGTCACCAGAAGTGAGTAGCATGGGATTTCTTTATTTCAAAGTTGTATTTAACATAACTACTTCCCACAAAAATCCTCTCCTGTGAAAGAATGATAGATTGTACCAAAACGTAGGCCAATTAGCCTGGTTTGTTTCAAGTGCACACAACTCAACAGTCACCTGTGGAACTTGAGGAATGACATCACCAGCCTAATTTGTAAGGCTCCATTTTCTCCTTCCAGAGGACCCAGGAGCAAAAAGTCTTCATGCTAATCAGACCCCAGCATATAGCCACCAGAAACTTGCTTCATAACACTTGAATTTTAGGCTTATTTTTCCAAGTCAACATGCACTTGCTCTCTTGGGGGAAAATTAATCATTTGACTTGGAGAGTGGAAAAGGATTTTTCTTTCGTGAAATTATAGATTGAGCCATAAGTGGAAACACTTCCTTAACCCAGCATGTTGGTTTCAAATGCTTTTGTAAAAACACTGAAATCCTTAGGGCTATAGACTATGCCTCCCATCCTCTTGAATATCTATTTCTACTCATCCATTTGAGGGCAAGGAAGGAAATTGCCCACTACCTTTTTTGTCTTGATTCTAATAGTGCCTCAAAACCAAGACAATAAGCCCTAAGCCACATCATAACCATCCTTTGTTTTTCCCTGACCCTTGATTCTTGGTTCATGCTTTCCTACAAAGTGGGAATTTCTTTCTCTCTTCCTTATCCATGTTCATTGCCATCTATCCATTGCTTATGCAATATCCTTGCTGGCTGGGGAGGACTGCCTCTCTCCCCAGCTACACAGGAAGGTGTTGATTGACCTAAGTAAGTAGCACACATCCCCCTTAGCCAAAAGTAGAGAGAGATGGAAAGTTCTGACATCAGTGAGCTGTTGGTGTAAATTAACTGTAAAGTGCTGCAGTCTCAAGAATCTTTCAATTGCTGAGCCCACACTTTCCTTCTTGTTCAGTCAGTTTTAGTTAGATTTTCCATTATTTGCAAGCAAAAGCATGCTACCTGATATACCTACCATTTAACTGTTTTTAATTATATATCCCATTTCACGGAGGAAGCTATTGATTGCAAGAAACCCAATTATTTGGTTCTACTTTGTGTACCACTAAGAAAGAGGAAGCTCAATGAGTTGAAATATAACGTGTTTTCTTATCCTTTAGGATTTGTATTGTATACTTAATTGAAATTGCTATTTTGGATTTATTTACATAATTTCTTAAATCACCTCTTGCTCTAGGGAATAGATTAAAAAGAGATAAATTGGTTAGGTTTTCCTAAAACTAGTCCACATTCTGAGTCTGGTACTTCTGAATCATTTTTCACTATGAAGTCACAGGTAAGAGTATTCCATAGTTTCATCCTGAGGTGTTGTTAGTCCAGTTCTTCACAAGAGCTCCACTATGGACTTCTCTTCCAAGCTTCTAATACCTTATCTACAAGTTTTGAAGCTGGCTTCTTTTTTGTTGCCAAAAAATGTTTTCAGACAACAGCCAAACACACACTTCCCCCTCATATGGCTCTCATTTCGTTGGTTGGCTGAAAGGCAAACAGTTACAGCTGCCCAGTCAGTCCACCAGGAATTATAGCCAAGTGTATACATGTACAGGCAGCAAAAACTCACCACTACTATGCTTGACTGTAAGATATCCCAGGGTATATGAGGCATCCAATTTTCAAAGAAGATGGGATATGAGAAAATGAGCATCTTATAAATAATGAACATCAAGGTATGATTTTTTGTCTTTAGATGTTTGATTATCAGGATTAGGATAGTGAGTTGTGCCATAGTCCCTTTGTCCAGAATGCAGAATACTTGAGTGTTTCTCAAACTATAATATGCCTCACTCTAGGAGTCTGCAAGATATTTTGCGGTGGCAAACAGATGGCTATTACTCATTTCAATGTAATATCTACATATTATTTTGATATACACCATATCCCCATTACTTTGGCCAAGTCTTCATCCTTCCTTCTTTTTTTTAAAGACTCTATTTATTCATTAATGAGAGACACACAGAGAGAGACAGAGACATAGGCAGAGGGAGAAGCAGGCTCCCTGTGGGGATCCTGATGTGGGACTCGATTCCAGGACCCCAGGATCATGACTTGAGCTAAATGCAGATGCTCAACTACTGATTCCCCAGGTGCCCCAAGTCTTCATCCTTCCTACTATCTACATGCTTTACAATGTGATTTTACAGTTCTTCCTTTAGGGGAAGATGTACTTTCCTTGTATCACTGATGATAGGCTTGAGCATATGACTTTGTTTGGTCAATGGGATAAGAGTAGACATGACATTTAGACTTGAACTTTTATACTCCTGGCTTTAAGAAGGACATGAAAAGGGCCTGCCTCATGTAGCCTGAAGCTAAGGGACAAGCAGAGTATGAAACCATCCCAGGGCAGCTGTGTTCCAGTAATTCCACAAGTGTGTGAACAAGGGAGACATGCTTATTATTATGTCACTAAGTTTTGGGGGTACTTTGTTACACAGCATTATTGTGGCAATAGCAATGGCATAACTATGCTAAAACTCTAGGTTACTGTAATGACTTACAAGTAGGAATGCTGGTTTTCCATTTAAGGAGATGATATAAAGTTTCCTTTGGAAATAAAAGTACTTAAAGAGTCAATTAAAATATTAGATAAAAAAGTAAATAAGTAAAATAAAATATTAGATAATCATCATATTAGAAGTTCAATGTGAATGCTTAAAATTAGGAAAATATTGATGCAGTAAATATAGATTTGAATTGGAAGGCAAGAGATCAGAGTCACTCATTATCTATAAATCTGAGAGCCAACAGTGTATCTCCTCAGTGCATCAGTCTTTCCATCTATAAAAGGAGCAGAGTTGGATTAGATGTGTTTTCAGCTATTTAATTCTATGATGCTACCAAATGGCTCTTATCCTTTCCTACATAGCTCAGGAGAAAGCTGACAGAGAGACAGGCAATTTCATAGCATCATGAATGCCTTACAGCGTTGAACATGGGAGGCGACAGCACGGCAGCAATGATGGCTGTCACTTTTGAGTTAGTTTTGAGTAATGTGCCAAGCACTGGGCCAAGAGCTCTATGTATATTATCTGATTTATTCTCACAAACAATCCTGTGACAAAGAACATATTACCCCTTTTCAATAGACATGGAGGACTAATAAGCCAAGAAAGCAAACTCGTTCAAGGTCAGAGAAAGGAATGCTAGCAAAGGGATTTATTTATTATTTTACATAGGGAATAACTGATCCTATTTTTTGCCTTTAATATTTCTTAAATATACAAATCATTCATGACCACATTCCCAAAGGCTCAGACAAGACTGGTGTAGGCAGACAGCCCTGAGAATTTCTCCTACAGCTACTTCCCTCCTTCCTCTGACTCAACTAGGATATGCTTCCTGCAAGTCCATCATGGTCAATAGTATGGTGAGCAGCATTGCATTCCATGCATTTACATTTTTTTTTAATGATAGTCACACACAGAGAGAGAGAGGGAGAGAGAGAGAGAGAGAGAGAGGCAGAGACACAGGCCGAGGGAGAAGCAGGCTCCATGCACCAGGAGCCCGACGTGGTATTCAATCCCGGGTATCCAGGATCGCGCCCTGGGCCAAAGGCAGGCCCCAAACTGCTGCGCCACCCAGGGATCCCTGCATTTACATTTTAAAGACTAAATAAAATTGGGTCTTTTTCCTGATCTCAGTCCTCTACTGGCTTCTCACCACACTTTGAATAAAACTTGAAATAAAGACCATGGCCTTCCAGCGCCCAATGATCTGGCTTCTGGCTTCCTCTCCCTTTCCTCTTCGTCCACTTTTCCCTTTGCTCACAGAGTTGCAACCACACTGGCCTCCTTTTGTTCTCCAGACACACAAAACACAGTCCTGCTTCAGGGACTTTGGCCTTGCTGTCCCCACAGCCTGGCACATGTTCCTTTTAGATCTCTGATCAAATGTCACTTCCTCAAAGAGGCTCTTTCTGGCCTCTAGCTAAATTATTCCCTATTCCCTTAGGCTACTTTGTATCCCTTTATGACTCCTACACCACAGTTGTTTGCTTGTTCTTTGTGTCCTCAATTTCAATTCCTCCTACTGGCATATAACTCCAAAGAAGACTTTTGTTTTACTTGTATCACCAGCACCTAAACCGTGGACCAGAACTCAATAAATATCTGCCGAATGGTTAAATGAATAAATAATTGAGTTAGATGGCATATATAAACATAGTCATATATTCTTTCCCATACAAATTAGAGCATGCATTGCAGGTTTTGTTTTGAGAGTAGTTTTTTTGTTGTTGTTGTTGTTTTTGTTTTTTTTCATGTCCCAGATCTTAGAGATCTTTCATTGTCAGTGCATATGTACTTAACAGTATTCTGGTAGGATCTATTTCTAGAAATGAAATTAACTTGTTTAACCACTGGGTTAAAAGAAAAGTACATTGAAATTTTTGAAACTATTGACAAACTACTGCCCCCATATTTGTTTCTCCAGTGTAAAACCTCTTCAATAATAAAAAAGAGTCCTTAATTCCATGTTTCCCCTAATTACATGGGTGAATAGAGCAAAAGGATGCTGTCTCCTTTACAAATTGCACTGGAAAATGCAAATCCCTTTCAAATATTTCCATCTCCAAGGCTAAATAACCTGAAGACCAAGGTCATTTAGAGGAGACTGTGAATGAGATCACATGGAATTGGCCAGTGAAGTGTTTGAAGTACATTGTGCAAGCTCACCCAGGCACCATAATTATAAGCAATAACTTTGTTTTTGTTTTCTTCATTATACCTTGGAAATAGCTGTCATAAAGTCATTTATTGCCAGCTGCTTGCATGTTTATAACTACAACTCCTCACAATATAAAACAAACTATTACATAGCTATGAATAGTAGCAGTCCTCTTCCAAACTTTATATTTTTCAAGAAGACAGCTGGATTGTTTCCACTGTGAATTTATTAGGATGCAAAATGTCAGAACCAGCAAGGAGAAAAGCTTGCCTTTTGCCCAAGCTTGCTCATGTGACTGGTAAGAATGTTTTACTGTAAAACATGTGAAAACAAGAACAGGTCACCATAAACCTGCTGAACCCCAAAAAATGTTCATTTTGTTCCAAACAGTCTACAACTGTAAACTCTCTTTATGTAGAAGCAAAGGGAAGAAACAGAGGTTAAGAAAGAAAAACAAAACCCCCCAAAACCTCTTATCAATAGCGAAACACTTGTGCAGTATGAAAATTCTTACTGGAGCAAAATGTCCCTAAAATGATGACTTTTGAGAAACCTAATTACCTCTGATTTTGTACGTATCCCCTCTCTATTTTCCTTATAATTAAGAACATGTATCAAGCACATGTTGTCTCCTGGCACCAAGGGGTAAGGAATGTGTAGAAATGCTTTGAGGTGACCTTTCCTGGGCAGAGCCAGGGGAAGCTGAGAATAGAGTCATCATTTCCGACCCCCTGAGAGGTAAATTACCTACTTGAGTGTGAAAGGCCCACAGCTCCAAATCACTGCCGAGGGTCTAACTGTGCCTGCAGGTAGAGGCTTTCCTAGCTGAAGAAGGGGCCGAAATGACAAGGAATTACATACTCACAGGACTAAGGCACCAGAGCACTGTAAGTCTAAGGCCTTAGGTAGGAGTTCAAGAGGACTTGTGGACCTTTGAGCTTTCCTTAGTGTGGCTGTAAGGGGTGCTATCTGTGTCCCATCCTTTTCAATTCCCATGTGGACCATGTGTGGTCCCCCGCCACCCCACAGAGATTATCATAGACCCCCTTTGTGCTCTTGGAAAACACAGAGGCTGGAAATTAGATCCCGTTGCTAACCCTGAACCTATGATTGATGGGCAGGGTGTGGGAAGCTATGAATGCCCAGCATACCTTTACCCTGCTGAGAAAAATGTTGAGTGTGACCTTCATCATCTGGAGCCTACCATCACTGGGTTTTATACTCACCTGGGATTTGGCCTGGTGTCTACCATCCAGTGTCTCACAACTTACCTGTATTTTTCTTGGGGATTTTCCCAATACATCCCTTTTCCTCCAAATCCTCACCCAGAGTCTATGTCTTGGAGTTCTACTTCTGGGGAGCCAACCCATGGCATCTATTGGCCTTAATACCACTGGCAGTAACACTATGAAAATGAAATAGACCAGGGAGATTATTTTGGGAGAATATCAAAGGAAAAAGAGCACATTTTCATCCCCAGTCAGTCTTGGTAAGTGGGAGCAGAAAAAGCAAGTAAATCCTATAAAGCCACAGGAAGGAAGAACATCCTCAAAAGTGTGAATAACTTGAGGAACTAAGACCTAGCCCACAGACTAGGAGGGGCTGCCAGGGACATACAATTGTGAGGAAATTCAGAAAGTGATCACACAGGGTGAAGGTAGTGACCCTGGGACTCTGTGTCCCATGCAGAGTACAAGGCCCTTCCCTTGGATTCGTTAAACAAATCCCGGTAAGGGTTATCATCCACTCATGGTTTTGAGTCAGTCCCTGGCTTCTCTTAATAGTGTGTTAAATCTTAATATCACTCTTGATTAGAAAGCTGAAGATCTGACTTGAAGAGAAACATTAAGAAAACCCATTAAAAACAAATAACCACAAAACAACAAACATGTATGTTCTCGTAGAGGAGCAGTCCAAAATCCTCAACACACTTGGTTGGTGAGGTGATATTTTTCTAGTCTATGGACTAGGCACTATATAGATAGAGTAACTCAACCATTTCCCAGCCCACCAGTCTCACATCTCCATCCCAGCCTCACTAGTGGTCTGCTAACAAACCAAACCACTTTTTAGAAAGAAGGGAGAGAATACACATTCAACAAATATTTACTGAAAGACCATAGACACAGACAGAATACCACGGTATCCAGGAGCTTCAGCTATCTATCAGGTTTCTGTTTCCCTATGGCTTAATAAAATAAATAGGAATACACATGCCACCTAAGAAATTCTAAAGCTTCCAGGATATTTTCACATGGGCCCTGCTGTCTCTCATAATAACCACGTAAGACTCAGAGGAGGCATTATTATTACTCTCGTCAGATGGACTGAGTGATCTTCCCAAAGTCATGCAGTGGCCAACAGGAAAAGCCTTGACAAAAGTCCTGATGTTCTTGACGCAAAATTCTAAGCACTTCCTGCTGCAGAATAGAGTCGGTAAGGTCAGGGTTGAAGAAGGAAGGTGGACACCAGAAAGGGTCCATCCTGAGCATGCTCAACGCTTGAGAAAAGACTGGTTAGAAATGAGAACACTTTATCAGCATGAATACAGTATGAAAACCCTTCTAGGCCTAGCCACCATATCTTCCCTCTTAAATCTGCTGTCAAACTGAAATTAGCATAACAGGGTAACTCTAGATAAGGACAAGTTAGAACCAATGCTCTATTCAGATAACAGAAGATCAGGATACTTTGAAAACCACTATGTTATTCTATTCTACCCAAGGTGGTGTTTTCCCACTGCTCCACCAGACCATTGTCACCCAGCCTGCATCCACTTCCAATCCAGCACAGACTCTCTCCCACAAAAATGAGCTGAGGTCCTTTCCTGTCTATGCCTATTAATCTGTCACAGACCACACAATTGGAGAGTGAGCAGATCGCCAGATTACCAACACATATGTAAGCTTTATTCTTGCAGACCTTTTTGACACCTCTGTTCCATCTCTCACAGTGTCAGCATGTTCTCTGCACAAATTGGGCCATTTCATTTCAGCCCTCCCATAATTTCATGGTGGGATCTTAAAAACATCACATAGAAAAAGAGATGTTTTTCCATATGAATACAGCTACTTCTTAAGTCAATTATATGCAAACAGTTGATTCCATTCCATATTTATGGGAGTCAGGTGAGATTCTAGTGGCAGTTGCTCTGGACCTATACTACAGTGTGGTTTGTAAAGAATAGGGTTTTAAATAAAATGAGTTGTGACTATTCAGCCTGAGTCAATATGTAAAGGTAATAAATTCTTCTTTCCATAGTCACAAAGGAAGACATTAGTCAAGCCTAATGCACACTTTATTTTTAACAAGGGAATTAATTAGGGGATAATGACTAAGAAAGAGGTGTCTAAAGGACACACCCTGTAGGAACAACTAAAATAAAGGAAAGCAAGAAAGGAAAAGGAAAAGGAAATTGATCGTAGTCATATTTCCCAAGTTCAAGAATTGCTACTCATGGCCTGCAAATGGCTGTGCTTTGCGGGCCATCAATCACTGTGAAGAGTTTTATCAACTGGAGTCTATTATGAAAATGAGCAAAAAGAAAAAGACTGGAGCAGCCAGTCTGCAAGAAGATATCTGTCAGTTCAGGCCCCAGGATGTGAGTTATTTGTATACATTTCCCAGGAATCACTGCATTAATCCAACCAGAATTCTGCCAGAACCACAAGAAAGGAAGCAGGCAGCTGGCTTCCAAAGTACACACTGAGGGTCAATGTCTACACAGTTGGGTACGCAGTTGGCTCCAGCACTGGGAGATGAACAAACCATCAGGATGAGCAGACCAAATTTTACAGAATGTGACACATGCATTATTCACTAAGAAGTAGTTAAAACTAAATGTCTTTCTACTTTTAGGGAGTTAATCTAATGTATGCACTGAGAGAGTCAACGAGAAGGTCATGCATGCATTAATGCATGGATGGATGGGAGAAAAGATAGTAAGATGGAAGGATAGATCGATAAATGGATGAATGGATGGATGGAACTAGTACTTGATCTAGAGATGAATACTTTTTAGCTACCATCAGCTCTGCTAGACTTTGACTTCATTTAAAGTTTAATCTCGCAAAGTGAAGGATTTAGTTTTTAACCACAGTCTCACAGTTGCATCTTGATTAAAGACAAACAAAATAAAAACCATCCATAACAGGTTGTAACTCTGTCTCAGATGAAACTTATTACAGCCAAGCATTATATTCCTTTCAAGTGTGTGAAAGGATTATCAGCCCACTGCTTTTCCCTCTCCCTCCATGTTGCTGTTCCTTCTTTGTGGGATTCTCTGAAAGTGGGATACAGCCTCAACATGGAAAATAATAGTTACATTAATATAACCGACGTCACTTGATGTAATTGAGGAAGGTTTTTGAGGACACAGTAAGAAACCAATAATTAGGCAAGAATTCTACGTTAGAGATTTATCTCCCATAAGTTCCAAAGAGCTATCCAAGCTTCCTCCATTTTTTTTTCAACCAACATTTCATCGTGAGATGTCTAGCCCATACCTAGCTGCAGAAGCTATAAACGATCCTTTTTGGCCATGCTTCACACTGCCATACTGGTTTTTAGTGTTCAGCTAAAAGTACAGGTATCCTACAGGTGCAATTGCCCTTGGTCATTATCTGCTCCAACTACCCTCCCTACTATTCCTGATAAGACTCACCACTGACTCAGAAAGCGAATGGACCACTGCTTCTCAAACTTCAATGTGCATCTACTCATCTGAGCATCTTGCTCAAATGCAAATTCTGATTAGGTAGATCTGGGGCAGGCTGAGATTATAGGTTTCTAACAGTCTCCCAGATGATGCTAATATTGTTGATCTGGGTACATTTACAGTAGCAAGTGGCTAGAACGTAATATCACTTCAAATTCTACCTTTCAAGATAATGTTGGATGAATTTCAACCTGGGGAAGCCTGGGAGGAAATTATTGTTCCACTTAACACAGGGATACCCAAAGTGGCAGAGCTTCCAAAACTACACAGAAATCAATAACAATCCAGAAGAGGGCAGATGATGAAGCCAATGCTCTTCCCTCCACACCTGTACTTTCCCACAAAAATGCTCTGTTTCAACACCTGCCTCCTTTCATCATGACAAATAACCTTGCCCTTCTGCTCACATGAAATGTCAACCTCAGTCTCAACTGTTTCCAAGTGGGACTATTTTATCTGTTTCTATCTGCACATGTCACTTCTAGATCCACAGTCAATGTATTCCAGGTATTTAGACTAGAATAGTTCTCAAACATTAATGTGTAGGCAAGCAGAGATCTTGTTAAAAGGCAGATTCTGATTCAGTAGGTCCGGGTTGAGCTCTTAGTTTCTGCATTTGTAACAAACTCCCAGATGATACTAATGCTGCTGATCTTTGGACTCTAAGTAACGAGAGTTAAAACTATTACTCACAAAACTTTCCCAATTCTGATGTCTCTGCTCATGTTGATCCTTATATCCGTAAAGTTTATGATGCAAGCAACCGGCAACTTCAAGTAGCGCTCAGAATTTAAAAATATATATATATGTGCATATACATATTAATATGATAATATTATATATATATATATATATTCCTTTGTAATTTAGAAAAATCCCTCAGTATTCATAGCTTTAAGTAAGGCTTAAAGTAGCTTCTCATGATGTCTCCAATTACTATACTAAGTGACAGACTTAGGTTAATCTTTTGGTATGAACCACATGTATATACAAAAATAGTTGTGAACAGGCTACCTGGTGAGGCAGAGGTCAAGTAGTAAGTCACGTGCTTTTTAAAATTTTCTGGCTGAGACAAAAGCTGAGGTATCCCCTCTTGTCAAAATTTCACATGTATTTTTTTCTGGAATGGGAGGAAAGCCCTACAGAGTAATTTCTGAGAACTACTTCTGCTCTAAAAACTATAATTCAATAATCTGAGAAACTTTCAAGAACTTGATCATACTTAGAAGGCATAGATTATTAAGGACTAAAAAGAAAACCCCATATACATATACATTTCTGTGTTCTTCCTTTAAATTGAAATATAAATCACCCATTTTATAAGACCACTGATTTTTTTAAACTCCATTAAATAATCTCTGAAATTCCAACCCAGTATTTAATATCCTTCCCAACTACATATAAATGTTTTCCCTTGTGCAATATTTCCTACCTTTTTACTATCTCCACCTCCACTCTTCTCTTGTTTTTGATTTGGTGTGATGGAGTCATCCTTAACGAGGCACATTGTACCATTTTCATAGGACTGGAGCTCCTAATCAATAACTGTAGAGAAGTTAATAAAGTAAAGGAAAGACAAAAGTTTCTGTTTCCTTTAGTTATGGTATATTTCCCTTATTCTGGCCACTCCAGTCCTTCCATTCAGAATTCTGATGTGCCTTGGAATCCTGAGACTCATTTTCATTCACCTTTGATGTATAGCAAAACTTGAAAAAAAAAGGTTTCATATTTCTATAAGAAATGTCATGACATTTTGCATTCTGCAGTGAATACACAAGCTTGCAAGATTATGTTGATGTAATGGTGACTCTGCTATCACATCTGGGAATTGAAATGATAGAAGAAAAATGCTAATATGTTCACTAGATGAAATCAAGGAAAGGTACTTATTTATAATTATGGATCTTTATTCTATTTTTCTCTTCTTGAATAATAACATACAGCATTTTCTAGTTACTTATGTTAAAGGGTATTTTTGGAAAATTATTAGCAATGCAGATATCAACATCTTTGGGGACATTTTATTAGGGAGATTTTTAAGTATGTAATGACTTGCCTACAATACTTTATGAGCTTTCATAAATGGGTCATTTGTCCAGATAAGAAATTTAGTTGTAGAATGAACATAGAGTTATATTTGGATCTTAATTACATAGACCAGAATCACCAGCAAAGTCATTAGACATAATAATTCCTAAGCTTCTCAGAAGAAATGACTGATCAGAGGAAACCTCAGTGGGTCCATTTTCTGTCTTTAAGAGGCCTAAAATTTTATCCTAGTTTTCTTAATAATTTATATGGTACAGTATCTGTGCTAAGATCTCAAGAGAACTGTCAATTTCCAGGTGGAAAACAGTCTGGGTTTGCAGAGGCTCCACAAGCTTGGAAAACTGATACAAGTATCTAGATAAATCACTCATAATGGGAGTCATTTTAGACAAGGGTTTTCTTTAACCAACATTCTGCCAATGTTTGGTTCACTTAGCCCATACACTTTGAGGTTTTAGTTACTACATTATTACTGATTGACAAGAAATGGTGTGATTTAAAGGCAACACTTAAGGATATTAACTAACTCTATTACATGGGTTGAACTTTGTTCCTTCTTGATCTCTCCTCCCTGCCCCTGGCCCCCTTTCAACTTTTTCTTTTCAATAGTACACATGCAAAATTAAATCCCCTTGACTTTGCTTAACCTCTATTCTAATCATCATTTGCCTCATTAACATAAATAAAATTATAGGGTATTTTGAGGCTGTAACCGGGAGCAACAACTAATATTTTTACAGCTCTTTTCCAATAGCAGTTGCACCTTTGGAGATACAATGAGAAACTAATTACCATTGATTTAGCATCTAGACTTTTCAGGCACTAGGTAGTGAGCATTGGGAGCAATGGAGGAGGCAGGAAGGAGAGTGGTCGAAGGTGCTAAGAGTCTCCACACAGCCACAGGTGTGTCAAAAGGTGTAGGAATAGCTAGCTACAGCCTGAGGAGACACTTCCTTTTTTTTTTTTTTTTTTTTTTTTTTATTTATTTACCTATGATAGTCAGAGAGAGAGAGAGAGAGAGGCAGAGACACAGGCAGAGGGAGAAGCAGGCTCCATGCATCGGGAGCCCGATATGGGATTCGATCCCGGGTCTCCAGGATCGCGCCCTGGGTCAAAGGCAGGCGCCAAACCGCTGCGCCACCCAGGGATCCCCTGACACTTCCAATTCCATTTCCATGATACCTATAGGACATAGAATTAAGCCCTTTGCGCACATCTTCCTGCAGACTGGAATTCTACTTCAGCGAATAGTACAGAAGCTTTATGAGTCAGAAAATGAAGGATAAGCTTGTAAGAAAACATTGGTATTTCCCATTCAGTCATATTTTTCTCCTAGCTCCATGTGGACTCTCAAAACTCAATTGTAGTCAAAGCATGAAGTCATCACCATTTTTAGGCACAGTATGAAGCACTAACCAAGTGATTTGGGGGCAGTTTTAATACCAACTTATTAGGCTAAATGTATGAGGTTGGAGGAAATCACTGTTTTCTGTGAGATTTATTCAAACCCATGCAATCATAGTTTCGTCTTATACTTTCAGAGACTTATGAGAAAATTTAATGAAAAATCCATAGCAGGATGCAGCCTTTCAAAACTTACCTGAGAAGGGGGATGAGATAAGGGGATATGGAACAGGATTTTCAAAATCTGATTTTTTTTTTTTTTCATTAACAGACAAAATCGGTTCTGGCAAATTCCTAAAGTTAGTCCTTTAACAAGGTAAAAGCATCAATACTGTATGTGAAGAATATTAAGATTTTCTTTACCAAAATTTCAGACTAAGGACAAAAGGAAATTTCAAATTAATGAAATATTTTGCTAAGAAAGAGATATAATGGTTTCCGAAGAGTTTCTGTTGTCTTAGAATATTGTTCTTGGTTATGATAGGGCTTTTAAAAATGTGTATGTGTGTGTACATCTAAGTATACACCCTGGAGACAACTGGCTAAGATGAAGTACCCTAATCAGTTATTCACCCTCCAGAGATGACTACACCAACATATAAACAAATCATTATTATCCGATAGCAGAGGATAAGTTAACAAGCAAATGAGATATTAGAAGTAATTCCTTATTAGTGAAATGAGAGGTGTTCAAGATGTATAGCTGGCTAGAGAGACTGTCCAGTCCCTGTCTCCTCTGTGTGGGAGATGTGTGAGAATCTACAGATTCGGGAAAGCTTAGCCACCTAAGATCCTGAGAGCTGAGCTGAGGTTCACAGCTCTGACAGTACAACTATGCACTGGATGGACAACTCCAGGACAACAACCTGACCTGCTAAGAGGACTGACTATTCAGAATGAACTTTTCCTGTAAGATGTTTGTTGTAGTGCCTGCAGATAGAGGAGCATCACTACCTTTGCAGGATAAGACTAGATGACTATTTGTATGACTGCTTGCTAATGGATGTTAGTATATATGACAGAAGTCAACCTGATAACTGCTTATATTTGTAACACAGATATCACATAGATATAGCTGTGAGATATCAGTAGAACATTTTAAACTATTTTTCACTCCTTATAGTATTTGCCTAATAGTTTGACTATTAGAGGCTGACAAGTGATCTTGATGATTGTTGATGGAGTTGAAAGTTATGGGCAGAAACATAGTAACAAAGGTGGGTCAGTGTACTGGAGATGTATGAGATAGGAGGTGTTCTGACTGACTCAGGTGGGTGTATGAGATAGCCAGTGTTCCCCAAATACAACCAAAGAAGGGAATCTATTAACACAAGGGAGATATGATAAGGTTTTTTTTTTCTTCAATGTATTTATACAATACACTATCAGCTCAAAAACTAATGCTACCATACAGTATATTTCTCCTGCCAAGATCCATTTGGTGGCAGCAAGTATAGAAAAGCTACAGAACTTCAGCAGTTCTACTCGGGCGATGGGACTAGGAGAAGGCTCTGGTGTGGCTGAAACTTTTTCTTCTACTACATTCCTTCATGTCAGGTAGCTAAGAATTTTGTCTTGCTTGTAAATATTATTTCCCAGTTATGTTTCCTTATTTTTATTCTTTCAGAGAAATCAAAAGGAAAGAATACTATTTTTTTTTTTTTTAAGGAAAGAATGAGGAGGCTACAGAAGAACTGACCCAGACCAAAACAGAAAACAAGTGGGCCAGGTATTAACAGCCAGTTAAATATCCCCAGTTCTGAGGCTGCACCTGTGTTTGTTTCCTCAGCTCAACCAGTCTTAGCTATTTTTCTAAGTTGGTGTGTAGCAGATGCTGTGGATGCTCCACCCACAGCCTCCTGAAGTTCAAGTTCCTATGCACACCAGTGCCTTCTCATTGCTAGTTCCTGGGACTCTCTGGTCATGGATGGGTGATGAAAGGAAGGTGATGGATATCGGGTGGGACAGTTCTGGGATTGGCTCCATGCAGTCTATCAGAGGATCTCATAGTATTGAGCCCTACTTGCCATAGGAGTAACCTATGTTACGTTATGTTCAACAAAGCACCTGTGTTGGCTTTCTGCTCTCCCCTTTATTACTTCTCCATTCCCCTTTCAGGAGGTCCTAGCATCACCTCCAAAATTAATTACATGCAGTCAGCTAGTTACCATGTGCCTTTTTGGGAAAACTGGCCTCAGATATATGCTCATATTAGGTACACGTGCTCATATCAGTGCCCATAATAAGGACACATTCTAAATAAACCATCTTTATTTTCCCAGAGACATGAACAAATAGCCCCTTCGTTTTATTGCTATTACTGCATTCTATTGCCATGTTGTCATTCTCCTGCTTGGAAGAATTATAAACTACAGCATTGTGACTCCTGAAACTGCATATAATCACTATTCAAGAGGAAAAATGAATTGCAAAATAAAAACCTTCCTTGCAACTTGATATATAGAAGATAAAGGCAAGGAAGTGGAGAAGCAAAATCTTAGGCAAGCTTGATGCTCAATCACAGTAATTTAACCATAAAAATGACGAGGAAGAGCTTTAGGATATGTATCATATATCATTTGGCCCCGAGTTAAAGGTTATTTTATTGCACCAAGCTTTGCAGATTGTCCATTTGCACACTGTTGATCTATATCCAACCAGAATTGGCTCCCATGGGAGCTTTAAAATAATAATAACAATAATAATAAATTGATTTTGTTATAGCTTTTATCATCAGTTGTAGTTAAGGAAAGGCAGAGAAGAAAAGAGGCTCAATGTATTAATACTTGGTTAGCTAACAAGCAAGAGATATTGGAAATAATTCTTCATGGTGAAATGAGTGGGGTTCAAGATATGAGGTTGGAATTGAAGCCAAAGAATAAAAATCCCCTGGCCTGATGATCTGGAGGCAACTATTTACTGTGCAACCAAAGAGATTTCTCCGATGCTATTAGAATAGATAAAATGACACCAACTTGCTTCACCTTTTAAGAAATTCTCTCCAGATTTCCTTTGCCAGACATACTCAAAGATAAATAGAAACATGACTCTCAGACAAATATTTATAGGTCTCGGCATCACAGAGCTCTCTCCTTTCTATAATATTTTGTGTATTTATACGGAGGCATGCTCGCTGCTGCTGAAAGATGTCATCTCTGGAGGGTAAGGGCCAGAGGTCATCTTTAATGTGGTTTTATTCCACTGATCTCAGTGGCTGAACGGGAGGGAGAGCTTTCATTTAGTGAGGTCTTTGCTCCAATTCACTTCTGGTATCTTCTTGTGTTTTGTCCCTTCATCATTTAAGGTCAAAAATAAGATGAGAAGATGTGGCTTGCATGGAAGAGCAAATAAAAAAGAGAAACTTTCAAAAGCAAAGGACTGTTATAAAAACATATATTTTTATTTTATTAGGTCTAGTTCAAACCTCCTCCATAAACTAGCAAATACTACCAAGGCTATGAGCTATAATCAGATAAATGCTGTCAAATACTCTAAGGACTTCCACTCTGCACAGCCAGAACCTGTCATCTGCCCAGACCTGGAGGTTAAGCTGAGGTTCACAAAGGACTCTGCAGAAGAAAGCATTTGTATCTAAATCATACAGTCTACAGGAGGACATTCTGCCTAGGGCATTGCAGAGTTGATTTTTTTTTTAATTTTCATAAAATAAGTTTCCATTTTCAAATTCATGAAATCCTTGAAATCTTACATAATTACTGCCCATTTCTTGCTTTGTTATGTCTAGGTATCTTTTTAACAGCAGCAAAATTAAATGACTACCCTGGATTTTATTTCTTACTGGGATATTTGGAGGTCTGATTGTTGTGAAGCTAGATTTTTGGGATAGAACTTTTTAAAGGTAGATCTTGCACTGAGCTGAGGGATCTTTGGGTCTTGTTGTCACTAGCTCTGAGACCTTGAGGAAACAACTTCATGTCTCTCTGGTCTTCAGTTGCTTAATGTGGAAAATGAGGTCACATCAGGTCACCTGCAAACTTTTTCCCCCAGTCTGATGTTCTGTGATTCAAATAACCATAGCTAACCTTCATTGAGCATTTGCCATGTGCTATGTAGTATTCCAAAAGTAATAAAAGGATTACTTATTTAATTCTCCCCGTGAGAGAGGTACCTACCCATAAAGTAGGTATGATTTTCATCATTGGCTCTATTTTATGGTTGAGGAAACTGAGGTTCATTGGGTTCTGTGTCTTATGTAAGATCACATACCCAGTGAGTGTTAGAGCCAGTACATGGTGAGGCATTCTGCCTCTAGGCAATGCCCTCTTAACCACCAAGTGGACTGCCTCTCTAGCTATCTCTGATATTTTCAATGTTCCTTGTAGAGTAAAAGGCTCACAGATGCAAAATGTCCCTGATTGGGTTTCCCCAAAAGCAGACACTGAAACTAGGATTTTGGAAAACGTATGTTATTTGGGAGATGATTTCAGAAACCATTGTGAAGAAGAAGATGAACTGGGCATGGCAGAGAGGAAAGCCAGCACACCTTAATGAATGGGTTACTACTGTGGATAACTGAGGGGCACTCTGAGGAACTGTGTAGAACACAAGCTGAAGTCTTCCACTGAGGGGTGATTTACAGAGGGTATTTCCCTACCACCTCCCGTCTTTATTGGCTAACTCTCTACGGTTCTGGCCTGCATGTACTTGAGCAGAGCATACCTTCTTGGCCAGAGAACAAACACCTCTAGGACTGAGGTGCAAGAAATCTGCAGTGAGTACGGGAACCAGGTAGGTTAAGTGGTGAGGGTAAGGTACTGATAGAATTGGCTCCACCTGGCGAGGAAGTGCAGGAGCCAGTCCTCACATGTGGGCCATTTGGCTCTTGTCCTCGGCCTCTTCAGAGGCCAATGTTGACAAGTGCGTAGGCTCCAGTGCCTAAGGGGAAAACCAGCCTTGCCCAATCTCCCTCCCAGGGTCTCTCTGCCAACGACACTTGTCTGCCTGGTACAAGGGAAGTATCCTAAGCTATTGTCTTGTTCAGTTTAAGTCGAGATTCGACACATCCCATGATTTATAAGAGGCCCAGGATACTTAATGAGCTTGATCTGTGCCCTGAGCTAACTGCATCTCCCTGTGCTCAGCTGCTATCGATTAAAAATAAACACTGGTTTTGTTTATCCTAGACAATTTGTTTGTCTTCTCCACAAATATTCCTTTAGCTATTCCTTTAGCTATTGGATTCATTTTTTAGTTCAATTGCCAAGGCTAGTAAAGTTTGTATCAGTGCAAAATGACACATGCCCACCATGTGTTTTCAAGTTGAAAGCATTAAAAACATTTTAAGTAAAACTTTTGATCTTTTAATTAAAAAATAAAACCCAGTTTGAGCTTGTTACTCTGTAAGACAGCATTTAACCAGTAGAAGACATTCCCCAAGGACTCTAATAAAAATAAAAAATACATTATTATAATATGATTAATCCAGATTAAATATTCTCTTATTAAAGAAGATCAGTCAGGCTTACTTGATAGCATGCTTAAGCCTGAGTCAGGAGGTCAAAGGTTGTTACTATTTGACATTTATAGACCTGGCAGCAGAATATGATGAGGTATTAGAATATGAGGTATCAGAATATGAGCAAACTGGACTTGACCTAATAGCCCAATAAAACAATGCTGGACACTTGCACTGAGCCTTGTAATCACTCAGTCATCTTATCCTCATATTACATTCCAGGTGATTCAAATGTAAGTGACAACTGTAACATCAAAGGACCTCACAGGTTGCATGAGGATAAGATGACTAAATGGCTGTAGCTCAGGGGAAGAGGGGTACAGCAGGGAGCTCTCAAGGCCAGAAGGAACCACCTTTTCCTCTCAAATGTCCCTATCACCATATTCTCTTGCATAGCCAGATAGACAGTAGACCACTATATCTATTCATTTATTTGGCTGATCATCATGTACTCATTGAGACTATTGTGTGCCAGACACTGAGAAGTGCTGACGTTATTTTGGTGAGCAAAAGCAAGCAGATCCCTACACTCAACAACTTCAAATTCCGTCAGGAAAAGACAATTAAATGAAAGAAGCACAGCAGTGTGAAAGTGTACCTTTAAGAGTTATGGGGAAGAATTACAAGACAAGAGAGCATACAGTTGGCTATTTGACCTGATTATGAAAGTTAGGGTAGGAAGATTTCCCTTGTAGCAAAGACATATGAGCTAAGGTCTATAGGATGAGGAGAAATTGACTTGACAAGAAGTGTAAGGGAACAGCATTCCCAAGGAAGGGAATGTATGTGAAAAGCCCCTATGTCAGGACACCTGAGTGGTTCAGCAGTTGAGTGTCTGCCTTTGGCTCAGGGCGTGATCCCAGGGTCCTGGGATGGAGTTCCATATCGGGCTCCCTGCATGGAGCCTGCCTCTCCCTCTGCCTATGTCTCTGCCTCTCTGTCTCTCTCTCTGTTTCTTTCATGAATAGATAAATAAAATCTTTTTAAAAAAAGTCCCTGTGTCAGGGAGGAGTACAGGGTTTAGAATAGAGCTGGAGTGCAAGAGAAGCATAGCACCAGATAAGGACAGAAAGACTTAATTGGGGATCTTTGCTTTTATCTGGAGTAGCACCTCACTGGGGAGTATCTTCCTATCACTCCTGGAGGCTGCCCCACATTGATGTGCTGATTTGATTGGATGTCCCCTCTGTGCAATATGGAATGTTTAAGAGCTGACACAAGGCCTTATTTGTCTTTGTCTCCCTTAGACTTTAGTACCATAACTAGTTTATTCTATTTTTTATCTGATTGATATAAAATAAATATACCATAGAATTTACCACTTTCAAGTGTACAATTCAGTGGTTGTCAGTACATTCACAACTTGTACATCCATGACCACTAATTCCATAACACTTTAATCACTCAAAACAAAAACAAAAACCTCATACTTATTAGCAGTCGTCCCTCTTCTCCTTTCTCCCCTCAACACCTGGCAACCACTAATCTATATTCTGTCTTTGGATTTGCCTATTTTAGACATTTCATATAATGCAATCATAAGAGATGTGGCCATTTTTGTCTGGATGCTCTCAGCATGTTTTCAAGGCTCAACCATATTGTACCATGAATCAGTACTTCATTCATTTTTTATGGCTGAATAATATCCCACTGCATGAATATACCAGACTCTGCTTATCTGTTTGTTCATCAGCTGATAGACATGTGGGTTGTTTCCACTTTTTGGCTATTACAAGTTGTGGTGCTATGGACAGTCATACACATGTTTTGTGCGAATATCTGTTTACAATTTTCTTGGTTATATGTAGGATAAGAATTGCTGGGTAATATGGTAACTCTGTGTGTAGCTTAAGGAACTTTTACCTCTTTCTTTTACCAGCCTGCACCATTTTACATCTCCATCAGTAATGTACAAGAGTTCCATTTTCCCCCCTTATCCTTGTCAAAGCATTTGTTACTGTCTGCTTTTTTTTTTTTTTTTTGATTACAGACATTCTAGTAGGTGTGAAATGGTGTCTCACTGTGGTTTTGATTTGAATTTTCCTAAGAATGCTGAGCACTTTCTCATGTGCTTATTGGTCATTTGTCTATCTTTGGATAAATGTCTATTCAAATTCTTTGCCATTTTTTAAATTGGATGGTTTGTCTTTTGCAGTAATGGGTACTAGAACCCTTATAAGAGACATGAATTGCAAATATTCTCTCCCATTCTTTTCAATATCTTATCAGTGTTCTTTGATGTATAGAAGTTTGTTTTTTATAAAGCCCAGTTTAATCTATGTTTCTTTATTGTGCTTTTGGTGTAATATTCAAGATACTCTTGTCTAATCCAACATCACAAAGATTCACATGCATTTCCTTCTAAGAGTTTCATGGTCTTAGCTCTTATGTTTAAGTCTTAGATCTCTGTTTAGTTCCTTTTTTTGTAGATGTTGTGAGGTAGGGGTCCAAATTCATTTTTTTTTGCACGTGGAGGGGAGGGTCAGAGGGAGAGGATCTCAAGCAGATTCCTTACTGAGTGTGGAGCCCAACACTGCTCAATCCCATGAACTTGACATCATGACCTGGCCAAAATCAATTTGGACACTGACTGAGCCACCCAAGTACCCCTGATTTTATTCTGTTTGAAAAGATTGTTTGACTCTTTGGGTTCCTTTGGTAGTTATATGGATTTTAGAATCATCTTTTGCATTTCTGCAAAACAAACCAGTTAGAATTTTGATAGAGATTATATTGAGTCTATAATTTGCTTTGGGGGGTATTGCCATCTGTTAATAGTTAATAGTGTTAACTATTAAGTCTTCCAACCAATGAACATTCCATGTTCATATATTCCATATATTAAGTCTTCTTTATCTTAACAATGTTTTGTAGCTTTTAGTGAAAAAGCCTTACACTTCCCTGGTTGAATTTATTCATAAGAATGATACTATTATCACTGGCATTGTTTTCTTGATCTCCTTTTCAGATTGTTCATTGCTAGTATATAGAAATACAAGTGATTTTTGTATATTGATCTACCCTGCAACTTTGCTGAAGTCAATTATTAGCTTTAATAGTTTTTCTTTCCTGCAGATTTCTTAGGGTTTTTGCATATAAAATGTCCTCTGCAAATTGAGCAAGTTTTCATTTTTCCTTCCAAATCTAGATGCCCTTTATTTCCTTTACTTACCTAACTGCCCTAGCTAAAACTTCCTATATCATGTTGAATAAAAGTGTTGAGTATGGACATCCTTGTCTTACTCCTGAATTCGGGGAAAATTTCTCATCTTTCACCATTAAGTGTGATGTTAGCTGTGAGTTTTTCATAGATGGCCTTTCAATCAGTCTCTTTTGGGAAAACAAAACAAAACAACAATGAACAGATTTTTTTATCTTCCAAGAAAGAATATTTGTTTGTTTCTAGAGACTTCCCTCATTACTCCTCTATATCTCTTCAATCTTATCACTAAGTAGCACTTTGCCCCAATCAGTGTTTTCAAATATGGTTCATAGAACTCTGCAACAGAATCACCTTGAGGGCTGTTTCAAAATACAAATGTTTCTCCTCAGAGTACTCTACCAAAATATCTGGACGTGGAGCCCAGGAATATGCATTTTAACAAGCCCCCAGGTGATTCCTTAAAAAAAAAAAAAGAAAGAAAGAAAGAAAGAAAGAAAGAAAGAAAGAAAGAAAGACAGAAAAAGAAAAGGTGTTTATTTTTCAAATAAATTTTAGAAATACTGACAAAATGTATATTAAAGACTCAGTCTACTGAATAAGATAAACTGATTTAAGCTGGGAAATTCCAAATTTATTTCACTAACAAACTTTTTGGGGACAAACATCAATTAATCATGTAAAATATAATATAAAAATGCTACAGATCACTTCTCATAAATCACTAGATAGGGAAAAAGCATTTTTCTTAATTCTAAGAACCTCCAAACATCTACAAACCCAAATACCAATAAAAAGATGTTCAATAATAAAAAAGAAATATGAAAAATGGTTGTACCATGTTGTTCTTTTTAGCAAGACTACAACATCTCAGATACCTTATTCATAAGAGTCCTTATAAACACTGAATCTGCTCATTGTTTTGTAGCATGGGAAGAAGAATGAAAGAATTTCTATGGAATAATAATAATGAGGTAGACACAATAACAATAATAATTGTAGACATAATTATTATGTAAAAGGCCTTCCATAGACAAATAGCCAAAAGACCTATCTAGCCTCCTTGGAGCCCTCCTGCTAGAATTCCCATGAGTAAAACGGCTTTATGGTTTTTCCCAGGCAGCTGCAGCAAACTCTTTCAGATTTAGATCCCATTCCTCCAGGACATTCACAGTTGTCTCTTATCTCTCTTTGCACATCTGCACAGACTCCAAACAAGCTATTCCTGATGTTTTCGTTTTTACTGTCATGTTAACAGACTTTCAGATGTCTTTGAATCAGTCAGGTGGCACCTGTGGGGTTTTAGCTAGAAGAGCACAAGTCACAAGCACTATGAAGCTATGGGGTATAGGAAAAGCATAGGCAAAAGGAAGTTGTGGCAAAAGTTATTCTCCCTTCTCCATGCCTTTAAGTTCAGTGGAGAGGTATGGATTTGCTTGTTGTTTCCTTATTTAAGGTGCCCCTGCTTTCACGAATAAGACTTTCTGTAAAGATTTCTGGGATGCTTCCCCAGGATTTGTGTGCCTAAGAAGCTGAGGTGGAATCTCAGCCAACACTTCACATTCGGCATGTCTGTCACTGGGCCAATGTTGAGCATGCTCTGGGTTCCCATGGAGTTCTATCCCGTCTTTGGTCCCTTTTCCATGGCCTCTTTCAACTCTCCTTTCAAGTCAGTATGTCCTACAGGTAACTCCAGGCACCAGCCTTGGAAACACAATCTTCCCCGGGAAAGCTTATGGAAGCCACTCAGCTAATGGCTACCAGCTTTTGGCAAGCCAGCAATTGGCATTACACTCATGTATACCCTGGGCTCAACCTTTGGGGAGGATCAAATGAATTATTCCTATTGTGTAAGTTGTCAAGGTGACGACCTGCAGGAAGGGGGCAGACTCAATGATATAAGGGGCTTTCCGTTAAAAATTTCTTAGGACGCTGTTGAGCTCCCTGAATCTTTGTAGGGAGGGAGGACAAAAGCACAAATGAATTACTTTCTGCAAAACATATGCAAAATATGTCCCTGAAGCTTATTGACTACAAAGAGGGAAACACCTGTAAACTGTAGGCAATCAGCAGCACCCTTAAGGACACACATAGGATCCAATTAACATCTGTTGGCTTACCTCCCACTTGAATCCTGCTGTTTGTTGTTCAGAGTAAGTCAGTAAACAGCATTTTGGTGCCAAACACTGGTATCCCCTCCCTAAGTATCAGAGTCTGTAAAGCCCTTTGGAGGCCTTCTCTGCCATCCTTGCCAGTGATATTCCCCCTCTCCCTTACTCATGCCCTCTTAAGGAGCCAGACTGGTCTACTCCATTTTCTTGGGGTCCATCATGTTCCACTATCTCCAGGCCTTTGTCAGGCTGCCAAATAACTTCCTTTCTACTTTATCAGTAGAGATGAAGATAACAGTGCTTTAGTGGGTACTACCTGTGTGCTAAGTATAGTGCTATGATCTCTATATTATCTCATTTAATCCTCAGGAGTTGGTGCTATTATGATATGTGACTTTGAGCAAGTAATTTCAGATTTCTGAACTTCTATTTTCTTGTTGGAAAAATAGAAACAAGAACACTCATCTCTTGGGTTCAAATTTCATGGGATAATACACATACCACTCTAAGCAGTCAGTCTCTGGATTGTAGTAAGTGCTCAGTAAATGTGAGCTAGCACTAGTCCCTTTCTTTTCTCTTCTTTTCATTTTTAAAAAAAATTTTTTTCCAGATAAAGGGACTGAGGTTTAGAGACAATGAAGCACTCTTCCAAAGTTATACAGATATGGAGTGGTCCAGCTGGGATTTATATTTCAAACTTCAGCATCTTTGCCCTTAACCGTGATACTGTGCTACCTCTGAATACCACTCATCTTGCTCTTTTAGATCCTTCCTCTGCAGATTTTCAATAGTTCCTGGTAAACTTTTTCTGTCCTCTAAACTCATAACATTTATTATCTATGTCACTTATTTATTTTAGTAAATTCTAGTATAGTTAACATACAATGTTATATTAGTTTCAAGTGTACAATACAGTGATTCAACAATTCCATATGTTACTCATTGCTCATCAAGATAAGTGTACTCTTTGGACTCCAGTACAATATCAGCTCTTCTCTGTATCTCCAGCCTGCTAGCCAACCCTATAGATTTTAGTCTCAGTCTCCCACTCTCTCTCCCCCACTATATATACACATCCCTAATATACTCATGCTATTATAGAAGACTAGCTGTTTGCTCCCACTAAAAGTCAGTCCTTTCATCAGATCCCAGTCCCTCTTGACTCTCAAAGATATGCAAGCATTTTTCTCTCTTTCGCCTATGTCATCAGTTTTTGTTTTGTTTTCTTTTGCTGCTGGATTATTTATAGCACTAGGTTTATCTCCCATCCTAAAAGATATTTTCTATGCTCCTTGGGAAAATGGCTGAATCCAGATCTGGGGAAGAAAATATACAAGATAGGCCTGCAACATTTTGTTGCATCAAAGAGTAAGGAATCCATCAAAAGCCAGAAGGGTCATGTCCAAAAGATTTAGAAGTCTATTTGAATAGGCTCTTAGTGACTAATAATGGAACAGTTGGAGTACTAATAAGGATAATAAATGCAACAGATTGGAACATACCAAATAGGTTTAAAATTCATTTTTGTTTTTCTTAATGATATATAAAAGCAAAATTATTGGACACTTCTGAAAATTACTGAGGAACCAAATCACTATTTTGAAACCCAGTAAGTAAACAGAAATTAAAAGGATTTTCCTGCCTTTCCTTTGGAGCTGTAACTTTGGTAACCTAATAGCTAACAAAGAGGAGTTTTTCTTTACAGATGATTAAAATTAATAAATGCTCATCTGTAAAGAAAAACTTCTCTTTGTTAGCTATTAGGCTACCAAAAATGCCAGGACACCTGCACCCCAATGTTTATAGCAGCAATGTCCACAACAGCCATACTGTGGAAGGAGCCACAATGTCCTTCCACACATAAATGGATAAAGAAGATGCGGTATATATATATATATATATATATATATATATATATATATATATACACACACACACACACACACACACACACACACAATGGAATATTACTCAGCCATCAGAAATGATGAATACCTATTATTTGCTTCGATGTGGATGGAACTGAAGGGTATTATGTTGAGTGAAGTAAATGAATTGGAGAAGGACAATCATCATATAGTTTCACTCATATGATGAATATAAGAAATAGTAAAAGGGATTGTAAGGGAAAGGAGGGGAACTGAGTGGGAAAAATTAGAGACGGTGGCAAACCATGAGAGACTCCTAACTCTGGGAAACAAACAAAGGGTTCTGGAAGGGGAGGAGGATGGGGTGATGGAGTAACTGGGTGACAGGCATTAAGGAGGGCACTTGATTTAAATGACACTAATGATGTCATTAGCCAAATCTCAATTATGAGATACTCTACAGAACAATAAAAAAAAAATTCAAGAACCAAAGAAGAAAAGGAGGGAAGAATAAAAGAAGGAAGGAAGGAAAGAAGGAATGGAGGGAGGAAGGAAATGGAAACCAGACTGACAGATTAAAGCCGATTTAAAGATAGATTTAAAAACAGAATAGTGGCTATCTCTGGGTGAGTGGTATAGATGAATAAGGGGCATGAGGAAATCTGAGGTGCTAGGGATAGTCTATATTTTGATCTGGATGGTAGTTATGCACAAATTCATTGACTGTGTATCTTAGATTAGTGTACTTTTCTCTCCTTACTGTATGTATTTTATATTTTAATATACATTTAAAAGAGAGAGACTAATTTAAAAGACATAACAACTACATAAAATATGTGGGCCTTATTTGGATCCTAATTTAAACAAACTGAAAACAGATGAGACTACTCAAGATATGTGCATTGAGACTGTTTGTTCATTAATGTATTATGGACATGTTTCTTAGCAGTGTTTTATCTTTTGGAGGTACATTCTGAAGTATTTGTGGATAAAGTGGCATGATGTCCAGCAAGTGAGAGGCAATACTGCTGTAGGGTTGCACATATAAGGATTTCAATCAAGAGCAAGGCCTGAATAGAGAATAATAGAGAAGAAAAAGGCCCAAGTTTTTGTCAGTGAAGGTGAGTGTGCAGAAGGTTGGCAGACAACAGGGGAGGCAGCTCAATGGCATAAATCTCAGAGGAGCTGAATTTTTACAAGCAGGTAGAATAGCAGCTCTCTGAAACATCCAGGAGAAATCAAATGCTCTCTAGACTAAGAGATTGGAGCAAGTAAGAAAGGTGCATGCCTGATGCTGCTGTAATTGCCATGCACATTCTGGTCCCTAGTACAGTTCCTTAAACACTTAACATTTGTTGGCTTATTAATTATAATTTGCTTTAAAATGTGTCTTTTTATCTACATTGTAGCTTTAAAAACAATCTTGCCAATTAGATTCCTTTTACCTTGATATAGTATACTGAATAAACATGATATTGAGGAAAGATCAAATCAAATAAATAAGTTAAATGTATTTGGTATGAAATCAAAATCTTATTATTAAATTTCTATCAAGATATTCAAGATGTTCCCACTGGAGGAAAAAGAACAAACAAACCTAGAATTATTGTAAAATTGAACATACCAGTGCAGTGTACCTACTATACTTTCAAGCCCTGTAAGTGTGATAATATTGTATTGTGGTGAAGTTCGGATATCCTTATAAATTTCCAAATTTACAGCTATGCCCACCCAAGAGGTATCAAATCTGAGACATTCCTTTCTAAGCCCTGGCGATAGATACTGATTTGAATGAGAATTGCTCTTAATGGCCCTCATGCTCTGTCACTCCATATATAATCTTGTAAGTATAATTATAGTTAACATAAGTGCCTGAAACAATCGTGACTTTATCATTCTCCCCCTACAAGATATAGTTCCACAAATTCGTCAGTGTCCTGGGATTGTTCTTATTGTCTGCCATTCTTAGGGTGGCTCTTCCAACCTAAGGATCTGTACCTCCAGCCCCATAAGCTGAGTTCCAAACAAAAAGAAGAGGAAGGGACAAGGAAGCAGGGGCATTGCACTTATCAAGAAACAGCAATTTGCTAGAATCCCAGCAACTTTCACTTAGATGGAATTGCCCAGACCATGAATACACAAAAACATGTAGCTGCAAAGGAGTCTGGGAAATATGTCTAAAAAAAAAAAAAAAAAAAAGCTGGGTACATTGCCATCCCAAATAAAACTGGGTTTACTATTTATGAAGTAAAAGTAAAAACTAAGAGTAGATTTTCTATCTAAAACTAACATCTACAATAGGTATAAAATATAGATACATGAACACATATATACATAATTAGATATGCAAACATTAAAGACTGAATTATAGAAAATCTTAGAACAAATACTGTTTTTCTTTTTCGTCTATGTACAAGCATTACAAGTCTATTAAGAGAATCTGCCTTGAGATATTAGTTTATATTGCTCTTGTATTTCTCTGGTAATATTTTAATATCTCATGCCTCTCATACATATTGGGGATTAGTCTCAATTTTCAAGGACTAAGATATCTAATTAAAGCAGAAGGATAAATCACATCAAATTATACCCTTTGGGGGCAAAAGGATGTACATCAATGAAAGACATATATACAGAGTCAAATTAGTTCTATTTCTGCATTTCCTTTTTCTTTGCTCTTCTTCCTTTTCTTAAATACATCTTCCCAGAAGGACTACCCTACATTCACTCTTCTGGGCTTCCTTCCTTGTAAATGTTCACATATTCACTCTTTTAAAGCATCCAGGAAAAATATTTGATCTCAGAGATATGAAAGGAAAGATTTCATATTCAACCATCCCTATGAATCCCCCAGTCTTTACAGATTTAAAACATTCCCAGAGCACTAATACAGAAATTTTTCACAATTTTATTATTTAAAATATTTATAAGTTCTCAATTACACAAGTAATGGGCAATTTGATTGCATTTATTATAGGCCTGATTTTTGCCAGTGTGATTACTATGTAGGCAGTTTGTAAAATGGAAAGGATATACACAGTCAAGTTTATCTTTTAGCTTCCTCTTGTATTTACTGCATCTTTGACCAGCCAGGTTCCAGGGATGACTATCTACAGTGCCATTCATGCAATACCACCACCCAATGAAGAGCATCTGAGGAAATGTTATTGATCTTCCCTGACCCATAACATCTGTGTGGCTTGGACCACTGCTGAGAGCCTGAGCTCCATTTCTTTTGTCAAGGGAGGTTACTAAGACCTAGAAAATAGCCCAATGGAGCATGAGGTGATGAAAGGAATGGAAAGGAAGCACACCTTGGAAAATAGCAGAGCAGACCACAGCCAAGCCTCACCAGCTCAAAAAGATAAATTCTATTTAAAAAATGTAAAACTCATGGCATCAGAGACTTTGCAAAGCCCTTGCTATTTCCAGACTTGTAGGATGTTCAGCCCCAGTTGTTAATATGCATCTTGGTCATCCATCATTGAGACCATTCCATCTGTCAGCTCGGTCACCTTTGTCTGGCTCTCAACTCTACCTAGTAGATTCCATGCCTACAATTTCTCTGTTGCTATCTGTCATCGGCTCTGAGCCCTCAGTTACTCTTGCCGATAATTTATTTAAAAACATATATACTATATTCCTAGTATTCTAAGCACCATTCTAAGCACCTTGCAAATATTAACATATTAAATTAAATTAAATATGACTGAACCCCCATAAAGATCCTATAAGGCAGCTACTATTATCATTACCATTTTTTACATGAAGAAAACAGAGATCAGGTAATTTGTTCAGCATCATTTAGCTCATAAGTGGTGGGTCTGGGATTACACTCAGGTTTTTTTTGTCTCCTGCCTTCAACCATCAAGCTTCTCATTGGAGCAAGGGGCCTTGTATCCCATCTCATTGGAGTAAGGGACCTTAGCTTAACATTGTCAAATTTTACTGATCAAGAAATTCCTGTGAGAGTCCCTGTGAAAGATAGTTGTTCAAATTTGACTTGGATTCCTTCTTCCCTTAGGGTAAGATGCCCTCCAGATTTGTTATCCAAGTCACCAGTGGTGAACCTAATCTCATGTCACTGGTCCATGTTCAACAAAGAGGAAAACTAGAAGTTGAGGTCTCCACTTATGGGACTGCTACAATTTCTCTTTCCTCTCTCATGGGGCCTGCAATTATGCCTCTTGATTCCATTACCAGGGTACTAGCTAAAATTTGGAGACAAGCTGGAATTATTATAATACCTCAGCCACTCTTGCAAACCAAAGCCCTATCATGGTTTGGCAAAACATGGTGAAATATTCCAAACGCAAATGTTTTATTTCATTTGAAATGAAATTGAATAAAAAACCAAAGTGAACCTCTATGATGGCATCACAGGGGACAGAAAACCCAGAACCAAGGAACTTGCATCCTTTTATCCATTTGGCAGCCAACTGCCCTCAAAAGCTTCTTTTTTTGTCCTGAAGCCAATCCTGCATACCTACCTTCCCTTACATGATTAATTTCAAACAGAAGAAGAAGAAGAAGAAGAAGAAGAAGAAGAAGAAGAAGAAGAAGAAGAAGAAGAAGAAGAAGAAGAAAGAATGTGTTGCCTTCCCATTAGATGGTAGGCACACAACTAGGTACTGAAGATAGAACAGTGAGCTGGACACAGCAGCACAATAAATATAGTTCAACCACAAAATAGTGATATGAGTTCTAAAATAATAATAATAATAATAAAGTATGTGATGAGATTTCCAGGAGGATTAGTCAACTAAACTATGGAGTCAGTGAATGATTGCAAGAGAAGTCTAAGCTGATGAAGGTGTCCTGATGCTGTTTCTCGAGGTGCCCAGTTACCTTGGTACCCAGTTACCTGAACAGGAGATAAACTGGGAGCTGCTCTGCTACTTACTAGCACAGCCTGAGAAAACACACAGCCAAAGCTAAATAAAATAGACTTCTATTTTATAGGCTACTTAAATAGGTTTGTGGTTTAAATTGAAGGAGGAAATGAAGGACTATTCTAAGCCTGTAGCAGAAAAACTGAGTGGAGGAAACTCACTTTCTTTTCAAATTCCTCACTTCTTTCATAGTTGATTTTTTTGGAGGGCAGAAAACATGGTCCTTCTACAGTGGTTTCTGGTCATTTTTGCTGGTCACTCAGTGTGGTGGCTTCCATACTGCTGATTCAACATAGCAAAGGGGACATGAAACAGTGGCCCAGCTTGCTGCAGGGGAAGACCCAGTTGGGACAAAACTGCCCTGTTGTTAAGCCCCAAACCAGATTTTTTTTTTCTTCTTCATGCATCTTCTATTCAAACAATGTATTTATGCCATTATACAAGATGATCATTAAATACTCATTTCTCAATGCAAGGAAAGCCAGTCATGAAAAGGCCTACATTTGAGATGGCTTTATGCAATCAACCTTCATTTTAGAAACAACTTAAGTTTCTGATATGCTTTCATTTACAATTTTTACTCCTTCCAGAGAGAAAAGAAGTCCATCATTTAGATGGCTCACATCTCACCATGCCAGAAGAATAGGTAATACATACAAATTAGAGAAAATGGCTTCTAAGATTATGTAAATCCTAGAGAAATAATAAAATAATTTAAGAGAATGTTCATGAAATGTGAAAGGAAAAAGAGTGGATAAAATAGAATAGCACTTCATGCTAGATATCGTGAGGCTTCTAAGGCCAGGTTTATTTTCCTTTTTGGGAAAACATGACAGAGGTGCAAGCAATGTATCATGCAGTAAATCAGAATCTGCCACCTCCTTCTCAAGAGAAGCTAAGTTTTATTTCCCTGAAGCTTACAGGGAAATAAAGGGTGAGACTAGGGTGAGTCTTGACAATGAAACCTCTGTATTTGGGTATATAGAAGAAGGAGGCTCAGAGCACCCAATTGGCAACCATTGCAGACAACATATAGCAACTATCTACTATCCATTTCCTTCTTTTTCTGTACAACAGAACCCTGTTTGCTTGGGGATGGCAGTGCATCCACCTAGGAGAGATGACCACTCCCTTCAGGCTGGAGTGGCCATGTGCCACAATCATAATGAAGTAGAAGTAGAAGACTGCTAAGACCTCTGGGTAAATACCTGCATTTCTTATTAAAAGCAAAGATATGGATGACTGAATGCAGTTGTAATAACTGGAACAGCATCAGCCATCCTACCCCCATGAAGCCACATCAACAGACTAAGGATGACAGGGAAGAAAGAGAGAAGATGCTCAGATATTTCTTAATGGTGTTGAGAAGCTGTACCTACCTTGGACAACCTAACTCTGGAATAGTGAGCAAATTGGTATGTACAGGTGAGCCTATTCTCAACACAACAATTCTGTTATTCATATCCTTAAAAGCATATATGAGAAGAGAATGCAGAGTATTCACCACCATCACCACACTCTCAGCTCTGCTTTTGTCCCAAACCCCATCATGGAGAGCAGCCTGTTACAGTAGAAAGAGTATCCTGGTTGGAATAAGAATACCTGGCTTCACATTCCAGCCCCACAACATAATGACAATAGAATACTGCGCAGTTTACCTGAGTCTCAATTCCTTCTATAAAAATCAAGGGAATGATCAGAGTTGATGGTACATTTGCTGGACAACACAAAAAAGTAATAGTTGCCTTAGAATCTCAGTAAATCAAAAAGTAGATAGAGTGGAGTATCTCAAATCAAAAAGAAGATGGGGCTAGGGGATAAGTAGCAATTTTTAAAATTAATATTATTCCTGGATCAGCTTCAAAGTTACCCAGTTTTTTAACACCATATTCTGCATTTCCAGAATATCTAGTCCCCTTGTTACCTTGTCAATTTAGTACTTCTCAGAGTTACCTGACCATCGGCCAGGTAACCAAAGCTATATATGTTTTGTAGACTTCTTATATTGAGAACTTCTAGTTTTTCTATGCTCTGGGTTTAATTAAATTGACATACATAGAAGGGATTTGACATATAATTTTACATATTGAAGAGATCACGTCTCTCTGTCTAACATGTTATTTTTTCAAATGAAAATTAAGCTAGTAGTCCAGTTGGCGAAGACATCCCTATTGTTTAATTCTTATTTATGTAAACCAATCCTCATGAGAAGATACTGGGAGAATAAACTCCCAATATGATGTGCAGATGGAGGCTATGAGTTTCCGTTAGCCTTATGACAATTTACAAAATCAGATCCCAATATCTCAAGAATATGTGATACTTAGATCCTTAACTTCTAAATCCACCCTGATTTTTAAAAACTACCATGAGAATACACCTATAAAACACACAAGACTAAAATTATACCTACAAAAGACATAAGATGTAAGAACTTATCAGATGACCTTGTTTTTATACAATTCTGGTTGTTTCTAATTGAACGTTTTTGTTTTTTTTGTTTGTTTGTTTGTTTTTTTTTTTTTTGCTCTAACTGGAATCCACTACGGAAAGCAGACTGCTCAGGCAATTGAGCCATCTGATTGGGAAATTCTTTACAGTTCTTACAAAAAAGACAGCAATCTCTTGCCGTAACTATGTTTTGTCAGGGCTTTCAAAGACCCTCTGGGAAATTCAGAGAAAGTATAGTCAGTCCTGATGTCTAGATGTGGGCTTTTAATGAAGGATTGTATTGTTCTGCTCTCCCACTCAATAGATCACTGTGGGTGGTTTTGCTTCACGAAGACTCGCTCACCCAGTGGATGACAGGCAACAAGGTGTCCCCAGTTGGCCCATGATTAGTAATGAGTGGAAGCTTAGAAGAGCAAAGTTGCACATTACAGTCTTATACAGACTAATGTCCCCAACAGGAAAAAAACAATCTTTTTCTAATGAATTCATGTTTTCTTTATTGCTATTTTGTCAAAAGGCAAAACTAACTCAAACACAAAACTAACAAAAACATATATATAGATATATATATACACATATATATAATATGTTTAATATATATATATTAAACACTGTTAAGAACAGCATTCTACTCATAGCAGTCTGCAGTGATTTTGTCAAATCCAAACTCCAAATCTCTCTCTGAGCCTCCAGTTTCCTTGTCCTTAAAATAAGATTATACTAAACAATCTCCAACTTTCCTTCCTTGTATAAGAATCTGTTATAGGAGCTCAACACTCTGATCTAAAGAAGACTTGCTTCTTTACAGTGACTGTCTTGAGGCTGAGTATTTCTCAGATGGTGTCAAATACCATTTAGGCTATGTAGGAGTTGTGTAACTTTTACCAAGTTATCTAGCCTCTCTTAGCTTTAGTTTTCCCATCTATAAAATGGGCATAGTATTAATGGCACTTGATTCATAGGGGTATTAGGAAGCTCAAAGTAGATCTTACCTGGAAAGCCCTCAGGTGATAGTGATTGCTGTGGTGCTGACTCAATACATGTTGGTTATCTTCATTATAACAGAAAGGGATCTGCGGTCACTGATGCTGTGGCATTTAGACTGTATTGTGGACTTCCCTTACCAGAAAATTCTCCCCTACCCCTCTGACAAGAGTTTTACAGGTTGAAGTAGATGTCTGTGAATTTAAAGTAGCCTCTTTTAATATGTAAGTACTCCTGAAGGATGAACAAATTAAGCCGCTGCCAGTAATTCACTCTTTGATGTATATTATTTTATTATGTCCTTTGGCTAGCTGGGGACAATGTGCTAAGAGCCAGCAAATTGGGCTGGAGAAGAAATGGAAGAGAATTTATGTGGTACCAAGTCACTTTGGATGGTATATGGGGGCGGGCAGCACAGGGCCAGAGACACTGGCAGAGAAAAGAGGAGCAGTCAGATGAACCAGACACCAAAAATGACTTGGTCTAAGGCCAGTCTTGTTTCTTGAAATAGTAACTGTTACTACTTTGAGGCAGGAACCAAGTTCTATTCATCTGTATTCCCCAGAACCTAACATAGTAGCATAGTAATGAGAACATAGGAGATAATCAATGTGTTAAATTGGGTGTGAGCAAACAACAGCCCACTTCTTCTTTTTTTCTTTTTCTTTTTTTTTTTTCTTTTTTGTAAGTAAATTTTTATTGGATCACAGCTAAGCCCACTCATTTGTGGACTCTCTATGGCTGCTTTCAGGCTCAATAATTTATTTGAGTAGTTGTGACAGAGATTGCATGGCCTGAAAAGCCTACAATATTAGTTATTTTTTGCAATCTGGCCCTACACAGATAAAGTCTACCAACTTTTGTGTTAAATAAATGATGAACACATAAATGAATGAATAAATGCAATTGTAGAATTTAAAAATACATACATTTAAAAAAAAAGACAAGAAGAGTGATCAGCTTTTGTTTTAGGACAAAAAAAGTGAAGAGATAAGACGAGGATAAATAGGGTTGGAAGCTCACTGTTGCTAAATAACAAACCCCATTCAAATGCATTCTCTTTAGCACATACTTGTTTTGTTTATTGTCAAAATCTATGTTCAAGCACTCTCTGTTTGGTGGATAAGGCAGGGACTGGAGTGTGGCAAGAGTAATAGCCAAGGACAAATACAATGAGATCTTCTCCAGGACTTCATTGTGGAATTGAATCACATAGCAAAGAAAATATCTTCTATTTACCTTCTGTCTTCCTGTATTGTCTATTAAAGGAGGGAGGAGAAACTTAGAGGGTAATTAATATCCTTGGAGCACTTGGAGGACAGGCACCATTTTGTAGAGTAAGTATTCCTCATCTGTACATTAGTAAATGCTTGAACCCTATGACCCTAAAGAGATTTGAGTCTGGCATCGTTGCTCCAAACTACTCATTAAGTTTAATTCACAGTGAACTGTCAGATTTCTCTAAATTTGAGCCAGAGAAAATGAGTAAGTGATAAAAGAGAAGCTGTGTTGCCAACAGGGGCATGAGTGGCCTTGTAATTAGGATGACTTTAAGAAGTATTTGGGGTTGGAGAGCAATTCTACCAAAGTAGCAAAGTAGAACACACATGTGAAGAGTTTGGACTGACTTTTAAAGCCTTAGTCATTTGTTCTCGTAAAGCAACCCCAAAGTGGGTGAAGACAGTCCTTCAGAATAATTTAGAATGAGCAGTGTGGTGACTTTAAGTGTTGGCTGGTTTATTTGGCTCATTTACCTGCTTTTAATATTGTCAAGTTTTAATCAGACTGTGCCATGAGGATGAATTTGACACGTAAAACAGGAACCGTCATGCCCTTCTGTTGAATACCTCTCTAAATATCACAACTCCTGGGAAAGAGATGGAAGCTGATAGGCCACAAGAGCCTGGGAAATAAGCAAAGGAAGAAAGATAATGCCTTACCCAAGGATAAGGGCTGCTGCCCTTGACCCATGGCTGGTGTGAAAAGAAACTCAAATTGGGGTCATTGACTTTCTTGTTCCAGAAATAAGAAAGTGCTCTTAGCTCAAAGGGAAAATCTGTTTGCTTCATAAACAGTTCCATAATTTTTGGTACCAGCTCTATATCACAGTGGTTTTTATTCCACTGACAACAAGTTCTTCCCTCTTATTTTTAGTTAGGGAATCCCTTGTGAATAGAAACAGAGCAGGTATGTCATTTCCAAACCACATGGCTCTGGCCAGAAACTCAGCCCAGAAGTTTCCCCTTTGAACTTGTATTCCTTCTCTTCATCTTTATCACCATCAAAACATTTGCCAGGAACTTACTATTCAGACAATAATATGAAGGGAGGGTCAGAGGCAGGTGTTTATGCACAAGTATATCTGGGGGGGGGGGGGCGGCAAGGCAGCAGAAGGGGAGATATGAAAACATTACGCATAGAGAGAATCCTGTTTACCAAACACTCAGAAAGGGAGTGGTCAAGAGTAAAACAATGGCAGGCTTGCCTTGTTTGAACAAAGAGGGTGTTAAAGGACTTAGGAGGAAAGACTGATTATGGAAGACCTTATATCCTGGGCTAAGAGGTTTATAATCTATTCTTCATCTAATAGAAAAGCACTGGAGGATTTAGGGCAAAGGCTGATTTAGCCAAAGGAATTGATTAAACTAACAGCAGACTTGGAATAGTTTGAAAAGAAAAATCCAAAGACAGGAAGAAAAAAGCCTCCGGAGTTCGGTGGTGGTGGGGTGGGGAGGAGGGTCAGGAAAAGGCTCAGAATTGAGTGGAAAAGATAGATTTCTCAAGCGTGATAAAGGAAAATTTTATGGGACTGATTAGGGATGAAAAGGCAGAAGAACCAAAGATAACTTTGATATTTTGAGCCCAGGTGACAGGATGGAAGAATGGTGAAACAATTAACAAGAATGGAAAAGTCTGGAGAAAGAGTCAGATTGAAGAAAAAGATATTGAGTTAGATTTCAGACAGGTAGAGTTAACCCTTTGTCACCATCTTTTCTCTTTCCATCACACACTTATTCCAATCAGTATTGTGAAACAATCAAAGATGACTTGGCTTATCATAGCACTGCAGTGCCCAGCATGGCAGTGTCCTTAGTCTACTCATCTACTGACAAGAGACTATGCCATTCTTTTACTGAATGTTAATTTCAGGGATCATGGAATTCACCCTTTGTCATAGAAGTGGAGGAAAAACTTACAGAAAACTCTTAAACAGGAGTCTTACTTCCAGACAAGGAAAGAGAGAAGCTATACACAGACATGGGTTCCTCACCTACTGCTTTCCCAGCCATTCTGCCATGGCCTCTTGTCTTGCTGTCCCCAACCCTTCTTCGGACTTAGAAGCACTGTGATCGAAGAAGGTGGTAGGGCATATCCTAGAAAGCATTTTCCTTCAATATAAATTATAGGTTTATATTGCACAATTTCTTCTTATAAAAGAGAAGAAATAAATTTTTCTTACAGATGCTCTTTCAAAGGAAAAAAAATAAAGGAAAGAGGAAAAAAAGAAAGAAAGGGAGGGAGGAAGGTGAGGAGGCAAGAAAGCAAAAGTAAAGGAAGAAGAGAGGTAGGGAGCAAGGTGGTGAATGAGAGAACAAACAGAGGAAATCAAGGAGGAAGGAAGTCAGGGAGGAAGGAAAGCACCAATACACATAATAAAAGTAAAGAACTTAAAAAAAAAAAAAGCTAGGTAAATCACTTTCATATCTCTAAAATCTTCACTGTTCCTTTTGGTTGAGAGGTATAGTGATGTATTATCATGCACCTAAGAGACATGAGATGAGGTGAAATGATACCAATTATACAAAAACCAGAAGTAATTAAAAAAAAAGTCTAACAATTTTAAAGTGTGAATATTAAAAATATGGAATGATCAAGAGCCATATTAAAAATTAAAATAATAAATCACATTAAATATGATATTAGTGTCACAGTATTGGCTTTTCCTCACACTAATGGGCAACATATTCAAACACTGAATATTAATATCACCTATTAGAAAACCAATCATAATAAAAGCCAATGATGGCAGATAATTAGGTATTTAGGTATTAGTGAAACCAAGCCACACTGACAGAAATAAGAACTTTCCTTTTTTTTTAGGATATAAAATAAGGACTTTTTTTTTAATATAAAAAGATATTTTCTTGTAGTTTCTCTATCAAAATCTCCTTGGGTGATAAGTATATCTTAGACTAGCTTTGAAATTTATAATAACTGGTCTCTTGTGTATTACCTACATTTACCATATAGCAAAGTTAATTAAATAATCTCTCAGGAGTAGCCCTCTTTTCCATTCCATATTTTCCCATGTTAAACAAACAAACAAACAAAAAACAAAGTTGGGGGGCTGCCTTATATTACATCAGAGGTTAGGAACCTCTGGGCTTTGCTTTATTATCAGAGATTAATGTGGAGCCTTAATTCTTTTTTTTTTTTTTCTTCTTACTTAAAGGTAAGTTTTAGAAATAAAAGGAGCTCTCAAAGATGGCCTAAATTAAAATCTCTGGGATGTTTAGAAGGCCTTTTTTCTTTTAATGGACAGATACCCAGACAATGTTATATAGCTTCCAAGAGAGCTTATTATGCAAGCAAAGAAGAAAGGCAAAGAAATTAGATAAAAGAAAGACAAAGAAATGAGCATTTAGGGGCTAATGAAAGAGCTTGTAGACTCTCCAGAACCCCCCTAAAAGCCATTTTTATAAGTGTCATCCAACCATAGGGGATTTTTTTCAAACTGCACAGTGCTTACTAGTTCCAGAGCCCCCACATATACCTTAAATCATCTCTACTGCTATGCTTCAGAGACTGAACTATGATGGTTTATGGGAAAATAATATCAGAGTCTTTGGATTTTCAGTACCATATCTTCCCCTTTTTCATATGGATTCTTTTTGCTTCCCTTGTTCTCACAGCTAGAGCAGGGCCACACGGAGTTCATTTACTCAATTCATTCAATGCTCAAAAGAATCATTGAATGAATGAATGAATGAATGGGAATCAGAAGGATAAAAGATTAACAAAATTTCTGTCTTCATGAAGCTAGGGAAAGGGACAGAGTGTGGCATAGAGGTAGTTAGGGGTAGGCCATTTAGGAGTAGACTAGTCACAGAGGAGGAAGAGCAGAGGGAAAAAGAGCTCTAGATATCACTGGCTTCCTGCCAGTGTAACTACCCAAAGTGCTATGGAGCCTGGAGACAAATACCCTCAGTCATTTCTTTTCTTTCCTTCTCCAGTCCTCAGGGTAGATTGGTGAAGCCATGGACCAGCATGGGTCTAATTGCACTGAGTGCTAGCTTCCTGATTGATTCTGCTGAGAATCAGGTCTGAGAACAGGAGAAAGGGGCTCTGTACAGTCACTCCATTTATGGTGAATGAGGGGGAAGTACTGGTTGGCTTCTTCATTATGCTTTTCCTGGATGAAGGATTTGTATATCTGACATAAGGCCCTGCAAGAGCCCCCAGAGATCATGGGCTGGAGCTAAAACATTAACCTGAACCTCAGGGGAAGACAGGGCTGATCTCTGGCTGCTTAAGTACACATTGGGAATTAAAATACTAAAGGACTCTTGTGGTGGTGGCTTCCCCAAGTTCCCAAAAGTCCCCTCAAATTGTCCCTGCCATCCCAGGCTCTCCCCTTGAATGCTCAAGACTGCCCTTAATCAAGCAACTAATGGGGCTTCTAAGACCAGGACCTGTTTCAGCACTTGAGCCTACAACCATTCTGATTGGTCAGTGCCTGAGCCATACCTGTTATTAAATACTTTGAATATTAAGGTTTTTTTTTTTTAAATATGAGGACAGACTCGTGGGCTTAACAAAGAAAGAGCCGTGATTCTCAAAGATCCTTGGACAGAGTTCATTTACCATCATACTCCTGGCCATGAAATAGTCCCTTTGGGGTTTCAATGTCAACATGCCTATTCCCTCTCTTTGCCTCCTTTTTGTGTTTGCCCCACACCCTGATCTCTCTTACCCCATCCTCTCATCTGTACACCCTGTTTCCCCCTTGGTGCCCCCTACCTTCTTCAGCCCTCTTCTGAGATGCCCTTTCAGACCATCCCAGGCTGGGTTCATTTAGAAAAACCCCTTTACCAATAACAATTTAAGACATGTTTTCATTCTTCACATGTTATTTGGGTATTGATAACCTTGCCTGTAAGGTCCTGAGTTTGAAGACTTCATATGCTATCCCAGGACCTGGCACAGAGGGTAAACAAAAAAAAAAAAAAAAAAAAAAGAGCTTGGAAAAATGTTGGGAGGTAGTCAGGGAAACTGGTGGAGGTGAAGGGGAAGGACAGAGCTGTGAGGGAAAGGAGGACAAGTGGAATGGACAAAGGGGGAGAGAGAAATGGAGGAAGCAAGAAAGAAGAGAACAGGAGAGGAAAAATGGTAGAGAGAGAGAAGAAAGGAGGAAGCAATGGAAGCAGAGAGAGAGAAGGGGCAGGGAAAGAGAATATAGAGGGTAGAACATGAGGGGAGGGGGAAAGGGAGGGAAAGGAAAAGAAAGTGAAAGGTAATACTGACTTATGCAACCCTTTTGGAACAGCAGAGCCTCATGACGTAAGGCTCCACTCCATGCTAGCATTAGCTTCTCACCTCACAGCCTTTAGATTTCTTTCTGCAAAAACATTTTATGAGCTATGTATGACTGCATTCTAAGTCTTTCCTAAAGCCTAACTGTATTATTTCTGCCAATTTGGCTTTATTTTCCCACACATTACTGTGAATTTTGATTAGTTAGGGAAATAGGGTTTGCTCTAATAATGATTGGGCTGACTGGTCCCCATCTCACTATGTTGAATGCTGTTTTCTTTTCCTTGAATGATTTTTTTTTTTTTTTGGAAAGATAGCAGAGGGAAAGAAAAAAAAAAAGATTTGAAAGTGAAGTTTTCTGTCAGGAATCATAGACAAGTAAGTCAGGGATCACAGATTACAAGAACTTTAAAAGTGTAGATATTATGAGGAATAAATTAAACACTTCTCAAGTTTTTCTTTTCAGCTCTAACTCAATAATAATTGATTTTCCCAAGATTTGGTCAATATGGCCTGAAGCACCACTCTTATTGTCCAAAGGGGAAGAAAATGAACAGGGCATTAGGCCCACCTCTAAAAGGAAAGTACTGTTACTAACATTCTCACAATCGCATTTTAGCCAATGATTTCAATGCATTCCAAGGAGTCTGAAATTATAAAATAATTATTGGCGAAGCTATTACAGCTTCAGTGGAATTTTCATCAGCTCTGGACCTAGCAATTCAGGATCACTTCCTGACACTGGGGTTCTGAATATCTCACTAGCACTTTTAGTGATTTCCATTGATATCATAATGAAATTTCCCAAATGGTTACTTAAAAGTTTTATTGCTATAAGTGATTTGACCTTGGCAGGTCACTTACCCTCTCTGAGTCTTATTTTCTTTATCTTTAAGTGAGGGATTTGCACTAAATCATTTTTAAGGCCCCTCCCAACTTTAAAATTCTGAAAACCACAGGGAGCATAGCGTAAGAATACAGAAGAAAATGAGCTAATATATTGCTGGTGGACCTTGAACTATTTTTATAATCTTACAGATATAATTCAGCTCAGGGCAAAGGTGATGAAGTCTACTATTTCTGCCAATAACTATGACATGTAATCTATTTTGTTTAAGAACACCTCTACTGGGACAGCACAGAAAAAAATATAGATGATTTATCACTTCATGGCCACTTCCCAGTCATACCTAGATGGGTCTCATCTCCCTGCATGAGGTATTCACTTCTGGAGTACTCAACATTTTTATATTTGTCAGTGTGGGACTGAAACAGAGCAATCTTTCAGATCTTTAAGTGTCAGTTTGTAAAAACCACCAAAGATTCCAACTAGGTTGACCTAGGAACCTTGTAGAACAGACTGTAATTTATAGAACAACTCAAGTTTAAGAACTGTTATTTTATACCCAATTAAGGGGAGTTTATCTTTGGCATTTTCAGGAAAAGAGACTCTCGAGGATACATTAAAGTTTACCTAAAGAAATAATTTTAGGATTAAATAGATTCAAAGAGCAGTTGGCTGAATTCACCTTCCCTATACAAGACATAAATTTAAGTAACAGTGGATTTCTCTTTAATGGAAAGAGACCAAGAATAACTAATGGGAAACAAATAAAGTCATAATAATTCACAGAATATTAATGGACCTGTCCAGGGAAAAGTTAATAATTTATGTCAGTCCATGTATCCATTCTCAAGAGGATGTTAAGACAGTGTCAGGGTAGTCCTTAGACACTAATTTCAAGAACACATAGGAAAATAAACAGACAAGTATGTCCCCATGGTTTGCTCAACTAATCCAGACCATGTTGAATTATGCAATCATGTCATTCAGTATTCATACACTTAAAATATGACTGTGCCTCAGGCCTTCTCTGAGACACCATTTTGAAATAATTTCTTTTATTTCCTGCTACAGACAACAAATGGGGATACATTATATTCTACAGGAAAATGTTTTCAATGGTTTGAGTCCAAAGAGTAGTCATCATATTCCAAAATTCACTGAGCTCCATCCTTTAGGAGGTCAAAGTTCTATGCTGTTAAATTAAAAATTATTCAACACAGATTCTTCGTCTATCTTCAGAGTACCTACATAACCTGAATCTGTCACGTGTAGGTACCACCTGCTCTGTCCACTGTCCCAACTCCAAACTTCTCCTTCCCTCCACCCTCTATGTGCATTTAGAAAAGACCAACCTCAGATGTGGCTCGCAAGGCCCTATTGATTACAGAACCTTCAGAATAGTCTCTGTAGCTGTTGCACCAACATTTTCTTTGTCTTCTCTGCACTCTGATTTAGCAGCCTGATTCCTGTGAAATATTACCATAGTTTCACAGGGACTTGTCAAGTCAGAGGGCCAAATTCAGGGAATGCCTTTCTTTGTCTAAAACCAAAGTGTAAATTAGCCCAGTCTATTTGCCAAGATGCAGGTGAGAGTAAATATCAAATGAATCAGTCACTTGTTTATTTTACTTCTAGTATCACCTCTTCAAAGAGAGACATTCATGTCAGCCAGAATTTTATTTCATATTTTAATTGTAGAAAAAGTACTAATTTAGAAATAATTTAGAAGAAGCTATGTAGCTAGCTAGCAATTGTTACAAGTGTGGGCCTTGCCTCAGCAGTTGGCACAATGTTTGGCATATAGTAGGTACTCAATAAATGCTTTTTGGATGACTGAATGAGTGAACTAGAGAATTAGTGCCTTAGGGTATGCAAAGGTTTACGAGACCCATCCTTTGCTTTCAAGAGGCCTTCAATCTTAAGAAACTTCACATAGTTGATTGGAAATATTTTTAATGCAAAGCCAAAGCCTGTTTTGTTTCTCAAAACAGAAGGAGATAATCTTGGTTCTGTCTTGGGCCTATTCAGAAAGAAAGATACAATAACCAGTTGTGCTACCTGAAGTTTATATACCATGCATTAATGTCCATTCAGAATTGAGTTGAAGCCATGGTGCTGAGACAAAAACAGCACGTCATTAAAAAGGGCATGTAGTCCCCAAAGCCTCCATTCCAATGTAACCAAATGGATGAAATTTATGGAGTGCCATTAAATGTTCCCATGCAGCTCTGAAAAATGAATGTTTTTGACAAAGCAGAAGTACAGAGCATTTACCAGATTTCCAAATTCTTAGAAAAAAATGGCTTAGTTGCTCCCAAAACTAATTAATGGCCACTTTTTGAGATCAGAATTTAAGTAAAGAAGTATTAATAAAAGAAAACCCACTAAAGGGATTCGACCTGGATTACCGAAACCAATATATTATTATAACTCCTTTTATGAAGAATAGATAAATGACTCAGAAAATGAAATGTTTCTGCTCAGCATGAAACTTATCAATTGTTTTCAAAAGAGAACACACATCATACTTCGTTTCTGGGAAGTGCACCATGACAACAGAAAACACAAGCTTTCCTGTAGATCAATGTTGTGCGTCTGCATGCAGAAGACTAAAAATAATAAGGACAAGGAAATCCGATTGTTTGATGCTCATGAAAGCCAGTGAAGTATGCTCAGCTTCATCCATTTTGCCCCTTAATAAAATTAAATCCATGAAGAATGTCATGTTAAGTAAAGTTGAAACCCTCACTGGGAAGCAAATGGGCTCTAAGTTAGTTCAACCTAAGTTTGAAATTCCACTTACTAATTGAGGATATGGTGAGCCTTAACCTCTCTGAGTCAGGGCTGCTTTAAGGATTAAAACTGCAGCGTCTGGTTCATTACAGATATTCAATATATGTTAATTCAATATATGTATATCAACTGATAGGGGCTATACATTTCTTCCTCAAATATGTTTGGGACTTTGTTAGAAAATATTTGGGAATATTTCTAAATATGAACACTTAAAGTTTAGTTCTTTTCATACATGTGTTCAAATTTCAACTTACTGGGGTTTGTGGGTGGCTCAGTGATATAAGTGTCTGACTCTTAGTTTCAGCTCCAGTCATATCTCAGGGTCGGTTGTGAGATGGATTGAGCCTGGTATCAGGCCCCGGTGCTCAATACAAAGTCATCTTGAGACTCTTTCCCCTACCTCTACCTCCCCCTCTGCTCTTCCTCTCTCTCTTTCTCCTTCCTTCCCTCTCTGTCTCAAATAAATAAATAAAATCTTTAAAAAAAAAAACATTTCAACCTACTAAAATTTATTTTTCTTCTTACTATTTAAGTCAAGCTTCTACCATTTGTGGTTTTCTATTTCTTCATTTTAGATTAAAGGTTTTACATAGCTTTAGTTTTGTCTTCTGTTTGGGGGGCATAGGTGGGGGGCTGGTGACAGAGATAAAAATCTAAAGGTCATTTGTAAAGCTCTACCTCATCTAAGGGCTTCTCTGCATGTGTATATCTCTACATTTATGATCCTTCTTTCTTCTCCCTCAGACTCAAAGGACTTTCTGAATAGAATTGCTTAATAATATCTCTGCTCTTGGCCAATTTTCTGTCTCCCTCTTCTGGAATCTAGTACCCTATTCTAATTACTGACCACACATTGTGCATGCATGTGTAGAACACCTGCTCCTCTATTTCACTGATCAAAAACCATATAAATTGGTTTCTCCCATGAAAGTGACTCCTCCAGATCTATCCATTTCTATTCTCCTTCTAATCATACAAAATTGAACAACCATACTTCAATTTAAAAAGATAAAAAATAAGAAACATAAAAAAATAAACGTTTCTCATTCTTTATCTTCTTGCTACCGAAGAACATTGATATTTGCACATACATCTTCTCTGAGCCAGCTTTATTATGCACCAATAGAAGAACCAATGATCTTTGTTTCTTCTTTTACACATCTATTCATGCAACAGATATTTACTGAGTGCCCCCTAGGTTCCAGGTCCCTGCTTTCTTAAAGATTTCAATCTAGAGGGAAGACAATAAATGTTTTAAATACATATAACAAGTTCATTCAACAAGAATGGTTTGTAGGATTTAACCATAAGGCAATAATATTCAAGTCTCCCACTACCTTCCTTCTCCTAAGATATCTAGTCTTCTGTAATGGTCAAATGTAAATCAGATTAAAAGTTGATTAGCTGTTCTTATCATAGTCAGGCCTACTGTAGATGGCAAGCCAGTTGCTGGGGAAGGAAAGAATAGAGGGATATCTTTTGTTTCTTTTCCTCAATTATGTTTCTCTTCCTGCTCCCTCAGCTTGCCAACCTGGTGACAGACAGGAAATGGAGTTGCAAAGACCTACCATGACTGATATTGTTACAAAATGGCAATATGATCTCCTCTTCTAGGACTTCAAAGTTACCTCTTTCTCTTTGGGGTATACTAAGAATTCTTCAGAGATTCCTAATTCCCAGTTGGAAATTTCTCACCTCGATTTCTTCTTATGCAAGACATATATTTCCTTTGGCTCTAGAAATTCAAGGGTCATTTCTAGCTTCTTTATACCAATTCATTTTACTCATCCGGGCAACCCCCTTTTAGAGGATCTAAGCTGACTCTGCCTAATCTGTCTAATGTGAGGCCCATCTCTGGTCCACAGGAAACTCTTGCTCAGACTTTGCCCCCATATCACTGGGTATGCTGGAGAATCTCGACAGAAACAATCTTTCTTTTACTCCTCCTCTTACAGAAGCCAGCCAAACCTATTTCTTATCTTTTAGATTTTCCAAGACAAGTAAGATACCAATTCACAGCATCCCTCCCCCAAGTGTGGGGGACATAATCTATGCTCTCTCAGTGGTCTCAGAAAAGCCCCCCTGCTTGACTTGAGGTGACAAGAGAAATAACCTGCCTTCTTCTGCAACAAACAGTAGGTCTAGTTTAACAAAGAGCTCTCTGAGGAAAACAAAATATACATGTACATATATACATACACCTGTTTATTATAAATTTTACTGATATATAAAGGTATAGCACATAATTTATAGAATAGTAATAAAAATAACACATTATATTGTAAATTACACTTGGATAATTGATTCTCATAGACAGATTTAATTGATTTTTGTCAGGCTTTTGTACCTGTAGCCAACATAGCTTGCAACCAATATAATTCCAACATGACTATTGGTTGATATTTTCATTTATATTAATGAATATTATGAAAGTGAAATAATGAAATATATCACATACCTCAATAAAATTGTTTCTTTAAAAAATGTAATGAGAGGGCAGGGCAAGATAGCAGAGGAGCAGGGTCCTCACCTCCCCTGGCATCACCAAGTTACCTAGATAACTTTCAACCATTCTGAAAACCTATGAATTCAACCTGAGATGTAAAGAGAAAACAGCCAGACTCTACAAAGAGAAGAGTTTTTGCTTCTAACAAAATAGGAAGGCAGAAAAAAAATAAAATGAAAAAGACTCAAGTGGGAGAGGGGCCCCCCCGCAAGGAGCCGGACTAAGGCCATAGTAAGAGTCTCCAGGACAGGGAGGCCTAGCCCTGGAGAAGCAGGAACTTTATTTATTTTTTAAAGATTTTATTTATAAGGGACACACAGAGAGGCAGAGACACAGGCAGAGGGAGAAGCAGGCTCCCCCCAAGGAGCCCCATGCGGGACTCTATCCCAGGACCCCAGAAGCCCCCGGCTGAAGCTGGAACTAAACTGCTGAGCCACCCGGGCTGCCCAGAAGCAGAAACTCTAAAAATCTGCACTGGATTCTTCCCGGAGGGAAAGGCACTGAGCAGGGAACTCGGGCAGAACTGCAGGAAGGGCAGTAGAGCCCCCAGTCTCCCAGAGTCACTAACAGAGGAAGTGTGCGCCCGGGGGCAAGCACACCGCAGACTGTGGGCCGAGCTCAGTAAAGGGCTGGAGCACCCGGCGGGGCCTCAGGAGAAGCTCAGGCAGCGGCTCCAGATGGAAGGGGCTGTGCCCTGCTGCCTTCAGGAGCCCCGGCCCCAGGAGCGTGATTCCAACAGCTCGGCCCGGATCCCAGGGTGCCGGGGGACACAGCCCAGGATCCTGTGCTCCCCCGGGATAGGGGGAGGTGGGGAGGGCACAGGACAACGAGGACTCTCTTGCCACTGGGCGCCCCCAGAGGGAGGCAGGGAGGGCACAAGACAGCAAGGATGCTCTTGCCACCAGGCGCCCCTGAGCTATGCAGGTCAGCACCCTCAGCCCCTGGAGCATCCAGGCCAGTGCAGACTTAGAGACTGTGGTAGTTACTGCAGGAGCTGACTCCAAAGCTGGGGACCTGTCCGCCACTGTTGCTGTTCCTCCTTGTGTCACCGTATGCCTGGGAGAGTCGGGGGCCCCAGGGAATAGAGGCCTCATAGGGTAAACAGCTCCCACTGAGCCAGGCACCTGGTGGGGGTGGGAGGGCAGCTCCCCCAGGTGCACACACCTGAGAATCAGCACAGCAGGCCCCTCCCTGAGAAGACAGCTGGAAGGACAGGGGAGGAGCAAGTTCTTGACCGAGCAGCACTGGAAAGCTCCAGGGGAAGTCGAAGGATTTACAATAAATAGAACTACAGGGTACCCCTCCCTCCCTTTTCCCAGTACAACTCGTTTTTATAGCAGACTAAAAATCTCCAATATTTTTTCTCTTTTGCCACATTAATTACAATGTTACCACTTCTTCATTTTTAAGTTTCTTCCTTTCTGACTTTCATATTTCTACAGTTACATGTCTTAGATATATTTTCCATTTCTAGATTCCATTTAACATACTCAACTTAATTTTGGGAGATATACAAGATTTTTTTTTTGTTTTGTGTTTTTTTTTATTGTTGTTGTTTGTTTGTTTGTTTTCTGTGCCTCATTTTGTTCTACAATGGCAAAAGTTAATACCTTCTAAAATATGACCAGCATGCACCCAGAACCAAGTGGTATCCATGCTGGTTCATTCTGTGATTTTATATTCTCTCTTCATTCCCATTCTGCCCCCCCCCCTTTTTTCTTTTCTTTTTTTTTTTCTTCTTATTTGGAATTTTTGACCTTTTGTTTTAGTACTTTGTTTTAAAATTTGTTTTTCACTTTAGTGATCTTTTTGCTTTATTCTGTTGTGATCTTTGTTTTCATTTTCTGGTCTCTGACCTCTCAGAATCATCTCGGGTGAAATTTACTTAGGTCGTGATTGATATTCTTGACTCAGCCCACTCATACAGCCACTGAGCAAAAAGACTAGAAGGAAGAACTCACCACAAAAGAAAGAATCAGAAACAGTACTCTCTTCCACAGAGTTACAGAATTTGTATTACAATTCAATGTCAGAAAGCCTATTGAAGCACAATTATAAAGCTACTGGTGGTTCTGGGGAAAAGCAAAAAAGGAATCAAGAGACTTCATGACTGCAGAATTTAGATCTAATCAGGTTGAAATTAAAAATCAATTAAATGAGTTGCAATCCAAACTGGAGGTCCTAACAATGAAGGTTAATGAGGTAGAAGAACGAGGGAGTGACATAGAAGACAAGTTGATGGCAAGGAAGGAAGCTGATGAAAAAAGAGAAAAACAATTAAAAGACCATGAGGAAAGGCTAAGGGAAATTAATTATAGTGTGAGAAGGAAGAATCTACGTATAATTAGAGTTCCAGAGAACGCTGAGAGGGAGAGGAACAGAAAGCATATTTGAACAAAACATAGCTGAGAACTTCCTTAATTTGGGAAAGGATACAGGCATTCAGATCCAGGAGATAGAGAGGTCCCCCCCTAGAATCAATAAAAACCGTTCAACACCTCGACATTTAATAGTGAAACATGCAAATTCCAAAGGTAAAGAGAAAATCCTTAAAGCAGCCATAGACAAGAGATTCTTAACTATATGGGGAGAAATATTAGATTAAGAAATTAAGATTAAGACCACTCCACAGAGATCTGGCAGGCCAGAGAGGGCTGGCAGGATATATTCAGTGTCCTAAGTGAGAAGAACATGCAGCCAAGAATATTTTATCCAGCAAGACTCTCATTCAGAAAAGAAGGAGAGATAAAGAGCTTCCAAGATAGGCAAAAACTGAAAGAATATGTGACTACTAAACTAGCTCTGCAAGAAATATTAAGGGGGACTCTGTAAAAGGAAGAGGAAACCCAAAGAAATAATCCACAAAAGCAGGGACTGAATAGGTACTACGATGACAAATTCATATCTTTCAATAGTTACTCTGAACATGAATGGGCTAAACGATCCCATCAAAAGATGCAGGGTTTCAGACTGGATAAAAAAAAAACAAGACCCATCTATTTGCTATCTACAAGAGACTCATTTTAGACCTAAGGACACCTCCAGTGTGATAATGAAAGGCTGGAGAAGCATTTACCATTCAAATAGTCCTCAAAAGAAAGCAAGGATAGCAATCCTCATATCAGATAAATTAAAGTTTATCCCAAATATGGTAGTAAGAGATGAAGAGGGACATTATATCATACTTAAAGGGTCTATCCAACAAGAAGACATAACAATCATGAATATTTATGCCCCTAATGTGGAAGCTGCCAAGTTCATCAATTAACTAATAACCAAAGTAAAGACATGCTTAGATAATAATACACTAATAGTAGGAGACTTCAACACAGCACTTTCTGCAAATGACAGATATTTCAAGCACAACATCACCAAAGAAATAAGGGCTTTAAATGATACACTGGACCAGATGGATTTCACAGATACATACAGAACTTTCCACCTGAACGCAACTGAATACACATTCTTCTCAAGTGCATATGGAACTTAATCCAGAAAGGACCACATACTGGGTCATAAATCAGGTCTTAACTGATAGCAAAAGATTGGGTTTGTCCCCTGCATATTTTCAGACCACAATGCTTTGAAACCTGAACTCAATCACAAGAAGAAATTTGAAAGAAACTCAAACAGGTGGAGGTTAAAGAGCATCTTACTAAAAGATGAATGGGTCAACCAGGAAATTCGAGAGGAATTAAAAGATTCATGGAAACTAATGAGAATGAAGATACAACCGTTCAAAATCTTTGGGATACAGCAAAAACAGTCCTAAGAGTAAAATACATCACAATACAAGCATCCCTCAAAAAATTGGAAAAAACTCAAATACACAAGCTAACCTTGCACCTAAAGGAACTGGAGAAAGAACAGCAAATAAAATCTACACCAAGCAGAATAAAAGAGATAATAAAGATTTGAGCAGAACTCAATGAAATAGAGACCAGAAGAACTGTAGAACAGATCAACAAAACCAGGAGTTGGTTCTTTGAAAGAATTAATAAGATAGATAACCATTAGCCAGCCTTATTAAAAAGAAAAAAAGACTCAATAAAATCACGAATGAAAGAGGAGAGATCACAACCAATACCAAGGAAATACAAACAATTTTAAAAACATATTATGAACAGCTATATGCCAATAAATTAGGCAATCTAGAAGAAATGGATGCATTTCTGGAAAACCACAAATTACCAAAACTGGAACAGGAAGCAATAGAAAACCTGAAAAGGCCGATAACCAGGGAGGAAATTGAAGCAGTTATCAAAAACCTCCAAAGACACAAAAGTCCAGGGCCAGATGGCTTTCCAGGGGAATTCTATCAAACGTTTAAAGAAGAAACCATACCTATTCTACTAAAGTTGTTTGGAAAGACAGAAAGAGATGGAATACTTCCAAACTCGTTCTATTAGACCAGCATCACCTTAATTCCAAAATCAAAAACCCCACCAAAATGGAGAATTATAGACCAATATCTCTGATGAACACAGATGCAAAAATTCTCAACAAGATACTAGCCAATAGGATCCAACAGTACATTAAGAAGATGATTCACCATGACCAAGTGGGATTTATCCTGGGATGCAAGGCTGGTTCAACACACTAAAGCAATCCATGTGATAGATCATATCAACAAGAGAAAAATCAAGAACAATATGATCCTCTCAATAGATGCAGAGAAAGCATTTGACAAAATACAGCATCCATTCTTGATCAAAACCTTTCAGATTGTAGGGATACAGAGAACATCCCTTAGCATCTTAAAAGCCATCTACGCAAAGCCCACAGCAAATATCAACACTAGGAGCCTTTCCCCTGAGATCAGGAACACGACAGGGATGTCCACTCTCACCACTGTTTTTCTTTTTTTTTTTTTTTAAAGACTTTATTTATTTATTCACAGAGAGAGAGAGAGAGAGAGAGAGGCGGAAGCAGGCTCCATGCAGGGAGCCCGATGTGGGACTCGATCCCGGGACTCCAGGATCACGCCCTGGGCCAAAGGTAGGATCTAACCTGCTGAGCCACCCAGGGATCCCTCACCACTGTTTTTCAACATAGTACTAGAAGTCCTAGCCTCAGCAGTCAGGAAACAAAAAGAAATAAAAGGCATTCAAATTGGCAAAGAAGAAGTTAAACTCTGCCTCTCTGCAGATGACATGATACTGTACATAGAAAACCCAAAAGACTCCATCCCAAGATTGCTAGAACTCATACAGCAATTAGCCAGTGTGGCAGGATAAAAAAATCAATGCCCAGAAGTCAGTGGCATTTCTATACCCTAACAGTGAGACTGAAGAAAGAGAAATTAAGGAGTCAATCCCATTTACAATTGCACCCAAAAGCATAAGATACCTAGGAATAAACCTAACCAAAGAGGTAAAGGACCTATACCCTCAAAACTACAGAACACTTCTGAAAGAAATTGAGGAAGACACAAAGAGATGGAAAAATATTCCATGCTCATGAATTGGAGGAATTAATATTGTGAAAATATCAATGCTACCCAGGGCAATTTACACATTTAATGCAATCCCTATCCAAATACCATGGACTTTGTTCAGAGAGTTGGAACAAATCATCTTAAGATTTGTGTGGAGTCAGAAAAGACCCCGAATAGCCAGAGGAATATTAAAACAGAAAACCAAAGCCAGGGGCATCACAATGCCAGATTTCAGGTTGTACTACAAAGTTGTGGTCATCAAGACAGTGTGGTACTAGCGCAAAAACAGATGCATAGATCAGTGGAACAGAACAGAGAACCCAGAAATGGGCCCTCAACTCTATGGTCAACTAATATTCGACAAAGCAGAAAAGACTATCCACTGGAAAAAAAGATAGTCTCTTCAATAAATGGTGCTGGGAAAATTGGACATCCACATGCAGAAGAACAAAACTAGACCATTCTCTTACACCATACACAAAGATGAACTTAAAATGGATTGAAGATCTAAATGTGAGACAAGCATCCATCAAAATCCTAGAGGAGAACACAGGCAACACCCTTTTTGAACTTGGCCACAGCAACTTCTTGCAAGATACATCTATGAAGGCAAGGAAACAAAAGCAAAAATGAACTATTGGGACTTAATCAAGATAAAAAGCCTTTGCACAGCAAAGGAAACAGTCCACAGAACTAAAAGACAACCTACAGAATGGGAGAAGATATTTGCAAATAACATATCAGATAAAGGGCTAGTATCCAAGATCTGTAAAGAACTTCTTAAACTCAACAGCAAAGAAACAAACAATCCAGTCATGAAATGGGCAAAAGACATGAACAGAAATCTCAGAGGAAGACCTAGACATGGCCAACAAGCACATGAGGAAATGCTCCCCATCACTTGCCATCAGGGAAATGCAAATCAAAACCACAATGAGATACCACCTCACACCAGTGAGAATGGGGAAAATTAACAAGACAGGAAACAACAAATGTTGGAGAGGATGTGGAGAAAGGGGAATCCTCTTGCACTGTTGGTAGGAATGTGAACTGGTACAGACACTCTGGAAAACTGTGTGGAGGTTCCTTAAAGAGTTAAAAATAGAACTTCCCTATGACCAGCAATTGCACTGCTGAGGATTTACCCCAAAGATACAGATGCAGTGAAAAACCGAGGCACCTGCACCCCAACGTTTATAGCAGCAATGTTCACAGTAGCCAAACTGTGGAAGGAGCCTCAGTGTCCATCGAAAGATGAATGGATAAAGAAGATGTGGTCTATATATATAATGGAATATTACTTAGCCATTAGAAATGATGAATACCCACTATTTGCTTCAACATGGATAGAACTGGAGGGTTTTATGCTGAGTGAAGTAAGGCAATCAGGGAAGACAAACATTATATGGTTTCATTCATATGGAGAATATAAAAAATAGTGAAAGGGAATAAAGGGGAAAAGAGAGAAAATAAGTGGGAAATATCAGAGAGGGTAACAGACATTAGTGACTCCTAACTCTGAGAAACAAGCAAGGGGTGGTGGAAAGGGGGGTGGGCAGGAGGATGGGGTGCCTGGGTGACAGGCACAGAGGGGCACTTGATGGGATGAGCAGTGAGTGTTATACTATATGTTGGCAAATGGAACTCAAATAAAAAAATCCAAAAAATTAAAAATAAATAAAAATAAAAAATGTAATGTGACTTCACTTATTCTCAATAATCTTTTTATTGATTTAGATAACAGTTTTGGAATATTAAAAGATATTTCTTCAATTCTTGTGCTATTCATAAACATAGCAGTACTGTGACCTGAAAGCCTGTGTTCCCTCCAAATTTATACATTGAAATCTGAACTCCCAAAAGTGATGATATTAACAGGTAGAATCTTTGGGAAGTGATTAGGTTCTGAGGGATGAGGCCTCATGAATGGGATCAATGTTCCTGTAAGAGAGATCTCAGAGAGCTCCCTAGCCCCTGCTGTCTTTTGAGCATACAGTAAGTCTGCAACCCAGAAAAGGGCCCTCATCTGACCATATTGACACCTTATCTCAGAATTCTAGCCTCCAAAACCATGAGCAATAAATTTCTGTTGTTCATAAGCTACACAGTTTGTGGAATTTTGTCACAACAGTCCCAATGAACTAAGACAAACAGCTACAGAGCTGCTGACATACTTTTAAGTGTATCTCCTTTATTAACACATTACTCAATTACTCTAAGTTGAAATTATTAATAAGCAATAAATCTAGCCTTGACACCAATTCTTTGGTGTATATGCTCCTACCATGGCTAATTTCAGTCACCAATGTAATGTCACAGAGTTGAGAAGACATGTGCCATAATACATCATGCTATATAGTATTTCTACCATACAGATACAATGTACATGTGTAACCCCAAAAACACAGATACTAGCAAAACATAATATAATCAGGAAGTGGTGAGTTTTGTATGTGTATTATCTTTGTTTCTAATATAGCTTACTAATTATAAATTTATATAATTTTTTAATACTAGCACTCCGATAGATACCTTAAGGAAAAAAGAAAACTCTTCCTGAATCATCTCTCAATCTCCATTTTTCTGTTTCCTCAATTTTGTCTTTGCAGGTAAAAAGTTTTTACAATCATCCACCTAATTCCCAGGTCCTACTTTGAAATCTTGTTTACATATCTTTCACTTTGTACAGGAATGTTCCCCAATCAAAACTCATTCTAACATCCTGCTATAAAAATAAATGAGGAAAGACAACTTCAAATAGTGATTTGTGTTCTGCAGACATTTTTTAAGCGGTGGTATGATAAAGAATGACAAAGAAGAGTAATTATTTAGGACATGTTGTCACAGAAGACCTCACTGAAGATATGCTGTTCAAACTAAGATCTGATTGACAGGAAGGAGCCAACTATGTGAAGATATGGATGAAAATTTTTCAAAAAAGAGGGAACAGTGGAGGCCTTAAGAGAGGATGTTCAATCTGCTTTCAATGTATTTTAAGCATGGTAAATAAGAGGGTAGGAGAAGAAACCAAACGGCCTGGTATGCAGCACCCTGTGGCCACTCTAAGTAGTTTGGACTTCATTCTATGTGTCATGGGAAGCCTGGGAGAGTTTTAAGAGCAAGGGAATGACATATTCTGATTTAAGTTATTAATTATTTCTTATATTGTTGTTTAGAGAATGAATTAGAACAAGACAAGAGTGTAAAGCTGAGTGACAGTCTAGGATTCTCCTGCCTGAATTCAGCCAGAAGATAATAATGACAAACTAGAGTGTTGACAGTGGAGACAGAAAAGAATGAATAAATGAGATGTATATCACTCAGGCAAAGCTGAAATACAATGCAGGTGAATTGAACATGAGATATGAGGGAAAGGGAAGAAATGAGAATGATGCCCAAGTTCAAAGCTTGAACAACGGTGTCCATCAGTTGAAATGTGGGCATCTGTGGTCAGAAAAAAATGGAGAAAATAAGACTTTATTTTGATATGCTTGGATGATGCAAGACCAAGGGGGAATGTCAAGTTGAGAGCAGGGTAGTTAGATCAAACGATGTGAAATTGTCCCTTTTGTCAACCAAAAATGATCAAACACTGGAAATGTCACATGACTTCATTTCATATGCATTAGAAGCCCAGTGGAAAGATCAAACATGTGAAGATGCTATCCACTTAATGACGTGTATATAACTGTTGAGTTGTATATAATTTATAAGCATAAAATATCATGTGAGTATCATTTATGATGGTTCTATTTATAGCGCATCACATAAAATCACACCCATTCATATAACTGATCAGACTATGACAATTCAACATCTATAAGGGCTTCCTTTAACACTCTACTTTGGCCTAAAGGAATTTTTTCACATTTCTGAGAACAAATTTAGAACTCACACGCCTCAGTGGCATCTGAGCACCAGGAAATGAGAGCCACTGTGCACTCATCTTTGCAGTCTCATAACTGGCACATGTTCTGCTGATTCTCTTCTCAGTTTACTGGTGGTTTGCCAGTTTATAGTAGAGATAATCTCATGCTTCATTTGCAATTCTTTCCTTTTCTAATATTTTTACTCTTCTGTTTAGGTTTCACTTGATAAAATTTCCAAACATATAAAAATTAATTATCACACACACTCTGTTAACTATTGAGGTGGTTGTGTGTCATTAATTTTGATGGCAAATAAACTTTTGACTTAGAATACTTACACTATGATAGTTTATTTCTTCTTTTAAGAAATAAATTATCCTCTCAGATTAAAGGAAGGCTATATAATATTCAGTGGTGTATGGGAAACATAAATGCATACAATAACCTATCATACAAGGTAGGTTAATGTAAATATCAGTATCATTGTTCCAATACATTCATTTCACCATAAATCTTCTGTTTTTCCTTAAAGCATCTCTAGCGTATGCACCTATCTTTCCTTCCTCCACTATCAGTCTACCATGGCATTTTTACTCTTGGCTACTAAATTTGCCCTCTACTGGTTCTCCCCACCACCCATATTTCCTCCCTCCATAATCCTGTCACTCTCATCTTATCCTCCTTGGCATCATCAGTGACTAATAACACCCAATGTGTAGCTCATCACAGACCTCTCTGTAGGAGGCTAGGTGTGGGAATCATACCCATGCTGCAAAGATATTTATTTCAATATTTATGAAGCAATTAAAGGAAAACCACTTTCTTATTCCCTAAGTTTCAGACCACTAAGAAAGGGGCTTCTTTCTTTACCCAGGAGGATGATGTATGAGGGAAAATGTTCCCTTTCTGGAAACATTGTTAGACTGTGGGCATTTCTTATGGTGTTCCTTAAATGGAATAAATGTTCAAATTCATAGAGGGAGTACTTAGGAGCTGAAGATAATGAGATGACCTAATTCCTTCATAATGAAAGTAAGTCATGAGACATCACTTTTCAATTTTATCTGGAGTTAAGCAGCCAATAGTAAAGTAAAAGAGCTAAGGCTTTGTTTTGTTTTGGCCTCTGGTTTTCTATGCAGACCAATGGGTAGTAAGAGACTCTAGAGCTATAACTGTTTTACAATAAAAATAATTTTTACATTGTTCAAATGTAATGTCTTTAATCAAATGTACATTAGAAATAAGAATTATACAACTACAGAGCGCTAGGAATTGACATGATATGGTTGGTACATCACCAAGCTAGAAGTCAGACAATTTGAATTTCAGTCTTAGTCTTATGGAGAACCAATTGCCTGGCCTTGAATTACTCAATTAATTTTTTTACTTCAGAGTTTCTTCATCTGTAAAATAGAAGTGATCCCAAAGGTTTTATCTAGCATTCAAATTTCATAATTATCTAATCTCTCACCTCCTGGCTAAAAAGTAATTTCATAGTAGCAATTTAGACAACAATAATAGTTTAACAAGTGTTTTCTCACAACCTTGTTGGTAGAATAAGCTAAAATAGGATAAGGATGCCTTTATCGAAACTGGGAGGGATCCTTTATAATTCTCACTTGACTAGTTGGTTACTAAAACAGAGTACAGAAAAATCTGCTAATATTTCTTCACCTCTACTTTCCAGCACTAAATATGGTGATAGTGATAGGCCACATTGCTTCTGCATTATCTTACCTTTTAAAGAGTGATAATTTATAGTCCATTTGTCATCATATATGTCTCAGTTTTCCTCTTGTAGGCTTTATGGAATTTTACTGCCTATGTTATCTGGAGGCAATGCAACCAGGTGCTATGGTCACTGTGCTGAACACACAGATTTTCCTACCTGGACTGCCTGAATAGATTTTTAGCTGGACTCTATGATTCCCCACTTCCTGGTGTTCATGCCCTTGTGCAATCTCATCCTTGTGAGTATAGTGGGAACCTGTCACTTAATTCTAGCCAATAGAATATGGCAAATAAAATGAGATGTCTCCCTGTGATTACATTATGTTGTGTAGCAAAGGTGACGTGATTTGATTATCTTACTCTATATAAGAATCCATCTTGCTAGCAGACTTGTTCTAGAGTCTTGCTCTCCTTGATGGCTCTAAAGACACAAGCTTTCCTAAATCTTACAGCTGCAGGGAAATAAATTCTTCCAACAACCTGAGTAAGTTTGGAAATAGCCCCTTCTCCAGTCACATCTGCCGATGAGAACCCCTCTGGTCAACATCTTGATTTCAGCTTTGCAGAGGACCCAGATAAGACGTGCCTGGACTTCTGACCCACTCAAACTGTGAAATAACAAGTGTGATTACTTATTATATAATAGAAAATTAATACAAAGAATGTATTCCTTCGACTACTAGAAGGCTGGAAGTTCTCAGCTATCAGCCCTCCCCAGGAGTTGCCTCAGCTGGAGACAGCACTTGACTCAAAGTCACAACCCCTCCTAGGGTAAGTTCACATCTAGTAACTCATCAGTGTGAAGGTATAAAGGCCTACCTCTTTGCCCCATCTCCAGACATCTGACCCAGTTCCAAAATAAACAAAAGGCTCACTTTGCTCTATGTCCAGTCCCCCTGCTCCCTTCCCCTTGTAGCAGTGGTGTGTGTGTGTGTGTGTGTGCGTATGTGTGCACATGTACACATGTACACATATCTGGGCTTAGACATCAAACAAGCTTTGAAATTATCTAACATTTTGTAAGGCTGTATTCTATTATTTTATTCACTATCTCCCAGTCCAAAGAGACCCATGGCTACAGAATGGGGGAATCTTTTTAAAAAAAGCATTAATAAAAATTACTGTAGCTTACACCCAACTACATGTTTTCAAGGACAGCCGGCATTGCCAAAATCGAGTGAACATGAAACACATGGTATCAAGAGAGTTCCTGGTTAAACTAGGTAATAGTTAAAACTCAAGGAGCATTGAGAAATAATTAAGATGAACATATGTTGATACATATATTCATGATACTGTAAGTGTAGAAAAAAAAGTAAGCAGACTTTGGAAAAAGACAGCCTAGATTTGAATGGATATTATCTGTGTGAATTTGAATGGATATTATCTGTGTGACCTTTAAAAAACTGTCTCCCCTTCTGAAACACAATTTTATTATCTATAAAATGGGGATGATATTAGGCTTACAAGATTGTGAGAATTAAATCAACTAAAATGAAAATGTCTAGTGTAGTATTCAAAATGCAATAGGCACACAATAAAAACTCTATTTCCTCTTGTTTTGTCAGCTTCTCTTTAACTCTTAATTTTTTTTTTTGTTTTTAAGGAATGGAGGAATAGATGGAAAGCTTTCCAGAAAGGTAATTCTGAATAATCTCTGATTAATTCAAAGTTCAGAGGGAGTGGAGAGTCATCTGGCACAGGTACCTCTACTTCTGTAGTCCTTTTAATAAGTTTCCAAATTACTGTTTGGCTGAGACTTTAGTTCTGCAATTGGTAAATGTTGGCATACTGAGATTTTTCCCAAGGTTGTTCTCATTCTTGATTCATAATTAGTAGCTGCCTTACCAAATTACCACACAATTATAGCACCTGAGTCTTTCTTGGAGCTCTTTCAATTAAAAGACTAGCTGGGATTGGCAAGGCTTAATTTTCTCCACCTTGTTGGTCCAAATCAACAGTGTATTATCTGGCACCATATAGGGAGGATAGATCTAAGTCCATATGACTTTATTATGGCAGCGAATGTTTGCTGTACTACTGGGTAGACCAATGGATCTAAAATTTAAAAAAAAATGGGAATAATTTCATCCCTCAATGGATACATCTTCTGAGTTAGATGATTTAGTGATACCAAGATGAATGATTTATATGGACAATTGCACTATTTACTTGAATAATAGAATACTGGCAAATTTTGTAAAATGTAAGAATATACAGGTGGAGGCAGGAACTATGGAAGCTGATCCAATTCAGCCTGTTTCCTGAACAAACAAATCCCTTCTTTTGAATTGTGAAGAATTTTTGCCAAACCCATCCATCCTCTTCTATGCACAATTGTTTGTTCTCTGTTGTGCATTGGACTGGGGCAAAGTCATAAATTTTATATGGTAACTAACCCCATCAAACCAAATAGTATGATTTAAAAAAAGATTGCTGTTTACCATTAGCATCAAAAGTGATTAATATGCATCTTACCCAACTCTCCGATGGCTATAAATGCAATAGAGTATGTACAAGTGCTTGTATATGTGTATGGTATGTATACATATTTTACCATATGTATGGTAAAATAGTGGGTAGGTCCAGGATATGAAACTGAAAGAGCTTCTCTCTTTCTTGCTCAGAAATAGTGGTACTCTATTCTTTTGGTGGTAGAGTTTCCAAAGACAAATTATATAAAATATCTCTACAATATTAAAACATATTGTATAAAGGAAAGTTTCATAGGCTCAGGGAAAGCTGTGATCCTTTCTTAAAATGAATATTAAGTGGTAGGCAAATAGAGAAAGATATAAATAGCATTATTCTGGTTTAAAATGGTTTTGGTATAGATTTAAAAAAAAATGAAAGAATTTGGGGGCCATGAAAGACCATACATGTATTTGTATGTGTGTATTCTTTCTGAAATTTTTGCATTCTCCAGAATTGAAGAAAGACAAGAGTGCCCATATCTTCGGAGGGTAAAAACAACAACAACAACAACAAAAAGTCTAAAAACATGAACACCAGACAGACTACAATAAATAAAAAATTCAGACATGTCAAAATGAAACTAGAATACAAACACATAAAAGATAAAGATATTAAAAGCTACCAGAAAAAGCAATGGAAATTTGAAAAAAGAAATGTAAAACTATGCATAAATATACAATATTCATTGATAAGAGGACTCAAGTTCAGAAAATTATCAGGTCTCATTAAATTATAAATTTAATTGTACTTAATAAAAATCCCAAAAGAAACTTTTGAAAACATGACAAATTATCCTATAATTCAACTGGAAGAAGAAAGTTCACAAATATTTAAATCAGTTTGGAAGAGATAAATAAGAGCTTTATCCTTACAGATATCAAGATTTAAAATGAGAATCATTGAAGCAGTTTACGTTTGTAACAGAGATAGTCCAACATATCAAAAAGAGATCAACAGAAATACAGTTGTGAATTTATGGAAACTATGGCCTATCAAAGAAGGCCAGATGAATTGATGGACTACATATGAATACAAAAATTTAGTCGTTTCTGTAAGAATTTATAGAATTAATAGAATTGTTTCATGAGATTGTGATGGGAAGCATTTTTAAAATAAAACATGAAGGGTACAAACCATAAAAAAAATCAGTACATATTTTGAAAATAAAATTAAAAACACAATAAAAGTCTTCATGGAAAAGTTAAAAGAATAGCTCCAATCTGAATTTATAAAAAATAGCAACACATAGGGCACCTGGGTGACTCAGTAGTAAACTATTTTTAATTTTAACTCAAGACATGATCTCAGGATCCTGAGATTGAGCCTAAGGCAGGCTCTATGTTTATTGCAGAGTTGGCTTATCTCACCCTCTCCTGCTCTCCCCGCTCCACTCCCAATCCTGCTCACTCTCTCTCTCAAGTAAAATATTTAATAAATAAGAAATAGATAAATAAATAAATAAATAAATAAATAAATAAATAAATGCAAGCAACACACATAATGGGCAAAGTATATAATAATAAATATATAAAGAACACCTATTTTGCAACAAGGAAAAGGCATTAACTCATTAAGGGAAAAAAGTGAGCAATTCACATTAAGAGTAATTCACAGAAAGGAAACCCAATGGATAGTAAATAGAGAAGATACTTGATCTTACCAGTAATCAGGAAACTGCATCTTAAAGCCTCAATGAGATACTGTTTTAAAGAGATACTGTTTCATACTCATTCAAATGGAAAAACTAAAATCTGAAAATGCTATTTTTGAATGCAGAAAAACATGAGTCCTAATAAATGCTGTGGAGAATGTAAACAAGGACAGCCATTTGGGATAATAATTTGGGTTTTATTAATACAGTTGAAGATGTGCACCCTCTGAGTCTAATTATATACCCAGCCTAATTCAACCTTTGAACATGTGTGTAAGGATGTTACTTGCATGCTCTTTGTCACAGTGAGGGAGTAGAAAGCACTTTAATATTTTCCATAAAGATGAAATTGATCAGATGTGTCTTACTCATAATATGGAATTACAGCTCTCAATTAAAATCAGTGAATAAGGGGATCCCGGAGTGGCTCAGGGGATTTGGTGCCTGCCTTTGGCCCAGGGCGCGATCCTGGAGTCCTGGGATTGGGTTCCACATTGGGCTCCCAGCATGAGGCCTGCTTCTCCCTCCTCCTGTGTCTCTGCCTCTCTCTCTCTCTCTATCATAAATAAATAAATAAATAAATAAATAAATAAATAAATAAATAAATCTTTTAAAAAAAATCAATGAATAAGAATCTATATGTATCAATATGGAAATCAAAAATAAAATGTCAGGCACCTGGGTGGTTCAGATGGCTAAGCCTCTTACTCTTGACTTTGGCTCAAGTTATGATCTTAGGGTTGTGAGATTGAGCCTGTGCTGGGCTCTGTGCTCAGCATGGAGTCTACTTGAGATGCTCTCTTTCCCTCTGCCCCTACCCCTGCTTGCTCTCTCTCAAAATAAATAAATAAAATCTGTAAAAAAAAAAAAAAGTTATGTGAGAAAGAGATTGATGATGATATGTACAGTATAATATTTATGAAATACTTCAGAAATATACAATTAATACAATATATATTTTGATGAATATTTTACATATATAGTAAAAGTATAAAGTGATAAACTGGAATCATGCAAACCAAATTAAAAAGAGTAGCTGTGTTTGGAGGGAAATAATAAGTAATATTTTTATTCTCTGAATACATCTCTGAAATGTAATGATAATAAAAAAGAATAATAATTTAAAAAAACATAACTATTGGCCATCCATCTAGATAGGTTGTATGTGAAATACACAGAATTTTCCTATAATTTCAGGGGATTGCTACCATTCAGAAAACCATCAATTTGAGCTAGGATACCCGAGTTAGAGGTTCTACAAACCTCATGCTATTCAGGGTCAGGTATGAATTCCTTCCACTACAGCAATTTATTTTTAGCAGACGTTTCAAAGCAAATCAGAGTAGAATCCAACATGGTAAAACAGAGAAAAGCTAAGTTGTTTTTGGTAAAATAGTTTTGGGTATATTGTCCAGGGTTAATCATTCTCCCTTTTACCTAGGAAGTGGATTCTGAAACCCCCTTAAGAGGACTCTGGACCACAAGATTTGAAAACAACGATTCCAGTTTGTTATATTGAAAGGCAAGCTATGATGAGCAATCCAGTCAATCACCAAACTATCTTACTGCTCAGGTTTGCAACATTAACAAGCTGAGCAGTGAATTAAAATGAAGAAAAATGTTTGTTGGTTGGTTGACTGGCTTTGAGTGATTTTAGAATAAGATAAAATCACTGAGAGATTTTAAAAGGTGACTGGGACATTGACAATTGAACCACATGACCTACAGATAAAAGTTATCAGCAAACATTTGTGGAGTATGTCTATATGGTATACTATCAGGCTAACAAACGCCTTTACTATACTTAGAGTTAAAACTTAAGACAGTGTAAAAATATAGATTTTTATTTGCCTTTGCTCATAAGGAGCTCAGAGCCTAACTACACAAAATTTCATAACTGATATTTCTGTATTACCACCTGCCTTACGTTTTTTTTTTTTGCATATGTTCTGATTTGCCATTTCTATTCAAGTTAACCTTGAAAAATAAAGTCGAGATTTTCCAATTGTACATGGCTTGAAATTATTTTTAGAAAGAGAGGTGAGTATAAATAAGTGAGAAGACATTTTTATTAGGTCCAAACTTTTCATTCCCATCTCCCAATCTTATTTGATAGGTATTTTAGGAATATCTGTGACTATACCATTTACTTCTTCATATATATTAATAGAAACTTTTTGATGGCACACATTTTCATGACATTCCAGTTTTTGTTTCCCTACTGGATAAACTGATAACATCAGTCATCAAAATGATGAAGAGAATCTGATGTTACTGGGCAGTAGACTTCAGGAGATTTACATGTCCTTCACCTCGCCTCAACTCACATACGTTTTACCATCACAGAAATAGAAGTTCTTAGTTAAACATCTATGTGAGACGGTCAACCACAGGCCATTGTCTTTTGCATAGATGCTACCTAATTGAAAGTCAGGTTTGTATTTTTCAAAGCTGAAAAGGAGATTCCAGTTTTACTTCTTTCGGAAATTTAGGAAGAATCTATAATAAGTAAACATCCCATATGAGCTCACTGGTGAAGGATGAATAAAATTTTAAGTTTATGAATGATTTCAAATAATCATAATGGATTCACTCCCTACCAATATCATCATTGTTTTTTTATATTCACAACAGAAATGTGAAATCATTCAGCCATAGAGGCAATCATATAACTTTATTACAAAATTCAAGGTAGTTGTAACAAATAGTTCCACCTTGCTATACATTTTCTTTTTTTCTAAAAAAACAAAACAAAACAAAAAAAAACTAAATGAATGATTTTAGGCTATAATTAGCAAAACGGAGGTCAGAGAGTTTTAGAATTAATTTGCATTCCATTATGAAATGATTCCAGGTACAAGAATTACAATGCCTCATTTTGCTTCAGAGTCTTTATTTAAAATTCCATTTCTATTTTCATTTCTGCAGAAATGACATCCTACACTCATTTATGTTTTGTTTGTTTGAGGAAAAAGAAAGCCTGAACTCAGTCTAGTGGGACCTAATTATCGAAACCTAATTCCAATTACAGTCTTTTAAATCGCTTTAGGCTTTCCTCCTCTCCACTTCCTTTTCAAAAAGGGCCATTTATATTGTTCAGAAGACTTTCCATGTGAGGGACTTCTATTTATAGATACCGTCTACCAGGAGTTTTGTAGCTTCATAATCTCAGTTTGCCAAACAACTTCATGCTCATTTGAACTGTGGAATTTCTTTGTAATTTAAATGCCCAGGATAAGAGACACAAAGCTAAAACACACACAAATTAAGACTTTCTTGTTGAGATAAAACATAACATTTCCCTTAAACATCTAGTTTTACAAAAGTTATAAAGACTGTTGCTAATAGAGGATGTTGCCTATAAATGTTTAAATAAAATGCTTAAAGCTTGATCACTAAATTTGACTAGAGTTTCAAAGTCAGCTATCAAAACAGTATTAACCCTTGAACTCAGAACAACCAAGAGGTAGAAATTCAACTTGCAATGTTACAGAATATATGTTTCCAACTTCCCATTTTATTATTTTATACCTCATTTTATAACACTTTTTCCTTCTTATCAGATAACAAAGATTTAGTCCCAAAGCTAAATTTCCCTCAGGATCTGTTCACTTACTGAACATCAACACTTAATTTTCACTCGAATATGTTATCATCTCTAATAGTAAACAAATGCAGATAGAATCTCTCCTATCACTATTGGTTACACAGAAGACATTATGATGACACATTTCATACCAGACATATATAACTCATGTGTATTAAGATATATACTACAGACAAATATTTTGGGATAACAAAGGGTGAATCAATTCACAGGCAGGGAAATATCCTGCTACTAACTCATAAAGGGCTGTGGCTTTCTTCATGATCTAGAACTAGACATATATCAGATACTAACGAACATGTGTAAATGTATTACTAACTCAAGTTGAAGCTAGCAACTACAATTTGAGCCTAGACTCAAATAAGGTGTTTCTATAGGGTGTGATGTTTGATGGTCCATGGTCAACAGATGGGACAAAGTTTGGAGATGTTTATTGTGTTGTGGCATGCAGTTTTTCTTTCCTCTGTAGAAATTCTCATTTAATAAGGTAATGGCATTTATAAGTTATTAAGAAGAAACTAAAGCAGCGGTTCTCACACCTTCGTGAGCAGCATGATCACCTACAGGGCTTATTAAAATATAGATTGCTGGCTCTCCCTCCAGAGTTTTCTGATTGAGTAGGTCTACGGCAGGCCTGAGATCTTACATTTCTAACAAGTTCCCAAATGATATGGATGTGAGTAGCCTAGTGACCACATTTTGAGAAATTTTGAACTTAACACATTTCACGGTTTTCTCTTCTTTATGGAAATTTCATCTTAAGTGCTAGTGTTGGGATCCCTGGGTGGCGCAGCGGTTTAGCGCCTGCCTTTGGCCCAGGGCGCGATCCTGGAGACCCGGGATCGAATCCCACGTCGGGCTCCCTGCATGGAGCCTGCTTCTCCCTCTGCCTGTGTCTCTGCCTCTCTCTCTCTCTCTCTCTCTGTGTGACTATCATAAATAAATAAAAAAATTAAAAAAAAATTAAGTGCTAGTGTTTCCTACAATATATATGTTGAGAAATATGTTTTACAGTTCTTTGGCTGAAAAAAAACTTAGGTTGGGAAAGAATTTTGGAAACAAGTGCGGACAAAAGTGATCCCTTCACTTTTGATATGTCATTTTAGGAACATCTGATAAACCTCTGAAAATTGAAAAAAAAATGATACAGTTTATGAAGATGTTTATCTTCTCATTGTAATTTATGTCAAGTGATAATACTGAAGTTACTTCTGACATATACAGTTTAGCATTTTCATGCATAAGAATTAAGGTGAAGCAAGAAATAAATATCAAGAAATGTCAAATTCCTTAGGTCCAATACATGTATCATTAAATAATCTTCCCATTTATAAAATGCTAAAATCAGAGGCTTCCTTAGGAGAAGCTAGAATCAAGAGTTAGTTTTAAAAGTCTTACTAACTTTAAAAAATCTTGGACTTATTTTTTTTTTCTTGGTAGTGGTCTTTGAAGTTTTCATTGACTCCTTGGGCTTTGTATTACGGTGTTTGAAAACTTTTCTGAAGGTACCAGCACTGTTTATTGATACCACTACAGAAAATAATAATGCAAAAGTGAAAAAAATATCCATCGGCTTTACTCTCCCAAGAAAATTTATTCTGAAACAATAATCCAAAAGAAGAAAAAAGTTTATGCCCAGAAACAATGTTTCCAATATTACCTACAGTATTTTTAAAAGTTGAATGAGTTAAATTTCTCCACATAGGGAAACAGTTAATAGATTATGAATATTAAATTGATAAGATAGTGTTTCAGGATTAAACAGCAAACAGTGTTCAGATATGACAACATAGAAATGCTATATGCAAAGTAGATCTTGAAACTACTTCCCCGCTCAGATGGCATTACACAAGAAGGGTCAGGGAGAAAGAAGAGTTGAATTATAGTACTAGGATTTAAATGATTTTCTTTCTTTAATAAAATGTGTCAATGCGACTTTAACAATATATGAACATTTTTCAATGTTCCTATCAATATGTTCATTCTCCCCAAAAAGTATCACTTTAATTTTCTGGCAGCTGGTATTAATAGCACTAAACTCAGAATATGGTTTAGATGTTTCTAGAATAGCTAGGTAAGAAGCTAGTGAGGAAAAAAATAAAAAAGCACTGAGTAAAAGGAGACTGGAAGCTTCTATACATAATTTTGTTCTTATCTTAAATGAGGGCTCACTGGATATAAACAGTTGGCCCAAGCTTAAAAATGTTCAGAAGATGGATTTTATGTTCAAAGGAGACAAATGATATTTCTAATAAGAATCTCATACTCTATTCTATTCTGACTCCACTTCAGCTGACTATTGGGCATTACCTTAAGGCCTTATGTCTGAATTTACTAAGTAGTTTCCTCTTGGGTTAAAACAAGGAAAGATTTTTGCCCACTTGAAATTAGCAATCACTTTCAGATCTTGACATTTCAATTAGTTTCCCCTATTTTATGCATTTTATGATAAACTGAAGGTAAGAATAAGACATTCCAGGATTTTTTTCAGTGGATATAACTTTGGACAACTTTGTTTTCCTTTAACTGCAACTGGGTTAAAATTTTAATTTTGTGTGATCAATTTGTTCTTTTTAAATAAATGTTCTTTTTAAATGAAATAATTTATTTCATTAAAAAAACTTCACTGCAATTAAAAGCATGAAATCAGAGATCTTGTTGATTACAAACAGTATTTTCCTCCCCATATTTTTGTTTAAAGAGGCTCAGGATTTTGATGTTTGGACAGAGGCTCTGAACAAGGCACACATCTTTTTTTTCTTTTCTTATTATAATATCTTTATATAGGTTTTTCAATATTCAGAAATATAAGGATATTTTCTACAAAATACTTTGTATTTTGCCTTTGATCTAAAACATCTGCCTTAAATTTCTGACCCTCAAAGAATAATTTAGAACTACAGAACATTTTTTTTCCAGTTATTTAAAAACTGATGTGTGGTACAATTATAAAGTTGCCCTAAAAAGCAAGTCTCAGCATATTCTTAATCAGAGTAAAATGTGATTCTTTCCAACAAATGCACTGTTGAATTTCTTTCTGCCTTTGTCAGTAAAACAGCTGTGAACAGATTAAACTTTGTGATTTTTAAACTTTTCTCTTATGACTCACTTGAGACCTCCCTTTATTCCTTTTCTGCAGCTACTAGAATGTTCAAAGCAACAAACTGGATCAAACACACTTTCCAGTTTATACAATTTTTGGTCACATTGTCTACACCAGGTTTTTAAGCTTGAAGGTAATGCTTTTGCCTTCTCCAGTTCATGCAAGGATCCCTTTAGAGGCTCAGTCCATTGGTGAGCACACACATCCCAGGCCTACTCCATGCTGAGCACCGCCTTTGGGACCTTCTTCCAAGCTGTCCATAATCTCAGTGAAAGAGGGAGGGAAGACATGCAGATAAACATGCTTGCAATGAGCTGATGGAAAGAAGATCTGAGAAACCATTGACATGGCTCATAATTCAGTCATTAATTTGTTATTAAATAAATCTCTGGAAATTCTTGAATTCTAGTCCAGTGAGAGTTAAGATTTTGATTCAGGATGATTGAGGGATAATCAATAAAAACAAGAATAAAAGGACAATTTGAAACCATCCCCCCAATGCTAGATGCATAATAAACTAAGCAGTCTTTACACAGGGAAAGGCAGTGGGGCACGCCTATGTATAGAGACAGGTTTTTATCCCCACATTTAAAAAAGCCAAAGTGCCTGTACTGACAAATATGGGTGAATTCATGGGAACAACAGGGCAGGAAGCTTTAAAGTGGGTCTACCTACCAATAAACTGAACAGATGGCCAATACATATAAGGCCTCTAAAATACACTTGGTGCAGTGGCATGATGGTTATTTAAGTAGGAAGGGGAGTTGCAGGAAACAGCAAAATTCAAAAGCCTGGACACCTTTAATGAAGAATATTAAATACAGTCAGGAAGGCCATATTAGTCATTGTTTTATTACACATAAAAACTTCTTTGTTTAGCCCAGTTTTCATGCTTATATTCTATGCAATAATACAGTCACATAAAGTCAAGCTTGTACCAGGAAATTTAAACCCAAAGAAATTTAAACTTATCCATTAAAATTATATTAGTAATTATCAAAAGTTACCAAAATCCATTGTAAAAAAATAAGAGAGGTGAGTTCATGTGAACAATTTAGACAATAAAAACGTAAGCAGCACTATTAATGGATATGCTAACTGCTATTCCTTATAGCCCACAACATTTCCATCCACCAGACCCCCACAGATATATTTTACAGGACTGTGTAGCCGTTTACAAAATATAAAGTGCTATAAAAATACTGGATAATAATGATAATTCATCTTGCTTTCTGTCTCTATAGCATTTATTTATATTGCACTAAATCTGAGCTTTTATTGCTCCCAAATGAACCTGTGGGTGCATATTTCTTTCTCTTCCTCATGCAGTAATACAATCTAAGCACATCAGACAGGTCAGGGCTGGATGGGAGGCAGTTTGCCTGCAGTAGTTTATATAGTATGGATCAAATGGTGCACAACACAGTTGGCCTTCCTGATCAATGGCAATGGACACTGTCTTATTTCCTCTACTTGGGAAAAGTTGATGGGCTGAAAATATTCTCTCAATGGGTCATTTCTCTACCAATTCATGCCATTTTACTTATAAAAGCAACATATTATTGTTGTGTCTTTTGAAATTTTTCTTATAAGCTTTAAATGTTCTTATTCCACCATGCATAGGTTTACACAGGGATGTTATTTCACTCTCAGTGTTCATCCTGCCTTTGCTCTATCTTCGTCTCTTTGTCAGATACAGATGCTGAAACTGAAGACTCCTAAGTTTTCTATTAACAGAATGGTTCCACCAGAACATCATGCCACTTACTGTGTTGCCACTAAATAAGCAGATGGCCACTTATCTCCTGCATGTGGCCTCCTTGGGAGATTTCAAGTCAGGGAACACCCAGCCTTACAGACAAAAGGAGGTGGTAGTGGAAAATAAACAAAAAAAGAAATACCAGGGAGATGTAATATAGTTGAATATAAACTAAGTTAACCTGTGTGCTATAGTGAAATCCTATGGGTTGGTTCTTTCTTTATTTCTAATATCAACACTGTATCAGCTTTCATAGCTTTATCTTTTTTTTAATTTACCTTTCATATTCATCCAACAATTTAGTTGTTCACAAGATGAGATGTTTATTGTGCAAAATTAACTACTTTCTAATCATGAATTGAAGAACTATTAAAATGTTCTTTTAAAAAAACAAAAATAAAATAAAAATGTTCTTTTCAATCAATGTAATTATAATATTAACAGCCAAAAAAAAAAAAAATCCCATGTAACCATATCAATTAATGCATCAAAAGCACTAGATGGAATTCAACATCCATTCATGATAGAAATTCTCAGAAAGCTAAATATAGAAAAGCAAATCCTCAACTTGTAAAATACAAATATACATTAAAAACCCTATAGAAAACATCATACGTAATAGTGAAAGACTGAATATTTTTCCCTCACGATTGGAAATAAAGCAGGATGTACTCTTAATACTGTTGGCCTGTGCAATAAGGTAAGAAAATAATACACAAGCTGTACAAGATAAGAAAGAAAGAAAAGAAACTACCCTTATTTGTAGAAAACACAATGATATACATAGAAAATCCTAAGGAATTTCAAGAAACAAACAAAAAACAAAACAAAACAGTAACTAACCAAACAAACTTCCATGGCAACTGAGTTTGGCAAGGTCACAAGATACAAGATCAACATATCAATTACATTTCTATACACTAACAATGGATACTGAAATTAAAAAATACAATCACATTTCTTATAATCACTCAAAAATAACATAATTAGGTAAAACTCTAAAAAATATATAGAATTTCACCTGAAAATTTTGGAACATTGATGAAAGAAGTCAATGAGGTTCTAAATAAATGGAGAAGCATACGTGCTCATGGATCAAAATATTCAATAAAATAAAAATGTCGAATTTCCCTTAAATTGTGTATAAATTTAGCATAATTCCAATCAAAACCTCAGCAAGATTCTTTGTAGACAAATAGGCTGTTTTTAAATTTATATGGCAAAGGAACTAGAATAGCTAACATAGTTGTGAAAAAGGAAAGTGGAATCATTTTATCTCATTTTAAATCTTATTATACAGCTACATTACTCAAGACTGTATGGTATTGGCAGAGAGAATGACACACAGATTAATGAAACAGAATAGTGAACCCAAAAGTAGACCCACACAAGTATGGCCAAATAATTTTTGACAAAGGTGTAAAAGAAGCTCGATGTATTTTTTAAACAAATGCTTCTATGGCAATTAGATATCATGGGCTAATTACATAAATAACCTCAATCTAAATCTCACATTCTATGTAAAATTAAAATCAAGTGGGTTATATATTTAAATGTAAAACGTACAACTATAAAAAACTATAAAACTTTTAGTAGAAAACATAGGAGTAAATCATTAGGACCTTGGACTTGGTGAAAAATTTGACATGGCAACAAAAGCATAAACCATAAAGAAAAAAAAATCAGTAAATCAAACTTCACCAAAATTTTAAAAGTTTGCTCTGTGAGAGAGCAATTTAAGGATGAAGAGACAAGATATAAACTGGAAGGAAATACTTGCAAATCACATATAAGCCAAAAGACTCATATGTAGAATGCATAAAGAATTCTCAAAACTTAACAGTAAAAAATAACCCAATTATAAATGGGTAAGACAGTGTGGTACTGGCACAAAAACAGACACATAGATCAGTGGAATAGAATAGAGAATCCAGAAGTGGACCCTGAACTTTATGGGCAACTAATATTCGATAAAGGAGGAAAGACTATCCATTGGAAGAAAGACAGTCTCTTCAATAAATGGTGCTGGGAAAATTGGACATCCACATGCAGAAGAATGAAACTAGACCACCCTCTTTCACCATACACAAAGATAAACTCAAAATGGATGAAAGATCTAAATGTGAGACAAGATTCCATCAAAATCCTAGAGAAGAACACAGGCAACACCCTTTTTGAACTCGGCCATAGTAACTTCTTGCAAGATACATCCACGAAGGCAAAAGAAACAAAAGCAAAAATGAACTATTGGGACTTCATCAAGATAAGAAGCTTTTGCACAGCAAAGGATACAGTCAACAAAACTCAAAGACAACCTACAGAATGGGAGAAGATATTTGCAAATGACATATCAGATAAAGGGCTAGTTTCCAAGATCTATAAAGAACTTATCAAACTCAACACCAAAGAAACAAACAATCCATTCATGAAATGGGCAAAAGACATGAACAGAAATCTCACAGAGGAAGACATAGACATGGCCAGCATGCACATGAGAAAATGCTCTGCATCACTTGCCATCAGGGAAATACAAATCAAAACCACAATGAGATACCACCTCACACCAGTGAGAATGGGGAAAATTAACAAGACAGGAAACAACCAATGTTGGAGAGGATGCGGAGAAAAGGGAACCCTCATACACTGTTGGTGGGAATGTGAACTGGTGCAGCCACTCTGGAAAACTGTGTGGAGGTTCCTCAAACAGTTAAAAATATACCTGCCCTACAACCCAGCAATTGCACTGTTGGGGATTTACCCCAAAGAGACAAATGCAATGAAACGCCGGGACACCTGCACCCCGATGTTTATAGCAGCAATGGCCACGATAGCCAAACTGTGGAAGGAGCCTCGGTGTCCAACGAAAGATGAATGGATAAAGAAGATGTGGTTTATGTATACAATGGAATATTACTCAGCCATTAGAAATGACAAATACCCACCATTTGCTTCAACATGGATGGAACTGGAGGGTATTATGCTGAGTGAAGTAAGCCAGTCGGAGAAGGACAAACATTATATGTTCTCATTCATTTGGGGAATATAAATAATAGTGAAAGGGAATATAAGGGAAGGGGGAAGAAATGTGTGGGAAATATCAGAAAGGGAGACAGAACGTAAAGACTGCTAACTCTGGGAAACGAACTAGGGGTGGTGGAAGGGGAGGAGGGCGGGGTTGGGAGTGAATGGGTGACGGGCACTGGGGGTTATTCTGTATGTTAGTAAATTGAACACCAATAAAAAATAAATTAAAAAAATAAAGAAAGAAAGAAAGAAAGAAAGAAAGAAAGAAAGAAAGAAAGAAAGAGGGGATCCCTGGGTGGCACAGCGGTTTGGCGCCTGCCTTTGGCCCAGGGCACGATCCTGGAGACCCGGGATCGAATCCCACGTCGGGCTGCGGGTGCATGGAGCCTGCTTCTCCCTCTGCCTGTGTCTCTGCCTCTCTCTCTCTCTCTCTGTGACTATCATAAATAAATAAAAATTAAAAAAAAAAAGAAAGAAAGAAAAAAAAAGACTATGGTGAGCTATTGCTACACACCTATTAAGAACCTCTAGAAAAAAAAAATGACAATGCCAAATGATGGCGAGGATATGGAGAAAAAGGGTCTCTCGTGCATTGCCAGTAGGAGTGCAAAACTACATGCAGTCTGGAAATTTTTTCTGTAGTTTCTTTAAAAACTCAACATGAACTCAACATGAAACAGCAATCATACTTCTGGGAATTTATCCCATAGAAATGAAAGTTTATATCCTCACAAAAACCTAAACATGAATATTCATAGCAGCTTTATTTGTAATAGCCAAAATTTAAAACAACCAAACTGCCCTTCAATTGATCAATGGTTAAGCAAATTATGAACTATCAATTCCACAGGCTATTTTTCAGCAATAAAAGTAGCAAACTATTGATATATGCAACAACTTGGCTATATCTCAAAGACATCATGCTTATTAGTAAAAAAAAAAAATCTCAAAAGGTTGCCTACCATATGATTCCATTTTAAAAATTCTCAAAAGGACAAAAATCATAGAGATGCAAAACTGATTCACAGTTGCTAAGTGTTAGGGATGGTGGAAGTAGGGATAAGTATGACTACAAAATTGATAGCATAAAGTAGACCTTTGTGGTAATGTCATATTTCTGTATGCCTATAGTGGTAGTTCCAGGAACCTACACATGTGATCAAAAGGCCTGAAACTATGTACATATATATTGTATCAATGTCAATTTCCTGGCTTTGATAATATAGTCAGGTAAAATGTGTTTTCTCCAGAGTACACAGAACCTCTCTGCACTATTTTTGGGACTTCCTATTAACCTATAATTATTTCCAATATTTAAAAACTTATAAATAAACAAAATGCACTATTTTAATTAGTGATAAGGGATATAAGTTTTATATATGCATATACACAGAGACTATAGATATACATAGGTGATGCATACCTACAAGTGCATATATGCTTAATATTCCTTTTTTTTTTTTTTTCATTCAGAGAGAGAGAGAGAGAGAGAGAGGCAGAGACAAAACAGAGACAAAAGCAGGTTCCATGCAGGGAGCCCGACGTGGGACTCAATCCCGGGTCTCCAGGATCACACCCCAGGCTGCAGGCAGCACTAACCCGCTGTGCCACTGGGGCTGCCCTATGCCTAATATTCTTTGAGTCACCTATAACTGGATCCAAATTCCTCACCAAAATCTAAAGGGAATAAAAGAAATAATAAGGACATCTATACATGGCTGAAAAGTATTTCTTTTAGAAGTACCTTCAGCTGACCACTTTGGATGGTGTGGAAAGCTCCGTGGCTGTCAGAGTATTAACTAATATAATTGGTTCTTCTAGATGACCAAGAAAATTGAAAGTATCTCCCAAGTATCTGCCATTCTGTGTGAAGAGTGTCCTTGGCAAAAGGTTCTGATTCATAAGATTATTGTGGAATGAATGAGCAAGAAAATAATAAAGGAACTAATAATACAGGAAATGAGTACAGTTCCCTGGTCATCTATTCTCTTAGATGGAACCCATTAAACTCTAAGAGCAACTTGGTGGCTCTTCTAAGAGAAAAATCAGGTTACAGGTCTCCTTGAGGAACAACCAATAAAACTTCCAACTCAGCAGGCCACTCATCTGAAATTATTTCATATCTACAGCAAGAGAATAATATGTGGAAAATGAGTAAGTGATCATTGACATCTAAGTAATGTCTCTTTCAGAAGACTATCTCTGGAGAGAGAGAGACAGAGACAGAGACAGAGAGAGAGAATACATAAAATAGTGATATATTGTTAAGTAATTCAATTTGGCCATTAAATTCAGAAATATTTACAATATATTCATTTGTTACAACTTTAAAAATGTTGATCAAACAGTTGTCCAGAAATAGCTGCAATTCTTCTAGAACAGCACCACTAGAAAACTCATTTATTCAATCAATTATCCTATAGACTAAATGTCTTTTCTGAGCACTGAAACATCCCAGATCTCTTTCTTCTTCAAAATCCTGGAACACTGTGTACTCACTTATGACTTTTCAAAGTGTGAGGTATATCCGACGTATGTGTGATGTGTAGTTATAGCCATGTGGATACATTAGCTAAATTTTTTACTACATTCTATGCTTGTCAACTTCTTACCAAGTGAATCCTGTGCTTTGCCCACCATCAGCCCTTCATGCTTATATTATCTGAATAAATGCATAGAAGAATAAATGAACAGTAAGAAGGTGCATACAATTTTTACCCTGATAATGCAACTTATCTCAACATCAGAGAAAGATATAGACTTATTAAAATTATTTATGTTTGTCCAAAACTTGAATAGTACATACTAAAAAATGTATATTAGAAGAAATGAAGTACAGAGATTATGAACCTTACAAATATATGCACCTGATAAACATGTAATGAATGTGGGAATTATTATTAATTCTCTGGATACTGATAATATTAATGCTCATTATTGGTTATTTCTATATTATAAGTGCTGTTGGTATCTTTTGGATACAAAGGAAGAAAATTAAAATCAGTAAATATGCCATAATGGCAATACCAATTATTTTAGGCCAAAACTTCAAAACGTAAAAAGAATGCTAAAAATAACATTCTGATTCTGTCATTTCTATTTTTGACATATTCTTGTCTTCTTGGTTTAGTAAAAATTAAATTGAAATTTAGTATAAATTTTTAATTATATTTATAAAGTAAGGGCCAGCAAATAGATAAAGGAATAATTGACATTTTCAGGGTGATATCATATAATTTAATCCTCATTTACTCAAATATTTCACATTAGCTGTTTTATAACTTGTTTGTTCCAGGCCTGGAATAAGGTAATACCAAAATTGTTCTGAGGCAAATCCACTGTTTCTAACCTTTTGTTTTTTTATTTTAAATATTTTATTTATTTATTCATGAGAGACACACAGACAGAGAGAGAGAGAGAGAGAGAGGGAGGGAGAAAGGGTGGGAGAGGCAGAGACACAGGCAGAGGGAGAAGCAGGCTCCATGCAGGGAGCCGGATGCAGGACTGGATCCCAGGGCTCCAAGATCATGCCCTGGGCTGAAGGCAGGCGCTAAACCGCTGAGCCACCCAGGTATCCCCTGCTTCTAACCCTTGAGTGAGAAGGCTCCACTAACTAGATATATAAGTTCATCTGTATTCATCACTGATTGCATAATTGTTACTTTAGTTCTTCCATTCCTCTAAAAGATTTTCCAAGATTTGTGTTGTCCTCCGCTGACCTATATACAGTGAGTTTGTCATACTCTGAACTCAATTTGTAAGTCCTCCATGACAGTGAAAATGTCTATAACACATTCTCCTTCATAGCAATTCGAGTAATCTATAACAGTATTTTGTTACAGGACAAATGATAATAATGTTTTGCTCCCCAAAATTTTGTATATATTTGTTTTCTAATGATATGTCACTGGTAATATGTCTGATATTTTTATCAAGAATCCATTGAAATTCTAGATCCTTGATGTATTCAACTTTTATTCTAGAGCAGATCTGACCTACAATGATATAAAATTTTGCGACATTATAAGTTACTTGAGAACATTTATAGAGTCTTTACTATATTTCTGCCAGAGTCTCTGGTAAATTTACCTGTATTATCATATCTTATTCCATTAGCAACACCAGAGGGAGACCCTACTATTCTCATCAAGTTACAAATGAAAACATTGAGGTATGGGCATATTAAGTAAGTGGCTCAAGATCATGAGCTAGAAAATGGTGAAGGTGGGCTTTGTACCCCAAAAATATAGGCCTATCTAGACCCTAATTTGGCTCTCCAATTATGATATAAGCCACAGTCAAACAAAAACAAACAAACAAACAAAAAACCCCAAAACCAAGAGAGTAATGAAAGCTTAGGAGCAGAAATAAACTCAATTATTTAAGGAACCATTACAGAGGAGAAAAGTGAGGTTAGGAAAATTAGATGACATGGGGAGAATTCAAGTGCTTGTAAGTTACCGAAACCAGGGCTCTAAATGATTGGAACAGAGTTCCAAACCAGAATTCTTTCCATTGGACCATCATTACATCAGAGGGCCTAATGATTTCTCAAGAACAAAAGATGAACTTTCCTAACTTGTAAAAAATACCTGAGATATAATAAAGGATATATCTGGTCTTTATCTTCACTTTCTGGTATGGAGCTTTTCAAACCCTTGGAATTTCCTAAGTGATATGAGAGCCTTTATGATGTTAATGAAGCAACTTTTGTTTATTTGGTCAGTACCTAAATAGTTCCAAGATGGGAACTAATCACCAGAAAGACCAACCACATGATTTGAGGGTTGAAACTTTCATCTGGCCTCACCTTTGGGGAGGAAAGAAGGACTGTAGATTGAGTTCAGTCATGGGGCCAATGATTTGATCAATCATGCCTACATAACGAAACCCCAATAAAAACTCTGGCATTGAACTCAGTGAAGTTTCCTGCTTGATGTACACATTGATGTTCTGGGTGGGTCACATGACCGGATTCCCTGAGGGAAGAGCATAGAAGCTCTGTCTGTTCCTCCACCCCCTACACATACCCAAGAACTTGCCCTATGCATTTCTTTGTTTGGCTGCTCCTGATCTGTGTCCTTTAACATAGAACTGCAATCCAATATAACACCTACCTGAGTTTAGAAGTTGTTCTAGCAAATTGTCAAACATGAAGGATCATGGGAACCACAAAATTTATATATGATAGATCACAAGTGAAGGTGGCCTAGAGACCCCCAAAGTATGGATGGCATCTGAACTAATAAGAGTCTTTTGGAGACCTGAACATTTAACCTATAGAGTCTGACAGCAACCCAGGTGGTTAATGTGAAAACTATATTCATATGACAGTTGGTGTCAGACCTGTTGCCTTAAAAGGGAACAACACTCCAAATTGTGGAATATTAGGTGAATTACTTAAACTACCTATGCTTAGGTTCTTCATTTGTACGATAAGAATAAGGATGGTGCCACCACTTAAGATGGTTGTGAAATGTAAGTAAATCATACACATAAAGCAAAAACAAAAACAATAACAAAAAACAAAAAACCCAAAAAACAAAAGAAAGAACTCCGATCCAGTCTGTAGTCAGTTGATAGATTATCACTACTATTATTTCTATGCAATTTGCTCATGGTATAGAGACAGCTTCATATTCTTCATTATTTTTCACCTTGTGAAGGTATCACCTTGTGTCATAAGTATAAGCAGTTTTTCCTCTTGCTACATAAACATCACAATCCTCATCTAATGGCTGCATGTTAATCTAGTTCTTTAATTTGCCATCCCTCTGAAAAGTTACTTTTTATATTTCAATTGTATAACTTTATGCTTAACACTTCTGTATCTTTTTGATGATTTATTTATGATAAATTTCTATGATCAGATTCCTAGACCAAGGAATACAATTATGTTTACAGTTTAAAATATATTGTTCAGTTGCTTTAAGAATAGTACCATTTTACAATTACCAGCAATATACAAGGGTGCATTTTTTTTTACCACTATCTTCCTAATGCAAGGTATTACCACTATTTTAATATACTATTTTTAAGTATATAAAATGGTATATTCTTGCTGAATTAATGTAGTTTTCCTACATTTTTTTGGAGATCAATAAATTTTAATTTTTCCACTTAAAAAAAAGTTCTACATTAGTTCTTCTTCATATCTTTTGAGTATCCATCAATATTTTTATATGTTTTAGCAATTTGATGAATTCTTCACTGAATGTATTTGTTAACCCACTCTCTTTGGTAGCCAATTTAAAATCACATAAACATCATAAAGAATGTTTTCACCTGCATTCCCTTAGCAATAAGGAATGGGAATCCTCACACTTGTGCATAGGTAGAGAATGTTTGTAAAGATACAGAGGAAAATCATGAAAAGAAAGCAAAGAAAGAAACACTGGGTCTTGCAAGGGCTGCAAAGTGATCTGTCCTGGTCTCATCTTGATAAGACTCAGCTGCTGGCTCTGGTTCTCCTTTCAATTAACTTTCACTCTTCATGTTCTCTGCAAACTGGTCCTTTACCTGCAGTTGGACAATTCTGGATGCCTCCCAGTTTGGGCTACAGTCCTCAAGTCCAGATTATCTCCTAGGATAAAAACCTGACATCAGCTAACAGAGTCTCTGTCTATATTCCAAATCAGATCAAATGATTTGCACTGAAATCTCCACCCTGGTCACATCAGTTGCATCCAGGGTTCTGAAGTGATGCATTATTCTAGACTCTCTTCAAAGCTTTTGTCAAGGAACTTTCTCTAGGAAAAGGGCATGGAGGGACGCCTGGGTGGCTCCGTGGTTTAGAGCCTGCTTTTGGCCCAGTGTGTGCTCTTGGAGTCCCAGGATCGAGTCCCATGTTGGGGTCCCTGCATGGAGCCTGTTTCTTCCTCTGCCTGTGTCTCTGCCTCTCTCTCTCTCTGTGTCTCTCATGAATAGATGAATAAAATCTTTAAAAAAAAGAAAAAGAAAAAGAAAAAGAAAAAGAAAAAGAAAAGCGCGTGGAATTGCCAAGAAAATGACTGGCATGTCTAGTTAAAGGTACTATGGAGAACCCTGGTTTTCATATGTGCCAGGAATTAGCCATACAACAAAGTTTGAGTCCCCAAGACTGTCCTTATTTTGATACCAACTGCAAGTTTGGGGTGTTTCCCAAACCACTTTTAGGTTTGATCAATGTTAGAAGGACTCATTGAAAGCTATTCTACTCACAGTTATTGTTTATTGGAGGGAAAGGACACAGATCAAAATGAAAGTATTGAAGAGATGCATGGGACAAAGTATGGGAGAGTTCAAGATGGAAACCTTCCATTGTCCCATAGAGTCTGGATGTGTTACTCTCCCAGCACTCTTTACTACTCAATATGAAATATTTACTACTCAATATGACTTATACAAATGCCATGTTATTTTATTTAATCCCCACATCAGTCTGGTAAGATAAATAATTTTTCTATCACAAACACAAATAAAATAAAAGTTATAGAGGTTAAACAACTCACCCACCCACAGTCAGGCAGCTAGCAACTGTCAACATAGGATTCAAACTCCAGTCTATCAGTTCCCCAACTAGCTCTTCCCCTCTCTACTGTCCAGCCTATGACAGCAAAAGGCCTTCGAGGTCCAGGGGTATCCATGTGTCCCTCTTGTGTCATAGTGTAATTGTAAAGGGATCACTTAACCCAAATTTAATGCTATCTCCCCTGTATCTTCCACTTCACATTTCCTTGAAATGTGAAAGAGCCAGATGAATGGTTAGAATTAATCAGAGGCAAAACATTTAAAAAATGGTCCTTACTCCAAACACCAAAATCACTTCTGGTAACACTTTACAGAATAATACTGACAGAAATATAGGTGAAATTCCTTTTATTATCCTAAGTGTCACATTCATTAAAAACTGAGATTTTTATTGCTGTTATTATAAATCCATGGGAATCAATGCATGGAATGGATGGGGGAAAATTAAGTTACCAGTAAAGTTGTTAAAAGGAGAAATGTAAAGAAAAACAATCTCAACTATTGTTCACATTGATTTCTGCACAATATCAAGAACATGTAACAAGTTTAACTTATTTCAATGAATACTATTTAGAAATTACCAGAAAGCCATTTTGTGACTCACAATCTAAGAATATTATACCATGCTGTCCACATGCACATGACGATTTAAAACGTACAACTAAATAAATATAGTTCACGGTATTTTGGTGAATATATATTCAGATTAATCTGCATGGTATTCAAATCCTAATATGTGATCCTGTGTGAGATCAAGAATTTTCAATTCCCCATCTGAATAAACACCAATTTGCATGTGTGATTAAAGGTTATAGGAATATTTCATATCAAGCTGGCTTTCTCCTTCCACTCATCACTTCCTCCCATGTACCTACATCCAGGTAAGAACTAAAAGTTGACTCTATTGAGGGAAACACATCTGCAATTTAAAAAAAAAATCATAATCAAAAGTCTAATATGAACACATTAATCATTATTATTTTTACCTGAGCCTCTCCAGCCCAACTAACATGTGTAAATAAAGTGTTACAGGGTGACCATGGACAACTTTGGTATTACAATAATTGCAGCTGTATTGAAAACCAGCAGCCAGGGATCCCTGGGTGGTGCAGCGGTTTAGCGCCTGCCTTTGGCCCAGGGCGGGATCCTGGAGACCCGGGATCGAGTCCCACGTCGGGCTCCCAGTGCATGGAGCCTGCTTCTCCCTCTGCTTATGTCTCTGCCTCTCTCTCTCTCTTTCTCTCTCTCTCTCTGTGACTATCATAAATAAATAAAAATTTAAAAAAATAATAAAAAAAAAGAAAAAAAAAGAAAAGAAAAAAAGAAAACCAGCAGCCAAGCTATAGTGATGCAGAAACAGAGGCCAAAAGCAAGGGATGTCAAGCTTCTGGCAGCCAAAAGGTATCCTCTTTTTACTCTGTCAGCTAATTAAATCTGCAAGTTAACCAAAGCCAGTTTCATTAGAATTTTCTTGTGTGTACTCTTTTAAAATCCAGGTTGAAACTTGTATATGTAATGTACAGTTTAACTGACTTCATATCTATGGGAGAGAAAGCCCCAGTGCACTGTCAAGGTGGTGGGGGATGGCAGTTGAACTGTCAACTGAAAGGATATTGCCATATAGCATCCTGTTCTGGCCAAGGTGAGGCCCCAAAGAAATCCTCAGTATTAGAACACACATTCTTAGAAAGCTTCTCCACTTTGACCATTTCAGCCACTCTAATTAAAACTCATTATTTAGCCATGATTGTTCTTAATGCTTGTTCCATGAAAGAAATTGCTTGAACTACAAATTCCAATATTAATGGGAGAGAGAAACTGCAAAAGATTAGTGTCCCCACCAAACTAGTGTGCCAAATTATTGATAGTGACATATGACCCATAAGCTACACTTCAGACATCCTAGAGAAACATGAAAACTCCAGCAAATAAAAACAGGAAAAAGTTACAGCAAATAAACTTAAAAAAAGAAAAAAAAAAAAAGATCGTTTCTTGGTTCTCTCATGCGGGCACTATTGGATTGAATGTATCGACACAAATAGTTAATTTAGAATGCTTCTAAAACACAACACATTGGGTGGTTTCTGGAATAAATGTACAGGCCAACTTAAAAAAAAAAAAAAATCTGGGTATGTGCTAAGATTCTCCAGTGCCCGATGCTTCCCTCTCACAAGAAAGAGTAATCCATTAAATAATAAAAAAAGAAAAAAAGTCAGTTAACTAATTAGAAAAAGCATAAGAAAGATTGTTTCTCTCTGTATTTTAAAATTGCCTTTTTTTTAAAAAAGATGTTATTTATTCATGAGAGACAGAGAGAGAGAGAGAGAGAGAGAGAGAGAGAGGCAGAGACACAGGCAGAGGGAGAAGCAGGCTCCATGCAGGGAGCCCAACGTGGGACTGGATCCCGGGTCTCCAGGATCAGCCCTGGGCGGAAGGTGGGGCTAAAAGAATGTGCCACCCTGGCTGCCCTTGCTCCTTTTTTCTTAAATTGACACATTGGACTATAATGAGGAGCACTGAGATGTTTCAGCAACAAAGTCACATTCTATAGCAATGTTTCTTCTTTTAAAATGTGAGTCCTTCTTTTATAATAAACATAAAAATCCACACTCATGGTTGAGGAAACTCTGCCACTCTAACAGATTAAACCTCAAATCTCAGTGGTTTAATACACACAACTTTGCTTCTTATATGGTCACAAAAATCCTCATGTTAAAATCAATTGTGTGTTTGGGGCAGAGGGGCCCCCAGTTTGGTGACTCTCCTCAGAGAATCAGAAACATCTTTCTTGTGCAATTGATTTTACCATGAGCATTTTGTAACAGTATAAGGCCACCTTCAGCAGAGAAGTCTATGGATGCCCTAGGGATTAGCTTCATTCAAGCCAGAAGAGGACAATGCAGGTAGGTCCATGAAAGCAGGTCATTGTGGCCAGATGTGGAAGAAGCCCACATTGTTTCCACTCATTTGGATGGAAGATCCACTGGCCAGATCACTATCACATAGCATCATCTAACACAACAGTGGACAGAAATGTCATCTAGTTGGATGTGAAGGAAGAAAAAGAAAGTGAGTGGTTGAATATGTATTGGTCTTTGCCTCACGCTCTGGGAAAACATATAAATCCTCACAGAAGGTGCCACCTAAAAGGTTCACTCTTAGAGATGGTACACTATGTATCCCTACCAGCTAGAAAGATACATTCGTTCATTCCACCTATATTTACTGAGTGCCTGCTGTCTGCAAGAAGCAATTTAAGTAAATAGACTCAGTGAAAAAATAAAAACCTCTTCTTGTATGAAGAGTAAGAAGACAATAAACAAAATAGGTAAATTTTGTAGTATACTAGAAATGATTAGGACGGAGGGCAAAACAAAACAAAACAAAACAAACAGAGCAGATAGGAGAGGCCAAGAATGCCAGTACATGAGGAAGAGGGTTACAATTTTAAGTATGATGATCACCACTTGAAAAGTGATCATGCGAACCATGAGAAAATTTAGTCAAGTATTTATTAGGTAGGTGGTTTGCATATAAGGTTTTCTCAATATAAGTTTATAGCTATATGAATATGGAGTATGTAAATGTAACCACTTTCCTGAGATTCAGATGCCTTCTCTCCTAACCAACCCAAGTGATAAACTGTTGTCCTATAAAATAAATGAAAATTGCCTATCTTTTCAGCTCTAACAAGTAAAAACCAAAGTAGATATTTTTATTCAGAAAAAAAAAATACCTTAGACCTCATGTACTTCAGTTGAATCTTTTGATATGGCACTCAAGTTACGGAAAGTTAAATGTCTTTACCAATGAGGCTATATAAATAGCAGAGCCAGAACAAGAATCCATTTAAGCCAAGTTATATTTGAGAAATTATTTCAAGTATGTAGAGATCTGCAAGTTCCAAATTACCTGTGGCCTTGAAAGTCCTTTGAAATGACCCAGGACAGAGTCACCTTGCATATGACTAATCCAACAAAACTCTGTACAAAGCAAAGAGCTGAGATTAATTTATCGGGGTTCTCCTAGCCTAATCCTTGCTCTTCTCTCTAGCACCTGGCCATGTGCCCTGCTGCTTCTTTTGCTTTAAATGTTGGTTCTCTGCCCCAGAGATTTCAGAATAAATTTATGCCCAGTGGATTCTCCTGACTCAGCATGCCACAGTATTCCTTGGCTGCCAGGCTTCACTCTGGATGGTGTCATGAAACTAAAGCTTAATAATCATCATAAATAAGGAGAATTAACCACTGGTCATACATATAAGCTACCTTGACAGGATTTATAATGAATTTATATTGAAGTGCTTTCCAAGAGATGATTTCTTTCCTCTAAACACTCTCAAGAAGACATATCACATCTCCAAAAAAGCAAACAGAACATTTGGCTACCCCTCTCCCCATGTCGTCCCTGAAAACAGATGGAAAAATATATTTCACTTCCCAGCCCAGCCAGCTCCATGCAAGAATGGAAGAGGCTAGGTTAGTTGACTGGACTCAACACTGTGGAACTTTGCTGCTATTCGCTGTATGATTTTGAAAATAGGTTTGTTGATCTGGAAGTCTGCCTTTTTCCTGGTATCCTCAATTCTAGTCACTGAGTAGCTTCCTACATTGGAATGCCAGGCTTAAAATCCAGTCCAAAGTCACAGTTTCTCAAAGACTCAGGTTTATCTCCCTCTCAACAGCCCTCCCAGAAACAGGAATTGTGCTCTTGATAGCTAGTATTTAAAGACCTCTACTTTAGCCCAGACCTGACAAACTCTGGTCACATACTACATACAGCATCTTGTCAGACTTCACGCCAGTTGAAATCTCTTGTTAGGAGCTCTTGAAGACCGAAGTAGTAAGTATCCACATAAGCGGCTAACTGATAACATCATCTGAGGAATCAAACTCTCCCTTCCTGATTATGTACATTCCTTTTACTTGACATTTAACATGTGAGCACTCTGATTTCCATATCTCTGGACATCAGAATGGCCCATGACTATTTCCTGAACAGCCAGCTGCCAAAACAGAAGCAGTCTCTAATCTTATAGAGACAGTGGCCTCTAGCCCTGTGCAGCTACTGAAATTTAAGTTTAAATTAATTAAAGTTAAATAAAATTAAAAATTCAATTTCTTATTTGCACCTGCCACATTTCAGGTTCTCAGTGTTGCATATGTCTAGTAGTTGTCATAGTGGACAGCACATATAATACTTGCATCAGCAGTGAAAGTTCTATTGAATGGCACTGATCTAGAGCCTGGAAATGAAATGTCAAAGGACAAGGATTTGGCTAAGAGGAGTCAGTTTTATTAATTCATACAACTAAAAGATGTGCACTGAATTATGCTGATCCTATCCCTAATGGAACTAAATATTCTAATAGGTTTAAAGCATGCGCTGAAGGACACAGATAATTGCAGGCAGGGGTCATTGTCTATTTTGTTCACTTATAAATACAAGGACCTACAAGACTGTGACTGGCACAATGTGGAAACAACTTGTAGAATTTATATTGATCGAATGAACAGACACACAATGGTACAGTTAATTATAAGGAGATCATCATGAAGGAATAGAAATAATCTTCTAGGCTCCATTACAGGCCAGATTAAATAGTTCACTAAACATTCCAATTTTTTTTCTATGGTCACCAATTTTCTAGTCACTAATTCTGCATCTTGGGCTTCTTCACACCAAGAAAAGGTAAAAAGATAGGGCCACTGAAGCTGCGAAACTAGATTAGTCACATTGTAGTCGAATAAACTGGCATATATTCAGAGTCAGTCCTTTGTGAGTCTGGTTTTCAAGGCTGATGGTTTCTACAAAAATTCCAAATAAACAAACAAAAAAAAGTTCATACACAAAACAAATTGAGACTCAGTGCTTAGGCCAAATTGGTCTGTGATGCAGCCACATCTAAGTGGTGAAAACTCAAATTGCTCTACTTAACATCTTTTAATAGTAATAATGTTTGTTTGTTCCCAAGCCCTCAGCATAGGAGATCTTTCCCTGGCCCTCCCAGTCACCTAGAACTGTACATACAAAACTGTGTCATACTTCCCATCTCTGTCCCACCTGTGCTTTCTCTTTTGGGCTGCTCCAGTCTGCAGAGAATATAGACTAAATTGTATCAGGATAAAGAGGGCAAGAACTTGTAAAAGAGTAGAGTTATGAGTGTCTGAAGTAGGAAGAAGAGGCTGGCATTTGGGCAGAAGGAGAAATAAAAGGATGGGGAATTATATTCAGGTGTCCATCATTGAGTCTGGATCTGTATTTGGAGTATAAAATGGAGAGCTTCTGCAATCATCTGAATAATTCAACCTAGAAGAATTTCATTTGAACTGGGTATTCTTAGGAAACTGAAACTCCATGAGCTTATTTAGATGGTTACTCTCATTCCCCCTTTCTAACTTTTCTATATAGAGATACAAAAAAGAAGAAGAAGAAGAAGAAGAAGAAGAAGAAGAAGAAGAAGAAGAAGAAGAAGAAGAAGAAGAAAAGAAGAAGAAGAAGAAGAAGGAGAGAAATGTAGTTACTGATGTACCCACCTTGGTCTATCACCTAAAGTCATATTTAAAGGGGTTCTGTAGACTGGAGGCAAAGAAGGGATATCCTATCAAACCAAGTAGAGCATAGAAGTCAATCTTAGAGTTTGGAGACATGGCAGATGTTACAGTTGATCTCCCTTACACTCTAAATGCATGGCCAGTCAGCTTTATGAATAACAGTTATCCTGGGAACTTTGAAGGAAAAGCTCAGGTTCTTTTAGGAGGAGTCAATGTTTGATTAAGCCAGTTGGGAATCTTTGAAAGGATCAAACAACATTCAGGATGAGGAGACCAGATGCATGGTTTCTAGTCTTAATTCTAGCATTAACTAGATAGATTATATACCTCCACTGGTCTCTTATCTTGTTTTCTGATATGAGATAGTGGAGGTGGCTTAGTATTAGGTTCGATAGAGAGAGAAAAAATAAAAGAGGACAGGAGAAAGAAGATATCACTGCCAAAACATTAGATAAATAGTGTGTTTTAAAGAAGACATCCCCTGCATCATTGCCCTATTTATGTCTGACCAAACAAGTAAAATAAACATGCTACTCCAACATTTTTATTCAGTAGATCAATTTTTCATTCTCAATCAGGTTGACACCATCTTTGGAAAATGCTTATAGTAAGCACTTTGGTTTCCTTTGGTTACAAAAGGGTTTAGATTTGTCCAACAAATGAACACATAAAATGTCAAAATAATGTTGTAACAGAAGCATGCACAAGCCAAGCAGCATAAGATGTGCTTTCGAGTCTGTGGCCTTAATTCACCCCGATGTGAGTGGGAGGCCTGGTTGATCCAGGGCCCCATAAGGAATTCTGACAACATGGCTTTTACTTTGTATTTTGCATGCTATAGTTCCTAGGCACATCTGAGTTAGTACTGAAGCAATACTTTCTCTTTCCAGAACACTTCATAATCATTAATGATTTAAGCCTTACAACATCCCTCCAAGGGAGGTCAGTAGCAAAACACTAGAAGTGTAGATGAAGAAACAAGAGAAGGATGCAAAATGATGTGGTAGAAATTTCAAAGAGAAAAGGCAATATTAAAGCAAGAGTCCTTCTCTCATCGTACAGATATATAAAGGTGGGTAGATGATGGAAAGTATTTCCAAAATGAGGTCATGTCTATTCCTTCACCACCAATAAAGTCCACTTCTCCAAATACTTCCTTCCACTGTTTTCTTGCCATTTTATTAATTCCTTTAATCTCTGATGTCACATTTCTACTACATTAAAGTTATTTAGTCCTCTGCTATTTGCAACTCAATCAGCTATCTTTGGCTGTCATCTAACAGAAGTTAATAAAAGACCCTCCCTAACCATGGGGTGAAGACCAAATATATTTAAACTGTATCATTGGCTTATCCCATCACATGGAACTTTTGACTATGGTTTTAAGGTTTTCACAGATCCATTGATGTCCATCATCGGCTCCTTGGGATTCAAGTTCCTCCTATAGGGATGCTGACTGCTCCCTGGGGATTCCATTCCCATTGCCACCACTGCCTTTTCCATCACCTCCACCAGCATCTATCTGATGGACTATAGTCACTTACGCTAGCTGAGGTTCTTGGAGCTCACAAATCCTCAATTAAGAAACCCTGCTCTGACTCTGGTGGTCATACGCCAGTAGTTATATCTGTGTAACTTACTTTCATCTGCATGATAAATGTATTTCTAAAAGTCTGTAGGTACACCATCATTCTATAAATTATGTGACAGGTTTCTATTGATTTATATTAAAATGTAATAGATTTTTTACCTTTAGGTTAGAGGCATATCAAACTGTCAATGTCTCTTAATGTCTTAATTTTAAATGTATCTACTTTTTCTCCTTCTCTTTGTTTCTTTTTCCTTGGGAATTATCTACCAGTCAATATTAGCAGGGCCTAAAATAGAGTTTTAGAGGTGATTTTTTTGTGTTTTTAAGAAATGTTTTTGTAAAGTGCATAAGCCCTCACTTCATCTTCTAGATTTTTTTTGCCAACATTTTTGTTAATGAATGTGAAAGACATTAAACAGAAGTCTTCCTCAAAAATGACTTCAAGGCAATACTTTGTAGATATATATTGAAGCCCAGGTGTATAAAACTCTCAAGGAGATTCCTTATATTCTTCCCTTGGTTGCACCTAAATATGTTTCCTCATGGGGTAGTCTTGGTCTCTTAATATAGTCTTAATATAACCTTGGTAAAAGTTAATGGATTTTCAGAAATTATTATTTGATATAACATAAATTAATGATGGTGTCTATATGGATAAGCCTTTTTAAAATATTTAGTGAGTAATATTAAAATCTTAAAAGCTACCAAAGAGCAAGTAATATATTCAAAATATGTAAATTACTTGTCAATATTCTCCTGATTATGTTATGTCCCAAAGAAAATCCAAATGACCTAAATATGGATAAGGGGATGTTTTGTCCAATGTGGGAGGTGCTTTGTACAATGAATGGAAGATATTGTTCCTTCATGCATCATTGTAAAATGAAACAAGCTGCCCCCACAAAAAATAATTATATAGATTATTAGCCATCTATATTAGCCCAAATCTTATGTTAATAATTCAAGAATTTGTAATCATTCTCAACTCTTTACTCAAAATAATTTTGGTATGTTTTCCACAAGGCAGGAATATAACATGATTATAATTTCATGGAAGAGAAATCTAAAAAACCCTGCATTTTGACAAAAAAAAATCATGCAAACAGGAGAATAGTAAGCATGGAGGAGAAAATAAGTATGTGTGCAGAGGGTGAGTAGTTCTCTAGGGAAGAAAGATTTGTATTTTTATTCAGCACTGATCGGGGAGGAAGACACTGGATTGGAAGGGTATAAAAAGCCAAAGTCAAAAAAAAAAAAAAAAAAAAAAGCCAAAGTCTAGAAAAGTGTGTTGTGTTGTAAGACAAGAATGGGTTGGTCTAGAGGAAAGAGTTCCAGAACACTTGATTCTATTTTTGCCACCTCCTGTTCACTGAGTCATCTTCTTTTGCTAATTCATCTCTCCCAGAGCTCTTCATTCAGGAAACCCAACCAGAGTATTGCTGTAGACTCATCAAAATGCAATATAACAACATGAGTTGAGTTTATCCAAAGGAGAAGAAAAGATGTAAAAAGAGAAGTTGGCCAAGGGGAAAAAGCAAATTTGGGGGCCTGTATTAAAAAGGTGAGAAAAGAAAAGAAGAGAAAAAAGAAACCTAACCCTATATTCTTGTTATTTTAGAGATAATGGGAGCCAGTGAGGCCATGCTAGCTTCCCTACATAACTCATTTTCCCCTGTAGCTACAAGACTAGAAATGTCAGTAATCCACTCACCACCACATTATTGTAACTATACTGTAATGGAAGAGAGATATGACAAGACATATTCTTTTTTGTGAAGAGGGGAGGGGAATCATAAAAATAGGCAAAATAATAGCATGATAAGTAGCTGTACTTTCACCTTCAGCATTGCAGCAAAACTACAATGAATAATCTTAAATCAGAAAATGGGTATTTCCAATTAATTTTTCTGTGTTCCATAAACAAGAACTGGTTCAAATAATATCCAATAACAATCATAGTGTTAGAAGGTCTGGAAACATGAGTTTGACTTGTTCAGAAGTCATCTCAACAAAACAGATCTCTCTTGGGCTATGCAAATTCACTAATAAGTACAAGACAAGTTACTACAGAAATATTTTTCCAGCCATGTTCAGGATCCCCAGTCATGCTGGGTTTCAAGTGCTACAAATGATTTTGTAGCCAGTTCTTCCATCTGCCCTACAGTAGGCAAGCAGCCAGCCTCCAGAATGATCAACAGCCTCTGGGGCTTATGACTTACCAGCCAATGAGTAATATATTCTCCTGTTTGGTGCTTTGTTGATTGATTTCTTAGAGTGAAAATTGCCAAAGCTGCAACCCACCTGCCAATACTTTCATCTCTGCCAAATTATTTTAAAAACATACACTGAACAATAGGATATACACAATCCAACACCTCACTTGTTATAGAAGAAACTCTATTATCACCATATACTAAGTAATTTCATAACTGAAAATGTGAAAAGTATCTATTTATACATATAAATGCATATATATGTGTACTATACAATAAAATATATACACTTGTATTATATATACATATATATACATATATACACATATATGTACACTTAAATACTGCTTTTGAGTTTCTAAACACAGTGAATGTTCCTTACTACAGTATGTTTTCTACTAATGCCATATTTGCTACTGATGAGCTATAATAGATTAAATGGGCTTATCTGAAGGAGCCAGTAATGCCTGTTGTTGACATGAAAAAGCTTCAGTGACTGCATGATGAAATGTTCCAAATATACAGAATGTACCATTCCAGACAGTATCATCTAAATTGTGAACATTGTTCTTATAAACTGAAAATTTAGAATCATACTTTAAAATGAATCGTATGCTATATTTACAATCACAGTTTAAAAAAAGGGAGATGGGCATACTTGCATAAACTCCATTTGATGGATTGATTAAGAATTGAAATTAGAGAAGTTTACTCTTTTTGCTCATAATTCAGGCTCCATTGTATACTAATAGATTTCAGGCAAGTAACTTAAACTCTCCATGCCTCTATTTTCTCACCTGCAAAAGGGGAGTTGAAGTACTACCTCATGGAATTCTTCTGTGAATTAAATGAAGTAACAGAAGGAAAGTGCCTGCATACAGGAAGTCTTTGATCAGTGTCAGTTGTTTTTATCACCCCCTTGAACTTAGGCTGCTCTTCTGGGTCAGATGGATGACCAGAACTAAGTAGAAACTGCCCCCCCACACACACACCCAGTCTTTTACAAAAGACTGTTGATAATTCAGCAATTCAGCCATGGCAGCAGAGCACGTTGAAGTGAAGGCTTCAGGGATGGGGGTAGCAGCAGGCTTCAAAAGATTCAGATGCATCCTCTGGGAATGAAACTCAATCGCATATGAAGGTAATATATGGTTGAAGAGCTGGATGGGGAAATTTGAATTAATTAATATAAGACAGAGTATTTTAAGCAATGCCTTTTAAGTCATAATGGATAGAATAAAGAATTGTACTGTGATATTATGGCTTAATTGGGTCTTGTGACTATGGAGAGAGGAAAGAGTCAGGTAAGCAGAAATAAGTGCTGGTGGGATAAAAATCTAATCTGACAGAGAGAGGGTGCTTAGAATACTTTGGAAAGCACTTCAAAGCCACTGAAGAGTCTCTGGTATTATTTAAATGGCTTTATGACCTCTTAAGTTCAAAACTATAGAATATTGATAGGGATGGTTGAGGGAATCAAGTCTTGGGTCAAAATGTTATGGATATTTCAGAAAGATGAAAAAAGTGAGGAAACTACATTGAAGACAAGGTGGAGAAAACCAGAGCTGTGTTCAATCTTATTCTCCTAGTTTTGTTTAGTTCCTTAAGCTTTCTCAAGGTAGTTACTGACTTGGTAAAGGGCAAACCCACACACTCACACACACCCCCCACACACCATATGCTGGGGAGCTAGCAAAATCGAAAAACCTGTTGAAAGGCAACTTTTAAAGGCAGCACTGCTAAGGTTAAAGGGAGAATTTAAATGTGCAAGAGAGAGCTATGTCAGGCTGGAAGAGGTACTGCTCTGACAGCTGACCTTGCAGGGTCAGGCAGACATTGGAGCTTAGGTAGATCCAAACAGAATGCACAGAAGTAACAGCTTTTTTTTTTTTTTTTTTAATATTTTATTTATTTGAGAGTGAGAGAGAGAGAAAGAGAGAGAATGAGCAGGGGAATGGACAGAAGGAGAAGCAGGCTCTTCACTGAGCAGGGGCTTGATCCAGGACCCTGGGATCACTACCTTAGCTGAAGGCAGACACTTAACCACTGAGCTACCCAGGTGCCCCACTAATGGCTTAATTTTGAAGAGCAAGACTTCTGAAATGCCAATGAGTTCTAACCAGAACTTCTAAGAAGAAAAATATATAAACACATTGAAGAGGCAAAGGTCAGCCTGGAGAAAGCTCAATGAAAACAAACAAAAAGTTAAAAAAAAAAAAAAAGAAAAAGAAAAAAGAAAAAAGAAACCTTCTCCCTCTCCTGCCCCCACGTGCAGCTGATGAAGAGACAGACAAGAGGTGAAGCAGAATATGGGTCAAAGAGATAAGACCAAATGACCTGACCTAATCTTTGTGAAAGGCCTTAAAGGGGAAACATATTTACAGCAAACAAAAGATAACACATCTTTGTTGATGTTGTTGTTATTAAAAATTCACCATTAGTCCTAGTTTGTAATTCCTCTTACATAAACCAAAAATTGCCTTAGTCTAAAACCACTATCAGATTCTAGTCATACAAAAAACAAAACAAAACAAAACAAAAAAACCCCTCTATTAAGCATTCATGAAACTGTGCTTCATCCAGAGGCACAGAACAGGGTCTGGAGGGAATGACTTGCAAGAGACAAGGCTTTGCCCTCAAACTCCTTGTAATCTAGATATGGAGGTTGGATTTAAACATTTAAGGGGTACCTGGGTGGCTCAGTAAGTTAAGTGTCTGCCTTCAGATCAGATCCAATGATCCAAGGGTTCTGGGATCGAGCTCTGCATGGAGCCCTGCATCTGGCTCCCTGCTCAGTGAGGAGACTTCTCCCTCCCTCCCACCCCACTCATGCTCTCTCTATATCTCTCAAATAAATAAAATCTTAAAAAAAAATTAAAAATTTAATAAACAAGGTCTTATTTCACGTTACAAAAGGAGATGTTCAACAAGCATTCAACAAAAGCAAAAAAAAAAAGGAATTGGATTTTGGGGTTTTGCTGGCCTGAGCTTGTCTAAAGAAGACTGAAGAGATAAAGCAATATTACAGCAGGATTGGTGCAAGGATGGGGTTCAGGTAGGTGGAGTCACTAAAAAAAAAGGCTTTCTAAGTGAGGGGGACACAGTAAGGTAAGATTTGGCGTTGGAAAAATATAAGACCAATGTTCAAGAAAGGAAAAATTCTAGGAAATGTAAATAGATCAGTTGGGCTGGAAGAATGGTAAGCAGAAGAGTGGTATCCAAGACCTGCTATAGCTACAACTGTCTTGGGTGTTTGGGCTTAGCATTAATAAATGCTAGCACTGGTAACTGACCCCAGAGCCTCATTGTAACCTCACAAATGTTGTTTTCATGTTATTATTGCTCCTAATTTGGAAAATGTGAGAAAAGAGAGTGTCTTCATGTTCCTTAAGAAAACTATGATGCAGAGTATCTGGACTAAATCATTACCACAGCCAGAAATTCCCTTAAACCCTAATAGCAAATTGTCTGGTATGCTGTTTTGCATTACTATTATACTTATTTTTTTTGAAGATTTTAATTATTTGACAGAGAGAGAGAGAGCACAAGCAGGGGGAGTGGCAGGTAGAAGGAGAGGCAGAAGCAAACTCCCTGCTGAGCAGGGAACCACATGCAGGGCTCCATCCTAGGACTTTGGGATCATGACTTGAGCCAAAGGCAAACGATTAACTGACTAAGCCACCCAGGTGCCCCTATTACTATATTTATTATTTATACACCTTAGTAGGAGCACGTTTTTAGTATATAGATATAAAAACACAGAATTAAAAATGGGGCACCTGAGTGGCTCAATCGGTTAAAAGTAGGACTCTTGGTTTCAGCTCAGGTCCTGATCTCAGGGTTGTGGGATTGAGCCCTGCCTCAGGCTCTGCACTCAGCAGGGAGTCTCTCCCTCTGCCCCCTCTCCTCAAATCCTTAAAAAAAAAATAAAATAAAAACAGAATTAAAACCATACACAAAATTTGTTCCTTCCCTGAGGAAGAGGATTAGAAAGAATAGTCACATTAGCAAAATAGCCCAGCAGTATCTTAACAGAGAGAAAGATAAACAAGACTATCTCTATGATGGAGGTACAAGTCTGTTGGTATGTAATGCATGGTAAGAAAAATAGCTCAGAATTATCCAGTAGCAGCATGTCTACAGAATGTTGCTCTTTGAATTGAAAAATAACAACAGTGATACTTAAAGGATCCCGTCTCTTCATGGAAGGAAGAAGGAATACATAGTCCTATCTAAAAATTGTGAGGAGCCAGTGGCTGCATAAACTTCTGAACGACAGCACCACAATGGACTGTGGTTGTCTAGTCATTGCCATGGTCCAGAGTTATTTTCTAGAACAGTATTGGAGGATGAGACTAGAATCCCTAGTCTATATACAGTGCTGTATATACAGTGCTATCTCAAGTTAGCTCCATGAACCTCTACAATTCTTATTTTCCTCACCATGATGGTTCTGGACTCTACAACCACTGAGGCCTTCCCCAGCCTTGGAAATCTATTACACAGGTAGCCTCCTGTGACACTGGTCATAAAAGGTAGAGATTAGAAGAATGTAGCCAAAGGAAACAAAGTCTAGTTGTCACTCTAGACTCAATATTATGGGAGACAGTAAATTTCCTTATTGTTTAAGCAAGTTTGTTGCAGAGTTTTTCTCTTATTCTCAGTCAAAAGTTGAAAATATTTCTAATCAAGGTTTAAACATTAAGAAAAATGACATTTTGAAGTATTATTTACTAGTTGCACAAATTCAATATATTGATCATTAAATGCAGCACAATAATGTACATGTAAATATAGATGTGCAAATATAAGGCTTTTCAAGGTACCCAGTTCCTCATGAGCACTCAGTGAATACTGTCATTAGCTTTTAATAACTAACATTTGAATAGCACTTAACAGCTTAGAAAGCATTCACTTTTCCCCCGTTTGATTTTCTCATCATCCCTGGGAAGAGGCACCATTATTCCAGTTGAAAAACTGATCTAAATGGGAAAATTGATCCAAGAGGGTAAATGGCTTTCCTGAGTCAAAAGCTAATTAGAGGTACAATCAGAACTATGTTCCTGGCACCAAATATCTTGCTGTTTCTACTACCCTACATATCTTTTACTATTTTGCCATAATACAGAGAAAGGATCAGAAACAAAAGTCTATTTTGGTGAGTCAAAATGGTCTCCTTATTGACCAATGGAACTTTACAAGATAGCAGAGGGGGGGGAAAAAAGCAGCATAGAGTTATTACAGAAATCTCCACTGGATATTCAGTCAAGAGCTGAAGCAATCATGTTTTCAAAGGCAAGAAGTTCAGAGTTAGTTAATGAGGGAACTGGGGACAAAGAACTCATGTGCCTATTTTGAGAACTTTTCAGAGATTTGCAACAGAGAGAATGATATCTTAACTGAAAACCCACAACAGCTCTGTAGCAATGGGACACATCATTTGTCTTGGACTGTGAATGCCTTTTAATGTTGCTCTAATTGGAAACATATATTCTTTATAAAACCCTCTTGAAGCTGTGGTCCAGTCTCAAAGAAAAAAAAAGTATTTTATTTATTTATTTTTTTTTAGCAAAGCAATGAATCCAGCAATCCAAAAAAAAAAAAAAAAGTAAACCACTGAGATTCTTTGCTTGTTTTTTCTGAATACAATGAAGAAAATATACTGTCTACAGCAATGGTAGCTAGTGCACACTGCACTGTGCTCCTTATATAAATTAACTAGCTGAATCTTTATAATACTTGTTTCAGTAACTTCTACTGTTTTACCTCCATTTTACAGATGAGGGAATGAGTCCTAGAGAAGCCAAATAAGTGGGCCAAAATCGTGTATCATATAAGTGGTAGAGCTCAAATTCAAACCCAGGGCCAACTTCAAACTCTATAGGGACATGTCCATTACCCACATAATAGTACAACTCCTCTTCCAGCACTGATTAATCTCCCGGAAAATTCCTCTGTTAATTGTGATCTGATCTCCCTCACCCTCAATTCTGCATCCCCACAGTCTAAACTGACTAAAACAATAATGTGTCAGGAAATAATCCCCTTTGGCAGAGAAGGGGAAAGAGGAAACAGAGATAAAGTCTAAATGTTCTTCACTTGGAAGGAAGGGCAGAAAAGAGGCAAGGACTTTCTCTATAAATGCCAATGGTTTTCAAACTTGAACATGCATTTGGATCACCTGGAAGGTTTAGTAAAACACAGATTGATGAGCCCCAGCCCTAGAATTTATCATTCAGCTCATCTGGAGTGGGGCCTGAAAGCTTGCATTTCTAAGAAGTTCTAGTTTGATGCTGGTCTGAGAACCAAACATGAAGAACCATGGCTCTGGGTCAACAGCTTTTCATTCCTAGTTGAAAGAACACTACTTTATGAGTTCTTCCAACTATCCAAAATTTCCTCCATATTACATGAGCCTAAATGGCATCTACTCATGGGGTTTAACTTCCTCTAACCAGGCATTGCTGGTTTCAGCATAAAAGAAGTGGGACCCAGAGGAAGAAGCCAATGTTCAAGTTCTCCCTGGGTAAAGCCTATCTTCTGAGTTTCCATTGCCTCTTTGGAGGCCTGTCTCTTGTCTGTAACTGCCCCCTTCCTCTGATTTCAAGAACTAGTAGCCTCAGTTCCTATGCAAAAGAGGCTATGCTCTTAGCTATGTTCCCAACAGAGAAGGATACTAGGTATCACACAGGGTTTATAAAGGGATGGCTTCTTACACAAACTGAGAGAAGAAAAACACACACACACACCACACACATACACAACAAAGCAATGATAAGGGATAGCTGACAAGCTGACAGGAGGAGAAGACCAAAAGAATCATCATCCTCATCACCATTGAGTCAGATTTCCTCTCATGAAGGGAATATAGTGCAGGAATACACTCTTTCCCTGTAAAACATAAATACTCTGTATGAAGAATCCCACATTTAATGCTCATTTTCATCTAAATGAATTATATATTAATCACATGAATTCACTGCATATATTTCATTTTTAATTCTGGCCGGTGAGGACCAAACTCAAAACTCTGTTTAGTACTCTACAACAAATTTTATTTGCACTGAATTTTTATAGCAGTCTTCCTTCCCCCAGCCACATGGAATTACAGATCTAGAGTAAATAAAATGTTTATATTGATTAAACTAAAGGAACATAAGCATTATTTTATTATATGCACTTCCCAGATGATTTAAATGGATTTGTTCAGTTATGTTGAATAATGCATTACTTTAGCAGCAAATGCAATTTTTTCTATTTTGTATACAAAAGAAAATTTTAAATATTGTCCTAACCCAGACAAAAATGGGACTCTTGCATCACAGGACTGAAGAGAGGGGTGCCTGGTGGCTCAATCTGACTCTTGCTTTTGGCTCAGGTTATGATAGCAGGGTTGTGAGATTAAGTCTGCATTGGGCTCCCACACTGGGCATGGGGCCTGCTTAAGATTCTCGCTCCTTCCTTCTTTGCCCCTTTCCCCACTGTTTGCATAGGCACGTGTGCACGCATGCTCTCTCTCTCTCTTTAAAACAACAAAAAACAAAAAAACAGCACTGAAGAGAGCCCAATTGCTCAATCTTTTCCAATTTTTATAATCACAATCAATTTCTTCATATTTTGAACACATCTTATGATTCTTGCTTTCACCTATTAAATATGACCTCAAACTTTTCTCTATTATAGAGAAATAAGATTTCTCTAGGAACTGAAAGATGCCCATTCAGATCCAGAAATAATACTTGTTTTTTATTTTTTTCATTCTTATTTTTTAATTAAGTTTTTATTTAAATTCCAGTACAGTTAGAAAAGTGCTATATTAGTTTCAGATGTATAGTAGAGTGATTCAACAATTCTATACATTACTCAGTGCTTTTCATGATAAGAGCCCTCCATGATCCCCATCAGCTATTTCACCCATACCCCCATCTACCTTCCCTCAGGTAATTATCAGTTTGTTCTCTGTAGTGAAGAGTCTGTTTCTTGGTTTGCAGACATAATATTTATTTTTAAATTACTATTGCTGGAATAATATACTTATGAAGACCATGTAGATAATCAGGAGCACATGAAAATTTGCTTTGTTTTCCTTGTTTTTTTGAAACAAGGAATGAAAATAAAAATGCATGTATATGTGGTCATATATTACATGTACACATGTGCAGATAAACATATATATTTGTAAACTGATGCTCTCAGTAAGCTTGGAAAAGAGTATTCACAAAACAAGTTCCTAACAACGACACACAAAGAAGTCTTGAAAGAAAGACCGTCTTTCAGAATATGTTCCCATCTGATACTATTTTTGAGCAAGGGGTCAAATAAGTTTTACATGGTTTAGAGCTTATGTTTTGAGGTTTGAGTATGAATTATCTGAAAGTAAATATTTTCTGTTACTTTTTGAATTTTTTTTAATTTATTTTTTATTGGTGTTCAATTTACTAACATACAGAATAACCCCCAGTGCCCGTCACCCATTCACTCCCACCCCCCCGCCCTTCTCCCCTTCCACCACCCCTAGTTCGTTTACCAGAGTTAGCAGTCTTTACGTTCTGTCTCCCTTTCTGATATTTCCCACACATTTCTTCTCCCTTCCCTTATATTCCCTTTCACTATTATTTATATTCCCCAAATGAATGAGAACATACAATGTTTGTCCTTCTCCGACTGACTTACTTCACTCAGCATAATACCGTCCAGTTCCATCCACGTTGAAGCAAATGGTGGGTATTTGTCATTTCTAATAGCTGAGTAATATTCCATTGTATACATAAACCACATCTTCTTTATCCATTCATCTTTCGTTGGACACCGAGGCTCCTTCCACAGTTTGGCTATTGTGGCCATTGCTGCTATAAACATCGGGGTGCAGGTGTCCCGGCGTTTCACTGCATCTGTATCTTTGGGGTAAATCCCCAACAGTGCAATTGCTGGGTCGTAGGGCAGGTCTATTTTTAACTCTTTGAGGAACCTCCACACAGTTCTCCAGAGTGGCTGCACCAGTTCACATTCCCACCAACAGTGTAAGAGGGTTCCCTTTTCTCCGCATCCTCTCCAACATTTGTTGTTTCCTGCCTTGTTAATTTTCCCCATTCTCACTGGTGTGAGGTGGTATCTCATTGTGGTTTTGATTTGTATTTCCCTGATGGCAAGTGATGCAGAGCATTTTCTCATGTGTGTGTTGGCCATGTCTATGTCTTCCTCTGTGAGATTTCTGTTCATGTCTTTTGCCCATTTCATGATTGGATTGTTTGTTTCTTTGGTGTTGAGTTTAACAAGTTCTTTATAGATCTTGGAAATTAGCCCTTTATCTGATATGTCATTTGCAAATATCTTCTCCCATTCTGTAGGTTGTCTTTGAGTTTTGTTGACTGTATCCTTTGCTGTGCAAAAGCTTCTTATCTTGATGAAGTCCCAATAGTTCATTTTTGCTTTTGTTTCTTTTGCCTTTGTGGATGTATCTTGCAAGAAGTTACTATGGCCGAGTTCAAAAAGGGTGTTGCCTGTGTTCTTCTCTAGGATTTTGATGGAATCTTGTCTCACATTTAGATCTTTCATCCATTTTGAGTTTATCTTTGTGTATGGTGAAAGACAGTGGTCTAGTTTCATTCTTCTGCATGTGGATGTCCAATTTTCCCAGCACCATTTATTGAAGAGACTGTCTTTCTTCCAATGGATAGTCTTTCCTCCTTTACCGAATATTAGTTGACCATAAAGTTCAGGGTCCACTTCTGGATTCTCTATTCTGTTCCACTGATCTATGCGTCTGTTTTTGTGCCAGTACCACACTGTCTTGATGACCACAGCTTTGTAGTACAACCTGAAATCTGGCATTGTGATGCCCCCAGATATGGTTTTCTTTTTTAAAATTCCCCTGGCTATTCGGGGTCTTTTCTGATTCCACACAAATCTTAAAATAATTTGTTCTAACTCTCTGAAGAAAGTCCATGGTATTTTGATAGGGATTGCATTAAACGTGTATATTGCCCTGGGTAACATTGACATTTTCACAATATTAATTCTGCCAATCCATGAGCATGGAATATTTTTCCATCTCTTTGTGTCTTCCTCAATTTCTTTCAGAAGTGTTCTATAGTTTTTAGGGTATAGATCCTTTACCTCTTTGGTTAGGTTTATTCCTTGGTATCTTATGCTTTTGGGTGCAATTGTAAATGGGATTGACTCCTTAATTTCTCTTTCTTCAGTCTCATTGTTAGTGTATAGAAATGCCATTGATTTCTGGGCATTGATTTTGTATCCTGCCACGCTACCGAATTGCTGTATGAGTTCTAGCAATCTTGGGGTGGAGACTTTTGGGTTTTCTATGTAGAGTATCATGTCATCGGCAAAGAGGGAGAGTTTGACTTCTTCTTTGCCAATTTGAATGCCTTTAATGTCTTTTTGTTGTCTGATTGCTGAGGCTAGGACTTCCAGTACTATGTTGAACAGCAGTGGTGAGAGTGGACATCCCTGTCTTGTTCCTGATCTTAGGGGAAAGGCTCCCAGTGCTTCCCCATTGAGAATGATATTTGCTGTGGGCTTTTCATAGATGGCTTTTAAGATGTCGAGGAATGTTCCCTCTATCCCTACACTCTGAAGAGCTTTGATCAGGAATGGATGCTGTATTTTGTCAAATGCTTTCTCTGCATCTAAAGAGAGGATCATATGGTTCTTGGTTTTTCTCTTGCTGATATGATGAATCACATTGATTGTTTTACGGGTGTTGAACCAGCCTTGTGTCCCAGGGATAAATCCTACTTGGTCATGGTGAATAATTTTCTTAATGTACTGTTGGATCCTATTGGCCAGTATCTTGTTGAGAATTTTTGCATCCATGTTCATCAGGGATATTGGTCTGTAATTCTCCTTTTTGGTGGGGTCTTTGTCTGGTTTTGGAATTAAGGTGATGCTGGCCTCATAGAACGAATTTGGAAGTACTCCATCTCTTTCTATCTTTCCAGACAGCTTTAGGAGAATAGGTATGGTTTCTTCTTTAAACGTTTGATAAAATTCCCCAGGGAAGCCATCTGGCCCTGGACTCTTGTGTCTTGGGAGGTTTTTGATGACTGCTCAATTTCCTCCCTGGTTATTGGTCTGTTAAGGTTTTCTATTTCTTCCTGTTCCAGTTTTGGTAGTTTGTGGCTTTCCAGGAATGCGTCCATTTCTCCTAGATTGCCTAATTTATTGGCATATAGCTGTTCATAATATGTTTTTAAAATCGTTTGTATTTCCTTGGTGTTGGTAGTGATCTCTCCTTTCTCATTCATGATTTTATTAATTGGAGTCTTCTCTCTCTTCTTTTTAATAAGGCTGGCTAATGGTTTATCTATCTTATTAATTCTTTCAAAGAACCAACTCCTGGTTCTGTTGATCTGTTCCACAGTTCTTCTGGTCTCGATTTCATTGAGTTCTGCTCGAATCTTTATTAACTCCCTTCTTCTCTTGGGTGTAGGATCTATTTGCTGTTTTTTCTCTAGCTCCTTTATGTGTAAGGTTAGCTTTTGTATTTGAGTTCTTTCCAGTTTTTGAATGGATGCTTGTATTGCGATGTATTTCCCCCTTAGGACTGCTTTTGCTGCATCCCAAAGATTTTGGATGGTTGTATCTTCATTCTCATTAGTTTCCATGAATGTTTTTAATTCTTCCTTAATTTCCCGGTTGACCCTTTCATCTTTTAGCAGGATGGTCCTTAACCTCCACGTGTTTGAGGTCCTTCCAAACTTCTTGTTGTGATTTAGTTCTAATTTCTAGGCATTATGGTCTGAGAATATGCAGGGGACGATCCCAATCTTTTGGTATCGGTTCAGACCCGATTTGTGACCCAATATGTGGTCTATTCTGGAGAAAGTTCCATGTGCACTTGAGAAGAATGTGTATTCAGTTGAGTTTGGATGTAAAGTTCTGTAGATATCTGTGAAATCCATCTGGTCCAGTGTATCATTTAAAGCTCTCGTATCTTTGGAGATGTTGTGCTTAGAAGACCTATCGAGTTAGAAAGAGCTAGATTGAAGTCACCAAGTATAAGTGTATTATTATCTAAGTATTTCTTCACTTTGGTTAATAATTGATTGATATATTTGGCAGCGCCCACATTCGGGGCATATATATTGAGGATTGTTAAGTCCTCTTGTTGGATAGATCCTTTAAGTATGATATAGTGTCCCTCTTCATCTCTCACTACAGTCTTTGGGGTAAATTTTAGTTTATCTGCTATAAGGATGGCTACTCCTGCTTTCTTTTGAGGACCATTCGAATGGTAAATGGTTCTCCAACCTTTTATTTTCAGGCTGTAGGTGTCCTTCTGTCTAAAATGAGTCTCTTGTAGACAGCAAATAGATGGGTCCTGCTTTTTTAACCAGTCTGAAACCCTGCGCCTTTTGATGGGGTCATTAAGCCCGTTCACATTCAGAGTTACTATTGAGAGATATGAATTTAGTGTCATCATGATAACTATTCAGTCCTTGTTTTTGTGGAATGTTCCACTGAACTTCTTCTTAAAGGGGAATTTTAAGAGTCCCCCTTAAAATATCTTGCAGAGCTGGTTTGGAGGTCACATATTCTTTTAGTTGCTGCCTGTCTTGGAAGCTCTTTATCTCTCCTTCCATTCTGAATGAGAGCCTTGCTGGATAAAGTATTCTTGGTTGCATGTTCTTCTCATTTAGGACCCTGAATATATCCTGCCAGCCCTTTCTGGCCTGCCAGGTCTCTGTGGAGAGGTCTGCTGTTACCCTAATACTCCTCCCCATAAAAGTCAGGGATTTCTTGTCTCTTGCTGCTTTAAGGATCTTCTCCTTATCTTTGGAATTTGCAAGCTTCACAATTAAATGTCGAGGTGTTGAACGGTTTTTATTGATTTTAGGGGGGGATCTCTCTATTTCCTGGATCTGAATGCCTGTTTCCCTTCCCAGATTAGGAAAGTTTTCAGCTAGAATTTGTTCAAATAATATTCTGGCCCTCTGTCCCTTTCGGCACCCTCGGGAACACCAATTAAACGTAGGTTTTTCTTCCTCAGGCTGTCGTTTATTTCCCTTATTCTATCTTCATGGTCTTTTAATTGTTTGTCTCTTTTTTCCTCAGTTTCCCTCTTTGCCATCAACTTGTCTTCTATGTCACTCACTCGTTCTTCCACCTCGTTAACCCTCGTTGTTAGGACTTCTAGTTTGGATTCCAGCTCATTCAATTGATTTTTAATTTCTGCCTGATTAGCTCTAAATTCTGCAGTCATGAAGTCTCTTGAGTCCTTTATGCTTTTTTCTAGAGCCACCAGCAGCTGTATAATAGTGCTTCTGAATTGGCTTTCTGACATTGAATTGTAATCCAGATTTTGTAACTCTGTGGGAGAGACGACTGTTTCTGATTCTTTCTTTTGAGGTGAGGTTTTCCTTCTAGTCATTTTGCTCAGTGCAGAGTGGCCAAAAGCAAGTTGTACTGGGAAAAGGAGAAAAAGAGGAGAGAAAGAAGGAAAGAAAAGAGAAAGAGAAAAAAAAAAGGAAGAAAAAAAAACGAAAAAGAGAAAGAAAAAGAAAGGAGAAAAAAGGGGGTGGAGGAAGGAAACAAATCAAAAAGCAAAAAAAAAAAAAAAAAAAAAAAAGAACCACGGGGCAGTATCTTCTGATTCTGTGTACTTTTAAGTCCCTTGACTTCCCCTGGAACTTGTCCTTCTAGCTGGTGTTCTGGGGGAGGGGCCTGCTGTGCTGATTTTCAGGTGTTAGCAGTTGGGGGAGCTGCTGTGCCCCTGCCTGGTGCAGGGCTCAGTGGGGGTTGTTTACCCCGTGAGGCCGCAGGAGAAACAGCCCCAGTGGCGGGGCAGCTCTGGAAACCTGGATTCAGCTCCGGCAGGAACTCCTTCTGCAGGGCCTGGAGGCTCCAGGGCGGGGCCGCTGATGTGCTCAGCTGGGGCAGGAGCGTCCTTGCGGTCCTGGGCCCTCCCGGCCTCTGCCTGTCCCAGGGGAGGCCGGATCCTGGGCTGTGTCCCGGCGCCCTGTGCTCCGGAGCCTGCGCTGGTGGATTCTCGCTCCCGCCCCGCAGCCCCCTCCGCGGAGCCGCCCCCGAGCCCTCCGAGCTGCTCCGGGTCCCGCCGTGCGCGCTGCAGCCCTTAGGGAGCTCGGCGCACTCTCCCGGGCGCAGGTGTCTGTTACTGTCCCCGGGAGCCCGAGGGCACCCCCGCCCTCCTGGGTCCTGCTCCACCTCCCTGCGAGCCCCTTTCCGCCCGGGAAGGTCGGTGCAGCTCCTGCGTCTCCGGGACGGGGCTCTCCTGTCCTGGGGACACTCGCCCCGGCCTCAGCCCGGCTCCTCACGGGGCCCCTCCCCCTTGGAGGCCTTTGTTTCTTTCTTTTTCCCCGTCTTCCTACCTTGATAGAAGCGCGAACTCTTCTCACTGTTGCATTCCAGGTGTTCTCTCTTTAATTCTCAGGCCGAATTCATAGATTTTCAGGATAATTTGAAGGTTTTCTAGGTAATTTGGTGGAGACAGGTGATTTGGGGACCCTACTCTTCCGCCATCTTGCCCCTCCCCCCCACTTTTTGAATTTTTGAAGACAAAATTCTCCAGGCATCTCTTCAAAATTAACTGTTTCCTTTAAAATTATAAATTTTCATACAGATAGTATATTCCAAAAAAATTGATGTACATTATAAATACATGAGTACTGTACTCTAATATATAAAAGAATTACATCAACTTTAGTCAGCATGTGGTTCATTAATAATTCAGTCAAGTAGACTTCATCATGATCAAGATAACAGATATTTAAAAATTAAAGATAAAATCTATAATGGACAAATATTACTTTGTGTAAAAAGTCTATATTACAAATCCACTTAATTTTTCAACAAGTAGATTTCATTAGTTATTCACACAAGCTTCTGCAAAATAACTAAAATACACTTGGAAAGTTGTGGAAGACTTAAAGTCAAAACCCTGTCTCAAACTTATAAGCACATTCCCATGTGTTATTGCATCTGGTTTAGACAATTAAATATTTAAAAATTTGCCTGGCTTTTCATATTAAGAAGAATCACAGTTCTCTGCTCTTCTAAAGCATCAAAGGTGAAATATGTTGCCCCATTTTCAAAGAAAAGAAAAATGACAGCAGTACATGGAAAGACTCTTATGTAAGCCATAGGTAGAAGATAACCAGGGGCAGAAGATAGATAGCCAAGCTATGAAATTACTTCAGGACAAAAGGAAGCTTGCGGAGAAGAGTAGTATCATCTTTTGGCCCTAAACTTGGGGTGCCTTCTTAGCTTATAAGACCTGATGGCTCAACAAATCCCAAAGAATGATTTAACAACTCTGTTTGAACTTTGTCACTTTAATCCATTAGTCTGATGTGCAAAGAAAGTTTTCTGATCCATCCTGCAATATTGACTTCCCACTCCTATCAAGATGGCAGGTTCCTGAGTTAGCTCACCTCCTTGGCATTATTTTCCTTTGTCACGATCATTAAAAATCAGTTTGGGTTCACTGGACATATAACTTGAAATATAAAATAGTCCTACTGTTTGCATTGACATAGAAACAAGCTTCTAAGCTTCTATGCAGCCCTCCTTTACATGCTCAATGCCCAATCTGTGAGGGCATTTCTCTCTCTGAGGAGGTGATGCCTTTCTGTATTTTCCATCAGCTCCCATGGAAAAACCCTTTGCAGCTAGGGTTACTAGAGTATAACCAACTCAACCATTTCTGAATACTTGATATAAAACAGTGCTTGTCAAACTTAAGCATGCCTGAGAATCACTTGGAAGTCTTGTTAAAACATGGATTTCCAGGAGTGGAGCCCAAGAACCTGCATCTCTAAGAAGCTTCTAGGCCCACTGTGAGAACCACTGACCTAGAAGCTAGACTCTAGACTCTCAGATAGAGAGAGAAGGATATTTCTCAGAGAGATGTGAGTTCACTGAAAGGTCTTTTTTTTTTTTAAGATTTGTTATTTATTTATTCATAGAGACAGAGAGAGAGAGAGAGAGAGAGAGGCAGAGGGAGAAGCAGGCTCCATGCAGGGAGCCCGATGCGGAACTCGATCCCAGGTCTCCAGGATCATACCCCAGGCTGCAGTCGGCGCCAAACAGCTGCGCCACTGGGGCTGCCCAAAAGGTCTTGTTTTAAAATACCACACATTCATTTCCGTGATAACCTTCTCAAATGATATGAGTGTTTCTTCTAGGCTGAACTAGTTGTGAAAGTATATCCTACCTGGCTGCCAAATAAGCAATGCATATATGCAGATAGGAAGCCCCAGACTTCAAACAGCATGTTAAATCACCTACAGACATACCATCTCCAACCCATACAAGCTCACAGGAACTTGATATTGGGAACTTCTCTAAACTTTTCCATTAATGGTATAATGGAACATTATAAAATAATTTGGGAGTGAGGGGAGGTTAGAGGTAAGGTAAATAAAAAAGCAGAAAGAAAAACATTTTGTATAATCACAGATTCCACTAAAATCTGTTGCATTTCCTTCCAGACTTTTATATTTTTGTGTCCTATTTTCACTTGCATTATTTCATAAGAATTTTCCCCAAATTAAAATTGCTTTAATGGTGTATACTTATTTACCTTATAAATATGTGATAGTATATTAACCACTTCTCTATCATTGTATATGTATATTTGAATTGTTTCTGATTTATCACTACTATGTAGTATACACACTATTAACACTTTGATAAATGTCTTTGGGCACTTTTTTCCCCTGTATTTTAGATAATTTCCTTTAAAGAAAATTTTTTTTTAAAGATTCACTAATTTATTTGAGAAAGGTAGAGAAGGAGCAGAGAGAGAGGGAGTGAGAAACTAAGGCCCCAGCACAGGGCTCAATCTCATGACTATGCCACCAGGTGCTCCTCTTTTAAAGGGATTTCTAAAAGCATAATGGTTATGTCAAAGATAAGAACATCTTTAGAGTTTTTGGTACATATAGTAAAACTGTGCTATAACATACTAAACAGCATCCTAGGAATTTAATTGCATATGATGTGGGCGTCAGTGTAAGGTTGAGGAAATGACCAGGGCCAGGCAGCCCCAAGAGCCAGCAGGGAATCCTGGGTATGATGTAATCCATCCCTGTCCATGCAGTGGTTTGACACTACCAGATCATGCTTGTTTGTTTTGATTTAAATTTCTACTGGGATGATTAGCTCCTGTGCCTAAGTGGGATTTCCAGAATAGTAGTAATGATGCCAAAATCTCCCACTTCCTCAGTCTAAATTAGGATACTACTATAGATTATGCCTGCTATTGCTCCAACTGGCTTGATCCTATATCTACATCCTCTCGACCATTCTCCAGATGTATGTCCCCACTCTCTACCATCTGGATCACTGCAATAACCCACCCTATCTCTTTCTATCTTCAGTTAATTGTCAGAGGATCCTTTTGAAAATATTAATCATAGTGTTTATCTCTTCTGTTCAAAATTCTGCAACTGTTTTTTTTTTTTTTCACTTAGAGTAAAAGTTAATACTACTGCATGGTCCTTCATGATCAGATTCTGCATTTCCCCTCTGACCTCATCCTCTACTCCCTCTCTCTGGTTCACTGTGTCTAGCCACAATGTCCTCCTGCTACACTTCATACATGTCTCTGTAGTTACTGTTCCACTTCATGGAATGCTCTGCCCCAAGGTATCTACTTGGCAAATTATTCACTTCTTTTAAGAATTTATCAAATATTGGGACCCTAGTGTGGCTCATTGGTTGAGCATCTGCCTTTGGCTCACAGCATGATCCCAGAGTCCTGGGATTGAGTCCCAGATTAGGCTCCCTAAAGGGCACCTGTTTCTCCCTCTGCCTCGGTAGGTCTCTGCCTCTCCCTGTGACTCTCATGAATAAATAAATAAAAATCTTGAATAAAAAAGAATTTATCAAATATTATGTTCTTCATGAGGCCTATTCTAACTACCTTATTAAACACTGATTTTCCTATCCTAGCCCCAAATGTTTGGCCTTTCTGATCCTTCTTATCTTCATTTTAAAAAAAATCCATTATACTTAACACATTTTAAAATACTACATAATTTAGTTATGTTCACTATCTATTATCCGTAAACTCCACTAGGGCTGTGATGTGTTTTGTTAACTGGTATTTCTCAAGCACCTAGAATAGCCCCTGACACACATTAGGAACACAACAAACATCATTATAAGGACTTTAGCCTGTATCAAGTTGAAAGAGAAGGGGCTGAGTAGAAACAATATAATTATCCACCAAATTATAGTCTAATTCATATTATTATCACATTGTTTTTGAGATTCACTTTTTTTCCAATTTGTTCTCCCAAAAAGTTGAACTGGTTTACCTTTACTCAGAAGTGTGTAATAGTCCTCACCTCTCCTATAACCCTGGGTGCCTTCAGGTCTTCACTCCTGGGTCACCTGTGGCTATTCCTGCATATGCTTGATCTTAAAGATGGAGTAAACGCAGAAGAACTTCTCCTTCATTGTCATAATGCACAATTTTCTCTTGATTGTCATTTTAGAGCCCTATCCTGGTCATCTACCAATGCGAGTGAAATTTTAAGGCTCCTCCAACCCAACAATGTTCTTCCAAGATAAATAGATGAAAGATCACATATTATTTACTTTTAAATCTCATAATACTTATTTTTAAAAATGAGTAAAGGGGGAACCCTGGGTAGCGCAGCGGTTTAGCGCCTGCCTTTGGCCCAGGGCACGATCCTGGAGACCCGGGATCGAATCCCACGTCGGGCTCCCAGTGCATGGAGCCTGCTTCTCCCTCTCCTTCTGCCTATGTCTCTGCCTCTCTCTCTCTCTCTCTGTATGACTATCATAAATAAATAAAAATTTAAAAAAAATTTAAAAAAAATGAGTAAAGGAATGCACATTTAAGAACATATGGGGAGGATAGGAGAATGAAAATTACAATAAATGATTAGAATTTAAAATATGAGGTCTTTATATAGTTCATAAATTAAAGTGGTCTAAAACAGATAAAGTGTACTTTATATCAGTTTATCAAATAAGGTAAAAATTAATGATTTTATATATATGATATATATAAATTTATATTATATATAAATATATATAAATTCATATATGTGAATGTCTATGGTTGTGTATAGAGCTGAAATTTTTGAACTTATTAAAAAATTCTAATTTTAAAGTAAACAACATTGCTATATGAGACTAGGAAAGATAAATGCTGTTATCAAGATAAGTATAAAGAAATTTAAGTGACCAAACTTATATTTTTTTCAAAACAACTTTCTCATTTTGTTCTGAAAACAAACCTAAATGCATTTTTAGCATCTCCAGAAAATATGAAAAATGGTCCTGATGGCTTATCTCATTTATCACTTTTCTAATTAAGAAAAGGTAGTTTTTTCCTCTTCCATATTCGTTCTCTAGAAGCACATATAAAGAGGCCAAGATAAGGCAACAAATCAAGCAGCTTGGATCTGAATGTGATGGATATAAAAACATCACACGGTATATCAAGAACCTAAACATGATTACTAAGAAGGAAATGGGGGAGATATTAACTCCCTGAGAAAAAGCCTACTAAAATCGAAGTCACTGAATAGCTCTTGTATTATTGGTACAAACCCTAAAACTCTCTTCCAAAACACCCAAAACTTGGGGAAGGCCACCATATGTCATATTAATGGAACCCCTGATCCCTTGCTGCCTGTATGAACTCTGATTAATGGAAGACATGCTATGAATGATACAAGTAATTACACTACATAAGTTAGGACACAGACAGTCCAGGGCTTGATTAGATTTTTGGAAAAAAACACTTCCTCTTTCCTGGGGGGCATGGCTGTCCACAGCACAGCAGTCATCTATTAAATAGTGGCATATTTCCTCACGGAGGTTACTAAGCATCAGTTTAGGATTTAACACCTGCCTTCCCAAAGATGCCTTAAAATCTATCCCTTGTATCACTTCAGATAAAAAAGATAATGAAGGCATAAATGAGAAGGCCAAATTTAAAATAGAAAGGAATGATTTCATATGATGGAGAAGCCCAAATGTGACAAGCCACAGACAAACACAGATGTGTTTCCAGCCTTAGCACGACACAATTTTGCAATTTTCACTTTGGAAATAATTTTTACTGAAAACTTGTTTTCTTATGTCTCAAAATATTGACTTTGGTCAAGTGTTCAGTTTTACACAGTACAAATATGGAACACTGGCAAAAGAAAGGAGGTGATACATGCTTAGCCAACCAGAACTATTGACAACGAGGACTGGACTAGTGGAGTGAAATATCTTATCACAAACTTACATCTTTAGACTTCTTCTATTGTCAGGTTTTAGGTTGCAGTTAGCTAGCATCCATGTCTGTCTACTCTAGCTGCTAATACCACAGAAAGGCCAACATTTTTATCAACAAGTACCAAGAACTAACAATGTGTCTTCCTGTGGAAGAAAGTCTTATGAATGCCCTTTTATTGTGGACAGTCTGAATACTCTTCATGAACAGAGTCAGGATCTGTGACTGGAAAATATCTGATCTTTATTTTCAAGAGAATAATAAAAGTCTTAACCTTTAATGCCTTCTGTTTTGATATGCCTGGGGTTTAGCTAATAGTTTCTCTAATTGTGGCTGAAGACAACACTTTTTCTACCTCTCTTGTGGTTAATGACTTGGAGAGTGAAATTTATTCAAAAATTCCAAGGACAAAAATGATCTCTTCAAAACGCACCAGTCTCTCTTTTGGTGTTTTCAATGTCCTGATTTCTATCAAGTAATTATGATGGCACTAGAGAATATTAGCTGTGGAAGATGTTACTTCAGTTTCAGCCATTTGATATCTGGACTATCAATTAAACAACAGAATCTAAGAGCTTAGAAAGCAACACCAAGGACTGTGTCATCAAAACATTTATAGTGTTTTTTGGTAAAGCTTACACAAGACAGTGATTATCCCACCAATATACATAGCAACAAAGGAATATTAAGGATTCACAGTAAGATTATTAAACAGTTATGAACAGTTCTCAGAGAGGAGATAAAATCTAAAGCTTGTTCTTGAGCATGGGAAGATTCTGTAAAATTAAAGACTGAGGGATCCCTGGGTGGCTTAGCGGTTTAGCGCCGCCTTCAGCCCAGGGGTGATCCTGAAGTCCCGGGATCAAGTCCCACATCGGGCTCCCTGAATGGAGCCTGCTTCTCCCTCTGCCTGTGTCTCTGCCTCTCTATGTATGTGTGTCTCTCATGACTAAATAAATAAAATCTTAAAAAAAATTAAAGACTGAGCATGAAGAAGAAGAATTCAGTTATACCTAAGTTTTTGGTTATATATATCTCGGCACGTTGTATACTGAAAATTGTAATTCCCTATAGGAGTAAAAAAGCTTGAAGTCTTTCTAAGCAAAGAACAAAAACAAAGCCAAAAAATACCCTAGTTTTAAAGAAATATTTCAGTTTTATGGTATACCGATTAGCATTATTTTAGAGCAATTTAAACAAACCAAAATAAAAAGTTGACATCACCAACATGGCAACACAGGAAGTTCCTGATTCTCTCCTCCCATGGATGCACCAAATATCCAGATATACAAGGATCATTTCCCTTTGAGAGAAATCTAGAAACAAGTTGAGTGACTCCTACACATCAGACAACTGAGAAAATATTCTCACTGACATGAGTAGGGAAGGCTGAGACATACTCTCACCAGAAACCCACCCCTGCAGAGCACCTTAGAATCAGGAGCAAATGCCCTGCTCTCACCTTATCCCCAAGGAGTGAAGGATTTGGACCACATATCTAGCACCCAAACTTTTAAGGCTATCATTCAAGGGACAAATCCCAAATCACCTATCTCTGAGAGCCAAGGGCTTGCATTCACAAATTCCACAGCGCTATAGCAAATAAAGAAGTTTTCAAACTGGTACATGAGCTCTCCCAAGGCTATCCCCCCACATACATACTACAAGAAAAGAAAATGACAAGCCAATATCTCTGATAAACATAAATGCGTACATCTATATCTATCTATGTAATCTATCTATCTAATCTATCTATATAGTGGGTAAAGCACACTCTTTGCAATAAGTGGTGCTGGGAAAACTAGACAGTCTAATGCAAAGGAATGAAACTAAGCCTCTTATCTTATATCATAAACAAAAATCAACTCAAAATGGATTTTAAAAAAATGAACATAAGACCTGATACTATAAAACTCCTAGAAGAAAACATAAGGAAAAGCCTCCTGACATTGGTTTCAGTAATTATTTTTTTGGATTTGTCTACAATAGCAAAGATAAATAAGTGGGACTATATCAACCTAAAAAGATTCCATACAGCAAAGAAAACTGTAAACAAAATGAAAAGGAAACCTATGGAATGGGAGAAAATATTTGTAAACCATATATACAATAAAGAGTTAGTATCCAAAATATATAAGGAACTCACAAGACTCGATAGCAAATAAATAACCCAATGAAAATGTGCAAAGAACCTGAATAGACGTTTTCCCAAAGGATACATTCAAATGGACAATAGGTACATGAAAAAGTGTTCAACATCAATAACCATCAGGGAAATGTAAATCACTAAATCACTACCACACTGGGAAATCATCCTTTTAGGATGTTTATTATAAGAAAGATAAGAGATAACAAATGCTGGTAAGGATGCAGAGAAAATGGAACCCTTGTACAATATTAGCGGAAATGTAAACTAGGCAGTCAATATGGAAAATGGTATGGAGATTTCTCAAGAAATCTAAAAGAGAACTACCATATGATCCAGTAATTCCACTTCTAGGTGTATATTCAAAGAAAAAAAATCATTATCTTGAAAAGATATCTGCGCTTTTGTGTATCTAGAGCATGTTCATGATAGCCAAGGTATGGAAACAATCTAAGTGCCTGAAATGAATGAATGGACAAAGAAAATGTGAAAAAATATATATATATATATTTTAAAAGAGGAAATTCTGCTATTTGTGCCAACATATTCATGTTGGGCATTAATCTAAATTAAATTAGCCAGATAGACAAAAACTAATACTGTATGGTATCATGTATATGAGAAATTTAAAAAAAAATCAAACTCATAGAAACAGAGAAGAATGGTGGTTACCAAGGACTTGGGAGTTAGAGAAAAGGGAGAAAGGTAAATAATAGGGTACACATTTTCAATTATAAAATGTATAAGTTCTTAAGATCTAACTTATATCATGGTGCATATATCTATATCCATCTATAGTGAGTACTATATTTTATAACTGAAACATACTTAAGAGAGTACGTAAATGTTCTCATACACACAAGAAAGGTAAGTTTTTAAGGTGATGGATGTGTTAATAACTTGATTGTGGGAATCCTTCCACAATTATATGTATATTGAATCACTAACTTGCATAATTCAAATATATTATAATTTTATTTGTTAGTTATACTTCAATAAAGGTGAAAAAATGGGGAAATTATTTCCTGGAGCATTGGTACAATTTATCATATAGATCTTGTTTCAGATCACATTGAAAAGAAGCACAAGCATGCACAACATAGAAAAAGTTCTCAAATCCTATTTAGTAGTTTTAAAAAATAAAGGCAAAGGGATAAACTGGAAATAACAGAGAAGTTGGATGCATGAGGCCTACATTTCAGTCTTTGCTCTATCTGTTCAAGTGTAGCCTGGGATTGAAGTTAAAGGAAAGAGTTTGATGTGAGTACAAATTGGGGACACAATCTGGGGACATCTGCAATGGTCTAGATAAGAGTATAAACTAGCATCATAAAAGTATCCATTGGAGAGAAAGGGACAGATGATAAAAATACATATGAAGTAGAATCAACAAGATTAAATAGAATCAATTAAATAGAATGCAGGTTGATGGAGGGAGGTGGGAAAAGAAAGGTTAAGAGTGATGACTCAGAGGTTTATGGCTTTGCCAAAGGCTGGATGGTGGCATCATTTACCAAGATAAGGAATATTTGCAAAGGAACAGCAATTGGTAGGGACGAAATTAGTTCCATTTTAGATCCATTGGATTGAGAATCTTCATGGGTCTCTGTATATAATTTTTAATCCTTATAGAAATAAATAGTTTTTTCACGGAAAAGAAAATCAAATATGTCTGAAACATTTTGACCATTTCAACATTGATAAAGTATTTATATGTATTTTTTATTGCAAAAGTTGAATACTGTATGTTTGTTTCTATAAATTTTATAGACTTCACTTTTAAGAATAGAATACTAACACAAGCCACTGGTCCTGTCAAATATATCTGTCAGTAATGGCAGAAAAGTCCAGAATAAAGGTTCGAAGCTGCCAAGGAATTAGACTATTTGTCAAGAAGAAACAAAGGGAGTAATCTGCCAATGACTGCCCTCTTGCTCAGTGAGAGACAAAGGCAAATTATGCAATTGACCAACGTAGGATGGCAAAGTGTCAATATCAACGCATAGCATTATTCTAGTTGAAAAGTGAGCCCCAAGCTCTTATTTTATAGTTGAGCTCATTGGGGACCATGGAATCACAGGGCTCATTAACAAAGAAGTAGAACTAGAATTTAGATCTGACTCCTCAGACAGAATTATTTTTCTTTGAAACCAAATTCCATTCCTTATAAATATGGTTCATGGATTCACAGTCACATTCTTAGTATGCACACCTTGTTGATGCTTCAATTATCAAGGGGGAATCCATAACAAAAAAAATCCCCTTAGGTTTTATGCAATGGTAAATGATCCACCACTAAATATCTTCCATAAAGATAAATTTATGGAAAATGGGCTGCAATTGCTTTCAAGATCATTCATACTCTATACAAATATATAACCAAAAACCACAGGAAGAAGTAATTCATAAAACTGGAGTTACTTTGACTAAAAATGCTCACTCATTACCACAAATGAATTATTGACTCAAGCTTAGAGGCGTTAGAGGGGGCAGATTTGGTCTTTCAACCTTTCTTCCATTTAACTGTCTTGAGACAAAGAGATTTTGGTATGGAACGAGGATTTTCCCTGAAGTTTTCCTGATTCTGATCAATTGTACTTTACTTAGAGATTCACATTTTCATCATTAAGCAAAAATGACTTTTATTCTTTGTGGCTCCACTTCTTTGAATTATTATTCAGTCTAATAAAAAAGAAGGCATAATGTGTACATGATGAATATTCCCCTCCTCTACTGGCCTTCAAATCTCTTCTACAACACAATTGAGGCAATTACTATCAATTCACTGGCTTATAAAAATAAATCCGTTTGCCATCTTTGATTGAGTTGAACCCACTGGCTATTGTTTTTCATATAAGAAACATATTTCCCAAACCTCATGATCTGCAAAACCATTTGAAGAAGCATGAAACTGAGACACTAACAATAGATTAGAATAAATACTAGCCCCCAAAGTTCCAAGATCGTGTATATGATCTGATCTAAGAACAACTAATCCATTTGAAAAATAAAAAAATCACATCATTTGCTATCAGCACACACATATATCATACATGCAAAGATTCACTTACTCCCTTGAAGGCAAAAAAAAAAATGTTTTCTCAATGTCTTCACAAAAATTAACGTGCATCACACTTTCTAATATGTAACTAATACAATCAAGGGGAACATTTAATTAGCAATTAGTCTGATTAACATTCCCTGAAGACTAATTTGTTTTACCAGATGGCCTTCATAAAAATAATTCTTAGAGGATTTCTTTAAAAATCAGCTAAGCTAATTATAAGATATAGGAAGAGATAGAAATTTTAACAATTATACCAAGAATAAATTAAGTTCCAGGTGTGAGTCTTCAAGATATGACTGGGAAGGAGAGACTGGCAAAAGGGAGTTTGTGGGCCTGCCCAGTGAGGACACAGAACCAAGAACTAGGAACAATTTGTTGAGAGTGCAAAATCCAGAGACTGAGTCATATAGAAGCTGGAGGTGAGTAAGCTGCATAAGAAAAGCAAACCCTAAATTAGACACTGGAAACTAAACTGGATGAAAGCCAAGGGAAGTTCCAAAGCACAAAAGAAGAAAAGAGCAAGCAGGCACAGAGCCCAGAAAGAATTCTGCTGAATGCTGCCTGGCAGCCACATCAACTGACTTTGCCACAGGGCCACAACTAATGGTCTTTCCTCAGGCATGCATTTTGAGACACATTTCCAGAAGCTATGATGGATTCTCTCTTACGCACAAAGAGGTGAGCTCACTCTTATTGAATCCATACTTTTATCAGACACTGAGCTAGAAGATTCATTACATTATCCCATGTGCCTTTGTCCTTACCAAAATCTTTTTCCCCCTCCTGACACACACTGTTAGTCTACACATCTCAGCCTTTTTGCAGGCAAGCACAACACAGATATTGAGTTATGGCCAATGGAATTTGGGGAAAAGTTATGCTATCTAGTACCATTTCATAAAACTCTTCCATTAGTGACCCATTATGTCTTCATCCACCTGCTCATTGACAGAAGAGAAAATACAAGTGAGTCCTCGATGAACACCAATAATGTTCCCCTACTCATGAATATAGCGAAAAACTAAGTTCTTTTTGTGTTAAACCACATATATTTGGGGATTAGTTTGCTATTGAAGCTAGTTAAGACACCTATTTATCTAATTTAACAATTACAACAATTTGTGGTAGTGGTATTTTCACCTTAGCCTATCTTAACATAGATAAATCAGGAATTTAAACACAACTCTGTCAGACTAAAATCTATTCCTTCTCACCAAGTACTTTACTAATAAATATATGAAAAAAGGAGGACATATGCTTTGTTTTGTTTTTGAATTAAATCCTGAATGGATTTAATGGATAATCCATTAAATTATATTCACCTTTGCCTATTATGAGTCCTCAATGAACATGCATGCATATGTATTTGACTAACCTGTCTGTTCTTTAGAGCATTTCCCTATAAGTGGAAATTCTGAGTGGCACATGATTTTGTTTAGCTTTTGGAGGAGTTCTCAAATCATTTTCCATGGCAGTTGTAGCATTTCACATTCGTCCCAGAAATATAAAAATTTTTCAATTTCTCCATCTCCTTACCAACTCACTATGCCTTCCTTTTTATTAGACTGATACACCACTTCATTTCTACTACTATAATTTTAATGAAAATAATAATAACTGAAATTAACAAGTTTGGTGAATCTCTAGGATCATATATTTTTACCTGTTCTGACAACTGCTGCCTTTTGGAAAGTTTAATTCATTAACATTTAAAATATTTTCTGAAGAGGCAGGAATTAATTCTGTCATTTTGCTGTTTACTATATGTGTTACAATACTTCTTTGTTCCTCATTTCCTCTATTATTGCTTTGTTTTGTGTTTAACTGGATGTTTTCTAGTGTGACATTTTAATTCCCTTCTCATTTTCTTTTGTGTATATTCTTAAATATTTTCTTAGTGTTTCTCATGGGTGTTACATTTAATATCACAAATTTATAACAGTCTATTCTTAATTGATACAGAGCATAATATCACATTAAAACTGCTCCTTTATCCAGCTCTTTATGTTATTAGTGTCACAAATTTTATATGTCTTTATACACCATGTTCTCATTAACAAAGATTTGTAATTTTTGTGCATTGGTTTTTAAAATAACATAAGAAATAAAAAGAGGAGGTGAAAATTAAAAAAAAAAAACACAATAATTTTGGATTTTTAATTCACCTTTCCCAGAGTTCTTTATTTCTTCAAATGACTTTAAGTTATAGTCTATTTTTCTCTCATTTCAGCATGAAAAACTCCATTTAGTATTCTCTGTAGAGCAAATCTACCAATTATAAACTTTTTCAACTTTTATCTGGGAATGTTTTATTTTTTTGGGGGGGGAATGTTTTAATTTCTCTTTTATTTTTGAAAGATAGTTTGCCAGATATAGAATTCTTGGTTGACACGTTTATCTTTCACCACTTTATTATCCCACTCTCTTCCAGTGTCCACAGTTTCTGATGAGAAATCTACTTAATCTTATTGAAGATCCCTTGTACATGAAAGATCACTTCTCTTTTGTTGCCTTTAAGATTCTCTTTTTATTTTTGTCTTTGGACAATCTGATTATATTGTGTTTTGGTGTGAATGTCTTTTTTTATCTTTCTTGGAGTTCACTGAGCTTCCTGAATGTGTAGATTTATATCTTTTATCAAATTTGCTGTTTTAGCCATTGTTTCTTCCAGTATTCTTTCTGCCTCTTTCTCTCTCATCCTTCTGGGATTCTCATTATGCAGATCCTGGTATGCTGGATGGTTTCTTAGGCTTTGTACATTTTTCCACATTTTTTTCTCTCTGACTCTCATTTTGGATAATTTCATTGACCTATCTTCAAGTTTGCTGATTCTTTCTTCTGCTTACTTAAATATGATATCGAAACCCTCTGCTAACATTGGCTCTATGTTGGGGCATTCCTTCAATGCTTAGCCATTCTGTTTAGAACTCTACCTTACCTTCAATTCCTGATTGACAGCATCAATAGATCAGCCAGGGGTGAAAACTTAGAGTCTTCACAGTTCTCTTCTGAGCGTGTGTCATGCACTGGGCATGTCCATGACTTTCTAAATTCTCCAGTACATACGTTACTTTTCAATGGCCTAATTTCCCAAAGAAACTCCCTTTCCACCTTTTCCACTCAGGCTTTCAGTGCTGTGTTGTTTGTCTCAAGCATAATCTTGCCCCTCAGGTATGCTACAGGTTGTTCCTTTATTTTGCACAGTTTTTGAGAAACACTCAACTGCCTTTTCATCCTAAGTGAGTTCCAAGTTTTGCAAAACAAATATAAGCACCTTGCACCATTTAAGTGGCTCCCAGACAAGTGAATAGATAAACACAATTCTTGCAGAAGAAAATCTTATTTTCTCCCTCCAGGATCAGGGAGCAATGTTTCTTACTGGAAACAAGGGTTTCAGGAATTCCACCAACCTGGGAAAGGGAGTGTAGCAAGGACAAGTAAAAATGCCATGAAGTTCTTCTACTGCTTTTAAGCTGCATTTTTCTTGATTCAACATTCATTTGATTGCTGTAAAGATTTGACTATTTTCCAGAGTTGTGACAAGGCCGATTCTGACAGTTTTTGCTTAGTTTTTCAATGTTTCTGTGATGGACAGGTCTTTGGAGCTACAGTCCCCTCCAGTTTGGTTGACATCATTCAACATATGGTTTTCAACATGACACTGGGTAAAAATGTACTGGTCCTAAATGAAGCCATATCCTTGATCTAGATATTCCTTATTACCACATTATTATCAATTTATCTAGTGCATCACAGACATCACATAATGAGAGCCCCAAATAAATGGAATATGAAAAACAAATAATAACACAATTATGGGACAGACTTGCAGATAAGTTTTAGTTAGGAGAGAAGAATAATTTTTTTGCAAATAAATAAGAAAGAACGTATTTCCTGGCCTTCCTAAATACATTATTGGTGGGGAAAAAAGGCCATGTTCAGGAATTTGAACTTTAGAATATCTACTAAATATGGATGATATTTAGTGGTTGATCCAGCATACATACATACCTTTATTTATCTCCTTCAAAACTCCCATCCCCACCCTATTCAGTAGAGGGCAAGAATTTAGTGAGCCACTGAATACATCCTATTCCTTAACTTTTTCATTAAAATAAGTGAGAAGAAAGCTCCTAGAAAAGGAAGGAACACCAGATGTATCCCCATAAAACAGAAGAAAAACATTCCAGGTATTACTCAAATAAAAAATCTACTTTAGTTATTGCATTTTGGTTTTTGAAAGGCAAAGAATCCATTTTTTCCAAAGATAACAAACATTTAAAAATGTATTCATTTTTTTTTCAGAAAATTGAGTTCTGACTTGCATTATGGAGAAAATTATCAAATCATAGTAAAAGTTTATTTTGGATCTCACTAGATACAATAACTATGCCAGATACATATATGTACATATATATATACACACATACTCTTACACACACACTATATACACATGTATATGTATGTATTTATACTACTATATGCTGCTTTACTTTCTTCTACCCTTATAATTATTATTCTACACAAACTTACACATAAATGAATTAATATACATACAACATATGTTCCTTTTAATTTAATAGACAGAAGCATATTACACACAGTGCTGTACATTGCTTTAAGTTATTCTAAGACCTTTTCAACATATACAAAAGTGGGGAAAACCAAATATTAAATCCCTGCATACCTATCACAAAGCTTCAACAATTATCAATTTATCTCATTTATGATACAGCGTTTCCTCTAGCTCCTAAAACACTGGGTTCTTTTGAAGCAAATGCCATCCTGTTATTTTATCTGTAAATATTTTTGATTATCTGATTAAAAGACTTTAAAAAAAATCAAAACAAATAGCATCATCAACTTGAACAAATAGTAATTCCTAAATAACACCAATATCCAATGTTTGAATTTCCATTGCTTCAAAAGTGAGTGTCTCTGTGCATATATTGTTATGACCATGTGAAAGTATATCTGTAGGAAAAATTCCTGTAGGGCTTTTCCATGTGTTTCAAATATTTTTTCCCCCTTGATGTCCTTTTTACCTTTCCTCTTCTTTTTTTTTTTTTACATTTTATTTATTTATTCATGAGAGACAGAGAGAGGCAGAGGCAGAGGCAGAGGGAGAAGCAGACTCCGCAAAGGAAGCCTGATATGGACTTAATCCCAGGACCCCAGGATCATGCCCTGAGCCAAAGACAGATGCTCAACCACTGAGCCACACAGGTGCCCTTTACCTTTACTTTGTTACACATTTTCAATACTGAGTTGTTTCACTTATGCATAGTCACCTTATCTGTATTTCTTTTATTAATTTTTGGTTTATTTAAATTATTTGTTTATATTTTGTTTGTTCCTAAAATATATTTTCTGGAACATAACTTTTAATAACAGCATGCAACTCCACCAAAAAAGGAACACTAATTTGTTTAATCATTTTCTGTCATTGTTTGCAGTAATTTTTTTGCTGTTAAACATCATTGCTCCATACAACTTTGAAACTATGCCACTATTTGCATCATTAATACTACTGGTTACCCATTATTGTATACTTATCAGCATGTACCCTAAAAACATATATAAGGAAATTATTTGTAATATAGATTGTTTTCTACCTGAATTTTTCAGAATTTTCTTCCCACATGTTGACCCAGTATTCTATTCTTATCCCCTTTGCACTTTGGAAATATCTTTTTCTCTAGTTTACTCGGCAGTAAAACACATAGAAAGTGAAACCATGCCGGCCACTATTTATTGGCCACTATTTATTGAAACATCTTAATATTTCCTCTACATGCCCTTAGTCACTAAACTATATGTATGGTCTCTTGGGATATATTGAAAAAAGGGTGGCTGAGAGTTGACCTTCCTGTGTGGACTGGGAATTCCTTTGTGTTGAGCAGTGATGAGGGAGGAAGGCCATTGACCAAACTCTTCCTGGTTGATTAGATTTCACCTTTGCCTTGTATGAAAAACTTTCCATTTCTGCAAGACGTTGTCATCACAAAGGCTTTAACTTGATTTTTTTTTTTTTTTTGGATCCAACTTGATTTTTAAACACAGTCTTGTCCTCTGAATTCATGCATGTGTATGTCAATACATGTTTTCCCACTTCTCAGTTCTTGGAAGCTGATTAACATTTCCTGAATTGGTTGCTGAAGAATTTTTTTTTTCTGATTTGTGTCATTCTCTTTCTTACTCTAGTTATGACTTTAAGCAAACTATTTAATTCAGAAAACAAATACACACTTAGTGATGATTGGCAGGCCTCAAAGAAATAGGATTCATTTTTATTGGATTGATACCAAATGAGCAGAGTTTGGGAGCTTCAGGTGATCCCGGCTGATATGAAGGAAGCTGCTCAGACAGCATGAAATCCAATTTTCAGAGCAAACTAAACTCAGTACTGAGCCCAAACCCTACTTCCTGCTTCACAAACTGTCATTCTTACCTCTCCACCTGGTCAGGGAAGTAGGAAAAAAAACATGGTGAAAAGTCACTCTTTCCTTGGCTCAGTGCCAAGTACCCTAACCACATTCCCACTGAATCTTCACAACAACCCTAAGGAATGGATCCTATCATCTCCATTTTACAGATGAAAATGAAGTCATAAAAAAATTAAGTAACTTAACCAGGCCATTGTATTCTAGTAAAACATAAAAGTGATTCTGAAACCCAGAGTAGTCTGGCCTCTAATCCTGTGCTCTCCTATCAACAATTTATGCTGCTTTGATGAGTCTCCAAATAGTACATGCTTGAGCCACATTGGATTAAACCTTTGCCTGTATTCAGGTACATACTTCTTGCACATACCTCTAAACTTCTCCTCTACATTATTTTCTCTTTGCTTAAAATTCCTATCCCTTCTCTTTCTGATGAACTCCAACTTATTCTTCAATACCCACCAAAAATATCACTTCTTCCTTGAAGCCTTTCCTTAATTTTTCAGACATAACAGATTATTCTCTCCTCTGTGGTCCCACAATACTTTAAACACAGTAAAATGTAATATCTTACTAACTTCATCATTTGTTTCTTCCCAAGGCAGGTCTCCTGTCTTACTTGTTGTTGTACTTCCAGTCTATAGCATGGCTCTTGATAAAAAGTAAACACAAAATAAGTATTTCTTAAGTTAGTTCTTCAATCCATGAAGAAGTCAATTAGATGATAAGGTAATTAGTGCTTGCATGCAGTGGGTGAAGACAGAGCATATGACGGTAATTTGCCTGATCCATTGGTTCTTCAGAAAGGCATGAGAGGAAAGGATTTCTCCTAGTCAGTAACACAAGATGGTAGCTTTGTAGTTTTAACACATGGGGATACTGTCAGGATTAGTTTGGGAATCAGTAGATATCTATGTCTGTATCTAGTTAGTCCTTCCTTAGCTCTGTAGACAGAAGAGAGAATGAAGAGAGGAACTGGATGAAAGATTTCTGCAGCCTTCACCTGGGAGATGTGTGGTCTCAGTAAGGAGATCAGTAAGCAGATTCTGTCTTCCTCACTAATCTCTGTATTCTTTTTGGTTTCATATTTGATCTGTTGAGAATTTTTCCAGCTGGTAATTTAACATAGATTTTGTATGAAAAATAACTCCATATTTTCCGTGAGGAAGGGTTTCTATTCACATGAGTATTTCCTGCAGTTTTCCGTCTGGGTATAAGGGCCAATGACAAGGAATATTTAAATGTGTAAAGAAATGGACCAAATTTAGTGAATATGACTGTTACTGTATTGCTTTTGGTGTGGGGAGAGAAGTGACAGGCCCAAAACCCCCAGAGGAAAGTGAAGCTACTCATGAGTTAAAGAACAAATGTTGAGACTATAATTTTCCAAGCTTGGGGGAATAATGACAGGGGCGAAGGAAAGTACAAGGAGGCCTAACCAAGCCAGTCTGACCCAAGTAACTTAAGTGCTTTCCTGAACCACAGTCCAGCTGCTGAGCCTTCTGGGTGGGGACCATGAAGCCAGAGCTGGAGAAAGCAAAGGGTATGTGTGCTACAGAAAGTTAATTCTTAGTGTTGATTTTGAAGCCAAGAAGTGATGATTGTCTATATTTCTTTAACTTGTCTCCTTAAAAAAATCATGAAATTCATTTGGCCTTCTTCCTTTATCCTAAATGTTTGACATTCGGCAAGTAAGTGGAGCTCAACTATAAATAACCCTTTAAAAAATGTAGGTTCCCATGTGAATGACTTTTACCTTTAACATTTGCAAGTTTGAACTATTCTTTTTTCACAAAGCAAAGAATTTACTTGGATTTATTTAAAGATAAACTTAAAAGTAATTTTAAGAGCTATTTTCCCCTCTATATATTTACCCTTTATCTCAATAGTAAATGAGATCAATAATTACAGTCTGCAAAGTTAAAAATGACTAATTTGAATGATGAATTCAACCACATGGTAATGAAAGGACTCAGTAATGAATTTTTATTATTTCTCAAAAATCCCTTTGTAAGTAAAAGTTACAAAAAAACAATCTCAGAACTCATCTGGCAATCAACTTAGAAATGTTTTAGGTAAAAATCATCAATGGCTACTAGAACTATTAGGTGAAAATTTTGATGATAGACAGGATTTTACATTGTCTCAAAGTACTTCTCCAGAAGACAAATATTAATTACAAGTGGGAAATAGTAACTCCACAAGGGAAAAATCTGGCAGATAGCATCTTTATCAGGTCTTAAAACTTAACCATAGTCAGTAATGAGACAAATAAACATTGTCTGCCTCCAATGTGATGCACCAAGAATGACAAAACCTCACTTTTATGATATTTCCAGCAAAATACATAACGTAAGTCTAACTATTGGGAAACGTGAGACAAACCAAAATTAGGGCTACTACACAAAATAATTGGCATGAACTCTTCAAAAATATGAAAGTTACAAAAGACAGACTGACAAACTATTGCAGATTTTAGAAAACCAAAAAGAAATGACAACAAATGTAATATATGATCTTGGACTCGATACTAGACCATAAAAATAAAATTGATTTATTATAAAGGACATTAGTAGGACAGTTGGTAAAATTCAAAGTGCATAGATTAGATAATAGTACTGTTTTCGATATTAATGTGCACATTTTACTAATTACACTATGGTTGTTATATAAAAGAATGTCTTTTTAGGGAATACACAATTAAATATTTAGGGGTCAAAGGGCATTATGTTAATATTTTACCCTCAAACAGTTCAGAAGTCAAAATAGAATGTATTCAAAACAAAACTATAGTGTGTGTGTGTGTGTGTGTGTGTGTGTAGAGAGAGAGAGAGAGGGAGAACAACAAAGCAAATATAGTAAAATGTTAATATCTGGGAGTTTTGTGTGGAAGGCAAATGGGAATGATAATTTTTCAAACTATTTTTTAAATTTTCCTGTAAGTCTGAAATGATTTCATGAATTCAATAGTTATATTCAGTAATTTCATGTGAAATTATCTCACAAAAATGACCCTCAGAGACCAAATGACCCAAGCTTCATTCTCTGAGAAAACCGTGATCACACAGTTGGTTCAGGGCAAATCTAAACCTTAAGAGTTTGAGGCTTTTCCCACTAAAGCATGTGTTTCTGCACAAACATAAAACTGGTTTCAAGAGATCTTCATAGCACTTCTAATTTGAGGCTTCATAGGGCCACAATGTCATGGCAGAGATGAGCTTTTACTTTGCTGTTCTTCTCTTAGTAGCTTCTTTCTAGAAATATCCTACTTGGCATTACACTTTTGGCCTAGGACATGGGAGAGCCCTTTCATCCTTCTCTCACTCCACCATTACAGTTACACATACATGGGGAGTTGGGGAGGAGAACAGATCCTATGAAAGGTCTCCCATCCCTCCTAAATTAAAAACTTCTAGCTTATGTTTGTATGTGTTAAACTTCCAGTTTTTCCTCTTTAAAACTTATATGATTGGGCAAATTACTTGGCCTCTATTTCTGTAAAATACAATAATATATTTATTATAGTAAAAATAATAATAGTATCTGCCTTTAGGATTACTAGGATTAAATGTGATAAGTTTTGTAAAGTACTTAGCATGGAGGCTGGCACATGGTAAATGCTCAGAACATAAGAGTTGTTACTTTATGACTAAAATGGTAGCTGGTATTAAGTATAGATTCTCATTCGTAGAAATTTGAACTAAAAAGTGATTCAGTTGCTAGGGGATTTTGCATGTGTCCATGGTGTTAACTCTCAAATACCTATAAATAGTTAATATTTTGGCTGGAAACACAGTCATACAATGGCTATCTTACCTCCTTCTCCATCAAGGAAATTGATCATTAAACTAGAAAGAGAATGGGAAACAACCTAAATGTCCATCAGCCAGGAACTAGCTAAATACTTTATGATACCTTTATTGGAGTGATAAAAATAATTAAAAAGAATGAGATAGATGAAAATGTACTGGAATGAAAGGATACCCGATTCATTTTGGGAAGAGGAAAAGAAGCAAATGGAACGACAGAATCTATAGTACATTTGCAGTTTGTAAAAATGTGCTCAAAGAGTAGTCTAATTTATTTTTGCTATTTTTTCCCTTGCCTGAGGAGACATATCTAGAAAAATGCTTCTACAGCTGATGTCAAAGTAATTACTGCCTCTGTTTTTTTTTTTTTTTGTTTTTTTTTTTTAGGAATTTCTTGGCTTCAAGTCTCACATTTAGGTCTTTAATACATTGTGAGTTTATTTTTGGATATGGTTTTAGAAAGGTGTCTGGTTTCATTTTTTTGCATCTAGCTGTCCAGTTTCCCTAGCACTGTTTATTCAAGAGACTGTCTTTCCCCTATTGTATATTCTTGCCTGCTTTGTCATAGATTAATCGACCATATAAACAGGTGTTTATTTCTGGGCTTTCTATTCTGTTCTATTGATCTATGTGTCTATTTTTGTGCCAGTTCCATACTTTTTTGATTACTACGGCTTTGTAGTTTATCTCAAAAATTAGGATTGTGATACTTCCAGCTTTATTCTTCTTTTATAAGATTGCTTCGGGTATTTGGAGTCCTTTATAGTTCCATACAAATTTTTAGTATTATTTGTTCCAGCTCTGTGAAAAATGTTGTTGGGATTTTGATAGGAATTGCACTAAATTTTTAGATTTATTTGGGTAGTGTGGACATTTTAACAATATTGTTTCTTCCAATCCATGTGCATGGAATATCCTTCCATTTGTTTGTATCATCTTCAATTTCTTTCATTAGTGTCATAAGGTTTTCAGAGTATAGGTCTTTCACCTCCTTGGATAAGTTTATTCCTAAGTATTTTCTTCTATTGGGTGCAATTATAAATGGGATTGTTTTCTTAATGTCTCTTCCTGCTACTTCATTATTAGTGCATAGAAATGCAGCAGATTTCTGTTTACTAATTTTGTTTCCTGAATTTTGTTTACTGAATTAATTTATCAGATCTAATAGGGTTTTTGGTGGAATCTTTATGGTTTTTATTTTCTATGTATAGTATCATGTCATCTGTATGTGGTGAAAATGTTACTTCTTCCTTACCAATTTGGATGCTTTTTATTTTGTCTTCTTGTCTGACTGCTGTGGCCAGAACTTTCAGTACTAAAAAGCTTTTTGCACAGCAAAAGAATTGATCAATAAAACAAAACAAAACAAAACAAAAAAAGAAAAAAAAAACAATCTGATTAAAAATGGGTAGAGGACCTAAATAGATATTTTCCAAAGAAGACATTCAGATATCCAATAGACACATGAAAAGATATTCAACATCACTATCACTATTCATCAGCAAAATACAAATCAAATCACAATGAGATGTCTCCTTACACCTGTAAAAATGACTAAACTAAAAAACACAAGAAATAACAAGTGTTGGTGAGGATGTGGAGAATAAGGAACCCTCATACACTGTTGATAGGGACACAAATTGGTGCAGCCATTGTAGAAAACAGTATAGCAGTTCCTCAAAAAATTAAAAATAGGATTATCCAGTAAATCCACTACTGGGTATTTACCCAAAGAACAAAAAAAAAACCCACCTAATTTCAAAAGATGTATATACCCCTCTGTTTACTGCAGCATCATTTATAATAGCCAAGATATGGAACCAATGCAAGTGTTTATCCACAGATAAGCCAATAAAGAAGATGTATACACATGCAGTGGAATATTTCTTAGCCACAAAAAATGAGATCTTGCCATTTGCAACAACATGGATGGACCTAGAGGGTGTAATGTTAAGTGAAGTAAGTTAGTTAGAGAAAGACCATCTTTAGATTTCACTCAGATGTGGAATTTAAGAAATACATCCAAAGAAAAAAATAGACAAACAATAAAAACCAGACTTTTAAATATAGAGAACAAGCTGGTGGTTGCGAGAGGGAAGGTAGGTGGGGAGATGAATGAAATAGATAAAGAAGATTAAGAGTGCACTTATCTTGATAAAAACTAAGCAATGTCTAGAATTGTAGAATCATATTGTACACCTAAAACTTATATAACACCATGTGTTAATTATACTTCAATAAAAATTGTGCACAAGGAAGAAAAAGGAATCAGACAATTACATTCAAAACAATTAAGAATAATTGGGAATCAGATTGGGAAGGGGGAGGAAAACATTCAAATTCCACCTATATATAACTATCTATAATAAGCATTCATAACAAGGCTACTGCACTTGTCACTCTAAGTTTATATATATATATATATATATATTATATATAGTTTCCATATATTTAATATATATCCCTATATATATTATATATCCCTATATATAATATATATATAATTCTGATATATATATATTATATATAGAATATATATCAATTCAGCACTGTAGTAGCTCTGACTGGCTCCTGATGTTATCACAGAAATTGCCAAAACTACTAGCTCTAGTGGATCCACCCATTGTCCCAGGGTCCACACTGAACTGGGGAAAGAAGGGAGAAAATCAAACAAAACTTAGCAACCAATAACAATGAAGAGTATATAAGCATTCACCTGCTTTCTCAACTTTATTGTATAACATTATTATAACCTAGATAATTATGGACTATTGTTTAAATCTGAATCAATTTGGAAAAAGAGGATAGCATAAATGAAACAAAGTATGTATGCTGAATAGGTGCATTCTTTCATGGAGAATGAAATTTTAATCATGGGTTCCATGAGAAAGAAAGAAATAAATGGAATCCTTATAAATGAAAGATATAGAATGATGTAGTTTATCTTCCATTATATATTTGAGAACATCAAGCCTAAGGGTCAATTGACTAACCTGGAGTCACATGCTGGGTTAGTGCTATGATCAAGGACTCAGATGCCTACAGGGCACATGTAAATAATATCCATGCAGGTGGGGGCTATAGCAGGAAGGGAGCCTGTGCCAGCCCAGGGAAGGCTACTGTTGCTCATGTCAATCTATTGTGCCATCCAAGAATGCAAAACCCACTCTTGCCAATGTTCCTTCTTTCAAGAGAAGCCAGATGCTTATGCTGATTATAAATATTGGCCAACTAGTACAACATGTATTCGTATACTATTGCATACAAGCAAACAGAATGTGTCTATAGACCACTGCATTGTCACCATTTGCCACCTCTGAGAATCTAAGACAACTGGTCCTTGGCAAAGTTTTTTCTTCTACCCCTATTTCATTTTTTCCCAATCTCAAACCCCAGTCATTCATTTATTCTAAAATTAAAATTTTAAAAACAAAAGGAACACTTACAAGATACCAGATAAGAAACTGAGGCAGGGAAACACAGCAAACAAAATATAATTAGGAACAAGAAGCAGATCCCAACCTTCAAGAAGCCTAGAATGTAATGGAGCAAGAAGAATTATATAAATGATTAACTATAATAATTGTTAGTATAGAAAAATTAAAATGGGAGATGCTCTGGGTAACCGCTAAAGTAGGTGATTCATTCTAGCTGAATAAATAAGGAGGATCTCAGCAGAGGAAAAGGACTTGAAAATAAAATTTTAATAGGTGGAGAAGAGACAGACATTACAGACTGACAGTCCAGCAGACCTAAAACATTTGAGTGTTCCTGAGTCTGATATATTGGTGGAGAGGAAGGAATTTGGTGTGGAGAATAAATAGGGTATATAAAGGAATTGGGGATGCCAAGCGGATGCCAAGACCAGTGTTAACCTTATTCTGTAATATAAAGGTATGATAGATAAATGATTTAGAGGGAAGCACTGTTGTAGAATGTTTCCTCTGGGATATAACAGATGGGTTGGAAAAGTGAGAAGTTTGCAGGAGAACGACTGGATAGTTAGCTCTCTTAATTGTTCAGGTAGTGAACTAGACTAGAAACAGAGTAGAACCTAGAAGACAGATATATAAGCCATTGTAGAATTAAGATTTATAAATCTTTGTCATTGAAGTGAATTTCTAGAACATGGCAGCACAGTAACTTTGAGATTTTAAGTCCAAAGGTCCTAGAGAAACAGGTGCCCTGAGGAATACAGGAATCAGATGGGATGATGATAAATCTCACATCAGGACACTGCGTCTGTTTGGGGGAGAGGAGGCTTGAAGCACGGGGCCCAGTAGGAGAGTGAAATTGCTTTTGTTGAACTTGAAAGATGAATAAGAATTAGAAATTGTGAAGTTGAAACAGTGGAAGTGATTGGGATTGTTCAGAGAATGTGGAGTGTTACGAAAGGGATTTGACAGTAGAGTTTTAGAAAATGGCTATGTTTTAAAGGTATGAGGATCAAGATCAACTAAATAAACAGAAAGGAATTCAAAACAAATAACAGCACCTACTGTTTATCAAGCATGTCGCTTGTGCCAGACTTTGGGCAAAATCTTCATATAAATATTTTATTTAATCCTCATAATACCTTCATGAAGCAGCTGAAACTCAGGCTGAGTAACTTGAATAAGGATATAAATAGCCAAATTCACAAAAAAAGCACATCCAAATGACTAATAGACATGTGAAAAGATGCTCAATCTGTGGTAGTTGGGGAAATGCAACAGATTTATAACAATTAAAAAGGACTATAATGCTTGGAGAAGGGCTGCACATATACTGCTGGTGGAAATGTGAAATGGTACAGATTTTTTAGAAGGCCAGCTGTCAACATCTATTAAAATTAAGTATGCACACTAAATACAAATTAAATATACACATGTCCTTTGATCCAGCCATCCCCCAACTGGGAATTTATACCATAATATGAAATCACCAGCCCAGTGTGGAAAATGTCTGAACAACAAATGGGATATCCATCAAGAGGGGAATGGTTGACTAATCTGTGGTACTTTCATATTTAAAAATATGACTTCATTCTATGCCAGCTCATTTGAAGGGGTTTCCACAATGAGCTATTAAGTGAGTAAGGCAAGAAGCAGAGAAGATGATAAAATATGATCCTATTTCCATAAAGCAAATGAAAGGTACACATCTGTGTAAATGCTGGGTGTCCGTGTAGTTTAATTGCCATGGCACATTTGACCACTTGAAGGGAAAAAAAAAAGGAAATATACTCAGTGTCATATAAATGCCTTCAGAAAGAGGCTAAATGAGCTGAAGCTAAGAAAAGGCTTTTGGAGTTGGCAATGGGGATGCCACATGTACCCTGTGGAAGAGACGTTTCAGTTGAGCACTTGGGCTGGAGCCAGATGCCAGAAGCCAAAAAGCAAGGATGTAGTAAGGAAGTGGTGCCAAAGAGTGCTGACAATGCTTTAGAGAAAATTTGGCAATGAGCAGATTGTGGGTCTGGCAGGAGAAAGAGGAGCTAAGATTGAGTTTTCCTGTGTTTGATATGTTTGTGCTTTATGTTGGTAGCTGTTTGGGTTTTTGCATTGTTCTGTCTTATTGAGTTTAAGACAGCCTTAGCATATTTACAGGTGAAAATAAAAGATAGATGCAAGAGACCAGGTGGCAGGGAGAAGGTAAAGAGCTGCCTGTTGCCCTGGCTCTCCTGGACCCTCTCTTGGTAATATCCCTGAAAGATAAATAAATCACTTCCTTAAGATGTATAATCTTAAGATTCCTAAACAGAAAAAGGAATGTGGTCCCTGATCCTAAGAAACCAGCCAGTACCCCCACTAACTTTAACACAGTGATAAATCTTAAATACTTGCAGTGACCTGCCTGAAAGCCAAGTCACCAAAGCAAATCTTAAGTCCCTGAGTAAAAGAGGACACTGAAGAGCAAACACTACTTGGAGACAACATGAGGTGGTAACCATAACCCCCAGCTCCTCTCTCATTCTCTGGACCTGTCAATTGGGCCCCTTTGCTGGCTTGCTCTTCTGTCTCATGCCTCCTTTTCATGAGTCTGGGTCCTCCTCTCAGGCATTTTCACCAGCACTGATAGGCAGGCCTTCCAGATATCTGTTCCTCAGTCCTAATCAACCAACCTAAAGGGGAATGACTTATCTTCTTTCTGCATTTCCACCTTTGCCCCTAAAATAGAAACAGCTGCCAAAAGACTACATGAAGAAATGATATGTCCTACCTCCCAGTAGAAGAAATGACTCAGCAGACCAGTTAGATGGGCAGATGGGCAGTGCTACTGCCCAGCTGGCCACCATCTTGCTAGGTCTCCTTCCTCTTAAGTGGAAAGTGTCCTCCTCTCTCCTAGTGCTGTGGGGACAAGGTAAGCTCAGCAGGGCATGACATTCCCCTCCATAGGAAAGGCCTCCATTCTCTAGCCTCTTCAGAGACTAGTTGGCTGAGACAAGAGAATAAACTAGAACAGAAATGGGAGTTTCATGTTGCCCTCCAGTTCAAACTGCATGCATTTCCCACACCAGCTTTTCCATCCAGGGGCTAAAACTACATTTTAATTTTCATCTAATTCTTATATCCACCTTGATCCAGAATCAGGAGGGATAGCAAAAGCTGATTAATAGGAACTTCCAACCTCAGTTTCTAGTACTGATGAAACCATGTTTGTCAACCTGGGTGGCTCGTGGTTGGCTCAGTGGTTGAGCGTCTGCCTTTGGCTCAGGTCATGTGATCCTGAGGTCCTGGGATGGAGTCAGGATCCGGCACCCCGCGGGGAGTCTATATCTGTCTATATCTCTACCTCTCTCTGTGTGTCTCTCATGAATAAGTAAGTAAATTTTTAAAAAAAAAAAAAAGTATTCTTAACCCCACCCACTTGATTGACTATGTCCAACCTCACAAGTAGAGGAGGCTGTAGCTCCTTCCTGAACCTCAAGAAAAAAGTGGATTTGACAAAAATTGGGGCCCGAGTATCTGCATTTCTAACAAGCTCCCCAGTGACACCAATGGCACTTTGAGTAGACAGATTTAGAACAGTGCTTTCCAAACTTGGCTGCACTTTGGAATCACCTGGGGATCTATTAAAAATCACCCAACCTAGGATATACCCTAGACCAATTAAATCATAATCTCTGGCAGAAGAACACCATAAAAGTATTTTTGAAACCTCCTAGGTGATTCCAATGAGTAGCCAAGTTTAGGAACCACTGTTTTGAAATAATGAGCATCTTTGTAAGGGCTAACTATGAATAACAAGTATCTGGAGGCTTTAGGATATGTAAAGCCAAGGTCTTAAGACAAGTTGATAAAAGTAAATCCTCTAGGTAAAAAAAAAGAAAAAGTCAATAGTTTTCACCATACTTTGGTTAGGACATATATCTGGGGGGCTATATTTTAAGAGGGATATTGATATCAAGAGAAGATTGAGTGAACCGTGTTATAAAGGCCGTAACAGCTATCTTCAAATAATCCAAGGCCTATCATAAAAAAGAAAACAAAAACTAGACTCTACTATTCCATTCTCTCTTCTCAGTTGAATAAAACATTGACACTTGTATACCCCAATCTAGACTCGCCTTAGATAAGTTTTCTCCCTCATTCAAGCAGATTCCAGGTAGGTTATAGCATTCATCTATGTCTGGGCCCTGTAGCAAAAGGGCTGGATTGCAAACTGGGTTTTAATATATGTACTTTGCCTTAATTCTGCAATGACTTCTTTCTGTTGCACAGGTAGGTATGTGAAATATACATAAAGCATCTGGAGGGATGTGACTGGGCTAAGACAGTATTGATTGCTTTGCATGAGTGATAAGAAACATGGCTATAGAAGCATAAATCTTAGTCTAGACAATCTTAAACAAAAATGCATATTTTTGGCAACGTCCATTCCTTTAGGAAAATCTGACTTAGAGAAGCTAAACTACATGAAAATACTATGGGCCTTAAAATGATTTCCTCAGGGTCTGTTTCAACACTTAGCAGTATCTGCAAAGCCATAATCTCTCTTTGTTGAATTAGGAAGCATTCACAATCTGTTCATGCTTTGTTTATGCTGTGTTTAAGATTTAATGAAGATTTGTAACCAGTAGCCAGAGACAAGAAAACTTAAATGCTCTCTGCCTAAGAGATTTTAAATGACCCTGACTATTTTGTTCTGTTAGTAGCTGTATCCCTAGATAATGACTCTTGAGATAGTTTCAAAATTGGGAGTTAGAAACAGAAGAAGAAAGGACGCCAATAACTTAGGATAGAATTTATCAAACTACACATACACACACCATACACCCACACATGTACACACCCATACATACACAATTATACATTATTTTACTGCCCTTGCCATTAAGGCAACAATGTCAGAAAAAATAACCAACCAGTAAATTGTGGCTAAAGTATATTTTCACTTCTTAATTTATCACTTCCAGTTACTAGCAGTACCACAATGGAAGACTCATTCATTATTTCAGTAGGTCATATATGGTGGGTTTAGGCATCAGAGCATAGAGTAACAGGTCAAAAACTTGAATTCAAACTCTCATCCTAGCTATTTAATAGCTGTGCAAAATGGGGACAATTGTATAACCTTTGTATGCCTCAGCTTCTTTACCAGTAAAGCGAGGGTAATAATACATTGCAGGATTGTAGAAGAGTTAAATGAGACCATATATGAAAGGCATAAAACACAAAATTCCTGGCATAGGGAGATACTTGGTGACTGATAGCAAGTTATATTGTAATCATTACAGTTCCATAAGTACTATTTCAATGCATAAAATAAAGCTTTAAAGTAAATGTAAATATAACCAATGACTCATGGGCATGGTGCCACCTAAAATTCACATTTTAAAAAGGTAATGTATTGAACACCAGTCATAGACAAACACGAGTCATCTTCATCATTCCCGCCTAACTACATGAACTTGACTTGCATCTGGAATTTGTGGACTCCTTTTACCCTTGGAGGCTGCATGGTGGTTAGATCTCAAAAGTTTATGCTAAACATAAACCTTACTCTTCTTATGCCAGCCGGTCTTTCTCTCTTCCTTTCTCTTGCCTGCCCATATCCACTCCACTTCTACCTCTTCTTGCTTTACCAGCTTTCACAGTTTTATTCTAAAATAGCTAATTACTAGAAGAGATAAATCAGGGCTCTGGCAGATCTAAAGGATTGTTCCTTTCTAAGCAGAAGCCTGTTCCCAGTGGCTCCATCACTTTAGTGCCACTGAGGAATCAAGGGTCCTGGCTGCAAAGCTGAGAACTCCCACTCCCTAGATATGCAAACTTGACTTATCCTAAAGTCTTAGGAGTTTCAATATCCTCATCTGTACAATGGAGATTATAATGTCTGCCTTGAGTGTCCCATTTCAGATTATATATCAGGGTAGATGGACAGAATAAACATGATGAAAGCAGCTAAATCCAATATCTAAGACTGGATACACACCATTGTATTTCTTAGGCCTATATGTTTATTAACCAGAAATCAAAGTGAAATTTGCATGAGTACCACACCTCTGGTTACATCACTAGGAATACTGCCTGGGGACTGTCTAGGGAGATGCCTGGAATTGGCCTTGAATTCCAGGTTGGGATAGATGAAGAGATGGAAAGCACTGACAAAGGACTTCAAAGGTTAGGATCTAGGTTAGGATCTAGGTTCTAACCTACTGCAATATTCTATTTAGAACTTTTCAATTTAAAGTACAAGTTTACAAAAAAATTAAAAAAAATAAAGTACAAGTTTATTTATTTTTTTAAGATTATTTATTTATTAAAAAAATATTTATTTATTTATTTATTCATGAGAGGCACACAGAAAGAGAGAGAGAGAGAGGCAGAGACACAGGCAAAGGGAGAAGCAGGCTCCATGCAGGGAGCCCGATGTGGGACTCGATCCCAGGATCCCAGGATCACGCCCCAAGCTGAAGGCGGCGCCAAACCGCTGAGCCACCAGGGCTGCCCTAAAGTACATGTTTAATCACACACACACACACACACACACACACTTTTCATTTTAACAACAGGGGTATAGTTCATATCACTCAAGAGAAATGGGTGGTGGGAATGGCAACAGGATTAAGGAACATCAACTTTTGCTTAAAGTAGGGTTGAGAAGCCTAGTTTCCCAAGCTTCTCTGTGAAGGTTTGAAACCCAGATTCCAACATTGACCATCCATGTCATACCAAGCAAATTGCTTAATGCTCTGTGCCTCAGTTTCTTCATAAGTAAAATGAAGATAATAATAGTCTTTAATCTTATTAAGTTGGTGGGAGACTTGAGAGAGAAAATTCACATATATTGCTCAACACATGCCAGGCATTTAATGCATTCAATACTTACTAGCTATTTTAAATTATTATTATGATATATCTATCCACTATTTTTCCTTCCATTTTCCTTATACAAATCCCTCTTTTAATTGGGGAAACAATGTTGTAAGCTGGAAAACTACATTTTTCCAATAACCTCAAGGCAATGTGCAAGAGAAGGATGCATGCAATCCAAAAACAAAACAAAACAAAACAAAATGCAGAAAGAAATTAATAAAAAGCTAGGAATGTGGGAAAAAGAGAAAAGGTAATTTATGATGGTATGATCTAGGTCAGAGAAAAGACAACAGAGGCAGTTAAGAATAGGATAGGATAAAGAACTAGCAAAGAAGGGGACTGATAAGACAGGAAGACTTGTAGACTGTATATAGTCAAGTATGAATCATTCACAAATATAGTAAACAAAATGGTGATGCCTTCCCTCAACATTTTAGTTCACCATCAACCTTTTAAAATTTAAATTGCTTGTCTGCTCTCTCAACTAACTAACAAAGAAGTGGAAATGATGGAGGTCCTGAGTAGGTGAGACTGGTTGGGGAGGGAAAAGCTGGGAGCTATAGAGAATAGTGGTAAGTGGTTGAATCTGAGATGTATTTTGAAGGTAGAGACAAAAGTACTTATTAATATATTTGAGGTAAAATAATAGAGAAAGAGAGGAGTCAAAGCTTTTGATTTAATTAACTGAGTGAAGAGTGGAACATTTACTGAGATGCAGAATGGTGGGAATGCCTTGAGGAGTCCTTCTCCCTTTCTCTCCTCTCACCATTTCATAAATTTGACATACCTAATAAAGAACCAAGTGGAGATGCTAAAAAGGCAGTTTGATATGTAAGTCCTGGAGCCCAAAGGAGAAGGCTAGACAGGATGTATACATCAGAGATGGAATTTAAAGCTATGCAATTGGAGAGATGACTGAAGAAATGGATGGAGATGGAAAGGCAGACATGCCAACATTCACAGGTCTGGTCAAAAAGGAGGAAGGATCAGGAAAAGGGCCTGAAAAGTAGCAGTCAGTGAGGTAGGAGGGAAACCAAGTGAGCATGGCATCCAGGATGAGAAAGTGTTCAACAGTGGTTAGTGCTGCTGGGAGATCAAGAAGGATGAGAATGGGGAATTGACCTCTGGCCTTGTGAAATGTGGCTCAGTGGCTACTTCAATAAGAAAGTGACAGTGGAGTGATGAGGGCAAAATCCTGGTTGGAGCATGACCAAGAGAGACTGAGAGGTGAAGTATTGAAGAGAGTAGTAGAGATAACTTTAGTGTCATGGTAAAAGGGAACAAAGACACCGGGGATAGGTAGAGGGTTTTCTGGGGTGAGTGCGATTTCTTTAAATTGTTTTTGCTTTTTATTATTTTTGTTTATACCCCAAAGGAAGTGACCTTTTAATAAGGGAAGGATTGATGTTTCTAGAAAGGAAAGAGGATAATTCTAGGAGTAAAGTCTGTGGGAGAGCAAAAGAGGGGATGCTCCAAAGCCCAAGTGGATTTTCAGCAGTTTAGAATAGGAGTGGGACAGTCACCTATAAGACAGGGAAAATCATTTTATTAGGAAAATTCAGTAAGCTTCTCCACCAGAGTGATTGCCCTTCTGAGATGTGTAGTCATAAACATGAATTATGTCTACTTGGTACAGCTATATTATATTTTCCAAAAATGCTTGGAAACTCAGTGCCAGGTGTTATTGGTCAAAGCCAGTTTTAGTTAATAAACTATCTTAGGTTAGGTTCCTCCAGGGGCAAATATTGAGATAACATTCCAAAGCAAATAGTTTACTCCCAGGAAAGACCAGTAGGAAAATAGGCAAATGAGGCAGGGAATGGAAGGCTACTAAGACAGGATGTGTTATCAAGCAAGTTATCACAATGGGAAACTGAGGTTTATTCCCACTGGAGAACTCTGGGAGATGGTGTAGAACAGCCTCATCAGAGTTCTCCCACCTGCAGGGTGAGGGACTTGACTATTTATACAAACCCACTTCCATAAGTTACTTGTTGTGGGTTGTTCCCAGTGGCCTTCAATTCCCTGCCATGTCCAGTTTACGGTGTGCATGGGCAGAGAGTGGTGCAAGAGGTGAGAAAACCTTCAAGCAAAGAGATACAGATGCTGAGAATTGGGGGTGAAGGCAGTGGACCAAAAAGATATGGGGGAACAATCCTGAGAGCACCTATTAAATGAGCTAAGGGCCATGCTATATGTTAGCTTGTTTCACTGATTGAAAGGAAACAAAGAAGGTAAATATTCCCTGTTCTGGTACCTTGTCAATGAGATCAGAGAAGCAAGGGTGACCAGCTGTTAAAGCCTCCCTTGTCCTTGTCCTTGTCTTCAATCTATGGGCTTGGAATCAGAACAAGAAGTGGAAAACCCACTTCCCATATAGTATTTAATTTAATCCTCATACAATTCCTGTGTCCAGGGCATCATTGGCTTCATTTCACAGGAGAAGAAACCAAGAGTTAGGAGATTTTTCCAAGACTTGCCCAAGATCAAATCTTTAGCTGGGTAGATCAGGCCTCTCAGCCTCCAAAGCCCAGCTCTCAATCCATGTTCTCAGATAACCAGACCCAGGTGTATCATTTACCATTTACCAGGTCCTAACCTATCAGAAAAAAGCAATCAGCGCTTACTCTGGCAATCTTTTTGAAGGACGATTTGTTTAGAGAGTATCCAACACAATATTTCTGGTTTTACTCAGCTATTGTGTTTCCTTAATTTCTGGGCAGACTTTTCCAAGTGGAAAAATTATATAAAATAAAATGTTTGAAAAGCAACTCACACTGTGATTGAGTCATTAAAAAGAAGAGTCATTAATAATGCATTGACTTTGATTATACTTTCAGTCACTGGGAGCTGTCAATGGAGAATTAACTATTCTCTTTTGACAAAGTCAAAGTCATACAGGGGTCTCTAATAATGCACATGATTGTTCTAGCATTGTAAAAATGGGAAATTGTTCTCTCATGGAAAATACATTCCAGGACCAGGGGGCATTGTTAACATTCTGGAAGAGTTGTGGTCCAAGGTTGGGATGGGGTGGGGAGTGGATAGAGAGAATGGAATCTGAAATAAATGAGAAACATCCAGCCAGTTAAAGATGGCTTTGTAAACACCCCTCGTGCCCTCCCTTTGTCGATGAAGTAACATTCTTTCATCAAATCATTCCAAAATGCTCCTCTATGCTAGTAAATTCTCTATTGATCCTGTGGTCTGCTTAATTAAAAAGAAAGTTGGAATGTAAATGTGGACAGCTTTTAGATCTTAGGATACACACCCTTTTCTTCTCTAAAAATATAAACCCACTGTAACAACTGAATTCTGAAATTGACTCAGGTATTCTGGGCCCAGAGCCAAAGACCATATGTGTGTAGGGAAGAGCACTCAGCACTTATTTGGGTGAGTGTATCAACAGGCAATAACTCTCTCAGCCCCTCTCTGGCATCCAGTTTACAGACTACTTAGAAGGGCAAAGGAAACAATCTGCAGTAAACATTTAAAGTGATACAGGAACCCTCGATAACCAGAGGCAGCAGAGGATGAAGAAATCATGGATTTCTTCTCCTATGGAAGGCATCCAACACTGAAAACTACAGGACTCAGACCTTTGGGCTCACAGGGTCTCCAGAAGACTAGGAAAGCAAAGGCCAAAAAATTTGCTAGGCTGGGAAAATCTTCACCTCAACTGAGGCTGCCTTCATTCTGGTCTCAGGGCTGCTGTTGTCATCTGTAAGCTTTCGGCATTACAGCAACACATTTTTTTTCTTCTTTTTAACTGACCTCTGCAGGGATATACTGTGCTAGCACCTCAGATTCATTAAAACCTCATTAGCATCCACTTAAGGAGTTGCCACTTATTTGCTGCGTAGCATTTTCTGATAACACCACAGAAAGAGATAAATGATTTTTTCATCTTTGGGATGAAAAACAACCAAATTCCTTTCTGGGCTGGTTAGTCACAATTTTGTTGGGCTGGGGTATACCCTCTAAACATCATGTGTTGGGGGGTCCACTGGGGCCCGACCAGAGATGAGTCAAATGAATTCTTATGAACTGCTGCTATTGTGATTGTGTAAAGGGGCATGGCCCTCCAACACCTATCTGCTCTTCTCTTTGTTCTCAACTTGTAATGTGGAATATTTCCAACACATACAAAATGAGAATTCCACGTATGGCTCTACCCACTTCCCTCTTGCCTGTATTTTTTTAACTACATGTCAGACATTATATGATGTCACTTAGATATATTCTGAGTGTGTTTCTAACTGAGAAAGACTGTTTCCCTTCTTTTAGGGAGGGAGGCATAAATGCAGTTTTCATTACTATGCCTTTAAATATTTAGCAGTATTCCTTATGTTCATCGAATGCCTTGTTAGTGTTCAAATTTTGAACTGTATCAAAAATTCATATTTTTAAACATTTTTGCATGTCTGAAATGAGATCCAAATTTGAATTTTTTATTGGAAGGGGCTGATAGGTCTTTATGCTTATTCGTTTTTGACTACAATGAACACAGTGCAATTTAGATTATGAAAACTAAACAAATACAGATGTGTGGAGAATAATTCTGTGCAATATCTTTATAGTCATCAAACAGAACAAACAAATGATATTTTGTTATATTTGCTTCAGATGGGATGTCTTTTAAGTCTCATGTTCTGTAGTTTTGTTTTGTTTTGTTTTCTTCTATCTCCTAATTTATATGTTGAGAAAGCTGGCTCAATTGGTCTATAGGATTTTCCAGTATGAATTTTGTTGGCCCCATGGTACAATTTGATATGTTCCTCTCCTCTTATATTTCTTATAAGTTGGTAGTTGTATCTAGAGGATTGATCCGACTTAGGTTCAATTGTTTTTAAGGGTTGGGGGTCCTAGACTACTCTCATACTAATGTGTGTGTGTGCGCGCATGTGTGTGTGATGTTGGCAACCACAGGTAAGCATTACTTCCATCCTTTAATTCATTAAGGCTGTGAAATGGTGACTGTATCATCCTATTACTTTTTACTTGTTAAAGGCACACTTCCATAAAGAGAAACTTCTCTCCATCTAGTCTTTGGTAACCAGGTCCTGCATGTGGTTTTCACAGCCACACATCAACACAATCCCTTTCTTATAGCCACCTCAGCAGACTATGGGCTCAGGAAGAAGGGAAAAGCAGAAATATGTTTTTTTTTTCTTTTTCCTACTTGTGTGTTGTGATGATGGTGATGATGTACAATTTGACATTCGAAAGTGATAAAGAGTGTCAGTATATTGTACACTTGAAACTAATATAACACTGTATGTGAATTATACTGGAATTTAAAAATAAATAAATAGTGATGCCTGGGTGGCTCAGTGGTTGTCACTGAGCCATCCAGTTGTCTGCTCTCAGCTCAGGTCATGATCCTGGGGTCGTGCGAGTCCCACATTGGGCTCCCTACAGGGAGCCTGCTTCTCCCTCTGCCTATATCTCTGCCTCTCTCTGTATGTGTCTCATAAATAAATAAATAAAATCTTAAATAAATGAACCCAAAAGTTATAAAGAGCAGTATAATATATAGTCTGATGACTGGGAAACTTCTCACTGTCCTTTTAATTTGCCTTTTCCTGATTACTAATGAGAGTGTTGCTTTAACTTGTTTACTAGCCAGGCAGCAATTCGTGCTTTTGTTATTAAAGACCCAGTACATCTGATGCCTCATGGGCAAGGGCAAGGGACATGAAGGCTGCAGCCAGTGTATATAGCCCCAGTTCATCTTGCCCTCAGTCTAACCCCACTTGTATACCAAGGACGAGAGTGTGTCCCATATGAGAAGACTGTTGGTCAGGCAATATGATAGGAAAAAATGCTGGAAACACCCTACACTGGAGGTGATGGGGTGATGGTGAAAAGTCCCAACATCTGTCAGAGGAAGAGGTCGAAGCATCAAAGGAGTCCTGTGCCACCTTGAAGAAGTAGACCTGAGAAAGTCTGTCCATGAGCGTAGTAGGTTGGCTTCAGTACGTAATGAGAGAGAACAAGAGGTTCAGAAGAGGGAGGGGTGTGCCTGGAATAATAAAGGCAGGCACAGTCCAGAGATATCCCACAGCTGGGACCTCAAATGCTCACAAGAACCAACCAGACAATACAAATGAAAGCAGCGGGCCAAGCATGCTACAAATGGGAAGCTACCTGGAGATATCCCCCATGACATTAGCTTTATTATCCAATCCTTAACTTGCACAAACTTGGCCCAGTGTTGCCATTTCCAGACAAGTTGGAAATCTAAATTTTATAGAGAATCTCCTAATTTTAAAAGCTACTTTTTTTTTTTTTTTTTTTTTTAACATTGTGTTAGCCAAGCAATACAGCTAGAGACAGATTCAGCCCTCTTGGGTCACCAGGTTACTATCTTTGCATCAGAGGTTTCAACTCTTCCCCTGGGGCTAACAAAATGTCCTATAGTCAAGGGCCTGGGGATCTGCTCTCTGTTCCCCTGGCTCTACACTAGACAGAGCCATTGCTCAGGAACAAGTTATTTCCAGTTCATGTGCCCTCAGACACAATAATGAAGTTTTTTTTTTTTTTTTTTTTTCCACCTTGGGCATGAGCAAGCTTCAACCTCTTCATTTTTGTTTAATTATTTTGGTTTAGGATTTCTCCACATTCAGTGAAGGTGTCATATCTATGAGCTAGAACACAAGGTCCCTGTAGCTTTAGAAAACAGAAACACTTTGTCTTCAAATAGTCATGAAAGGCAAAATGTTACAAAACTTAATTCATTCTAAGATGTGGCAGTGAGTCATAATGCCATACTAGTTACAAAACTTTGAATAAAAATATACTTCTAAATCACTTAAAACATTACATATGAGGCATGAATAAAGGCTGGGATATGTATATTACCTGTTTTCAAGTAATCTGAAGTGTTGCCATGTGACAGGGAGTTATCAATTCATTCTGTGTAACCTGTAAAGGTAGAATTTTGGCAAGATAGCTGAGAAAGAGATTGGGGCTTAGTTTAAGTACAAGGAAGAATCTCATAGCAGTATTTCTTGACTAAACACTCCACTTCAGAAAGTGCATTCAGGAGATGTCTACAATAACATGCTGGATATCTTCAGGAGATGCTTCAGAAAGTACATTCAGGAAATGGTGGCATCTGAGTCCTTACCACGTTAAATAATATATAAATTCCCATCTAACTCTAATTTAATGTTTCTATAAAATTGAAATTCATAAGCAAAGGTGAAAAAATCTCCTGCTAAAGTTAAAAAGTTGAATCAAAGCATTAAATTAAGAAAAAATAGTAAAATAATATAAACTGACATAACGCTTGCATAAAAATGTTAACTAACATCTATTATGTCAGTTATTTTACTAAATATACTTTATAATAATGATATAGTGTTTTATAACTATAATTATAGAGCTAAGGGCACTGGGGTTAAGTGATTTGCCTAAGGTCATAAAGCATTTTCATCAGGAATTGGAAGCCACATTCCTTTGAGCCATGTTCCTTTGATTTGAATAGCCACATACTCCATCCAAGTCAGGAGTATAAAAGGTTGATTTTGTTCATCAAAATCCATTCCAAAACACATTGCGAAAGCTCGTATCAGGTGAATGATAAAGCAAAGGAGATAAGTGGAACAAATATTTCTTAAATATCCCCTCCACACTGGGTCATTTGCTGGACCTTTGCATGTGCTATCTCATTTTATTTGCATAATAACTACATGAGGTATAAATTAATGTCATCCCATTTGACAGACTAGAGAAGTTAATTAGCTTGCTTAAGGCATACAATTTGAGAGGATCAGAGTTGGAATTTGCCACCTGGATTGTAAAACTAGCCCAGATTATTTCAATAAAAATATGCAGAAAAGTCAAGAGAAAAGGTGTTTGGACTCAAGAGACTTGGTACTTTATCCAGTGATCGCAAGGATTTTTTTTAACTTCTTGTGATTCCCTTTGCCTATTTGCAACACACAGATAGCTTTGTTTGAATCATAGTGAATTAGTTATTATTGATAGTAACATAATTGATAGTTTCTAATTTCTAGATGTTCCACTATGCTATTATTTTTTGAAATAAAAGTGATTTATATGTTTTGAGCACATGAGATTAGAAATTAATTTTGATGTATACCAGGTGTGCTGGCTACATCCTCCACAAAATTTCCCCTTTTTAGTCATGAACTGTCATGATTGCCTTTAAACTAATAACAATATTCCATTTCCTGTGCACCTGCAAAAGAGAGTCTGACAATTTTTTAAAATAAATTTAAATTTCTTTTTAATTTGCTTAGATGGATCTATACCATTTACATCTTTTTTTTAAAGAGTTTCTTTATTCATTTGAGACAGAGAGAGAGAGAGCATGAGGAGCGGGGAGAGGCAGAGGGAGAGGGAGAAGCAGACTCCCCACTGAGCCAGGAGCTTGATATGGGGCTCAACGTGGGGCTCAACATGGGGCTGAATCCCAGGGCACAGAGATCATGACCTGAATGGAAGGCAGATGCTGAATCATCTGAGTCACTCAGGTGCCCCCTATTCATATCTTGTAGGACAGGGCAAAACTGATGTAGAAGATGAAAGAGAATACAGTTATTTTGAAGGAATTGGGGGTTCAATGAACAATTCTTGTACAATTTCAAATATTGTGCTAAGCTAGTATTCTGTCAATGGAAAATATCAGCAGTTTATTGTGGAACTACTGTGTGCCAGGTGTTGTGCTGAGTGATTTAGGTATATGAAGAATACCTTCACCACTCCTAGGCCAACAGCAATGGTCAACCAGCTGGTATTCTATTATGCTATCACTGGGAACTTCTCAATTTCTCCTTATGTGTCATCTCTCAAGTCAGTTTGGTTTAGATGAGTTTTCACATTGGACACTTTATGGAGCAACTAAACATTTCACTTAATTTGCCTTTAAATCAGAAATCCTGAAGATGGAAGTGAAAAGGCTAGCTGATGGAATTTGCCAGCATTAGTGGGAGCTGAACTCACAACTTAATTTGCAACACAAAGTTCACTTATTAATTTGGCTGCCTGGAATGTCCCCTGTTTTCTCTTCTCAGCAATTGCCTCTTCATCCTACTGCCCTGTCTTCCCAGCAGCAACCAAAGCACTGTACTTAGCCTATCATTTCAGGTTTTCATTTTATTGCAAATATATTTTATGTATCTGTCTCTCCAATTACAGTCTGTAGGAATAGCATATTATTTTCTTCAGCATCTGCTCCAGCACCTAAGAATTGAAATGAATGAGTGGATGAATGGCTGGCTGGGTGGATGAGTGTCTTGCAGTATGATTTCAGTCTCCGACCTACTCAAACCAGTCCTTCCTTTGCACAGTGAGGCTGGAAAAAGTTAAATGTGACAACTGAACAGAGACCTGGATTTGTAATGCTGGTTTGTATCTTGCTAGCACTTTCTCCAATATTTGAACCTGTTGCAATTTCACTGCTATGTGCAGTCTTTAACAGCCTTTCAATATCTTTGTTTCAGTGGCTCAAAGGAAGCTGTTACAATGTTTGCAATGAATACAAATCATGGATCCATAATCCTGAATGTCTCATAAAGAGCCTTGCTAAATAATTATTGTACCTATACAGTAGTGTCTCTTATGAAATCCCAATGAATCGGCTTTAAACAAAACCATTCTCGCCCAAATCTGCAATGTGCAATTTTATGAGAAACTGAACTGGCTTTTAATGCCCCTCCCCCAACCCCAACACCCTGCATAAGGGAAGAAAAGCCAGAACCTAGAAAGTGAAGCTTTTAAGACCAACATTCCAAGGTAAATAATGCTTATTTCAGCTAGATGGTAAAACTTGTGATTTAATTTACTCTGTCCAATGGGTACATCTTAAGAGAAGAAAATTACAGTGTCATGGACCTCCAAAGCAATTACACAGATTATTTGAAAATATGTTACATTAAAAAAAAAAATCTTACCCTCATTTTATTTTTTAAACTATACAAAACTCATATTTGTATTATCTCATCTCACCCTCATAATAGCCCTGTGATGCTGGGTTCTTCTTACTGTTGTCACATTACAGTTGAGTAAACAGATTTGAACAATATCTGGCTCAGGAATGTTATCACCCTCCTCCCAAGAGCTCAGGCTGGAAACCTTCAATCTTGTCTTCTCCATCTTAAAGCTATTTGACATCAAATCATTTACTCTTTGCTTAAATTATTTTCATATTTGTCTCCTTTTTTTTTCTAATCCCACTGCTATTGCTGTAGACTTTGTATCACACAATACCCAGCCCATAGCAGGCATTCAATGAAAATTGAATGTTGAAGGAAAGAGGGAGGAAATTAGTGGATGGAGTGAGTGAGTGAGTGAGTGAGTGAGTGAGTGAGTGAGTGAATCCTCTGAGGTGGGAGGTTACGATAACCTCTTGTTAGCTACCTTGCCTCTTGTTTCAAAATCTCCCAACTAACCCCTCTCATGCCACAAGACTGATGATTTAAGTGCACACACTTGATATATATTATTTCTCTGATTAATAGTCCCTATTTGACAGCAAGAAAAAATAATAAAACCTCATTTGATCAACATAATGGCTTTTTAAGATCTGCCTGTTCAGGTCTATCTCCTGCCACTTCCTTTGTCTTTTGTGATGGTTCCATATTGAAGTGGAAACAAGGCCTGCCCTTATGCACACCCTGTTGTCATACCTCCACTGTGCTATTTTCATTGAGCAGAACTTAAGAACACATCTAAGTTGCTTCTTTGAAGTCTCCCCTGATTCCAACAAGGAAACCTAGAAGATCATTCCCTTGGGAGATCACTGACTTTGAATACATGATCTTATGGCATTGTATGTATTTACTCCATGACTATTTTTTACATGGTTACATAAAAGGTCCTCTTTTAAAAAAATCCTTTCAACATTACCACCATAGTTCCTGATATAGCATAAAGGTGGGGCTAATTTTTAAAAGTTAATTGGAAAAGACTGAATGAGTAAGATCAAGTGGTATATTTATGACTTGACTGCTTGACACCTATTTCAGGAAATCACTCTTCCTTCATTTCCTATTCATTTTCTTTTAACCATATGATTCAGCATTGATCCTAGGAGAGACAGGCACAGACTCAGTCCTGTCCAAACAAAGCATGATGCTCTCTATTCCTAGCTTCAGGAATTCATTCTAAGATGAAATGCTGGCCTGAGCTGGACCAATAATCACTCTTCACTTGGACTTGAGTCCAAAATATCAGAAAGTTTCTGTCTTCTTCTGGGATCCCCAGATCTCAAGATCAAAGAGTCTAAAGCTGCCATTCTGCCCACCATGTAGCAAGAGCCTGCCTGAAAATGAAGCCAGCACTAAGAAAAGCAAAGCTAAGACATGGAGAGACAGACACAGATGGTCCTGTTGGGGCAACTTGTTCTTGCCAACCTTGCCACAAGTCCTTAAAATGTTAATCGCATGAGCCAACATTGTCCCTTTTTATTTTCTTAAGTGACTTTGGGTTGGATTCCAGTCTCTTGCGACAGAAAAAGCTTTGATTAATGCAGTGCTCAAGATAAAAAATTCATCAGCAAAAGAGAATATCAAGCTGGGGTACCCAAATCCATAAAAAGTGTCTTTTCTATCCCAGACCACTGTCTCTATACTTTTAACAATAAGTTGGGATGAAAATATTTACAACAGAGTGCTCCTGATTTTTCATTTCCTTAAAATGAAATCTTGAATGAGCTTGCTGAATACTTCAGAGTTCAAAGAAATACAAATAAAAGAACAGTAGTTTAAAATGGCAAATGCTAATAGCTCCTTTATTATAAAAGCATCCTTGCATATTTTATAATAAAGTGTATTTAATAAGACAGAAGTAATAAGAGTGTACAATTGTTCAAAACATAGGCAACAATAAGGAACTCTTTAGCTACATCAAGACAGAATGAACAAGAATAGGAAAGAAAACTATGAACCCTTTCTATTCTCAAGGGTGATTCCCCATCTCAGCTTTCTGCTTCCACCGCAGACCTCACTGTCTATCACTAGTGGAAAGTGAATAGGAATTTATGTCTGTCATAAAATGCTGTCCAATAGGTAGTTTTATAAGATTTATATACATACATTAAGTCACTCTGTCCTTTGCCATGTACTTCCAATAAACCTTGTGGTTCTCCCTCATCATTTCACACCAAATGAAAAGTGGTAATATTACTAGATTTGCAGTTAATTATCATGAAATATGACTCCTAATGATTTAACATCTTTGTTAAGAAGCCATGGTAACATGGAGCACAATGCTGGAAAACATCGTTACAGCTATCATTTATCCATGAGATTTACATTTTGTTCACAGTCCAAAAAATAGTTAATTGACAGTACATCTATACAATATTTATTGAGGAAATAGCTTGCTCTCTTGCTGCCAGTTAGTTTAGCTTATCAAAGTTTTTTATTTATAGGATCTAACTTTTCTTATCCTTTTTAATGACCTTGAAAGTGACTTACACTTCCTTCCCTTTAAATCGAATTTATGGGAAAATAATCCTCCCTTGACAAAGGAGCTCTAAATTGATAAAAGAGAGTTGCTTCATATTCTGTTTCCCTGATGAGCCTCCATGTTCTATGAGAATTCCATGGGGCTGTTACAAATCTTGACTAGGGAAATGTCACATAACTTCTCTTTTCATTGAAAATGAAAATGCTTTGAGGGAGGGCTCGCTGTAATTCTTTCTTCTTTGATGTTTATTTCCAAGCCATGGTCACCATCACAAATATGTCTGGATTTTATACTTCTATTTGTTTAAAACTTAGTATCAGTACTAGCTTCTGAAGGATACAAAGTACTACAGATTCATAAGGCCATGAAGGTTTAGATCTAAAAAATTTTTACTCAATTGTCTGTCTACTTAGACTGGTCTACTCGATATGATGACTTTTGTCTACCTGGCTAGTATGGAATAAGCTATTTCCTAAGTGGTGGCCTTACTTCATCTTCATATGTAAAATAACACTCTTTTTCTCTCTCCCGCCTACTCAGCCTGTTTCATATCCTCATAGCCTTCATCTCCACCTGATGCATAAAACATATTCTATCATTACTCCTTTATTTTCTGCATCCCTGCCAACCCCCAATAAAAATGTAAGTTCCCTGAGGACAGACTTTTTGTATAGCACATAAGAGCCTAGCACATAATCAGTACTCAATAGATATTGGCAGAATAAAAATACAATTTAATAAACTTGGATAATCACATTAGATTCCAAATACTTCTTTATTCAAAAAGCATGGTCCAGGGGTCAAACTATATTTATCAAGTAATTTTACAGTAATTTCATTGTATAGCTAAGTATCTCAAAGTATATTAAAAGAGGTCCAACATATTGCTCACTAATCTTTTAAATTAAATTTCCTTTCTCTTTTCAATCCATATCCCTCATATGCTCTCTTCTCAAGAACCTTTGGAAAACTTCTCCCCTTCCTCAACTTTGATGAATTCCTTGTCTCCATCCATTTCCTCATCCACTTCTCTCTCAGCTTTTAAAAATTTAACCTTTTTTTCCAAGTGAGAAAGACTCCTTCCTCTTTAAGCATGTGAGATAGGTGGAGATGGATGGTAATTGGGCTGGAGATTACAGCATAGTCTTTGAAGAATTCAGGAAAGAGGAATTTATGAATCCTCTATTATTAAACATTTAGAATTATCACAAATACATAAATATTCCCCCAAAACAGAAATTTACACCTTAAATCACTTTAAAAATAAAGAGACAGTGCTAACTCTCATAGAAGGAATCCTTTCTTTCTAAACAGAATATATTGACAAATTCAAAAAACTCATAATGTATGACCTATGTTGAAATCCAGTAAATCAGTGATACTGCTCTTCAGGTTATTTGATAGAGTCAGAATATTTAGTTTTTTGGCTAAATAACTAAAACGAACATAGATTCCAGCTGGTGATGTGTTAATGAGGTGAGATGTACACCTACAGAAATGTCATTGGTGTATTTAAAATCCATAATTAATATCGAGCTAGTCAGCAAAGCTCACCACTGAGGTTGGAAGGATGGAATTGAGGCATAATTCTCAAAAAGCTAGACACATTGCTCTCATATAAATATACAGTGAACACATCCCAATAATTTACTTAATTTATTAATGAGAGAAATAACATAATGGTAAAGCTAATTCAAAAAGAATTTGTCACTGACTGAAATAATTGTGAAGTTAGATTTCTAGTATAGATACAAAACTGCCTGTTGCTCTACCAGTTAAACACTAACCTTTCAGATTATATTTTCTACCAGATACATGTCACTTGCATTTCTACTTGACAAGAATCACTTATATCGCTCTCAATTTTCTACAAGCTAATATTTACCCTTAGAAAGATGTAAACTATCCAAACAAAAGAGAAAGAGTAAAATACATACCTATAGAGAATGAAACTATTCTTGGGTGTGTCTGTTACATAATACCACAATACGACATTGAAAGAACATAAAGTCCTTCTTTTAGATTTACAAATTTAGGGTACTATTTATTTTTATTTTTATTTATTTATTTTTTAAAATTTTATTTATTTATTCTTGAGAGACACAGAGAGAGAGAAGCACAGACACAGGCAGAGGGAGAAGCAGGCTCCATGCAGGGAGCCTGACGTGGGACTCCATCTTCGGTTTCCAGGATCACACCCTGGGCTGAAGGCGGCGCTAAACTGCTGAGCCACCCAGACTGCCCAAATTTGGGATACTATTGTCTTAACATTAGTCATAAAAATAAAAGAATGAGCTAAAACTACTGATTAGATAAATGTAAGACCAGCCACACATACACAAGAAAATCTATGCTATCAGCAAATCAATCTTAAACTATAACAAACCACACTGTATTATTATCAACATAAATCGCAATATTAGGGGTGCCTGTGTAGCTTAGTTAAGCATCTGATTTCAGCTCAGGTCATGATCCCAGGGTCCTGGGATTGAGCTCCCTGCTACTCTGGGAGTCAGTCTCCCCCCTCAGCGGAGAGTCTGCTTCTCCCTTTCCCTCTGCCCCTTGCTTGGCTTGTGCTCTCTCTCTCTCTCTCTCAAATAAATGAAATCTTCTAAAAAATAAAAAAATAATTAATTTTAAATATGAACATGATAGCTCTCATTTATTGAGCATACACACACACACACATATTACACTTATATAGGAAACATAGGTATAGTTATGCTCATTTTGCAAATAATGAAATTTGCAGTCATGGAGTTAACCTGTATAAGATCACAGCACCAGTGGTGAAATTATTAATTTAGTTTCCAGCCAGTGCCTACAAACTGATACATACAACTCTATATTGGCATTTTAATATTCTAAAGTGCTAAAACAACTAATCTTCTTTCATTCATTCAGAAAAACTAATAGGCTCACTACAAGTGAAATTTCATAGGAAATTCAGCAAGATTTTCTCAACACAAAAGAGAGGCCAAAATGGATGATTCTTAATCAGATAATGTAGCCAGAGCCAAAATTTAACCCCAGATCTCAAAAGACAGAGGAGAAAAGAAAACATCATCAAAGACTGCAAACATCTTAACAAGAGAGAAAAATGTACTTAATATGTTCTCCTTACAGAATAATACACCTTTGCCTGAGGTTTCCACCACAAAAAAAAAAAAAAAAAAAAAAAAAAAAATTAAATCTCACCAGAATCTGATCAATCTCCTAGCTATAAAATTACAAATTTAAGAAATATACAACAGATAGGGAAACATGAAATAACAACTATATCAAGAGAAGGACAGATATGCAATCCCTAAATCTAGATTAAGGGGAATCTGCAGGACAAACAACACAGTTTGTGCAATAAATAAATGGCAATGAGAGGAAAGGGAGAGAGACAAAAGAGGGAAAGAGAGAGTACAATTCAAATGAATTATTTAAAAAATGCCAAAACACTTAGAAAAAAATGAACAATGACTATTTGATATCAAGTAAAATTAAGTTAACATTATTTTTTTGTAGTGTAATAAAAGTATTATGGTTATGTTTTTCAAGTATCTTGTCTATTAGAAGTACAAATTGAAATATTTTTAGATCATGTGATACACTGAGAATTGCTTCAAAATAATCCAGGGTTTGAAAAAACATGGGAGGGGGTATTGATAAAATAATTTAGACCATGAGATGATAATTGTTAAGGCTATGATGGGCAGATGGAAGTTATTATCCTATTATTTCTCCTTTTTTGTACACTTGGAATTTTCTATAATAAAATGTTAGAAAAATTCACTAGGTTTTATACAGATAAATTAAACAAATAAAGCAATAAAATATTTTGCCCAGATGTATGGAGAGATAAATGGTGTATATAAGTTTAAGTTGTACAATGTAATGATTTGAAAAATGTATACATTATAAAATGACTACCACAATAAGGGTTGTCCATCACCTGACATAATTACATTGTGTGTGTGTGTGTGTGTGTGTGTGTGTGTGTGTGGTAAGACCTTTTAAAATCTACAATCTTAGCAACTTTCATATATAGTACAATGCCGCTGACTATATTCACTATGTTGTACATTACATGGGCAGAACTTGTAACTAGAAGTCTTTGACCAATGCACCTGATGTCCCACAAACCCTGTAAGTAGGCTTTCTTTACCCTTCTTCATTATTTTTTCTTTTGCTTCTTTGACAAATAATTTCAAATGACCTGTCTTTAATTTTTTATTTATTTGTATTTATTTATTTTTAGGATTTTATTTATTTACCTGACACACAGAGAGAACACAAGAAGGGGGAGTGGCCGGCAGAGAGGGAGAAGGAGGCTCCCCACTAGGCAGGGAGCTTGATTTGGGGCTTGACCCCAGGACTCTGGGATCATGACCCCAAATGAAGGCAGACACTCAAGCGACTGAGCTACCTAGGCACCCCTCAGATTACTTATCTTTTAGTCCATTGACTTTCTTCTGCTTGGTCAAGTCATATTGCATTTCTATTGGATTCTTTAGTTCTATTTTTTAAAATATTTTATTTATTCATGAAAAACAGAGAGAGAGAGAGGCAGAGATACAGGCAAAGGGAGAGTAAGTTCCATGTAGGAAGCTCGATGTGGGACTCGATCCCAGGACCCTGGGATCACGACCTGACCTGAAGGGCAGACGCTCAACCACTGAACCACCCAGGCGCCCTAGTTGTATTTTTCATATCTAGAATTTTTGTTGCTGTTATTATCTTGGTTTTTTGTATTTGTGTGCTGAATTTCTCATTTTTGTTCATGCACCATTTAACTAATTTCATTTAGTCTTCTGCATACTCTTGTAATTTACTGAACTATAAGAAGATTATTCTGAATTTTTTGTCAGTTTATAGATCTCCATTTCCTTAGGGTCAGTTATTGGAGCTTTATTAGTTTCCTTTGTTCCTGTCATATTTACCTGATTCTTTGATACTTGGTTCTTTGCACTGGCATCTATGTATTTGAGTAAGACATTTCCCCTTCTGGACTTTATAGGTTTGCTTTAATATGAAAAGATCTTTACCAGTGAGCTCAGCTTGGGGTACTGAACAGGTCAGCTGGTACCATCTGTGGGCAGGCAGGGCTTGGTATTGGAGTTTCCAGATGGGCAATACCACTCTGTGAGCTCTGAGGTAAAGGGATGGATACTGCTGCCTGGGTGTTGCATTGTCCTGGGCCTGCTTCATGGGCATGTTCAAGTAGGGCTGCTGGGTGGCCTCCCTGATCAGGCAAGGCTGCTGGCTGTGCTTTGTAGCCACATGGGGCCACTAATGGAGCTCAGCAATCACTTGTGTTTGGATGAGATCGCAGGCTGTGTTCCCTGCCAAGGGGATGGCACTGGTTGTATTCTGTGATTGGGCAGGGCTACAAGCTGGACTCTCCTGTTGCTCCTGATCTGGTGTGATCTCAGGCTATGCTCCCTGACTAGATCACTGGCTGGACTCCATGTTTAAGTGAGTGTGCAGGCCGTACCCTGACTTAAAGTGATGCTAACGGCTGGCTTCATGATCAGATTGGCTGCTGGTTGGGCTCTCTGGTTGAGGGCATCTAGCTGTATCCCACAGTTGGGTGGACTAGAGACGATGCTCTGTGGTCAGGCAGGGTCTCTCTCCAGGCTCCCTTGTCAGTTGGACTGCAAACTATGCTCCATGGATGGGTGAGGCCACTAGCTGGGCATCTTGCCTGGGCTCAGCTATAGGCTGTGTTCAGCACCTGGGCAGGGCCTTAGGGTGGACTCTGCTATAGGGCAGGGCTATAAGCTAGACTCTACAGCTTGGTGGCACTGTAGACTGTGCTCTGAGGCTCCCCAGGGGCACTGTTCAGGCTCTCTGGTTATGTGGGGCCAGATGTTAGGGTCAACATTTGGCAGGGCTGATGGCTTGGGTCCTTGTACAAATAAGGACTGTAAGATGGGTTCCACAGCTGCCCAGGTATTCTGGCCAGGCTTCCCGGTCCAGCCAGACTACAGATAATACTCAGCAGTTGAGCAGCACTGTAAATTTACCTCTTTGCCCAGGGCTGTAGAACAGGCTCCCGAGTTAGTATAGCTTCTTGGCTGGGCACCCAAATCAGGCAGAACTGCCAACTGAGCACCTGGGCCAGATGAGACTACCCACTTGGTTCTGTAGATGGTCAGAGCCACTGGCTAGGAACTCTGCTTGAACACCACCACATGAAGGAATTCAATCCACCCAAATATGAGCACTGAGCTATAAGCCTCTTCCCCCTTCTCCATCTCTATCTGATCTCCAGTGGTTGATCTGTACAGATTCCCTACTTATTCACTTTAGGTAACCTGAATGGGCTTTGCAGACAGTGTCCTGAAATGCAGGGGGAGCTGGATATCCACATGGGGCTCTCTTTTCCTATTGGAGGAACCATAGTACCAGGGGTCTTTCTCAATATATCACTGTGTTGGCCTGGAGGAGGAGCAATGCCGGCAGAGTGTAGCTGTTTCTCTTACCCTTCTAATGCAGTCCTTCTCAGTCTCTGTGGTCCAGGGGATACTTACCTGACCTCTGGTTATGGGATTGTCACAGTGGTGTCTTGTCTCTGGATAGTTGCCAGTTGGTCCTCTTGTGAAGGGGACTAACGTTGGGAATGAGCCATGTTGCCATCTTGATGATGTCACTCTCCTAAAAGAATCTTTATAATTCTTTTTTATATGTATTTCTCTAAGAGAGGTACCTAGTAGGCATTACAGATCTATAAAGAGATTCTTTTAACTTACTGGACTCATTCTTTGTTGCAGGTGGCTGAAAAAAATCTCATCCTTCCCAATTCCTATTATTACTAGAGAAGCAGCTTCAAAATTATCCCAAATTCAACATTAGGTTATTAGTCAACAGAAGTTGCTTGGGGGAAGGGTAGGGGATCATAAATCTTCCCAGAAATCATACATCAGCTTTTGTTAACAGAATATCACCTAAATAATATAAAAAGTCAATTAAAAATCACATTGATCATGTCTACTTTGTAAGAAATAATTTTATTAGTTATGTGAAAATTTATACTAAATATTATGTCTTCAAATGACCAAGATTGAAAGACAAGGAAGATGAGTGTCATCATAAAATGACCACATGACTAAATGAAAATTAAGAAGTAACTGAACACCAAATTACTGAGTTCTTTCTGCTTTCCACTCCTGAATTATCTCCTGAGTTTAACTCTCCTTTTCTCTCATCTCCTCCCCATTGTAGACTTTCAGTGGAAATCAAAGATAAATCTGTAGCAAAATTAAAGCATGTGTGTATTTCAAGACATTACATAAAAGGAAATATAGCAGGTGAGAATGGGAGAAAAAGGTGTGTGAGAGAAGGGTGAGAGAAAGAGAGAAATTTGCTTGAAAAGACAAAGGACTCATAATTTGTAAATTTCTTATCTGATCAAACTAATAGTCTTTCAGTAGGTATAACTGATCTTCCCTTTAACATACATGCTGATTCTGTTTCTGGCAACCCAATTATCACTAAAGAAAACCATAAATGGTATCAGTGGGAATGCATTTGGCTGCAAGTAACATCCCAAGAAGGCTAACTTAACCATTATGCAAATAAACTCAAAAAGAAGTAATCTTGAAATAAGGTGGCTTTGACACTTTCTGTAGTTCCTTTCTACCAACTTCATCCAGTTAGGTTTGTCCTTGGCACCCATCCCATCATGGCTGCAAGGTGGCTACCAGAGTTTCTGACATCTTGAGAAGATACCATAATATATAGTAGCAATAGAAAGACTGTTCCTTCCCATGTGATTAATTATAAAGAGAAAGAAATCCTTTCCCTGAGTTTCTAAGCCTACTTTTTTTTGAAAGTCTCATTGGTCAGAACAGGATCCAAAACCCACCTCCAATCCATTCACTAGCAAAATAAATCAGATGTCCCTCACAGGGGTCTGATTAATGAGGTTATAACCTTGAATAATGTGGAGAACAGGTGAGCAGAATTCTGCTGGCAGGAAGAAAGGCTGACTATTGGTTAAATAGGTTCCTGTAATCTAGACTAGTATTTATCAAACTTTAATTTTAGAATTGCTTGTAATCCTGTTAAAAATGCAGATTTTAACTCAGAAGTTCTAAACTGGAGCCTGAAATTCTGCATTACTAACAAGTCTTCTTGTGATTCTGATGCTGTGGGTTCACAGACAGCACATTAGGTAGAGGATCAGAGTCTAGAGAACTCGATGAAAAGCAGTCTAGTATGATGAAATCCAATCTGGGATAGAATTTCTAGCTATGTGATCTTGGAATTATTAAAATCTCTAAGACTCAGGTGAAGGAAAAGAGAGAGAGAAGGGGAGAGGGAAGGAAGTAAGGAAGGAGGGAGGTAGATCTGGTAATGGGAATCTCTGAAGCAGTGGGATTTCTATTTACTTTTCTAATTTGTCAAGGTCACTCTATAGTGACAAATGAGAGAACTGAGCAGAAATAAACAGGATAGTGTTTAATAAGTACACTTGGGAAGAAAAAAGAAATAAACTGTACCAATAAAAGTCTGGGAATGGTGACAAATGTATATGTATGACAGTATAAAAGGCCTCAGGGTCCCAATGATAGCAAGCCATACTGAAATATTGCAGTGATGTTATAGTTATAAAGCTTACCCTACCTTTGGGATGCCTAACAATGCATATATTATGTTCTGGGCTGTAGAGTTTTGAAGGATAAAGATTTTAGCACCTGCATTATACCCAGAAGGGAAGTGTAGCAGACACAGGGACCGATCATGAAGAAAGAGTGAAGGAACAGGAATCTTCATTCTGAGAACACCCAATCAGTCACACCTAGTCTAATTTCAGGGCAGGATTGTGTCCTTACTTGGGTGGAGGACAACTGTTTGCCACATTGGCATGTCAGATAAAGTGAACAGGATTCAATAAGAGAGTGAGGGCATAAAAAAGCCTTGGCAGAGTGTTGGGTGTAGACTCCTTCGAGCTTTGCTTCTTAGTAGCCCTGTGTCTTTGGGTATTTTGCTGAACTTCTCCAAGTTTCAAGTTCCTTCATGTCAAAGTTTAATAAATCTTAGGGACAAATAGAAAATGTATCTGACCAGAGTAGGTGGTTAATAAATGGGAACAAATATTATTATAATAATTCATGATAAAAAGGTTTAATTTAGGAGGAGGTTCCTGTGCTACATACCACAGATATCCTTCAAAAACTACCGAACCAATAGCTTAGCAGTCAATGTGCATGTGACACAGAGGCATCACACGGAGCTCCATAATCTCACCTACCTCCCCAACAAACTCTAAACATGGATAATATGAAAATGTGTTATTAACTCTCAAAAGAGGGGGTGCTGCTCTAAAACATTGAGCATTTCTCTTACCCCTGCCCTACCAATCCAAGCAGCTCTTCTTTCTGCACCTTCCTCCCAAAGAAATAAGGATGGATGGCCTTCTTTCCCAATAGAATTTAGCACACGTTATTTCATTGCCTTCATCAGGCATAAAATTCAGCCAAATTAAACAGCAATGATTATTCCACTTTTATTATAATAGTGCTTATTGGACTTGGCTTTGCAGGTATCCCAGCATTTTGCGAATTTTCCTCAAATGCAAAATGGTTGCCCAATATGACTTGCTTTCTCCTGGAATTCTGGCTATGTTTCTCTGCAATTGGAGTACATTTTTTAAAAAGGCAATATTTGTGCTTAGATTGGGTTCTGTTTCCTTCAACAATAATGAAGGAAGTTTAAGATTTTTTTTTTTTTGCCTAAAACCTGCAATATGTAATTAGTAGAAGCTTCCTTCCTGAAAGGCAAGAGCTGGGGGAGACTTTAAAATATGTTTTCTTCTGTGTCATTAATGGTTTACTTTTGGGCTTTCCTGCAGAGCTTAGAAAACCTCTAAATAGTCCCTGAAGATACACATGGACAGAAAGACCATGGCATTTTGAGTCCTCACTGCTGCCTTCTTTACAATTACCCATAAGACCTTTAGAGAGGCATCTTGGAGAAACACCTGGGATTCACAGGAAAGCCAGACTGTTGAGTCTGGCTATTCTCTGCAGACACCATGACTGCTAAAATGGACTTTCAACTATCCCCAAGCTGAGAAGGTAGATCTTTAGCTTGATTTCAAAAACCAGAAATTGCAGAGCTAAAGTGCAATTCATTGTCTAATGATTGCACATCCAATAATAATGCAAACCAAGCTATAAGAATAAAACATACAGGAATTTTCAAATTTAGTAACTTTAAGAATCTAGTGAGAAATTAACCAGAAAATATAAAATAACAAGTTCACATAGCAATTCACAAACACTGTAACACTACTATTTGAATTTCCTGAGAACACTCTTACATAAGGATGGTTTAGCATGCTACAAGCAATAATTTATAATGATGGTAGTATTAATTATGATAATGATAAGCACAATCTTTTGAGAACGTTTGACTATGTGTGGAACCGTGTGCTAAGAGCTTTAAAGGTATTATCTCATTTAATCTCGTCTAATCTGCTACAAAAATTCTGACAAATTCTAGGCAAAGGATTGATATGAGGATAATAAAATTTTCTTGATACTTAAATCTAGGACACCTTCCTAAAGGACAAGGATTTTCATTTCAAATCTTTTATGCCAGTGAATAGTGCTTGGCATAGAAGAGACTCCACAGCATTTGCTGAATGAATGAGGTAAGGTTGGCAAGATTCCCAAGTCCAGAAATCTGAATTATTTCTGTGAAACTAATGGAGTGTGATAAACTATTTCACTGTTACTACAACATTACAAATTATTACTGTTCTATTTCTAAATTATTTATGAGGAAGATTTTACTTTTTACAATCAAAAAGTAAAAAGTTTATCCCCCCAAACAATGCTGCTTTACAGAACTAATGGCACAGATGCATAAAGATGATGGGGTAGGAATATTCACTGTAGCACTGCTTGGTAAAACAAGCATAAAACGGAGACATTTAGACGTGTGTATGAGAAGAGAAAAGGAAACAAAGCTGGAACTTTTATTTCCTATATTATATAACTTAAAAATTAGGGGGGATTCCTGGGTGGCTCAGTGGTTTAGCACCTGCCTTTGGCCCAGGGCGTGATCTTGGAGACCTTAGATCAAGTCCCACATCAGGATCTCTGCATGGAGCCTGCTTCTCCCTCTGCCTGTGTCTGTGCCTCTCTCTCTCTCTCTCTCTCTCTCTCTCTGTGCCTCTCATGAATAAATAAATAAAATCTTAAAAAATAATAAAAAATAAAAATTAAGTGTTGGGGTAATGGATGGTCAACCAATACCATATCTTCATTCTGTGGACACCTAAATTGATTTGTGATCATGCATAATTTTTCTTTTTCTCCTTTTTCTGTATTTTTCAAATAACAAATCTTTTTTTTTTTTTTAAGTAATGGTCCTGGGGTGCTAGTGTGGCTCAGTTGGTTATGTGTTCAACTCTTGATTTCAGCTCAGGTCATGATCTCAGTGTCATGAGATCGAACCTTGCGTGGGGCTCTAAACTCAGCATGGAGTCTGCTTGAGATCCTCTCTCTCCCTCTCCCTCTGTCCCTCCTCTAACTCATGTGCGCTCTCTCTCTCTCTCTCTAAAATAAATGAATAAATCTTAAAAAGAAAAATAGGGGTTCCTGGGTGGCTCAGTCAGTTAAGCATCCAACTCTTGATTTCAGCTCAGGTCATGATCTCAGTGTCATGAGATCGAGCCCCACATCTGGGTTTTTGCTCAGCACAGAGTCTGCTTGTCCCTTTCCCTCTGCTCCTTCTGCCTCTCTCTCTCTCTCTCCCTTTCTCTCCCCTCCCTCTCTCTCTCTCTCTCTCTGTCTAAAATAAATAAATAAAAGCTTTAAAAAAAAGAAAGAAAGAAAATGATAATCGTCATTTTTGTCTCAGAGGCCAGGGAACCAGAATTGCCTGAGTACAACATGGATTGGTAATGTCTTCTTAAGAAGGGATCTCAGACTGCTCCATTTACCAGCTGGGCTTCTTTCACAGTAGGAGAATTAAATAGTCGAACACTTAGCACAAGCTATTTCACTGGTTTTCATTAGGCATAAAAATTCAACCAAGTAAAATAGTAATGCTATTCCAAAACACTTTTACAATAAGAGCCCTAACCCTGGACTTTAGTTTTGTCTACGTCCCAGTATTTTGTGAATATTTCTTAAATGTAAATGGCAGTCCCAGATACTCTGCTTTCTCCTTGCATTCTGGCTACAGTAAGGTTCTGTGTATTTGAAGTGCATTTATAAAAAGAAAATATCTGTGCTGAAATTAGGTATGTATCCTTCAGTGATGATAAAAGCAGTTTAAGTTGTTGCCATAGTTCCCACTGGATATTTGGGAACCATTCATGGACTTCTGAGGGTTCCAGGACCTTCACTGCTCAGAGATAGGCCTGACCCTAAAGGTCAAACACAAGTCACCTGTGTCTGGTATTTAGCTTTTTGCCCTAAATATCACTTCCTCCCTTTGAGACCCTATCCATACGGACTAAGTAGAGCAAGGACTTCTCCAAACTACCCTGGAAGCTTATGCTGGCATTCTGCCTGGAATTTATAGTCCTGCATGGTAGGATCAGCTTATTCATTTCCCTCAACAGAAGACCATTTCCCACCACCAAGCTTAGTTGCATTTTGACCTAGAGACTTCATATTCAGTAAATTTGATGTCTACTGTATCTGGACTCTGCCACTTCTGAGGACCCTCCATACTGTTTTTCATAGTGGCTGCACCAGTTTACATTCTCCCTAAAGGTGCACAAAGGTTCTCTTCTCTCCACATCCTTGCCAACACTTGTTATTTCTTGTTTGTTTTCATGATAGATATTCTATCAGGTATGAGGTGACACCTCATGCTGATCTTGATTTGCATCTCTCTGATGATTAATGATGTTGAGTACCTTTTCATGTACCTGTTAGCCATCTGTAGGTATTCTTTGGAAAAATTTCTATTCAGATCCTCCACATATTTTTTAATTGGATTCTTTGTTTTACCTATTGAGTTTTGTAAGTCCTTTACACGTTGTATATTAACCTCTTATTAGATGTATGATTTGCAAATATTTTCTCCCATTCAGTAGGTTGCCTTTTCCTTTCTTTTAAAGATTTTATTTATTTCTTCATCAGAGACATGGTGGGGGGGCGGTGGGTAGAGAGACACAGGCAGAGGGAGAAGCAGGCTTCCTGCAAGGAGCCTGATGTGGGACTTGATCCTAGATCCTGGGATCACGCTCTGAGCAGAAGGCAGATGCTCAACCACTGAGCCACCCAGGTGTCCCGCCTTTTCCTTTTGTTGATAGCTTCATTTGCTGAACCAAAGCTTTCTAGTTTGATGTCGTCTCACTTATTGATTTTTATATTTGTTGCCTTTGCTTTTGCTGTCAAACCAACATTATTGTATCTATAGTAGAGAGCAGGAGAAAGACCAAAATCACTTTTGCGGAAGAATGAGGTCTGACATTTCCCAAGACTGGGTCTATGTATCTGTAGATGTGAAGGAAACATAGCCCCAGTGCAGCTAGACATGGAACTACTGGAGTCTAATTGTAATGGGTTCAAAACGGCCTCAGTCAGGCTAGACTCCCTGTGCATTCAGCCTACTACAAATAGATCCTGATGGCTCTGTTCCAGTCTTACTCCTGTTTCCAGAAAAAGATATGGTAGCAATTCTTTCTTGCTTTCCTGGTCCACTTTAGTTCCTCAGATGATAAACACCTCTCCTCATGTCTCCTTATTCTTAGTAGTCATGAGGCATATCTGTTTTATTGAGTCTTTAGAACTATCTAGCTCAATTCACCCCCAATGGAAGCGTAAAGAACATGCAGTCATTGTATATAGCTACTGTTTATTTAGTGCTTATGGGCAAACCAACTACTGTGATAAGTGCTTGGCACACATTATCTTCAATCCTTACAACTTGTCCAGGTAGATATTAGTATTCCCACTTCAGAGATAAAGAAACCAAAGCTCAGAGTAATTACATAAATTATCCACTATTGCAGCTATTACAACAATGGGGAAGACAGAATTGGAACACTTTCTGTTAGTGAGCTCTAAGATCTGAATCCTCCTACCATCCATTATATACTGTGTCCCTGTAAATACAGTACCCAATAGTCCAAGCCAAAAATTGTATCCTGCTACTCTAAGTTGCAGAGGAGAAATCAATCACTTAGCTACCCATACTGCCTCTTTCATCTCTAGGTCTTTAGGAGAAATTGCCTTTTCCTCACTCTGAGCTCTTTTATGCCTACTCAGCAGTTCTCACACAAAACCAAAATCTCACTTTCTTTGTTGGCTTTCATCTTTGCAGTTCATGGTAAAGAAAGTGTCTCCTAGAGTAGTGAAGTTTAATTTTTAGAATCTCAGAAAGTAGTGGATTTCTTTGAACACATCTCAAGGTCAAGAGAACAGCCTGGACAAATGTAAAAATTTCCCAATAGAAATACCATGATTAAAAAAAAAAAAGAAAGAAAGAAAAGAAATACCATGATAAGTCCAGGCTAATTAGGAGTAGGAATAGCAGGGGTCACAGGGGAGGGGCATTGGATGGGAAGATTGGCAACTGCAAACATTATTCAATATGTTTGTACTTTATCGGGAAGTGAATTATATAGATTATTTTACTTCTCAAATTGGAAAAGAAAATTGACTGCACCATGATCTGGAAATGATCAATTTCTCCTTTCTAACTTGCATACCACATTCAGAGATTGTTTGTTCATTCCATGCCTTTGGGACCAGGAGTTCCCACCACTCACATAGTAAATGTAAACAATATGTATGTACAATGCTGAAGGAAAACAAAAGAGCAGCCTCTTAAAAGTGATCTTGGCATCAGATGTGTTTTTGCCTATGCTAAATGCTTCACAAATTGATTATTATAAATAGCAAAAGAGAGAGAGAGACAGAGAGAGAAATAAAAGTCCTGAGAAATAGTTTACTTATAATTCACTTATGACAGAGAAACACTGACCTTATAAATTAAAATAATTTTCCCTATATGTCTCTTTTGAATTACTTCCAGGGAAATAGCCTTTTACAAAATATTATGGCAACTATAATTTGACTAGATAATTCCAATATTCTGTTTGATATACATGAGGAGGTGGAAGACGAGAACCTTGGGAAACTCTCCAATATTTTTTGTGAAAAAAATATTTTAATGAATACCAAGAATCGTGAAATGTTAATACATTGGGACAGCCCTAAAGCCTCAAAATAGAAGTTTATTTTGAACACAGTTTTGTACATCCATAGTCAATTTTTAATTTCCTTTTTTTAGCACATGATTATTTTCCTAATTAACTAATTAGACACTTTAGCAGGCTTAAAAACTATACAGGTTAACTATATGACTGTTTAATGGTTACTGTTACTAAAAAAAATGGTGTTAATAAAGGTTGAGTTCTACAAACATGTTTTTCATTTTTCTCAAGAATATAATTCCGTGTTAGGCAGTGCTTTATTATAAATGTTAAGGGTGGGCGGAATGGGAACATTTCCCAAGTTGCTACTTTGAAATCTAGAATTTCATAGACGGAAGTGTTGTATTTCCATATAACTGTACCTCAGTTAATAAGAGCTTGTTTATTAATTGTGGTATACCAAGCGGTGTCTTGGGGACAAAGGCAGGTGTGTCCTGGAACTATCTCTGGATGGGCTCACCCATGCTGGACTGTCACTGGTATTGGGGTAGAGAGGCCAGCTTGGCTGCATCATAGATAAAAAAGGGAGGTTAAGGCAGAAAGATAATCTCGCTCTACAGAGATTTAGGGTTCACTTACCTTTCACATTCATTCATTCATTCATTCATTCATTCATCAAAGTAATATATTAAGCCAAAATATATGCCAGAAAAGGGCTAGAAAATGTATGGGCCTGCCCTTCAGAAATTGAGCAATCTGGAGTAGTAGGCAGAGAAGCAAATGGAAAATTGTAATACCCTGTGACAAGCACTTTTCCAGATTTGAGCACAAAACTCTGGAGGGGGGCCCTGGCTGTGGGGAAATGAGTTTCCATGAAGCATGAGTAGGGCTTCTGAGGAGAGATGACCTCTGAACCACAGTGATAAGGAGTTAGCCAAGTAGGGGTGGGAAGCAAATAGAGGGGGAAAAATGACAGTTCTGCAGATAAACTTATGAGACCCTGAAGGATATAGTTTTCCATTGAGGCTCTTGCATGGCCTTGTCCCCACAGCTATTCCTACCTGCCTACTGCCTCACACACATGGTTTTAGCCCCTAGCTACTTCTCTCCACCTCTCCTGATAAAATCTAAATTCTTCAAACAAGGGCTGCTAAGCGCCAAGAACAATTCCTCCCTCTTCCTGCTAAAGCCTATAAACACTAACCCTCCTTCCCCACTTAGAAACTTTGCCCAACTTTGCAAGCCCAGGTTTTCTAGAATAAAATAGAGGCTCATGCTAATGGTTCTCTGGTTGATTCTCTCCACCTCCTCCCTGTACCCTGACCCCTACACACAGAGAACAAGACAGAGGCAGAAGCAGGAATGCCATTTAGGTAACTGCAAGTAGTTCTGTGTGGCTGAGTCAAAAATTGGGGGGTAAGGACAAGATGGTCTTTGAGGTAACCAAGAGACAGATGGATTATGGTAGGCCTTGAAAGCCATATTTAGGATTTGGGACATTGTATTGAGGCCAATGGATCCATTAAAAGGATCTGTCAGGATCCAATGAAACAAGAAACAAATGACATGGAATTGAGACATGGAACATGTATGATTCTGACATTGGACTAGAGAGGAGGAAAAAATGGCAAAACAGATACACTTGGGAGGTAAGTGCAGTTCTTCAGGTGAGAGAAGAAAGTATCTTGCTATTGTCTTTCGCCATTTGGTTGGTGAAGATTCCACTGGGAACGCTGGCCAAGGCCTGATTGCAGCTAATAATCAGGAATCCCATCTTCTCTCTTTTAACTGTATAAAGGAGGCAGAGGCCCTTAGAATCATCAGCACAGTGCATAGCACATGGTTGGTATTCAGTAAATGTTCATTGCCTTGAACTGAAATATTTTAGAAACTACTAAAGCCTCAGGCTTATCTAAGTGAAGAGCAGTATGAGAATATACTGTCCTCCAAACCTGAAGAAAATCTATACCTTTTCACATCCTTCTGGTGTGATTAAAAAAAAAAATTACAACAGCAATAAAAGTTTACAAATGAACATCTAATGCATTTCTTATAGTTTGCAGTCCTAGTTTATGGATTTCTTTTTTTAAGTTTATTAAGAGATACTTAATAAAATACCCACATTTTCCAATTGTGCCACCATCTGGGCAAAAATGTAAATATTTACAAGCCAAGCCTTAGGGTTAAAGACTGATGTTCTGCAGTATGTTGCAACCTGATAATATTGCCTTTCAGAATTGCCTGTGGTTTCCCTCTATTGTGCTCCTTTACAAAGCCTTTGGACAAGCATGTAGCACACTCAGGGAACATTAGCAGATGCTAAAATATTTTATTAGCTGATTTATTAAGCAATTGAGGGTCATTCTTTGAAAAATAGGGAGAGAAATCCAGACACAACAGAAGTTAGAAAAATCAGAAATCAACCTTTGGAATAATAGTAGCTAGTAACTTTTTTTTTTCTTTGTTAACATAGCAACCTAATTCAAAACAGACCAATGTCTGTGTGAATGCTTATAGCTTCTTCTTCATTTTTTTCCAGTTGAGAGAAAGTTTAGGAAAAGTACAGAAGTAAGAAGCAAAGCAAAGCAAAAGGAAAGAAGAACGGAAGGAGTGAAAGTGTTATTAGCATATTTATAGAAAATAAAAATTTAATTGGAATATCTTGTGATTTGTTTCTCTTTAGATTTGCTATTAAGAAGCAACTTTATTTTTGCATGCAACTGAAGTTATAAAGAAAAAACATGAGTCACATGATAAAATTCTTTTTTTTTTAAAGATTTTATTATTTATTCTTGAGAGACAGAGAGAGAGAGAGAGAGAGGCAGAGACACAGGCAGAAGAAGGATGTGGGACTCAATCCCGGGACTCCAGGATCACCCCCTGGGCCGAAGGCAGGCACTAAACCGCTTAGCCACCCAGGCTGCCCCACATGATAACATTCTTAATCTAAACAGCTTTATAGAAGAAGACTGAATTGCCAAGGAAAGACAGCTTTGTGTAGGTGGAGTGGGGTGAGTAAATACGTGGCTGCATTTGAGGGGAACCTTACAAAATTTCCTCATCGGATGGCTGAAGGTGGTGTCCATCCTTTCAGATAATGCATGTTCTTTCTTTGGGTCTCATTTTGAGATACAAATAGTCTGGGGAAAGTAAATGGGAGTAAATCACTTTCAATTTCATGTGAATGCGCTTCTAACATGGGAGACTAAAACCTGAGGAGGAAATCGGGTCTTGGAAAAGGTTGGAGAGCTTACAGAGTGATCAGAAAGCCATGTTCACCCCTCTTCCTTGTAAGTCTGTAGCCAAGGAAGACTAACCAATTCATTGGCTTTACAATTTTCCCAGGTTCTGTTATTTTACTAAAAGAACATCACAGTATGACAGTTAATTCGTGCAATAATTTTCATCGACAACATGCAAAACGTACCATCCATTTACAACTAGGATGAACCCAACCTATTAACCTTTTTAGAATCCTACCAGATCACAAATCATCAAGTATCTGATTGAAAACAGTCCACATTCTGGCTCTACCTAAAATACTGGGTTTTATTTTGAATTTACTTTTCTTCAAAAAGCCACCTTCTATTAATATTCACAAAGTAAAAAAGCATAATCAGAGGAGATAAGACACAGAAATCTTGTCCACCAGACTGACCCAAACTGGATTTTGTTGTACAAAGGATGGACTTTAAGATACCTTTTCTTTTTTTGGAAGCCATTAAGTTGCTTATAAGTCTCTGCCATTTAAAAAGCCATGATGGGCAGTTCATGCTACTCATTAATACTAAAGCAATTGTTGACAATTGTTCTGGATTTCAATGTCTAATTAAAGCTAAGTGGTTGGATTTCCATACAATAAACAATAGAAGCAACTTGCATCACCAATCCCACAGGCATAATCAGCCTCCCTATACAATATCATTAAAATTTGCATGCTAATTATAGCTAATTGTTCCATGCAAATAGAAGCCATTTTATTCAGGAGATAGACCTTCTTCCAACAGCTTAAGTCCTGCTATTCATCTAAAAAGGCCCAAGATGTTTAAGGTACCCTAAAAGAAAAATTGTTCAGGGAAGATTTTGTGGTCTATCTCCAAAGTTACAAAAAAATAATTAGTTAATGAAATAAAATAAAATCCATTTAGGATTCTTTATTGAGAGTATTCAGCTCCTCAGTCAAAGCAAGCCAATTAGACTTAACTTGCTTATTAATTTTGCTTGTTGGCAGAATGTGAAGTTGCCCAATTAGAAATGAATAAAACAAGCATTCATCAGTTTTTGGTTAAACAAATATTATTATATCATTAAATCCCAAAGAGGACCTTTTGAAATTTTTCCCTAATTAATTCTAGAAGGACACATGAACAGTGAAATATATGTTTGATGTGGACACTAACCTGTCCTTCTGTAAAATTAATGCCAAATACTATAAATCCAATGACCAATTGTCCATAGTCAAGTGGAAAAAATATAAGGCTAAAATACAAGCCACGTATAAACGGATTACTAGAGCAATGCCTTGTTTATTTTGGATTTAGAGCTTTCCTGATTTGATTCTGCTTTAAACTGAACCTGTAAATTTTCTTAGCAAGTATCATCAGTAGATATTATTTTTAAAAAAATATTTCTTATTGACACGTAGTTGACACGCAACGTTACATTAGTTTCAGGTGTCGGACACAGTGGTTCAATAACTCAATGCAGTATGCAATCTTCTCTCCAAGTGTAGCTACTACCTGTCACCGTACAACACTATCACAGTACCGTTACCTATACTGTCTATGCTGTGCCTTTCATCCCTGTGACTTACTCATCTATAACTGGAAGATCTCACTTCCCATTCCCCTTCACTCATTTTTGCCCATTCTCCCTCAGCATCTGCTTCACCTCTCCACCACCCCCTGCAACCACTAGTTTATTCCCTGTATTTATGAGTCTGTTTCTGCTTTTTTGTTGGTTCATTTGTTTTAGTGTTTTTAGATTCCACATATAATTGAAACCATGCGGTATCTGTCTTTCTCTGTCAGGCTAATTTCATTTAGCATAATACCCTCTAGGTCCATCCATGCTGTCACAATCATGCAGCTCATACGGAAAGGCCAAGGGATTGTAGTGTACTCATATTTTTATTTACATTTTGGAAATAATACTAAAAAGATTGAATAACCCCACACCATACAGTTTATTACCCACTGGGAAAGCCCAACTAGAAAAAAGATTTTAAATTAATAAATATTTATGGATGTGACTTGTTTCTTAGCAGGAAAATTAATATCAAAGAGGAAAATGAAGCTAAGTCAACAAAATATTTTTTAAACAGCAGAAATAGTCAAAAGGTACTTCAGGGGAGATTTTATTCCATCCCATTCCATTTTGCTACATTTTGTTCTATTCTGTTCAGACTTGTAGCCTAAGACAAAAACAAAACAAAACTAGATGCTGCTGCTTTCAGATGCGTATTGCTCCGCTAGAGAAATAAATTGTGATGTCTCCCAGATTTCAATCCCTATCTGGGGTAAGAGAGGAAAGGTGTGGAAAAGAAAAAAAATGAAGAGAGGGAAAAAACCCATGAAGGGGAAAAGGGGAATTTCAGAGGTATGGCTAAAAATTAGAGGCTCTGCTCTGTTTTACTGCCTAATTGGATCCCAATCTTCTCTGTCTTGGCTATCTTCTGCTTTCATTATCCTTGGCATTTTCTTCCAAAATAGTTTCAATGTTCTGACATATGAATTTATGGCTTTAAAAACAACTAATTTATAACTCCCTGCCAGCACACAGATGACTTGCTTTGCTGATTTTTCAGAAACCACTGCCACAATGAATACAATCAAATATCAAGTAAATATCTCTTATAAATTGGTCCCTAGTCATAGTAATCATCTGTCATAATAGTAATACAAAAATGCTCGAGAAATGGCACTTGGGATCCACCTATTTCACTCTCCTTTCTACCTATCACCACCCCTCTACAAAAGAGACTCTGTCTTACTGGACATTTTCTCTTAATTTATAGGAGTCTTCCCTCAGACATCCTCTCTCCTTATCTTCCCTCCAACTGGAATCCTCCATTCTTTCCTTTCTTCTACATCCCATTGTTTCTAATTTTTTTTTATTAATAAAAAATATATAAGACTTGAAAATAAAGCAAAAAGATAGACAGTATAGGGTCACCTGGGGGCAAGGCAAAGGCCCACTCAGTAATGATCTAGGTGGAACACACTTTTTTCAACTGATTACTATTGAAAAAAGATCCCAAATATAGTGAGGCTACCTGCTTTTTTGTAGATTTTTTTATTCAGGAGAGATGAAAATCACATATATTCAGGAAAAATGATAATTTCAACAGTTATGCTTTATTGCCCTATAAGAAATTAACTAGTTTTATACCTAACCTAGAAATCTTAATCTTAATTTTCCTTTATTTAAATTGTCTATACATATCTAGCTCTTCAAATGCTTTTTGAATTGGCTCTGTCATCTTGCTGAATCTTTTACTGAGTTGAAAAAAATCTTTGATATTTTTATGTTTGTGTAAAACTGTAGTTTTAATGCTTTGAAAACTATACTTCAGCAGTAATCAAATTTTTTGACATATTCCTATTACTTCTCATATTGTTTAATTGACTGATTTTACTTTTCAATCATACTGTGAAGGTTTCAGAATCAGAGACTTTTATTTCTGTATCTATAATACCCAGCATGGGTTCCTGGCACTTAATAGGTGCTCAATAAATGCTGTTTATATGTTAGTGAACTCAATTTCATGACTGTGCTCATAAATCATAGTAACTTACCGTTGGCCCCAGAGACTTAATATTAGTCTCTCCTTAGTTTGGCATCTATATGACTAAATTTAAGGCCTTGTTTTATTTTACTTTTTTTTTAAGATTTATTTATTCATTCATGATAGACATAGAGAGAGAGAGAGAGAGAGAGGCAGAGATACAGGCAGAGGGAGTAGCAGGCTCCATTGCAGGGAGCCCGACGTGGGACTCGATCCCGGGACTCCAGGATCACCCTGGGCCAAAGGCAGGGGCCAAACCGCTGAGCCACTCAGGGATCCCCTAAGGCCTTGTTTTAATTCATGTTACCTAATATGAAATGGATCTTAAACTGTGTCATCTGGTATTTCACATATATGTACATCCTAAGAAAGATTCAGGTGTGCAGTCAGGTTTTCTTTTGTCCCTGATATTTAATGAAAAGAATGTGTGTGTATGTGTGTGTTTGTGTGTATAAAATATATAAAATATATTCTATTCTTGACTAGGATATCAGCTAAAACAAAAGAAAGAGGCCACTTTGTCCTCTACAGTATAGTTTTCACAGATTGTCCTTGCATAAAAACTTAATTTAACAATAAAATTTGAACTTGCTTTTTCATGTACAAAGCTAGTAAAGAACTTTTTCTTTTCTTTTTTTCCTGAAAATTGGCTTCTTTTCTGGGCCAGAAGCCAACAAATTATAGTACTGAATATATGACTAGAAAAGAAAAGAAAGAAAAACAGACATTGACAGCAATAACCAAAATAGGCTTCAAATATTACTAAGGAATTTCTGTCATTTCAAAATACAAGTCTACAATATCTACATTGCTTCACTGAAAATCCCATGGTTAACAGGACTTCAAAAACCTTGTTTGATCATTTTCTATATCCTCTTACCAAACATAATTCTTGGAAAGGATTATTGCTGGCCAGAACATGTATTTTATTTTTCAGTTGGCCTAAATCACTATAAATAGCCAGAAGTTTTAAGTAATGAGTCAAATTAATTTTTTCCCAATTTACCACTACACAATTAGAACCTTTAGTCTTTTTTATTATTTTCCAATTGCTAGACTGCAGATGCAGAACAATATGCATTTTATTTTAGGAATTAATTATATACTTTAGAGTTGCTCCATAACTTTATCTTCCATGCATTGTACACCAAATCCCAATATCTCAGACTACTTACTTCAATAATGTAGCTTAGGGAGTCTCTAAGAACTTTTCAGAAAGTATGGATAAAATCTCTAAACATTCTAAGTTTCATAGTTAAAAACTATGATGCATTTACACAGCATCACTTTATAAATTTTCAAATAAAAAAGGACATTAAAAGCTGTGAAAAACTCAATATAAACAAATAAAACATTAAGAAAGAGGGAAAAAACCAACAAGCACTATTTTGTAGAATTATTCACTTTCTACTAGACCTTACACATATATTATTCACAGTATAGTAACAGATACCTAACGGATACTCAGCTAGTTGACAATGTTGGTTACATGACATTAGGAAGCCACCCAGGAATTAAGCAAGAAAACAGTGGGTTTCTGCTTAAGCACAAAATACATGTGCATAAGTCTATTTCTTAGGCTTCCATTTAGTTTATATCAACTCTCCATGGACTCACAATTCCGGTTATTTACTTTCAATACCAAGTGATAGAGGCGAGAGATAAACCAAATCAATATATTCTTTTGTCCTTGTACTACACAACCCTGGGATCAAACATTCTTGCCTATCTCGATATTGGAACCAGAAATGATCACTTAGCTTCTTAGTCCAGGAAATACATGTTCTTGTAAAATACAACTGTAAACCAACTGAAATAACTCACTTATTAAGACCAACAGCTTAATCTTCAAAGGTAACTTTAGATCTCTCATCATGCTCTGCCCACCTCCACAGCTATTATGGCACTAAAGTTTACCAAATGCCAGGCATTTTCCTGTCTTGTAAGACCCACCTTAAAATCACTCAAGTTCAAATCATCACCCAGTTCATATTCTACACTATAAATATTCTACCCAAATTTCCTCATTTTGAAACACTATCAAGACTATCAAGATGATGATTTGTTATTTTACAAAGTGTTTTACCAAACCCACCTTTCCTTGATCAACAGATTTTTTTCTGGTGGACTTTTGAGAGACTGATAGTACAAACAGGAACACTGACAAGTAGTGACCACTGGGACATGAAACATCTAAAACTTTATAAATCAAGCACAATAATTTAAAAATGCATAACAGTCCAGGTCAATAACATCCCTCTCTATTACAATAAACTCTCAAAATATCCCTATATTAGAATACAGAATAAAAATAAAGTTCATAATGATAAATGACTATGTCAATATAACCTTAAATCATATTCAATACAATCTATTTAAGAAGGCAGGGAAATGTATAATATATTTTACAGTGAGTTCTTTCCAAATTAAATGCTATTTTAAAGTTTTGGCAAATACCTAATGCTTTCTGGAAAACTAGACTGTCCAGATAATATATTCCCAGGGGCTTCAGTTAGTTGAGGTACCCCTATATTGTCTTCATTTAGTTACCAGCTTCTGAATTGCTAAAGAATGCTATGCCTTGGCCTTAAATGGTTCACAATTCAAGTAATAGATGATTTACAAACGGTAGGTTAAGTCCACAGGCTTGGTGTTTGTAATCAGAGAGAACTGAACTTTATCTCTAGCTCTGCAGTTTTCCAGACTTAAGACCATCAGCAAATTATTTAAATGTTTTGACCCTCAATTTCTTTGTCTATTAAAAAAAAATAATAACTATACCAATCTCACAGAGCTACTGTCATGCTTATAATGTAGAGTAGTTAGCACCTTGTATGTTAGATGAAGGGACCAACTAATGTACATATTAGCAAGTACTATTATAACTATTTGACATGTATGAACAATTTGAACTCCTAGATTTTTGTTGAGGGAAGATCTACTTATGTCCTTGCTCTACAGATGAGAAGATGGGGGCTCAGAATTTGACCCATCTTGATGAAGTGACACAGTTAGCAAATGGAGAGGTGTGATTCAAATCTATTCAGTTTGCTCTATAGACTCACTCTTCCCCACTATGCTGCTAAGCAACAAATTATTCGAAAACCAAAGACAATGAACATTCCAAAAGATCACTTTGCATTTGAACACCCAGCAAGTTATTAATGATTTCGTCTGACACATCTTGATCTTCCTTTATGATGAAAAGTCCTGAAGATAGTTAATGGAATTTGCACCATTCACAAATATTTTTTTTTTGAACTGAAGGAAAGTCTTTATCAAATATCTCTTAATCATACTCCTTTGTCTCACAAGGCACAGAGAGATAAACCACATAACCAGGTTAAAACTACCATTGAAGTTTTCATTAATGGCCTCATTTCCTTCCAGGTGGAAAAGGCATTTTTAAGGTAAGTGTTCCTTCATGTTGGAACTAACTTAATGGAAGCATGATGGAAAGAAAAATAATAAAAGTCTCACAATTTATATCAAGAAAAATTCATCTGCAAGTGATACAAGGATAGAGAAGAGTGATCTATAAAATTTGAAGATACAATTACTTTTGGGGCCCCTGGGTGGCTCAGTGGTTGAGCCTCTGCCTTCAGCTTCAGGTGTGATACTGGGGTCCTGGGATTAAGTCTCACATAGGGCTCCCCACAGAGAGCCTGCTTCTTCCTCTGCCTGTATCTCTGCCTCTCTCTCTCTCTCTGTGACTCTCATGAATAAATAAATAATATCTTTTAAAAAAAAGAAAATAAGGTTACTTTTGAAAATAAAATTAGATAAAATGAAACTGAATAAATGAAATCACCCTGTGATAAAAGAAAACAATCCACTTTAAGCTTTGCCTGGGTGGCTGAGCAATTTGAGGTAATACTCAAATTCTAATCATGGTGAATAGCCTGTGGTTGTAGCCTTATTAGTTCTCTTTTATTCAATGGGAATAAAGACTGACTTTTATCATGGAGAAGAGAATCTGAAGAACGAGACTGTATCAGTTGTTCACAGTTGCCTCAAGGGAAAGGATGTTCTCACCCATGGTCATGAGTTTCCAGCCCAGAGGGGAGGCCCATGGTTATGGTGCAGGTGGTAGCTTCCATGCTTATAACTAGTCATACTAGTCTTCGTTGTCTTACAAATGGTGTGAGCTGTTCCCATTGCAGTTAACCTGATCATTTAGCTTTGCACATAGATTTAACATAGGGGGATAGTACATTATCTTACAAATCTGAAGTTTATGCAACTGCTGTATTCCCAAGTTTCTTATTCTAAATCCACAAATCAACTTTCTGGCCTATAGACCAGGGGTCAGGAAACTTTTGCTGTAAAATGTTAGTAAATATCTCTTGTTTGTGGGTCATATGGTCTGAGTTCCAACTACTCAATTTTGCTGTCATAGGGCAAAAGTAGCCACAGACAATACATAAACAAAAGAGCATGACTGTTTTCCAATAAAACTTTATTTATACAAACAGGCAATGGTCCAGATTTGGCCCACATATTATTATTTTGCCAACCCCTGCTATAGACCATCAGGAATGTCATATAAGTTAGTATGATAGACAGAATACTGGCCTTCCAAGGGTGTCCACATTCAATCCCCAGAATCTGTGAATATGTTACCTTAGATGGCAAAAAAGACTGCAGATGTGATTAAGTTAATGATTTTGAGATGAAGGATTTTCCTAGATTATTTGGATGGGTCCAATGTAATCATAAATGTCTTAAGGGAGAAGAAGGAGGCAAGAGAATCAGATAGAGAGAGGATGTGATGACAGAAGCAGAAGTTGCAGTGATATGGCCTTTAGAAGCTAGAAAAAGCAACCCTTAGATTCTCCCCTAGAGCTTCCAGAAGGAATACAGTACTGCCAAAACTTTGATAATGGCTTAGAAAGATCCATGTTGAATCTGTAAACACCAGATCTTTAAGATAATAAATCTGTGTGGGTATAAGCCACTAAGCTTGTGGTAATTCATCATAGCAATAGGAAGAAACTAGTACATTTTGTTGATATGAGTCTGCCTAGGCCTCTTCAAACTTGGAATGTGTGAAAGGTTGTTCTGTGTCTGCTTGGTTAAATTGGAACTGTTTCTAGAATCCCTGTCCTATATGATTTCCAAGTTAGATTTGAAAGGCAGAAGCAAAGTGGCAGCCATTGCACTCTGAAGGTTGTAATGGTTAGATGCAGTTACAATCTTACACATAGGGGTTTATGAGTTCCAGGTTGGTTCTCACTCTCCTCTACCAATTTCTGAGCCTGCTGACTCACAGTTACCCCAGGCCAGCCACAGATACTTAATAGTAGTCCTATAGTGCTGATAGCTACATAGAAGCCATGATTCCCATAAGATTCTCACAAATCTTCTCTTTACCACCTTATTTTGGTGACTTATTTTGGTGCCAGATGCACATCTGCAAATACTCAGCTTATCAGAGTAATTGGTTTGTGACTCCTTTGAGCTTCTGGGACCTTATTTGCCCAGATCCTCTCATGTGGTTTAAGTTGTTTAAGTTCTAATTCCTATAATAAATATAATATATCAATATAATATAAATACATAAATAAATATATAAATAAAAGAAATCTAAATATAATTCCTGACACCAAAATTTATAATGGCTCTGATTCCATGATTAATTTTTGACTGATACTGAATACTGTAACAAAAGCAAATATTGGACCTACAGATCCTAAAAGAAAATGTGCTGACTATGTCAAAGTGATACCATGGCATGAGACAGGCCCTGGTGAGTAGACGACCTCTCTAGATGACATCCTTCTCTTATAATTCTGACTACAACAGCCTGTCCACAAGTTTGCACGGAGGGGTGTTGAAGGGAAGGGAAAACAGGAATCTGGTTCTAATCTCAGCTCTGCCAGTGATCCTAGGCAAGTTGCTTAATCTTTCTGGTGGTGTTCACATCCAAGAAAATGAAGAAGTGGGGATCCCTGGGAGGCGCAGTGGTTTAGCGCCTGCCTTTGGCCCAGGGCGCAATCCTGGAGACCCGGGATCGAATCCCACGTTGGGCTCCTGGTGCATGGAGCCTGCTTCTCCCTCTGCCTATGTCTCTGCCTCTCTCTCACTGTGTGCCTATCATAAATAAATAAAAAAAAAATTAAAAAAAAAAAAGAAAATGAAGAAGTAAGTGGTAGACCATTCACAAATATTTGGTACCTTTTCCCTGAGAGATGATTATATTTCCTTGTTTCCCTGTCCTAGTGAATGTAGGGATGGCCATAAAACTTGTTCTAGTTAATGAAATGGGAGGGGAAGCGATGTGTGGAAGCTTTAAGAACTGCTTTCTCTCTTTCACTTTGGCTGCTATGACAGGCTATATCCTAGTGAGAGGCAGCCCTGTCAGCCTAGTCCCAGAGTGAAGGTGATGCTTAAACAGCGCTATAGCTGCCCATGATGGACCTGCAGCCTGCATGAGCACTAAACATCTGTGGTTGTAAGCCACTGAAATGTTGGAGTCACTTCAGCATGACCTGGGCCATCCTGACTGGTACCTCCTTCTGTACAATCTCAAATACTGTGGTTTGTAACAAACATCAAGATGAGTTTTTAAAGTAGCAATATATATAATTTCATTTAAAAAAAATGCCCAGAGGTACAAATAAAACAGGGGCCTAGAATATCTGCTCAAAATTCACAGAAATTCATGCACCAAAATGATCTTTACATTAGCCTTTTGTTTACATGGTGCCTAAAATCTACATAAGAGCAAACACCTCAAATGACTGAATCTTAAAATAAACAGACTAACAGAGTTAGTCAGGGCTACACAGACACCATTTATGCACCTTCTTACAAAAGACTATCTAATTATTCTTCCTTTCTACTGTCTTCTTAATATAACTTCCTGCTTTGAGCCAAAGAATTCATACGTGGGGCTTATCAACCTCAAATAGTAGCAATTCAGAGACATTTAATTAACTGTGTGGTGGGTAGTTGTATTTCTTAGGTTGGTACCTGGAGCTTTCTTAATTTAAAAATTTAGAATAGTATCTTGATGCCCAAGAATCAATCTCTTAAGTCTGAAAATTAAATGAGTAGGGCAGCCAGAGTGGCTCAGCGGTTTAACTCTGCCTTTAAAGCCCAGGGCTGGATCCTGGAGACCCAGGATCGAGTCCCACATCCGGCTCCCTTCATGAAGCCTGATTCTCCCTCTGCCTGTGTCTCTGCCTCCCTCTCTCCCTCTCTGTCATGAATAAATAAATAAAATTTAAAAAAAAAAAAAGAAAAAGTGAGTACTGACTTTCTTTTTTTTTTTTTTAAAGCTATTCACTTGGAAATGAAGATGATGAAAAAATAAAAGACAGGAAGAAGGAAGCAAGAAGAAACGCATATATTAATAAAATATCATTGAGAACAAGGAGGTCATCTGAAAATCCAACTTTTCTCAATCTTTGCAATCTTCTCTAAAGTTAGTGTAACATTTCATTGTATTCCAAAGTCCTTCATTAAGGTTTATAGGGTCACAATTTGTTTTATGGGCTTTTGTTGTTGTTTTCTTTCTTCTAAGATGCTCAGTGGTGCCAAATGCGCTGCAATTTCATTGAGTGGCATATTGTAGAACAATACACTTCATGTTCATTCAGTGAGAGTTTGCACTGAGGAACATTTAAGTCTAAGGATTTTTAACCAAGGAATGAACAAAGACATGGCATTATCATTTATCTAACTTTGTCACTTTCCAGCAAATGAAAACATGACAGCTTTTCAATGGCAGAGGAATTCATTTTGATTGAAATATTGCAAGTGGTTAAATAAATAGAATTTTGGACACTCTATTTACCTATTTTGATCCTCTGATTCCTTCCCCCTTTTTCATAAACCTAAAAGAGTTCCTGATTTCTTTTGAATTCAAAATTAAAATTCTGATGCCTGTCCTCCCTTACTTAGATGCCTTCTGTTTTTACAAAAACAGGAAATGTTCCCACCTTCTGTAGGAAAAACTGCATTTCACCATCTCTTTAGAATAGTCATTGGGTCTTGATATGAACAAATTAGGCTTTCATATATTAATCATTCATCTATTCATCCACATTCATTCCACAAATATTTTCTAAATTCTTGCTATGTGTTAGGCAATATGCTCAATTGTGGATGTTAGTGGTGAACAAGACTGACCTTTTCCCTACCCTCATAGAGCTTGTGATTGAGGGATAAAGAAGAAAATATTCAAATAATCATACAAATATAAATGCAAAACTTCTCTAGGGAAGAAAAGACAGAGCTGAGATCCAAAAGGTGAGGTGAGCAAATGACCCAGATGAAGGAAGAGGGAAGATTTTTCTAGACACAGAGGGTGACATATGCAAGGATCTTCTGGCATATACAAAGTTAACTTTGATACCACATCCAGATAAACTTTGTCACAAGCTATTATATCTCCCACCTATTCTTCCAAAACCCATCCTCTTTCCTAAAAATAATTTACTCTCCCTTAGGAGACCTCTATCCCCTCTCTCCTTCCTCTATTAAGGTGATACTTAAGCCTGAATTCTAAGCTAATTCTTTGAGTTACTTAGTTTTTCCTGGGTCTCCCATGTATATATAGGGTATACCTGTTAATAAACTTCTTTCTTTTTTTTAAAGATTTTATTTATTTATTCATGAGAGATGCAGAAAGAGAGGCAGAGACAGAAGCAGAGAGAGGCAGAGACAGAAGCAGAAAGGAAAGAAAAAGTCCTGCAGGGAGCCTGCTGTGGGACTCAATCCTAGGATCCCGGGATCATGCCCTGAACTAAAAAGGCAGATGCTCAACCGCTGAGCCACACAGGAATCCCTGTTAATAAACTTCTATTTGTTTTTCTCTTGTTGATCTGTATTTTATTACAGGAGTCTCAAGCCAGAACTTAGAAGGTAGAGGGAAAATTATTTTTCCTCCTGTACAGGGGGCAACATCTAACAAGGAGGGCAGGTTGGTAGAGAAATACCCAAGCTTCCTTATCACCTGGTGGGACAATTCATGGCTTCTCAGAGATTCCATGGCTCAACTGCTCCAGTTTCCATTAGTAATAATCTCCTTACTGTCACACCCATTATAGGTTTTCCTCTTTCCCATCTCATTTTCCTACTGCATCATGGTGCTTGCTGGGAAAAATGAAGTCCCCAATAAATTTCTCAAACCCAGATACTTGTTTAGGGTTTGCTTTAGGGAGAAGGCAGAAGGGTATGAGAGATATTAAGGAGGTCAAAAGGACTACAATAGGTGACTCACTGGAAGGAGAGGAGTGAGATAGAGAAATCTGGAATGACTCCTGAATTTCCAACTGCACATCAGGGTTCTGTTGGGGATATTCACAAAAGCCTTGGCTTACAGGAATCCAGGCAGATTACCCCAGTCACACTAAGACTGAGGGTACTATAGGGCACACGATGAAATTTTCCAAAAAGTAGTTGTATATTTAGTTATGGAGATCAAGAGAAAGGTCTTAGCTAGAGCTATCATCTGGGAATCAGAACCTCATAACTAGTAACTAAAGCCCCAACACTGCCAAAGTTTTAGGGTTTGACTGATACTGCTAAGGAAAGCTATTTCGCTGTACAAGAAGAGCAGAGGGGGCAGCACCAATGGCTCAGCAGTTTAGTGCCACCTTCAGCCTGGGGCGGGATCCTGGAGACCAGGGGTCCCGTCCCATGTCAGGCTCCTTGCATGGAGCCTGCTTCTCCCTCTGCCTATGTCTCTGCCTCTCTCTCTCTCTCTCTCTCTCTCTCTGTCTATGTCTCTCATGAATAAATAAATAAAATCTTTAAAAAAAAAAAAAAGAGCAGAGGGTAAATAAGGAAAGTCATGGGGGCTGAAGCCAGAGAGGTGGCTGCCAGGACTTACTAAGAAGTAACGACTAAGTAGGAAGGAATTAAAGAGAGTGGAGAATTATTCTGGAAGCTAAGAGAGACAAGAGTCCTAAAGGAGTGGTCCTGGTGTCAAGTACTACAGGGAGCTCAAGTTGGATGAGTGCAAAGAAGGATAGGGAGGACTGTACAGTAATCACACCTGGGGAGTTGGAGAGAATGGCCCTGAGAAAAGACAGTCTGGGAGAAAACACACCATAGTGGCCTATATGCAACATGGAATGAACTGAACTCAATCCTACCTCTGCCTGGCCTCCTGAGGGGAGTTTACATCCTTCATTTAAACAAGAAATAGATAACATTAGAGGCTTTCAGAGGGTGCTGCTTGAAGTCCATTTGGTAGCCTGTAGACTTTACATAGTGTTCTAAATAAAATGTTGATAGAAGAAGAAGGAGGAGGAGCAGAATGAGGAGGAGGAGGAAGTGGGGCCTGAGAGAGGAGGAGAAGAAGAAAGGAAAGAAAAAGTCTGAGAAAGCTCATCTCGTCTTAGTTGAGCATTTACCATAGGCAGGGCACTATGTCCAGGGTGCGAAGAAATGGAGATTAACCAAGTGCAGCTTCTGACTGTCATGGTTTTGTAGTCCAGTCAGGATTTTTCCATTAACAATACAATGACTATTAACATGGAAAGTATATAGTGGCAAGTCCTATAGTCTATAGAAATAGAAAGCTCTATTTCTCTACATCCCTTCTGTGCCTTCCATTCTTTCAAATAAATTTTTTGTGCAGTTTATATCTTTTCTGTAAAGCTCTTCACAGTGAGTGTCCTGAGTGACCTTAGCCCTCTATGTGACTTTTCCCATGACTGAACATAAAGATAATTTTCATAAAACCCTATATAGTTACAAACACTGAAGCCTGTGTTCTTCTCTATGCACTGGCATGGATGATTGAATATGACTTAGTTTCTATGGAACTTTCCAGTTTTATTTCATTCTTACAACAATTCTCTGATAGAGGCAGGACAGGGTTTTTAAACTTTTTTATTGAGATATAATTCATATAACATAAAATTCATCATTTTGAAGTGTGTAATTCAGTGTTTTTTTTGTTTTTTGTTTTAGTATTTTCATAGAGTTGTATAAACATCATCATTATTTGTTTCCAGAAATTTTCCTTACTCCAAAAAGAAACTCTATGCCTGTTAACAGTTACTCTTCATTTCTTCCTTATCTCCTACCCACAAGCCCTGGTCTACTTTCTGTCTATTCTGAACATGTCATACAGATGGAATCACAACATGTGGCCTTTAGTGACTGGCTTCTTTCATGCATAATGTTTTTAAGCTGCGGCAATGTAATAGCCAAGTATTAGTATTTCATTCTCTTTATTGCTGAATAATATCCCATTCTATGGATGGACCATGTTTTGTCTATCCATTCATTAACTGATGGACATCTGGAATGTTTTCTTGGGGTATAACTCTACGTTTAACCTGGGAGGAACTGAAAACCGGTTTTCCATATCGAATGCACCTTCGCATTCCCCCTACAGTATATAAGGATTCCGATTTCTCCACATCCTCAACACTTGTTCTTTTCCACTGATATCATTAAGGGCAGATTTTATTATCCTCATTTCACAGATGAAAAAAGATAGGTCTACACAGCAATCAATCAGAAAGGCCAGGACTCAAATATTAGTTCTCAAATTCCTAGATCAGCTTTCTTCCAAGGATATCACAAAATCATTCTGAAACCATACCAACATCAAGGTGTTCCAAAGGCATAAAACAATGCAATGAATTTATATCAGCTATGATATAACTCAGAGAAGTAATAGGGGATTTACAAAACACATATGCATGTGCATAATACACATATATTTACATTCATGTTTGTACATCTCAGTTACTATGCTACAGTCTTACCAATGTACTCCTTAGAATTCCAATGTACTAATGAGAAGCTTTCAAAGAAGTCAAATTTAAATTATAGTAATACCTTTGACACTGAGAGAAGATGATTTGTTAGCATTTAAAGTATATGTCTTTGTAGTTCTTCAAATTGATTCATGATGTGATTCTAGCTTGTGGTTCACAATATCTGGACACTTCTACTCATGCCATCAAGTCATAGTTATTTTAGAAAGAGGTATAGTATTATCTAGAGCTGAAGTATCCAATTCTTCAAACTGCTTCTTAAATTGTCTCGAAGTATAGTATCTTTAGGTTTTCTTTACTGTATAGGTCCTTAGAAAAATACATAGTTAAAGCTTGGACATTCATTTGATTATTATTTAAGCCAAATTTGTCAAAACTGGAAATGCTGTCACACAAGTTGTGTGACTAGAACAATAAAATTGGCAGTGCCTGGCCCCCAAATTAGCCCCTGACATTTTTTTTTTCTAACGGAATAATATAAATACATTTTGAGTACCATAAAAGCATTCTCCTCACTTGTCTTAGGAAATTGATGATATATATTTTCTTGTTTAAAGCAATAGAAGGGTGTTGATGCAACATGTCAGAACTCTTACACTGGATGCAAGTTTTAAGCCTGGAAGAAATCAACTTCACAAGAAGACAGCTAAGATTGAACCTTAAGAAAATTTCTCTCTCTTTATTTAAATCAAAACAGTATAATCTAGAATACAAATGAAGGCATAGAATAAATATGGAATTATCCACTTCAGATACTTATTCTCCATGTCTCATATTAATACTATCATAGTGAATAGCTACTATTGTAGTGAATTAATGAAGTCACATCTCTGAATTATTTACAGCAAGTCCATGATATCATATCTTGGTGAAACTGTCACAGATATACAATATGGATGGTTCTACTGAGTTTGAGTTTGAATCAATTCTCCAAAGTAATGGCTTACAGTATTCAAATGTGTGCAGGTAAACCAGTAGGCTAATTGGAAATATTGGCAAGTACATGCTTAATTTGTGTCTATCACCAGATATATTAGATTTTAGGTAATGCAGAGTAAGTAATGTTTACAGAGTTTGCCTTTACCATTGTTTAAAAGAAAGACAGTTTCAAATACCCATAATTTAAAAAACATGTTATACTAGGATTGAGTTAGTTAAAATTCTTTTTTCTTGTTGTTAGTTAAAATTCTTAATAACAAAGGTATAATCAAATCCTGAGAGTTTATTTAGACTTTTTAGCAGAGAAAATTTGTTGGAATTCCTGGAACTACTTTCTCTAGGAATGTTATGCTTTTGTCCAAAACCATAACATTTGGAGTGATACACATGAAGTGGGGAGAAGGGAAGGAAGTGTCTGCCTATTCAGCCATATAAGTCAGACTAGTCTGCAGATCAGTGAGGCATCAACCAACAAACCCTCCACGCCTCAGAGCCTTCCATACCTTAAGATCCAAATGAGGCAATTGAAAAACCTCCTTGGTATCCTGGCTTTCCAGATATAAAATACATCCCTTGCATATTAAGTCACCAGATTCTGTTATTGTGTTCCTATTAAATGAGCAGTAGTAAGATCATCTTAAAATATGTACATCTTTTTTTCTAATGTTTATATTATGAATGATATAAACAATAGACATTAACCAGTATAAAACAGACAAGATAAGACTTCCTCCAAGAATAATACTGTGTAATATTGGAGGAGAGCTAGCCTTCCTTCCCCCTTGACCTCGACCCACAAATACTCATGAATACACATGATTAGAGTACTGGCAATTGCAGTTAATCAGATAAGCAATATTTTGTAAAACTGGAAGCTGAAAGAGTTGACAGAGCAGTTTGTCTTCCCTGAAAGGCATAAACAAGAGATCTTAGCTTATGCAAACTCAATACAGAGCCATCCCCCCTGCCTGTTGCAAGAGAAAGTTAAATTCAAATTTTGTTCACATTTTTGCATGTATTTTGCAGCACTCTGTGAGGCTTTTGTACTTTAGACTGTGAGGTATGTAGATTCACACTCATTTTTAAACATTGCAACTGATGTACAAGCCGTTGTAATTTCTTTAAGATGTGAGAGGCCTTTTCTGAAAGTACAGTGCATTCTTTATGATTTTTCCCAGCCTGCACCAATTAGTCCTGGATCAGCCAATGGACAGAGAAGCATGTATGGGGAAAAACAAAAACAAAAACAAAAACCAACCTGTATATTTGCTTATTAGTGTATTTGTGTGAAATCATTTGCTTTTTGATATTTCAATTTAAAAGACAAAACACTTATCCTTGGGGGCAAATCAGATATTATTGAGATTTCCTGCGTTTTTTTTCACTGTTCAGCATTGTTTTTTTACATTTGGAATTATATTTACTATATTCAGAATATCTGAGGGCTCTATCTATGAGACTTTGCTTCTAAAATTAGGAGCACTTGGGGCACCTGGGTGGCTCATTTGGTTGCCCATCTACTTTTTGCTCAGGTTATGATCTCAGAGTTCTGGGATCCAGCCCCAAGTTGGGCTCTCTGCTGCTCGGTGGGGAGCCTGCTTCTCCCTCTCCTTCTGTTCCCACTTGTGCTCTTTCTGTCTCTCTGTCAAATAACTAAATAAAATCTTTTAAAAAATAAAATTAGGAGCACTTGAAAAATTTTTAAATAATTTTAAAAATTGCTTTTGTGATTCCTTGCTGTCCTTACAGGACTACTCACATAATCATCTTTATGGATGCATATTACCCAAGAGTTACGTTATTGCCATTTCATAGAACTGCCATTTGCTGAAGCTATACATTGCTCTATTACTTTCTTAGCTTTTCTAAAATTCAAGAATCAAAGAAATAAGGTAAAAATACAATAATGGTGAGATAATTTCCCAGGGATGTAAAAATAATAAAATCCACAGCATCTAGAAATGTTGTCAAACCATTTAATAACAATAGTACTAATCTTACTACTAGTTCTGATAAAAATTACTCCAGTAGAATGTAAGCTCCACAAGCATCAATATATTCCAAGTACTTGGAACAGTGACTAGACCATAATGGTTGCTCAATACATATTTGTTGGACAAATTACCACTAAAGAACCTTATTATGAGTATTGTCACATTTTAGCTTCATGAAAATATTAGGATGAACCTACTATCATTATTTATCATTGTCTGTTATATTTTTATTTCTATGCATTTTTCTGTTATTTTTAAGCATTTGAGTCGCAGCAAGGACATTTCCCAAACAATGGGTTCAGAAGAGATAGAAAGATTGCCCTAAAGTTATTCAGCTCACAGGGACAAAGATCTAGGTGGTTAATATACTGCTATACTTAAGCCATGGTTATAACTAAAACACTATAGTCTTTCCATGAGACACCTACTAAGCAAACATTTCATCTTCTACACTTTTCAGAAGTGTGTAAGTATTCAAAACAAAGATAGCTAGGGTGTGTCTTTGACTCAATCTGTAACACATTTTCCATGAAAAAAAAATCCTCTTTATATTTCTACTGAATAGTATATAAACAAGTCTAGAAAGCTTTCTTGATACTGACAGGTTTATTTTTATTTTAAAAGTGGTATTGGTTTTATTTGTTTTGCTCTTTTAGTCTCTCAGTTTAACAGCCTAAGAATAGCTTTGATTCTATACATTGAAATTGCTCTTCTGAAAAACATATCTGAACATTTGCAAGAAAAAATAGACAGTTTAAAGCTGCTGCCTTTGCTCTAGACTATTAACCCCCTAGATATATGCCAAAATTACCCGGTTGTTCAAATCTAATGGCAGGCTCAGGACTCTATGGTCTATGTTTTGAATTGACTATTTTCCTCATGATACAGTGATCTAATAACTGCTACTCAGGTCAGGGAAAAATAAAACACTCAAGATGAACGTTTGCATTGCAAATCTGTTTACAGTTTCTATACAAATTTCACCGTAATATACTTTCTTTGACAGTGTGCTGGGCTAGTATCTCCTCTGGAAGATACTGTTGTAGAAACCAGTAATGATTTTCCTGGGAATGTCCCCTAGTCTGATAAAAAGAAAATAATTAAGTGAACAAATCTGGGTAAATTGAGATGTTTTATATTTTCACTCTAAATATACTTTCCTTGGTCTTTGCTAGTAGATTTACATCTGCAGAATGCACAAGTGACTAAAAATAATTTTTCAGACTATAAAAGATGAAGCAAAAAGATTCAGATTCCCATACAGAAAGAACTGATCATAGGCATATTCTAACTTTAAAAAAAAAAAAAAAAAAACAACTCTTAATTTATTTAAGAAAGAGAGAGAGAAGGAGAGAGAATACATGCATGAAAAGATGCATGCATGAACAGAGAGAGGAGCAGAGGAGGAGGGAGAGGGACAAGCAGACTCTGCTGAGTGCAGAGCCCAAGGAGGAACTCCATTTTATGACCCTGGACACTGAGATCATGACCTGAGCCTAAATCAAGAGTCAGATGCATGACCAACTGAGCGACCCAGGCACCCCTGTAAGATTTTTAAAGAAAATGGAAGATAATGTATTCCCCCAAAAAACATGATTTGGAAAAATCCTTATATTGGAAAAAAAAATCAAATATAGCTACCTAATCAAATTGTTTACCCTCAATATGTATCATATCTTCTAACTGATGAACAATTTTACATACATCTGATCTTAGGCAGCCAACTTTTCTGCTGTTTGCATGATGAATCAAAACTTAGTGTTGTGAGATGTTGAGAAAAAAATTCAACCAAGGTGACACAATATTGTGATACTATTTCTTTACTACCTAAGAATTAATTTCATTTTCAGTAAGTCTGTTCATTCCATAGGTTACAACACTAGTCACATTAATTACCATGCTTGTAAACCTCTATATCACACTATACTTACAGAAGCAGAGGATTTGGATGCCTGAGTTCAAGAATAAAAATCTCTGGACAATGTGTGTTTAGCATATTGCCCTACTGGAAAATCAGTTTAACTTAACCTAAGCGTTCTCATTCAGTCAGAGCCAATATTCCTTTTTATATAATAAATATTTTGAAAAGCCCTCTTGAGTATGCTGAAATGACATCTATAAATAGTACTTCTTACCTACATACATTAAGCAGAAGGTGCCAGTGGCCCACCCACATCCTCCCAGAACTCAGAGTTCCAGTACCTGCCCACCCACAACATTCTCCAGCAAATCCCTTTATGGGATTCTACCTCAGGGTATTCTCTCAGCCTGGCCAAGGAGCAGGCAAGAAGGGCTGGGGAGTTAATCCTCTAGGAGCAGTCCTCAAATAGCCACAGGTGGAAGTGAAAGATAAATGGCCCAGCTTCCCCCATTCCCTAGAGGGGACTTGTTCAGTGCTCCATGGCAGGAGTGAGCTTCTGCTGTCCACAGTGGTAACTTGCTTATAAGCTGACTCTTGGCTGCCTTCCCTTCCATCTCTCACTTCCCCATTCCTCTGTCAGTACTCTCTGTCCTAACCTCCTAAATAAAGTACTTGTACACAAACCCTTGTTTCAGGGTCTCTTTCAGGGGAACCCAAATCAAGACGCTACATCAATTTTTTAAAATCAATATAATGCCACAGGGGTAATATGAAAGAGATATAAAAGGAAAGTGACAACGTCAAGTTCTGTTTTCAACATGTATATATTCAGGCATGACTACATATTGCCTAATGTCATACACAGTGAATTAAACAGCAAGAAAGGAAGTAGTCAGATAGTTGCTTTCTTACATGGAAATACTAATGAAGGGAACATCTGCAAATGCAGACTCACACAAGTGCACTATGTTGCCAACTACCATAAGTGGTGCGGCCACCAATGGCATGATTTCCTCAGGCACTCTTGGCAAAATGCTGAGCACACTAAGTACTAACTTCCCTTAATTTTCATGGTGGTTCACTAATATGTTGAAAGCAAAAGGTCTGTTTTTAATGTACCCTGTTGTTTATAAATAGGTTTTATTTATATGACTGTTGAGCAAAACAATGCATAAAACATTGTGCAGGATAAGGAACAGATTCTTAGTGTATCCCTAGTCAGCCCACATGTTGTAGCATCTCTAGTCCTGCCCACAAAATACCAGTAGCACCCCTGAGTCACCCCACAATCATTTTGATTGTTTCAAATCACCCTCACTAAAAGCTCCTTACAAGGTAGTACTTTGGAGAGCCTTGAGTTTCAATAATAATAAATACATTCATACATACAAATAAAAGACATAAAATAGCAGAGGAAAGGGGAAAAGGCACTGAATTTAGAATTTCCGAATTTAAATCCCACTTCTACTTTTTGTTAGAGGTAAGACCTTGAGCAATTTACTTATGATCCTTCTGGCTCATATTCCTCATCTGTAAAGTGGGAGAAATAACACTCCAACTCAGATTGTTCAGAGACTAAATGAGTAAAACACAATGCCTGGCACAAACTGATGGTTCAAAAATATTAGCTGTTCTTATTACTATATTTCCTGACTAAATGATCTAATTTAAGCATGTCTCTGACCAGAAGGCATGGATTGAGTTCAGGTGTATGACTACAAGTTTTCCAGGCATGGTTTGTGAATTTATCATCATTCCATGCTCTCCTTCCTTCTCATCTTTGCTGTCCACCTTTGGTCGCTTGTTATTGCCAGTAATAATGACCTGATGAGAGTATTATTTGAGATTTTGTACCCCTATACCCAATTAGAATATCTTATAAAAGGCAAGCATAGAGAAGAAAGAGGAAAGAAAAAGTCCTGATTTAGCCTTTTTCTCCCCTCTTTGGCTAAATCAAAGAAACACAGGGAGCTAGCTGGACAATTTGAATAACAAATGAGATGATGTATAGGAACACACTGTTGTAAACTATAAAGCGAAGTACAAATGCAAAAATGCTTTTGTTCTTGTTATTTATTAATAGTATCATTAGTTACACAGCTGTTAGAACCTCCGCTAGGAAAGACACAAAGACTTAGCATTATCCTTTATAAATGAGATAGCTGAGAACCAAGACTAGATGTTGCTTAAAAAGAGAAGAGGAAAGAAGATCACGCCATGGCTCTGCAGAAGAGGGTGCTTTGAGATGAAGAGCTGGCTAGGAAATGATGGTACCATGTTAGGCAGGGGAGCAGAGGTAACAAATTAAAAGGTCATCTTTTTAATGCTGCAGAAGTCTTCTTGAAGAAGGGACTGCATTGATTGATGTGGTCTGTAATGGAAACTCAGATAATGAAATAAAACCAGCATTTAAAAATTTCAGGCTGAGAACTCATTGTCATGGCAACCCTCTCAGAAGGGAACTTGTATAAGAAAATAAGTTTTAACTTGACTATGCTTTAAAAAGAAAACCTACACTGCAGTGAAACAATTAAATACAGAATTCCAAATTTGCTTATTGCTGGAATGCTTAGTGGAAGCACTGAAATTGTAGGTCCATTGTCTTTTCCATTGGAAATCATTACTTCTCAAAACCTATGACTCATGGAGGGAAAACCATCTGCTTTTGAGGGATCTCTATTGATATTGGGTGCTTTCTACCAGCAAAGATTTACATTTTTTTCCACTCAATACATCATCTAGCATGACACTCAAGTAGAAATCACAGTGGTATACACTATGAAAACACTTAACTTTAGTTGTCCATAATCACATAAAACTATCAAATTCATATATCAATTAGTAGTTACACTTATTGGGAAAATCATTTTTAACCTAAATAAAATCTGGTTTATATTCAGATTATGATTATTTTTATATTAACACTATTTTCTTATTATATGTTCTTCCTCAAAGAACACCAAACTGGGTAAACTATGTTTTGTCAGTTAAAAGGGGTTTTCCTGAATACCCAGTATCTTTGACAGACATGAATCTATGCCTTTTAACTGATGCTGAAGGCAGAAATCATTGTGATCCTTTTTGAATGGCTTGGATTAGGTTTCTAAAAGTGAAGCTGATGAATTTGCCATTGAGGAAATTTAAGATCATATTGCAAGAAAGAAATAGAGAGCAAGAAAAACTCACAAAGATCCTTATAAAATATTTCCATGCTCACTTAAAAACAACAAATGATAGTATGATAGTATATAAAGAGAAATGATAGTATGAGTATAAGATAATATTTATGCTTTTATAGTGTCTCTTACATCAGTGTTATTAATAACAGTCCCTGTGCAATAGGAATATTTTCCTCACTGTCTTCATCCCTACACTCACCTCTTTCATTTGTATGTTTTAGGTTAATATACATTCAAATGAATATTCTGTATATGTGAAGTCCTCTTCCAGTCACACAATACCTGTTTAATTTTCTTAGGACACAGCACTGTCCCAGAAATCAAAATAATACAGTTGTTTGATTTCACCAGCCTGACTTCATTTCTCAAGCCACACATATTAGAATACTGTGTCTCCAAGACCTGGGTACATTCTTCAACACCCACTATCTCTTTCCCAAGATTTTCCTGAGAAAATCTGTGCCCTCTTTGACTTTTCTTTCAATTTTTTTCCCTGTTCCTATTTCTAGTTCATTCTTTTCCTAATTATCTCCTCCATGGTGCCTACATTTTTTGCCTATCTGGAATCAACATTCTCAAGATTTCAGAGAATGTATACACAAGTAAATCTGCATATATTTGAATTTTGCCCCAGGGGAATTCATGATTGGAGGAAAATAAGTGAATTATATTTGAAGTAGGTTGGAAGAAATAAGGTACATGCACAAATAAGCTCTAGGTCTAGGAAAGATTGGTCAGATTTTTCATTTGAAACTCTTTACGATAAGACAGGAAGAAGAATCATGATTGAAATCATAAATTTAAACATTCATCAGTATTAATAATGCTGTGCTAATAATTCATAGAAGAGATGTGTCGCTGTAAAATGAACCACTAAATTTATTGATTACTTTTATCCTTTTACAACCTAAAGTAAACATGTAGATATATACTGAAAAGGCACCCCACCAAAAAGAATGGACAGAGGAGAGAAATGTAAGGGAATGTTGTATCTTAAATTAATAAAGGAGTATTATTTTTTTGATAGTGAAAAATTTTGTCTACAATACATCCAAAAACCAAATAACTACCTTATTTCTAGGTAGTTATGTATAACTATAACTTTTTCTTCTCTATTTAAAAAGTATCTTTTCTTAGCAAAATGGGAGGTAAGTAAACTTTGTATCCCACTGTGTTTTCTATTTCTCCCAAACTTCATCCAGATCCCCTTCGAATTCCCCTCCTCCCTCAGGCTGAGGTGCTAAGCAATTTTATCATCCTCTACTAATTTATCCTGCCAAAGTGAAAAGTAATTTGATAAATTTCTTCATGTTAGGGTATTAGGAAATTAATTTTCTACAGATCTCATGAGTATTTGCATTTTAAAGGGAAATTGCAGAGAAAGGACAATGCCTGACCATCATAAATTAGTCATTAATTATGGAATTTCAGACATCTGTGATGAGAATCCGAGAATGCTCTCAAATCATACAATGGATATGATGATCTTGTCTATTTATTTGTCTGGACAGGCAGGAGATGGAAACAAATGATATATTTAAAGACAACTATTATATCTTCCAGGACTTAGGAGATGCTTAAAAATATCTTGGTAGGGGATGCCTGGGTGGCTCAGTAAGTTAAGGAACTGGCTTGATTTCAGCTCAGGTATGATCTCAGGGTCGTGAGATTGAGCCCTGTGTCAGGTTCCTCACTGGTCATGGAGCTTGCTTAAGATTCTCTCTCTTTCTCTCTCTTTCTGGCCCTCCCTTTCCATAAAAAAAAGTCTTAGTACATGATAAATCTTATTAATATTTTTTGAATAAATAAATGATCACACTATTTGTTTTACCTCCAATAAAATTTTAAAGAGTTCTTTCGGAAAAAAAAAATGAATTCCTTTGGAGAGATAAGAATAAAGCAGAAATCTCTGACCTCTGTGCTGTGATCCCTAAGCTTTTGGTTTAGTTAAACCAAAAGTAGAAAAGTGGTACCTAGCGAATATTTCATTTATTATGGACATTTCCCTGGTCCCTCTGCAGGTAGGCAGGGCTATGCAAATAGTTCTGGCCAATGAAATGGGAGCAGAAATGGTGTGTGTCACTTCTAAACTGAGACAGTAAAAAGTTCATGCATTAGTTTGCAAGGTCTCTGTTCTGTAGCAGCTCAACAGGTTGTCAATTCAAAAGAGCACAACTATGAGATGATGGAATGTTTTAAGCCAGGGTCTCTGAATGCAGGCCACTGAGATTTTGAGGTTGTTTGTGTTGTAGCACAGCCTTATTGCTGGTCCAGACCATTACAACATTTATCATATTGCTTACATATTTACCATATTGCTACATATCTACTACCCCACCTTAACTAGTTAATCCTTACCCATTTTTGTAGCTTTGCTGTAAAATGACACATAGTTGGAGAAACCATAATGATATAAGACTATTTGTGAAAAGTTAGAGATTAGACTATAAATTTAAGACAGTTAAGTGTGGTGACAAAATTAGTATAATTCAATTCAATGCATCTACTGAGCAGTAAAAGTCTATGGTGTGCTCTGTATTGTCAATACAAATATGAGTTGGTAATACTAACAATCATATTATTAATTATTATAAATAAGATAATATTAATAGTTATAAATATTAATAATAGTGTTTTTTTTTAAATTCTATCCATTTATTCATGAGAGACATAGAGAGAGAGAGAGAGGCAGAGACACAGGCAGACGGAGAAGCAGGCTCCATGCAGGAAACCCGATGCAGGACTCGATCCCAGGATACCGGGATTAGGCCCCAAGCCAAATGCAGACTCTTAACCACTGAGCCACCCAGGCGCCCTTTTTTTTTTTTTTCCTCTTAAGATTCTATGCATTTATTTTAATTGACTAAATAAATATATTATGAGATAACAGAAAATATGTATTGGTCTCAGTCCCCAGTTCTTGACACAGAGTTCCTAAAACTTTTGAAATGTCCTGAGTAATAAGAACCCTAGGAGGATTTCTTATTCTAATAAAATACTTGTCTTTGACTCCTTCCCTTATATAGGGTTCCTAAAACCCTTGCAAATTTCTGAATGGTAAGAGCACTAGGGGTATCTTTTGCTTTAATGAGGCAGCTCTTGGTGGGCTCCTGGATAGCTCCTATAGGGGGGGTGTTCACTAGAAAGGCCAAGCAATGATTAGAAGCTTGACATTTTCAGCCTTGCCCCTTACCCCCCAGAGAGGGGCTAGAAACTGGAGTTAATGATTGATCATGTCTATGAGAGGAAATCTCCATAAAATTCTAAAAGTGTAAGGTTCAGAGAGCTTCCAAGTTGGCAAAGACAACCACACTGGAAGGGTAAAGCTCCCCTTACCCCCCCCCCACAGCTCCATAGGGACAGAAGCTCCTGTGGTTGGGACTCCCACCCCAGACCCTGCCCTATATACCTCTTTATCTGGATTGTCTTCTATATCCTTTATCATATCCTTTAATAAACTGGTAAATGCAAGTGTATCCTTGAGTTCTGTGAGCCTCTCTAGCAAATTAATTGAACACTAAGGTCACTGGACCATAGATCTATAGCTGGTAGATTCAGAAACATCAGTGATAATCCAAGCTTACTACTGACATCTGAAGGGTTTAAGTGTGTGTGGAGGGGAGTTGGAGGATAGGTAACCTTGTGGGACTGAGCACTTAACCTAGGGTATCTGACACTATCTCCAAGTAGATAGTGTCAAAATCATGTTAGGATTTTAAAGTACCCAGCTGGTGTCCCAGAGAATTGCTAGGTATGGAGAGAAACCTCCACATATCCGGTGACCAGAAGTGAAGTGTTTTGTGTAAATAGCAAAGGAAATTCACAGGGAATAAATGGACAAGCAGGAAGAACACATTTTCCCTTACACCAGAGAAGGAAAATAGATGAGTTTTGTCATTACAAATGTACTAACTGAGTTCTTGATAATAATTTCTTTCTGGTTTAACAACATCAAGAGATGACATGATAAATGTCTAGAAGTCTGGCTTTCAGAATAGATGTCAAAGCAAGAGCGATCTCAATCTCCTAAATTTGCCAAATCATAAAAAGTGAAAATAACTTATACTTGAAATAATATTGCCAAATATTTTTATAGAGAATCACATTATCCCAGTTATCTTAAATCCATTATCTTGACTGAGCCCCATAACAGTCTCTTGAGTTAGATGGATCTGAGATTATACTAATAGTTTACTGATTCTTTGTATGTGGAAACTGAGGCCACAAAATATTGGCATGGCTTGTCCACGGTCACACAGTGACAACTGGTAAACCAAACACTAAGCAGCTCTGATAAAAGGGTTTATAAGAAATTTTCTGTGATATGTATATAAATGAGCTCAAATTGTTTATTTTCCATCCTAATAGCCAGGCTTTTCATATCAAACATATCTCCTCATCTATTGTAATAAGTCTATATAGTACAAACCTATACATTAAAACATATATCTAATTGTAATCAATTTCTAAGAATTTTCCATTTTCCCTACATGAGAAATTGATGACATCAGTAATATAATTTTTTTAGCATTATTTTTTTTTGACACTGGTCAAGAACATGATATTCCATATAAAATAGAAAGCTCATTTCCTTCTTTAAGAAAAAAGAGAGGGGGCTCCCTGGATAGTTCAGAGGTTTAGTGCCCACTTTCTGCCCAGGGTGTGATCCTGGAGTCCCGGGATCGAGTCCCATATCGGGCTCACTGTATGGAGCCTGCTTCTCCCTCTGCCTGTGTCTTTGCCTCTCTCTCTCTCTGTATCTCTCATAAATAAATAAATAAAATCTTAAAAAAAAAAAAAAAGAAAAAGAAAAAAGAGTGGAAAGGAAGGAAAGAAGGTAGGAAGGAAGGCAGGCAGGCAAATAGATTTTTTTGTGTGTGAATAAAAGACAAGACATTTGATAGAAACTCCATTCCACCATGCTGTATGTATGTGGTGATTATCTGGACATTTTGCTTCACGTTTTGCAAATATTTTCCATCTCCATTTTTATTTTTTAATATTGAAGTGACTTTAGTTTAGCACCACCTGCTAACTTAGCACCAAGTAAGATGTAATTAACCCCTCAAAATAATCATCTAAAATAGTTAGATAGACCTAATTCCAATCCCAGGGTGATTAGAGCATTGCTTTTGTCCATCTGCGGGTCATCTGATAAAAGTCAATTAAACTTAGTCCATAATTCCCCCACTCCTTACCTAACGGTGGCAAGTAGTGTAATAAAGATATGATTGTTTTAAGATCATTATCTTTAGAGATATTTCTTTTTCCTATTAAAAGAATGGGTGCTGTTTTTAGACTGTTTCTAGTGGGCTAGCATCTTCTTACTTTCTATTGACTTTAGAAAAGAAGTCATTAGAGATGCCAGTGAATTCATTAGCTAATTCTCTTCAGGTCTCAAGGTCTATATTTCCCAAGCTAGAAACTTCTATACATATCCATTTTTCCAAGCACTTCATCCCCTTGCCTTTTTAATCAATAGGCCATATTGACAAAATTTTAATTATTCCCTAAATGTGCACACCTGTTTTGATTTTCCTTATTTTGCAGTAAAAAACAAAATCAGCCCACTGGTTTAGCAGTTTGCTTTGCTCCATTCTTTTTGAATTTCAGCTTTCTCTTCTAAGACAGAAGGGTCTTACTTATTGATTCATTTTTTAAAGAACAAAATTTTAAAAATCAAAGAGTAAGATAAAATATTCTGTTCTGTTAATAATTATGCAGAGATTTAAAAGATTGTATAATTAGCTTGCAAAAAAAAGTTTTGTTATTTTGAAGAAACTCACCAATCTATCTTGAAAAAGGCATTTCAAAATTATAATCATGCATGAAAAGTCCAGCAACTATGCAGGATTATCAAAATGTGTCTGACTCTCAGTGCTCCTTCATGCAAATAATAAAACCTTCACTTTTGTGACCTCCTAAGCAATGCTGATCCATTCAGCCTGCTAAGAAGTCAAGGGTTTAAGTATTTTCCTGCCCCACAATTTCACCAAGGTTATAATCCTTGCGAAAAGATCCCAGGGATTCTGTCCAAATTAACTTACTATTGGGTATTTACACTCTCATTTTTCTCATACTTTTATTTTCCTGGTGTAATTGAGATGTAATAAACATAGGACATGTTGCAAAGGAAAAGCAGGTGAATAAATACTCCCAAATCCAGCTCAAAGGCTTCCTTTCATCCCAGCCTACTGGTAAGGAAATAGATTAGATCCACATTTTTTGAACTCTGTCTAAATTGATAAAACTTAGAAGGGATGTGACATACCCAGCCACAGACTACTAGTTTAAGAAGAACCAAATAGACTGAAAAGACAGCAACTTTTCAGTTAAAATGAACACATGTACACTTTCTTCAAATCTAATGGTACTATGGATGGCAGAAAGTAAACAGGATGGCTCCATTTGTATGAGTCTAAAGTTTTAAATCCCAAAACATCACAAACAATTAAGCAAATATTTAGGGCATACAAAAGAATGGAGTCATGATAATCAGTAGCACATCACTTACTGAGAATCTTAACCTTAGTTTTCCAAATTTTAGAAATGATTTTCTACCCTTATTTTGAATAAGATCATTTTCCCAAATACGGAGGCTGGAAGAATAAGAAATAAGAAACAGAAAAGTACTTACAACTGATCGGATGTTATTTTCTTTCATCAGCTTCAGAGATGATTTATAGCAATTTGCGAGGTCTTCCTTGTGGGAACCATTAATATGGCCTCTGGCTATTGGTCCTACAGTATGGATGACATCTGCACATGCAAAAGGAAGAAGAAATAGCATAAGCAACGTATTTTTCACTTTTCACATAATTGGTGCTTTATTTACTGTAGGTATTTGTGTTGGAGCCCAGAGACAAGCAAGCTAAGAATTACTGATGTTGCAAATGCCTCCCTGGTAAAAGATTTTATATAGCACAGCCTCATAAAGCAGGCAGTTGCCCAGGAAGGTGATAATTGTGAAAGGGCATCCCCTACCAGTAAGTTATTTCATCATTGGTCAGATCCAAGTGAGACAGATTATAATACAAGATGTGAATAATTGGCACCCTGGCAAAAGACAAATCCTTGGTGGGAAATAAACTGAGAAATAATTGCCTGGAAAATGAGCGTTCTCAATTGACATGGGAAAAAAACCAATGCTTCACATCACTTTACTTATAAATAAGGCAATAGTTTCAGTCATTGTACACAATAAAAAAGGACAAATTTCTGAAAATGTGCCAAGATAATTTATAACAATCAGTAATAAACTTAAAAGGAATAACTTTAAAACATCTCTACCAATTTAAAAGTGCAACCTACCAATCCTCATATATATGACATATGCTAAGGATAATAGTCCCTAATAATTACTTTCTATTTTTTACTATATTAAAACTTTCAAAAAGCAATCTATACTTTCGGCCTCTATATTTAAAACACAGATTCTCCTTTGCACATAAAACCAGTCATTGTTATATTTTGTTAATACCGACACACACATAAACTTTTGCATTTAGAAACATAATGCAATAGCACTGTTTTAGTTTTAAAGTCAATAAGGATCATAAGAAAGAACTACATTATAATCCAAATTACTTGAATGAATGCCTTAGAACGTCTGCTTTCCAGTCTTATCTGTTAATCTGCATTATTTGCCCATCTCATTGATGTAACAAAAACTAGTCACCTTTGATTAGAAAGACAAATTTGGTCTAATATTATTGGAATATTATAATGAAGTGAAATTATTTGCTTTGGCTAAATAGTACCACTTCATTTCAACAACAATGACAAGATAGGAACATATCACAAAAGTGAGACTATGAAACAGTCTTAACTTGCATAGGAAATTTAAGTAGCAGAAAAGAAGTCATGAAGGGTAAAACCTTTGTTTGCCTGCTAACTATTGAGTGTATTATTTGATGTGTGAGAAAATACTCAAAATGTTGATTTCAACTTTTAGCTCTGAAACACTATTTAAACGCTTGCCAGATAATATTAAAGATGATATCTTGTGATCAAAATAGGCAGAAATGTCACCAGTGAGTTCATGCAGATGCTCTTGCACAGGCAAACCTGACTTTAAAGTGAGAACCTCAATAACATAGGAGAAGAAAAGGGAGATTAGTTTTATTTAGTAAAATAAAAACAAAAATCCAGCACACAGCGATACCATTTTTTATAATAAGAGTAACAAATAAGAGCTGTATGTATTTAAGCAATACAAGTTCTGTACCAGCTGTAGTGAGTTTTTATGTGAATATTTCACATTAGCTTCTGTTTTGAAGCAAATACCTCATGAATGAAGATGGAAGGTTATACTAGCTTAACTTCATTTTCCCCTTTGTGACTACCTGTTTGTGTCCGGTTGTGATATTCTAAATCCCCCAATGAATCCAAAGGGAGAGAAGCTGTAGAGTAACATCACAGGATTCTACAAGACAGCATTTTCCAAAAGTGGGTATAGTAAGATGTGGGTTTAAAGGTCAATTATATTTGAGAGTCACTGGGTGAAATTAAATCACAGCACCTACCTTAGTTCAGGACTTTCAGGATATTTAATATGCAACAATGGATTATGAATCTCAACAAGCAGGGATACAGAATGGAATACATCTGACTATTGGAAAGTATGTTTTGTTCTGTTTTATTTTTGAAAGATTGTATTTATTTATTCCTGAGAGATACACAGAGAGAGGCAGAGACATAGGCACAGAGTGAAGCAGGCTCCTTGTGGGGAGTCCAATGTGGGACTTAATCCCTGGGCCCAAGATCACACCCTGAGCTGAAGGCAAATGCTCAACCACTGAGCCACCCAGGCAATCTGAAAACTATGTTTTATAGAGTACTTCAAGGGACTAAATTTCCACAAATTTACCTTTGAGAAATGTTGTGCTAGGACAACTCTGGCACCCTCACTGCCATTGTTGAAGGACAAGTCCATGAGTTTTGCCTTGTTTTTTCCCCTCCTCCCCAACTGCCTCTGTATATCAAATACTTAATATATAAAGGTACAACAGTTTATGCCCTTGGATTCCTTATATTATGGATGAAGGTCAAGAGGAAGTGCCTCTTATCTGGGGTCATAAAGATGTGTCTACTTGAGCCAAGTAAAAACAGGGATTCAGAGCATTAATGGGAAAGGGAAAAAGAGAGTCCATAAAAGAAGAAGATAGTGACATTTGAAGAATCCTTTTTCTTTGCTTTTCCCTGTGGACATCGTTGTTCACATGACTTAAATGGAATTTGTGAAAAATTATTACGTTTCTTCAGTTCTCCATTTAATTTAAAGGTCTGAGGACAAACAGCCAATCAATGAGCCTTCTCCTCAACATCAAAATATTGATCTCTGTATTTTATGCTCTGTATTAAACTTACAACATCCAAGATCAAGTGTTATTATTGACCAACACAATGACCTCTCAGATCCACAAAGCTGAAGGTGAATCAATGTGAGGCCCCAAAGTAAATTTCCTTCACTATTTTAATTGTTCATAGCACTCAGAAGTGATTCTTCCACACTGACAAGTTCTTCTATTCCTGTTACAAAACTCAGGAGGTCTACTTTCCAATTCCAGCTCCAGCCCTACTTGCTAAGTGCCCCAGAAGAAGCCATCCTTTCACTGGCTCCTGCCTTGGTTTCCTTATCCATAAAACAAATTGACTGCTTAGATGATCTCTGTGGTTTATTCTGTGATGTGTGGCATCATTAACATTTACCTTTGTATCAGAGACAGATGGAGTATAAAATGATGCCTGGGCAGTTACAAGAGACCTTAAACAAGTGGCTTGCAAGTTTTATGAGTATTAAGGACACTTTTTTAATATAAAAAATATTATAGACTACCCTTTCACAATAGTAGTTTCAAAATCTATTAATTGAGTACAAGTTCAAGACAAACAGCTGTTATAACATCAACGATGCTTTGCACTAATTTACATTTTATTGAACACAATAGCATCTTGATAGTGGACATGTATACGTGAGATATATGCACCAATCCGTAGATAATGCTTTCACTTGCACATGAATTTGTGGATCCCTTGGTATAAAGAAGATAATGTAAACGGAAGTGTTTAATTCGATTTCTGGTGCATACAGAGGCTCAATAACCAGCAACAAGAGAGGCAACATCCAAGACATCATATACACACAGGCAGAAATGACAGTCATCATCTCTGCTCTGATGTGGAAAAAATACCACATTTTAAGTCTTGAGGTCTGATTATAAGTCAGAAGTTCTGGATCTGTCACTAATCAGTCGTGTGATCTTGGACAAGACACTGTCCTCTTCGAGTTTCTCTCTCCAAGCTAAAAGAAGGATTTGAATAAGATGGCCTCTAGATTCTTTGCTGCTCTCAAATGCAATTCCTCTTCTGTTTGCCTATTAAGAATTGATCTATAGATTCTAAGTAGTCTAATTCATTCTTGTCTAGATAAATGAACACCAGTCATGGTTCACATTTCTCAAACATGCTTGTACAAATAAAGTCCAAATTGGTCAATCCCCAAAGATAGTGTTTTAAGTACCTATCGAAATTATAAATGGAGACTCCTTTTGATCCAATGGTTCTATTTCTAGGCATGTATCTTAGATAATATGCTTACTCATATGCAAAATGGCATTTATACAGGTCATTCATTATAACACTGTATATGATAGGCAAAGATTGGAAACAACCTAAATGTCCATCAATAGTGACTAGTAAAATAATTGTACATTTATACAACGAAATATTGTGTTTCTGTAAAAAGAGTAATGAAGGTGTTTACATGTGGATATGGAAAGGTATCTGAGATATATTACTAAGTAAAAAAAAAAAATGTAAAGAGGTATAATTAGTAAGCTACCATTAGAGTAAAAATATCGCACAGGAAAGAATACAGGTTTCTTTTAGTGAATACCTGCACAAAACATCTCTGGAAGCAGTAACAAGCAATTAATAACAGTGATTCTCTACCAGGGTCATGATGGAAGCTGCAAAGATGGAGGCATATATGAGAAGGAGACTTTTCACTGTTTGTTATTTTTTTGTGTGTTCAAATTATATGAATACATTACCTACTCAACAATTAAATAAAGCATTAAAACAAAGGGTATGTGGTGTGCTAAACCTTGTTCCTGGATCCCTACCACATCCCTACAATATACAAGTATTGTTCCTGTGCTTTATAAAGATGATCTTACATCACTGCAAATATGAAAATATTCTTGAAAAAGATACAATCCTAAGGGATTTAACAGAATGACTCCACTAGATATATCTTTCCTAATTTTGCTATTCTCAATAATCTCTTTATAGAAAGTCATTATTTTCATGGACACCTAGGTGGCTTAGTGGTTGAGCATCTGTCTTCGCTTGGAGTGTGATCCCAGAGTTTTCGGATCAAGCCCACATCAGGCTCCCTGCGAGGAGCCTGCTTCTCCTTCTGCCTATGTCTCTGGCTCTCTCTGTGTCTCTCATGAATAAATAAATAAAATGTTTAAAAAAAAAGCAAATAATTATTTTCAGATAAAAGTAGGGTTTAAATGGTGGACAAAAGGGTATTTTTTCTCCTATATGTTTAATATCTATCTTTAAAGTTTCACTACAGTTTTAATATGCAAATTGAACCCTAGAAATTCTTTAGTAGAAATGTAGTACCGGGATATACATCTTAGATATCTCAGTAACCAAATAATTTTGAATAATAGTTAAGAATTTTTAGAAACAAAAAGGACAATATAGAAAATTTAACCTATTTCCCCCTGTTCAAGGGCACCAGAGAGGCAGAACAAAATGTCCAAAGTCACACATCAATGTGGGGAGGTACAATATCACAATGGCAATGTAATTTTGAATAAATTTTTCCTAAGGTGACTACTTAATGAAGGAAATGGCATACATCTATATATACAAAATTTGGCATGTTTATCATGAATCCCATCCCTTAATCTCATAGTTTGTCCATATGCAGATTCTGGTTTGCTATTGCTATGCTTAAAAACAAAAACAAAACAAACACAACAAAAAGAGACAAAAATACTCAAAACATGGTGGCTTAAGATAGTAACAATTTAAGACAGCAATATCATTTCTTATGGTTTCTCTGGGTGAGAAATTCTGAAAGGCCTCAGCTAGGGGGTCTGGTGAAAGGTCTCTCACATGGTTGCAGTCAGCCCATGGCTGGCAGTGGAACAGTGGGGGCTATACAGCAACTAAAAGCTGGATGGGCATCTTGCCTTCCTCATGAAGTCTCGGGTGCTCTCCATATGGACTAGTTTGGGTTTCCTTGCAACATGGTGGCCTCAGAGTAGTCAGATTGCTCACATGACAGCTCAAGGCTCCAAATCAAGTATACCAGAGGCAGAAGCTATGTCACTCTTGTAACCCAACCTTAGTAGTCACACAGTATCACTACCACTATCTGTATTGGTTGCAACCATACACAATCCCACACTTTTCAAGTGGAGACACATAGGCCCCATCTCTTGATGGTAAGAGTAGTAAAGAATTTATGAACATATTTTTAAATGGCCACATCTCAGGATGTCTCAGACACTTGGGCTTTATTTTGGTTAGCATATTTTTAATTAAAGACCTGTGGTGGTTATATTAGAAACCACAGAAAAAGACAATATAATTAAATCTTGTTCCATGTAGCCATTATAGAAAACAGTGTAGAGATACCTCAAAAAATTAAAACTAGAACTACCATATGATCCAGCAATTCTACTACTGAGTATTTATATGAAAGGAATGAAAACATGAACTGAAAAAGACATCTGCACTCCCATGTTCACTGCAGCATTCTTGATAATAACCACAACATGGAAACAATGTCAGTGTCCACCAATATATAAATGGATAAAGAAAATGTTGTAGGGATCCCTGGGTGGCGCAGCGGCTTGGCGCCTGCCTTTGGCCCAGGGCGCGATCCTAGAGACCCCGGATCTAATCCCACATCGGGCTCCTGGTGCATGGAGCCTGCTTCTCCCTCTGCCTGTGTCTCTGTGCCTCTCTCTCTCTGTGACTATCATAAATAAATAAAAATTTAAAAAAAAGTTTAAAAAAAAAAAGAAAGAAAATGTTGTATATGTATGCACAGTGGAATGTTATTTAACCATAAAAAGAAAAATCCTGCCATTTTCAAAAATATGGATGGATCTTGACAGCCTTATGCTAAATGAAATAGGTCAGACAAAGAAAGCAAACACTTCCACATTTCATTTTTATGTGGAATCTAAAACAACAAAAACAATAATAACAAACCCAAAATACAAAGAACATATTGGTGGTTGCCAGAGGTAGAGGTTGGGGGGGTGAGGTCACAGAATTGGATGAAGGAGGTCAAAGGTACAAACTTACAATTACAAAATAGATAAGTCCTGGGGATGTCATGTACAGCATGGTGATTGTAGTTTATAATACTATATTGCATACTTGAAAGTAGCTAAGAGAATAAATCTTAGATGTTTTCATGATAATAAAAAAATCTATTTCCAGTGTTTTCTCAGACCTATTATCTGAATAAGTCAGTGACTGATTTAATAAAAATCAGAGCTCGAGAAATATCGAATTAATATATTTATTAATTGTAAATACAATCTAATTTGGAGATTACGGTGTAATTGTAGCTCTCCCTAGCCCAGCACTGGTTTTGTTGCTTCTTCTATACTCAAAGCTGGCAGGAAGCTGTGGGCAAAGGAAAGATAGGGACGGCTGTTATAGAATCAGCATCATATCTCCCTGTGAGCAATAAAGGCAATGTTATTTCCCTGAAATGCCCAGCTTCTCATTCAAGAAAGGAAACACGACCTTCAAATATTTGAGGTCCTTTCTTATACGAGTGAGGAAAACCGAGACAAAACAGCAATGCAATTTGTACATTTAATCAACATTTCAAATGCAAGCCCTTGAAGAGGTATGGAAAATGAGATGGCAGGTCCTTTTGTGCTTTATCAGACTAAAGTGTGGCAAGACAAATGAAAGCTGTTTTTGCTCATCTATTCCAGAAATCAATCAGTCTATAAATCACCTCTTTTGTTTTGAAGCTATAACCACCACCTTGCGTTCCCCCACCTCATTTTATCCTGGGAAATTAGTCTGAACTATATAGAAAAGGGAAGTAGGATAGGTTTTCTTTGAAGGGGGTGTGGGGGAGAGCATGTTTTCATCTCCAGAAGTGTAAATTGAAAAATGTGTGATTGGAATGCCAAATAAGATTTGAAAGCAGTAGAATTATTTACAAAGATTCAATCAGACTTATCCCTGGGGGAGGGGGAGGGGGGAGAAAGAAAGAAAGGGAAAAAAAATCAGCAAAACATTCTGTGAAAAAATATTAGCATAATGAATTTTAAAACAAATGAGAGAACACATATAGGTTGCTCTCATCGTTTTCCATTTGAGAAGCAACTGTGCTACATTCAAACTGTTAATGAACAGTCAGACCAGTGTAGAATCAATTACATGTTGCTTTCATTGACTCCACTCTTGTATTCATAAGCATAATCGGTCCATCTAACAGACTGCATAATGATACAGCACCCTGTCAATCATATTCAAATTGCATGAATTTTAAGGAGAAAACCAATGCACAGAATTAAATTGATTTTCTTTTCTAAAGATAAAACCACATATCCAGGCACTAAAGGTACTATTTGTAAATCTTATTGGCCAATTTATATGATAAGCACTACCAATCTATGACCTGAAACAGCACACTTGAAGTTCAGTAAACAGGAAATTGAATTACCACCTGACAGCATTATGAAGTAAATGCTGCCTTTTCTCTCCATTATAGGTCATTGTTTCCATATACACATTTTCAAAGCTTGTTTTTGTTATATTTCAAGAAACAATCAATTGTCCATAAGATGTTCCTTTTCAATCTGTAGCAGATATCAGTTAGAATGTACTTCAACCATTGCCTTGCAGGTTTCTAAGTTGGGATTATTCTCTCCCTCACTTCTTCAGCTGCATGATGGATTTCTTTCAATGCCCAGAAACACGACAGTCACCCAGCTCTTTACATGAGTTTGGGACAAACTACCACTTACAGTGTCATTTCCTTGCCCATTTTCCTTGGGGTTCTGTGAGTTAACCATTCGTTTTCACTGTTTTTAGTTACAGTTTTAGTTGACCTCTCTTAGCCTCCTTGGAGCTATGATTCCCTAAATAAGATGTCTATGTCTGAGAACAGCTTTAGTATTTTGCAGCTGATAAAGGCATACAGAAAGCACAGTCAAATGAATGCACCCAGCTCAACTTGAAGTTTGATCCCATTTTTTACATGAAAATGTAATGATGTTGCCACCTTTTGGACATCATGTGCTGATAATATGTTTCATGCTTCATTGACTTTAAAATTGTAAGGTGTTAAGCTTAAATTGTGAGGTTTAAATTATAAAATATTATTTGAGCAATTTCTACTAAGATGTTACCCTCTATATTAAAGAGAGAGAGAGAGAGAGAAGGAAGAGGCAAATCTTATCTTTAATAGTTTATTAATTCTCCCTCTTCCGACAAAAATCTATTTAAGGTTGATCTTGCTGATGAGGCTGTCTCCTGTTTCAAATGGATCCCTATATATAAGGGTCCATTTTTCAATAACACAGATTGAAATTTTTGTAAAAGGGGTATACTGTGGTCAGCCATTTATAGAATCTTTGGGATTCCACAGGGTATTGGGGGCATCTGAATTACAATAGTGTTATTTCCAACAGAGAGGGGTCTCAGAAAGACTGTGGGAAGCTGAATTATCTGCAAAATTCCAACATTTCACATCATTTTAGAATGAACCAAAAGAGAACACATCTTAGAAGGAAGTGAGTCAAATGCATGGCATTTCTAATGCTTCACTAGCAGGGGTGAGAGGAGGTGGAGGTCCAGATAGACAATATGACTTTTTCAAGGAAGATAATAAGATCTTTGTTGCAGTTCAAGGGATGGGCAGCAATTTGCAGCGTTTTAGAGAGATGCAAAACCAGCACTTTATTAAGATGCAATGGGAAAGAAGGATTTAAGTATCCTACTTAATGGGTAAAAATAAGTGAATGTTAGTCGTCCCCACCCGCTTTCCCGCCCCTCCCACTGTAACGGTAATTCTACAAATGGAGAATCTAGGCTAGGACTAAAGTGTGCAGGGGGGTCGTTGTCAAGACACAAAGGCTGATGCTGTGGTTGCATGTGCTTGCCTGTTACTAGCTTTCCTTTATTGCTCCCTTATCAACACAAGTCTGAACAAGAAAGACTACTAAGATCATTCACTCAGCCATTAATTTTGTTCTTTATTCAATAAATATTCATTGAGAATCCACTGTATACCAGGTACATAGGACAACCACCCCATTCACTTGCACAAAAGAGGTTTCGTGCTTTCTTGATTCCAGAACTTTCCTGGTGTCAAGAGGACCCCCTCATCTTTGCCTTTCATAATACTTACCATTCTATAAAACCTAAAGAGAATTTATCTTCATTGAAGACATGATCTATGAGCACTACTACATGAACTAATTTTGAAACTCATTTCTCCTCGTCTCCAATATCACTTATGTTTGACTATTTATATGACTTTTAACATCAACATTTCTGTACATACAACTAGTAAGATTCCATCAGTCAGAGTTCTCTAAATAATACAACATTTTGCCTGAGGAGGCAGGGCATTTCCTCCCTTTGGAGGCAATCAAGTACGATTACATGTGCTCCAAGATTCTTTCTAATTCTGTGGTGCTGTAATTTTGTGTTTCCTGTCTTCATGTAGAGACTCCCTGCTTCCACTGCAGGGAGCATGACAAATCTATGTGTGAATCTTTCCTACAAAGCCAAGAACTCTATGGGAACAGTTGATTAATGGATAATTAGTGAATTTGTGGGTGATTAAACAAAAGTTAGCCTGATATAATCAATCTAATCAGAGATGATATACTGGATTAGAGAAAACAATGAAGTAGAATGGCCAGTCTAGACTGGGCAAAAGATGGAATGTAGTTATACTGGTTCATGTCATTCAACATACATTTTTATGGAACTGAGAATCTATTTCTTCACAGAAAAAATCAACATAGCTTTATCAAAAATTTCCTAATAAATGTGCAATAGAAGATTTTTAAAAAGACTAAACCCATCATACTCCAACAAGAGCTGTGAGTTTCTTTCCAAAGATTTTCAATAGGGAGAAAAAAAGTGTGGTGACTCCTTTGCCTTTTTTTGCAGAAGGTAATTTAATAAATGCATTTTTAAAATGTGTCATTTTCCTCATCTGCATATAGCTCACTTTAGAGTAAATTTACTTTGTTCTAGAGATTGGTTTTGGCTCTTAAATGACAAAATGGAAAATGACAGATTCTCTACATATCTCAAAAATTAATGGAATCACCATTTGCGTTTCTTCAAAAAGTGACATCTAGGTATAATGAACCTACCTCTCCATGAAAATAAACCAATCTTAGTTTCTCTTAGAGACCAGTGCAGTCATTAGCTCTAGACTATAGGTTTTCTTAAATATTTTATTTGTTTATTTACGAGAGACACACACAAAGAGAGAAACAGGCAGCAACACAGGCAGAGGGAGAAGCAGACTCCATGCAGGGAGCCTGATGCAGGATTTGATTCCGGGACTCCAGGATCACATCTTGGGCCGAAGGCAGGCACTAAACCACTGAGCTACCCAGGTATCCCCTAGACTATAAGTTTTCTGTACATTTACACCTGTACTGTCATTTTGGTTCCACTCTCATGATATATACATCCACACCAGATTCAACACCTAATTTTCTAAAAGAACACTTGTATTTAGAAAAGACAATGAGAAGGACAGAATATTTTAAGAATTAGTTTAGCATATATTCTAAATGAAAGAATATGTGGACATTCCTATACTGAGAAGCTACATTTTTCAGGAGTTTGCTTATACAAATTCAGCAGTACAAACAAGGGGTAAAGGAGGGTAAGAATGACAAAATACTTAAATAATAAGGATAATTTCAATAAGCATTTTCACAATGAGTGTTTGGTCTAGCATGAGCATGAATAGGTGGCTTAGACTGCCTGAATCCAAAAGATCAGTCTACCTCCCCACCTTCCTCTCAGAGATGGTTGGCTCATTGTGCAAGATAGGAGCTGTTTTCAAACTCTTCAATTTCAAGACCTCTTTACACTCTTAAAAATAATTTAAGAACAAAAAGAGGTTTTGTTTCAGTAAGCATATCCATCACCCAAGAAAATAAAAGCACATACTATTAACTATCAGAAAAATGATGTTATCACATGTCATGTAACCTTTGGAAAGCTGTACTATACCCTCAAGAGAGGAAGAAAGGAAGAAATATAAATAACCTGTAAGTATAATATGAACATGGTATTGACCACATCCCCCTGAAAGAGGGGTCCCCAGACCATACTTTGAGAACTGCTATACTATAGATCTTGCTGTACAGATCTAGTAAAACTATTTCCTTTTCTAATGCAAAATGGACATCACTAAATACTTTATCTGATCCTCAAGTTTGAAGAAACAGTGATCTCTCTCAACTGTATGGGGGAAGACCAGATGGACAGGACTTAAGAAATGGTATTTCTCTGCTTCAACGATTATGTGAGTTACAAAATTTTTAAAAGAATTATCTTAACTAAATGCATTTTTTTTGTCTTTTGTTCAGTCTTTAGAACCTAGACTGATACTTCTTTCCTCTTTTGTGAGATGGGGATCAGGTCACTTCTATTTATCAGCTTCTTGAGAGTGGAGAAATATTTCTTTAATAGGCAGCTTATAAGGACTCAGGGAAGAAAGGCTAAGATGACTGCTCCCAGACCAACTGATTTCAGTAGGAAAGAAAATGGCAAGAAGAGCTTTTAAAGCAAGAATTCTACAAGACATCATAGGATAAAGAAAATAAGGATCTTTCAGGATCATGAATTCCCCAGGGAAATCACGACAATAGTTTGACTTCCTTGCACTCATTTCTTTGCAGAGTGAGTTGGAAGCTTCTAAAGCAATGGAGAACAGCTAATGTTAAATCCGGTTGATGGGAATGAAAAGGGAGGTAGATAGTCAAAAAACTTAAAGGTATACTGGCAGAGTTTAATGATAGTTTCAAGGTGCGTGGGAGAAAAGCAAGGTGGGTAGTCAGAATTTATTCAAAGTAACTTCACTCCAGGTGACTAAGGGGTAACAGAAATGGAAAAAACAGAAAAGTAATGGAGGCCTGAATTATTGTGGTGCTAGTCAAGCCTCTTGAAAAATCTATCCTTAACATAAAAATCAAGTGAAGAAGGGGGCCAACAATTAAAGAAGGATTAGTAAAAGAAACAAAAATTGTAAAGTTGAAGATAATAAATTTTCATGTTTCAAGACAGGCTTTTTTTTTTTTTTAACTTTTCTCCTTCCTTGCCTACTTTGGGCCTGGTAGAGCATCACTGAGGGGAAGAGGATATATCACTGAGCCTTTCAAACATGATTCATGTGAGACTCAGATTTAAAGAGGTCAACATGTGCCTCTGCAAGATCATTTAGTGGAAACCATTAATGTAAATCCATGAAAAAACAACAACAACAACAAAAAAAAAATCAAGAGAACTTTTCACAGTAATTCAGCCAACAAGAATGAAATGTTTGCCTGGATACTTTAATAATTAAGTGAGACTAACATATATTAGAAGAACGAAATATTGGGATGCCTGGGTAGCTCCATGTTTGAGTGTCTGCCTTTGGCTCAAGTTGTGATCCTGGGGTCCTGAGATCAAGTCCTGCATCAGGCTCCCTGCAGGGAGCCTGCTTCTCCCACTGCCTATGTCTCTGCCTCTCTCTCCTTTTCTCTCATGGATAAATGAACAAAATCTTGAAGAAGAAGAAGAAGAAGCAGAAGAAGAAGAAGAAGAAGAAGAAGAAGAAGAAGAAAGACAGACCAACCTCTAAATGAAGAAGTGACATCTGGTGACTGATGCTTTAGCAATATACTATTATGTAGGCCAATGAATACAAATTCCACTTCTTATTCAGAAGTGTGGTGCTATTGAGATAAGATAATTTGGCTGAGGAGGTACTACAATTAGATAAATAAATGAAGTACAAGATGGGCAGCTTGGTATAAGTAGGAAAATAATTATAAAGGCATGTCTAGGGATACCAGAAAAAGACGGTCCCTAGTCTGTGTAATTGTAATCACACTGGATGATATCAGGAAAGAGCAAGAAAACAAGTCTTCATATCTCACTGAAAAAGCCCACTCACCAAATAGGTAAACATGGGCAAATTACTTTCTTCTTCTGCAAAAACTGTTATATTTACTTATCAAGTTTGATATGGGATATAAATTATGTATTATATGTGAAAGCATCAAACATAGTACCTGGCATGTAGTAGGTCATGAGCTCTGACTTGATTTGTATTTGCACATAATTGTATTCACAACATCCATAAATGGGAGAATCAGAAGATATTCCCTATAGAGTCAGTATTTCGCCATTATGGTCTCAAAATCCATAACCACTCGCATTAAGCACTTTTGTCAGAATTTATAGTTTACTGGCTCCTTTGCTTCCACTATTATTTGGGTCCCTGGTCTTCTTTTTCTTTAACTTCTTTTTTTTCTTTTTTCTTTTTGCAGTATATCCTTGAGTATAAGTCTTTCAGAGATATTCTGTAGGTGGGAATTTTCTAAGTCACTGGATTTCCAAATACTTTTCATTTGTTTTGGTTTCTGAGCGTTAGTTTCCTGGCATATATGATTCTAGGTTCCAATTAATTTTTCTCTCAGAATTTTGAAGATTTTGCTTCATTTTTCATGAGAAAAAGCCAGTTTGATTTTTATACCTTGATAAGAAAGCTGGATTTCTTTTCCTCTCCAGAAGGTTTAGGAACTTCCTATTTATTCTTGGGATTCTGAATTCTGTTTGGGTTCTTTCAAGACAGGAATTTGTTCCCCTTTTAGTTATAAAGTTATAACTCTTTCATTTTATATGTTCTTTCTAGAATTCTTGACAAATGGGACAAATGGGTTGTATATGTCTCAATTGTCTTCACATTCTCTCAAGTATTTTATCTGCTATACATTCTTGAGTATTTCTTCGACTTGTTTTCTGGATCAGTAAGTTACTTTTCAGCTATTTCCTTTACATTAGGTGTCCCTTCACTTGAAACTTTTATTCTCTGACAGGAAAACCTGTTTCTAATTTCCACATGCATCACATATAATTCTATTCTATATGAACTTTTTTACTGGATATAAATTCTTTTTTCTTTTTTTTTCCATTTCAGGCTAAGATTTAGTAATAGTTAGCTCTTAGTGGATTTTAATTCACTTAATGTATACCATTACATTTTTTTCATGATATCTCTATTGCCCTAAACAAATTATATTTATTTTCATCACATTTTTATTTCTAATGAGGCTAATCAATCCCTTGGCAGGACTGATTAGGTATCTCTAACAAGAAAAAAAAAAAGAAAAACAAAAAAATATTAGTAATGTATAATTGTTTACTGAATTACACAAATAGATATTTTGACAAGGAATGTATTTTTCATGTAGCTAACTAAATGGTAGAAATTGCTAAGAATTCAGTTTTTTTAATGTTAAAAGGTATGATTTTATTTTTCTCACATGATAAAGCAGCATATGCTATGCTACCAAGTTTAAAATACACACACACAGATACACAGGTAAAAAAAGAAAAAAGGAATATATTATATATATATATATATACATAACAGATGAGAATATAGTTCCAAACCAGACTATATATATATATATATATATATATATATATATATATATATAACAGATGAGAATATTGTTTCTAACCAGACACATTTTAGGCCACATTTTTATAAATATTATACATTTTAAGTAAAAATGGATTATACATTTATCAGAAAAAGAATAATTCAAATTTGAAGTGTTTTCAGATACCTTATTATTATACATTATTACAAACCCCATTTAAACTAATCAATCTAAAAGGGATATTTATTTTTACCCTAAACATTAGGTTTCTGTGCCTTGTTATAATCTTAGCTGTCCAAAGATGTTTAAAGCAGAAACACATCAAGCAGCTGAGTTATTTTCCAAAATACTCTTGCTGTGCAGCATTTTGAATACACAATAGACAATAACAGTAAAGTGTTTGGATAGAATTTTAAGTTTTACTGCTTATTTCATTCTGAAAGGTTAATATCTTAGTTCTCTCTACTATAGCAAATGACATGCAAGAATGTGTTTGACACTGCTGTACAAAAAAATCCTAAAGAATAAAGAAAAACAAAATTAACTTTTCCAATGGAATTATTATTGAAAATTTTATTGATAGCTCAATATCAAAGTTTCTATAAGATTAAACCAAATACATTCTGTTATTTCTTGTCTTTTTTTAAAAAAGATTTTATTTATTTATTTATTTATGAGAGACACAGAGAGAGAGAGAGAGGCAGAAACACAGGCAGAGGGAGGAGAAGCAGCCTCCATGCAAGGAGCCCAACATGGGACTCAATCCCAGAACATCAGGATCACATCCTGAGCCAAAGGCAGACGCTCAACCACTGAGCTACCTAGGTGTCCCTATCTCTTGTTTTTTAAATATTCTTATTAAATAGACAAAAAAAGTCACATAAGACATACAAACACAATAATTTATAGAATTTCATGAAGAAAACATTGGTCCCTTTTGAAATGTATACTCAAGGCCTAAGAATCTATCCATTGCCTAGGAATTTATGAGATATTCTCAGAGCCATCACTTAGGTTCTAGTATAATGCTAAAGTTGCAGTTGTTGGAAGCATATGGTTCATTCTCCTCACTGGCTCCAGTCACAGTAATGACAATCTATAGTTTCAAATGTTTCCATTCATACAATCAAAAAAAGCAAAGCAAAACAAAACAAAACAAAAATGTTTTCTTGTCTAATCTCTACTTTAGTGCTTATAAATCATCACAAAAAGCCATAAAGATAAGCACATTTTGCACAAATATTGTAGTAAGAAGATCTCATTCTCAAACGTTAGCAGAACATTAATGACTTTAATTGAGGCCTTCATTAAAATTATTTAAATGATAAAAATATTAGAGTGCATGCATACTACTTGTGGGAAGAAAGAAAAAATTGAAGAAAGCATGCTTCAGAGTTAAGCCAAGGAACAAGAAAGTCAAACTGAAGAAGAAAAAAGCTAAGTAGGTAATTTGATCTTGAATAGATTCAAGGAGAGGTCAAAAAAGGGATAAGAAATGGTTGGAAAGAAAACATACAAATGGCTAATAAATAAGTACATGAAAGGATGTTCAACATCCTTAGTCATTAAGGAAATGCAAATCAAAATCTCATGGCCATTACCATGGCTATCATCAAGATAGTAACAAGCATTAATGAGTCTTGGAGAAACTGGAATGCTCATATAATAGTGATGGGAATGTAAATGCCACTTTGGAAAGCAGAAAGTTCCTCAAAATGTTAAATATAGAATTACCATATGACTTAGCAATTCTGCTCCTAAGTATCTATGCAAAAGAACAGAAACCATATGTCCACAAAAAAACTTGTACAAAAATGTCCAGAGCAGTATTATTTATAATAGCTCCTGAGTGGAAACATTCCAAATGTTTAGCAATTGATAAATGAATAACCAAATATACCCCACAAAGGAATACTATCCAGCCATAAAAAGGAATGAAGCACTAATATTTTCTACACCACAGATGAGATGGACTTTGAAAACATTATGCTAAATGAAAGAAATCAGTCACAGAAGGTCACCCATTGTATTATGCCATTTATATGAAATGTCCAAAACCATATAGATAGAAAATCCATATAGATAGAAAGGTAAATCCATTTAGATAGAAAGTAGATTAGTGGTTGCCAAGAATGGGGTAGGCAGAACGACGAGTGAGTAATTACTAAATAAGTATAGGATTTATTTTTAAGGTGATAAAAAAAATTCTACAATTAGATAGTGGTAGCAATGATTGTATAACTGTGAATATACCAAAATCACTGAATTATGCACTTAAAGAAAAACACAAAACAAAAAATAAACTGGAAAAATAGTGTTGGGACATGCCAGGAAATATAGGTACGTGTAGTTAATACATAGATGGTATTAACTAAATGGTTGTCCGAGTACCTAAAATGGTTAATATTATGAATGTTTTTAAAAACATGAAAGACAGCACTCTAAAATAAGACTAAAAAAAATGTAGTCTGTTTAAGGGGTGTTTATAGTGCAACTGGGACAGCCCAGGTAGAGTTTTCTAGTAATGTCCCATAGGACAGACCTTCTCTGACCTAATCCAGCAATAATTGAACAAAACACATTGTAAGGTGAACTATTTGCTCATTCAGAACTTCCTGTGAATATAAGGACTGAGTGCCACTTCCACTTTTCACAAAGCCTGCCAGGACATTTCAGTGCAAACTAGTCAATTGTCTAAGAGCTTAAAATGTATATGAGGCTCATACATAACAAACAGACAGAGATAAACTACTGTGATACTTCAGGAGATCTGAAGTCTTTATATGTGGTTATGCTAGCTGATCTCAGGGCTGTCAGCAAGAATAGAATTACAAAGTCTCACTATATAAAGCACAATGTCTTGCTTTACAAATAAACTGTATGGAGAACCATCTTTTCATGAGACGACTCTGGTCAAAACAAACACTTGCAGGCCAAAGTTACTAAATTCTTAGGAATTGACAATCTCTTCCCACATCCTTCCAGGAAGATTTTCAGAGACTGTATGTTTTGACCCTAGGTTTGTTTGCCTACATTAGTATATCAAAGTCTGAGGTTTCATGTGTGTTTATACATTTGCATGTACAGTGAGGTTCAGGCACAGGCAGGAACAGATAACTCTGTGATGTGTCTTAAGGCATGTTGAGAAAGTTCCTGTATTCACTAATGTGGTGAGGTGAGGGTCTGGGATACATCTCCCTCTCTACCTCTCCATTATAAAGGAAAAGATGAATGGATAAAGAAGATGTGGTTTATGTATACAATGGAATATTCCTCAGCCATTAGAAATGACAAATACCCACCATTTGCTTCAACGTGGATGGAACTGGAGGGTATTATGCTGAGTGAAGTAAGTCAATCGGAGAAGGACAAACATTGCATGTTCTCATTCATTTGAGGATTATAAATAATAGTGAAAGGGAATATAAAGGAAGGGAGAAGAAATGTGTGGGAAATATCAGAAAGGGAGACAGAACATGAAGACTCCTAACTCTGGGAAGTGAACTACGGGTGGTGGAAGGGGAGGAGGGTGGGGGGTGGGGGTGAATGGGTGACGGGCACTGAGGGGGGCGCTTGGCGGGATGAGCACTGGGTGTTATTCTGTATGTTGGTAAATTGAACACCAATAAAAAATAAATTTATTATAAAAAAAAGATTGGGCTTCCAGAGACACTGAGATTGCACAAAGAAAATAACACCTGCTCCTTGTTGAGTGTTTATCATGTGACAACTACAGTTCTAAGTCAAAAGTTTTTAAATCTTTCCCCAACTTTAGTGCTCACCAATATCCAGTATTAAGTACATACATTTAAAAAAAAAAAAAACAAAGATAATCCAGTTCTCAATTAAGATTGAGCAGATGGACTTCTCCCTATTCCTCCTGCTGAGAGTAGCTTAAAATCCTGGCCATTGTACATGACACAAATAGAAGAAGACTGTACAGTGGAAAGAAAAAAGCAGGTCTTGAGACCCAAAGAAGGACATAATGGTGTGTTTTCTGGGTTTTCTTTATGCCCCATATATGCTAGACTGGTTGCTGGAGAAGATATAACCCAGAAATATCAAAAAGAGACAAAACCCACCACCATCAAAATAACAAAGAGCCCCTGAATAGTCTGTTCTTTCTAGCCAAAAAAAAGTCACAAAAGGGTAACTTAGAAAGACAATACCTGCTCTATTCCAATAAGCACCACAGATAAAACAATGGCTCAATCCTTATCCAGTCAGTAAAGGCCAAATGGGGAGCCTTGATTTCCATCCTCATCCAGCTGTAAGGAGGTACTCCTTACCTAAGTGGCGTTAGACGATGGTGAGTGGGAAGCTAAGATTTTCATCCATGGCTGGTGGTAACAAACTCCCTGCTCTCCTTAATGTCAATGGAAATCAGGTGGGAATCCTGGATTCCACCTCCACCTGCCTCAGGGTGGCGTCAGAAGAGCCCATGTGGAAAGCCAGAACTTTCAGTACCATTCAGCGCGGGCCTCCTCACTGCTGTGTCAGTGGAGGCTCACTGGGAAGCCATTATAAGAAAATCCTCTTCTTCACAGCTGGGTGGTATTAGCTGAGGCCTAGAAGGAAGCCTAAAATACCACCTCCACCCAGCAGAAGCAAAGCATCTTTCCCTCCCTGGGTGTCATGGATGAATATCATAGACTTTATACTGAACAGAAGAAAAGTGACAAAAAGGAGTACATATATATTCTCTGTGTGGTACCATTTGTAGTAAGAACATATAAAATTAACAAATAATGAAAGAAGTATGAACAGTGATTACCTTTGAGAAATGGGATTCACTAGATTGGGTACAAGGGAAGTTTCTGGCATGAAGGAAGTATTCATATTTACTGGTGTGTATACATTATCAGAACTCACCAAATTACATATTTAATATTTTTGCATTTCACTCTCTGTAAATTTTACCTCAATTTTAAAAAGTATGATAACATAGTGAGCAATAGTTTCATGTATGTCACTGTTCCAGCCTATGATTTTCAAAGTAGAACATAAGTAATGAATATTCATGACTGGTAATTTATTTTTTATTTAATTTATTCATATATAGGTGAAATTCCACATTTCACAGGATAATAGAAAATTTAGGATCAACATTTGCTCTTCTAATTCTTTGTATTTGGAAATAAACTCATGAACTTAATAAAATATTTGTATCTAAACCATACAATTTTAATATTCCTTTTGAAAAAACCAAACATTTGCTCTGCAGAAAAATGAATTGTTTTATTCTTTTTTTTTTAAATTGTTTTATTCTTGCTTTTCATCACACATATGTACACACAAAGCAAAGAGCTATCTTCTTATTAGGATAGTTTCCAGAGGGATGTTTAAGATAATAATTTATATCTGTTGAGGGACTATTCCCCTACAAGTTGCTCCATTGCCCAGAATGAAATACTACAAAAGTCATCCAGTCCCTGTGGTGGGCTATGTTATCTGAATATGGCCACAACAATATCTTCAATCCCATATGCTCTTCTGGATTGTGATTTTGTCACTCCTGCATCAAAAGCTGGAGTATAAATCTCTTCTCAATGAATCTCAGGTGGTGGTAGTGACTTGCTCATTGCCAATAAAATGTGTTGAAATGATGCTTTGGGAGTACCAGGGAAAGGTGAGAAGTCTTACAGGTCCTGCCTTGGTTTCTTGGAATATTTGCTTTTTGATGTTTCTCTAGGAACTCAGTGCCATGCTATCAGAATCCAAAGGCACATGTGTAGGCACTCTGATGGACAATCCCAGCTGAGCCCATTCTGTGAGTCATTCCATCTCAGACATGTGGATGAAGAAGTCTCAAGATGATTCTAGGCTCTAATCATTCACATCTCTCCCAGTAGGGACACACACATTATGTGGTAGAGACAAGTCATTTGAATTTCTGTCACATAGAATCCACAAGCCTAATAAAGTAGCCGCTGGTTTATTCCACCCATTTTGGGGATAGTTTGTTACACAGCAAGTAAATAACTGAAACACTTACTTTCAGTTGCTTAATTCCCAGAAAATGGTAATATGAAGTTGACTCATTTCCTAAAATGGATTATAATCACTTCTAACTACAGTACCCTAAAGGGAATAGAAGTATCTATTTTATTTAATTTTTAGGCTGACTTGGAGTCATACTTTAACAATATGATAGTCTATCCTCCAAAGTTCACCCAAGCCATGCCATAGTGTGTATTGAAAATAGCATATAAATTATGGGGGAGGGGGTGTTTCTGTCTTGGTATTTAAATCCCAGCTTTGCCGTATACCATATGGTGATTTGGGGTGACATTTTGAGCCTTATCTGTAAAATTGTCATACTAATACTTTATTCACAAGGATCCTAGAAATTATTAGAAATAATGATTAAAGTATTGTGCTTTACACAGGGTGTCAGTCTCCAACTTTGAAGTCATTATTATTAGATATGCTCCTTCACACATATAGAGCATTAATTTATCTGGAGATTGATTAAAGGTTTATATTTCTTCTCTACACTAGGGCTGTTCTGTTTCTTAGTGCAAATGATAGTGCATTTAGCATTGCAGTTTTTGGTGGTCTTTACTCACATAATTGGGGCTCCTGGATGATTCCACATCATTATTCAGTGGGAGCCCTTTCTTTCCTGAGCATTTAAAACAGCCACTATAGTATAGAAACTCCCTGAGAAATGCCGCCAGGAATTCCCATTAAAAAGCCTAATAAATGTTTTCCAACTAACACATTATGTTCTGAATTTATAGGAACAATCTGAGCAAAAAAGGCCTTGGCAGTCATTTAATGGAATTATTACAAAGGCAAATTCATATGCAGATTATTGGACAGTATTCATTTTATCATACAGGAGGATTTTAAAATTAGTTTCAGAAAAAGGGCACTCCATAATAAACTTTTAATTTCAAGAGTTGCACAAGGTAAGGGCTGAAAATTACAATAGGCCAGGTACCATGTCAGCTCTGATATACTACAACACTTCTTTATGACCACATTACAATTCGAAGAGCTAATAATAAAAAGAAGTGATGCTGAGATGATGAATTGATGCTATGCAATTAGACCTATTAGAATTCACAGGAGTCGACAGGCAATAATCAAACCCTTTTCATGCTGCCCATTGCAATTATCTTTGCACTTAAGAATCAACAAAGCACATAATGACTTGCACTCGATTAAGGAATTCATGAGAAATGGAATTTTAATTAGTGTGTAGAAAATTTGAGCCATTTGTTACTTTACAGGACAACAAATTGTGAAAACGAGTTGAGGAGTTAAAAACAGCAGTGATAGATGTTTGCTGATAGTAGTGAGGAACTTAGACAGTGGAAATTTCCAGTAGTTCCCCTCCTCCCCTAAAATTACAATCAACAAAGTGAAACTACTATTGAGGATGGAAAAAGCAGCAAATGGATTGTTGATGTCATGGTTGATTGATAAAACAGACATTAAATCCATTCTCAACCTTGACTTTCTCCAACTATAGTATTTCATATTATTTAAACATACAAATATTCACCCATTCATAATCCATATTAAAATCAATAAATATCTATCCACTGCTATCTCTGTGTGGCAAATCAAGTATATATATCTTTAGAAGAAGTGGGATTTTAACTCAATATGGAATGTTTAAAAGTTCAGTGAGTAAAGATGATGCCTAGTCAACCTGCAAATTTTTCAATTAATTATGAAAATCTGCTCCATAATAGTTGTTCATTTTTAACAATGTTTATTCATAAAATACATTCACTCTTAATGCACTTGACCTTGGGCAAAAAGCTTAGTTTATTACTGTATCTCAGATATAAATAATGGGCTCTGGCATTTAACACATAAGCTAATGGAAATTCATTTTTGTCAAAAATTTCCTGGATTTTCGGTAGAAGGTACCGTGTTTATAAATAAAAAATGTCAAATGCCACTTTGCAATGCAGTCAATTTAATAACATATTTCTCATGCTCAATTTACCATCTGAAAAGTTAGTCTAAAATACAAATAATCAAGGAAACATCCACAACCACTGCTACACTCTGAGTAAATAGAAACAAAATAGGAACTAAATACAACAGTCCTCCCCACTCATTTCATAAAACACACAGGAAAGAAAATCAATACTTATGAAAACAAATCATTGAATCAATCCCCAAACAAAGCCAAATTGTCCATGAACAATTTGGAAGTCATTCTCTGCATCTTATTAAAAAATCTTCTTCACTTTGTGGTTGAAAAATATGCTAATTTGAGATGTAAGATCTGAATGTTTAAAATGTGGAAAGTATTCAAATACAGATCTATCCAATATATCTGATATTTTAAAATTTTGTGACAATTTAAAATTACATATGTTTTACTCTACTGAGAAGTTAAAAATCTCCTCACTTCACCACTGGCAAAGAATTTGTGGCAGAGATTGAAATGCTCCACTCTACCTCTTTCTCATCTCCCCTCTCAGTAACAGGAACTTAGTGTTTAGTTGAGTTTGTTGTTGTCAAGGATAAAATATTACATTTCCCAGCAGTCATGTCAATAGACATGGTCATGTGACCAAGTGTTGTATAGAACCTCCAGAAAAGCTGCAGATATTGAATGACACCATGTTGCTCTTCTAAATTCCTTTTTTCTTTCTATATGAACTGAAATACACAAACCTCATGATGGCTGGAACTCCAGCAGCCATCTTGGGTCATGAGGTGGATAAACTATCATAATACCTTTTAATATAGGAAGTTTTATAACTTAAAAAATTCTAGCATGGATATTATTTTTACAATTTAATTTTACAAACTCTGCAAGATAGGTCACTCAAGTATTTATTTCATTCCTCTCTTGCATATGCTGCTGCTTCTTCCTGAGCTAACTGATGAATTTAAATCATATTAAAAAATAGATGAACTTAAAAGTACAATTCAAACAAAGGTATCTAAAGGAAAGAAACATTAATGTATAGACCTTGGGCTAAGTCAAATACTTTAGCTGAATACTAAATTTAGTGCTGAGCTTCCAGGCAGCTAAAGCAAGACATATACAAGCTTATCTGAAGATGATCGACTTTTCTCTTAACTTGGAAATTAATTAATTAATTAATTATTTTGGAAATTAATTTAAAGAGAACTACTTTAACTTTCATATATGGGATATTGGATGACATAGTGGATGTCTTAAATAGTAATTGTGTACATGATACAGAAACATTCTGTATAAAGGCATTGTCTTCAAAGAAGCAGAGGGCATATGATTATGTCTTTGACACAAGATTCTCTCCATGTAGCTAAAATGATATGACTTCAGTACTTTAATTTTTATATGTTTATATTTTAGGACACTTAGATGAATAAATTAGTTTGGTCTTCCAAATGTCTCTCTCAAATATCAAACACCTTGAATGATATTCAAGTGACAGTTATTTTTGGTATCAGGTTTGTTTGTTTTTTTTTTTTAAGACCAGCAAAAGAGTACCACCCTAAACCTAAACCTAGACCCCTTTCCTGGTCCTGGGCTCTAAAGGTCCTCACATATCACAAACACACATGAGAGTTTACTTCCATCATTTTAGATTTAGCATTTAGTACTGTAGAGTGTGAGGCATAAACTTTAACATCTTATCTCATAGTTAACATTACTCAGGCCTCAGGGAAATGTTTCTCCACATCTCTTATCCTGTATCTCAAACTAAGACTATATCTGAATATCATGAAAAACTATGGATTGTGCAACCACTAACATCATAATGCACATCGTTTCCTAGTGGAGGGAGGACTTAGCAGAAATGTTTAGGTAAGGAAAAAATAATTAACTTGTTAAATCCTTCCTATAACAAAATAGCATGAATGCAACAGATTCTCAAATAATTAAGTGTTGCGCAGCCCGGGTGCCTCAGTGGTTTAGCCCCGCCTTCAGCCCAGGGCGTGATCCTGGAGACCCTGGTCGAGTCCCAGTCAGGCTCCCTGCATTGAGCCTGCTTCTCCCTCTGCCTGTGTCTCTGCCTTTCCCTCTCTCTCTCTGTCTCTCTCCCTCATGAATAAATAAATAAAATCTTAAAAAAAAAAATAATGAAGTGTTGTTTCCTAAGAGAAACAGATACCCATTTTTATTTTCTTCATATATCATACTGTGGTTTTCAGAGATGTTCATGAATTAGTGTTGAATGTGCACATGGCAGCTTAAAAACTTATTGCAACAATAAACAACTCAGATTATTATCTAATGTATTTGTTGGCTTGATGTACAATGTGAAAATGTTGACCCATACTTCATGAGGTCTCCACTTGTCATGGGTCCTCCAAATGTTAGGGGAGACATGGCCAAAGGAATTGAAATTTATGTTTCAGATTAAGAGGGCTCCCTCTGCTTTGTATGCTAAGTATGTTGGAGTAGACCACTAATCATTAGTTTCATTTTATAGTAAGGGAACTGAGACTCATAGACGAGGCCTGTACCAAAACCCTAGTTCCCTTCTAGACAATCTAAGAGACTTTCCATTGAGCCATGTTTCATCCCACTAAAATTAAATTTACTTTATGTCAGAAGAGTTTGAGTACTTCTGAATTGGAGTTACTCAAATTGTGGTCAGCAGATCAACAGCATCAGCCTCACCTACGAACTTGTTAGGAGTACAATCTTGGGTTCCCACCCTAGACCAGCTAAATCAGAATCTCTGGAAAGAGTGTCAGAAATCTGTTCAATGAGCTCTCCAGTGAATCCTTTATGTACTCCCAATAAATAATTTGTTTTCAACCACTTGCTACTCAAAGTGTGGTCCACAGACCAGTGGCAGTGACCCCTCCTCCTGAAGGCTGGTAAAGAAATGCAGAATCTCAGTCTCCCCCACAACTAAGGAATCTGAATCTTCATTTTAACAAAGTCTCAAGGGGATTCCTACAAACATCAAAGTTTGAGAAGTGCTGCTTAAACAAATACCTGCTAGACTACATGTAGTAAAATCTCATAGTTTCATTCTCTGAAGTACAAATAAGTTATGCATTGTGCCATTTTATAACTTTTTAGCATATAGAGTTTAAATAAAGTGTAATGAAAGCTAACAAATGCAGAAACCTAGGGTTCCTTAGTTAATATGGTTTCATTTAGTGTTCTGTTACACAGGCTCTCTAAATCATATGCCAATTTTACAATGCAAATTATACATACTTTAAATTTACTTTCAGAGATGGGCACATATTGCTTAGCCATTCAAAAATTTAAACATGATACAATCATGTTGGTGAATGAGACAGTCTCTTAAATGTTTCTGCAAACCCCAGCGCCTACTACTAACAATGTTTTGATCTTTTTTCACCTTTTTCCCACCGGAAAAAAAAAAAAAAAAAAATATATATATATATATATATATATATATATATATTAATTGGGTGAAAGGGTCAGATACAGCAAAGAAAACCAGATGGAAAAATAAAAGTATGGAAATTCGATCCTCAAAAGTTATTGAATATATAGTCATCAAAATAGCACTTTAAGTTTCGTTATTTAAATCAGTCACCATTGAACTCCAGAGAGGGAAGGGAGGAAAGGCCATCTGAAACCATGAAACATTTTTACTTGGCTTTTCCTTCAAAAACACGCTGTCCCATGATCCAGTGCACTAATGATACAGTCAGCTGAAACTATGAAGGCCACATTTCAAAGTCTAAGATAAAGTTGGAGGCAAATTTTTGATAAGAAAACATTTTTCTCTTACTTTTTAAGTGGTGATTTACTATAATAAATGTTTTAGTGTTTTAGATTTTAAAACAACTACAATATGAAGGGTGCCTGGGAAGCTCAGTTGGTTAAGTGGCTGACTCTGGATTTTGGCTCAGGTCACGATCTCCCAGTACTGGGATCAAACTCCCTGTAGGCAGGCTTCACGCTCAATGAGGAGTCAGCTTGAGGATTCTCTCTCCCTTCCCTCCCCCTGACCTCCGCCACTCACATGCGTGTACACTTTCTCTCAAATAAATAAATCTTTAAAAATATTTTAAAAGATAAAACAACTACAATATGATTTGGCATTGTTACAAGTTACATTTCCAGAACTGTATCTTTCTACTTGGCTTTCTGCTTCATTATTGCAAAATAGGTGCAGTGGGGTTCTTTACATTTCTGGCCCTTGATATTAATGATAAAGATCAGATAGCAACAGGAAACTCAATGGTATAGTTACTTCCTTTTCTTTTCTTTTCCTTTTTTTGCTACTTCCTTTTCTGATAAATGCTACAACAACTGTTTTGATCCTCATTTTACAAAACAAGCATAACTAAAATATTTCAACAATATTAAAATAGCAATAATCATCGAAAAAATGAAAATGCAACTACTGAATGGGAGGAAATATTTTTAAATAATATATTTGACAAGAGATTAATATCCATATAATTCAATAGTAAAAAAATAATTTGAATAAAAATGGGCAGAGGATCTGAATACATATTTTTCCAAAGAAGACATAAAGATGCCAACAGGTACAGGAAAGGTGTTCAACATCACTAATCATCAAAATGAGGTATCACCTTATACCTGTTAGAATGGCTACCATCAAAATGACAAAGTAGAACAAATTCTGGCTAGCATGTGGAGAAAAGAGAACCCTTGTGCACTGTTAGTGGGAATATAAATTGATGCAGCCACTGTGGAAAACAGTATAGGCATTTCTCAAAAAAATAAAAATAGAAGTACTCTACTTTTCAGCAATTCCACTTCTGGATATTTGAAAAGATTACTCAACCAAGATATTATTTAACAAAATTAAAACAATTATAGAAAAGGCTGAGCAACATATGAAAGTCAAACCCAGTAAGGCCTCATGAGATAGGCACCATCATAGATATTGGTGGAACTACATATTGAGAATCTTACATAGGGGTGCCTGGGTGGCTCAGTCAGTTAACCATCTGCCTTCAGCTCAAGTCATGATCCCAGGGTTCTGGGATCAAGCCCCACATCTGGCTCCATGCTTAGTGGGGAGCCTACTTCTCCTTCTGCATCCCCCTCACTTGTGTATGTGTGTGTGCATGCTCGCTCGCTCTCTCTCTCCTGCAAAAATAAATAAATAAAATCTTTAAAAAAAATCTTAGATATGCTGGTCTCCAACAGATTCCTAAACTTCTGAAAGTCTATAAATTGGGAAAAAATAAATTGCCAACAATAGAGGAATAGCTAAATAAATTATGGTACATTAACCAAAAGGAATATTATACCAGCATTAAATAGCAATTGTGAGAAAGTTTAATTACACAAGAAAATACTGATGATACAATGTTTTACTGAAAACATGAAGACATTCTATTATATATACTACCATCTCTGGTATTTACAAACATAAATAAATAGAAAAAAAAGTAGAAGAAAATGCCAAATTCCAAAATGTTAATGGCAATTATCTCTGGGCAATGAGTTTATGGCCAATTTTTTGCCTTTTTTTTTCCTCCTGTGACTTCTAATAAATAAATTCACTTGAAACTGACTTGTCTGTGAAGATTATAATTTTATAATTAAAAGAATTATCTTAAACTTTGTAAATTGTGTATTCTAAAATAATTGCAGAAACAATAGATTTAGAAAAGCTACCATATTGATTACATAGGGATTTAGAGGGTTTTAAGAAAGAACATTAATTTAGAGGAACTGATATATATTAAATTTATAATATATGAAACTTGGTTTCAGGTGATTGATTCAGGGGTTTTATGGGTAATCTTGCTCCTCTGCCCTTAACATAAATAAACTTGTCTCTATCAATACAACAAAAATATAATGTACATTTTAAATATTTCATTATTTTCTAATGGCAACACAGTAATGAACAATAAGGTCCAAATAATAGTGTTCAAACTCTAAAAATCTGAAGTTTTATATACATAAATAATTTTTATTTTAAACAATATTTAAGAGTATTCTCTTGGTTTCTAATATAGGAAATCAGTTTCCTTCTTTTGGGGTCTTATTTTCAAAAACAAAACTTTGGGCAAAAAATCTTTCACAGATAACTGGTGAGCTAAATGAAGACAATAGCAGAATACTTCTTTAAAAAAGATTACTTGAAATAAAAGAACAGGGAAGACTATTCACCAAAGTACCTGAAAGGAGCCAGACCAGAAATAGGAAGTCATGCAAATCAAGATGGAATTTGTGACAGTGAATGAAACACTCACATGTGTGAGGTGCCTGGGCAGCACTTCTACCTGCCTGTCAAGTTACCTAAAAATGTGCTCTTGGCATACTTGAGTCCTGAAGACCTCAAGTTTGCTTAGTCTTTGCCAGATTCCTCAAAACATTGGAAATATAAATCTGGCAAGGCCTAAGTCCTTCATCTCCTAAACTGTCTCTGACGGTGTCAGACCTGTGTGGACAGGACTCAGGCACCTTGGGGTAGGTAGAGGAATACTTATAGGGCTGGTGTTTTGATTCTAAGTGTACAACTGTGCCTTCTTCACAGTTTTCCTTCTAAACAGTCCTGGTTAGCAATGAAAGAACCTAAAACCCATTATTATAAAACATATCCCAAACTTGGAAATAGGTTAAAGTGTGTTCTTACAGTGCAGTACTGAGTTTAGCTTAATATTAATTGGACTTTTTTATAACACTTTGATGCAAAATTTTAGATTTTTGTCTAGTAGAGTTGCAAATTCTCTTCAGTGAAATGAACAATCTCAAAGATCATGGTTGAGGTGCTATAATAGGCCAGAAATCTTATTCTAACCTCTCTTGTAAAATTGCTATACAGACCTAGCTTCTCATATGGTCTTTAGACTCAAATTAACATTCCCTAGTTTCCTCATTAATTGACAAGTTAAATGAAATCTTTGCTATGTGTTCATGTTATATTTGTACGTTGTATTTTCAGCCTTTTGAAAATTATCCTTCAACATCACAGAAGTCCAAATTAGAGACACCTCACAAAATAATTGGTCGGTAATCTTAAAAATATCAAGATCATGAAAGAAGAAGAAAGAAGAAAAGCTGAGAAACTACTACAGATTGAAGGAGGCTAACAGGACATGCCAGCTAAATATACACAACCCTGGATTGGGTTGTGGACCAGAGACTGGTTTGTTGTTGCTTTTTTTCCACTGCAAAGGAAATTAGGGGAATACTTATTAATATTTTTATAAGGGTCAAAGATTTGATAACTACTTAGTCACCGTTAATTTCCAACATCAATTCCATGGTACTATGTTATATAGTAGGAAATGTGTCCCAAAGTATCTAAGGGTAATGGGAACCATGTGTGCAAATTTCTCTCAAGTAATTTGGAAATTAATAATTACAAATATTATTGATAAATGACGGGATGACTAAAAAAGATAAAGAGAGCAGTTAGGAAATCAGTGAAGAGTTTGCTGGAGATGTTTGTATTATTTTTACAGCTTTTCTGTAAGTGAGAAGTTATTTCAAAGTAAAAAGTCAAGAATAATATCACATAAATAAGAATCAAGGTAGAGAATGCACAAAATTGCATCATGAGTGTCCTCAGTAAATTATTAATATACCCTCTGATGTGCTTAACACTTTCTGGTTGACAAAATTATTTTTGTTTTATTATCTTGCTGGTTTCTTATACACTTCCATAATGTAAACATTTCCACCCCCACCCCCCAACTGAAGCTTGGAAAGATTCAACACTGCCATCTGATTGCTGCCAGAGACTCTACTACTACCTAATATTGCTTTTCACTGCAGATGTTGGATGGTGTGTCTCCATCTACCATCCCTCCAGGGAGGGCTGTGAGATGAAAGGAATGGAGGAGAGACAGTGTGCTGGGCGATGACAAGTTGGGTGTGGGAGCCAAGGTGCATGACGGCAGGTCATATTATGTACCATTCACTCCCACTTCTCACCACCATTTATCACCTTCCATTCTTTTCTCCGAAGCCTATCTGGATACAATAGGCCAAAAGAACTGCTTAGGCAGAAACAATTACGGCTCTGTAGACTTGAGTTAATTTTGCAAGGATTTTGGAAGAACAAAAACGAGAGTAATATTCGAATATTCTAATTCTAATATCTGTGGATTCAGAGACACAAAGATGACAAGACAGAGAGACAAAAAGAAAGGAGAGAACAGAGAGCAGATGGGCAATAACTAAACAAGTAAGTACACTCAGAGTTTGCTGGTGTCCAGTGGACTTATTATGCTCAACTCAAAACTAATCTGCTTCTTCAACCACACTGGCTTCCAGCCAGGCCACTCAGACAGCACACAGGGTGTGGGTTCTGTCCCTGTTAATAAAGACTCTAAAATAGCATAGCATTGTGTTTTGACACCAAAAATTCACCGTGGAGTTAGAAACCAGTTTGTTGGGAGCGTTGCAAACTATAAAAATCTAAAAGGTTTTTAAATATTAATAGCACTTGAATGGTTTTCTCCCAGATGGCCACACAGCTGACTACAGTTCCCTCCTAGAACCCTCTGCTGTTTATCCTCTAAATGTCCCCAATATAAAACAGTTTTAATCTTTTGTTGCTGCTGTAAAACTTGATCTACTGTGGGACAACATAATTAAGTGTCAGTGCCTGGATGTATGGAGTGAGAAGCAGACAGAATAATCCAGGATGTATGTCACTAATAATTCAGTTTATGGCTCAGTGATAATGGGATTCCTGATTATTAGCAGGACACCTGGTACTGGAGGCTTCTTAGTTTGAAGCTCATTCACCTGGGCTTCAAACTAAGCAGTGCCAGGTAGACTGGAACTGACAGGGGCATGTGGGTCTCGCTCTCTTCCTCTCTTTTCTCTTCCATGAATCTGTTAAGACCTAGGTCATTCTCACTGGACAATTTCAGAGAAGCCAACCAGAAAGGAACAGCAGCTTGACCAGAAACATTTGATGCTGTTTTGAGCTGGTTCTTGTGCAAGTTATGAAAAGGTTGTTAGTTCAAATGTAATTCATAGATTCCTGTCCTTATGTCAGGGTTTCCTGGCAGCTCTGGAAGGTGAGCCCAGAAGATGACTCAAGGTATATGTACAGTGAGTGATGAACAGAGAGGAGGCAGAAAAGAAGGATGAGGAAGGTGGGGAGGAAAGGCATGAAAGGCAGAAATGAGGGCAGAAAGAGAAGGCGGGGAAGAGAAGGAGTAGTGAGAACCAAGAAGGAGGAATGGGGTATGAAGAAGGAGAGATCATTTTGTGAGTTAAATTCTTCATAAATCAGGAGAGATTTCATCTCCAACAGGGAGATATTCCCTCTTCCCATACAGTCCTTGGGCCAGAGCTTCATCTCCCCTAGACAGCGCTCTGCATTAACCTACATTAACCTCATTTATGCTCCTTTTTCTCTCTTTCCATAGCTGACAAAAAATACCTCTGATTGACCGAGGATGTTCTCTTTGGACGGGTGGATGGCTTCTGCCCTGCCATGTGTCTGTGTGAGGTGACTTTGTGTACAGCGGCTTTAATCCTTGATGTACTGACAGGGTTCACATCTCAAAGAGCTGGTTTTGGGGTGCAGCACAGTGTTGATTGTACCTCTGGCCCACCTCTTGACTACAACAGCAGCTGAGGTTTCCCAACTTCCCAGTACAAACACTTGCAGGGCTCTCAGCTTTTCTGTCTCAGGATGTCCCCTGAAGCTCTGGCCATGTACTCAGCCTGTGTGTGAAAGCTCCTCCTGGAAGGGTGCAGATAGGAATGTCCCGAGTCAACCCTCAACTACTGGGGCCTGGGAATTAGTGAGTAAATGTTTCTGCTTCATGTTCTGTGTAGGGACCATTCTAAGGTGCATTTTACACATGTGTTCAGATAACACCCCCCACCACTACCACCAGTGGAAGTGAGTCCCTGTTTCAATGATTCCTTTCCTTTCATTTCACTCTGTATTCCGGTGTCCCTTCCCAAATAAACAATTTGCACCCTATATTAACTACATGGTGCTGTTTTCTGTATTCTTGATGCTCTGACATGTGGGGTCTTGCTGCCTGGGGAGACACCATCCTTCCCAGGGGTAGCATCCCTTCCCGATTCACAAAAGGTAGCAAATGACCTGCACAGGACCATGGTTTATGTTATACATAAACCAACAGAGTCAGAGCCTGTACTCTTGAACCACCTCCTCTATCTGACTCTTACACTCCAGGAAACAGCATTCCTCTGATTTAATCATGCCAGGGTCAGAGAAAGACTAGACAACTAGAAACACTCCCTGCCCAAAGCCACTAACATTACTCAAACGGGCTCATCATGAGCCCGATTACCCTGCTTTGTCTTGCCTTTTCCACAGAACCCACAATAAAGGCTCATGAGCATGCTTTCCCCTTGCCCCCACTTCATGACCAACCTTGGTGCTCCCCTGTGTGGCCCTATATGGCATGGTGTGCCCCCTCCTATCTGGAACCGCAAGTAACAAACTAGCTTTTCAAAGGCAATGATCTGATCTGTCAGCAATCTTACCCACCTGAACAGTAATAAAACCTACACTTTAAAACCCTTGCAAATTCTTATCTCCAGTTCTGCTTGCAGGCAAATACAAATGAAGACCGCTTATTGTTTATAAATAGTTGCTAAATGAATGTATGGAAAAAAACATAGAGGGAATTCTACAGAGGAGGAAGGGGAAGAGCATTCAGTTCAATGGCCCCTACAGAGAAGGGTCTAAGAATGTGGAACGACCCCCGAGCTCACCTCTGGGTCACTCAATCACAGCCTCACAGTATCTACTTCCTTGTGAACCATCCCCACTCGCCTTCAGATCTCTAGGAGAATCCTGAACAGTAAGTAGCTTGCATTATAAAATGCCAGAAGGAGAAAAATGAGACAGAAATTAAGTTAAGAAAATCTACTTAAAATAAGAAACACATACTGTCCTTGTTAGGTTCTAGATTTCCCATTTTTATTTTTAAACCGAGAGTGTATTATAGTTTTATTTTAAATACATATGACAAGAGGATAAAAAATGAAAGTCAACACAAGTGAAAGAGAAAGAAGGAAGTGATACCTCTTTGAGCCTTTCTGTGCGAAAAGAGGACATTTTTCATCTTAGGCCTCAGGGTATCTGTTAGTGCACTGGGAGAGGTAATTCATTAAATGAACCTAAGGTTAATGCACCTTCAAAAGAGAGCAATTTATCTCCTCTTCTTCAATAGGATCAGGCCAGGAGGTTCTACAGTTGGAAAAATTTTATCCTAGTGAGATACCCCTGTAATGATCTCAGGTCCCCTGAATTTCATCTTTCTCATTCACTACGCCCACATGACTAATGTACCAGATGGGAGGACCATGCACTTTATCCTGAAGGGTGTGAGCCCTTAAGTTTTTTCTTGAATACCAGGAAAAATTTATAGTCTACTTTATACACTTTCCCTCACCTACTGAGTCCTCATATCCCAGACTGACCAAAGTGCAGCTTGCTGGGGGTTGTCAAAAGGAAAGATATTTTAGTTTCAATGAGTTGAAAAATACTTAGGAATGGTAAATGGCCTCTTTCAGAATAAAGTCATAATAAAGGTTATGATGTCATTAGAAAAATCTGCTGAGTTAACCAAGGGAAACCAGGGGAAATAAACAAAACCACAAGTGAAATTCCTCATACTGGATTTCCCAAATTCCGTTTTTTTTCTTCTCAGAAAAATTCTCTTATTCATTTAGCCATCCCTCCTCCCTTGTGTATATACATACACACATATATACATAGATATGTATTACATACACATATATAAAGTCATATACACATGTACATTCATACATATAATGTAAACACATACTTCTGCCTTGTGTCTGACTCTGGTGCTTCCCCAGGTAGTCCTCTGCAGTGTGATGTGTTTAGACACAAACACACACAAACATATACACACATTTAGATATGTATATGTACATTTTTACATATATATTACACATTTATATTTTTATATATACACAGATGTGTATAGGAAGAATTACAATAGAATATGGTCAGTTATGTGAGGATAAATATCATACAAAAGGATATAAAGAACTGGAGAGCAGTACAGAGAGAAAAGTAGTTCTGCATAGTCAGACTTGGATCACAAACTGGAGGCAAGTTAAGGATAAATCCAAAGTGATGAGCCAGCTTTTCTCACTTCCAAGTGCATATTAAACTCTTCTCAGTAGCTTTAGAAAATGATAATACTTGGGTCCTACCACTAGAGACTCAGATTCAGCTGGTCTAGGGTGGATGCCAGTCATTTGATTTGTTTTCTGCTTTGTTTTCATCAGCGGCCAAAATAACGGCTGGCATGCAGGCATTCAATATGTATTTGCTGATTGAACATATCTGTCCCTAAATGTTGGGGAACAGGACTAGAGAGAGGGCAGAAAGCTGCCTTTGGTTGTGCACACTTCCGGGAGGTCAGGTTCTGTGTTTGTAGCTGGCTGCTTGGCTAACTCCTAGGGTATTTCCCACATGAGGACTGTGGCGTAGTTAAGGTGACACCTCTCCTCACAGAGGATGGCCTTTGCTATTAATGAAGGATGACATTGCATGTCAACTCCACTTTAATAACAATAATTTTTTTAAAAAAGGAATGAAGGCAAATACTGCCACTGTTACCAAAAAAGCAGAAGTGACTATTTTTTCCTGACATCAGAGATTAAGGGCAAATATTTCAAAAGAATACTACATGTGCACACACACACACACACACACATACACACACAGAGCTGTGCTCTATCAGTCATAGGGAGTAGGTTATGCTGCGATAATAACCTCAAATCTGAGTGGCTTAATACTATAAAAGTGTATTTGTCTCTCATGCTACATGTTCAATAGGGGTCAGCAAAAGGGCTTGTTCATCATAGTCACTCAGGGACTCAGGCTGATGGAGGCTCCAAGTTGGGGAGGTTTGTCATATGACCTTTTCAAGACGAAGGGCACATGGTAAATCATGCATTATTGCTTAACACTGGAGTAAAATACATCACTTCTGCTCATATTTAATTGGCCAAATCAAATCATGTGACCATACTGAAGCTAAAAGAGGATAGAAAAATGCAATCTTATCATCTGGATAAAAGGTGGGAAGCTAGAAATATTTGATAAAGAGCAGTGACATCTATGACATTTATTAATAAATGACAGTGAAATTCATTTCCACTTGGAGTTCATCTAACTTTAGCTGAGTTCTAGTTTACTATACAAGGCTAAATGTAGCTCCCCCCCCCAAAAAAAAAAACTAGGATAAGTTCTGACTGTTTGAGGGGAAAAATTACAAATTGCCAAACAGGTTTGCTACATGCATTTCAAGGTCAAAAACCCCATATTCCCTTAGGGACAGTGTCTTATAAATAAGGTCATTGTCATAGATGACAGCTTTTTAAAGAATCACACTCCAATCACAGAGAGTTTTCATCACCCAAGTCTCACAGAGTAATAAATGTTCTTGCAATGCACTTGAGGCATCATCTTATGACCTGGGCTTACAATGAGAAAAGCACATCTATGAAAAGTATGAAAAGAAGAATATGGGCTTGCACATGAGGTGAACAGTGCTATATCCAACAAATAGTATGGCTTCACTGGAATCTTTCAGCACAATAAACAGAGGGCCTTTTCCATATACTAGAATCTAAAACTCCATCAAAATCAGTTAACTCTAATAGGTTAATATGCTAAACATGCTATGCGAGTCTGGAGATAGAAGAGTTTGAACACATACCTTCACAGATACTTTATTATTTCAGCACAAAGTAGAAGTTTTCTATTTGGTCTGCTATTTCATTCAAACCAGACTTCTTTACAACATGGGAGAGGGTAGCAGAAGTTTTGATACAGAATTACTTTGAGGGTCATTCCTCATTTAGTTTTACACTAGGAAAGCAAGGGATCAGCTGTGCTTTCTCCAGCACAAGCCAACCTACTAGACAACTTAGATAAAATCAGACTGGGAAAGCTTATTTAAGAAGGTGAAGGCTTTATGCAAAAATGTGTCTAAATATCCAACCAAAGTCCTCAAGTTATCACTGAATGTTCTTTTCCTAGATTGATATGCTGACTTTTATAAAAATCCCACCATCAAGTATATGAAAACATCTAATATATCAGTGTGGAGGGAATGGATGAGGTAGAAAGCTGGGATAATTTTAAAAAGAAAATTAGAGAGAAAATAAAAAAAGAAAGAAAAAAGCAATCTTTTTCAATCTCCCTTGTGGTGAAAAAAAAAAAATAAAAAAGAAGAGAAAAAAGAACCAAACATTGAATAATCAATTTCTGAGAACACAGAACAAACTGCTTACTCATGGATAATTATGAGACAAATGAAAAAATAGCAGGCTCAGAGATTATGATAAACCCTTAAAGGAGAAATGTAATTAATGATTATGATAAAAATGCTAAGTATTTATAAAAATAATTACAGTATGTCTGTCCCCAGAGGTCTCAGTTTTTAATGTTCCTTTTCAGAAACATCATCAGAGTTCAATCAAAGGCAGTGATGGAATATATGGCTAATTTCCTCCCTTACTGGACTGAATGTCCATGAAAAAACTGCTGGTTTTCATTGTGAAGTGCTCCAGGGTCCACTGAAATAGTTCCCAGTAACATGTTATGGGTGAGTATTGTCTTATTGTCCAATAGACCTAAATGTTGGGTATGCACACATGCCTCCTTGCCTCCTGGCCAAAATCTAGTTGATCCAAAATAGATACATCAGACAAGGAATTTATCTAAACCATTTAAAAAGTGATTTATACTGCAAGCCTATTCTACTTTTTTATGTGTGTGGCTTTTTTTTAAAATTTTTATTTATTTATGATAGTCACACAGAGAGAGAGAGAGAGAGGCAGAGGTGCACACAGGCAGAGGGAGAAGCAGGCTCCATGCACCGGGAGCCCGACGTGGGATTCGATCCCGGGTCTCCAGGATCGCGCCCTGGGCCAAAGGCAGGCGCCAAACCGCTGCGCCACCCAGGGATCCCCTTGTGTGTGGCTTTGAGTGCTTTCTACATTCACTGTCTTTGGCATAAAGTGTGTTCTAATCTGCCTGATTGCAAAGATCACAGAATTCACAGCTGAGAACCATCTCATATATTCACAGAGATGCAATGTAATTTGCCAAAAGTCACACAGTATAGGATTTAAAATCAAGTCCACCAGACTCCAAAGCAACATTACTTCTTGTGTCAATTAGGTCGAAAGCAGGAAATCTCAACCATTATGCATACCACTAGCTCCTCTGCCAGTCTGAGAGATCTGTGGACTCTTCTCACAGTAATATTTTCAAGTGAATAATATAAAATACATAGGATTACCAAGGAAACTAATTACATTAAAAAATGCTTCTCAAAAAATATAAATAAAAACGTTTAAATTTTGTGAAATGCTATATATATGGCATTATTAGTCAACAAAATAACAAAATCTAGTCGCAGTTCTAATACCCAAGGTAAATTCGAAGCAGTGATGAATATAAATGAGATTTTTGAGATATCTGCCATAAATACAATGTGATAATGCATACCTACAATTTCTATGGGTGGCCAAGTGTCAGGCCTTTTGGTTTGAGGCCTACATTCATCATCAAGGACATACTAAATTTCAGTTATAAGTTAATGAATAATAAAGGTTTTTCTTCCAATTTCACTTCATGGTTCCCTGATATCAAACCCTGGACCCTGACATACTAGATTAACAACCCTTGATAAAGCATTCACACATTTATCGTAATATAAGTGCAGAAACCACTTACAAACTTATTTATACTTATTCTGTATCTCTTATATAGGTTACTGCTCTACTAAGTCCAAAAGAAATATAGTATATGATTCCTGCTGTGTGAAGCCTTAAATTTAACTAGGAAGACAAGACTCACATATGCTAAGATTTAAAAATATTCATTAAGAGAGGAAAGTAGAGTCCAGATCACTGGATAGGAAGGTTATCTAGAATCTGGTGCTACCTGAATGGTAAGCTCATAAATGCAGACGTATAGAACAGGGGCATTAGTCTGTGTCTGCTGACTGCCTAATACACTGGGGGAAGGGAAAGAGCAAATGGCACAAATAACTTGCAAATTTAGGTAGAGAGTCACACACAAAGCAGCTCCTGAAAACCTGTGAAGCAGTATATAGGTAGAGACTAAGTAGACAAAATTTCAGGGGGCTCCAGAAAAAAAAAAAAAAAAAGGTGCTTTTACTCCATGTTCAGCACAAAGGGAGTTCTCCAGGCAAAGACTCCATTGTTCTTGGTTTATGTTCACTTTCCATCCATCTGCAAACACACACACACACACACCCCAGTCTTCTGCTGATATGAATGGTTCCAAATTTCATTCCCAGTCTGGCAAACAAGGAGTCATTTCTTATGAGTGAGTGATATATGATACCACATTCCTAAACTTTTCTCCCCTAAATTTCCAACAGAAGTTGAATGGCCACTTTGAAACTTAATGATAAATGGTAGAAACTCATTTCCTTCTGGTATTGGTGTTAGAACAAGAGTCATTTAGCGAACAACAGATTGCAGATTCTGAACTAAACCTGAGAATGGCATCTGGTCCACAGTTTTGAAGCTGAGGTTTCTTTTGCCTCTACTGAATAGCTCAATAAATAAAAGGGAAGGAGGGACTAGGTAATTTTAACTTCGTTATCAGGACATCTAAATTATTACATTTATAAATAAATTACATAGTAAATTTAATAATAGGTAGTAGGTATTTGAAACTGACTTATTTTAAACAATTCCTAAGCTAATAATGACTATACTTGCCAAGGATATGACATAATTGCCTTGAAACCTAATCTGATCCACTTTAGCCCAGATAAATGATACAGTGTGTTGCTTAAATGAAATCAACATTTGTTACACAGTCAGGAAACTGTAATTTAAGGCTAAATGTTGTGAATTCTTTGATGATAATCTATTTGGACATCAATGGGCCACTATAGAAATTTGGGGGAGACACAAAGAAAAGAATTCAAAAGAACATTATATTATTATATTATCATACACCAAAAGCTTAAATTGGTAAAAACTGATGAAGACTATTTTTTTTTTCTCCTCAAATCAGGAGTCTGTGCTTACACCATTCGGTTTTTTGTTTTGTTTTGTTTTGTTTTTAATGCTTACACCATCCTTATCAGAAACTTATTCATTCATCAATTTGAGAAATGTTTATGGGAATTCCCTAGATGCTAGGTGGTAGGGAGGATACAAAGATGAATAAGGCATAATCTACGTTCTCAAGGATTTTGAAGGATAGTAGGATAAGATGTGCAAATAATCAACCAAGTGTCAAGCTCCATATAGTAAAGAGCACTAATTCAACTCTGCCCCCACTGTTTTTAGTAGCCCATTATAGCCGCCATCATATAGTTCAACAACATACAGTTGTTTGAATGTCTGTCTTTTTACTGACAGCATTAGCTTTCAGGAGAAAGATATGGAGGGTACCTTATCATTGTGTCTCCACTGTCTACTGTATAGTTGGCACATATACTTTAAACATATGTTAACTGGGTGAATGGGCAAACTTGTTTCTAATTAGTATTATGAGGGAGTATTCACAGATCACTTAGGTTTTTAAGCTGGCCCTTGAAAACTCATATGATATTTTCCTCCTGAGGACTCAAGAAGACTACATTCTTCGGGAGTGTTCACATCTGGGTGGGATCAGGTGACTGGGTGCTGGCCAATGTGGATGAAAGCCATGAAGTCCACTTTCATGCCTGGCCATGAAACATCCTATTTGGTCTTCCATACCGTCATTCTTCTGTCCCTATGATTGGAAATGGAAGATTGCAGATGGTAGAAGCACATGTTTCCTACATCTCTGAGTTTACTGCTTATGGCAGAGTCACCCAACTAGGAATATGCTTATTAGTCTTTGTATAAATGTGAAAGAAACCTTTGTTGTGCTAAGAAACTGAGAATCTGGGGTTGTTTGTTACAGCAGTTGTTTATTCTGACTACTGCAGCTGGCCAGGGACAATGGCAATGGGTGGAAATGGAGAGGAAGGTTGGTGAAGGAGGTCATTCCTTTTGGGGGGAATGACATGAGTCAGATCCACAAATCCATGAAGGAAGGAACCAACCACAGTATTTCTTCTGAAGATGCAATTGTTCCCCTAGCTTATTTTCAGAGTTAAAGTATCATATAGCAGAGGTAGCCAACACATGGTCCCAACCTGTTCCTTAGAGTGTTCTATTTGGTTCAGGCAGTGTTGGGCCACAAGTATCATAAAAAGTTGAATTTGTTGTTGCAAATAACTATTTAATGGGAAAGCAGTTTTGATGGTTTGGGGCAGTTGTTTTGTTTTTTAGTCATCTGTTCTGAATGACTCAGACTGAATAGCATCTGATTCTTCTAGATAGGGCCTGGGTTCTCTAGTGTTCTGTAATGCTAACCCACCACTCCCCACTGCCTCAACACCCGGCCTGCTTATGTTACCTGGCTTCTGGCAGACATGTGAGTTTGCCATTATTTCCTTTAAGTCATGGTGGACTGAGGTCTCTGTGGTGACTACATAGCTATTTGATGAGTTGCCCTCCTTTTGTTCTAGGTAGCAGCTCCATGGGAAGGTGTGCACTTTAACTTTTGGTGGTAAAATAAGAATTTTTTATTCCAGATGTAATTGGGAATACCATAAGCCTGTTACCATGGGTGATGCTCACTCTCTGGGGCCTAATCAATGTGGCCAGTTTAGCCATTTTGCTGGAGACCAAGCAGTTTTACTCTCTGCCCTCATTTCTGCACAAAAGATCATTTTCTCAAAAAAAATTTTTATTTGAGTATATGTTGTAATTTTGGGACCTAGGGGGAAAATAACCCAGGAATGATATCTGGGTGCAATATTGTGAATTAGATCCAATATTCAATTGCTGAGGAACAATAATGTAGAATTACTATGAAACAAGTTCGAAATTCACTGTTTATGTTGTTGCTGTTGCTTTTTCCTTTTACTTATCATAAGTGGTATGTGTATATTCTAAAGTCCTGGGATCTTGTCACCCTTCTATGTGGTCTGATCAAGGTGAGAAATGCAACAAAGCACCTCTGTGGATAGTGATGGGAATGAAAATGTAAGGAGATGAGGTAGTTTGTACAAAAGTAGCTATGATTTTATGACAAATAAACCAAGTAAAGTTTCCAATCGAAAACAATGCATTTACAATGTAGCCCATGATGATATCTTTTTTTAAAGATTTTATTTATTTATTCATGAGAGACACACACACAGAGAGAGAGAGAGAGAGAGAGAGAGAGGGAGAAGCAGGCTCCATGCAGGGAGCCGACACGGGACTTGATCCCAGGTCTCCAGGATCACACCCTGGGCTGAAGGCAGCGCTAAACCACTGAGCTACCCGGGTTGCCCCCATGATGATATTTTAATTGTATCTATTCCTTCAGGTATCTGTCTACCTGTGTTAATAGAACTGACACCAGTGAAAAGATATCTATGTTTAAGACATAGCCTTACAGTTAACACCTCCTAAATATACCATTAATTTTACCTCCCTCCATGTCAGATTCTGAGTGCTGAATGAATAAATGTATAAATTAAGGCTATATGAACAACTGATGATAAAAGTATCAACCATACTACAGAACCCCAGATGTCTCTAGTTTTCCCCCAAAGCAAACCAGGAAGTCTCCTAAAATATTGATGGAAAGAGATGCCTAGGGGAACACACCTGCATGCCTCTAAGTTATAAATAATGCTACTTTGCTCTGAGTGCCAGGAAAGATAAATTTCTGTGCTCATTGATATAAATTATTCTTCCCTCATTATGGTCTAATGAGCCAAGATTAGGGAAACCTGGAATCAGGGTCTTCCGCTCCAGGAAAATCAATTAGGTTCCCTGTGCCGTAGCTTATGACCTTGCTTAGCTGGTTTCCTGGCCCATATTTTTATACGTTTTCCTAACACTGCTATACACAGCTAGCCAGGCTGTAAATGTAAGATACAATTCTACAATCATTTATACTAGAAATTAAAGTCAGTATTGCACTTACTGGTAACTTCATCACTCCAAACAACCCACTTAATTTTTTTCTTCCCCACCCTCCATCTTCTACACTTTTATCCCCCACTAACGGGGGATACTGTAAGACAACAGAAGGGTATCTGAAGCAAACCAGAGAAGAAATGATAAAAACAAAAACAAAAACAAAAAAACCCAAAAACCTAAAAGCAAAATTTTGTTTAGAAAGCTTCATTTTAAGGTCTGTTCTTTTGCTAATCCACAAATCTAGTTTAAGGTTTTCATTCTATTCAATCCTATGGCAGAACAGATGTGAAGAGTCCTATACTCCAGGGGCATGATATGGCCACCTATTAGGAAGCAAGTTATTTTTTCATTGCGATAAATTGACTCTCAAGAAAAGGAAATTTACCTTAAGCAGAGTATTCAATGGACTTAGGAAATTACAACCTCAAGGGACACAAATAATCTTCAAGGATATAATTAACTGCAAAGGCAGAGACCTATCATTTACAAGAGGAAGCATATTTATTTAGATCTCATGCACTGTGCTTTAGGCATCATTTTGGTGCTGTTATAAAGGCTAAGCCAAGGAATGGAACTGGTCAGATATATGATATAAGGTAATGGGAAGAGGAGTATTTTACAGAGCCTTAAATGTGAAAATCTACAACATCAAAAAGCATTTCTAAAAAGTACTAAAATAAGGAGCACCATCTATAGTAACCTAAGTATGTTGTTCAAAAATAAGAAAAAAAGGTTTAACTGGCCAGTCTTTAAATTAGAAAAGAGGCTAGCAGAATATATGTGAAAGGATAGAAAAATACTTCATAATTTCTATTGCTTATACCATTTAAGCCACAGGGATGGAGCATCTGGGTGACTCAGTCGATTAAGCATCTGCTTTTGGCTCAGGTTGTGATCCCAGGATCCTGGGATTGAGTCTTGCATCTGGCTTCCTGCTCAGCAGGGGAGTCTGCTTCTCCCTCTCCCCTGTTCCTCCACCCTGCTCATGCTCTCTCAGGTGCACACCTATCCCTTCTCTCTCAAATAAATAAATAAAATATTAAAAAAAAACCCTAAAAGCATAAAAATAAAAAAGCCATAAGGATAAAACTGCTTCCCTGTATACTGTTGTTGGTCTTTGGTAGAAGTGTAATACTTTGGACAAGCACTGTGGCAATATCAATCCAGAGTAAGAAACATGATCCTACCCCTATATCTGACTCTTGGGATTGTATTCTATGAATTAATGGGCCACATTAGGAAGGAGCTATTTATTATATTATTATATTAATTGCAAACAATTACAAATAGTCCAAATGGAAATGGAAATGGAATGTAAATTGGTGCCAACACTATGAAAGACAGTATGGAGTTTCCTCAAAAACTTCAAAATAGGAATACCATATGATCCAGTAATTCCATTGCTGTGTATTTACCCACAGAAAACAAAAATAATAATTTCAAATGATATATATGCACCCTTATGTTTATTGCAGCATTGTTTACCAGCCCAAGTATGAATGGGTAAAGAAGATGGAATATTACTCAGCCATAAAAAAGTGTGAAATATTTCCATTTGCCACAACAAGGATGTACCTAGAAGATATTATGCTAAGTGAAATAAGTCAGACAGAGAAAGACAAATACCAGATGATTTCACTTATATGTGGAATCTAAAAAATAAAACAAACAAACAAACAAAAACCAAATAGTCTCTTACATATGGAGAACAAACTGATGGTTGCCAGAAAGGAAGGGATGTAGGGATAGGCAAAATAGCTCAGAGCAATTAAGATACACAAATTTCCAGTTATAAAGTAAATAAATCACAGAGTTGAAAAGTATAGCATGAGAATATAGTCAATAATATTGTAATAATATGGTATGGTGACAAATGGGGATTACACTGATCATGGTGAGCACTGAGTAATGTATAGAATTGATAAATAAGTATGTTGTACACCTGGAATTAATATAACATTGTATGCCAACTATACTTCAATAATAAACATAAAAGCCCAGTCCAAATGCACAATAAGAAAATTGGTAACTGAGCGCCTGGGTGGCTCTGTCGGTTAAGCATCTGCCTTTGGCTCAGGTATTGGGCTCCCTGCTTAGCAGGAAGTCTGCTTATCCTTCTCCCCCTGCTCATGCCCTCTCTCTCAAATAAATAAATAAAATCTTTTTTAAGAAAAGAAAATTGGTAACATATTCTACCTAATTAATAGAACTACCATATATAAAGTAATTATAAAGTCAATGTAGCAACATGGAAAATGTTTATAACAGGGTTAATGAAAACTCAGAATGTAAATTTGAATTTACAACATTATAATTTATGTTTTTTAAGGATTTTATTTATTGAGAGAGAAATAGCGAGAGAGAGCATGAGCAGGGAGGAAAGGGAGAAGCAGACTCCCCACCAAGCAGCGAGCCCACTGTGAGGCTCCATCCCAGGACCCTGGGATCATGAACTGAGCTGAAGGTAGATGATTAACTGACTGAGCCGCCCAGACCCCCCTACAACATTATAATTTAACTAAGAAAAATATACCATATTTTCTTTATTTTGTGAATCTGTCCATTTTTGAGGCATTGGTTTATTAAAAACTATATGTAGCCAGTATAACATACATTGTTCAATCATATCTGATGAATTCTTAATAAAATATTTTTTAAGATTTATTTATGAGAGACACAGAGAGAGAGGCATAGACATAGGCAGAGGGAAAAGCAGGCTCCATGCAGGGAGCCTGATGCAGGACTTGATCCAGGACCCTGGGATCACAACCTGAGCCAAAGGCCGACTCAACCACTGAGCCACCCAGGTGCCCCAAGTTCTTAATAATATATTAATGTAATTTATTTCCTTATAAGAAATATTCACTTATTTATCCATATATTAGATTTATACTTTATTCATAGACTTCTTAAATATATCACAGTTTAATAATCAAACTCTTTTCTCCAGATTTATTAAGATATAACTGAGATATAACATTGTTTTAGTTTTAGATATACAAGACAATGATTTAATAAATGCATATATTGCAAAATGATAACTGCAGTAAGTCTAGTTAACATCAATCAATCCACATAGTTGCAAATTTTTTTGTGTGTGATGAGAACTTTTAAGGTCTACTTTTAGCAACATGTGATTTACAGTATTGTTAACTATAGTCACCATGCTCCATATTATATCTCCAGAACTCATTTATCTTAAAACTGGAAGTTTGTTCCTTTTGAACAATAAATTAAGGTGGTCAAAATAATCAAATTCTACAGTCCATAATTGACTAATAAGTTTTAGAAGTTTGACTTTCAAGTCTCTCACAATGACAAACTCATATAAACATACAATTCTTATAAACATTTTTATGCACTCTTACAGAAACAGATTTTATTAATAAAAGCTTAGAAACACAAACCCTATCTGTCAGTAATCACAAAATCCAACATTTTTGGATTCAGAGATAAGGTGGCTTTGTATTCAATGGAAAAAGTGGGTGTCAGTATGTGTTACTGGCTGTGTGTAATAGGTAGTAACTACACCCAGCTGAATCTTGGGAAAATATACTAAGATTTTAAATGGAAGTTCAGCAAGACATCCCACTGAGGGATGTCTGTCCCTGCGTGGTGACCAGGGAATCCATAGGGAGTATTTGTGTGTCTGGTGTAGTTGATTCATCAGGGTGATCAGTTCGACATTTTAGTCTCTCCAGTATGTCAGTATGTCTATATGTCTGTGTCTCCCATCTCCTCTCCTCCCCTAGAACTCTTGGATGGTCTGGATAAAACCTTCTGCTTCTGGGAGTATAGGGCAAAGGTAGACAAGACAAAGATGGGGCATTAGGGTATGTGGGGGGGCGCACAGAAACACAAAGCCTATGCTCTGAACATACTTGCAATTTAGTACAGAAGACATACAGAAATCATTGATTATAAAACAGTGCAACTGGGTCTATGGACAGGCATATATTTAGACTTGATTTGAGGGCCAGACGAGTCAAGGCTTCTTGAGGAGAAACAAGCTGGGGAAGCTGGGTAATTAGCTATAGAGAGAAAGGTATTCCAGAAGACAAGACAATACATGTGAAGTCTTGGTGACATGATCAAGATCAAACATAGTGTATCTGAGGAACTGGAAGTTCTTTTTAAGGCAAAAAACCTAGAAAATTAATTCCTAAAATGTTATACCTTATGATGTCGATTGTCTACTTATCCCTGATTTACCAATGTTTAAATTCTACAATATAAATGCATGGGCACCATAGCTAACTTAGATCACACTTCATTTAAATTTCTTCTAATTCGAGCTGCCTGGTTGGTTCAGCGGTTTAGCGCCGCTTTCAGCCCAGGGCGTGATCCTGGAGACCCAGGATCGAGTCCCACGTCAGGCTCCCTGCATGGAGACTGCTTCTCCCTCTGCCTGTGTCTCTGCCTCTCTCTCTCTCTCTCTGTGTGTCTCTCATGAACAAATAAATAAAATCTTTAAAATAAAAAAATAAAAAAATAAATTTCTTCCAACTCAATTGTATTTAGCCACAAGTGGCAGGGGGAAAAAAAGTACTTTTAGTTTCCCTGCAATCAACCATCAGGTTAGTTGGCTCTGTTAAACCAGACCCAAATTGGGAATCTTTAATAAATTATTAAAGATTTATTGGACAATAAGTTGTCCAATAATATCAAAATGCAAGAAACTCTAGGTATTATCTAGTAAGAATGACCTTGGCTGTGTCAAGCAAACAATAGCTAGGATCACTTGGAGCAAAAGAGAACTCATAGTTAAAAAAGGTAAACGGTACCCAAAGTTCACATCCTCTCATCATCCTGTGGACTGGTGTGCTTGAGCCTGGCCCAGCTGAGTGCACCATAGGCTGTTCATGGAAAAGGGACACATTCCTTTTTGTGGAATGAGATGGAAGCAGTCTCGTAAGCAGGTTAAAAACATTTTGAAATTGAGTACAGAACAGTCTGGGGGTGTTAACTGCTAGCATCTGACAATTTGTGAAAGTTAGATCTGGGTGCATACCTTCCTCTGGGGGTGGGACGCATTGGGTCCAGGTAGGCTATTGCTAGGCAACCCAGGGAATCTCTATGGTAATTTACTACACAATCTGGCTTGTCTCTACACAAGTAGAGTTATTTCGTATTTGTCAATGAAAAAAATAATAAAATACCATAAGCATGCAGTAGTATATTGTATACATTTTCAGTGTACAGTTTCATGTTTCTATGTATGTTTACTCTGGGGTAACCACCACACCAATCAAGAAGAGTATTAAAGAGAAGAAAGGACAATTAGGATCAAAGCAAGATGGAGGTAAACATGGTGTGACTAAGTGACCAAATACCACTTGCTCAGAGACAAACTAGATTGTCTAATAAATGACTGTATTTGGTCTTGTCTTCTCTTTCATTCTTTTCTTTAGCTGCTCCATTTGCCCCTACCCAGCAGGTGACAGGGTTACCAGACTATGGTCACTACGTATCACTACAAGGCATGGAAAGTTGTGGTAAAGGAGACTTGCACAGATGAGCTGTTTTTAGTATGGAATGTTATAATGCCAGAAAGTTTTCTAGCAAATTAGCAACTTGGGTTGCTGTGGTAGTCATTTATAACTTTATTCTGCTATGTACATTCTCCTCCCCAATTGTTGTGGCTAAACATGTGGCCCTGGTTACTCTGCTATGGGGGAGGTGGAGGACACAAGTGCTCTACTTGCACACAGAATTTGGTTCGAGAAACTCAAGTATAGCTCAAAGCATATTTTCGGAACTGACATGGATGTTGTAAGACAGTATCTTCCTCTTCTGAGAACTCAAGAACTAGTATAGCAAATTTGAGTAGAGATTATATGCATGAATGCTAGAGTCAAACTGGCTCATCAAATCCAGTTCTATTCCTTCTGATCTGTGACTTTGGGCAAATGACCTTATATAGAATGGTTATAAGGATCAAGTGACATAATGCTTATAAAATGTGTAAAAGAATGCAAAGCACATAGGAAGCACTTATAGGATGGCAGCCTACTGAGGCTACCATTACTGAGGTTACTTTAGGCTGGTTTGGAAGAGATATCTCTGCTGCCAGGTGAGAAGCACTTGCTTGAGACAGTCCTCATAAAGGACCACAATGTCAAGAGAAGGACAGAAAGAAAGAACTGGAGAGCTGATGATATCCATCAATGTCTGGGGTACTGCCTTGCTTGAATCACAGTCATCGCTTCGTGGGTTGTCAAGTTACCTGAGGGAGTACATTCACTTTCACGTGCCTGTTACACTAGATGGAGTTGTGTCCTGGCATTCTGACTACTTTGCTCACATAGGATTCCCACATCTCCAATGCAGAATGTAAACCAAAGCTCCCTGCCTCACTTGCAACTCACTGCAGGAAAGATACATGCCTATCTTTCTCATTATACCAGGATATGATGAACTGCTAGGAGGAGCAAACTGCAAAAGACCCAATTCTATCTTTAATTTCTATATTCTTAAATATTCTTAAATAATTGCCATGACTCTGATTTATTACATGATAGCTTTTACTTTCATTTTCTATAATAAAGTAACAGGTTTGAGGAAATAGGACCAAGCAAGAGGAGGAGAAAAGAGATATATTTGCTTGTGCTAGTGGTTCTGTTCATTCTGTCTTTCTAGAACAAGAAAATAAGTTGTAGAGGTGGATTTATTTATTTATTTACCAGCAAATGTCACATTCATTAGTGAAACCCTCAACATACAGTGAGGCAGATGACTGTGAAGACAGAAAAAAAAATGCAGAGTTCAGTCTCAAATTTCTTGTCAGGATACAATCTAAAATAAATTTGGATTCAGTGGGGATGAATGAGTCAAAGATGAGTTTTCGGCAGCAGCTCTGACATGCTTTACCACAGACTGGCAGATTTGTATTTTTCAATTTGGAAAGTGAGGGTGCAGAGGTTTAAAACAAATTCATACAGACTGACAATCTTTACCTTACCTTCCCCACTCCATCCCCAAAAGGCAAGGAGGGTGGCAAGAAGTATGCCTGACCAGGATAGATTGAACCTTCTAGAACAATCTGGTACTCCTGCCCAACCCCAAATTCAAATTTTATATATATATATATATAAACTCCTATCTTTAATTACTGTAACATCTTTTTACTTGGATTTTCACTCTGAATTCTTTGTTATTTCAGCCCCAAATTGCAGATTCACAGTGATTTTAGGTTTAACCAATTTTCCAATAACTAAGTCTATACGGCTAAGTCTGCCTTTTAGCATTCAGCAATTAAACATTTTAAGTAGTATAATTATGCAAGAAACTTGTATGGCAGAATGATTATCTATGGTTCCTATATTCATTTTAAAAGTTTCCAATGAATGCTTTCACTCCCATATTTTTTACTTAGAAGAAAAAAAAATCTGTGTTGGATTCTCATCTTAATTTAAAATCCTTCTGTATTATAAAGGCTACAAGTAATATTTTGTTGCAAAGGGAAGAAAGCAGAACAGATATGAAGGAACCATATATTCAAGGATTTTGTATTGTTTAAAATGCGGCATTGCACTTGAATGTAACAAAGATAAAAATTTTTCATTTTATATAGTAATCTACTTAGTCCAAAATTATGCCATTTAAATGCAGAGCGAGAATTAAGAAAATTATGATGTAAAAGATTTGTGTCTGTGTATATATATTTTTTGTTTTAGCAATGGAGTAAATTTTCAGTGATAAGTTATGTTGTACTCAGGACTAGATTTATAAAATAAGCATCTATTACTGATTAGAAGCTTAGAGAATACAGCCATTGCCATTTTTTAATCAAGGGACAAAACATTTTATCCCAAACTTTATGCTTCAGGGAACATGTAGGTAAGAAAAATAAAGTCAATGATGCAATATTTCATTGAACACCATTAACCAATACCATGAGTTTATGAGGGGAAAAATAGAGTAATACTCAGATTATGTTAGGACTCCTTATGAGTGTTTCAATTAAAAATATGCAACCGTAATATCATCAAGCTAAAAATTGGTTCTGCATGACTGAAGCTGAGGCCAACTGCACTGACTATATTTATACTCAATTATCAATCTCTGACCCTTGACTTCCTTTCAGTGCCATCTGCCAAAAAGTTGAATTAAAACACAGCTTGAATTTCAGCCAATTTTCAGAATTCTCCTTAATGGAATGGATTCTCTATGCTGCATGAGACAAAAGTAATATGATACAGTTCTTTGTGCTGACATTCAAAGATTGAGTCCTCTTTTTCTACAATAAGACCTTTTCTGGACTTGCCAATGTAGGTAAGAAAACTGTCCACTCCCAATTAGAAGCAGACCCCACTCCCCCAAAAAAATCTTTTTTGCTTTGATTTTACAGTGAATGTGCTGCATTGGCCCAAAATATTTTGGACAGTTTCCCTTTAACTACATAGGTTTGTTTACCAAACATATAGGGAGAAAGTTCACATGTCTTCATTTGAGGAAAAACCAAAAGAAGTATTTTCAGAAAATCATAATCTAAACCTATAACAGATTATTTAAAATCAATACACAAAATAAATTGTGTGTGTGATGAAATCAAGTTGTAAGATAATGGATAGTTTCTTTGAGTCTAAGATTAACCTAATGTTTATTATGTTTAAACTTTGATAATTTTAAAAAATATTTTGTTCATTCATTTGAGAGAGAGAAAAAGTGCACATGTATGCACCAGGGGAGGGGCAGAGGGAGAGGGAGAAGCAGACTCCCCTCTGAATAGGGAGCCCAATTTGGGGCTTGATCCCAGGACCCTGAGATCATGACCTGAACTGAAGAAAGATGCTTTAACCAACTGAGCTACCCAGATGCCCCCGAATTTGATAATTTTTAAAGTCTCTCAAAGGGTAAAATGAAACAAGATTCACACATACATATAAAAGATTGTTCAGCTTATATATGCATATATATTTTTTAAATAAGATTTTTTAAAGCTTCTGTTCATTTTGAACTGCTTTCCATGTCACTGAAATATGAAGGTTAGCCTATTCATAACATACATGAAATATTCCAAACATTTTCTTTAATGAATTAGTAAAAATATTAGCAAATTGCCTTAAAACATATACACTACAATGCTCCCCAATTAATAGCAATTTTCATTTTGGTAGTGGCTATATTGGTATATTGCTAATAAATAATCTATAATTATAATCTGCCCTTTAGTAGTCAATATTCTAATCCTTTTCAAGAGAAGCACTAAGTCAAGATTTACCAATTTTGTAAAGGTGAGTTGAATCTCTCTCATTGTTAGGCCTCAGTATTCCTTCCTCAATTTGTGTTGTCCTGTTCCCAGACTTATGACCTTTAACTGACCCACTTCAGACTCCATTCTTTTCCACTGCAGTCCCTAAGTAAGGCTACAGGATTTATAGGCTTTCTTGTTTTGCCTCTGCCTTCACTGTTGTCCTCATTATGGGATCCCTATAACAGTATCTGTCCCATAGAAGCTTTGCACTATCTTATGAATGCTTCCCTGTCTCCTAAATTGATCCCCCAAATCAAAAGGGATGTCATATTCATATTATGTATTTTAGGAAAAACATTTTTAATTCAAACAGTCTTACTTAAGATTTCCTTTCTGGAGAACTTTAAAATCTTTCTTTCTTATTAATTAATTAATTCAGGAAACATTGAGTAAGTACCTTCTATATTCCAGGCACCAAGCTAACTACTGGGTACACATGGACATATAATAAAGGGATGTGGCCCTGTCCTTAGGGAGTTTACACTTCAGTGTGTGGGATAAACAAGCCACAAAACACAAATATATAATGTTAAATGGTGATAGTGCTGTGAGGGATATGAAAAAATGTAGTAGGGCACCTGGGTGGCTCAGTGGTTGAGCATCTGCCTTTGGCTCAGGTCATGACCTTGGGGTCCTAGGTAGAGTTCCGCATCAGGTTTCTCACAGGGAGCCTGTTTCTCCCTCTGCCTGTGTCTCTGTCTCCCTCTCTGTGTTTCTCATGAATAAATAAATAAATAAAAACTTTAAAAAGAAAAAATGTAGTAATAAAGAATTATGGAATAGAAAAAAATATACATTTCATTATGTGGATTCAGAAAAAGTCTGCTTAGAGAGGTGACTTTTAGCTGAGACCTGAATGAAGCAGGAGGAATAAGTCTTGAGTAAGTGAGGCAGACAGACAGAGACTGAGTGGGAGGTGGGAGTTGAAGAATGTAGGAGTTGGGAATTTTTTAAGGATAGGAAGCAATGCATGAAGATCCTAATGCTACAAAAAGCTTTTGAATCTTGGCTAGTCAGAATAATGAGATGGAAGGAGTATGGTAGAAGGTGAGAGAAGGAAGGAGAGACAGGGCAGGTGGGAGATGAAGGTAGAGTGATGAAGGGGAAGGGAAGGAGGGAGGGAGATGGAGAGAAAGATGGAGGGAGCCTGATGGAGGAATTAATGGAGGAGGAGATGGAGAGAGAGTTAGGGAGGAAGGCTGTGGGAAAATGAGGATAAAGAATTAGGCCAGAGCCAAGTGCTGCCCATAAAAACCAACCTCTGACCCATGTGGCATTGGGGAACATATACAGGATCCTCCTCCACCCGGATTCCAAGAGACTTTTCTTTCTTAGCTCTCCTCCTCTCCCTGGCCCCTCTCAGGGCCCTGCTTTGACTTTACCTTAGAGTCTCTGGCATCTCCCATGGTCTTAGGTGATAACTGGAGCTCTGCCCTACTGAGCAAATGTTCAACTCAGGCCAACTGCTGGTTCCTAACTAAGCTCTGCTGCTCTCCCACTAAGCTGGGGCAGCCAGGAACTGGTTGGGAGCAAGGTATTACTGGTGTTACTCCTAGAGGACTTAGTGTTTAACTCCTCATCACCTTTTCCCTGGGGAAGCTAAGAACCCTTTGCTAATTTTAAAAATTCTTGCCTTGTGACAACTAAAAAAAAAAGTTCTTTATGACAACATAGCTAAGCTGGAATTGTGTTCCTGAATCCCTTTCCCCACGTGGCTCTAGTCCAGGTTGGCCAGAAGAGGAAACTATGGGTGCTTTGAAGGTGAACTGATGCAATGGCCATTGCTCCTTTGGGTTGTCATGGTCATGGCTAGAGATGGAGAAAATCTAGCATGTCCTCACTCCCTGCCGCACAGCCAGCTCTTCTTCCAAACAGTTAACTCCACTGACCAACAGGTCCACCAGTCCACCATCAGGCACAGTTGCATCAGTTCCTCTCTGCAGTTTCCTTCCAGAAGCTGGTCCTATAATTTCTCCTGTGTCATTATAGACTCCTAGCTGTCCGCTAGTTCCAGGGCTTTGGAGGCTGGGTAGTGACTTCTCTGATCTTCCTACTCTACCTTTTGATCCCTACATTTCCAGCTTTTTCAAATATTATATGACTTCTTGGACCTATAAGAAATCCCGTATTCCCTAGTACTCATGAGGTTTTCCTTCTCTGGTTTAACCCTGAATAATACATGTGGTATTATCCTAAAGAAAGGAAATTTCCACTTTGTCTTCAGTTTAAGAACTTATGTATACAAAAAGTATATATGACTAGGTTACATATAGGACTAGGTTACAATTTAGTAAACTAACTTAGAGGATTGAATTTTAGATAAATTACAAGGATATTAACTGTATTAATCAATATTATTATTAATTAATATTAACTGTAATTCTGGTGATACCAACTGCTTTTAACTACTACATGATTTTTAAAGCAACATGGCTGCATTCTGGATGTTGATTTTATTGGGCAGGAAAAACATAAAATTCAGAGACAGATATCCTGGGTGGCTCAGTGGTTGAGTGTCTGCCTTTGGCTCTGGTCGTGATCCCAGGGTCCTGGGATGGAGTCCTGCATCGGGCTTCCTGCAGGGAGCCTGCTTCTCCCTCTACCTATGTCTCTGCCTCTCTCATTGTCTCTCATGAATAAATAAATAGAATCTTTGGGAAAAAAAGACAGATATTTTGATATTAACCTCAGTGTTTCAGCAAAGAAGATTATGATGTTGATGGGTATAAGTAACCTAACTAAACTACAATGATAACAAAGTCAAAGAAAATTGAGAAAGTCCGAGAAAATTGAGAAAGCCACCAATGAATAACAGAGTTCATTGACACACCCATGTTCTTGGTTAAGGGGTCGGAATGTTCTGTAAGAGAAGTGCACACATATGATAGAAAAAAGCTTTCAGGTATTTTGTGTCTATTATCAATAATGTATCTTGTAATTTTGTTCACAGTACATGGGAGTAAGAGGACAGATTTGCTTGAACATGGCATACAACTAAAACTAGACTGGCTGTTTTTGTATAAACACAATCATTTTTTTCTCTTAGACAAAACAAGACCATTTTCTTGTTTAAATGTCTGGAGTAAGTGGGCCATTGCAGAAATGTGTTAACACCTTCAATTCTCTGCAGTGTTAGTGTCTTTTACTCTCAAAGTGGCTGGTACTTCTTTTAAGAAAAATATTGACCTCTTAATAAAGGACACGCCTATGTCAATGAATGCTAATATCCCAGGGGTTAGGGGAAAAAACCCAGTAAGAATAAAAATTGAAAATAGCCAGCTTTCTTTCAGTTTATCAGTTTCCTATTTAGTTTCCTATTTACTTTCATTTGAGTAACTCAAGAAATGGTCCCCCTCACACTTTTCTCTCTTTCCACGTGATGTTATGCTAAAGAGCTTCTTTAAAAAGCTAGGGAAACAGAAATATAATGCATTCTTAGTATGAAGCAAAACACTTTGGTCTATCTTCTTGAGGTCATTTTTTAAATTATGGTGAAATATGCATAATGCAAAATTTACCATTTTAATCATTTCTTAAGTGTATAGTTTAGTGGCATTAAATATATTCATGTTTTTGTGCAATGATCACTACTATCCATCTATACCTTTCCATCTCCCCAGACTGAAATCCATAAATAATAATTCCCCATTATCTTGTCACCACTAGTCTACCTTCTGTCTCTGTGAATGTGAATTCTAGGTACCTCACATAAGTGAAATAATAAAATATTTGTCCTTCTGTCTGGCTTATTTCACTAAGCACGTCAAGGTTCATCCATGTTGTAGCATGTGTCAGAATTACACTCCTTTTTATGGCTGAATAATATTCCATCCTGCGTGTGTGCGTGTGTGTGTATATCACACTTTAATCACCCTTTATCCATTCTGTTAACAGACATTTCTGTTATTCCCACATTTTCAATATTATGAATAATGTTGCTATGACTACTGGTGTACAAAAATGTGTTCAACTCTCTGCTTTCAATTCCATCTTCCTGAGTTTTTAAATCATGGAAATAATACATGTCAAAATACACACACATGTACACATACACAAGTAGAGAAAAAATAGGCCATTGGCTGATGTGTTGGTCAGCTTTCGGCAGAAAGGAAGTTTGTTCTTCCTAAGGAGGATCATAGGATCATAGTACGTCCTCAGTTTATACATATTGAAACCAAGAGGCCCAGAGAAGGGATGTGACTTGCCCAAGGTCACAGCTAGCCAGTGCCAGCTCCAGGACCAGGATTATCCAGAGTCTCTTGATGTCTTGATGTGTAGAATCTGGTCTCTTGATGTCTTGATGTCTAGTCTCTTGACGTCTAACATGGCAACCACATGTTGCCAGTTTAGAATGTTGTTGCCTGCTAAGTCCCTATAGACTTCAAGCAAGGTATTTTGCTACCAGCATAATGAACCCCCCCCCCCCCACATGTTTGTGCTGGCTTCTGTAAGAATTATTACGGACTTTTAGTACTCCCTTACCTAGTCATGATATTTATTATGTGTTTATTTAGTGAAACACTGTTTTGGTTTGTTTTATGATTGAGAGACATGTGAGCTTAAGGGAAAACCTTTTTATTTTATACCTAATTCTACATATTGTCCTTATACACTTTTCCAGATATCGTGATCTCTGCAAAGATATAAATAACCCTTTTCTCAAGAAGATTACAGTCTAATATTTGTGATGTGAACTTCATTTCCTACTACATTCCTGTTACTTCAACACCTCTATGGATGGTTTATAGAACTCCAGGTTCGTGATTTTGAATGGAAGGAATAGATTGGATGGAGTCATGAAGAAAAATTGGATGCATCCTGTTTTTAGCACTTTGAATTTTTATTCTGCAAAGAATTGGGAATCATTTCATGCCTAAATGGTATATTCTGACCTTTGATATAGAATTTCATAAAATGTAATAAAATTATGGTTAATAATGAGGGCAGAAAAGGCCTTGGAGGAATAATTTGTAAAAGCATATTTTTTTCTGGTAGGTTTCTAAAGATAACTGTAAACCTCTAACTCCCTGATCTGCTCCAGACCTCTTCTGGGATATATAACTAAAAAAGTGAGGAGGAGGAAAAATATGATGTTCTCTGGAATGACACCACTCCACTCAACTTTGCTTTGAAGAACACAAGTTTATCTGAAATTCGGACACTTATTAACCAGCACTAAACAAGGATTATGGATTTTTCCAAATGCAGATGTAGCTATGATGATTAAAAGGACACTGTCAAGAGAAATAGTTCGGCGCTTTTTAGTAAATTTACAGGGTTGTGCAACTAATCTTTTTTGGAACATTTCTGTCATCCCCAAGATATCCTTGGTGACCATTTGCCATCAATCTCTATTCCCACTCTTAACCACATTCAAGCAACCACTATGCTAATTGGATTTGCCTTTTATGGACACTTCATGTATATTGAATCGTGCAATACATAGTCTTTTGCATAGTATTCTTGAGCTTCATCCACGTGGTAGCATGTTTCCAGAGTTTGTCCCTTTTCACTGCATTTACCAGTTGATAGACATTTAGATTGCTTATAGTTTGAGCCTATTACATTAATTCTTGAATATGTACTTTTCGTTTCTGACATTGTCCTTGTGTTTGGGCATGAAGGTACACTGGCCTCTTGACAAAAGTTGTGGAATGTATGTGCTCTTTAACACTTTGGAAGGGCTTTGTAAAGTGATATTGTAATGATCCTTGAAAGTTTGGTAGACATTACTTATAAATCCACTGTAGTGTGGTTTTTGTTTCATTTGGGAAAAGTTTTATTAGTACTAAATTGATTTATTTTATGCTTATAAGACTATTCAGATACAACAATATTGAGTCCAGTTGATGTTACATTTTTCTAGGCTTTTGTTCATTGTATCTAAGTTTTCTAATTATTAGTACAAAATTGTTTTTATCTTTACATGTGAAATTTTTTGTGTTCCTTTTATTATTTATAATATTTTAATTTAATGCTAATATATTTTTATTGATCAGTCTCAGGAGGTATTTCATTAGTATCTCTATATAGTCTTTTTTAGATTTATGGTTTCTACGATTTTATGTATAGTTTATTTGCTATAACTATTAATTTCTGCTCTTTATTCTTCTTTCCTTCTAGTATATTTGTGTTTATCCTGATACTATTTTTGCAACTTAAGTTCTTCTTATAGTTCATGTATATTCAATCTTTATTTTTTCTAATAGAAAATGTAAAAACATGTCCCTTTAACTGGACCTTACAGGTTTTGAAATTTACTGATTTTATTATAATTCAGTTCCATGAATTTGAAAATGTTCATTATAATTTCCACTTTTTTCCATAAGTTGTGTCCTTTGAGCATTTAATTTTTAAAACAATAACTGTTATTTTCCCATTTTTATTCTTCTTGTTCTAACCATTGATCACCATCAAACACACTGTGTATTTTATTACTTACCATATCTCTTGCCCATTGCCCTCACTAAAATGCAAATACCCTAAGGAGAAAGAGTTTTGTTTCTTTTGTTTACTGTAATTTCCCAGTGCCCAGAGTAGTGCCCAGCACACTGTATGTTTTGAAAAATATTTGTTGCATGGTGATTGATATGAAATACATTTGGCTTTTTCTCTATGGCCACAACATAGATCAGGTGCCTTCTATAAAGAGCCAAATTATAAATATTTCAAGCTTTGTGGACCACATATGGTCTCTGTCACATATTCTTTTTCTTTTCTTTTTGAAACTTTTAAAACTTATTAAAAATGAAAAAAAAAAAGTTCTTAATTTGAAGGCCAACCTAAATAGGTGGTAGGCTTGATTTGACCCATAGGCCATACTTTGCTACCCTTGGCCTAGATGTCCATTTACTATTAGAAAATATTACTCTCTAATTTTGAAAATCAGGTTTTTACATTACAAGCTTGTTAATTATTCAAGCCTTACACTTTCTTTTCCTAGATTTACCTTTCAATTAGTGAGAATGCTATTTCAAAATCTCCTAATAACATTATAGATTTAAAAGATTCTTTTTACAGTCATATCAATCTTTGATTTACATTTTGATTGTCTGATACAATCATACCTTTCTTTTGATTAATATTTCAATAAGTCTCTTTTTTTCTCTTGTAAATTGTGTATAACTTTGCTGCATTTTCTTTTTTTTAATTCATCCAATCTATAGATAATCCCTGTATTTTAAGGAAGTTAGGTTTTTTATACTTATTGTGATAACTGAAGTAGCTAAATTATTTTTATCATGTGTGCTTTCTTTACATTTTATTTTTCTCTCTTCCTTTTTCTCCCTCTTCCATTTTCTTTTTTAGCAGATAAATCTGTTTTATCATAGTCTCTCCTTTGTTCCATTGATTCATCACTTTCCTTATTCTTCTGTTATTCAAAACAGGTCAAAACATCTTGTTTATCCTCTATCTAAGAATAACACAAGGTTCTAGAATTCTTGTCATGGAATTTTAAATTACTCAGTTTACCCAAATTAATTATGCAATTTACAGAGAACATAAAAGTTCCAAAATTTATCATATCGTTATGCTTTAAATGATTTCTCGCGGATCCCTGGGTGACTCAGCGGTTTGGCGCCTGCCTCTGGCCCAGGACACGATCCTGGAGTCCCAGAATCAAGTCCCATATCGGGCTCCCTGCATGAAGCCCGCTTCTCCCTCCTCCTGTGTCTCTGCCTCTCTCTCTCTCTCTCTCTCTGTGTGTGTCTACCATAAATAAATAAATAAATAAATAAATAAATAAATAAATAAATCTTTAAAAAAATGATTTCTCTCCCTTAAGATAATGATATATGCGTAAATATAATTCAAGGTGATATTCAAAATATTTAACAACAAAACAGAGTCCTAAATCTCTGCCTTTCTTTTGAATGTATTGAATATCCTATACTCAGACAATTCGAACTTAAAATCTATTCTATTCTTTCAGTGCCATTTGAAATTGTTAGATTATTTTAACTTTCTTTTTAATACTAGAAGGGCTTTAGAGTGCTTTACTTTTTATTTTCTACCTTTCAGTTTACCTGCCATATATATAACATATATATTTGCTCTATCTTGCTTAGTGTCATAAATAAGATAGTATTCTATACAGTCATGTTGTCTATTTAGATTTATTAATGTCTGTCTCTCTTTTTTTCCCATCACTAAATTTTCTTGGATTTTGTATCTCATTGCTGAGATTTTTTTAATTGTTTTTTTTTCTCTGAAGCACATGCTATATTAGGAAGAACCTACTGATTATAAACTTACTCAGTTTTGTTTATCTGAATTGTATTATTTTACTCTCACTCCTGAAAGATAACTTTGCTGTATATACAAGTATTTGTTAAGAATTATTTAACCTAAGTACTTTTAAGAATTCTGCTCAGTGTTCTTCAGTTGCAAAAAATACTGCCAATCTGATTTTTATTTATTTGTACATCATCTATCTTTTTTCTTTGGCTACTGTTAAGTTTGTCTCTTTGTTGAAGTGTCTAGTTGTTAATTTATTTTTCTTTTTTTTTTTTTATCCTACAGGAAGGATATTTTCTAGATCTGAAGATCTATTCTTTCAATAATTCTGAAAATTCTTAGCCATAACTCTTTGTATATTGATTCTCCCAAACTTCTTTTTTCTTTATGATGTATTTTACAATCCTGATCAGTTATATGTTAGATATCACTGCTCTATCCCCTGTGACTCTTACCATCTCTCATATTTTTTGTTTTCTATCTCTTTATCTTTCTATGCTACATTCTAGCTAATTTCTTCAAATGTTTTTCAAGTAAATTATTTTTTCACCAAGTGTGCCGCTGAATTCATCCTTGTGTGTGTGTTGTGTTAATTTTGAGAGGTTCTGTTTTGTTCTTTAATAATCTGCCTAGTTTATTAGTTGTGTATTTTTTAAAACTCTATCTGTTAATTTTTAAAATGACAAATATACTTCTTAGTCTGTATCTGATAATTTCAAAATCTAAATTATTTAGGAGTCTGACCCATTAGGGTTTTTTGTTTGGATTTCTGCTTTGTTTTAGTTTCACCAATTTATGATGTTTCTTTTCCCCCTTCCATTAGTATTTATTTTAATATCATGAATTTATATCTGGCTGAAAGATGAGAATCCAAAGGAAGATTTCCTCCAGGGAGTACTTCTCTCAGGAGACAATGGGTAATTCCAAAACTGGAATCATTTGTATTTTCATGCGTAGGGTTTGAACCACAGACTGACATAAGGCCAGCTGATAGGTATAAATTCTCAGAAGAAAATCTTAGTTTTTAATATTATTTTATTTCCTATTTGGAGTTGAGATGGGTACAATAAAATTTTATGGTGTCTCTCTTTGCTGGTAGGTAGGTTTTGTTCCTGGCCCATCATTTCAGCAAGAGTGTATGTAGCCCTGTTAGGGCCCAACTTTTTGTGGTGTCTCAGATTCAAATATACCTTTGTGCAGGCCTAAGGTACAGTCACCTATTTTCTGTAGTAAATATTAATCCTCAAAATGTCCTTAAGTTATCCTGGGCCTCAGTTCTTACTTACCTTACCACTCCTCTTTCTAAAATCCTAGTCCTTTTTTTTTTTTTTTTTTTTTTTTTTTTTGTAAACTTGGGGATCTCTGTTACTTCCTAGCAACCTCAGCAATTTGTTCAAAAGTTTGTTGTTATCCAGCATCTAGGACTTTTTACAATATCTAGTCTCTTATACTATTACAACAATAATCTGTATTTTAACTTATTTTATTCCAAAAATTGCTTTTAATTAGTCCTATTAAATCATTTTTGAGTGTCATACAACACCTGTATCAATAGACTGCTTTTCAGCTTTTGAACATCTTAAAAAAATGCATTTGTTTCAATCCATATTCAGTATTGAATGCCAACCTGTAGTGAGAGAGAAATTTAATAAAAGGCTTTATTTTAATTTTGACTTTGATTTTTCTGAATGTTGAAAGATTAATTCTATGCTCTGTTGGAACATTGTTGAGGAAACTCTTTATCTCAGCATCTAAGTAGAAATTAAATGTAGCTGACAGGTTCCAGAGACAAGCATTCTAAACTGGATTTTTAAAAGAAAACAATAGATTTTCTTCTTCTTACTGAATACACTCTTGTCTACAGGGAGAAGAAAATGTAAATTAATGAGATAGTGCTGCTATACCAACAACCATATGGTGATTTTAAGATAAAATAGTAATTTACTGGACTGTCTTTTGTGCCAAGCCATATGCTTATTACAGCTTCTTTTCATGTTTTACTAATAGCCCATTTAGAAGAGGAAATATGCCTGGAATCTTGTGAGATTACTTTGGGTCTAAGTTTTGAGGGGATGCATGAAGATACTGTCTTTTCACCTAAGTGTAGTAGTGTTGTTTAATAAAATTTAATTTAGGACAAATACCCACCATTTGCTTCAACGTGGATGGAACTGGAGGGTATTATGCTGAGTGAAGTAAGTCAGTCGGAGAAGGACAAACATTATATGTTCTCATTCATTTGGGGAATATAAATAATAGTGAAAGGGAAAATAAGGGAAGGTAGAAGAAATGTGTGGGAAATATCAGAAAGGGAGACAGAACGTAAAGACTGCTAACTCTGGGAAACGAACTAGGGGTGGTAGAAGGGGAGGAGGGCGGGGGGTGGGAGTGAATGGGTGACGGGCACTGGGTGTTATTCTGTATGTTAGTAAATTGAACACCAATAAAAAAAAAAAATAAAAAAAAAAATAATTTAGGTCCACTTGCACCATTGACAGACTATCAATGATACTTTTACTGAGCAAATACCATGTGCCATCAACTATGCTAATCATTTCTAGGTAGACTTAATTTAGTCCTTACTACAGCCTAATGAGGATGCATCATTAGTGCCATTATATATATATATATATATATATATATATGTATACATATATATATATATATATATATATATCTCAAAGAGGTGAACTAGCGTGTCAAGTTCATAAGGCAAAGAGATACTAACACTTGAAGGAGAGCTACCTATTGAACTTACACTTTATTATGGTTACACTTTTTTATGCTTTAAATTTTATTAAAATTTCTTCAATTGCATGTCAGTGTGCATGTATGTCTACACATCTTAGTGTGGTCCTTTAAATTGACCACTCACTCATCAAGACACACATATGTTGACTTCTTGCAAAATCTGTATCTCTTTAGTAACAAAAGCAGTCAAAATATTTTTAAAAGGTAGATTCTGGATACATGAGATATCACCAGGTCAAATTAAGCATCAATAATCCAATAAATTTTTCTAGAACTGTTGCAGATCAGAAAGTGGCAATTAAAAATTTATTCAGCAAAATATGAGCCCAATTTCAAATACATATAGAAAAATCCTATCAGAAGAATTAAATTGGTTTAATAAGTTATTCTATCAATCTTTTCTCTTTAACTGGACAAAGCACATTGGAAAGGGGTTGGGGATGGGATAGTGTCTACTTCTTTCCTGTCTGTGCCTGCCAAAAAGTGAGGGCTCATTAATTTTTTGAGTAAATAAATGACTCATAGGCTTTGCATTTAATGAAGTTCTATAGAATAGGGTCAAATAACAAATATAACTAGTCTTTATTTAAAAATATGTATTTCTCTATTAGACTCACCAAATCAGTCAAACTTGGAAACTTGCCCAACCCTGCAACAGAGTAGTTTTAAAATGTTCTCAATGAACTTGTTAGTCTTAAATTGCCTGTTCTAAAGGATTTTGTCAGATGCTCCAATGCCTTCTGAAGATCTAGCCAGGAAAGGTTCAGGCCTAAAAGGATTGGGGGGCATGCTAACTAGAATCCCTTTAGGAATGTAAATCTAAAGGCCACAAATCTGAACATCTGATGCACTTGGACTTATAAAACCCCCAATCTTTTTATGTTTCATTCCTAAAAAAAACAAAACAAAAAACAAAAACAAAAAACAACAACAACAAACTTCCATCACCCTACAATGATTAAGACTTAGGAAGAAATGTAATAAACAATCAGTCCCATAACATCTATTTGAGGACCACCAGAAAACTTCTCTTTTAGGATATCTCCAGCTGGGAGGTATGAAAAGATATTTAGTTACTTAAGAGTTACTTGTAGCAGTAAGTAAGCAGGATATTTAACACTGCTTTCAGAAAATTGAGTGAAGTAACATTCTGAGAATTCACCCAAGTATATAACTATTTTAAGCACCACAATCACACAAAGTTAAAGGCTTCCTGTACCCTTCCTTGGACCCTGAGGGCAACAACAGCAGTGATTTCTTCAGGTGTGGGCTGTGAAAGTGGCTGAAGCACATGAACAGAACAACCAAGGCCATGAAGAGATGGCCACCAAGCTTGTAGAACCTCTCAATAAATCCTGAGTCTAACCATAGTAGCATAAACTGGGGCTGGATAAACCCACATGGATTTCATTGATAATCCTTAAAAAAATTGTTCCTGACATAACCTGATAAGCTAAAACCTATATAATTAATTATATGCAGCAGTGACGTCCATTACTAATTCAGTAACTCGTACAAGCATGACACCTGGCACAGATTAACCACCTCCATCAGAAACAGTGGGCAGGGTAGATGGGAGAACTTTTTGAGCTACCAGCTTATGTGTGCTAAATAAGTAGGCTGGTGAGGGATGACATTCATCTGGGCCACATAAGCCAGCATGCAGACTTGTTGGATTTTTCATCTAAACATAGCTCTCTCAACAGTTAGGATTCTAGAATTTCTATAATAGTGTCAAAAGGGATAACTATTAGGCTTGCTTTGAAGTATCATTTGCATAAAAATGCATGGCTTAATTTAGATTGTGGTTATTTGAGGTGAGTGGAAAGGGGTGTTAGAAATACAGAACTGGAGAGTACAACTGTGCTCTCATTGGGCATAATTACCATCTCAAGTCCTTTCTTTGAAATGAAAAAAACTTTCAATGGCCCATAATACTAAAAACTGAACTAATTACAAGTGCTCAAGACTAATGGATTTTTGATACTGCATGAAGAAAATTAAATTTAAATTAAAGGCTCCAATGTGTAATGGCATACACGTCTATAGATATATGCATATGTTTAATGGGTGTTTATTATACCAAAGTATTATTTTTCCTTCCTCTAAAACACAAATCTGTAATTCTGCAGTAGCTCCCATAACTCCCATAACTCTTAGAATAGAGTTACCCTCTTACCCTGAATTTGGCTGACAAGATGCTGCTGGATAGTATCCAACTAAACTTATTCCCAATCTCATCACACAGCATTGCTTTTACTCTCTGCCCTGCAGACCCATGGCATTATTTCCATTCCTTGGATGAATTCCTCTAGTGCCCATGATGTTCCCACTGCCTAGAATTCCCATCTTATCCCACTCTTTGCTGGCTACCATTGACCCAAGTCAAACATCATCTCCAAAGAAAATTTTTCTCTGATTGCCAACATGCCTTTCCACCTAGCCTCTAAGTGGTACCTCCCTGATAATCTCTCATAGATTCTTCTTAATTTCCTTACTTTCTAAAGTAGATAGTAGTTCTGTATTTATCATATATTTATTATTTTGTGTTTATCTGTTTAACACATCTTTTCCCTTATTCTTATCCACCCCAGATCAAAAGACCCAAGTGAACACTATGCATGTTCTGTTCTGTTCTCTCCCATAGTACGCATTCAATAGCACATAGTAGGTATTCAATACTTATTTGTTAAATAAGTTTGGTTAAACAACAACAGAATTAGAGACTATTTAGTTTTACCCATTAATAAATTGATGCCCCAAGAAGTTAAATAATATTGTGGTTCAAGTTTATATAGCTTGTTAAAGGCAGACACAGATCTATAGACAAAGATAGCAGCTAACATTTCTACAGCACTTATGATAGGTAGGCTTTCTTTACCTATATACATTTATTTAATTTTCACAAGATTTCTATGAGATAGCTATTGTAACTTCTCCATTTAATATATGGGGAAACTAAAGCAAAGGAAATTAAAAGTGATTTTTCATGGAACTAGAATTCCAAGGCTTATGACTAGGTGTTATCACCGTGACCTTTGTGATAGAGACAAATCCAAATCTCTTTGTGCCTATATTTATGTGGAAATAGAGATATAGATAGATTTACAGATAGCCATTTCATTAGTCTCCCATCCCAACTTCCCTTACCTTTCTCTATCTATTATGTCAATGGATTCATTAACAAATGAAAACCTTGGAATTGTTGTCTATAGTTTCTCAAATCACTAAAATACTTCTGCCATTTCTTTCATTTGACCTGTTTCTATCATGCCACTACCAGTGCCCAAGATTGGGGGTTACTCTTCTTACTGATGCCTTGGAAAATTGCAAGAGCCTCCTTATTATCTCCTTCTTTCCAACTTTTTTTTTCAGCCACCACATTCTACACATTCTACCAAAACATTAAGGGCTTCCACCTGTTTCTAAAATGCAGTTCAAACTTTATAAGGGTGTCCAGTGACTCTTCATGCTCAGGTCTCTGCTCACCTTTCTAATTTATCTTTTATCTGTTTCTCTCATGGAGCTTTTTGTTTCTATTAAGCTATCAGGATTCTTAGTGTCTGAAAAATATCATAAGCAGTTCTACCTTTGCTAATTTATTTAATCTTCTTGAAATACCTCTCCTCTCTCAGTATTTTCCTGTACAGAAACGTCAATTCAAATGCCTCAAAATCCAAACTTTCCAAGGGCTCTCAGCTAGAATTTAGTATCCTCCTCTTCTGCTCCCTAACAGTACATTGCTTACACTTTATTAGACAAATACTTCATATTGTATTTTGGTTGTGTGTCTGCCTGTGCATGCAAGTGTATGTGTGAGGAAGAGGACTGGGAGACAAAGGTAAATAGAGAAAACTCCTCTATTAGATTATAAATCCCTATAGGACAAGGGGACTGGTCCACCCACTAACTTGCATGGCAGGAATACCATTCATTCTCCTATGCCAAGCAGTCAATCAATCCATCTACCTCCTTATAATTGTACTTCGTGAAGAAATGATTGTCTTCTTCCATTTGGTTTCCACAAGAATAAAGCAAACCATATTTTTCTTCTTACCTCCCTCAAAAAGTGAATTATAAAATAATTCTTACTTTATCCTCTGTCAAAGATTATATTTCAATCACTTTACTTCTACACCAAATCATAAAGTTGTATAGTTTTTAAACAGCCAAGATAGATATCCTAATGAATCTTCCTTATTGAACTCATACTATAATAAAATATCCAGAGTAATATATTTGACAACACTGTGGTATACACAAGGAAATAAGAAAAGCCAAAAAAGTGAACCAAAATCAGGCCAAAATGGAGGGAGGATTTTACAAAAAGTCATTTTCATCATATTACAGAAGGTACACTTTTCCGAAAGGGTCTATCCTTTCTGTTTTATGAAAAAATAAGAGGAAAAAAAATGCAATCTCTATTGAGGGAGTCTAGAAAAGATTATTATGTTAACTGGTTAATAGGGTTTTAAATGTAAATTATATCTTCTTATTACAGTTTAAATATTGTGCTTATCTCTATATACATACATACATACATTAAAAAGGAAAAGGAAATTTCCTTTTTAACTTTGTGGGTAGAAAACAAAAATGTATTGCCTCTGCATTTTAGGGAGAAAAATACATTATAAAAAAGAGAGATAAAAGGGGGAAAAAGGAACTATGATCAACATCTTCAGATTTCCTGCTGATAAATGTGAATTCAATATACGACTTGTCATCCTATAAGTGAGAAGTCCAAGCTCTTAAATCAATTTATATTCCATTAGTGTCTATTTTGTAGTCTACTCAACAAGTTAATGATCTTATCGTAGAATTTCAGAAATTATGGATTCACAGGTAAACACAGAAACCAGCAGTTGTCCTTTAAAAAATGAGTAATATTGCAGGAACTGAGCACATTTCCATTTGCATTGCAAACAGATGACCAAGAACCAAGATGGTTATTAAAATAAACTTACCAGGTATGTAAATTGAAGGCAGTATCACTGACCTCTTAATCTCTGTATTTTAACATTTTTCTTGCTCAGGTAGAGTTGAAATATTTGAACTTGAAATACTTTATTTGATTCTATTCTGCTTTTTGTTAAATTTTGAGGTGCACGGAAAAGACAGTCTCTCTGTGGAACTCCATTTTCTAATCTGTGAACTCAGGGAGGTGGGTGGGAAGTAATTATTACATGAGGGTTTTTAAATTATTTTTTATTATTTTTTAAAGATTTATTTATTTATTCATGAGAATAATATTCTTTGTGCCTATATTTATAGGCACAGAGAGAGAGAGAGAGAGAGTGGCAGAGACACAGGCAGAGGGAGAAGCAATCTCCACGCAGGGAGCCCGACGCGGGACTCGATCCCGGGTCTCAAGGATCACACCCCAGGATGAAGGCAGCGCTAAACCGCTGAGCCTCCGGGGCTGCCCTACATGAGTTTCTTATAGGGATAAAATAAGGAACACACATGCAAAAACATGTGCCAAGCGATATAAATGCTGGTTATTGTTATTATTACTAGCAAGTAGTACTGGTGTTATGATCATAATGATTGTTTTACAATTTGAATTACTTTTTTAAAAAGATTTTATTTATTTACTTGAGGGAGAGAGAGACAGCGAGTGACCCTGATTGAGAGGAAGGGCGGAGGGAGAGGGAGAAGCAGGCTCCCCACTGAACAGGAGCCTGACGCAGGGCTCAATGCAGGGCTGATCCCAGAACCCTGGGCTCATGACCTGAGCCAAAGGCAGCCTCTTAACCAACTGAGCCACCTAAGTCCCCACAATTTGAATTACTTTTAACAAAGAAGAAGAGACACCTGTTTGGAGAGTTCCAGAAAGGAAATATGCAAGTTAATAGCCACACATTTCAAAATCAATTTCAAGCCATTTCCACAGAGGGGAACAATATCCTCTATTCTGTCAGAGGAGCATGGTGTGATTCATCATAAAGTGAGGATACATCTTGCATTCATGTCGGAATTGGAATTGCACATTGTGTGTTCCTAATGGGAGGTGTGGTGGGGGGACAGAGAGAGTTGCCACACTCCAAGTGATAACTGGAGAGAGGTTAATGAAGGGGCTATTTTCAAAGGTGGGATGATAAGGTACCCTGAGGCTTGTACCAATGGGAAACCTTTACCACCCCTAGCCTGAAGGGTCAAAGGGAGAAAGTAGTTATTGGAAGCCAGTGAAAACTATAGCTGTGAGAGAGGGGGTGGGGTTCTATACAGTAACAAGGCCACTTCTAATCTTTTACAGGTCAGTACACACTTTGCCCTCTTTCTTGTCCTGTACTCAGATCTCCTGACAGTGCCCACCATTGGCTAAAGAAGCCCAAGTAATGCCGTCCATAAAGTTTGGTCTCCTGGAGCACAGATGGGGTGTGAAAGGGTAAAGGAAGAGTGGATGAGGAACAGAAGGAAGGCATCTAGGATTCTAACCTGTATGTCACTATTCAACACTTGTTATTGAGCTTCTCATAAGGGTTACCAAAAAGGAACAAAAAAATCAAAACACACAATCACACAACTAAAGAAACATTCAATGTTAACCACATACACATGACAGGTTCATAATGATGTCTTAAAAAAATGATTAAATATTGGTGAAACATAAATAGTGGGCTAGGAAGTGGAAACATGTAACCAGTTTAGTGCTGTAATTATATAAGACTCACAAAATCTGACACAGATTCAATGATGAGAGTTTTTGCTATTTTACGTTTTAAATTTAATTCTCCTGCCAGGGGTGAGAGAGAAGTACAGAACAAACACAACTGTACAAATGACTCAGCTAATATTGCTATCGAATCTAGGTTTTTACCAAAAGTCTTCTAAGGGGAAGGCTAGAGAAGGGGGAAGTAGCAGAGTAGGAAACTACTCATTTTCCTCTGAACACCTTTGGCCCAACCTTCTTTCCCCTGAGTACTCTTCATTCCCCGCTCCTGGAAAAGGGAGGAAGCTGAGATGAATCCTGTAAACCCAGTGTTGTTCTTTTAGGAATTCTATATAAGATGGGCTTAGCAAAAGGAAGCCAGTTGGAAGAGCTGCTTAGGTAATTGTGTTGAAGATGTAAAACACTCTAGATTATATCAGAGTGTCTTAAACTAAGGTGATTTGAGGTGGCACATGATATCAATTATGAGTTAGCGGAGGATAAGCCAAAGGGAACCCATCTTCCTTAAAGAGAAAACTGAAAGAGAAAAAAAGCTATCACACGTGTTACTAAACTGAACAGTAATAATTTGACATTGAAGCTCTTCTCTATGTCATTAATTACTCTAATCAAAGTAAAATAGAAAGCTGAGTGATGTGGTACAATAAGTCTAATAACCAGCCTGGGAAATAAAGGACAAGGCATTGTTACTATGGGAAGCAGTCCCTTACCCAGCATTTCTCTTGCCCAGCTCTTCATATTCTTCCGTCACCTCCTTAGCCACATCACAAAGTGAAGGTAAGAAATAAGGAAATTGTAAGAAATAAGAAGTTTTCTAAGTAAGGGTTACAGTTTGGGCTTTCTTTCACCTGTGTAAGTACAATGAAAGTTTATCTAAGTAGCAAATGCCACCTACATGTCACCATCTGGGGATAAGGAAATGCATTATTCAAAACTCAGAGATCCTATGTCTTACTCAGAATTGACTAGCATTGCTGGTAACTCACAAAAGCAAAACAGAAGCCATTAGATAGTTTCTTTCATTATTTTTTAGAGTAGTTTAAGGTTCTCGGCAAATTTAAGAGGAAGGTTATAGAAGTTTCCTTCCCGTATTCTCCTTATCCCTACACATGCGTAGTCTCCTCCCTTATCAATATTCCCCAACAGAGTGGTAAAGCGGCACCCCCCCCTTATCTATGGCATATGGATCATAGATTCCCAGCTGACGCCTGGAACAACAGGTAGTACTGAATCCTATGTATATTATACTTTGTCTTATATATACATATCTATGATAAAATTTAACCTATAAATTAGGCATCATAAGATATTAACTACAATAACTAAAAATAGAACAACCATAACAACATACTGTAATAAACGTTATATATGTGTATATATATGTAGTCTCTCTCCCAAAATATCTTATTTCACTGTACTCATCCTTCTTGTGATGATGTGAGACTATAAAATGCCTATTTGATGAGATGAAATGAGATGAATGATGTAGGCATTGTGACATAGTGTTAGGCTACTATTTATCTTTTGACAATATGTCAGAAAGAGGATCATCTGCTTCTGAACTGCAGTTGATTAGGGTAACTGTAACTATTAAAAGTGAAATTGCAGATAAGGGAGGACTACTGAACATTTGTTTCAGTTGATGAACCTACTGATACAGCTTAATCAACCAAAGTCCATACTTTACAGTTAGTGTTCACTCTTGGTGTTGCATATTCTATGAGTTTAGACAAATATATAATGACCCATATCTACTATTTGTCATACAGAATAGTTTCACTGCCTACATGCTGCTTTGTCTGTACATCTCTCCCCTACCCCCGACTCCCAAAAACTAATCATCTTTTTACTGTCTCCAGAGATTTGCCTTTTCCAGAATGTCATATAATTGGAATCATACAGTATGTAGTTTTTTTAGACTGGCTCCTTTCACTTAGTAACATGCATTAAGGTTCTTCCATGACTTTTCATGGTTTAAGAGCTCATTTCTTTTTAAGCTCTGAATAGCATCCATTATCTTGATGTACCACAGTTTATCTATTCACCTACCGAGAAACATCTTGGTTGCTTCCAACTCTGGCAGTTATGAATAAGGCTGTTATAGACATCCACGAGCAAATGTTTGTGTAGACATAAGTTTAATTTCCAGCAAATAACAAGGGACATGGTTGCTGGATCATACGGTAAAGATTTGTCCAGTTTTGTTAAGAAATCATCAAACTGTCTTCCAAAGTGGCTATATTATCTCGCATTCCCACCAGCTTGGTACTGTTGGTGTTCCAGATTTTGGTCATTCTAATAGATATGTAGTTGTTTCTTATTATTGTTTTAGTTTATTTTTTTAATTTTTTTTAATTTTTATTTATTTATGATAGTCACAGAGAGAGAGAGAGGCAGAGACAGGCAGAGGGAGAAGCAGGCTCCATGCACCGGGAGCCCGACGTGGGATTTGATCCCAGGTCTCCAGGATCGCGCCCTGGGCCAAAGGCAGGCGCCAAACCGCTGCGCCACCCAGGGATCCCATATTTTTTTAGTTTAAATTTCCCTGATAAAATAGGATGTAGAGCATTTCTTCCTGTGTTTATTTGCCATTTGCATAACTTCTTTGATGAGGTGTCTGCTAAGGTCTTTGGCCTATTTTTTAATCAGGTTGTTTGTTCTCTTAATGTTGAGTTTTAACACTTCTCTGTATATTTTGGGTTGAAGTTCTCTATTATATGTTTCTTTTGCATGTAATTTTTCCCAGTCTGTGGCTTTTCTTCTAATTCTCTTGACATTATCTTTCTCAGAGCTGAAGTTTTTAATTTTAACAAGGTCCAATTTATCAATTATTTCTTTCATGTATGTGTCTTTGGTGTTGTAGCTTTTCTTTTTAACTTATTTTTTTTTTTGTCTTTTAAACTGAACTGCTGGATGTTAATATAGAGATTGCACTCCTAAAGAAGATTACTACCTATGTCTTATTTTATTGTCACTTATTTGTTTACTCATTAATGCATTCAATAAATTAATGCCCAGAATTGTTTTAGGCATTGGAGATTCTGTAGTGATAAAGCCACTATTCTTATACTCAGGTAGTTCCTGGTCTAATGGAGAATTTTATGGTAGACAAAAAGAATATTCTCTGGCACTGTGGATCCCCAGAGCAGGAACACCTAAGTCTTGGGTCAGTAGAAAGAATCAATATGAAGAAGAAGACTTCTAAGGAAAGGAAGAGAAATGTTTCCCAGGTAAATAGGAACAGGATGGGAAAGTTCAGACAGAAGGGAGAGACTAAATGAAGACATGGAGAAGCAATGTGTTAGGGATTTTCTAAGCCTGTAAGCATGGCTAGAGGATAATGGAGAGAAACCCTTGGCAAGAGATGAGGCTGGAGGGGAAGACAGGGCCAGGTTAAAACAGACTGTATATGAAACTGGACTAAAGTATTCTAAAGTCTGTGGGAGCTGGAAGAATTTTCTGTGACAGTCTGACATGATCACATTCATCTGACACACTACATGTATTAAGCAACATATATTGATTATCTATTGTGAATATAGAACTCTGTTCTACATAGTGCTCTTGTTACCATTTTATTTACTTATTTATTTATTTATTTTAAAATTTTTATTTATTTATTCATGAGAGACACACAGAGAGAGAGAGAGAGGCAGAGACACAGACAGAGGGAGAAGCAAGCTCCATGCAGGAAGCCTGACATGGGACTCGATCCCGGGACCCCAGGATCACGCCCTGGGCTGAAGGTAGGCGCTAAACTGCCGAGCCACCAGGGGTCCCAAGAGTTACCATTTTTAAAACTAAATATGTCCTCCACCACCTAAGCGAGGGGGGTACTGTTGTTATCCTTATTATTTATTACTATTACTTTCCTAATTTTATTTTTCCTAAGTGCAGAAACAGAAGAATAGGTATTTTCAAATAATTCAGCCTGGGTTTCAGCTGTTACCTGGAGGAAGGAGTCTGGCTATAGATCTCTCACACTTTTCACCATGACACCATTTTGACTCACTGATCGTTCACTTTAAGATTTCTAAGAATAGGAAACTCCTTCCTGTCTAAGAAGCCTCTTTATTCTTGATAGTGCATAGCTTATTCCATCTTCAAAGCGAGACAATGCCATAGGACTCATTTGTATAAAGGAGAAAGGTTCCATTCTGAGAGTTGGCTTACCCTTTTTGCCCAGTGTCAGCCTCTCTCCAGTCAGGCTACTCCATCTCATAGGGTAATAACATTAGTCATTGGCAAGACTGAAAAAAAAAAACCCTGCCAGTGCCCTCTCCCAGTCATGACTTTAAGTGAAGGTGAAGGATGAAGACACTGAGCTGCAGGGAAGCTCAGTCCAATATTGTGGGAGGGGCCATATTGCTTTTCCTCATGTTCTAAGGACATTTACTTTGGGCTAGAGAAACGTTGGTGGTAGAAATTCTGAACTCAGCAGAGGAAATATAAGGCTCTTCACGGCCAGGTGTAAAAGTGAAAACAAAAAGAGAAAGCAAATTACTTGGAATGAAGTAGGGGCTAGTAGTAGCTCTATTGAGCTTCAGTGAAGATGGGACCTATGGTTTTGAAAAATGTATCCTCAGAGTATTCCATCAGGATGCTGATAATACATATTTCTCACATTAAAAGTAAATCCTTTAATTTTTTGTGAAAGTACAGAAAGTACACACAAGTATATAGCTACATGGATTTTCACAAACTGAACACACTCTTAAAATGAACATCCAAGTCAAGAGAGGACATAACTGGTGCCCCAGAAGCCCTCCTATACACTTTAATCCTGATTTCTGGACACTTACATTAACTCTACTTGTTTTAAAGTTTCACATAATTACACTCTTTCAGTGTGTATTTCTGATGCCTGGCTTTGATCATCCAACATTATGCTTGTGAAATAGGTCCATATTGTTGTGTATCATTATTCTCATTGTTCTACAGGGTTTCTTCCTGAGTTTGTATCTCAAGTTATTTATCTAAACAGTTATAATATTTGTCATTGGAATAGCCATAATGTGGACCCATTTCACATCACTCAAATAGAGATAATAATTTGGTTTATGCTACCAATGGATGTGGGTTCCAGGGCATTGTTTCAGCCTCTTTACAATATAAAAATATATACAGCATAAAAACAGTGTTGATGAGAGAAATGGAATAAAATGTTCCATAGAAATAGATTACTAGAAGGAATCAAGGGTTGGAGGAAAATCCTGAAATGATAATACTTATTCATTTGGAATAAGGCAAAAGCCCCCAACCTGCCAAAAAAAAAAAAAAAAAAAAATCAGATGCTAAAACTATTCTACACACACACACTCCTCACTTTCCCTTTCCTCTGTTGAAATAATGTGTTTCCTCATATTTCAATATTTCCAAAGTAAAACATTCTTCACAAAATCTGAACTTTAAGTCAAACCCAGTATATAAATGAGATATAAGGAAATTATGTAGTAGCAATTTAGCACTCAATCTCTGTCATTTGAAGATGACAGCATCAGTTGAAAAGAGGAAAAAAAGTGCCATGAATTTAAGCCCTAAAAATAAAGGCATTTTGTTCATCTTGAATACACCATTTAGAACGACAGCCTCGACTTTTCTTCTACTCTGATTTACAACTTGTTCTCTTTGGGGATGCTCTGATTTCGAGGGCATTAAGGTATGATTTATTTACATAAGGCCAATTGAGGGTTATCCTGTTCTCAAAAAGTAGGGACCAGCATTGCTCCACAAATGGAACAAAAATGCTAATCATGTGAAAACTGGGGCTCAGTGATTGAAAGAGTCAGGCTGCAAATCACAATGATTAACCATGATGACAAAACCAGAAACAAATTTATACTCTCAAGAATAGCTTATTATCCCTTTTTGCTTATCTTCTCAAAGCTAGGTGTTAATAAAATTGGTGTATCAGGATGTCTCATCTTGATCTTTCTTGGTTTCAAAATAAAAGAAAAATGACTTTTCTCTCAGCAGCTTCTTTTTTTTATATGTAAAAGAATGGATAAAAATCAGATATACAAATGAACTTTGTTAAACAAAGAGAGGGCCAGAAAGAGAGGAGATAGAAATGTAAAACAAAACAAAAACAGAAAAATAAAAACAAAAAAAAATGACCAAACAAAAACTACTTCCATAATTGTAACTTACTTCTTTGATTATAACATGCCTCAGTTAACAAAATAGGAGAAAATTGAGAAGATCTTGGTCTATTTTGTTCTGCTCTAATTGTGCTACTTTTGATTGACTTTTATTTCATAAGGAGAATACCATGATCAAATTAGCTTTATATCACTCCAATAATATGTAAGCTTATTCAATTTCTTTACCATCTGCAAAAATGATATGCCAGGGATTAGAGTAAAATAAAACAAAACAAACTAAAATTAGGCCCTGATTCCCATTTTCAATGTTATACTGAGGATTTAAAAAAATGATCAGAACACTGAATATTGAACACCTATATGCTGTATAATACAATGGTTATAATAATTACCATGATTTCTGGAAATCCTATATTCCATTATATTAAAACATTTAATTCTTCATGAGAAAATAGGAAAACTAAAAATAATTTCAAAGAGAAAATTTAGTAGAAAACATTACTTATGTACTTTCTACTTTATAGTAGAAAACAAGACTTCAATTTAAGAAGCATAGAACACCATGCGTACTTTAATAAATCAAGTACATTTTATAAATTGCAAAATGAATCAAAACTGTTAGGAGACTGAAAGCTAAAACATTGATAATTAATTTGAACAACTAATTTTTCAATCATTATATTCTCTGTATTTAATTTTATTATTTGAAGCAATTGTTAATGAACAATAGACATAAATGCAGATGTTACATTTTAGGTAAGTTTTAAAAATATTTAACACAATTTTCTACACAAATAAAAGATATTTTAAAAATTATTTCATATCAATTGCAGGAAAGCTGTTACCTGCACATTTTCATTCATAATTTAAATACATAATGATGGTAGTATTACCAAGTTTCACATCCAGTTGGTACCTTTGTTTACTTTTTATTTATACTGTATAAGAAAAGCCCACTTTAAAAAATAATAATCATCAGTCATATTCTTGCAGATATTTAAATGTGTTTGGAATTAACATGTTTCTACCCAGAAGTAATTAGTTCATGCTATTCGGAATATCAATAATTGCTGAGGATAATGCTGAACAAATGATGTGAAATAGAAATAGGCAGTCTTTATTTGTATTATTGATGTCATATGATAAAATATACCTTTTTCCAAAAACAAACAAATGAACAAAAAAATCAAGTGATTTCTTCTCCCTCTACCAAGTAGTAGACTTCAGTATGTAAAACCAGAACTCAAAGTCATGGAAGTTTTGGAAGTCCAGGAAAAAATTACAAAGACTTGGCATCCATGGCCATAATTTTTTGGCTTCTTCCTTTAACACCAAATCAGTACCAGGAAGCAAATGGTTGACTACCAAATATTGTCTGTGAATACAGTAGCATAAGAATTTCCTTGTTGTACGTATAGCCATGCTCTGTAAGTCCTCATCCCATGACATCTTTTCCAGGCTTACAGCAAGGCATAAGGGATAACCATTAATTGACCTAAAAATAATCTCAATTCCTAGAGTTTGTCTCTCCAGTCATAAATAAGACAAATTGTTGTTTTGCACCTCTCCCTCCCATAAGTACCACACATACCTTGTATGCTGATTTACATTTTGTACTTAGGTATTATGTTCCACAGTAAAATATCTGCTAGCCTTTTAGGATATAGCTGCTTTTCCATGGTGTAGGCAGATTCCAGGAGCATCCATTTGGTTCAGCAATATTGCCAAAAGCTCATTATGCTTTCTCTCTGAACATAATATGTATCATTAAACTTGTGGCTGGTTTTATACTCATCTCAGTCACAGAGTGACATTTACCTAATTTTTCTTATTTTTACAAAGAGTGCTAAGCTAAATTATATTGCTAGGATTTTGGTAACTTCCCCATCTTTTGCAACAAAACACATTCATTTTGATGGGAAAAGTACTATTTTACTTTCTAGAGAATCTTAATTGGTTCAACAGAAAGGTCATCGTGTTTTGTTTGAAAGCTGCAGGAAACTTTTAAAGTCTTCATTGTCTCATAGTGACACACTTATTACAGTTACATGAGAGGTAAAGAAAAATTTTAAAATTAACATCTTTCTTCCCATTTTAACTTTTCTTCTGTAGTTGCTTGAATGAAATCATCACACCATCCCAACAAACCAATTATATTCTAATTTGCCTCAGAGTCTTGATCATCCTTTACATTGTTTTACATTAATCTGAATTATAGTATTTATGTTACTACTCTTATCACAATGTTTATGTCTTATGAAAATGTTTTTTTAGCTGATCTGTTTTTTCATGAACAGAGGGTATAATTCATCCAAATTTTAACAATAAAAAGGAGGAAATTACAGATAAAATAATTAGAAGAAAATTCTAGGAAATTATATATTTGGGGTAAAACTACACCGTTTACTGAATATTGGCTGAGATGACATTCTCAATCTAGACTTTGCAATGTATTCATAATTTTAAAGAGCATAATGGGACTTAATAAGATAACCAAATGCCTATGAAAACCATTTTTGACTTACATGTCGATTATTTTTAGTGTGTGCACATTAATTTTTTTCTCTTAAATTACTTTTTCTCTTAGATTATGTGAGACTGACGGGACCAGTGTATTAACCCCATGGTAATAAGAACTGTATAGAGAGGCTCCAGCAGATCTTACAGCATCACCAAATAATCCAGCAGTACATGGTGACCCTGGAGAACCTGCTCTTCACTGCTGAGTTAGACCCTCATATCCTGGCGGTGTTCCAGCAGTTCTGTGCCCTACAGGCCTAAGGGTCATTTTATTCCCCTGTCAAGATTTTTTAAAAATATCTCAAAATAATTTGTCTTATTTTTTGATGGTTTGAATGCTTGCTTTCTTGTAGCATCCTTTCACTTACTAAAGGGGGGTGGGGGGAACAGTGAAGAATATAGCAGTGATCACCTTTGATTACCCCTACAGAGCAGAAATTCCCAAATTCCCAATGTGATGAGCTGACAATGTGATGATGACCATAGGATGTATTATATATGTGACACATACAACTTTTCTGGTATTTTCTCCTTAAGGCACAAAAGATAACTGATTTGAGGTATGTGAACACTAGAGGTCCAGCTTACAAGGTAGTATATAGAACTGGTGGGTTTACTATCAAGTACCATAGCTTTTCACAGCGCATGGATAACCTAACATGGCTGAAATAAAACTAAAAATGTTTAAAAAAAATCTGTGAACAGAACAACTGGTTGGTCACTTTTGGACATAATTTTGAGAAATACTGGTGTCTAGGTATTTGCCATCATCAAAAACATTGATCTTCAACCACGAATCTTTTCAAAATCTTAGCAATTTTTTTAGCATGGCATTAATTTTTGTTAATTTCACTTGTATTTGTTGAGCATCATTTTTTACCAAATATTGACGAAGATGCTAGGAGCGGCACAAACCGTAAAAAGACATGTTCTTCACCTTCTGGGAATTTATAATTAATAGGTACTGCAGGTATAGAAACAGCTAGTCATAAGTCAAGCTATGGAGAAGCCCATACACAAATGATTGATAAAAATCTGTATGCTTGTGGGCAAGAGAAAGTGACTAAGATGACCAGCGAGGGGAAGATGTGCTTCAGGTGAACCTTAAAGAAGCTAGGGAAACAAGAGAAGCAAGCACAGGCACAAGTCTTGAAGAGCATGAGTCTGGTTTGACAGGGAGATACGCTGCAAAGAGAAAGGCTAAGTACTGCAACTGAGTCAGATTAGAATGGCTCTTCAATGCCACACCATGAGTGATTCATTTCTTACACAGTGAGGATCTCTCATAAGTTTCAGAGAAGTATTAAGCCTTTGTTTTAAGAAAATCACTCTATCAGTATTTAAAAAAGAAAAACCAGGAAAGAATATTAAAAAGTGGGCTTATTCTGAAGAAGCAGGAAAGAAAGGAGAAAATAAACTAGATGTCCACATCACCTCCCAGACATTAGGAAGGTAAGTCAAAATATGCACAGGAAAAGAAAATTTACACTTTCTGGGGTCACTTAGATTAAGAAATGGAGGTATAGTTGTTTCTTCCCGGACCCAAGCTAAAGGCAGGAGAGGAGGCAAAATGTGTGCAGAGAGAGACAGGCATTTACAGAGCCAGATGATTTGATTTCAAAGCCCATTATTCTACAGAGATGATCTGTAGTTATACACATACATTATGTACACACATGCACACACATTTGTATGTATGCATGTGTGTACATAGGCATACATCTGAATATCATCTGGGTGGATATGAACTTAATGCTTTACCTGGATCGAAATTTGGTTGATAGGGTGAATACCATGACTGAAAGGTGACTCACAAAATATGACCCAACTAGCAGTTATTCAGTTTCCAAAACTATGATTATTGAGGGCAATTGAAGCATACATTAGTTTAGGGAGAATGTGAGGCATTATAAAGGCCTGAAATCAAGGAGCTGAGAGTGCTCCCTGATTCTTTTTCTTTTTTTAATTTTTATTTATTTTTATGATAGTCACACAGAGAGAGAGAGACAGAGAGAGAGAGAGGCAGAGGGAGAAGCAGGCTCCATGCACCGGGAGCCCAACGTGGGATTCGATCCGGGGTGTCCAGGATCGCGCCCTGGGCCAAAGGCAGGCGCTAAACCGCTGCGCCACCCAGGGATCCCGCCCTGATTCTTTCATATATGATTCCTGCTCTCCAGTGACCTGGCTCACCTCCTTTGACTTCATCTATTTCCTCCCCAGGCTAGCTTCCACCCAGCTATTTCCAACCCAGCCTAACTTTTGAACAGAGAATATAATGGTCATAGAAATTTTCTACTACCAGTAATAGTGGAGAGGAATTTAATTTATTGAATGATAGGTAAACTAATGATGTCATAAAATTGATGAGGTTCCCTAAATTATATCAAGTCCTCTCAAATAAAACACTACATTATCCAAGCAATACACTTGCTTGTCCCTGGCCAACCATTTCCATCTCTATTATACATATTATAATGTTTATAATGTTATACACACCTTTTTGAAAATTAGAAATAAGCAAATGAAATCTTTGAATATTTGGAAGGGAGTAATAGTCTTTGATATTGACAACTATGATTTTTCTGCATTTCTTTGAGCCCTTCCAATTGAAGTATCAAGGTAGTTCTGTCAACAGATTCAAGGAAAAGTTGTTATCAAGGGATATAGGTGGCATGATCAGGATTCTACTGGGAGGGAAGATGGGGTGCTATTAATCACTACACCAGGGCAATAGCCATAAGCTGGAACTGTTCTGGGCAGAGCTGGATGTATGTTCTCTCTAGGGATAGAAAAATTTCTAGGGATAGGAAAATAAAAATTATAGGAAATTAGTTAGATTTCTTGTACATGTGAGTTTTGTGGATTGTGTTCATTACCACATCCATATTTTGCTAAACAACTGTCCTTTCTAGTTACTAAACAAGGAAAAAGTAAATAAATTATTGAGCTTGCCTCTTCAATGGACATACCCGTGGAAGAATTGTTTTCCTTTTTAGTATTCAAGTAGCTTCTGTTTTATTTGCCAAATGCACAACAATCTTTCAGGAGTTAATCCCTGGCCACTGGAAGGTCAGCTGTGACCCTGTCACTAGATGCCACTTGTGCATGTCACCACCAGATAAGTGGAAACGACCGCGTGCTGTGTCAGGAGTCTCCTCAGGAATTTCCTCCAAACAGTCTCAGATGTGCCAAGGTGTATTGACACAGCTGTTTCATCAGACTTTACCCAACACCTGCTCTCCTAGGTCTCAAACAGACAGTGCTATTAATTTCAGAATCACATTCTCACTAACACCATTACTAGGCAAATCCACATAACATCTTTTTTTCCCTAATACCTTCTGTTTGGAATCCAAAAAAAATAAAAACAAAGATTCTCTGAGTGGAGGCAGCTCTTGTATCCTTAGCTTATCCCAAGGTATAAACCAGGATAATTATGGGGAGACATATGTTGGTGGTAATAAAGCAGATACGTATGTTCACTACCTGTTTTGAAGATTAATTGTCTACCACATTGCAGTATTTAAGCATGAGACCATTTCAGATTTAATACACATTCCCCAACCCCCCTCTCCACCATAAAACAGAGTCTAGCAAAAGACACAATTTACATAACTTCTAACCAGAGGATTTCACTAATATAAACAATTCTGGTGCATAACAGTTGGCACCCAAAAAACACTTTATGAACTCCCTGCTCTTTCCTGCTGCCAAATCCAGGGTGACATGTTCATTGTTTTCCTCATAAAATCTACGATTGCTTCTGCAAGAGCAAGAACAAGGATTGACTTTTTATTTCACTTTTACAAGCATGGGTGAGCAGATGAAATTCAGAGGGGCCAAAATGAATACCAAGTTTCAGTCTGTCAGAATCCAAAATGGCAAAGACATTAAGCTTCTATACTGTAGCTGCTAAGGGAATCACTAGAATATTGTCAAGCTTTAGGGATGCTTTTAAAATATAAACTCTGACACATGCCAACTCCTTCTATGATTAGGCCTACATTAAAGAAATAGCTAAAACAGTCCTCTAGCACTAGTAAATAATTATTAGCACTTAAGTTAATGTAAATAAATAAACAAATCAAAATAATTCAGGTAATTGAAGTTCAAGTGTGGTAGAAACTGAAGACAAAACTCTCTTCTATTAAAAATGAATGACTCATTCCAGTTCATTCATAACTCCCAAGACATTAATTTTTATTGCTAAATTATGCTTTTATGCAAATTATATGAATTCAGCTACTACTTTAATAACACACTCTACATAAAATAAACACATTAAATGTCATGCTTATACAGAAACTAGTATGCACTGCAACAGCAAAAAAAAAAAAAGCAGTGAGGATGGACTCTTTTTGAAGGTTGAGTTGTTTGAGAGAAAATTAAACTAGTTCTTTAAAAAAAAATCTTTCAGACCAATCTGGCTGAGCAAATAACACTTCCGTAAAGATTAAAGGAGTCTATAGCACAAGAAACACAGCATGTTCATTTGATATAGCTTCTACTCCCTGAATTTTACACTGGAGACCTAAAAAAAGAATAGCTTAAGTCTATAATAGTCCATTATGAGACATTTCACATGCATAAGTTCTCCATATTTCATAAATACTGTAACTATGAAAAAATCATTCCTGCCTTACATTTAGAAAATGGACCCTTGTGGAATATTGCCTTTTTCAACCTCAGCAAACATAAGTTAAATATTTATAAAACAAAATTTATTGAAACGATTTCCATTCTTATGGGAGTAGAATAGACACTTGAAAAGAATCAGCCTGAATGTAGTAGTCTTATGTGTATTAATAGTGCATCTGTATATGTAATAGCTCTCTACAGAAATATTAACGTGGATAGAGCCCCTAATTTTCAGCTCACATCAGAATATATAAACATAGGCTGTAGTTGATCCTATCAGAATTATATTACTAACTGCTTGATACCATCAACAGATTAGTTCTGTTTTTTAAAAGAAATCTAAGACAAGAAACTAAAAATCACTATTGCTCGGAAAACTTCAACTGAGGTACATAATGATTAGATAGTGAAAACAATACAGAAAAGGACAAAATAAAGAGTGAAATTCTTCTTCATTTCATCAACCCATTCCTTTCTCCAAAGCCAACCACTATTAACATTTTCCCTTTTGTTTCCTTCCAGAAAAGAGAGAAAAAAGTTTATGATTGTAATAACAAATACATGAATGCACATATGCAGATTTTTCACATAATTAACATTTTCATACCTCATCTTTAAAATTATTCTTAGATATGCTAGAGCTATTTTCCTTTCAGTAGAAACAGTTGTTTTAAAATGTCTTCAAATTCTTGATCATATTGTAATTATCCTACCAATTTCATGCTGACCAATACTTCAGTTACTTTTGCTGGATGGCACACCTGGGGGAAGGGTATAAAGATGGAACGAACATCACTGTGATGTTCTTCACAAATATACGTATTGGATAAATTCCTCTTATTGAGAACATTGGAGTCAATGGCGCACACATTTACATTTCTGACATATATCTATCTTCATACCACCCAAGATTGGTAATCATATTTTATATCCCTACAATGAGAGTTCTTTATCAATATACTGACTCTGGGTATTTTTAAATTTAATTATCTGCTGATCATGTGGGTATAAAATATTAGACCTTTTTATGATTTATATTTATATTTTTGCCTTTACTTCTAAATGAGGCTGTACAACTATTCATGTGTTAAATATTCACTTATTTTTTATTATTTACGAATTTTTGTTCATATCCCTTGCCTATTTTTCTGTTGTTGGTTGGTCCTATGAGATATTTAAAAATTAAGAAAAATGAGGATCCCTGGGTAGCTCAGCGGCTTAGTGCCTTCCTTCAGCCCAGGGCGTGATCCTAGAGTCCCGGGATCCAGTCCCACGATCCAGTCCCACCTTGGGCTCCCTGCACGGAGTCTGCTTCTCCCTCTGCCTGTGTCTCTGCCTCTGTGTGTGTGTGTGTGTCTCTCTCTCATGAATAAATAAATAAAAATCTTAAAAAAAAAAAATTAGAAAAGCTGGTCTTGAGCTTAGGTGAATATTTTTCTCCAGCCTGTCATTTGTCTTTTTCCTATCTCGTATTGTTTGCTCCTCATATAAAGGTTTTGTTTTCTAATGTTTTACGTTGTAAAGTGTATTGATCTTTTCTGTGTAAGTTCTGGATGTTATACTCTTTTTAGAGAGCTTCCCTCTGCCAGGATTATAAATACATTGAACGATACTTCTTAAAAAACTTTCTTATAGGCTCTTTTTTAACATTTAATACTTTCTTCCATCTGGAACTTATTTGGAGATTTAAAAAATAGGGATACAGTTTTCTTTCTTTCTTTCAATTGTTTCATACTATTTACTGAATAGCCTCTTTCTTCAATGATTTAAAAATAATACTATTGTCATGGGTTAAAGTGTTAAAACATGCAGATCTATTTGTGGTCCTTCTCTTTTGATCTTCTCTAGTACCAATTTATTTTAATTATTGCAACTTCATGATGTATTTTATTTTATTATTTTTTTTAATTTATTTTTTATTGGTGTTCAATTTACTAACATACAGAATAACACCCAGTGCCCGTCACCCATTCACTCCCACCCTCCGCCCTCCTCCCCTTCTACCACCCCTAGTTCGTTTCCCAGAGTTAGCAGTCTTTACGTTCTGTCTCCCTTTCTGATATTTCCCACACATTTCTTCTCCCTTCCCTTATATTCTCTTTCACTATTATTTATATTCCCCAAATGAATGGGAACATATAATGTTTGTCCTTCTCCGACTGACTTACTTCACTCATGATGTATTTTAATATAGAGTAAAGTCAGTTTCCTTCTCATTATTTTTCTTTTTCAGAATTGCTGTGAATATTCTCAGAAGTGTCTTTTCCAGGTGAATTTTAGTATATTAATAATTAGTAGCAAAGTGATGTTGAATTTTGTCAAATGTTTACTGTTTTCTATATATTTTATAAACTTCCTTTTGATTTCTTCTGTGATCCAAGAATTATTTGAGGGTCTTTTATTAGTGTTGTTGTTAAGAAGGTTAGATTTTATGCTTCCCTTCTCTTAAGTTATAATTTTATTGCACTGTGGTCAGTAATGTACTTCATATTATCTTACCTTTGTGGATTGTGTTAAAGTTTGGAAGGGTCTAGTAAATGCTCCATTTCTACATATGACACATAGGTATTAAAATAAAGATTTATTCTCTAGAGATACCATTTACTCCTTTATCCACTCATCTAGTTATTTATCTCTATATCTATCTACATACAATTTAAATTCAGATATTCAGGCCCTTAACATTATTATTATTTTATTTATTTAATTTATTTTTTTTGGTCTCCATAAGCTTTTAATAGCTGACTTGATGAGTCAAATTCTTTTGCCACCACTGGATATCTGTTAAATTCTCTTTGCATTTCCCATAGCCATATGCTTTTTTTTGTTGTTGTTATTATTTTACTTTTATATGTTATCTTACATTAATAGGCACTATCTCATTTAGATGCATTGATGTAATCAATATAATCAACTTTTCAAGTTACATTTTCTAAGTGTAAAACTTATTTTATTTCTAAACTTCTATATAAATTGTTTTCTTTTTTTTTTCTTTTTAATGTGATATGTACATGTTTTCCTCTCTGGTGATTTGACAGCATTACACTCATTTTTGTGGGGTTTTTTGTTTGCTTTGTTGTTGTTTGTTGGTCATTCTATGCTGCACAGGCCTATAGCACAATTTCTAATAAGAGAGTTTCTGAATTTATATACTTCCATCACCAATCCTCTATATCTCAACATTTGTTTTTTATAATCATTTTATATGTTGTCAAAATTTACAATAAAAACAAATTTGTAACTACTTATGTAGTTACTTGTTAAACTTATCGCAATGATCATTTTGCAACATATACAAATACCAAGCCATTATGTTGTATACCTGAAATTAATAAAATGTTATATGGCAATTATAACTCAACAAAAAATTACAATATTTACTTTCTATAATTTTTAGTATCATAATTATTTAAATTCCTCTCTACTTAAATGATATCAATGCTTATCCTCACCCCTTTACCACAGATTTCCCATGTTATATAGTCAGCAATTTGTTTCTGTTTGTGAGTATGTGGATCAATTCTCTTTGATTCCCCTCTCACCATAGCTGAGATTTACTTAGCTCTCCCTAAATACTAGTTTGCGTCTGCATATATCTGTGGCCAGAAGGCAAGGAGAAGAGTATAGGGAATGGTTGACCATGGTTTTGGGCAGTCTCAGCTAGTGTCTTTGGGTTTTGCCATCTTCTCTCTGGTTTTGTTAATTTTCTATGCCATGGTCTATTCTATTTTATTGGGAATCAATTCAATGCCTATGGCTTCAGATAGTTTCCCTTACTTAGCCCAGGGCACCTGAACTTCTATTTCCATCACAAGGACCTCAGAAGTTCATTTAGTTCCATTAGCTTTTCTCTTCCCAACAGCCAATGTACCTCTTCTCTCAGATAAAATAGAGATAAGGCATTAAGGTCATAAACAGGCTGAAGGCAACACTGCTCCTAGGATTCTAGTATATGCTTCTCAATTCATTCTGCTCTCTGCCTAATTTATTTTCTCTTTATGTTTTTTGGTCAGCTAAAATCTTGTTTATTGCTGAAGATAATTAGCTCTGAATGTATGAACATTCTGCTTTTTTTTCCTGTTTTCATGCCAGCAAGGAGACACCAAAATAGACAACTTCAGAAATTATTACTTTCTCCTATGAGCTCAGAAGACTGCCACCCTTATGGATATGTCCAAGTTCCCTCTCTCTGAACTGCTCCATTAGCTTCTCTACAGTTGGGTAGTGGTTGTTTTTCAGTGTCTTATTTTACTCACATCTCTCCTATTTGGTTTATGTGGAGAATAGTTTAGGAGCACATGACAGATTACTAAAGGTATCAAGCAGACTCTGAGATTTGGGTCTGCATCCTCTGCTAGTGTTTTCTTCCATTGGTAGTTGGGAATTTTTTCCCTCTTGGGATGTATGTATATATGGATATATATATACATATATATATAGATAGATATATGGATATATGGATATATATCCATATATCCATATATATACATATATATATATACTCATATATATATGAGATATCCATATCTCATATATATATAAGAGTTGATTTTTAATTGTATATGTTGTTTCATGACATACGTTTAGGGAAAAGTGTTTTGAGATTCAGCTTCACTTTGACATTGTAAACTAGATCTTGTTTATAATTATTAACATCAGTATTATGCTTATGTGGACTTTTAGAAGTGCTGTTTTAAAATACTATATATCCTACATAACTTATTTTAATTCATTAAAAATGGAAATTAAACTGAAGCTGGGAACGAGTGACTAAGGGGCATAGAGGACAGAAACAGGACCCTGTGTCCCAAGAACCTCTACCCCTCTACTCCTATCTTCCCCTATTCACACAACAGAAATTAATTCTCTCCATAAACTCTCCCCCCTGTGTCACCCATATTATCTGGGTACCCACAGAAATGGAACAAAGGCAGCCACAGGGGCAGAGGCAGAAAGGCCAAAAGCGTTTTAGGTTTAGTGCCTGAATCTCACCAGGCCCATTCTGTCTTCTGAACACAAACAGCCCATTTTCCATAAATTTAAATTACAGAATGAAGAAACAACCATAGTAACCATTAATAGTGAGGAGAATAGGTTTGACACTGTAGACCCTTCCTTGGAGATTTATTCAGAATAAAAATGATTTAATTTAAAATGAGTAAACGCAGTTGATAACATAACATCTTTTTTTTTTTTTTTTTTTTTTTTTTTTTTTTTTTATTAAATTGCAGTTACGGGGACTCCTGGGTGGCTCAGCAGTTGAGCTTCTGCCTTCAGCCCAGGGCGTGATCCTGGAGTCCTCAGATCCAGTCCCACATTGGGCTCCCTGTGGGGAGCCTGCTTCTCTGTCTGCCTATGTCTCTGCCTCTCTCTCTGTGTCTCTCATGAATAAACAAATAAAATCTTTAAAAAATTGCAGTTACACAAGAAAAGTTACCTAAGGCTTTATTAAGTAGTCTGTTCTTCAGTGCATTTAAAATAGGAATTTGTTTTAATTGAATTAAAATTATTAAAGTTGAATAAGACTTTTCAGGGAATGTTCTACCGTGTTACACAAGCCATGCAGGGTAAATCCATGCATCCTATTGGGGTGAGTGGGAGGGGGAAGGAAAGAAAACCACATTTTGTTAATTCCAGTTTGCCCATTAGTTATATGCAGAGATGGTAGTTACAAGGATTCCAAAATTGTAATAAATTACTTAGAAGCTGAAAGAAGTCTCAAAAAAAAAAAAAAAAGAAAAGAAAAAAGAAAAAGAAAAGAAAAAAGAAAACAATGCATTTCTAAGGATTTTAAGTATAATATCAAGAAGTTAGTTTATATGTTTCTAGTTTTTTTCAATTCATATATTAAATATAGATTTTAGCTTTAGAAAAACCTTTCCAAAATAAATTATGTTAAATTAGTAAAAGAGTTCATCTAAATATTTTTTTCTTACTGACAACATATATACATAGCTTTGACCCTGACATTTGTCTTTATTATTGTGAAAACACAGTAGGAGAGAAAAGCAATTTATAAAATATAATAAAACAGAAGGATAGATAGTCCCTACTCTTTCCAATCTTCCAGATCTCCAAACTGATAAGAAAGCAGCGTAAAATGATAAACCATTAATGTTAATGCTGATTTTATTTTGTAATCATCTCTCTCCAATTGCATACTTTTCAGTGAGATGACAAACAGAAAGTAGATGAAAAAAGCATGACCTCCAGCTATAGGATGACCATTCTTCAAATACTGTGCAGATTTAAGAGACCTACATCTGAAAGAGAGTATATAAATCTCTATTAATAGAGGGGAATGGTATATAATCCAAAGTATCCTAGGGTTCCAATGCATCATTACCACTCAAAATCAGATTTGAAATTAATTTTGCCTTAAATAATTACTTTCAAAAGAAAATTAAAATGTATTTAATCCCTACCTATAACCTGAGTCCATTAGCCATCAGGCCTTAAGGGGCAAATATCCTATGATGAAGGCAACTGGATCCTAGCTCAGAGAATTAAACTATAATCTGTCATACTCCATAAAGTTGTCCCTAGAGTGTTGGTGTGATGAGAAGAAAGGAACTATCTAGGGAAAATGCTAAAGGATATATTAAATAATTAAACACAATTTAATGCTTTAAGAAATGAAAACATTGCAAGTTTTAGTCTTTATTCCATGTGGTAACACAAACACTGTAAATCATGGAAATTTAGAAGAGAGACTATTTTCTATTTCTAGTCAAATAATGCCCCAAAATAGCAACCATCAGGTAATAATCAATGTTAAAATATATTACATATGTGTGTTATATAGATAGATAGATAGATAGATAGATAGATAGATAGATAGAGGTATATATATTCCACCATTGTTCCCATTCTCTCTATTCTAAGAATAAACAGATATTCTTATAAGTAAAATGTCTGCCTCTTTTAAAAATTATCCTTAAAGAAAAATTAGAAGGTTAAGTAATGGGTATCCTCTCCTAGTTAAAAGATGTGGTGAATAGCTGGATGGTTCTATAACTCGGTAGAGTTAATCTGGTCAGAGTAAAACAATACCTGGATAGTTTAGTTTTTAACTTGGAAAATTAAAAGAAGATAGGAATGAGCAACATTCTAGATTGACCAACGGATTCTATTTTTTTAATGTAAATTTATAAATTAATGTAAATTGAGAAAGGTGTGGTAGTTGGCCTCCAAGATGGACTCCAGTGATCTCCATCCCCTGGTATTCACACAGCTATGTAGTCCCCTCCCATGATGAATCTGGGCTGGGCTGGGTGACCAATAGCATAAGACAGGAAGAGATGGTATGTCACTTCTGAGAAAAAGTTATGAAAGATTCTGTAGCTTCCATATTGGTTGTTCTCTCTTTTTTACTCCTCTCTCCCTTTCATTATTCAGTCATGAAGAAGCCAGATGCCATATTGTGAGCAGCCCTATAGGGAGGCTCTTAAGTGAAAAACAAAATAAAATGAAAACAAAAACAAAAATTAAAGCTTTCTGCCAACAGCCACATAAGTAAACTTGAAATTGGATCTTCTGGCCCCAATCAAGCATGCAGATGATGCTGCCCCACTCAACAGTTTGATTGCAATCTCATAAGAGAGACTCTGAGCCAGAATCACTCAATTGAGGTGCTCCCAAATTCCTGGATGCCAATAACTGTGTGAGATACTAAGTATTTATTGATGTTTCAAGCAAGTAAGTTTGGGGGTAAATTGATATGTAGCAATACACAACTAATAGTTTGCTTCCCACAATGTTTTGCACAGTATTTTCCTCATTACTCTGGAAATAACTCTGGTCGACCCTGAGGTGATCTTTGTAAGCTTAGTGTTCTCTCTCTAGCACCTATTTCCTCTATTTCAAACATTTCTTACTTCTACCACACTGGTGAAAGGGCAGGCTATGATATTTTTTTTTATGGTATTTGATTAAGAAGTTATTTCCAGATTGGGAACCAAATAAGAAAAGTTTTCTTCATTGCCAGATGTTTCCCATGTAAAATAAAAATAAAAAATAAAAAATAAAAAAACATCTCCTTTGGAAACCTAAAAGCCTTCAAAATTCATATGTAACCAAGGGCAAGGAGTGATCGTTCCTAGGAGTAGGTGATAAGGGAATGTATTACTTAGGGAAAATTTTTAAAAAATGAACTCAGGAAATTTTGGCTTGTTTTTTTATTATCAACATATGCTATAATTCTAAACAATGCCAGTAATAAAATATTCCTCTTCCCAAAAATATTTTGTTGATCTAAGTTCTAACTGACTATAGCAGTTACTAAGTTTCAACTTAGAAACTTAAGAAAAATAACATCTTCTTATCTATAGGAAGTTAATTCATAGAAATCCCAGCTATATACCTGGCCCAAGACACATGTAAACACAGCTATTCTCATTTGTTTTGAGACTAAGCTCATAATTCTTTATAATTATTCCATATTTTTGGACAGTTTTTGTTTATATGCTACTACATATTTCTATTTTTAAGCAGAAAGAATATAATAATAATATGTGATTGCAAAGACAAGTAAATATATTTGAGTTACTTTAATTACTCTTTTCTATTTGAATTCTTGGGTTTTTGCTTGTGTTTAGAGAATGAACTAGAGCAATCTGTGAGATTTAGTAATTTTGCTAAAAAATTAAAAATTTGTTTCATATATAAAATTTTTACCGAATTTTAATATTTTTACTTTTTAAAAAGTTATTTATTTATTTATTCCTGAGAGAGAGAGATCATGAGAAGGGGAAGGGGCAGAGGGAGAGGGAGAAGCAGATTCCTCACAGAGCAGGAAGCCCAATGTGGGGAGATCACGACCTAAGCTGAAGTCAGAAGCTTGACCAACTGAGCTACCCTGATGCCCCAATATTTTTACTTTTTAAATATATTCTGTTCTAAAATGTTGTTAAAAGCTGATAAAGGATTAATATCTAAAAATACAGTTGACCCTGGAACAACTTGGGTTTCAACTACATGGGTCTACTTACACATGGATTTTTTTTTTCCAATAAATACAACATAGTACTATAAAAGTATTTTCTCTTCCTTATGATTTTCAATAACATTTTCTTTTCTCTAGTTTACTTTATTATAAGAATACATTGCATAATACATGTAATATACATATAAAATACATATAAAAGTCTGTGTTAATCCACTGTTTATGTTATTGATAAGGCTTCCAGTCAACAGTAGGTATTTACTAGTTAAATTTTTGGGAAGTCAAAAGTTATACATGGATTTTCAACTGTGCAGGGACAGGCATGGGGATCAGCAACCGACCCTCACATTATTTAAGAACTCATACAACTCAAAAGCACAACAAATAATCTGATTATAAAATGGGTAGAGGATCTGAATAGATATTTTTCCAAAGGAAATACATATAGATAGCTAACAGGTACATGAAAGACATTCAACATTACTAATGATAGGGGAAATACCAATTAAAACCTCAATGAGATATCACCTCATATCTCTTAAAAATATGAAGATTCCTCAAAAAATTAAAAACAGAACTACCATATTATCCAGCAATTCCACCTCTGAATATTTATCTAAAGGAAATGAAAACACTAATTCCAAAAGATATATGCATACCCATGTTTACTGAAGCATTATTTACAATAACCAAGACATGAAAGTAACTGAAAAGTCAATCAGTGGATACATGGGTAAACAAAATGTGATATACATGCACAATGGAATATTACTCAGCCATAAAAAAGAATGAAATCTTGTCATTTGTGACAACATAGACAAACCTGGAAGGCATTTGCTAAGTGAAATAAGTAAGAGAAAGATGAATATCATATAATTTTACTTATATGTGGGATCTTTAAAAAAAAAATAAGGAAAAAAAAAAAACAGGCTTACAGATACAAAGAAGATTGATGGTTGCCAGAAGCAGGGGTGGTGGGTGGCTGAAATGGGCAAAGAGGGTCAAATGGTACAAATTTTCAGTTATATAATGAATAAGTCATGGGTGTATAAAATAGAACATGATGATTCTAGTTACCAATGTTGTTTTGCATATTTCAAAGTTTCAAATCTTAAAATTTCTCATCACAAGAAAACAAATTGTAACTGTATGGTGACAGATGTTAACTATACTCATTGTCATAATAATTTTCAATATAGTATTGAATCATAACATTGTATACCTGAAACTAATGTAATATTATATGTCAATTAAGCCTTAACACAAATATATATTTATAAATTATAATTTAATTAATATAGCATGGTATAATATATATTATAATTATATATATTTATTTATATATCTATATGTATAAGCAGATAGATAAAAGAAGAAACTCTCTTTCTCTCCATATACACACAAAGAAGTCATATGAGTACATGGCAACCAACAAACCAAGAAAAGAGGCCTCAGAATGAAATCTACCTTGTGTCACACTGATCTTGGACCACCAGCCACTAGAACTGTAAGAAATAAAGTTCTGTTGTTTAAAAAACAAAAACAAAACAAACAAAAAACCCAGAAAATAACAAGAGTTGACAAGGATGTGGAAAAATTTGATTTCTAATACATTGCTGGTACAAATGTCAAATACTGCACCTACTATGGAAAACAGTTTGGCAGTTCCCCAAAAAGGTAAACAGACTTATGATATGACCTAGTAATTTCACTTCTAGGTATATACTCAAAAGAATTGAAAACATATGTAAATAGAAATGTCCATAGCAGAACTATTCATAATAGCCAAAAAGTGGAAACAATCCAAATGTCCATAAACTGATGAATGGGTAAACAAAATATAGTGTATCCATATAATGGAATATTATTCAGCCATAAAAGGAATGAAATATCAATACTTGCTATAATATCCTGAACCCTGAAAACACGCTAAAGTGAAAGGAGTCAGATACAAAAGGCCACATATTAACTTCATGTAGATGGAAAATCCATAAAGACAGAAAATTGATTGCCAGAGGATAGGAGAAAAGGAGATGGACAATGACTATTAATGCACATGGGATTTATTTAAGGAGTGATGAAATATTCTGGCATTCAACAGTAGTAATGGTTACATAATTTGCTGATTATACAGAACAAAAAACAAAACAAAAAATGCCACTGAATTATATACTTTAAAATGATAAATTCTATGGTATGTAAGTTACATCTTGATAAAAATGAATAAAACAAGAAGATAATGGTTATCACTGATTATTACAGAAAATAATTTTATCTTATCAAGGAACTGATATTAAAAATGATCCAGAGTGTCAGATCCATGGAATATTACATTACTAATATATACTCCTTTTCTCCTGGTGGCAGAAGCTGTGGAGTGTTCCCAAACTTTCATCTTGATGACAGATTCACTATGATAAGAGCTTGATAAATATTGGTTCCTGGAATGAATAAATAAACGAATGGATGGATTCCTCGTATGTTCCCAATTTGCTTGTGCAGAGTCTTCATCTTTACCTCCACTTTATAGAGAGAGCCCATAGTCTAGAGGTGTTTTAGTAAGCAATGATCTTTCTTCTTGCTTAGGATTATATTGGAAATGTATTTGTTTGGAGGAAGGGAGTCTGAAGACAATGTTTTGAAATTGATTTAACCTGGCCATTGCTACTCATTCCAGAGTAAGATGAGAGGTTTCCCAAAGAAGAATCTACTACAATTCCATGTAGCTAATGGGAACTTAATATATAGGGATCAACTTCAAGAGAATTAAACACAATTATTTGATTTTTTAGAACTTCCTATTATCAATATTACAAATTTTTCACATAAGCTGTATAATAGTGAAAAATCAAATAATTTCCTTTTTACTCACAGAATTTCCCTCTCATATGCTGACTTTAATGACACTGTAATCAATGATTAGCTTACTGCAATTCTACTTGAAAACTATGCTAAGCAACAAAATATAAATGGACTTGTGTTTTTCAAATAATACTGCCATTGCTATTCTATTCAATGGTCATTCATATGATCCACAAATGAAGTATAAATGGTGCGCTTCATCCCTGGCAAGAAGCTAGGTATCTACACATACCAAGAAAGCCACTGGAGGTGAAAAGCAAGGAACAGAAGTTGGGGGAAGGACACAATTTCAATAATGATGAATCTCCTAAAGAACCAGAAGAAATATAAAAATAAAACCACGTATCATTCTACAAGCATATTTAAATTATCACCTTTGTAGACAGAAATAAGAATACTTCTGCCCTGATAATTTCCTAAAAGTGAAAGAAAACTGTGGTAAATAGAAAGATATATTTAGCGTATTTTAATTTGATAAGGTGTACAGTTTTACTTTCAGGGGCAGCATATAGTTTCCCCGAATCTGTATGCATTTATAAAAGATGGAGGATTTCTGTTCTACCGATTACCCAGCGACGTCTAGACCTTCCTCAAAGCTTTTAAATTTTATCTTTGCCTTCTTGTTTTTCAAACTAGGAAATTAAATGTGAGGGCTTAAAAGTTCAAATAAAAATCTTTTTATAACATATCTGGTAATGATTCTGCTATAGTATAAAATCATAAATGTCCACATTTTAAAATTTATCCATTTGTTTTGCCATTGAATAGTCTTCTTTTTCATCTTCCGCTGCCACTTACAAGCCATTCTACTAAGTAAACAACTGCTATTTTAGTTGCATGAAGGATGAGGAAAGAGGGAAGAAAAGTACCAAAACTGAAATGAGCCTGAAAAGAGAAGAAAATAAATGACAATTTGTATAGAAATGAAATCAAATGCAGAAAAGACTGACTAGAATAAATATAGTCATAATTATACCTAACTTAAATAATACTTTTTCCCCAAGAATTTGATGTTTCATATTTGAAAAGCTGAGACTTAGAAAAGCAAAGGTCACATAGTGACTTAGCATTGCAGGTAGGTAATTAGGAAGATAGGAAGAATAAATTAAAAAAAAAAAAAAGGAAAAAAAAATATTTGTTAAATGAAAAAAAAAAAAAAAGGAAGATAGGAAGAGGCTGCTTATTTCTAATGCTGGTTTCCTCACCATCCCATCGTGGCTGCCAGCACTTCCAGGAGTTTTAGCCCATTATCTACATCTATCAGAAAAGGAGAATCTCCTCAACTAGGAGCCCCAGAAAACATCTCAAGTCTCCCTGATCTAAATTAAGTCATTTGCTACTACTAGGCACTTATAGATCGTTATTGCCACTGAGTTAACTGAATTTTAAAGTTTCTTCCTCTTAATTAACTTAAACTTAAAAAACCATATGTGGGGATCCCTGGGTGGCTCAGCAGTTGAGTGTCTGCCTTTGGCTTAGGGCGTGATCCCAGGGTCCAGGATTGAGTCCCGCATTAGGCTCCTAGAAGTAAGCCTGATTCTCCCTCTGCCTATGTCTCTGCCTTTCTCTCTGTGTCTCTCATGAATAAATAAATTTTTAAAAATCTTAAAAAAAAAAAGAAAAAGAAAAGGACCATATGTGACCTGTGGTTAATCTGAGCAGCACAGCTCTAAATTATTCAGAGAAACAAACTCATAGACATGACATTCTAATCACACTTGGTAAAATGTTAGGAGGTAGGTCATAATTTAGCTAGGTCATATTACAGTCCATGCTGCAGAGGTAAAGACTTTTTTCATCCTAGTTATTCACTCAGCAGATATGTCCCAAATGTGGCTTTTTACTTTAGAGAGAGTGAGAGCAGGAAACTGTGGGTTACACATTCTTGAGGCAGGTAGTGGTGTTACTTAATCTTGTTTAGTTTTAGGATATGAGTAGAAGTGCTATCTTTCTGCCAGAGGAATGGTGAGAGGCACACATAGATGCTTCATGTACAAAGCTCCGCACCACAGAAAAAGGATGGAAATTGAATAAAATAATGAATATCACTGATACCATAAACTTAGGTTGAATAAAAGGATTATATTTTAAGTAAAAAAATAAAACAAAATTGTCTTTCTACCCTAAAATACTATTTAGTCAAATAATTTCTTTTTTTTTTTTTTTTAGTCAAATAATTTCTAAGCAAGTGTAGAAGTTCCTCTCTGTTGACTTTTCATGCCAGTCGATTGTTGAAAATGTCAAAGCAACAAAAATACTGCTTGGTAAATTTACTACATTGGGCATGTTCCTGAACAACTTCCTGTGTAATGCAGCAGAGGAAACAACTGTCTTTATTCCCAAAGTACACTCAGGCTCATCCCTCATTGCTGGAGAGGGCACGCATAATGGCAGAATGTGTCTTCAAACAAATAGCAATGCATCCAAATGATAGAATTGTGTTACAGAACCTAATGTCCATGAACAATAACCATTTGGAAACATTTTAGTATTGGAGCAACATAGAAGTTTATTACATTGAGAAAAAAGAGGAGCACTAGTTTATAAGAAGACTTAAATTTTCTCTTACTTTATTTTTGAAGCACTAAGAAGATATTAAATTCTAAGCTATCATTATCATGTTGAAAAAGGCATGCTGGAAACAATGGGAAACTGGAAAATACAAAGAATAGGGTATTTCAATGTATAGTGTAGCATATTAGGAAGTGGATATGTTTGAGTTAGGTTTTCTCACCCCACATATTAATTTATTTCTCTTTCTAAGGAAAGAAAAAGAATCGCACAATGATGGCATTCAACCTACTGTAGCAACACTGTAATCTAATCAGAGAATAATTGTTTTTGAAGGCATTGTCCTAGTTAGAGAAATTTCACTCTAATGCACCCAATTTCCTTTCCTATTTGAATAGTGTCAAACACTTTTAATTCATCTCAACTTTAATAATGACCTAGATGACTTTCTCAGTGGGATGAACACATAAAGTATCTTCACGTATAAAACAGGAATAAATAACAAATAGACTGTGGTAAGAATTAAAAAGAGTTGATTAATGCCAAACACAAGAAAATTTAGCCTGGACATATAGTAGACTACAGGGGAATGCACCTATTCAACTCAAGACATTGGCTTAAAAAGTGTGTCTGTGTGTGTGTGTCCCAATCTACTCCCAATTCTATGTATTATGTCCTTTCTAAAAGATAGGTGTTGAAATAACTAGTTTTAGTTCCAAACAGTATCTATTATTTTTCTTTGTACAATGCCCACATCAAATAGAATTGGCAAACGGAAGAAGAAAATATGCAGGAAACTCAAGAGAAGTGAGAGGAGAGGGATGGGTAGGAGTAAAAAATAATGAATATCAGGAGATCTGGTTTTCAGATAGTGCTTCCTGGCACAGGTATGGTGCTCATGGTTGGTGCTAGTCAATGGCAATTATGGTAGAGCAGACCACCTAAGAGAGGATTATAAGTGTTCAAGAAGAAAGTTCAGTGGAGTAGGCCATTAATTAGGAAGAAGCTACATTGTTAAAAAAAAAAAAAAAAGTTAAGAAATGCATGGGGAGAGGTGAGTGATCAATAAATACAAATCATATCTATGTGATTAGCAAGGGACAGAAAGGAAAACAAAGAATGACAGAATGGTAACAGGATATATAAGTTGAAGAATAGAGTAAATATACTTTTAATCCGTATATTAATAAAGTATGTACAGAGAAAGCTGATGTTTCAGCCCATTTTTTTAAAAAGATTTTATTTATCTATTCATAAGAGACACACACAGAGAGAGACAGGCAGAGGGAGAAGCAGGCTCCATGCAGGGAGCCGGACGTGGGACTCGATCCCGGCTCTCCAGGATCACACCCTGGGCTGAAGGCGGCGCTAAACTGCTGAGCCACCGGGCTGCCCTGTTTCAGCCCATTTAGAGAAATAACTAAATAAGGGATTGTCTGAACTTTGAAAAGCAAACCTTAATAAATATTGTACATAACACAAAATACTTCAAAATGATGGTTTGCAGAATGCTGCTTTTAAATAAAATAACACATGAAAATATTGTGAAAAAATATTGTGTAGAGGAGCAGATTCTGTGTATCTGCTCATTGGTTGGTTTTCTTCACTATACTCAGAAATAACCTTAAAAATCAATTTTATCAAAAAACAATGACATCAAAACTCACACAAAAGGAAATAGGAGTGTGTGTGTGAGCATATATACAGCCCTTAGAAACTTAATATAAGACAAAGTTAGAATATATAGATGACAAAGATACCATGTACCATCTTTGAATCTGTTTGGTGACAATTATAATAATGCTCATATCATTATGTTTCTTCGCTTAGCTCTGAAGCAAGAATTCTTAGTTCATTTAGGATGTGTCTGTCATCAAAACAAATCTAAAATGCAAGCAGCAATAAATTTATTAGCACTTACTGATCCCCTAAAGTGATAAATATATTTGTTTACTTTTATGTGCAAGCAAAACTGTTGGCAAAAGAGCAAGTGCTCGGACTGGTAAATAGATAAAATTAAATATAGTCATAGTATAATCCGGGCAGCCCTGGTGGCCCAGCGGTTTAGCGCTGCCTTCAGCCCAGAGTGTGATCTGGAGACCCGGGATCGAGTGTCACATCAGGCTCCTTACATGGAGCCTGCTTCTCCCTCTGCCTGTGTCTCTGCCTCTCTCTCTCTCTCTCTCTCTCTCTGTGTGTGTGTGTGTCTGTCATGAACGAATAAATAAATAAAATCTTTAAAAAAAAAGTCATAGTATAATCCTGGTCATTGTCAGAATCTATTACAGCAATAGTCACCTTCTGTGGCATAAGGGCCACATTGTCAACTTGTGAGAAACTGCAAGGTCATTGATCATTTCCATTACTTTACATAATAACAAATGCTTTGCATCTAGGTACTTCAAAACTTCAGTTTCCTAAATATTAACTGTCATTTTCTTATAGTTGCCTAACATTCAGAGTGTGCCATCCTTTCTTGGGCTTTTATTTCTTTTCTGAGGAATGGCTACATACACTTGTTCAAATGGGTAGAATGGATTTTAAGATGCTTCCCTGTGGGACTTGTTGGCTGGAAGCTTTCAACCTTAATCTCTTTTCCTTTTATTTTCTCCACAATGTGCTTTCTAACCATGTACATCTATTGGAGTAACGATAAAAATCTCTGCAATCTTGTCCCTTGGGATGCTGTGTCATCCCCACTACTGTGTCTATTGATACTCCTATGTCTGAGGATCACAGCGCTGTTTGCACCGCTGTAGAACAGCAGAGCCAGATGGATGTAGATGTGGACGCTATATAAATTGTCTCACTGGTGAGGGAAGATGGGTTTTTGTAAATAGAAAGAAAAAGATAAGCACAAGGCAGAAGGGGCTGCCAAACCTTTAACCTAAGGAAATGACATGGGATAAAGGAGAAATGGGTGGAGAACAGCAAAACGAGCCAGGCAAAACTTAAAAATAGGCTGGCAAGAGATCATTCCTCTTGATGTATCCATCCCTGTGGGCTAATAATCATTTCCAAATGGTACAAAGGAGCAGGATACTCTCAGGCCTTGTGATTTTCATAGACAACAGAAGAGATTAATTGTAGTTCCTGAGGATTTGAAATGCTGGCGACCCTTCACATAGGGTGGAGTTTGATACACATATACACATACCTACATGCTTCACACCAAACCTCTTTTACATCTTATACACACCCAGAATAAAAATGTGGATGTTTTCTCATGTCAGTGCCTATTCCTCTAAAACAGACAACCAGGCTGAGTAAATAATTAAGTTCTCCTGTCTGATAGTTAGAAGCAGTGCCAAATTCTCTCCAGAAATGGCTGTATTTCCAACAAGGTACTAAAGTATATGTAAACAAAAGAAATAATTTTAAAAAATAAAATAAAATTTTATTAACAGTGTTGAAAGATCAACATAGTCTCTTCATAAAGCATAAATGTGTCCCAAATGTGTCCCACTGATTCACTCCACACTTTAAACCCTTCGTACAATGTATTGGAATGTCTAAGGACTGTGAGACTCCTCCATAAGAGAAAAAGAGAAGTTTGAGATTTACCTCAGGTTGAATTTCCTTTGAGACTGGGGATACACGCTTCAAGAAGAATTCTCATTTGTTTAAGAAATGCTGTGTATACTCAACATTCAGTGCTTCCAACAAAGTCTAATCAGTAATAGTACTAGTCATAAGCTGAGTGCTTTAAGAAGCAGGTTTTAAAAGTTAGCAGTCGTTTGGTAATTCAAGAAAGGAAGCTAAGCCTTACACTAATATATCTTCAGTTTTGGTACAATATGAAATGGTATCCATCAGTTCCTGACAAATCTAGTTTTGGTAGGAATCTCTCTCAGTGAAATCACCACAAAAATTAAAAATTATTCAGAATCCTTTGCAAAAAGGCCATTGACTGATCCTTCACAAAAAAATTCATTCCAAAGGTCCTGAGTCTGGGGCTACATAGGGACAAAGAGCTAGAAAGTGACAAATTCAATCTCTAAGCACAAAAAGCTACTGTCCCATTAGGTGAAGTAAAGATTATTAGCTCTGTGGAGCCAATCACAGGAGAAAATAGTGTCAAAACTTAGAATATTCAAGCTACTGCTCAAACACTGAATAAGAATATGTATAACATTTCTAAACTAAATGCAATCTACTTCCATACTTACTGGATCATTCTTTTAAAAAAATGTTATTCTATTGTGGAAGGAACACTTAACACAAGATCTATTGTCTTAAAAATTTCAAGTGCATAATACATTATTTGCATGCTGGATCCATAACTTTTTAATCATAATACATGATATAAAAATAACCACACAAAGTTCCAAATACCAATCCCTATTGACTTTGTCTGTACTTTGGGACATAGTACTGAAAACAGAGTAATGGGGATCATGCTAGTATTCTTCACTCATTCTCAGGCAACATACATTGGCTATATGAAATGTAATGTACTGCATTATAACTTTATTTCTTCATGTAATTAATTATAAAGTTTTTGACAACCTCTAAACACACTGGAGGGTGAGCAATCATCTAATGAATCATGGTGAGGGGTGATGGTCAAGGGGTTTGGGAGGCATGGTAAGACTCAACCAATTCTTTACTGGCAAAATGAAATGGGAGACAGAACCAGTTTTTCCAAGAATACAATCTGACAGCAAAGTCAAGAACTTCCCATTTGAAATCTTGACATTTCCTGAGCTCTAAGATTTATTTCATTTTAATCTACCCTAGAATGTGTGTGAAAGAGAAGGAAATCTTGGAAAGAATCATGTTCAGTTTTACCTTTCAAAGGAAATATAATAAAAACATCACTTCATTTCTTTTAGCAACCCTGAAACAAAACCTCAACTATGTTTTTGTAACAGGAAAATAGGCAATTTAGCACCTTATAAAGGAATTAAAAGGGTCCCTAGAGAAAGACTAAACCCACTAGAGTTTCATAAAATCTACTCTTCGGCTGTTGATTTTCTTTATGTTCTTCTCTTCACCATGGTGCGCTCACATACACAAACTCCATCTCAAACACATTCCCAACTATAACAGCATGGAATGCTATTTATATTTTTTTGAAATTTCATCAAAGCACAAGTAGAGAATTTTTCAGAACAGTTTTAATATGATCATTTTAGGACTACAGTGAAAACTCTTGGTTCAACAAATAAAGAGAAAAAATGCTTTGCCATAGTTGGCATGGTGTGTCACGGACACCGTGATTAAAACATTAACAGCCTTATTTTAACTTCTTTATAAAGAATGTAATTGAGGGACGCCTGGGTGGCTCAGTCGGTTGAGCATCTGCCTTTCTGCCTTAGGCTTAGGTCATGATCCTGGAGTCCTGGAATCCAGCCCCAGTCTGGAGCTTGCTTCTCCCTCTCCCTCTGTCCTTCTCTCCCCCACCTCCCCACCCATGCTTATCCTCTTGGGTGTTCTCTCTCTCTCAAATAAATCAATAAAGTCTTTAAATATCTATATAATCAAAACATTCACACATCACAACTAAATACAAGAGGGAGAAACTTTATAACACTTTTTCACATAGGCTTTTATTATCAAGGAAAGATTTGTATATCAAAGAAGTGAATCAAAAAAACATAATTTCAACGATGGATTGTAATTCTCTCTACTTTTCAGTTCTTATTTTTAATTCTATTCTGGAAATTTCATTTAATTCAAGATGCTTCCTTTATCTTTGATATTTCAGCCCAGGAAACCGACATCTTTACATGCTCAACTTTGAAGATCAAGAAAACCTGCAACTTCAACTGATATTTCCTTTCTCTCTAAGAAATCAGAAAACACATTGCTGGGAGCCATTCTGTACTTCTTTTCCAAATGAAAAAAAAATTATGGTTTCTTCTCTATAGACAATATCCATCTTGATAATTTTATCCTTTCTGAGTATCTTCTTTATGAGACCTAACCAAAACAAACAACAAAACTAGTCCTGATTAAAATTAGGAAGGCAATCTGACAATTTTCATGTATCCCTTCTAGTCTTCTGAATACAAAATCCTGTCATTTCAATATTCTGAACTCTCCTTAAACCCTGAATGCTTTGGGAGCAACATCGTCAGGAGCAACTAGTGATGGGAAAGGTCTTTTATTTTGTTTTTTAAAAGATTTTATTTATTTACCTGAGAAAGATAGAGAGAGAGAGAGAGAGCATAACTAGAGGGGAAGCGTGGGGAGGAGCAGAGTGAGAGGGAGAGGCAGGCTCCCTGCTTAGCAGGATGCCTGATGTTGGGGCTCCATCCCAAGACCCTGAGATCATGACCCGAGCCGAAGGCAAACACTTAACCAACTGAGCCACCCAGGTCTGAGGATGTGTATTTTAGAAAGAAGGCCACAATACTACGCAGAAAAAGAAAATTCTAGGACATTATGACAGTGGTCAACACATCAGTTTGAATCCTCTGGCTCAATGAAGAGAATCAAACTGTGATTAATTTAAGCAGAAGAGAAATTTATTTTAAGAATCTAGTGAAGCTCATCAAAAAGAGAAAGCTGAGAAATCAGTTTTGGGAAAGACAGGCAGTAGGGAATCTTCAGAAGAACTGGGAGCAAGAGCGATTCAGGGTATTGCTGCTGGGATGAGTCAGCTTTCTACATGCTCTGCCTTCTTAGTTACTCTTGTCGAGATTCATAGTCCCAGAAAGAAACACCCAATTGGTCTAGTTAGGGTCAGGTGCCTTTCTTTTGGCTGAGAGAAACCAGGGCATCTGAAGTGACAGTACATCAGGCGGAATCCACAGAAGAAGAAATAGGCAGAAAATCAATATAAATATAAAAGGAACAAGTAGAGAAAGGGGAGGTAATGCTAAGAGTGTGCCTGATTGTACTGATTTTCTTTTGCTGCATGACCAATTACCACAGATATAACAGCTTAAAAATCACATTGATTATGTTTCCAGTTTCTACAGGTCAGGAAACTGGGTCCTTAGCCCAGGGTCCCCCAAGGCTACAATCAAGGCATCAGCCAGGCTCCTTTCCTGAGCTGGCAGGCTTCTTCCAAGCTCACAAGCTCACATGTTCGTTGACAGAATCCAATTCACCACAGTTGTAGGTAGGCTGACTGAATCCCATGTTCTTTCTGGCTGTCAATAAAGGACTATTCTTATCTCCTGAGGCTGCCCCTTCCTTGCCTTATAGCCCTATCACAATATGACAGCTTCAAGGCCAGAAGAATCTCTCCTCCAGTCAGTTAAGGAGTATTACATACTGCTACTTAATCAAATGCATGGCATCCCATCACCTTTACCATATTCCATTAGCTAGCAGCAAGTCATTAGCTAGAGCTATACTCTAGGGAAGAGGATTATACAAGGGCTAGATTCATTGTGGGTCACTTCAGGGTGTGTCACCAAACTAGAGGGAAAAGATCTCCAGATGGGATCATTTGGGAGATATATCCTTCATACAACACAAACATACACATGCACATACACGTTGAGATAGTCACACACCTGAAGAATTCACAACCCAGTACTTATCCACAAATTTTCAGTTCAACTCCCAGTGTATCTTTGTATGACAGAAACAAGCAAACACCACAAAACAATAATAAACACATACTACTTTGTACTGGAGGCTTTCTGAGTCTGAGGCAGATTAGACTCACAATTCACAGCTATCATACCCCATCGTTAAACACACTGTGGTGCGCCTGGCAGAAAACAAAAGCAATTCGTTTTGCAAATTGCTGAGTTCCTAAATGCTGACATTATGTCATTTGTTTTGACACCTCAAAATCACTGACATTTCATCATATTTAATTACTGAAAACTTAAACATGCCCCTTTATTCAGCATGTTTTTGAGGAGCAAAGGAAACATATTATTTGTAAACATCACCAATCATGTGACAGAAATGTGGGTTACACTGATATATATTGGAAGCATCAGATCAGCTGCATTTGGCATTGCTACAATACCAGCACTGTTTCCCTCCTTAGTTCATCATTCAAAGGCAACTTTGATGTTGTCAAAAGAGCACAGGAATATCAAATGGTGCAGCCACATGGAAAACAGTATGGTGCTTGCTCAAAAAATTAAAAAATAGGACTACCATACCATTCAGCAATTCTACTTCTGGGTGTACATCCAAAAGCATTGAAAACAAGGAGATACAGAGATATTTATATACCTGTGTTCACAGCAGCATTATTCACAACAACCAAAAAGGAAGAAACAACACAAGTGTCCATCAATGGCTAATGGACAAATAAAATATGGTGTATATGTACAACGGAGTACCATTCAGCCTTAAGAAGGAACGGGATTGTGACACATGCTACAGCATGGAAGAACATTGAGGAAATTATGCTAAATAAAATAATCCAATCACATAAGACAAACACTGTATCATTCCACTTATATGAGGTGCCTAGAGCTGTCAAATTCATAGAACCAGAAAGCATTATGGTGGTTGCCAGGGGCTGGAAGGGGAAAAGGAGAAAGGAAGTTGTTGTTTAACGGGTATAGAATTTCAGGTTGGGAAGATGGAAATAAGTCTGGAGATACTTTGGTGGTGATGGTTGCACAACAATGTAATTGTACTTAATGCTATAGAACCATGCACTTAAAAATGGTTAAAATAATAAATTCTATGTTATAAATATTTTACTACAGTAATGTTTTAAGAGGACGAACTTTGAGGTCAAGTGTACTTCGTTCTGCTACTTAGTTCTATGACATCATTTCTTTGTCTCCTCATCAGTAAAATAAGCATGAACCTTGATCAACCTTCCTCATGGAGTAATGAGACAGTACTATTTGAAACTTGGAAAAGGACTCAAGGCCATCAAATAAGAGAGTACACTTGATAGTAAATTCCACAAATCGGGGACTTTGTCTATTTCATTCTGTGTTATAGCTTCAACACCTAAGATTATATATTCATGAAGGTCCTTTGAAATATACAAATTGCTATTCAGTTATAAATTAAATTGTTGTTATAATTCCAAATACATTATTTAAGCCAGAAGATTTGCTGATTTCAGAAGCACAACCTTACTCAAGACTCCTCAGCATCTAAGCCACTTCTAACTGGTCTATCCAGTCCCTAACTTTATTGTCTATGTCCCTCTGCTTTATGTCTAAGACCAATTCCCTACTCTTATACTTCTGAATTCTCTTCATATCAACTATAGAATGATTAAGAAGATATACTTTCCCAACTCATAGGTGGGAGAAATCCTACCTGCCTCTCAGAAAGGAAAATGGAAAATGTCTTGCTACAACCCAGACAGACCTAGAAAGGATTGAATATATCCCTAACTTAGATTTCACCTCTAGGACCCTAATATCTAAAAAGTCTAACTCTGCAGCAGTCATTAACTTGCATCAGCCATATAACTTTTTTAATCAAATCATTAAATAAATAAATAAATAAATAAATAAACAAATAAAATAGTAGAAGATACTCACTAGAGAGGTTAAGAATATCCAGAATATGCAAGACTCAAGTCAGCCAAGTGACTTGGGAAAGTGATACTGCACTACTCAATTGATTTTCTGAAAATTGGATAAAATGACCACTATTTCGTAGGATTATTGTGAGATTTAAATGAGCAATGGATGTAGGTGCCGAACACAGTGCCTGGTATACAGTCAGCCCCCAGTGATTGGTGGTTGTTGTTAGAGTCATTAGAAATACTACTATAATGATAAAGACAAGGAAGTTCGAGAATTGGTGCCAGCAGTGGACCTGGTTCTCAGTGCTATGGAGGTAAATTTGCCCCTCACACTCAAGAGTTTGAAACCTGTGCAAGAACACAGAGGAGGGGGCGATGGAAGCACCTCTCACCTGTGCATTCAGACACAGGCACGTGGGGGGTATTTTACCACTCACAGAAGGTAAAATTGGGTGACATTGGCATGCTCATCTTTTCATCTTTTGCATATATCACCAAAAGGCAAAGAACACAATGCTGAGTTGCTGTCCTGTGATCAAAGTTTTGGGTTTCTCTCAAAATACGTGGAAATATACCTCCCTTCAAAAAGTTACTTTGAGGACAACGGGAATCAGGCCACACAAATTTTCAGTCTATTTCCAAACCTCTTCAGCCTGTTTCCACACTTATTCTCTCTCTTGTCTTTCACACAGCTTCTTTCCTGTCTCCAGTATTAGGACTGGCTCATCAGAGTGTGTGACAATAATGTGATTTTGAATCTTCTCCCCCACACACGTCTTTAATCATCTTGGTGCCCCCACTTCCAGTACAGGGTGACCAGCAGTCCCCTCACAAAAATTAATTAAATCATGAAGAAAGGAACCAAAGGGGAAACCATCCTTCTACTCCATTTCTTCATCCGAAAGCACACGCAGATCCCAAGTCCTTTCTCACCTCTCTTTGGATACCACTGCACACAGGCATCAGCCACATACGCCTAGGCCACATAACTTATTCTCTGGAAGTAAATTAAATGATGGTAGCTGGAAACTGCCTTTATTGCCTCAGGCCCCTGGGATGTCATTTCATAACTGTCCATACTTTGAGCTCTTCAGAAGAAGAACCACATCCAAATCGAAGGCTTAGCCACCATCATGTTCCTGGCACATTCTGCACACGGTTGATTTCAGCTCTTGGCCAGCACATTATGACAACCTGTGCTTGCTGCTTCTCTGCACTCCAGTCTCCCAAAGGCAAAACGCCTCTCAAAGAACAAGAAGAGCTTGCCTTTGTGAGAAATATTATTTGTGCTAAACTCTTTCTAGAATTTTGGCATGTTTAACTTAAACAACTGGTCATTTTTCCTGAATGATCGAGTATTCCAATTTCTTCTCCCCATGCAAGCCAGTGGCAAACTTTCTGAGTAGATTCAGCAGGTGACTGCACATGTATTTATGCAAATATCCAGTCATTTCAGGCTCAGAGCATTTTGTACTCAAGTTTACTTTCTTAAAATTCATATTCTTTGTTCAGCTGCTTTTCTTAATCCCCTACCCCAGCGTTGTGAATTTTGCCATTTATTTCACAGCCTCTGCCTCTCACAAATGACATATCCCATTTTATTTGCAATCGTCTGTTCTTTGTTGGGCACAATCAGTAGAGGAGGCCTGCCATCTCTTTAGCTTCCTATCTCTTTCACATTAAGCACTGTCAGCAATCCTTTAAAAATAATTGATTGGGCAATCTGTATCCTGTCAAGCTGTTTTCCCAATAGATATCTAGGTAATTAAAATCACCTAGTATATTCAGGTCCTAGTGTTTGAGTGATTCTTCTACTTGTTAAGGCAACATTTCATCCACTTTCATTAAAGTGGCAGAAGACTCTGATCACAGAGTTCCTCACCATGAACATTCTGGAATCTATCACTTTTACTCTTGGAATCCAAGTATCATCTGTGCCAGGGGCTGGCAAACTTTTTTTTGTAAAGGGTCCAAATAGTGAATATTATAGACTTTGTGGCCCAGATGGTCTCTGTTATAACTATTCAACTTTGCCCTTGCAGCATGAAAGAAGCCACAGAAAATATATAAATGAATGGTCATGACTGCAGCCCAATAAAACTTTATTTGGGAAAAACAGCAGTGGGGTGAATTTGTCCCATAAGCTATAGTTTACTGACCCCTAATCTAATGTAATAACTGTGCAGATCTGAACTATAGAGCAGAGAAGTCTGCACTAGCATCCTGTTTCTGTCACTCACTCGTTGTGTAACCTGGGGCTAATTATTTAACCTCCTTGCCCCTCAGTTTCCTCCTCTGTGTAGCCTATCTTGAAGGACACAGAGAAGGAAGGAGAAAAATGCTAAATCATGACAGGACTATCACTCTTTTCTGAGGGATTCTGGGGTGCTGTGAAATGGCTTTACCTAGATGGTCATATCATTTGAACATTTGAACTGCACATCACAGAGATTGCTCTGGTTCAAATACAGTTAACAGATTGAGAGAACAATACTAAAAGGAAAGATATCTAAGGATGGTATGATGAAAACAATGAAAAATGATTATGTTTTGAACTAGGGTACGGGCAGGAAAAATGGAGAAGTAGTTGATCACAGGAATATCTATAAGGAAACCGGCAGTAAAATAAGCCATGGCCAGGGCAGCCATCACCAGGTACAGAAGAAGGCCACCTATATGAATTACAGGCAATGTGACATGTAGAGAGATAATGTACAGTATACATTAATGTATAAATGTTTAAACATTTATAACAGGTCAAAATGAGTACTAAGAAGTATCACCTACCCAATGTTTTCAAGTTATTAAATTCCATGCAGGCACTTACGTACTCTATCAATGTTTATCAAAGCACAAGAAGAGGATATAACAACATCACAGCCTTAGCCATTCTTTATTCATTGCTCAGTATGAGCCAGGCATTATCACATAAAATCTTTACCTAAAAGCTCAGTAATATCATCATCATTGTGCAGATGGGCACAAGTGAACACAAGAAGTTAAGTAACTTGCCCAAGTATGACATAGCTAAGCAAGAGAATGCAGGGATTCAATCCCAAGGATGGTTGAATCCAAAGCCTGTGTTCTTAACCACAACTTCTACTGCCTTCTAGTATATCACTAATTTAAAAAGCTTGTTTTCAAGAGTCCATGGGACTTACCTGTTTAACTCATTGCTGCTTCTGAAATCCTGCTGAACCTCGACACCATTGAGTTCCACAACTTTAAACAAGTCATTTATTGTTTATTAGCCTCTGTTTGCTCATCGGTAGCTCTTTGTTTATTCCAAACAGTAAAACTCCCACATTCCCTCAAATTAAAAAAATAAAAAAATATCTTTTAAATAGCAGAAAAAATCAAAATTAGGTCATTTATTCTGTTGTCTCATTGAAACAGAAAATGGACAAAAAAGTGTGAAAAATAGACTAGGGAGTAACAATTATGTCTTTCAGTAGAGTAAAAGTGTCATAAGTCAGAGAGAAAAAGAATGGGCTCAGGAAGAATCAAGTCAGAGGGACAGCAACCCTGGAGTATACACTATTCAGCCTCCTTGATGTAATCACATTCTGGTTTGAAAAAAAAGTGATAAAAACCATAATCAAGAAGGGCATTTAGTATGTTCAAGAAATCATGAATCATAAAGAATTATGCATTACTGCAAGATTTTGAAAATGATAATTAAAAATTTACAACTCTTGAGACTCTCCCAATATCCTTTGGGAAACTCTCTTTTAGTTAAAAGATTTTTTTTAAGATTTTATTTATTTATTTATTTGAGAGAGAGAGAATGCATGCATGAGCCAGGGGGTGGAGTGGGGACAGGGAGAGGGGTAGAGGGAGAGGGAGAAGCAGACTCCCCACTGAGCAGGGAGCATGACATGAGAAGGCTCCATCCCAGGACCCTGAGATAATGACCTGAGTGAAGGCAGACACTTAACCAACTGAGCCACCCAGGTGCCCTAAATTAAGAGCTTGACAACAAATAGTGGGGCATGTCAGCTCAGCTTTCTAGAACTAAATCACTTTTTGCAAAATACAATTGCATCTTTTTGTGACTTGCTAAAAAATGTTGTTTACAAGTTTAAATATAATTAATTTCATATGTGTGTTTGTTTTTAATGTCATAAAGCAGGGAGGAGGTGAGAAAGGGTAGAGATCAGAAGGTAAACTGTTCATATTTTATGGTTTCATAAAATGCTATGGGAATTCAAATTCCAGGAAAGATTTTGGGTTATAACAATTATTCACAAACAAAACCCAAAAAACCTTAAATGTTGTAAATCAGAAAAATCTATATATATACATGTATATAAAACGATGTGTGTAAGTGTGTGATATCATCTATTCCATATGTACAAGTCGTGTATTAGGTTATACAGGTATATGTATGTATCACATGATATTGAATACATACATATTTTTTTCTAAAATATAATGTGTTTCATATAAATTTTATTAGTAGTTAATTGTTTAATGGTAATGCTATACCAAATATTTATGGTCAATCACTCTAATAGGGCACTTACCTTAATTCAAGAAATACTTATTGAACATCTAATATTCATCTAAGTTATTTTCTACACTGGAATGCAAATGGGCTCCTCACAAGGGCAGCACAATCCAGAAGACATAAAAGTAAGGCAAACTCAAGAACCACAATCTGGTGTGATTAGTTCAGCTACCAGGCTGTTGTAGGCTGGAAGGGGATCTCAAGTGGTGGGGTGGGGTATGTAATCTTGCTTAACTCTGCCATTCAAAATTTCTTCTGAGGGTTCAAGATAGATTAGACTATGATGGTGTGCCAGGAAAAGGGAAGACTGCCTGTTCCCTCTTATTCTTGTCACGAAGCCACCTCAGAATGATGTTGGCAACTCTTTTCACATTGCTTTTATCCCCTTGCATGTAATAGACATTTGCTACATATTGGGGGAATGAAGGGTTAGAGAGAAGCTAATAATTTTCTGGTTGAAGATCTCTAAAGTGTTCAAATTTATATCATAACATATGTAAAGTCAACATATTAAAGTAAATGCCACAAAATTCTAATTTTGAGAAGAAAAAAATGAAGTCAATTGCTTGACTCAATGGGTGAGTTAATGGAAGAGTTGTATCTGGGAAGGGCAGTGGCATCCTACTTTCTACTCAGAAAGATCTGGGTTTAAAAGTGAACTACACTTCTGTTATGTGAACTTAGACAAGTTCCTTAGTTTGTCTGAGGCCCAGTTTCCTTACCTGAAAAATAAGACTAATGATAAAATATTTGTGGGTAGTTGATGAGATGATGTATATCAAGCACATGGAATGGGGTAAGGGAATCCTTTTTACCCTCTTTGAATCTGGGGTTGCCTCTAGTTGTAGGAAGTTCAGAAGCAAACTATTGAGAAGATTTCTGCATGACTTGTTAACCTTGAAAGAAATATGGTATTGTGCTCAGCAGCTTTTTTTGACAAATTATTAGATACCCAACATGGCAATATCTCTACCTATATCACTATTAAGACCTGATAGAGAGTCTAGGCAGAGTAACAGGCAAATATGTACTTTGGCTCCTCAGCATGCATGCCCTATGTATTTTTGTATTGGAACACCAATTTCCTACTGGGAAACATCCTTGCTCTACTCTTAGGCTGCATATTTGGTAGGATAGGGTGGATTCAATCTTTTCTTCAAAGGGTGGAAAAGGATGAACAAAATCAAGGCACTCTATTATCCTTGATACAAAGGTTGTTTCAGAAATAGACACAGCAGAAGCAATGATAGGCAATGAGATTTTCCCCAGTCTGCTGAATATAGGATTTGAACCTGAGGGGCCATGAGGCTAGTGCTGCTACAGTCATTTTGCCACCATGAGGGGACAACCATTTGCAAATAGAGCCAAGACAAGAAATGGAGCTGAGTTGGAGAAAAACACAAACCCTGGATCTTCCAGTTATGTACAAATATAGTCCCTTTCTAGTTTTAGTTGTATTCTCTGCCACTTCAAACTAAAAGACATATAATTTCTATTATATGTCTAAGGAGCATATATGTCCTTAGAAATTCATCTTACTTTTACCAGTACTCTACATATGGATAAGTGATGTTATATTAGCAAATATTTATGGATAAAGAAGAAAGGTATATGCCTCTTTTTCAAGACTTAAAAAATTGCACTTTTATTTTCATACATGGGAATCAAAATGCAGTTCTAAATGTATCTATTTACTAATGGCGAAGTTATTTTAATAGCTAATATCTATTTGTTGGAATTGCTTTTTAAATATACCATATAAAGTTAATGGTCTAAATCCCATATTCAAGATGGAGACAGCTATTAGAGTTGATTAGAGCATATCAGCAGGAAAATAAAAAGCCCAGCTCTGCAGGTAAGTAAAGTGCCCCCTGGAGGCAGTAGAAACACATGAACAATGAGGTCCCTCATGTACCTGGACTATTCCAGTGCACTCAGGAGAAACAGAAATGAGCTCAAAACTACTTACTGAACACAATAGTTTGCTTATTCAAATACGATAGTTTTATAGGATCTTTGTGGCAATATACCTTCCATCTTTTTGCAGTCTTCAATGGTTATATCCTTAATGTGTTTCAATTTTTTGGAAGATCAAGCTAGCCAAGTATATATTAAAGGACTTCCCACCTCACAGTTGGAAGCATGACCTGCAATGATGGATTCTGAACAGTGAGCAGAGATGACTCTGCTGTCTATGGGTGTCTGCTAAGGCATCACCATTGCTGCCACTGCCTTACTGAACTCTGGAAGTCCAAAGAATTCATCCCGTAGTCATACTGTCTTTCTGGAAGGCTCTCCTCAGAGATTGAGGTCATCTCTTTTTAGGTTGTCTTTTCATCTCTGGTCCAAAGAGCTAGCTTATCAAATAAGTCCTAGTTATAATCTCTACTCTGGGCCTGTCTCTGCACCTTTGTATTGCCTTCTTAAACACTGCTTTCCCTTCACTGTCTCCACATGAGTAGGCCCATTGCTCCCATCACAACCCTAGTCCAAGCAACCATCACTTGCCTGGGCTTTTGCAATTGCTATCTGTTAAAGCCATAGTCTGTCATCTGTCATCATGGTCCTGATTAAAACCCTCCTATGTCTTCACATTATCCTTTATAAACTATGCAAAGTTCTTGCCAGGCCTCACTAGACTATGTCCTTGATCCTGCCCCTGAATAGCTTTCAGACTTCATCTCTTGCTACTCTTTTTCTCTCTCTTCCCTCCAGACACACCAGATTCTTTCCTGATTTGTAGACAATCACCTTTTCAATGTGCCCACATGGCCTTCCTCTTTGAGTACACATGAAGACAAAAAGAACTCTTCTTACAAGAACATTAATCCCATCATGGTAGCCCCAACCCCATAACCTCATCTAAACCTAATTACCTCCCAACGGCCCCACCTCCTAATACCATCATATTGGGGGTCAGGACTTTAGCATATGAATGGAGTATGAACATTCAACCATAATGATATAAAACTTTGATTATCAATTTATATCACATTTGTTCCTCTAGTCAATAACTTTTTTTAGCCTCCAAGTACCAACCTGCAATCTTCAATGTGTCCTTGGGTATCTCATATTAAAACCTGTCCTCGTTCAGATATATGTTACATTGACTTTTGAATAAAAATCTGGTTAAAGCAGAGGCAGGCCCTTTTACAGTGGCCTTCAGCCTAAAACCTTTCACAAATGTGAAATCCCTTGAAAGGATCTCTGGCTGATAATCTACTTTGAATACAGTCAGTACAATTTTCCATAGGGGAAATTCTCCTGAAGATGGCAGCCTTTCACTTCCAGGCTTTTGGTGTATGCTGTTCCCTTTCTAGAACATTCTCTGCTTTCCCCTTCATGTGAAAAATATCTATCCACACTTAGGTCTTAGATCTTTATTTAGGTTCACTTCCTTAGGTGCTACTCCTCGGTGTTCCTGTGGGTCCTGGTCTACCACCATAATAGTTTCCTTTATTTTGCCGTGGCTTGATTATCTATCCTTCTAAGCTGTAAGTTTAGGACAACAGGAGTCAAGTCTCCTTATTCACCATTATATCCACAGCATGAAGCATGCCTAATATAGTGTTACAGTTGAAAGAGTGAATAACCAGGTGAGAAGGTGAGTCATGGAATAGATATCCAGCCACATAGATGTTGTTCCATGACTTAGATGTCTGGTCACTTCTGAGAAACCTGATGTCAAACACAGAGCCTTTACAGAGGACTTAACATTGCAAAGGTTCTATTTTCCAAATCAGAATGAAGGCAGGGTAGAGAAAAAAAAAAAAAGGAACACTATTAGGAGGAGAGCAGTTAAAGAATAACTTCCCAAATCTAGGTGAGAAGGTTTGGAATCATGGAATCTTGTTCTTTGTGACTACATTACATAATTTGTGGAAACTATTGTGAAATGAAAATGGAGGACCCCTTATTGAAAAATTATTAAGAATTTCAAAATTGTGGGAGCTTGTTTCAAAACAAGCTTTCAATGGGTCTCTTCTAAGAATGAGGCCTTACATGACTGCACAGGTATCATGCCCATGGAACCAGATCCACTTCTTTCCATGTCTACACCCCAGAGCCATATTGATTCCACTACATAACAGTGTTTAAATTTATTTGGCAACTTTATCTCAAGTATTTTGAGGCCCTGGAACTCAAAATTCTACAAAACAATCTTTCATAACTACTAACATAAAAGTTGCTATGCCCTTGCCAAATGCCAAAGCTCAAAAGGTTAACACTTGAGTTTTTGTAATTAATATTCTCTCACAAGACCTCTTGGTTCTGAAATGTCCATTCTCAAGCTTATCTTGCTTTGATCATCATTAGAAACCAGCTACACATTTATAGATGGTAAACAGTCTTGCTTGAACTTATCATGGCAGCTTGATCATTGCACTGAAAATAGTATCACCAAGACACCTGCCTGATCTTTCAACGAAACATGTCCTTGTATATTTTTGTTTTGTTGCATATGTTGGTTTTACAACCCTGTTTCCCACAAAGATACCAAAGTCAGGTCAATCTTATTCCTGTGGTGAATTGCATTGCTCACTTATCACTTTTTATTTGGACATTACTCTTACAGCACCTTGCATTAATCTGCCCTAATAACTACTGGGGCATTTTGGAAATAATTGATTTTTAACATCTGAAAGACATTTTTTATGCTATGTTAATGGCAATAACGTAAAATAAATTCTCACAAAAGCAAAGTGGAACTACGTGCCAAAATAAATGTTATATATTTTGGCAATATTCTCACAAAATTGCTGACAGATGTTAATATGAGCATTACATTTTGTGTGAAGATACTCATCTTTTCCTATTATTAGACACACTTTATGACATACAGAAAAATATGACGATTCAGGATACCACATTTTGGACAATGCCAAAAGCCAAGTTTTGCGTATTATTTTTCCATGTTGATGTGTAAGTATGGTCTGCAGTCTCCAAATTAAATATCAAAGTGATTTCTGGCATACAATCCAGCCTCACAAAAGCAAACAAATAATTTAGGAAATAGCAAGGGACTTATGGCTAATATTTTAAAATAATTATAAAATCCCAAGGGAAAAGTAAACTCGAACAGCAAATTCTTCCTGGTCATTTATGAACTGTATATACCAAAACCCATTTGGAAAACTTTCTTATGTCTCTAGGATCCTATAATGAGCTGCAAGATGATTATGGCTACATCTTGAGGAGGGGTTGGAAGCCAGAAATCAAATCAGACTCCTGCACACAGGGAGAAAGGGATCTGAGAGCTGCTGTTACCGGCAAACTCTTATGAGTGATCTACTGTCTTCCCATTTCTTCAGAACTTTAATTGTATTTAGATTTATAGTTCTATTACTATATATTCACATAAAGAGAGCTAATTCTTTAGAAATGTGTCTGCCTGGTAGGAAAGACACTCATTTGTTAGGTAATCGCAGACTCAGTGATATATGGACTGAGGATTTTAATGATATTAGAAATTATTTTAGTCAATCTCTGCTAAAGTTTCATAATTCGGATTGTTTTCTGAGTCTACCTTAATCGTGCTTTCTCTTTCTTATACACTCTCTCTCTCTCTCTCTCTCACACACACACACACACACACACACACACACACACACGTAAGCTGTATGTTGTTATCCAAACTTAGAGAATGAAAGAAACTCTACAAAGGGGCCAGGAATCCCTGTTGTAAGCATAGTAAACAAATTTTAAACAATAAAAGATAATTCAGGAATTCTCTTTAAACTGATTCACAGGAGTGAAAAAATACAATGGAGATTGAATCCCAAGGTTCTGTTTTACAAATCAAGAAACTGAGACCCAGGGACCTTATTCAGGTTAAACACAAACCCAGCAAAACAGCTAGAAATTTACCTGGTTCTCTCCCTTCCATACCCATGATCTTTCTTATGTAGATTTATCATCAGAACCACAATGCCTCTATGTTAATTCCATAAATGCCTGTACCACTAACTTTGCACACAAGGACATGCTTATCAATGCTTGTACATACCATCTTAATGTTTTGATGATTTTAATTTTGTCTCATTTTAAGAAATAAAGAGAATATTTTAAGATCTACACAGAGAAAACAGTCAAACCTAAGATAAATGATCTTTTACTCTTTTTTTTTTTTTTTTTTGTCTAAACAATATAAATTTAGGCAAGGAGAAAAAAATCACCAAAATAAAATAGTAATATGGCTACACTGGAAAAAAAAAATATATATATATGATTCAAACTTATCTTTAAATAGTTAGCACTTAACTTCTTTCTAAAAATTTGATGCAAACTAAAAAAAGACCTGACATATTTAAATATCAGATCATTTTACAGAAAATCCTCTTCCCTGCTTAATGCATTGTTTTTCTACCTTGATTGAGTCTGTTACTCAGAGACCCCTACTAGAAATGAATGGTCATAATAAGTAGTTCATAAATATCATTGATTAATTACTTTGCAAGAAAAAATATAACATGTTAAAAATATCTTTTCTGTATTAAAAATTATGTAGTGTTGGGACACCTGGGTGGCTCAGTGGTTGAGTGTCTGCCTTTGGCTCAGGTCATGATCCTGGGGTCCTGGGATCGAGTCCAGCATCAGGTACCCTGCAGCGAGCCTGCTTCTCCCTCTGCCTATGTCTCTTTCTCTCTCTTTGAGTCTCTCATGAATAAATAAATAAAATCTTAAAAAAAATGTAGTCTAAGCAATAAATGTGTCAAGGCATTTCTATTATAAACAATAAAGCTCTGCATTCATTCAAGTTATTTGGACACAGAGGAAAACAAGAGGAATCAGGGACAGCAGAGGATGTGATTGACACTTAAGCTGAAAGTAAAAGTACAGAGGAAATAATCTATTTGGGACCAATATATCTGCATGAAGAGTTAATCTAAATTTGTCTAAATATTCCTTCTGTAGATAAAACTATCTAAGTAGTGGTATTGACTCTGGCTAATGTCAGTCTGGTATGGAGGGCCTAATGCCATTAACACTTGGGATTCATTTAGCACTCACTGAGAAACAGCAGCCCAACTTAATGAAATGCCCTTCAAAGCCCTGGATTTCTTTTAATATAATTTTTTAAAAATCCAAAATCATGAACTTCTTTAGTCTTTTTTTTTAAGATTTTATTTATTTATTTATTTATTTATTTATTTATTTATTTATTTACTTACTTACTTACTTACTTACGAGAGAGAGAGAGAGCCAGAGCTAGAGGACTGGGAGGGAGAAGTGGGGAGGGAGAGGAAGAAGCAGATTCTATGCTGAGCGGGCGGGGGTAGGGGGGAGCCCCCCTCAGGGGATCAGTCTCACCACCCTGAGATCATGACCAGAGCCAAAATCAAGAGTTGACTGCTCAACCAACTGAGCCACATGAACTTCTTTAGTCTTAAAGATTCATTTACTTAGGAAATCAACAGATATTTCAAGTAACACTGTAGGATTATATAGTTGCATTTTTTCTTCAAATACAAGAAGTTCTATAAATCTACAGCTGCTGTTTTGATAAAAGAACCAGACTATCAAGCAATTGAAGTTGGATTTTGGCAATATTTTAAAAATTGAAGTTGTCCAAAATTATCAGAGTAGTAAACCTAAGATGTTAGCACAGTTTAATAGTATATTTTGTAAACATTTTCTTTTGTAGAAAATCCAAGAACTACAAGCTTTTCTAAGGCCCAGTTATGTTTACAAAACATATAGCTCATTATTACTTAATTATACTTGAAAATGTGTGTAGCCATTGTAATTTTGGGTTAGTTTGTATATAAATCCTTATGTTTAACCTACTTGATTTGAGCCCTTAGTCATATTTGAAAATTTAGTGCAAAAATCTATTAAATAAAAACCAAAAATAAAATTAATATAAAACTCAGTTTTAATTTAGGTCTTATTTATGTGCTCAATAAACCTATTAAAATTTCCTTGATGGATGATCAAAGCATGTCCATTTAATCTTGATGCTGGTGGAAGATAAATAAATAAATAAATGAACTTTTTCACATTTCAATTTATTAGGAGAAGAGAAGAGTAATCTAATCTGTTTTCAATAGAATTTAGTGTAGAGGTAAAACCACCCTGTTCCTACACAATGACCTCATTCCCAAGCCCCAGAAATATGATATTCTTTTCCAGCCTAAGCATTTATCATTTGCTATAAAGACCTCAGTATTTAAAAATACATAAATACAATGGCAAAGCATTGAATTGACACTTATGATAAAATGCATCTGATTAAGACTTAATAAAGCACTGTGTATAGTACTAGTGAATAATGCATTGCCAGATAAAGTTGGACACAAAGCAAATATAGTGTCAAAGCTAATCTGGCCTGGCATTATTCAGCCACATTACTTTCTTTATTACTAGATTAAAAAATGCATATTGTGTTTCAGCAGATTTTCATTATTTCAACACATAACACAAGTGCTTTTTGGAAAAGACCACTTAATTCCAAAAAGAACTACTGTAGTAGGAAACCACAGAGCACTAGACAGTGCATCTTTTAGTGATATGGGTTCCCATTATCACAGTAACAATATGTTTTGGCTTAAACATTACATTTTTCAAAAGCTTACTTCTAAAAATGCCCATCGTGTTTCTTTCTTCACAAAGTGCTACCCTAGAGAAACAGTAAAATAACCATCCTAAACTCATGTTCCCTTTAGAGATTTAGTTAAGGAAAAGAAAATAATCTTTTCATTTATCTATATCTCAACTGTCCCTAGTCTATCTTTTTTATTATTTTCACTTTTTCTTTGCATTTTTTTTCAAGTTTTTGGCAGCTCATTTCATATACAAATCCCACACGAGTTTGGATATCCCCAGAGTAAGGTTTGGGACAAAGATTCAGGTGTAGCAAGAGATTTTGGAGAAGATCCCGGATAACATCAGGATAGTAATGCCAAAGTACAACTGGGAAGGGAAGTCCAATAAGCAATTCAGAATATGTTGACAAGTGCTGGTATTATAATTGTAGCTTAACTGTACTAGGGATCCCAGACATGCAATCAAGCTAAGTTGCTGAGATACACTGTTATCTCATCCAAGGAGGGAGGGAGTTGGAATATCTATATATTTCAGTGATTGAAGGACACTATAGTTGGGGCTGGGCGGTGAGGAGGAAAAGTCAGAGCTTCTAAATTCTGTTTATGCACTGCTACACTAGCTCTAAGCAGAGTCCAATGGTCAGAGAAAACTCTTAGGCCAAAAAATGAGCACAATGCCATGTCAAAGTCAGCCCCCTAGATGACAATGTTAAAGTCCAAAGGGATATAAGTGGTGCATAAAAAGTATCCCCTGTTTAAACACAGAAACAAAACACCCACAAAAAAAACAAAAACAAAACTCCTATAATCCTGATCTACTTCCCTAGGCTTTGCATTTCTGGCTTTCAAAAACACTTTGTCTCCAAAACTCACTTTATCTCACTGCTTACTTCATGCATGATCTTCTTCCATGTTCCTATGTTCTTTCTATACTTTCAGAGACTGATTTATTTCTTTAGCTTCCCAAGAATACTCCTTGTTCTCCTGAATATGGAGAACTTTGAACTAAACTCTTGAACTAAACTTTCAACAACTCTTTCAGTCCCATCTATGCACTTAATTCTAATGTCTCTTCTTTTTCCTCCAGAGGGACTTAATCCTGACAAAGTTATAAGTAAACATGCATGTGTCACATTTATGTTGCTCATAAGTAGGCCAATTACAAACAATTAGATCTGGAGTACACTTCTGTTCTTTTAAGCAGTACAGGAAGTAGAGAAAAAATAGGACTCTGGGTAAACTATATATATATATATATATATATAATATAATATATATAATATAACTATTATAAAATGTGATATATATAATATATATTATTTATTTATTTATTTATTTATTTATTTATTTATTCATGAGAGACACAGAGAAAGGCAGAGACACAGGCAGAGGGAGAAGCAGTCTCCTTGCAGGGATCCCAATGTGAGACTTGAACCCATGCCCTGAGCCAAAGGCAGTTAGTTTTCAACCATTGAGCCACCCAAGTGCCCCTCTCGGTAAACAATATTTTAGTGTATTGGGCTGGTCCCTTCAATATCCAACAAAATGATCACCACTTTTGGAAATGATAAACCATATCAAACAAGAATGTTGTGGGTGCAAGAAGTAGTTTGTGCCTAGTGTATAGAAGCTAAAGAGTATTCTTAACCCATCACCATTGAACAATTAATTCCTGCTACTAATTCATATCTGTGCCATAGGCACATACATCCATTTACAGTGAAATTATATGTATATAGAATGACCACTGTAGCAGGTCAATATATATCTTAGATAATTTATACATAATGTAATCTCCTAGTTTTCTTCACCAGTTCAATAGACTGAATCCTAGTGATTTATTTTCTCTCAAAAATCTCCGCATACCAGTCTAAACTATTTAGATAGTTGATCTTGAGTGCCTCTATAATATGTGGCTTCCAATGCTCTTTTAATGACTACATAATTTTTCAACTATCATGGTTCACGTTTGCAAGAAAATTCCCCAATTTCTGAAGGGAAGAATCTCCCTCAATCCAGGCACTTCTTTTTTCTTACATTGATGAAGTTTAGCCAGTATATCTTCCTTCTCTGAGCTCTTGAAGTTTTTCTAGGTCCAACAATGGCCTTGAAAACTGTGTAGTGAAAGAAATTAGTAAGCAGCTGAGAAGGAAAGCCCTTCAACATAGCAGGTCTCAAGGGGAGAGGAGCGTAGAGGGTGACACAGTTGACACCAAGGTCCTAGATAATGTAGGAGGGAGAGAGGCAAAAGGATACCCCTTTGCTTTGAGCCACAGACACAAATGATATTATTCTATATGAGAGAGATTACAGTTTATTCCAGGAATTAGAATCAAAGACTTGACATGCTGAGTTTATGATATTAGCTACGTAGAAACCGTATCTCAGCCTTTGGCAGATTTTACTCCAAGAACTTTATACAATCAATGCTGCTAAATTTTCTTAATTACACTTGGCGAGACAATCATCAATTGCTCATTTTCTACTTTAAAACCTTTCCTCTGCCTAAGAGAGGATAAAGACATCCTTTCACCCATCCCTCTAGCTAAAAACCTCTAAATGATCCTTAATTAGAGTTAAGGTTTATAGGAGCAATAAAAGATAATACAGCTGAGTTTCACAAGAATCTATGGATTACATCTTGTATTTCTTAGTTGAGACCACTGTAAGTCAATACTTTCATAGAATGACAGATCTCTGCAAGACATTGGATCTTACTTAAGCTAATACATGATTATCCTCCTCAACCAAATTACAACTATTATGCTTGTTAATGCTTGTGCCAATAACTGTTGTCTACTGATGAGAGGGGGAAAAAACCAAAAAACATCCTAGTATACTGTGTAAGTATAATCAGTTAAAGCTATGTATTTATTTTTAACTCACATGAGTAGTATATGAATTGGTATTCACTGTAAAAAATATACAAATTTATAAAGACAGAAATATATACAAAACAAAACTAAAGATCTCCTTTCCTTCCTTCCCTAATACCTCTTCTCTCTTAAGACAGTTCAAAATTAGCAGTTTGGCTTGAATCCTTCCAGATGTGTATTATGCATGTAAATACAGGATTGCACATGATCTGACTCTGTCTTTATTAGATTTTTAAGTTACAAAGCTATCATATACTTATTATGACATGTGAAACAATTCAAAAAATGAATCACCTCTCCCATCAACTCTCATTCGGGGCCGGGCACCTGACATAAGCGGTGTTCATTGCCTATGTGGATCCTCTCACATTTTTCTCCTTGGTTATAGATTCATAGATACATAGCCATATCCATGACTTAATTTTTTTCCAAAATGAGCTAATATGTTCATATTTCTCAATAACTTAACCTGCCTTTAAATGGCTACTTTTCCAATACACCAGATACTAATATAATGCACTGCTTTAAACAGTTTTTACCATAGTCCATTGGATAGATGTGCCATAATGATTCGCCCATTCTATTACTGCAGGGTATTCAGTTTATTGCCAAATTATTTCCATTATAGATGATACTAAAAGAGGTACTCTTATTCACTGACCCTTATGTATTGCAATCTGATTTTGGGAAGATAAGTTCTCCAAAGGGTGAGTGCTATATTAAAGGGTACACACACTGCTTAACTGTACTAATATTATTTGATTATACCGCAAATTTTTTAAACATTTCATATTCCTTCAAAACATGTATGATAATGCCCATTTCTCTACATTCTACCCATTATGGCATGAAATTAATTTTTTCCCTGGCCTGAAAAAATATAATTTCATTATTGACCTTACTTACATTTGCCTGAACTGTTAGAGAATTTGAGCATAATTTTATATTTATTGACCAATCTGGGTATAATCTTCTGCATATTATATAGGAAAAATCTTTGGTCATCTTTCTACTGATTTTGTCAATACAAATTGAAAGAACTTTTTTTACATAAGGGATTAACTCTTTATTATACATCTAACATATATTTTTTCTCACCTTATCATTTGTCTTTTGATTTTATTTTTTGCTATAAAATGTTCTAATTTTAAATAGTCAAATATGTTTTATCATTTTATTTACAGATTATCTTTTTTTAATAAATCCTCTCCTGCCCCTAAATAAACAAATATTCTTTTGCTCTTATGTTTTGGATGTGTGTGTTTTATATTGAGATATTTAGTCCATTTACATTAGATATTTAATCCATTGATAGTATAAGGCAGGACATAGCTCTTTCAGATGAGTTGCTGATTTTTGTCAGCTTTATTTATTTATTTATTTATTTATGGGTGGAGGGAGAGAGAGAGAGCACAAATGGGGGGGACAGGCAGAAGAAGAAGCAGACTCCCCCTTGGGCAGGGAGCCCAATGTGAGGCTTGATCCCAGGACCCTGAGATCATGACCTGAGCCAAAGGCAAATAGTTAACTGAGCCAGGTGCTTCTGTCAGCTCTATTTATTAAATAAAACATTCCTGTTTGAATTCATCAAAATGTCTTTCATTACATATTATATTCCTTTGTAAAAGTAGATTTATTTCTGAATTTTTTGTTGTTCCACAAATTTGTACACTACTGCCCTGAAGCCATGGTCTTTAGATTAGAGTATCTCTGAAGAAAGTTTTAACATTTGTTAGGACGCTGTGTTTTGTCTCCTCAGTCATTCTTCTTGTCAATATTTTCATGCTTATTTGAGTTGTCTATAAACCTGTCAATAGTAAGTTAATTCTCCTGAGTAGAGGCCTGGATATACGCTCTCAATATAGAAATGTCTGCCAGTATTCTGCTGATAGATAGATGATAAATAGAAAGATAGACAGCTGATAAATAGATTTTTTCTTAGAACTATACTATCAATTATTTTAAAATTCTTTAGAAATATCCTCTGCATTATTGATACCCAGTGGCATGTCAGAAATTCAGGAAAAAAAGACCTCTCTAGGAAAGAAAAGGACGTTTCATCATTGTCAATGTAAAAGGCCTAACATATGCTATACATATAATCAAAAATATTATTTCTGTTAATCCTCTTAAAAGCTTGTGGAGTAGGCTGAGATTATTAAATCAATATTATAGATGAGAAATGGAGGCTTACCACAAGTATTAAGTAAGCTGTCAAAAGTTAGAGAACTAGTATGTAGCACTCAGAAATAAAAATGGACTCCATCACTTCACTAAGATTACATCCTTTATGCTCTATAAGATATTGTGTTTGTTTCAAAACAAAGATTCATGGGAACAACAAAATTTTAGTCGACAGGCTATATATAAAATACAGGCAGAAGTGTGAATTGAAATCATGATCACTGGACAGGTTGGTAGAATTGAGAATTCTATTATATATTATAATAACATTCTGAACATTTAAGGTTGATTATTATTTCCCTCCAGAATTGCAGTTCTCAAATGGGGCTTGGGAGCAGGGCAAGTAGAGATTCAGCTAATCTGACAAAGTCCCTCAGCTGATTCTGATATGCCTCCTTCTCCCCAGCTTGGCTGATAATTGTTGCTCTATTAAAGAAAAATGAGTAGGAGTTTTATTCCAAACAAAATTAAACTTGTTATAAGGAACGAGTTAGCCATTATAGATAGTACTTTATACAAATTTTAGGCAATTTGCCATAATCTGCCTTGTAGTAAGTTACCTTTAATAATTTTCTTATTCTTCATCCCCTATGCCAAGGATTCTCAAACTTTAGCATGCATCAGAATCACCTGAAGGAAATTTCTGGGACTGGGCCCCTTTGCTTCCCCCTCCTTTTCTCCTCTGAGTTTCTAATTCAGTAGATCTGGGTGGGTCCTAAGAATTTACTTGTTAGATTTTAAGTGATGCTGATGCTGATGGTCTAAGGCTCAGACTTTGTGAACTATATATCCCTTAATGGAAAACAAAACAAAACAAAACAAAACTGTGCATACACATGTGTGTGTGTATGTGTGTGTGTGTGTGTGTGTGTGTGTGTTATTCATCTCTGAATTCTGCAAGATCCAGTATAATGCTTTGAATATAGTACTGGCTCAGTACACAAGAATTTGTTTTGAATCATCATGGTGTGATGTTGCAATATTCTAATGCACTGGAATTGGTGAACCATGTAGACCCGAAGAACTAACTAATAAAAATATTACATTCCCAAGTAATGAACTGACAGGCCTTAATTTGGGCAGCTATAATCCATAGGACCATAGGATGCATAATGGGTTGTCAGGGGAAGGATCTGTTAAAGGTCACTGATTCATTCATCTCAGTTTGATTAAGGGTGAACTTGTATAAACCCACTAAGTGATATGTCACTATTGGTTTGTCTCTTAAAAAGATATTTAAATTCCTAAAGACATGTCACTTCTTCCTTTTATATACTCTTATTCTGCCCTCTTTGTCTCCCTTATGACACTCACAATTTGGTTGCTTGCTTCCTATAGGTTTTTTTATTAATACCTATCTCCCTACACATCAGCTCCCAGAAGGCAGAATCCACGTGTGGTACACTCAGTATCCTCAGCATCTAGTACAGAATCTGGTACATAGTGGGCACTCTGTTAAATGAATATATGAAAGATGAATCAGATTTAAGATCCTATTTAAGGATCACTAAGACCTACTAGAAAAAAAGGTAGGTAAGAAAATTCCCTGATGTAGTTTTGAATAGGAACACATCACTTATTTATGAGAAGGCTTCCAAGAGTATTATTTAAATAATTTGAGTGCTTTGTAATTACCACCACCCAAGTTTATAATATGCACTTACTTGGCTATTTATTTGTATTTACCAATATTTGTATGCTTTTTTTATAATAAATTTATTTTTTATTGGTGTTCAATTTACCAACATACAGAATAACACCCAGTGCTCATCCCGTCAAGTGCCCCCCTCAGTGCCCATCACCCAGTCACCCCCACCCCCTGCCCTCCTCCCCTTCCACCACCCCTAGTTCATTTCCCAGAGTTAGGAGTCTTTATGTTCTGTCTCCCTTTCTGATATTTCCCACACATTTCTTCTCCCTTCCCTTCTATTCCCTTTCACTATTATTTATATTCCCCAAATGAATGAGAACATATAATGTTTGTCCTTCTCCGATTGACTTACTTCACTCAGCATAATACCCTCCAGTTCCATCCACGTTGAAGCAAATGGTGGGTATTTGTCGTTTCTAATGGCTGAGTAATATTCCATTGTATACATAGACCACATCTTCTTTATCCATTCATCTTTCGATGGACACCGAGGCTTCTTCCACAGTTTGGCTATTGTTATTTGTATGCTTTTGTTAAATTATTTCCTCCTCTACTACAGTGTAACCTCCCTAGTTTAGAGATTTAGTGATTTAGCTTATCTTGCTATAACTCTTACACGTAAATAATGCCTATACACTTTTATTGCACTGAATGAATTTTTGGTTAAGGTAAAGCTATTCCAGAGACTGGTACAAAACTGGAAAATTGAGGGTCCTAGAGAGAAAAGTTGACAGCCCTAAGGGATGATGATATAGGCAGATGGAGAAAATAATGACATTGAGAAATTAGGATGGAGAGTCAGATCCATGTAAAAGAGCGATTTAAGTTTAGTAGTTTCATTCCTACTGCTGACAGAAACTTGGGGTGCCTCCCTGTCCTCATTTGTCATAAGAAGAAAAAAAGTGGCTTGCCACTAGAATATTGGGGATGACACAGTTGTCTTAGCACCATGTGTTGAAAAAGCTATTCTTTCCTCCTTGAATTGTTTTGGCACTCCAGTTGAAAATCAATTGGCCATATATGTGAGGGTTTATTTCTAGGCTCTCAATTCTATTCCATTGATCTATATTCCTACCCTTATGCTAATACCACACTATCTTGATTTCTAGTACTTTGAGATCCGGAAGTGAGTCCTCCAAATTTTTTTTTATTTTAAAGATTGTTTTGGCTATCCTGAGTCATTTATATTTCCATATGAATCTTAGGATCAGTTATCAATTTCTTCAAATTAGCAGGATTTTGATCAGATTGCATCGATTTGAAGGCTAATGATGTTTCAGATGCAGTGTGCCAACTTCATTGTGAATGTGGCAAATACATTTGTTCAAGAACTTGTCTCAATTTAATTTCACCTCAAATTCAATTCAAATGGCTGGAGTTAAGAAAGGATTGAAAGAATGTTTAGAAGAAAAATAAAACTTATCTTTCTAATTGTGAAATAACACATGATAAAGATAATAGGGAAATACAAAAAAAGATTAAAAGTAGTCAAAATCTTAATGCTACAGAAATTGCCATTGGGTATAATTTCTTTCTATCTTCTGAAGTAGTCAGCATTGTATGTGATAAAAAAAAAATGGGCTCTAAATGTCAATGGCTCATTACAAAACAAACAAACACACTTATGTTTTCCTCTAGTTATGTTGGTGACTATGGGTCAGCTGTGGCTCTGTTCCTTCTATTGCCCAGAATTCAGGTCTATAGAGCAGCCATCAGAATGGCCATGATGATTTCATGGCTCAGAGGAATAGCAAGAGAGCTACTAGAAGATTTTTGATGCTTCTCAAAACTTCTACATGTTTGCAGTGTTCATTCATATTCCATTGACCAAAGCAAGTCAAGTGGCTATGGTTGTCTGTGAGGTGTTTACATAGTAGCATAGCAAGTGATCTAGCAATAAGAGGACAGGCATAATCCTCTTACAGGGAAAGGAGGGGCAAATGACTGGACACAATAAATACTCTTCATGTCTTTCCTGAGTGTATGCTCTATTTTGAAATGCTTCAGCCTGCTTCCTCAATCTTCACACTTACTTAAAAATACCTCAGGGGTGTTTGGGTGGCTCAGTTGGTTAAGTGTCTGCCTTTGGCTCAGATCATGATCCCAGGGTCCTGAGATTGAGCCCCATGGCAGGCTCTCAGCTCAGTGGGGAGCCTCTCCCTCTCCTTTCCCACTCTTTCTCCCTCTGTCTGCCTGCTTGTGTGCTCTCTCTCTCTCAAAAATAAATAAAATCTTTTAAAAAGTAAATAAATAAAAGCACCTCAGAAACTCTTTTTCCTATCCTGGATATAAGAAATCATTTCTCTCCAAAATTTGAACCAATTACATACTCAAAACCTCCTAATTTTAATTTCTATTTATTTTAAATTGAAATTTCTAAGGATTTTTAATGAACACATAAGACCATTCTTGTGTATATTCAAGTCTGCCAGTTGCTAGTGGGACTTATAAAAGATAAGGAAAATGGGCAAATTATATCCCTTTAAAAAAATACATTAGATAATCCCCAAACCTAATCGAACCACTTGTGGGAATGACAGTAAAGGTATTACTCACTGATTTGAACTTAATTGCCCTTGTTTTCACCATCCCATTGCAGGTTGAGATTGAGATGGCAAAAATCAAAGGAAAGAAAGGTAGAACACGTGTGATTTCATAAATCTGTGGTCTCACTGAACAATCAATTTATATGGAATAAATTTAGTAGTTTTTGCTACTATGACTCCTATAAATATATAGTGATGCTTTTCCTCTAGCTACTCATGATATATGATTTCCTTTCACAGAAACACTGGAAGGAACATTGCTTAGCACATATGCCCTTATTAAAAATGGCATTTTATTTTGCTACTTGCTATCTAACATGAAATATCTACATTTTATATACTAGCCTAGAATTTTCTAAGAAAATTAAATAAAGGATACTTTATTCCTGACATAGAGGAATAAAAAATAACTAATTATAATTCCTGTATATATATATATATATATATATATATATATATATATATATAATTCCTGTTTAAAAAAAAAAAAACACAAAGAAAAAGAAAGAACACAAGAGTACAAACTTCCTATTTATAAGATGCAGAATTGCCAGAGGCAATTTGTGGCAAATAGGCAACTGTCTAGGGAAAAGTATGATTTACTTTTACTTTAAGGTCAATTAAATTTACTGAAAATTTATGGCAAAGTTGAGTAACTCTTTAGTTAGAATATGGAGAGGGGTTGCTTTTAGTTAGAGAAGAAAATAGGGTATTTGTCAACTTCACTAAACTGGAATTACATTCTGTAGAATCACCTCCTTGTATGCTTGCAGGTGAGAGCTGGCTAACTCAGAAATTCACAAGGCTTGCAAGGTGGATACAAAGCAGCAAACATTTTTCTCAGAGGGTCATCATGGTTAGGTGGGGTGAAAGACAAACACAGAACATGTCAGCATGTTCCAGCTTATCCTCATTCTCTCTTGCTGTTTGTAGCTCTTTCTCTTTACAGTGGCCCAAGCCAACAGTGACTCCAGGTCTAACCATTAAACACAGAAGCAATAGCCTCCCATAGATATCAGTTCTGTTTTGCAGTCCCACTCTGGCAGTTGGACATGCCTTAGAAGGTCTAATGTGTCTACCACTGTTTCAGGAGGGTTAGTGACTATATTTTACCTGCTTTCACCAGAATTTTGTTAAGACCTTAGTTTTATAATCAGTTCTTTATTTCATAATAAACATAGTGATTTTGCTTCCCTTAATGAACTCTGCCTTATACCTGTGGTTTTCAGAGCTGAAGGAGATCTTAGAAGTTTCCTAGCATAACCAGAGGTGAAGAAAGGTCTAATACTAGAAGGAACCTACTTGGAGAGGTAAGAGCCTGGAACCATCATCTGATGACAACCTGACCACAAAAATTGGGGCCACTCTTTCATTGCCTTCTCTATATGTTTCACAGTTTTGATTTCAATATACTTCATCTAGTCACTTTTCATTTGACTTTTAACATTCATGTCAACATATCATCATTAAGAGCGATATAGTCAAACCCATGGGAAAATGTGCTCAAAGAGAGCAAGAGATCCCCTTACTCCTCACCTAACATTTCTGCCTACTATACCGTCCAAGAATCTGTAACAAATATCTCTAGCAGATGGCCACGGGGTCTCTGCTTTTGCTCTAGATGTGCTTGAGAGAGCTAATTGAATATGTATATTAAATATATATGTGTATATATATATAGTTTCTATATATCAGCATATATATATATGTGTGTGTGTGTATATATATATATATATATATATAGGCTTCAACTATATCACATCTCCAAATTGCTGAAAGTAGCTATAATTTTTCTTATTTATTCTTCCTCATTTGGGGGGAAAGACACCGAGTTCTTCCAAAAGTATTAATATTCTTTTCTTCCATAAAATTATGTGTGTGTGTGTGTGTAGAGGGAGAGAGTGGGAGAGAAAGAGAGACACAGAGAGAGAGAGTGAGCATGATTTTTATAACACTAGGCATCATGGGAAATTACAATAAGAATGAAGTTGTTTTCTGAATTTTTATTGAACAAAAATCCAAGGGTCGGTCTAGTCCTTAAACTCTTCAGTGTTTGTCAAAGCACTGTTCCTATCTTAAGGGATATTCACTCTATAAGACCACTGGGTTGTGACTTTTGTCAGAAACTCACAAAGCAGGCAGTTGGTAGAACTAGAGGCTGTTTTGAAAAAGGAGATGAGTTTCAACTGATAGCATTTTTTAAAAATGAGAATATATTCACAACCTGTTGTGGCTTCCATGTGAGCTAAATACCCCAGGAAAGGCATATAATAAAAAATTTCAGGATGAACAAGATTCAAGATTATGCCACTATTGGATGAAACAACAGAAATAACATGATTTGGCATCTACAGTTAACAGTTTTACAACTATGAAAACCTACTTCCAACAGTTGGCAGTCCGCTTTTATTAGACACATGAAAAGTATCATTTCTATTGTAGAAAATTTGCTCTATCAAGGAGAATTCTCAATGAGAGCATATGAACTGAAAAGAAGTGTCAGAATTGTGAAAAAAAGCATTGTATGCAAAGGAGGAAATGCTAGCAAAGAGTAGTTCAAAATTCTAAATCTTTGCTAATTTGTAAGAGTGAATCACAAAACTGTTGAAGACCAATTCTCAAACTAATTTCTTGGATTGAAATAATCAATAAGGAAATGACAGCTTCTGTGTTGTAAATACATTGCTGTGATTTCCAAAACAGTTCCGTCTTTAGCTTCACTGTTAAAAATGTCTACAGTTTGACATTGTGATGAAGAAACATTTCGCTGACTCAAGGATTTCTCCATGACTTCAAGGATGGGAGACTAAGAAGCTACTTGAGTTAGAATTACCAGTGCCATTAGATTTGTCAAGATGGAACTCATCAGTGGCTTTAGTAATTGTATTCTGCAGTGGACTCAGAAGTCCAAGAAAGAATAATTGTGAAGAGATGGAAAGATAATAGGAACAGGTCTTTTGAGAAATTTTGCTGTAAAGGCTTGGGGCAGTAGTTGAAGAGGGGACATGGGAGTAAAGGATCTTTTTGTTCATTTTGTTTTGACGATATGAGATATTCCAGTTGGGAGAAAAGACAAGAATGGATGAGGCAGAAAAAAACTCACTGAGGCAGTGAGCACTATGGATCCAGGGAGACTCTCTGGGTAAAGATATAAGTAGGTTGCTGGATTACTAGTTCGAAGATGGAATTTTCTTTTAATGGCTTCTACTTTTTCAGGGAATAGTTGAGAATAAGTAGATTGGAGTTGAGTTTAATGTTTTCGAAAGGGGTAAAATGGTTGTTTTGGTAATAGGGGGGGAGTGCAACTAGAGAAATGTGAAGAGACTCTAGCAGACTGAGTGTCCACTCAAGACCAGAAAGAGTGGTTGTGTGCTTTTCCCAGGCATGTTCACCTGCCTGGTAGTCAGAGTGGGATGCTTAAAACTGCTATTGTGGAGCTGGTACAATGATTGCAATGGTAATATTGAGAGGAGTATGACCATGAGATGAATGATTGAGGCTGAGTAGAGTAGAAGGTAATTGAAGTTACGAAGGTCAAGGGACTCAGGCACTTAGGGGATGGGTGGGCTGGCCAAGAACTCTCAATTCTTGTTGAAGTCATCAAGAATTAAGATGGTCTTCATGGAGAAAGAACAAAAAATGAAAAGCTAAAATTCCTATAGCTGAAAGGCAGGAACCAGGAGAAAAATAAGTTAACTTTGGATGGACATATAAACAGGTTTCAAAGGAGCTGATTTTTTGTTTCAGAAGAGGAACAACAGTCTGAAAATGGTTTGGGGAGCAAGGAGTTTGCCTTCCTTTCCTCTATGTCTTGTGGAACATGATATGTGGGAGGAAGAAAAAAAGAGTCAGGTGACAAGCCCCCTTAGGGGATATTCAGGCTTTGCTCAGAGCAAAAAAGGGGAAGGAGTTGGAGGAGTTACTAACTTGTGACCTACAAAGCCATGGTTGCTCCCAACAGGTCCTGATAATGTCTAGAACAACTAAGGGAAAACGAAAACGTAGATAGCCTAGAAGACACTGACCTTTTTAGAAAGCAGATTTTTTTTCACTGTATTTCTCAAACATCATCTGACCAATTAAAGAATTTTGTAGAGAAAATAATAAAATAGCACCTTGTATCATAATATTATTACCTCTGCCATCTTGAGCAGTCAATCTTTCTATGCCTGAGTGTGTGCCTTTTTATTCTACTTCTCTGGATAGACATTGGGAGGAAAACTGGTGATGCCCCTCAGATGCTTAAAAGAAAGGGTCCCTTAGAAAACCAAGTAAGTATCTGCATTAACACAAGGAGTGGAAACTCAAAACACAAGCTGGAACTACAAGGTAGCTTCTATTATTTTCCAGGACCATTAGTTGCTTTCCAACTGGCTGACTGCAAATTCCATGACTCTGTTCTGCTCCAACTCTTGGATTGATTCTTTTCTTACAATTCCCTAGGATCTGATAAACTCCCCAAGATCCCTTTTTATGGAGAGTGCTGGAATGTCCATAATTAGTTTTCTCATATAAAATCAGAGTATATGAATGCCCAGTGTAAACTGGAGAGGAAAAGTTTGGGTAGCCAGTTTAATGGGGGCCCTTTCCCTCATTGAGGCTCTCAGTTTACCATACTCCCCTCAAAGCCTAAAAAACTCTTCAGAGGCCATATCAACTCTTCCAAATGCCATACAAAGAGCCATTTCTATAGGAGCGTCTTGGCTAGGATCTCTCTAGTGTGCCTATCTGAAATTCAGTGATAAAAGGAATAATTAAGAGAATGACTAGTTAGTTGCACCTATGAGAAAAGACATCTAGATATCTGAAACTTAATGTAGGGAAGGCCCATAAAAATGCAACATGAGCCTCCAATTTCCTTTACCAGAATGGCAAAGGGATTAATTAAATCAAATCAGAAAAAGTGTTTCAACCACTATGGAGGAAGAAATCAGCCATTCTTGGTGTAAAATATATTTTTCTTCTATTCACCTACTTAAAAAATATAAATGACTTATACCAACCTTCAGAAAAATGATTTACCACCCCACGAATACTAATCCTTTACATTCATATAGTGCTTTACACTTTTAGGAAGCTTTCAAATATATTTTTTCCTAGAGTGTTAGATCTTGGAACAAAAATTATAGTTCTAGAAATGAAACAACTTCTCCCTCAACTCCCTCACCCATGGATATACTGATTTTTCCCCCTAATATCATGAACTTGAATCATAAGACCTTTTATCTGTGGACATCAAGTTTATACGACTAAGTTATAAAGAAAATCCGTAACTCTTGTTGGCTTAACAAGAAAACAGCACAGTCAAGTGGGAAATAAAGGTGGATTACAAATAGAAAAGGGTGTTAAAGTATGTGATTCGTCCTTTGTTAACCTTTTCAACTGAACAGAGGTTACAACAACTCAAGGCCTGTTTTGTGTAAACTCCTTACTACCTTTATTAACTTAATAGAGTAATTGAATGCACAATTGCTCTCTATTCTGGCAAACTGCCACAAAACCAAAATCTTTTGTCTCTTCTAAAACACTGTAAACATCGTTAAAGTACCAAAGTCTATAAAATCACTTTTATGAAGTAATTTGCAAATTTTATGGACTTACTAAGGCCACAGCAAATTTTATCCTGAGCTACCAGATATTGCATTCATTCATTCATTCATTGGCTCTTTCATTAATTGATTCACTACTTATCCTAGCAGAGGGGGGTAGCCTATGTATAAAGTGTCACATGATTATTAATTCCTTTTTTTAAAAAATATTTTATTTATTTATTCATGAGATACACAGAGAGAGGAAGAGAGAGAGGCAGAGAGAGGCAGAGACACAGGCAGAGGGAGAAGCAGGCTCCATGCAGTGAGCCCGATGTGGGACTCCATCCCGGGTCTCCAGGATCACACCCTGGGCTGAAGGCAGATGCTGAACCGCTGAACCACCCAGCGATCCCCTGATTATTAATTCCTAAAGCCTGTATAGATACTAGACCAAGAAATAAAAAGGAATAGATTTTAAAAGTAATAAACAAAAAACATAATAAATATCTCATTTCTGCTTTTGTAATGTAAAAATTCTAGGCAAGGAAGGAATGCCCAAAGATGGTGATGAAGGAATGTCAATGATGGAAAACTTATTTAGTTCTTTCTTAGAGGGCCCCTTGGGGTTGAAAATGAAGTTAAATGTCACTATTGCCAAAAGGCAGTTGCTAAATGATAATTATAATAAACAGTAACTTCTTAGAGTCCATGGAATAACTACATGAATAGAAGTACAAACTGGAACAAGCTTAATGTATTGAGTATTAAAAATATTCATATGTGGGGTGCCTGGGTGTCTCAGTCGGTTAAGTGTCTGGCTCTTGATTTTGGCTCAGGTCATGATCTCAGTGTCACGGGATTGAACCCCACCATTGGGCTCCAAGTTCAGTGGGGAGTCTGCTTGAGGTTCTCCCTCTCCATGTACTCTTCTTCCTACTTGCATGCTCGCTCACTCTCTAAAATAAATAACTAAATCTTTTTTTTTAAATAACTAAATCTTAAAAATATATATGTATATTCATATAATCTGCCTTAATATGCTAACTAAAAATCTTTTCTAAGGAAATAATCAGAAATTCAAACAATAATTTATTATAAAGATATTTATCACAGTGTTAGCAGCAAAGCAAAAATGATTCAATTTAAACATTCTGTAGTATAGGAATATGTAGGTAAATTTGTATTTTCATGCAATAGAATCTTATGTGGCTTTAAAGAAAATTTATGAAAAAATCTTTATGATATTGGGAAATGTTAATGATACAATATTAAGAAAGACAAAGACACACAAAATTGTATAGTTAGTACCATAACAAGTATTTAACATATGTATGTGCACACACACACACAGAATAAAAGTTTGAATGTCTAGATATTAACTTTGTTTATAAGTGGTAAGATTATAAATGATTATTATATTCTTTTAAAATAGTTTAAAAACTTTTATTTATTTATTTTTAAAGATGATAGGTTTATTTTTTATTTTTTAAAGATTTTATTTATATATTCATGAGAGACACAGGGAGAGAGGCAGAGACATAAGCAGAGGAGAAGCAGGATGCTCACAGGTAGCCCGATGTGGAACTCAATCCCAGGACCCTGGGATCAAGCCCTGAGCTGAAGACAGATGCTCAACTGCTGAGTCACCCAGGTGACCCAATTTAAAAACTTTTAAAATAGTTTTCTTATTGAATATATATTGCTTTTATAATAACAAAAAAATATTTCATAAAGACAGCTCTCTTTTACAAACATATATTCTACCCACAACATTTTCCTAAAGTACCTGGTGGTTACAGTATTATGCTTTTAAAACTAAGTGTCTCCCCCATCATTTGTTCTTTCACCTTCCTGGAGGATGTCTTAATCTCCTCACTACCCTGTGGTGGCTACTGTGTTGCTGTCATCTGAGCTATTTCACCTTCCATGATGAGTCTAAGCCAATTCTGGGCTGCTGTCCACTCACCCTCTTAACAGAGTTGGATTCAGAACTGAGGAGGTCTATGTCAATTTAGGACAAAAAGACAGGAGGAGTAGCTAACTTGATGTAACTGGGAGAGTAAATGCAGTCATTTTCACACAAGACTGTGGGCAGCCAAAGTGAGCAAGAGAAACCAGCCTTGTGTTGGAGATGATGCTGTAGGCACCAAATTGCAACTCTTGAGAGAATTTTGAGAAACTAAATTAATCAATCCTGAAGTCTACCCTAACTTTAGTTTTCCTAATCTGTACAATAATAGCATGCCTTTCATTTAAGTCAATTTGAGTTGGAAATGTTATTTTCTGATGGATGTTCAATGTAATTTTTCTCTAACTTTAAGTGCCCTCACTCTTTTTAAAAAAAAAAATTTTTTAAGATTTTATTTATTTATCCATGAGAGACACAGATGCAGAGAGAGAGGCAGAGACACAAGCAGAGGGAGAAGCAGGCTCCATGCAGGGAGCCAGATGTGGGACTCTATACCAGGTCTCCAGGATCACGCCCTGGGCTGAAGGTGGTGCTAAACCACTGAGCCACCCAGGCTGCCCTCATTCTTTTGATCAAATTGAGGAGAGAACGAATGAAGGACAACTATTCACAGAACTTACCTTTTATTACATCTGCATGGAAATTAAATGCTCACCCTCCTCCTATAAACTCTAGAATTTTTTCATCATTCTATTACGAGAATTTTCAAACACACAAAAGTGGTTGAAAGAACTTTATAAGGAACCCACTTACAATCTACAATTAACATTTTATTATACTTGCTTTATCAAATTTTATTTATCCTCTCTTTACTCATCAAATGATTATATCTTTTTGTTCCATATATTTTTTTTAAAGATTTTATTTATTCATTCATGACAGACAGAGAGAGAGAGAGAGGCAGAGACACAGGCAGGAGAAGCAGGCTCCATGCAGGGAGCCTGATGTGGGACTGGATCCCAGGACTCCAGGATCACGTGCTGGGCCAAAGGCAGGCGCTAAACCACTGAGCCACCCAGGGATCCCGATTTGTTCCATATTTTTAAGAAATCCTTCCATCTCCTCATCATCATAAAGAACCAACTCACATTCTACTGACTTATTTAAATATTCTATTGCAATGTAACTTTCCCTGTATTCATCTTTTTTCTTCAGCTAGATGATAAGAGCCTTAAGGGAAGGTGTACATCTTTGTGTTGCTTCCATGTGGATACATGCTGTCAATAAATATATAAAACTGAAATGAAATTCAAGTTACTAGAATACAGTGGATTTGGATGATTCATTGTATTTTCATGGCAAAACAAAGACACAAATGGTACTTAAATAAACTATAAATTCTGGACATGCCATTTGTTACAATTTTTCTGGTAATATTTTCTGCATCAAACTATAAAAGAACATCATTGTTTTTTTGCTACAAAAATGAACTGGGCTGAAAACAAATTTATATAACAAATGTTTTTTTAACAAGAGATCTAAACATTAGCTCTTGGGTTTTCCCAAGCTTTGCTTCTTTTCTTTCTTTTCTTTCTTTCTTTCTTTCTTTCTTTCTTTCTTTCTTTCTTTCTTTCTTTCTTTCTTTCTTTCTTTCTTTCTTTCTTTCTTTCTTTCTTTCTTTCTTTTTCTTTCTTTCTTTCTTTCTCTTTCTTTCTTTCTTTCTTCTTTCTTTCTTTCTTTCTTTCTTTCTTTCTTTTTTTCTTCTTTCTTTCTTTCTTTCTTCTTTCCTTCTTTCTCCTTCCCTTCCCTTCCTTTCCTTTCCTTTCCTTTCCTTTCCTTTCCTTTCCTTTCCTTTCCTTTCCTTTCCTTTCCTTTCCTTTCCTTTCCTTTCCCTTCCATATCTTTTTTTTTTTAAGATTTATTTATTCATTCATAAGAGACACAGACTGAGAGAGGCAGAGACATAAGCAGAGGGAGAAGCAGGCTCCATGTAGGGATCCCGATGCGGGATTCAATCCTGGATCCTGGGATCACACCCTGAGCCTAAGGCAGGCACCCAATTGCTGAGCCACCCAGGCATCCCTTTCCATCCCTTCTCTTCCCTTCCCTTCCCGTCCCTTCCCTTCCCTTCCCTTCCCTTCCCTTCCCTTCCCTTCCCTTCATTTCTTATAGTCTACTTTTATGAATCAAATACTCTTTAAAGTATTATTTCCTTTGAAAACATCTTTATGTGAAGAATTAGTGCAAAGACCCTTACCTCAGTCCAGCTATGTGAACCAAACAAAGCCGGAGATGGACTTAAGAGTATATGAAACTTAAACATAAGATGGAATGTTACTATTGATTAAATCCAAGAAAAACTGTTTTTTTTTTTCTTTTCTTCTACTACTCTGAAGTGACTTTTCTAAAGTATGTTCTCCAAGTCAAGCTACTGAGAAGAAATGTTGAGGTATGTGCATGTGTGTGTGTGTGTGTATGTGTGTTGGAAGGATTTAAAATCCAAAAAAAAAAAAAAAAAAACAAAAAACAAAAGAAAGAATGTGCACACCTCTGTATATACAGCAACTTAATGCAGTTTCTTATTTTAAAAGATTGCCTTACCTTATAATTAGCAGATTGTAAAGTTTTAGGAGTGGGTGTTTCTAAGCAGCAGGAAAGGCTGAGGTATAGCATCTTTTAAAATTTATGTTTTAACTAGTAACTTCAATAGTAGTTGGAGATACATTTATAGTCTTGTAAGAGTCCTTAAATATAGATAGTTTTAAGTTTATTTTCACCACTCCTTCATAAGGTTTATTGTTTGATTTATTCTTTTACAGATGTAAGAGGGGAAGTATTCAAATTTAGCACATATATGTTTGATTTTGAATAAAACATTCAGCTAAAATAATAACTGTAATTCTTAGACTGCAGACTATGTAATAGGTTGGCCAACCTCAAACTAGGAAATTTGATAAAAGCTGCTAGACTGAGGAATCAATTGATGGAAAGAAAAAAAAAAGAAATAATAGGACAATAATCCAAGCCATATTCTGCCTTAAAGAGACCATTTTTCACAAGCCCACACCTGGGAAAAAGGCCAAGATGCTAAACTATACCTGGAAAAACAATTTTCTACCCATAAGAATTGTTAGGAAATGATTTATTCATTTGGAATCACCCATAGGTGAAAGATTCCTATCCTTACCATCATCAATGATAGACCTCCACCATGTAGATCATTCAGTAGAAAATTAATTATGCCATCTGTCTTTAAATGTATTAATCATATAGAGATGACTCCAATAGAAATTGTTTTTAAAGATCACTAAATGGTACACCTGAAACTAACATTATACTGCATGTTAACTAACTGGAATTTTTTTTAAATTTTTATGATTTTTTTTTTTTTTTTTAGATTAGTTGAGAGCGAGAGTAAGAGAGAGAACATGAGCTGGTGGGAAGGGCAGAGGGAGAGGGAAAAGCAGGCTCTCCACTGAGCAGAGGGCCTGATGTGGAGTTCGATCCCAGAAACCTGAGATCATGACCTGAGCCAAAGGCAGATGCTTAACTGACTGAATCACCCAGGTGCCCCACCTAATTGGAATTTTTAAAAAATTAAATTAAAAAAAAAAATCTAAAAAAAGGAGAAAAAGATTTTAAAAAGAAAAGAAAAATCAGGCTAATCCTAGGCTTTATGAAAGATACCACAGATTTTCTTTCAATGAACTACTCAAGACTCACATCTATGATTATTTGTTAACAAATAAATAATTATAGAAAAGTTAATCTCTTTAACAAAGCATAAAATTATTCCTCAAAAGACTCACTGAACTCCATTTTATATGTTTATGGGCACCTTAAGATGTTGTTACATTATTAATTCTTTTTAAAAAATACAGCATTTCAAAGAGAAAAAAGATTTACTTTCCTTGTTTTAAAATCATGCTTTTGAGTAATCTTACATCAACTTCTTAGTTACAAAATACATTCTCCCCACAAAAAAAATGTTTTAAAAACAGAAGAAAAAGCAACTTCTAGGTAACAAGTAAGAGGTAAGAGAATCATAACAGAAGAAATGAAACCAAATGTAACAAAAACCTGTTACAGCAAAGTAGCCAACCATAAGGCACGTTTTACTGTGCCTATAGTTATGTTATAATTCTTAGAATTTAAAACTTGAAGCACTGAATTTATTTTGAATAGCAAACCCTAAAATCTTATTTTTTTTCTAGGGTGTTGATTTTAATTTATAGCACTATTTTGCTGTTTTTCTATGAGACAGTGCTTTTATCTTAATGTCTAAAAACATAGATTTGTTTAAAGTAAATATAATGTAATTTAAATTTGCAAAAATCAACACTAACAGCAATAATTTGAAAAAGTACTGAGTATAAAGTACTTAGATATTTTCCATAAATTTTCAAGTACCACTCCAAGATTTTTTTCTCTTCTCCAGACATTTATTGAGCACCTACTATGTTTCAGGTTCTATAATAGGGAAGGAACCATGAATATGACATAGTTCTAGCTTCCAGGAAATCACAGTCGAGGGCAACATGCATTCAGCTAAATCACATATCTCAAGATCCTTCAAAGGACTATATTTTGTCTTACAATGTTATCTGTTTTTTGAAAACTCTTGGCTGATTTAGTGAAATCAGATGTCTTGAATTCCAACTCACTTAAAAATATACAAATGGTCTAAATGGTTTCTTTTTTATCTTCTGATCAAATTAAAAGCATGTCAGTGTGGTAATCTATCACCAACTGTTTGAAACTCCCACAATTGTTGTATTTAAATTCTATTGCCTCTTGAGTCCTCATGCTTTAATCCTCTTTTGGACTCATAAGTTGTTTCAAAATGGGGCCAAAGCACACAAAGCCATTTTTCAAAAACAGTATTCTTGGCTATAAGCATTTTTATTTTTTATTTATTTTTTTGTTTTTTTTTGTTTTTTTTATAAGCATTTTTATTTAAAAAATATTTAATATCAAGTTGGTTGCTTATCATTACTTTTTTGTTATTCATAGACTTAATAAAAGGATGTTTCTCTTAGAAAGAAAGAAAAAAAGAAAGAAAAAAAGAAAGAAAGAAAATTAATTCATGTTTATTCCAGTGAAAAGTGAAGTTTTCCCTATCCTTTCATTTACATAGCATTTCAACACTTGTTCTGCATACATCAATGGTTCAAAGTCATTACCCACAGCTGCTTTTGAGAGTGTACTAAAAACTATTAATAATACAGTTGAAGTCAATCACAAGTAGTCATGGGATATATTTTAGCAGTCAATCAAACAACAATTATTCAATTAGCATTTGCAAATTTCATATTCCTTAAGAAGAATATGAAAACACTGCGTTGTATCAGGAGTGTTAGAAGGAGAAAGAAGGAAATTATAATCTAATATGTACTGAATGGCAGAGAAATATCCACCTAGAATATTTTGCAAGAGAAGATACATGGTCAAATTTAACTTTTTTAAAAAAGATTTTATTTATTCATTCATGAGAGACACACACACACAGAGGAAGAGACATGGGCAGAGACATAGGCTCCGTGGGGAGCCCGATGTGGGACTTGATCCCAGGATCCGGAGATCACGATCTGAGCCAAAGGCAGATGCTCAACCACTGAGCCACCCAGGCATCCCCTCCCTCCTTTTTAAAAGATTTTATTTATTCACAAATTTAACTTTTTTTAATTAAAAAATTAATATCTAAAGAATAAAAACAGCAGCAAGAAAACCTCATAGCTATTCCAGCTAGGATAACTGTGGCATATGAAAAGAATATAGGCTTTATCTTCTGGTTTTATCTGAAAGGAATATGGGTTACGTGTACTATTTTTTGTTAACTGTGAGTCCCTGGTCAAGTGATTCTTAATACTTAGTTTTCTCAATTGATAAAATACATATTTAACAAATCATTTTGTGGAGAGTGGATTAAATATTTCTCACACATAACCATCACCTACTCCCACCCAATCTTCATCATCAATAGATAAACTGAAAAATTAACTGTCCATTTATAAATGTGTATGCAATGTTAATACAAAACCTGATAAAGCACAGTCATCTAAAAGAAACTTTTAATAATGAATTTCAAAAAACGATTAAAAAAAAAAACCTTTTTTAAATAGAATGATCAGTAATTAGGAAACCATGAAAAGAGATGCATTTTTCCTAGTATTACTGATGTTGGTCTTTGTCACCTAATTTGATGTGACCAGTGGAATGTGGGTAGAAGTGACATTGTGCCAACATCAAGACTAGGTCTTAAGAAGCATCTGTTTTCACGTGTCCCTCTGAGAGCTTCTAACTTCTGATGTGAGATATCCTGCCTTGAGTAGCCACTGACCCAACCCTGGGTATGTGGAGCGGACCAAACTCAACTCTCAAGCCTGAAGCAGAACCACCTCAGCTGCTTGACAAATGTGGGAATGAGACATAATGCATAATATTAATATACAATTTTATATTAATTTCTTTGAAATAATACTACAAAAGAAAATCACCCTGAAATAGTTAAAGGAAGACAAAAGTGATGATGTTTCTTGATTGAGAACATAATACAATGACTCCACTAGCTGGCTTCCAGAGGAATGGATGCAGATGTTGTGTTATTTTTCCATTATGAAATCTGAAGAGGTAGTACAGCCCTTCTGAGACAAAAGGAATTGAATGCTTCTGCTTAATCCAAAATTAACACAATGACGTCATGACTTGTCCTCATGCATAGAAATGGTGAGGAAAATAGACCAATCTTTTTTTTTAAAACTTATTTACATTTACAATCTACTTTGAACTACTGTATAAAGTAGCATAATGGCTATTCATATAGCATGCATAGTTAATTTTACGCAATGCAAGACTGGATGTGCTACTTGGCTGTTAAAGTCTGTCCTCACACTTGTTCTGGCATGCCAGCATCACTCAACCTTGATTCAGAGTTCTTTGCCATAACAACTCTCTTGAATAATCATAAAATTTAGAAATCAGTGCATGCAACATAAGGCCAAGGGTGCTGTTTTACAGAGTGTGGTGGAATCTTTGTCTTTGGGTCTTGTGGAAACAGCAGCCCTGCTGAGCAAAGAACTCATTCACACATTTTTAAATGGATGGTTGCATTTGTCTGAACTGGTGGGGATAGCGGGGGTGGTGTGTGTAGAATATCACTTATTCAAAACCAGAAAACATTAAAATGCTTAGAAAATAGTAGTTGGTATGGCAAATGAAAACTGGGAATTTACCTACCTGAGTAATCAGTACAGTCAACAAAAGAAGAAAACCCAAGAGTAGTTACTGGGAGACTGTGTTAAAAGAATTTCAATGTGAAAGAGTTGAAAAGCAAAGACTAGCACCTAACTAGTAGGATTTATGTTCTTCATCAAAAGTCCCAGTCAACAGATTCAGTGATTATAAATTATATAAAATAATCTGCATCTGAACAGGCCCCACCCATCTAAGGTTTCTACCCACATGGCAGTTCTGGGGTGGCCTCATAGCTCCTAACTTTGCTTTCAAAATCACCTCTAAACATTTATCAGTGCCCGTCCTTTATGAGAGGGCAGAGAAATAAGTCATTTCCTCACCTGCTACTTTGAAGAAGGTGCCAGGGTGTCAATTCTGATGGGTCCCCTCCTTCACGGTGCTGACATGCATATCTATCCTCTAAAAAGGAGGCAGCAGGTTGTAGTGACTCAAACATTGGCCTAGAAGACTGTTACTAACCACCTCTGCAAATATTGACTGGGAGCTTTAGGTTTTATGAGCCTCAGTTTCCTTACCTTCAAGGAAAATGAAATTTGGACTAGTAGACTATAGGGGCCAACTGCAGGCCACCCCAAGATGGACCACTTTGGCCTGAAGATGATTTTGAGTTAAAAAGCAATCAAAACTCAGCAGCTTCAGGAAAAACTCCCACACAACTGCCTAAAAGAGGAGCACCTGGGTGGCTCAGTCTGATTAAGTGTCCTACTCTTGATTTCAGCTCAAGTCATGATCTCAGTCAGGGGATCAAGCCCTGCATTGGGCTCCACGTTCCACATGGAATCTTCTTGAGATTCTCTCTCTCTCCCTCTCCTCCCATCGCCTCCCCTGCTTGTGCTCTCTCTCTCTCAAATGGATAAATAAATCTCTTGGGAAAAAAAAAAAAACTGCCTGTAAGAATTTTCATACAGGACCTGCTGTAGGAAAAGAGCTATCACCATAGATAAATACCTTATGTTATGAACTAGTGATGGTAGACAGAGAAGAACCTAGAAATGCTTGTTTGATCTATTTCCCATCATTTCTGAGTGGCCTGCCAAATGTCTGTTTACCAAACATTTATTCTTTTTCATCTTCGGAATTGCATTCCTTCTCTTTAAAGTTCCAAAGCCCTATCCTCTTCTTCTTAATTATGAGATGACATACATACTTCATTTTGCTTATCTTTGAAATTTCCATGTCTATGTGGATTTCTCACATGAATGAAATTATATTTGATTTTCTCCTGTTAAGTCTCACATCAATTTGATTCTTAGTCCAGCTAGGACCTTGAAGGAGATAGGGCATTCTTGCTCCCCAACAAGACCATTTAGGGACAATGACATCATTTCCAGTGGTAAAATTTTGGAAATGGAATCATAGTTCTGGATCATGGATCATGGAGCAGCTCCAACCTGTTAGAGATGGATTTGATTTCTCCTACTCTGCACACAGTATAGTACTTCCTTCTTTTCCCTTACAGAATAACTGAATATTATCACTAATGGAGGAAAAACAGAGCCAAGGGGAATTGTTAAGCTAGCTTGAGAAAGAAAACATTGAATTGTCATCCTGTTCAGAGAATATTGTATATAAGAGCAACCCTGAATGACATCTACATGTGCACACACACACTTCTAAGATTAATGCAGACATCAACTTTGTGAAGTGTATTTCTTTGAATGTGTGTACAAACTGTCCTGATACTTTTCTTTTAAAATAAAACATTGAAAATGTAATACTCTCCCCAAAGGGACTTCACTTAAAATATAAGCATCAAGTTAAAAATGGACAGATACAGTAGACAGACCATTATTTCCTCAACTGATCATATTAAACCCAATATATTCTTTCTTGGTGGGCAGCACTCTTTTATTACATGTTCTGTCTGAATATGGTTGCAGTTCAATATCTATATTTGCTTTCATTTTGTGCTCCTCACAGAAGATAGTAGAAACATTTAGGGAAGTAAGGAGAAAGAAAAATTGTAATTAAAATTTAGAAGAGGGAATTGAAGTATTATCTGTTTCTTCTTTATTTTTTCCCTAACAGAATCATATATGATGATATTATAATTTTAAGTTCTCAGAATTTATGGCTTCTGAAGTTGAGGACCTTGTACTTCCTTTAAAGACTCCACCATATCCAGATCCATGGCCTCATCAGCTGTGGGCCATTACCACCACACCATTCATCTCTCTGTTTTGACTGAATAAAGCAAATGAATGAATGGGCAAAACAGACAGAATGGCATGAGTCATGCTGCTTCAAATCTTTTTAGAAATATAGTAGGATATAAAAAATATATATATACCACCAGGTCTAGCTGAAGATTCTTCACTCAAATACCACCTGCAAACAGATCTTAGTGATTTGGAGTAGTAGTGGTGATATTCAAGGTTTTGCTTTTGACAGTGTCCTAGGGGAACATTAGACACCACTAGACAAGAAACCAAGAATTACAAGGGTTGAGGAGGGAATCATCACCTGCTTCAAAGATTTACAGGACCCTTTGGCCCCAAATTCTATTTTGTTTGCCAAGTACATATATCACTAGAATTGAATTCTTTTTTTTTAAATATTTTATTTATTTATTCATGAGAGACAGAGAGAGAGAGAGAGAGAGGCAGAGACACAGGCAGAGGGAGAAGCAGACTCCACACAGGGAGCCCGATGTGAGACTCGATCCCAGGACCCCAGGGTTATGCCCTGGGTCAAAGGCAGGTGCTAAACCACTGAGCCACCCAGGGATCCCCACTAGAATTGTATTCTTATGAGGTCAAGAATTTGGTCTGTGTTGTTTACTGCCATTTGGCCAGGGCTTAGAACTATGCTTGATACATGGTAAGTACTCAATAAATGTGTGTTGAGTGGATTAATAAATTAAAAAGAAAAATAATTAATTAGGTGAAGCATCGGGGATCCCTGGGTGGCTCAGCGGTTTGGTGCCTGCCTTTGGCTCAGGGTGTGATCCTGGAGACCCGGGATCGAGTCCCACATCAGGCTCCCTGCATGGAGCCTGCTTCTCCCTCTGCCTGTGTCTCTGCCTCTCTCTCTCTCTCTCTCGAATAAATAAAATCTTTAAAAAAAATTAGGTGAAGCATTAAGTCATTGTTCACTTTTTTCTCAGTGTGAGAGCAGAGCAAAGCCTTCACCTGCTACTCCAACAATTTATTTTAGCAGTATCCCACCAAGTACATCATCTTCACAATCATTTTGCTTCTAGTACTCTTGGGAACTGAGTTGATGCTCAACTATACAATTCGATGTATAGTTGCCAGATAAAATACAGGATGCTCAGTTAAGTTGAATTTCAGCTCAATTATGCACAACTTTTCTTAACGTAAGTATATCCTAAATCGTGCATGGTTTATGCTTATACTAAAATATTTGCAGTTTTTTAGGATAAAATTTTAATTTTACTGAGTATTCTGTATTTGTATGTGCTAAATACAGTAATCTTACCTCTCAATACTTAGCAATCCAGCTATTCACTTTAGCCTCTTTCTGCTGAGGCCATTTACCCTTTCAGTTGTTCCTACTTTCAGGATCTATGAAATATGTGTATTGCCTCTCTCTCATGCACAAGGCTAACATCCATTTCACCAGAAACTCTCACATTCTTTGTCAGCCCATAAAAAGTATGTTATCAAGTTATTACCAGAATGCTGGAAAGGCCTAAAACTGTAGTATCTATCCTTGCTCTGCCTCACAGGAGCAAGCTGCCCAACTTCTACCTCTTTACTTGCTAGATGGGAGGCAGGTACAGTCCATAGTGTCCCCCTACCTGAAGAAGCAAGTACCAGCTCCACAAGGAGTACTGCTGAAGCCTTTGTTGGACTCAGAATGAGGAACAGGCTCTTTCTATCCTTCTCTGGGTCTCACAACACTCTGGGAATTGAAATCATTTTGAGGCTTCCATGGAAACTTCTAATTTAATAACTTAGTGAACTTTATAACTGAACATCTTGCTTTACCTTGAAAGTTGCTTCCCCTTCTCTTTTTGCTCTATACACATTTTAATATCATAAACAAATCATCAGCAAAACCAAATAGCCAGAAAGATACATACCATGGCCACCAGAGCATGGGAAAGGCCTTATTTTTAATCCCTCTGAAGCAAGGTCACATATAAGAGTGGCTTATTTGGAGGATGATTCCTGAAACACTAGTATGGGACCAGGAGAGTAAGAGAGGCAAGGGAAGGCAGTCAGTATAGTGTATTCTCAAGCACATTGCCCAGTGAGCAACTCAAGTTCAATCCCACTGGGGAACTCTGAGAGATGACGTGGGGCATGCACTTCAGAGTTATCCCACTGTAAAGGTGTGGAAGAAGCTAGGGTAAGTATCCACTGACTCCTGATTGTCATGGAGTGGTGCCTTTAGGGCACCCAGCATTTAGGTCTTGCTTGTGTGTGGGAGATAGACTCCCACTACCAGACAAAAGCCCAGGGGCAGAGTCATAGCTATTCTAGGAAGTGGCATTTGCAGGTGAGTGCCAAGGCTGTGGGCAGGGCACTGACAGCATCCTGAACATTGAGTAATGAGGGTTGTTTTCACTGTTGATTCTAGAGGTCCAAAGAAGGTAATAATCCAGGTATCCAAGTACATGCCATCACAAGCATCAGGGTCTTTTAAACCACATGCTATAAAGACATTCTGCCCCACTTCTACCAGCAATTTCATACCATTCTGATTTTTTATTGGATTCATCTCTCTGAGCTTTCACCCATACAAGGTGCGTGCTACTCAATTTTAGCAGCAACACCCCCACATGAGTTAAAATCACTGTGTTTTAATGAGGCAAAGCTTTGTGAGCTGGCTTCATTGTGTATGAACTTTCCTCTCAGATGAGATTCTCATTCCCAAGAAGTTCCCATTACTCATGGATACACTGCTCGTGTATGTTTGGTTGTTATGTTCAAATGTAAACATACCAACTTCTCAAACTTACCTGCATCAGGGGCATAGTCTATTGCTTCATGTGGAGTGAGCCACTTTGAATGTGTGCAGGGAGCTAAAAGGGAGCTCTGATAATCAACTGAGCAGAGCTTCAGGGATGGTTTGTCCTTTAGCACATGAAGCTATGGGGGTTACAGGATTCATGATAGTTAGCAGAACTTATACAGTTATGGAAGAAGCTGGAGAAACAAGAACCAAGGTGTTGGGGAAAGTGGGAAGATCAGGGAAGTCACTATACATGCCCTGAGAAGCTATGCATGCCCAGCCACCAAAAAAGGACTGTAATGGTTGGATTGTAGAAAGGGGAACTCACTTCTATACAGCTGTTGCCTCTGTAGGCCTATAGTCAGACCTCTGGTTTGGGGGGCCTTAGGCCTTGCTTGGTCAACAGGGTAAGCAGGTGGGAAGAAGCACAAGATATGGGGAGGAGAGAGTGAAGACAAGTAATGACTTGCTGACATCTCTGTATCTTTTACCACATTTAATAACGAAAACTTCAGAGACCAATGACTGCTCCTTCACTTCTACCTTCCAAATTCTTCTTATAGCCAAATCTAACCAGAATCATACAGAGAAGGGGATTTAACTGGAATTACATTTCCAGTTTAACCAAGTTGAAACATTACACACTCAGTTTCCTTATATCTGAATTAAGGTGAGTGATGCTAGCTAGCTCTTTCCTTTACAAGGATGCAAAATGAATAGTATCAGAGGGCAATTGGGATATGTATGTATTAGTCTTTTTCTTCACATACTTTTACTATAATAGTTTGTACTCTCATTGGGGGAGATGGCAAATATTTATATTTGCCTCTAATCTATAATAATAGAAAGAAGTGTTAGTGTTGCTAGTGTTATCTTCTTCCTTTTCTGATTTACGGTGACATCCCACAGGCTTTAGGAAGTCTTTATTTTAATTCACTGAAAATAAATTACTTAACTACATCCATTTTACATTCTTGGCTATGTAAAACTGGTTAGCCAAGAAAGTGGTGTTAGAGACAAAGAGTTTTAAAACTGTTTCTCTTAAGAAATTCTGTTCCCTGTTGTAAATCTTCTGTATGACCTTGAGAAATAACATAAAATTCTTATCTGTTGAGTAAGAATACTCAGTTTTCAATCTTGTGACAAATAATGAGTCAAACCGATTGGAATGGACTCTACTCAGAATGAGCCTGATAGAAATAGGAAGAGAGGATAAACTATTCCTTTCTGAGGCATAGCTGCGTTTTCAATGATTCTGAAAGAAACAGAATTCTCTTGCTTCTTTAATGGAAGCAATGGCTTGCTCTAATAATCAATTATTAAATATTCATAACCCACCTCAAAATGCATTAATTGCTAAGATCCACTTGTCATCATGTACTTTGAGGTTTCCTTTAGTTATGCTTGTAATTCTAATATTGTACAGATATAGAAGTGATAGATCAGCAATATGAAAATTTAAATTTGGAAAAATTATTAAATAATAGAACCACAGATAATCATATTAGTCAATCACTAAGCATTTATAAGCATCTACTATCTGCAAATTGCTTTTCTAGACACTAAGATGCAGAAAAGATTACTTCCTTATAACTACTGCTTGTTATAAGTTTATCATCTTATAGATGTTGGCTTACACAACTCTATCATATGCAGATACTAGCACAATTTTTTTAATTAGTGTTTAACATTTGAGTTGCATTTTGGACAGTTGCATAAAAAAAGAAATTTACAATCCATATCTAGTTTTGAAAGGTTATGTTTGGAAAAAGTGTATTTGACATAGAGAAAAATATTATTCTGGTACTAAAGCATAGCTTGATAAAATAACCAGATTTGGGTGGCTCATAAGAGCAGATAGCCTAAGAAAATGCCCCTCTACCTAGTTGTAAGATTTAGCAAATGAGAATGGATGCTCCATTAAATTTGAATTTCAGCTAGAAAAAAATAAGTTTTAGTGTTAAGTGTGTCCCAATAAAATATTTGGGACATTCTTATACTAATAATTTATTGACTATTTATCGGATATTAAAATTTTATTTGGAGTCTTGTGTTTCATCTCGCAATCCTATCAAGAAGGAAATTAGTGACTGCTAAAATAAAATACAACAGCCCACGGCAATTAAATTTCAAGGGACAGATTAATAGTTCTGGGACCTCTGAAGAAACCTTAAGAACATATGGCCAACTGTCAAGGAAGAACTTTTCTACACCCCTTATCTGCAACCTCTCCATCCTCACTCTGGTAAAATCACAAATTTCAGTTTTCACGCTCCTGAAGGAGTCAAAATGGTAGGTAAAAAGGAAAAGGAAAATCGAAAGATTGTACTCTTCTTCCACCCTAAGCAGCCAGTCCATAGCAGTCCCAAAACTAGATGAGAGAAAGAAGAGTAAACTTTAAATACAATTCAGTTTTAGTAAACACAACTTGGTATTGTAATTTCTGAATTGAGACTGTGATTATCCTGTCCAGTGATGTTAGGATATTTTATTCTCTAAGAGTCATATAAAGTCTGGGAGAAATCAAGTTTTTATCTAGGGGCAGGGGGAAAAATCCCCAATGCATAAAACTTAAGGGGCATTGAGAGACAAGAAAGAGAGAGAGAAAGAGAGGGAGGGAGGAACATTCTGATGCTATTTATTCTGTTCCATGAGTCCTGCTGTTCAACAACATTCAAGTTACATGAGTAAAAGAGCACAGGGAAGTTGACAAAATGGATAGGAAACAGCATTTAATAGACATACAAATGTCCTAGTCATACCCATACACCAACTTTCTCCCCATCCAGGGGCAGAATTTAGTGATTATCCATTGCATATAACACCCAGTGCTCAGTATATCAAGTGCCCTCCTTAATGCCCATTACCCAATTACCTCGTTCCCGTACCCACCTTTCCCCCAGCAACCCTCAGTGTGTTCCCTATAGTCAAAAGTTCCTTATGGTTTACCTCTCTCTCTGTTTTTATCCTATTTTATTTTTCCTTCCCTTCTTCTACTTTTGAAGCAAACATCTCTCCACTGTGGAATATCGTGGTCTAGCTAAGCTCATTTATGCCTTACAGCATAATATACGCAAACATATAAAAATGTAATATGACTGGAGTCATGACGGGAAAGGAATAATAATTACTTGTGAGAGATATCAGTAGAAAGCCATATATGGCTTCTAAGAAATTGGCCAACTGTTGAAGTACATCTTGGCCTATTCACTTGGCCAAAATAAGTCAAACAAGCCAGAATATATCTGATCTCTGAACTATTCTCATGACCATAAAGAGAAACTCATCTAGTGATATGTGTATATATATATATATATATATATATATATATATATATTTCTGATTTTATATTTATATTTATAATACATATAGGTAAAATATATTATACATAATATATAACATATACACATATATATTCTAACATGGATGTACATATATTATAATATATAATAAAAATTTTTATACCCTATTGGTTGTGAGATAAATGTGAAAAAATTTAATGAAGCAAAGAAAAATCAATAGCAAAAAAAAGTTCTAAAAATTACTCTGTTCATTTCGATATAATTAATGCAGACAGCCATTTGTAGTCACAAACTAATTTTTCCCCAATTTAACAGATTAAATCTAATAGTTACATTAGTTAAATCAGACAGAAAAGTGGGTCCTCTTGGCAGATTTTTAAAAATGAATTTCAGTTATTATTAGACTCCAGAAAACTACAAAGTTTGGAAAGAAGGAGATATTCATACATGTCAAAAAATGAAGAGTTTTCTCACATCTGAACCAAATGGAACAAAAACTATTTGTTCAACCATAATTTCATATTTCATAATGGGATCCCCTTATAAAAGAACTTCCAAACTTTGACCACACTTTGAGTCAACAAAGAGTTGTCTTCATTATAATTTATAAATAAGCATACATACTTTAAGTAGGCATTCGACCTTACAAGATGGATGGATTTGGTTTTACCTTCTTTCGGGGGTGGGTGGGTAAGTTTACCTTCAAATGCCTTTCCTTCCTCTAAGATATATGATTAGTTTTTACTACTTAAAGCAACCTAGGCTTCAAAACACTCTGCAGAGCCACTTTTCACATTTTAGAAAGTGTGTAATCTGCATTTACCTGTCTAATTTTGGGTCACATTTAAGAAGAGGAAAAATCAGCATATATGGACAACAAGGTTAGAATCCAAAGTCAATTTACATATGAGCATTTTCATTATTTGATTGAATTGATCAAAATGTACACTGGACAACTAATCAATTGAGATAAATATAGAAACATATTGTGTGTATTAAACACTTTAAGCCCATATTTGTCTTTAAACCGAAGTGATGTGCTGTATCAACAGTGTTTTTTAGTCAGTACCATACAGAAGTCAGGTTGCATCCAAATTAATATGCGTAATTCTATTTTAATCCTGAGATGGAAAAATGGCAGGTCAAAGAGTCATTGAAAGCTCTCTTCATATGATGCTTTAGAGCATAAGGCAGAGGTAAAAATAAAATTACACTAAGTGTTCTTCGAGGATTTCTGTGATTGATTGGTTGTATGGATTTAAAAAACATAATTACAGTCAGGAAGATTTCCATAGTATGAAACATACTTATGTCATGGAGATATGGTCCTAAATGCAGTTATGTTCTTTAAGATATGTTCAAAACCTGTGCCTCTATTGTACTTTTTATGCTAAGGTGACAAACCTTCTCTGGACTATACTCAGTTGCTCCCTACCTAACAAATTTTAATTTGGCTTGTACATTAAAAGTAAAGTTTCTGATTTAGTTTCTGACTTTAAAAAATCAAAATCAGATAGAGATAGATAGATAAATAGATATATTTCTTAATTATCTTAAAAAATCATATCTGCCATTGCTGGGATAGAATTGATGGTGCAAGTAGTGGGCTTCATGAGTGTCAGCTGCTGCCTTTAGAAAGGCATGTGCTTTCCCAATGGCAATAATTTTCTCTTCTCTCCATTTTCTCTTCTCTTGCTCTCCCTCTTTTCTTTCCTCTTGTCTCTTCTCTCTCTCTCTCCCTAATGTCTTTCCTGAGCCCTTATCTCTGATTTTATTAATCTCTCTAGTCTCTACAGGCATTAGTGTTTGCCATCCTAGGTCATAAATATTATTGTTTTATTTTTAACTCTTTCCACAAAGACAGCAGCAAATGTTATGATAGTAGTCCCTAAAACATCCTTTCTTTTGTACAATTTTAAAAATAATTTAAGCTGTGTTAAAAAACCCTTAGGGTATTCATTTTTTAAAAGAAAAAATAATTCTTGATTGATAGGTTATATAAAGCATGGTTCATTTATCCAGCAGAGTATTATAAAACCATTACAAGGAAAACTGAGCAGTGTTCAAAATATATTGTTAAGAGACAAATAAAATTGAAAAATATTATGCACAAAAATATGCTTCCAGGCTTAGTCACAAGACACTTAACAGTAGATACCTATGGAATTGGGAATGTGTGTGCTGGGGCGGTATAGAGAAAAAAAAAATTACTTACAGTTTACCCTTCCTTACTATTTAGATTTACCATCAGCAGAAATTATCCTTAAAATTAAGAATGATTTTTAAGTTCCTAAGGCGAATACATTTAAAAAATATATCTTAAAAAATAAAAATATCTTATATGTATGCATATCATTTTATTTACATAACATTTTCACAAACATTGTTACCTAATATAGTCTTTACAATAACCTTATAGGTACGCACTTAGATAATACTTTATTTATTTATTTATTTATTTATTTATTTATTTATTTAGAGAGTGAGCGAGCCCGGGGGAGGAGCAAAAGGAGAGGAAAAGAACCTTATGCAGTCTTTTATAGAGTGCTAGGCATGGAGGCATGTGGGGTTCCATCTCAGGACCCTGAAATCATGACCTGAGCTGAAATGAAGAGTCCAAAGCTTAACTAAATGAGCCTGCCTAGGCATTTTTTTTTCTTTTTTAGAAAATGAAAAAAAAAAAAAAAAGACAGGATTAATCAAACCTACATAAGATTCTATAACCAGAAAGATATAAAGCCAGAATCACACCAAGTCTATCTGTCAGGATAGGATAGGTTATTATTAGGTAGGAACAAATACGACTCCCACATCAGTAGCTTCAAACCACAAAAGATTTTTGGTTTTTGTTTTGTTTTTGTTTTTGTTTCCTGTCTAGTAAGGATTCGCTATACCTCTGTTTTATGTTATTTTCATCCTGGAACACCAGCTACCATCTAGATTATTGCTAGTCATCATGGCAAAGGACAGGTCTTATGTTGCAGTGAAAGCCTTGGCAACTTCTACTTACAACTCATTGGCCAAAACTGGTCATACACTCTATGCAATCACGAGAACTCCAGTAAATATAATGTTGCTGTATATCTGGAACTGAGGGTGCAGGATAGGGGGATGGATATAATAACTGGTAAACTTAATGACTAATACCTCAAAGCCTGTAACTCCAGGTCCCTCATTATAAATTAATATAGCTTTATGGATCTCCAAGTACGTCATGTTTAGAAGGAAACTTTCATTTACAACCACCTTGATATAAATGATTTAAAATATATGTAGAACTGAGTGCATGTGTGTGTCTGTGTATCACACTCATATATGTTATGTGACTCTATAAAAGTGTCCTGTCCTATTTTTCTTTTTTACTCACATTTGATCAGATTATTGTATTGTATGTACACTTACGTTATATAAATGTTTTGTCTTTTGGTAGGTAGGAAGAACAATAGAAGCTGAGTATCTCAATGCCCACTTAGTCACGTCAAGTGCAGAATATTAACAGAAGAGAAAGCCAGCTGCAGCCTGTAGATAGCATACTGCACTGCATGGCACACACTATAAACAAGTATCTCCAAACATTCACAGGCTCTTAACCTCAATCACATATCCTTAATCAGATGTCAATTCAGTAGCAAATTTTCTAAATAATGATGATGTAACATTCATTAGCAAATAGGAGACATCAATTACATTAAGCATCATGCTTGGGCTGCCAGATAATCATGAATAAAACACATTTATAAGCCATGTGCTTTTCAGCCAAGGACAACAATGCAAGCAGTGATTTAGTTATCAGAGAAACATACAGAAAGATATTTTACTTTAGCAAGTGTCACAGTAGCTGTTAATTAGATGCAGGTAATTAAGTATATGACAAAAATTTAAGAATATCAGGACCAATAGTGCAGATTAAAAGTCCTTTTCAGGAAGAAAGCACATGCCAAAACTAGAAAGTTATGATATGTGAGGCCTGCAACTGAGCAACTTATAATCCAGATAGGGGGAGAAGACCTGTTGGGCAGGCATCATGATAGCACAGGAGGAGGGGATAAAAGGAAAACACCACCAACAACTCAACTGGAGAAGGGTGTCTTTAAGAGTCACTTCAAAGGAATCCAGAATTTGGAAACTGAGTGGATATGGACAGACAGATAAATAAGCAGAGCAGTACAAGGAATATTAACTCCCTCCCCAGTGCATACGAGCATGTGTGTGTGCGTATACATGGACACATGCACACATGCATGCACACACACAGACACAGATATAACACTAGTTTGCTGGGAGTACTCATATCACAGAAAATCTAAAATTGTTTTATATTTTCCTGCTGGTAGAAGGAAGTCTGGTCTTGGGCATGCTGACTTTAGAGGGTGGAGGGACGTGGGTTTGAAATGTTTTTTGGGGGCAGCCTGGGTGGCTCAGCAGTTTAGTGCCACCTTCAGCCCAGGGCCTGATCCTGGAGTGTCCCGGGATTGAAAAGGAAAAGAGGGAAGGGGAAGAAGAAGGAGAAGGAGAAGGAGAAGGAGAAGGAGAAGGAGGAGAAGGAGAAGGAGAAGGAGAAGAAGAAGAAGGAGAAGAAGAAAGAAGAAGAAATAAAGAAAAGGAGGAGTAGAAGAAGAAGAGGAGAGGGAGGAGGAGGAAGAAGAAGAAGAGGAAGGAGAAAAACTGGTCTGGAGATAAATCAACTGAGAACATCAGAATGAACCAACTTCCTTGAAGTTATTGAGTAAAAAACAAATCTGTGATCCTAGAGGAGAACACAGGCAACAGCCTCTTTGAACTCGGCCACAGTAACTTCTTGCAAGATACATCCACGAAGGCAAAAGAAACAAAAGCAAAAATGAACTATTGGGACTTCATCAAGGTAAGAAGCTTTTGCACAGCAAAGGATACAGTCAACAAAACTAAAAGACAACCTACAGAATGGGAGAAGATATTTGCAAATGACATATTAGATAAAGGGCTAGTTTCCAAGATCTATAAAGAACTTATTAAACTCAACAGCAAAGAAACAAACAATCCAATCATGAAATGGGCAAAAGACATGAAGAGAAATCTCACAGAGGAAGACATAGACATGGCCAACATGCACATGAGAAAATGCTCCGCATCACTTGCCATCAGGGAAATACAAATCAAAACCACAATGAGATACCACCTCACACCAGTGAGAATGGGGAAAATTAACAAGGCAGGAAACCACAAATGTTGGAGAGGATGCGGAGAAAAGGGAACCCTCTTGCACTGTTGGTGGGAATGTGAACTGGTGCAGCCACTCTGGAAAACTGTGTGGAGGTTCCTCAAAGAGTTAAAAATAGACCTGCCCTACAACCCAGCAATTGCACTGCTGAGGATTTACCCCAAAGATGCAGATGCAATGAAACGCCGGGACACCTGCACCCCAATGTTTCTAGCAGCAATGTCCACAATAGCCAAACTGTGGAAGGAGCCTCGGTGTCCATCGAAAGATGAATGGATAAAGATGTGGTTTATGTATACAATGGAATATTCCTCAGCCATTAGAAACGACAAATACCCACCATTTGCTTCAACGTGGATGGAACTGGAGGGTATTATGCTGAGTGAAATGAGTCAATCAGAGAAGGACAAACATTATATGTTCTCATTCATTTGGGGAATATAAATAATAGTGAAAGGGAATAGAAGGGAAGGGAGAAGAAATGGGTAGGAAATATCAGAAAGGGAGACAGAACATAAAGACTCCTAACTCTGGGAAACGAACTAAGGGTGGCGGAAGGGGAGGAGGGCGGGGGGTTGGGGTGAATGGGTGATAGGCACTGAGGTGGGCACTTGACGAGATGAGCACGGGGTGTTATTCTGTATGTAGGCAAATTGAACACCAATAAAAAATTTTATTAAAAAAAAGGAATCTTTTTTTTACTTGACTGCAACCACATGATTCCACATGTGTGAACACCTGCACATATGGGATTTATGAATTTATCAATTAGAGCCTGATTTATGAATTTACTAAGGAAGTAAAAGAAGGAAGAAAACCAGGTTTCACAACACCTTCATCAGACAGGTTAGGCCTAATGTGCTCTGGGTAGCAGACAGAAATACCTGTAAACACTGTTTTTCCCCTAGGTATCAAATATGTGCCAGAAAATCCTTCACTACATTTCTACAAAAGCCATCAGCATAGATGACACCTGTTGTCATAGCTGAGTGAACTTAAGGAAAGAACAAGACAGACCAGCTCAGGACACTCTTAGAGAAGTGGGAAAAGTGCCCTGTGTCACTGGGTGCTTAGAATTCCCAAGCTTAGGTCTTAACCTCAGAAGCTATTTAGAAGAATATTAAAAATTTAACTGAGGGATGTCTGGGTGGCTCAGCAGTTTAGAGCCTGCCTTTGGCCCGGGGTGTGGTCCTGGAGACCTGGGATCGAGTCCCAAATCAGGCTTCCTGCATGGAGCCTGCTTCTCCCTCTGCCTGTGTCTCTGCCTATCTCTTTCTCTCTCTCTCTCTCTCTGTGTGTTTCATGAATAAATAAATAAAATCTTAAAAATAATAATTAACTGAGTGAAGTTGTGTGTTCTGATTAAGGTCTGCTATTACCTGCTAACATGCACCCAGGGCATGGTGAAGGCCATGATAAACTTGTTTCTATATCTTCTTCAGCTACTGGAGACCTTAAATAGCCCCTATTTTTTTTTTCTGTTCTATATAAGCTTAAATATTATTAGGTTCTCTTAGAAACTGGTGCACTGGGGATTCCTTGTGTGTTAAAAGGTTGTTGTATAGGAGTTTAAAAGCTTTAGTTCGGTTACCCTTGACTGTTTTAAACCAAAAATGACTCTATTTTGTAGAAAATTCTTACATTGCCTCTTAACTTAAATGCTGCATTTTAATACTGAATTATTTTTAGATAAGACAAAATATGCATAAATATTATTGAATATGTCTATGGGATAAACGACTACATAGAATGTTCCATCTGGTAGAGTCCCGACAAGAAACAGATGACACTTTCAAATTGAGTAATTGGAAAATGGTTAGTAGAGAGACTATTTACAAAGGTGTGGAAAGGCTTTAGCAGTTACTAGGGCTAGTGCCATTCCTTCAGACTAGTAAGCAGGGCATTGTCACTATCCAAGACCAATAAGCATGAAGAAGAGGAGGAGTTACCAGAATGTGGAGAAAAACAAGAAATAAACACCTCACCTCTGTTCTCCTCTCCTCTTCAGACTTCCTGATGGTGCTGCCTACCACCCAAACCCAAAAGGAAGCCAGAAGGCCAAGAAACCAATTAAGACATTCCATTAGATTACCTTCCAAGGCAGAGAAAAGGAAGAAGAGTGGCTTTGGAGAGCAAACACAACCAGCAGAGATGTACTTACTGACTCGGAGAAGTATGTGTTTGTGTATACAGAAAACAAGAATAATCTTGATTATGGGATTTTGATTTTCAAAATCATATATTTTGGAGACAACTAAGACTTATATTACAGTCAAACTATCCTGGCTGGGATCAAGCGTACAAAGTATTTGAGAGAAGCAGAGTAGGAGAAAACAGAGCTCACCTCAACAATCCCCAGGCCAAAAGCTGCTCTTTGGGGGAAAGAGGAAAGAGAAGATCTACAGACTCAGGAGTAGAGAGGCCTGTGACAATCACTCAAAAAGAACCACTCAGGAAGAGACAAATCCCAGAGAAAGAATGTGAGCATGCCGTGTTGAGGCAAGGTTCAGGAAACTCAAGTGGATGAAGGGAGCCAGGTGCAATACAACAGGGAGTGGTGGGGAGAGAGCCCAGGTCCCATCTAATTGTGGGGGGAGGGGGGAGGGCAGTACCAGCCAGCTGCATGGGGAACATCCATGCAAGAATACACGTACTAAGTCTGTGCATTTCTAATTGTTCAATAGACACCAGAAAACTAGATTATCGAAGTAAAACTTCCAGATTTACATAGTTTTATGGGCTAAATAAAATGCATCTGTGGACCAAACTCAGTTCACACCCTGGTTCTAGGCAGATGGAGTTCTAGAGGTATACTATGCAGCAGGGAGATTTGCTAAACCTAAGGGGCCATGTAGATTGGAATGAAGAACATATGAAGGTAGACTTAGGACCAAGGAGCATGTGGAACCTTCAATACATGGCCTGACTCAACACAAACTTCCAGGAATGTTGATAAAACCCAGGTAAGGGAAAAGGAATATTCAAAATTTAAACTGAATGGTTTTTGTGTCATGTCTATAGAATCATAACCTACCCCGCCCCCTCAAAAAAATAGCATTGTAGAAAAATAAAGCAATCACTGCTCATCTATATTCCCCAGTTCTCTTCAGTAAGCTCTGGCTTTAAAATTGCAGGGCATAATCTAAAATTTCTGCCTACCCATTCTACCATCCTGCTGAAGGTATATAAGCAGATTTGATCACTGGGATCTTCTGCTTCCATTCTATATAACTATCAATTTGGTGATCTGCTGCTGATGAAATTTTAGGTGCTGAGTTGGGAATCTTTCCAGTTCATCCAGAGTGAAGCAAGGGTTCATGGTCAAAATGAACTACATTAAAATGATCCAGACTCTGGCCCTGGAGTAGCCATAATTCACTGTGAAACCTAGAATAAGAGGCTTCTTCCTAGTGTGACCCTAATACTCTTGTCATAAAATGTGAGAGGCAGGTGTCAGATCCTAGCTGAACACTGAAATCTCATTCCATTATACGATCCTATAGGTGATTAGGTGGAAGCATACTGAAAATGAATGAGCATTCCATAAATGAAAAATCTTATTGTTTTTGTATAACTGATTCTTCCAAACAAATTCAGCTTTTCTTTTTATAGAAGGAGGTTAGCCATTCCCCTTCCTTTTTTTTTTTTTTTTGTATACTTTAAAAACTGTTGGAATTTATATATTTCTTCTGCATTTTCCCTCTTTTACAGCAGTCAGTAAATTCTCTGGAAGATAGGTTATGGAAATAACCTACAGAATTTCACTTTCTATTTGTCATGGACTAATTTATAACCCAAGGAAACAGAACACTTCCTTGTTGTGTGGTTCTTTCTTCTTTCTCCTTCTTCTTCTCCTTCTTCTTCTTCTTCTTCTTCTTCTTCTTCTTCTTCTTCTTCTTCTTCTTCTTCTTCTTCTTCTTCTTCTTCTTCTTCTTCTTCTTCTTCTTCTTCTTCTTCTTCTTCTTCTTCTTCTTCTTCTTCTTCTTCTTCTTCTTTCTTCTTCTTCTTTCTCCTTCTTCTTCTTCTTCTTCTTCTTTTCTTCTTCTTCTTCTTCTTCTTCTTCTTCTTCTTCTTCTTCTTCTTCTTCTTCTTCTTCTCCTCCTCCTCCTCCTCCTCCTCCTTCTTCTTCTTCTTCTTCTTTTTCTTTTTTTTAAATTTTTCTTTCACCAGTGTAGTCTAAGACCAGGAACCACATATTTATTACTCATGATTTGGGTCTCCAAACTTTTCTGAAATCCTCCCACCAACTTTCTTGTCCCTGAATTGCTTTAAGATCTTCAGGTTCATAGAAACCTGCTTGGCATGCATAATATGGTTCAGTACCACATGTTTTTCTATCATTTGAAGATATATTTCAGTCTATAAGGATGAAAAGATCTCTCTAATATTTTGTATTATTGAACAATGACATGGAACATTTCAATATTAAAACTCAAAGAAGCAATGATAGAAAAATTAAATATTCAGTGTCAAGAAGGCTACAAATCGGAGAAAAGAAAAACATGCAAAATCTAGAAGTGATATCCTTAAAAAAATAGTCTAGAGGTAGATGTTTGTCTGAAATTGGAAATGTGGTCAGATGTAGACATTTGGAATTTTGATCAATATTGAGCAGGTGGTAATATTATTGACAAAATTATTCTGGCCAAGAGATGCCCTCCAATGACTGAACAGTGTAAAAATTAAAATTTTGTTCATGCCCTTTCTGGCTCTAGTATTATAGAATTAAAGGAAGCTCCAATTTCTTGGCTTTTTCTTCTTCAAATGGAGATCACTGACTATTGGGTTCCAATTTTTAAAACCACACAATTAACTGAAGTGAGTCAATAACAAAGCTTGAATATAAAAACAAATCAGTATGTCAAGAATGCATATGACAAGCCATGCCAGTAAATTAGATGAATTGCAAGAATTTCAACCAAAAAGTGAGTTCCAAAAGAATGAAAAAAATGAAATATTTCACCTACTTCGATCAATTATTAATACTTATGGCAGACTTGATCTTTACCCAAGGATCTGGTAACAGCCATTAACACTTAGTTCACCTCAAGAACTGAACTTCATAATTGGATAAAAGTGCTAAAAGCCAAGGACCTAGAGTTACTTAAATATATTACAAATATTATAAATTGCCACAATGAATAGGTCAGCCCAGAAAAAAAAAAAAAAAAAAACACTGAGCATAGCTAAGAGGTTGTTTAGTAGGAGAGAAAATAATGCCATTTGCTGGTCAATGATCTGATGGGGTCAGAAAAAAACATTTTAAACCCATAGAGGTGGGTAGCCAAGGGGGCTCAGTGGTTTAGTGCCTCCTTCAGCACGGGGTGTGATCCTGGAGACCTGGGATCGAGTCACACGTCAGGCTCCCTGCATGGAGCCTACTTCTCCCTCTGCCTGTGTCTGTCTGTCTGTCTGTCTCCCCCTCCCCCAATGTCTCTCATGAATAAATAAATTAAATCTTTATAAATAAATAAATAAATAAATAAATAAATAAATAAATAAATAAACAAACCCATAGAGGAAAACTATACATGGGCAGTTGGCAACCTAAAAAGGATAGAGGAAACAGCAATCTATCATTGGAGTGGAGGGGAGTGAGACTTGAGATAAGGGTCCCCTACAGACACACCCTCACCTCTGTCCTAATTGGGCCACTCCAATTGCCCACTCTAGTACAATCCAACCAGTAGAAACAGAGTCCTTTTAAAAACCCTTGGCTGGAGGCTGTAACATTGGGATAGAGTGTGGATAACAATGACAAGATAATATATTAAGCCATTGTCACTATGATCTAAGGTTAAGTCTGGAGAGAAGAGGGAAAAATTGGACCTGGCCAAAGGTTCTGTTGAGAAGGGTCGCATTAGGGCTCTTGTAAGTGGTGAAAAAACTGAATCTCAGCATAGTTCGCAGCAAATGGACATGCTTCACTCCCACAATATATGGACAATGCTTCACAACCCAGAAGCTCCCTATAGAAACCTTGAGATAATTGTCATTAAAGCTATCAGCAAGGACTCTGAGACATCAAACCCTCCAGAAACTGAGAGTATCCAAAAGTTTACAACGACTAGATTCAGATGACATTCTCACACTGGGAAAAGTTACTCCTAGACTTGGGCGGGTGCGGGGAGGGGAAAGGGAGTGATGATAGAGGTAAAAAGGTAAAACCTGAGATGAGATGTCAGCCATAAATATTACTTGTCTCCAGTTAATTCCTCATTCAGGGCTGCCTTCTGTCTGACCCTTAATGAGCCTTATGGTAACTTTCTGTTTAGTTAAGTGCCACATCCTTCTCCTCCACTCTCCTCTATTTCCCCCTGAAATCCGGCATTTTGTTTTGTTAAGTGGCTTGCCTTTACTAGGAACTCAATCCTTTGTTGACCTAATTAACTCATTAGGAATTTAATGAATTCTTTGCCTGCCTATTTGCATGATCAAATCATACATGTGGTGTAAGGAATGAAGGCTCTACTTCATATCATCATGGTCTTTACCTCACTGATTCATTCACATGAGATAGTATCAGTACATCTCTTGCCTTGCCTAACCTAAGCTGCATTCAAAAGATGTCTTCAGACCAGCCAACTAGGGACCATTACTTTGTCTCAAGATTGGGTAGGTCTGAACTTATCCTTATGAGGTATGTGTTAGTTCCACTACACTGAACATAGAGCCTAAATAACAAGTGAAACGTGTTCTAGAAATTCTGGGCTTGCTGGTTATATATTTTCACTTCAGGCATAGTACAGTTACAAAAATGAACAAGTGGCCTCTGATCATTCATACTTAGGAAGCTCCTAATAGGTTTATCCTATATTTTACAATATCCTTGGCCACAATCAATAATAGAGACCAGAAAAAAAAAAATAATAATAATAGAGACCAGAAGTAGGGCATAAGAAAAATACACGGCTAACCTCAAAGAATTTTTGGAAAGAATTCCTTGATTAATAAATTGGAAACTATCCTCAGGTTGTAAATAAAACCTCATTTACAACCAGAAGAACTTATTTCCTCCTTTATAACTAATATTTTACTTCATATTCTTTTCTTGAAATGATTAGAGATAAAAGCCAATCATATACATAATCTAGTTTTGAGGTAAAAATTATCCAGAGATATAAATGTTTGAAATTTTAATGTTTTCATTTCTAATCACACCAAAGAATTAGTGAATGATATGGTGGGGGGGTGGGGATTGGGGGAATAAGATTATTTCTTCTGTCTTAATAATGTGTTACTAACAAAATGGGAAATACTCTAAGCGTTTTACATACATTATCTCATTTACTACTCTTGACAATCCTGTAAGGTAGGAAACTAATTATGAGATCATCCTATAATTAATACATGGTAAGATCAAAATTTGCAACCTGGATTATCATCAAGTATAACTCAAAAAAAAAAAAAAAAAGAAAGAAAGGCAAGGGGCCGCATCAAGGATCAAGGAGGTAGGAAAAAGTGACCAAAAGTGGGGAAATTCTAGTCTGTCTCCAACACACTGAATAAAAGGCCAGCACAGAAGCCAAAACAAAACAAAACAAAAAACCCAAACCCAAAATCCAAAAACTGAAACCATATGACAGTCTTGGTCTAAGTATCATCCTAAAGAGCTGAATTACAAAGGTCCAGGTGTAGTGGTATCTATTCTGGGTGAGCAAGTTTATTTAAAAACGCCACATAAGAAAACTCCACATTAATTCTCCAAATTCATCTTTTTTCCAGCAACTTTTCAAGAAAAGAATTTAAATAAAGTATGGCTTTTAAAGATCTTTCACTAATACCCACTTAAATCATACTTCTTCCTTATATCCTTCATAGGGGATTGAGCCTCTAAAATTAATTTCCCAAAGTGGCAACTGACTTGAATTAAAAGATATAAAGACATTATTTCTAGTACTATAATGTAGTAAAAGATCACAAAGTTTTAGACAGTAAACCACATGTAAATAAGCAGGAAACTTTGTTCTTCATAATTAGCAAAAAAAAAAAAAAAGAGAAGCTTTAGTTTATTAATGCTTGCAATTTTGGTATAGTAGGTGCTAAACAAATTTGCTTTTCTATGTGCCAAATTCTAGAACTGCTTGTCAGTAATGAGATGTTTTTCTAAAGATATAACTTTGGGTACAAAATAGTGATGTTTATTTTTTGTTCACACTGACTTAGCCATATTGTTGAGTTAACTCTACACCTAAATCACAGTGGGCACAAGACCCCATAAGCTAGGTTAGTCCTGATTATTAGGTAGAATAGTGGTTCTCATACTTCAGTGTGTATCAGATTTCACCTGCAGGACTTGTTAAAACAGATTGCTGGGGGCCGCCCCAGAGTTCCTGATTCAAGCCCAATAATCTATTTAATATGTTCCTTGGTGATGCTGATGGTGCTGAGCTGGGAACACAGTTGGAGAATTACTGAAGTAGAAGAAATGGAAGTAGATGGTCATCATAGTTTACTGGAATCATAGATTATCTATTATTTGAAAGCATTATCTCTCCACTTGCTAGTTGTATTTATTTATTTATTTATTTATTTATTTATTTATTTATTTATTATTTACTTACTTACTTATTCGTAAAAGACACAGAGAGGGAGAGGCAGAGATACAGGCAGAGGGAGAAGCAGGATCCATGAGGGAGCCTGATGTGGGACTTGATCCCAGGACTCCAAGATCACACCCTGGGCCAAAAGCAGGCACTAAACCACTGAGCCACCCAGAGATCCCCACTAGTTGTCTTTCTGGAGATAATACTGAGTCAAGAAAATAGATGATATTTCAATATGAAAAAATCTGTATTATTCTCAATATTGTCTCTTAGAAGCAAGTTCGAACAAAAAGGAAAATAAATCTATTAGAAACAATAAGAAATTGGTAAGTTGACTAAGTATAAATATACATAACACTTCTACACATAGGCCAAATAAATCAATTGAAGTACTTATTTGGGTTTTATTTTCCCTCCATTTCTTACTCATCTATTCCTCTATACTGGAAAAGGGAGCCAATTAATTCTCAGTACCCCTAGCCTTAGACTTGGGAGTTGCTACACTAAAGGCAACAGTAGCCTGCAAATAGCTGGCTGGTCTGGTTTTTGTTTCCACTGAAGCCTGATACCCTAAAAAAGAGTTATAGTAGGAAGAAAAGGGGAAAAAGCAAGGTTGGCAGTGCAAGAGAGAAAAATATCCATGGCTGGGAAGGGAAATGAGTTTGCAGATCCCAAGGATTGCCTGGCAGGTGGAGAAAATGGTTGAAACAGGATCAACTCTTGTAATAATCTCTTGGCCTAGGTAAAGGCCCCATGGCCCCTTGGTATTAGCACAGCAGAAATGCCCACATCTTTTTGTGACCATCTTGTCACACTGATGGTCTCAGCAGCCTCCATGATGAAATGAAGCTACATCCCACTTCTAAGTATCATGTATCTCAGTGACCTTAGAGAAGGAAAAGTAAGTTCCATAAATACTGGGATTGATTTATTTGCCTGATAGGGCAAAGGGATAGGGAAAGGGTGGATGGTTGACCTGAGGTAATACTAAATTTGACTAAAAGAAAATAAAGAAATAAGGATATTTCTTGTATGCCCAAATTTGATTATCAATTTATATTTAGTCTATATTAAACAGAGTCCATACCTATTTTATATTAAAAAAAACAACTTTCCTATATGACAAGAAAATAATTCCATTAACAATGCAATAAAATTACAAAATACCTAAGACTATTTTTTTTTTTTTTATGTGCAGGAAACATATAAGGAAAACTGCAAAACCTTAAGAAGAACATACACAAAAAATGCAAGATTTGGAAATGGAGATAAAGCTATACTACTATGTGGGAGAAGTCGACATTAGAGAGATGTGAATTCTCTTTAATATAGGAATCTAATTCAATTCCAACAGGATTTTTGGGGGGATGGAGAGACTTGACAGAGAGGTTCTAAGTGTTTTTTTTTTTTTTTTTTTTTTTTTGGGAAAATCAGATCATTAAGTCAGTTGATACTGTTACAGAAAAATCAAACATACCAATGGATCAATATGTGAATCTCTTGATAAAGGGAAAGAGGAAAGAGAGAGAGGAAAAAAAATATATATATATATATATATATAATTAACTAATAATCTGAGGAAAAAATAAAAATGTTCTCCTTCATAAAGCACACCAAGATAATTTTCAGAGAGACCAAAGATACAAATGCAAACAATGAAACCATGCTACAGATAATAGAAACCATAAAAAACTGATTGCAATAAAACATATCATTTCTATAGGCCAAAGGGGAAAGGGAACATAAATAAAATAAACAGAAAAATGAGAATAAAATGTTTGTAACACATATGAGTATTAACTAATATCTTTATTAATTTCAGTACTAAATAAATGAATCATAAATCCATAAGTAAATATAAATATGAATTAGAATGGGCAATTATTTTGAGAAGATATATAAATGTCAGATAATCCTTGATGAGGTGTTCTACTTCAGAAATTGTCAAATAAATTAAAATTAAAATCATCACATGATGTCAACTTTCACCTACCAAATTGACATCAACTTTAATTTAATTTATTTTTTTTAAGATTTTATTTATTTATTCACAAGAGACACAGAGAGAGGAGCAGAGGCCTAGGCAGAGGGAAAAGCAGGCTCCCTGTGGGGAGCCTGATGTGGGACTTGATCCCAGGACCACCACAATCTGAGCTTCTGAAGGCAGACGCTGAACCATTGAGCCACCCAGGTGCCCTGAATTTTATTTTTTTTAAGTGACAATATTCAGCAGTGGCAAGGGTTGGAAAATGGGCTGCTTGGATCCTCCTGATATGAGCGTGACAGCCTATCAAAAGACAAAAACAAATGCTAGAATTTGCTGATTTTGACCAAAAGAAAAGTTTTACAATTTATACCTATTTAAGAGTACTTTTCTGCCTTGTTAATAAATCTCCTGTAAATCTGGTATTTTATAATTTACCCCCCCCCCCCCAACATACACACATCAGTTAGAGACTGAGTCCCTCCTCGGAGCCTGGCATAAACTGAGGAGGAGGAAAGGAAAGTAGTGTGAGTAGAATCCTAAAGTGTTCCAGAAAGTCATACTGCTAATTTTGCAGTTTATACCTACAGGAACACAGTGTGGGGAATGATTTGCCTCACCTTGTAACACCTCAGAAACCTCATTACTAAAGATGATGCCACTCACATTCTTACAGAGCTCTTATGGAAAGTATATAAAATTACAACCATCAAATTCGGTAGCAGAGCTTTATACTCCTTCTGCAAAATGTAATAATGTCTTCTTAATTCCCTAGGCTGGCAAGGCTCATACAGCATCATTTATTTAAGGATATCTACATTTTCAAACACTGTTGGGTGAAAACCAGTCCCATCAATCACTGTGACAGGCTACGTTCCTCTTGAGTTTATCTTTCTGTACGTTTTGTGCCAGATTTAGTTTGCAAACCACCAAACGGGGAAACATGAGTCTTGTTTAATCTTCACAAATATAAAATGATGTTGTTAGACTATCATTTGCCATTTGAACTCTCATTCATTAATGAAACATTGGTTAAACAACAGCCTATCCACCTTTTAACTACAATACTCCCTTGTATCTGGTGAACCCTTAATGGATGACCTGTTTAAAAACACAGGGGATATTTTATTCATAGTACAATTTGTGTGAAACTTGTCACTGTAGAGGATCCTTTCTTAATGCAAACAGGCTTGTTTATTTTAATTTCCATTAGGGTCTGGGAAGACAAAAATGATGAATGATGATTCTGAAGCAACAGATTTCACAAGTCAGAGAGTTACTGTGGATGCATTTTGCTTATCTCAAGTTATTTTATCAGAAGCACAAACCACTGTCGCTCCCGTGATACATGAAGACCACCTCATTTCAGTTCATGTACTAGAATCATTTCCAAGGTTACCTCAAGTGTATGAAGAGAAAGAGCAAATACCAGGTAGACAAAATGAACAAAGTATATACCAGGCATAAAGCAAAAGAGGAGTTGCTGGACAGTGGACTCTAAAATCACCCTTTTCCCCAGTTTTCCTTCCTCTCCAAACCATGCAACCTAGCCTGCCTGAAGGAATAGAGAATTCTGTTTTAGTTTTTGAGGAAGCACCCAACTATTTTTTTCTACAGTAGCTACAAAAGGGATACTTGAAAAATGCATGCTTCCATTTGGGGAGAAAGTCAAAATTCAATAGTTTTCCAGTAACTGTGGGAGCTCTGCCAGTTCAGGCTAACATATAGGTGTGAACGTCTTGGAGACCTCTTGGATCCAATAACCTGATTCTCTGAATCCTGGTCGGTTAGGCCAGTTTGTCTGCAGGTTGATCTCTATCTGCCCACAACCTGCCCCAGGACTCCCTGGGGTTCAGGGCTCAATAATTCCCTGTCAAAATGGCTTCAAATCTACTTTCAGGGCCTTCACAGACATCATCCACCAGTCCTTCCTCCAAGGACAGTCCTTGCTTCAGTGTGTACATGTCTAGGTGACAGGAGTGGCTTTGGCCTGCCCTTTGATAGAGATGTAAACATAGCTTTGGTGTGTGGCCTCAAGTGTGCATACACAGACTTGGAGGCCCTTATACTGTGGGAAAGAGCTGGGCATAGGAAGAGAAGATGGTAAGCTGAGAAATGAGGGCCAGTTCTCCCTGGGCCACCATATCCCAACAAGCAACTCTAAGTAAGGAGCCTGAGAACTCTTTTTTCTTTTTTAAGATTTTATTTATTTATTCACAGACACACACACACACACACACACACACACACACACACACATTGGCAGAGGGAGAAGCAGGCTCCATGCAGGGAGCCTGATGTGGAACTCGAACCTGGGACTCCGGGATCACGACCTGAGCTGAAGGCAGATGCTCAACCACTGAGCCACCCAGGCGTCCCAAACCTGAGAGTTCTTTTTTTTTTTTTTTTTTTTTTTTTTATGATAGGCACACAGTGAGAGAGAGAGAGGCAGAGACACAGGCAGAGGGAGAAGCAGGCTCCATGCACCGGGAGCCCGATGTGGGATTCGATCCCGGGTCTCCAGGATCGCGCCCTGGGCCAAAGGCAGGCGCCAAACCGCTGCGCCACCCAGGGATCCCAAACCTGAGAGTTCTAATTTAAACCAGATCTCTAGATTTTGAAGTTATAATTGCCAAAGTAGGTAGCCAAATGCAGTTTATTCAATGGTTTGTTAGAATAATTTATCATTTTGAAAACTTTAGATAGAATATGCAGGCCTCCATTTGTGCTCTTCCATTGGAATCCAAAACAATGAGGGGTGGGACTATTTATCTCCACAACAATCAGTTTTTTCACTTACACAAGTAGCACGCTATTTATTTATTTACTTACTTATTTGCTTATTTAAGTTTTTAATTTTAATTCCAGTGTAGCTAACATACAGTATTATATTAGTTTCAAGTGTACAATATAGTGATTCAGTAATTCCATATATCAGGTGGTGCTCATCACAAGTGCCCTCCTTAATCCCCGTCACCTATTTCATCCATCCCCCCATTAGCGTGTTCTCTATAGTTAAGAGTCTGTTTCTTAGTTTATCTCTCTCTCTTTTTTTCCTTTATGTGTTTCTTAGATTCCACATAAGAGTGAAATCATATGGTATTTGTTTTTCTCTGACTGATTTATTTTCCTTAGTATGCTAACACCATCCATGTTGTTGCAAATGGCAAGATTCCTTTCTTTTTCATGGCTTAATAATACATATAATATATATTATATAATATATAATATAATAAAATATAATATAATAAACATAATATAATATATAATAATATAATATATAATTAATATAATAAGTAATATAATAAATATAACATATATATAATATATAATGTATACACACACACACACACACACACCCCACATCCTCTTTATCCATTCATCTATCGATGGACACTTGAGCTGCTTCCCTAATTTGGTTATTGTAGATGATGCTGCAATAAACATAGGGGTTAATGTATCCTTTTGGAATAGTGTTTTTGTATTTGGGGAATAAATACCTAGTAGTGCAATTACTGGATCCTAGGGCAGTTTTATTTTTGACTTTTTGAGGAACCTCCATACTGTTTTCCACAGTGGCTAGACCAGCTTGCATTTCCACAAACAATGCATGGGAGTTCCTTTTTCTCATCATTAACACTTCTTGTTTCCTGTGTTTTCTATTTCAGCCATTCTGACAGGGAGGGGTGATATCTCACTGTAGTTTTGATCTGCCTTTCCCTGATGATGAGTGATGCTGAGCATTTTTTTCATGTGTCTATTGGCAATCTGTATCCCACACAACAAAATTTTAAAAAACAGATATTTTCATCACCCCATTTATGTCTGAGTAAATGAAGGCAAAAACAGATTATGTCTTTTTTATATTCTTACACAACTGAGAATTGGTGCAGCTATGATTCACAGTCACCTGACTCCATATCCTATGGTCTTATATTTCCCAAGTGAATGAATTATGGTGACTGTTTTCCAGAGTGAGGACAGAGCCTCAAGTCAAAAACACCGAAATCAAATCTGACAGGAATCAGAAACTGAAAAAGGATAGAGTTAAAGCTATGGAAATCAGCATTTAAGGGGAGAAGTAAAAATACAGAAAGAAAAAGAGATGGACAGATCTACAATAAAATGGAATAATAGGTGAAAATATTTCCTTCTCCTGTGAAACATTTTTTAACCCAATTAAAAACATAAAAATAGTGGAAAGGTCTTTTTTTTCCTGAATCTTTCTAGGCTCTCCCCACCCCAACCCCCACTGTCTCCACATTTCTTAATCTGCCAACATAAATCATTGTGCAAAGCAAATCATTAGGGTTGCCAGGTGTTCAATTTTGAATCAGACAGTCTGGTATTTGAATTTTCTGCCGAGGAAACAAATAGAGAAAATACCAGTGATTTTTAATTAAGTTTTGTTATTATCATGTAAAGATGGGCTTGCAGAGAACATTTTCACTAGCTCTCCAGGCTGCACTTTACTTTGGGCCTGCTTTCCACTTAGATATTAGCCCATCTAGGCCATGCTGTCTCCAAACTGAGTGCTAAACCAAGCTGATGAGCTTGGCTCTGAACTCATATTGGCACCTTCCATTTATTGGCCAGGGCCAATGCAACTGTGCTAGATCATTCTGTTTTACTGATATCTCCAAAGCACTGCAGCCACTGGCAGAGTTCCCTGGGTACTTTTTATAAAAAAAAAAAAAATAATAATAAAATAAATACACAAATAAATACTCAGAAGGACATAGAAATAGAGGCAAATGAGCCACTGATTGAGAGTCATATGAATGACTATGTCCATAAGTCTAATCATGGCCATTGAACAGATGAAGGCAGGAAAAAAATTGTTATTCCATCCTTTACAAATAAATTACTTTCTTAAGTAAAATTCTATCTGGGTCCCAATTACATCTGGCTCTGATAACATAGTACTAAATTGGCATGGGAATCTATTATAAGAGAAGAGCTAGAAATCCTTACATTTTGAGGAAATGGTATATACACTATTCGTGAACTAGTGAAAAGCAAAACAGGTTGGATGGATATTAGTAAGGAAAGAATCTTGTCTCCTTAAATAACTTTGTTTTTCTTAAATAACAGTAAATGTTTGTTTTTAGCCACCGATGTCCAAAGGACTTTAATATACAAACTGCATTCAGAAGAAAAAGACGTAGGACGTTTGTTTTCCAGAGCACCAATTAAAGTCTGCCCTGGAAGATTTTCAGGAAATAGTAGTCTACCCCAGTAAAACTTTGGAGTTACAAATCTTTTGCCTACTAGGTAATAGTAAGCACTTAAATTGTGCACTTTTAATCCTGACTTGGCTCTTGTGAGAATTCCATTATAGAGGAACATATACATGTGTAAAAATATCACAATAGATGGCTGCACCAAAGAATTTATTATCCTTATTATCAAAGTTTTCTCTTCTCTGCTTCTTACCAATGAATTACTTTATTCACTGTCTCTGAGTGGGTTAGAGAAGAGGTAGGTTTCAATCCTCTTCAGGGTGGCATTTGACAATATCTGGGCAGTTTTGGTTAGGAGGTGCTACTGGCATGGAGTGGCTAGAGACCACAGATGCTTCTAAACATCATACAATGAACAGAAGAACCCCCTAGACTAAAGAATTATTTGGCCCAAAATGTCCATAGTATGTTGGTTGAAAAACCCTGCTCTATAGATCTCTGGAACAGAGAATTCAACAATTTTGGGTTACTTGAATTATCAGAAATGACAATACAAATCTATTGATAATATAGATCATATAGGTCACCTGAGGGTTGGTGAGGGCATAGGTAAATAAGAGTTTGCTCTCTGCCCTTTTGGCCCATGCTTCAGGATCTGGCCAAGGCCATTTGATGAGGCCACCAGAGCTTCCTCTTTTGAAGCAAAGAGGTGGACACCTATATTATCCTGATAGATAATATAGGCACATTGTACTGGTTTATTCAACACAGTGTTTATTAAGAGCCTACTATGTGCCAGACCCTGCCCAGGGCACTGAGAGTGGTGATAGAAAGCCATATATTCTGCCTTCATGATGTTTACAGTCCAGCTAACCACATGGGAGGGACCCATGCCTTTCATTTCAGGAAGCAATCCGTCTCTGATATGGGTTTACATTTAAATATCCCATAGATCACAAATTGGTACCCAGGAGCAAAATCTAGTTTGCAAGTGTTCAATACATTACATAAAATATCTCACACTTTATTATAAAACAGGCTTTGTGTTAGATGATTTCAGCCAATTGCAGGCTAGTGTATGTGTTCTGAGCACGTTTAAGGTAAGCTAGGCTAAGCTATGACACTTGGTAGGTTGAGTGTATTAAATGCATTTTCCTCTTCTGATATTTTCAACCTATGATAGGTTTATCTGGACATAACCCCATCGTAAGTCAAGGGAGATCTTTATTGCAAAATGATCACGACAATAAGTCTAGTTAATCATCCATCACCATACACAGTTACAGAATTCTTTTTCCTATGATGAGAACTTTTAAGATTTACTCTCTTAGCAAGTAAAAGTTATCTTAACATAGCTCCAGAAATGGAGGGTATACACATATATCCTCCACATATATATGAATATACCTTTTGAAATATCAACCATCCGGAGAAGATTAACTTTTAACATTATGATATAAACATAATTAGTCCTTTCCCAAATACAAATAACATACATATATACACACACACATGTAAACACACTATATATGTGTGTGTATATGTGTGTTTACATGTGTGTGTATATATGTATGTATATACATACACATATACACACACACATATATATATACCCTCCCACACACATATACATATTACATATGAAATCTGAGTCTCACTTCCTCATCAGTTAATTAAGGATAATGGTCACCTCAGAGTTTACACCCATAACCAACATTTCTCTCTCCCATAGGCAAAAAAGTTTAAGCTGCTATTTAATAAAAATTACAAAATTTGATCTCAAATTCTCCAACTGGGAATAATATGGAGGATTTTTCAATGTGAAAATAATATTCCCATTCTGAAAAAATATTTTTCACTTCATGTCATCATATTTATCTTGAAAGCACCAAATGTGTAGTAAACAAAAAAGCCTAACATTAAGGAAGTGACACTCTTGAAAAATTAGGATGTTGTGTTTTCACTCATTCAGGATGAATGCTTATCATTTAGCTAATGGTGAGAAATCTTCTCTAGATGAAGAACACAATTCAAATCTGGATGGTATCCTTCATTAGGGGAAATAAGAACTCCCTACAAATTCTGTTTAGGAGGAAGTTAGTACTTTAGACATGGGACTTGTCTCCCTTAAGGGAAAAGCAATTGCTTGATCTGTGGTTATAGTTTCTCAAGAAAATACCTACACCCTAAATCTGTTAAAACCGGTTCAATATTCTGTTGCCATTCTCATGTCAAATGATGGAAAAAAAAATTTCTGTGTTAGCTATAATCTATAGAAATGCAGAATTTGAGTATAAAATCATGAAGTTAACTTTATATCTTTCATTTGTTTAGGACACAAAACCTCAGTTTTTGAGCACTGAAAATTTGTTTTAAAGTATACTATAAATATAAAATGCAATGCAGACTACAATCGAAAATTTTTCATATACATTTTAAATGTTTTCACCTATGATGTTTAGTATATTTACCACTGCTTGACAAACCTACAAATCGTTCCTAAGTTCATCATCTACTCAAACTAATTAAATGCATGGGTTTATAGGCAGTGCTCAGAATACACTATAGTTTCCTTCTTCTTGTATCCCTTCCTCTTCTTATTTCTTCTTTACCTCTTCCTCTTAATTCCTTCTCCTTCTTGTTAAGATTCATGGCTTTAAAGCCTCTCAATTGTTTTTTTCATCTGAATGGTGGGTATAAAGTAGTAAACTCGAAGAGAAATTTTATGTATTAAATAATTAATAATAATACTTTTTATTTTTTAATTTTTTAAAAGATTTTATTTATTTGAGAGAGAGAGAGAGCACTAGAGAGAGCAGAGAGCACAAGTAGAGAGGAGGGGGAGAGGGGCAGAAGGACAAAAAGAAGCAGAATCCCCACTGAGTACAGAGCCCTACATGAACACAGGGCTCTATCCCAGGACCCTAGCTGTGATCATGACCTGAGCTGAAGGCAGATGTTTAACCGAGCCACCCAGGTGCCCGAATAACACTTTTGAAAATATCTAGAGTATGATGGACCCTCAATAAATCTCTTTTGCTACTAAACACAATTCTTCATAGTTCCTGTTCTTTGGACCCAAACAATGTAGTATAGGAGAGGAAAATTCATTGTATTTCATCAACAATTAAAGCCCCCACCTTTGAGAGCCTCTGAGGTACCAAACATAGTACAAGGCAGTTTACATGCTTCTTTAATCTTTGTGACAATTCTAGGATGTGCTGATAGTAATAAGTAACACTGATCTAAAACTAGTGTAGGTTAAACCAGTTCATCCTCACAATAGTCCTCAAAAGGGGAGTACAACTGTTCCCATTTGACTAGCAAAGAAAATGTGGTCCAGGGAGGTTAGCCCAGGTGCTCCTGTGAAAGTTGTGAGAAGTGATCATTCACTTGTTCCTTCAAGTGATGAACAAGGGGACTGCTAGCCTGTCCCATGCTGCTTTTATGTAAGTAGGGAAAGACAACCTCTTTAGGCAGACACATCCTTAAGCCAGGAGTCATAGCTAGATTACCTCCCCTAACTTCCCTTCATGGAAGGGGGAGGGGGTTTGTGAATGATGGCCCTGAGCGCCCACTTAGTACTCAAAAGTATTTGAATGAATTAATATGTCCAATTAGCAGTTCAGAGGATCTCTTGAGATTCCAGCAAAAAAAATATCTTTACCTACCTTCTTAATACTCTGTGACACTTTCAGTAAATTCAGAGTATAGGTGACAGCACTGGAAACCAACCCTAGCATGAAGTCAGTACACATCCTCCAGGGGCCTGTTAGAAGTGACCAGTTAATTGCTGCTTTCTTGTTATTGTAGAGAACCAAGTTGTCTTGTACTTATCTTTTTAAGAAGATATCACCAGCGTCTGCAGAAATGCTCTGAAATTGTTCTGTGGATGTCTGATTTAGAGATTAAGTGCGGATGAGACTGTCACATGAAATACACGATTGTAAAGACATATTCATAAACTGTATAGTACATTCTCCTTCAAATAGTCTTTCTAAAGTAAAATTCCATAAAATAAGGCCTGACTTTAATGATACAAGATAATAGTCTACCACCATTAAAAACATCAAATATATATATATATATATATATATTGGGAACAATGAAAAGGAAGCCTGGAAATGGAGCTTTTCTGCTGTTAGATCCTAAATACTTCAGACTGTGAATTGATATTTAACATGGAGTTGTATACATTAGTAGGGACCCTGCAATTATAGGTTGATTAGTTAAAATGTTTGTCATGTTTATGCAACACAGAGATAAAAACCAACATTGTATACAGCAACATATGCTTGATAATGGCCTCATAATTACTAAGGCTGCCCATATTCAAGATAATTCTTTAGTGATAAATAAATTAGACACTACAAAAACATTATTGGAATAATTTAGCACGGATCGTGTAATGCAATTGTTATTCCTGATAACTTTGCTTGGTTGCATATATAGCTGCAAATTTGTAAGCTTTTTCTATTTTTTTTCTTTAATTAATGGGCTTTATTTTTTTACAGCAGTTTTGGTAATGCAAAACTGTACAGCCTCTTTTGGAAGCCACTTTAGCAGTTTCTTCCAAAGTGGCTGTGCAATTCTGCATTCCCATTAGCAATGAATGAAAATTTCTGTTGTTCCAGCATTTGGTATTGTCAGAATTTTGGATTTTAGCCATTTAATAGTTATATAGTGGTATCCTGTTGTTTTTTTTTTTAATATTTTATTTATTCATGAGAGACAGAGAGAGAGAGAGAGAGAGAGAGAGAGAGGCAGAGACACAAGCAGAGGGAGAAGCAGGTTCCATGCAGGGAGCCCTATGTGGGACTGGATCCCAGGTCTCCAGAATCACTCCCTGGACCGAAGGTGGTGCTAAACCACTGAGCCACCCGGGCTGCCCCCTCCCCCCTGTTGTTTTAATTTGCAATTCTTTTTTTTTTTTTTTCAATTTGCAATTCCTTAATTACACATGATGTTGAACACTTTTCATATGATTCTTTTCCATCTGTATATCTTCTTTGGTGAAGTGTCTGATCAGATCTTTGCTCACTTTTTAATTGGGTTGTTGTTTCTTATGGTTATAAGACTTCTTTGTATATTTTTGATAGCAGTGAATCTGTCCTAGGTGCCTATAGTCTACTGGAGACATAAAGTTAGGAATGTGATAAACTGTAAATAGGCACAGAATTGTGTACACTCTCAATACCATGATAGAGATAGTAAAGCCTACAACTCAATAAAGTCTAGAAAAGTCCAGTGCCTAGGCCATTTTATTTGTGAGAGGAAGTACTGATATAATGATATTTTATCCCTAGGTATTTGGTCAGACTATAATTCTAAATCTGCCCTGTAATAGTTTTGGGACAATGTGACTGAATTCTGAACAAAGGAATGTGGGTGAGAGGGACATGTATTGGACCTGGACTTGAAAATCTTCCCCCAAATCCTCTACTCAATCTCACCCTCTCTCTCCACATGGTTGAAGACAAATGATTCCAAGACAGAGCTACATGGTGGAAGGAACCAGTCCCCAAGTCACCACTTGGAGTATGGCTGCCCCAGGAGAGCTTCCCAACCCACAAAGAGCTGTAAAGTGAGTGAGAAATAAACTTTTTTACTTTATGGAGCCACTGAGATTTTGGACAAGTTTGTTATCACTGCCAGCAATAATTAACTTGACAGAGATTCAGCTGCATGAGAAATGAGGCAATATCTTAACTGCCAGGCTTCTAAGCTAAGTGACTAAAATGTAAAGACACAAGATAAAAATGGTGAGTTTCCTCTTGACTTTGGTTTTCCTTAAGACATGGGATGCAGGAAACACATATGATCATACTCTGGAGGAATTTTCAAAATGCACATGAATTTTTCAGGTAGATCTTAAAGAAGATTTACACTGGGACATGGCATCCAAGTCTCCTCTCAGAGCCTCAAACTATTTATCTATATGTACTTCTTTGCCTTAGATACCCTAAGATGAACATTTTGATAAGTCCTTCCTCAAGATGACCTCTCAGTGAGGAGTTGAGGATTTAAAAGAACACAGTAGTGAATCTCTTCCCCAGATTCCATGAACTGTAATACCCATATGAGATTCTAAAGCAAGGGTCAGCAAACCATAGCCTATGGGTCAAATTCAGTGTGCTGTATGTTTATGGATGGCTCATGAATTAAGAATGGTTTTTATCAATGAACATATGCAATTAGATTATCAATGAACCTAGTTTACTAATAAGGGACAGTAACTTTAAACTACAATTAAACAAAATATCCCAAAATAATGTCCACCCTTCTTATTAGAAAATGACCTTTCTTATTTTATATTTTTAAAAATTGTATTCAATTATTATTGTATTTTGATTTTCATCAATAAAAATTTTGTAGAGATTTGTTTTTTCTATTGCTATATAAGCATCTATACAATGTCCTCCAGTTTGCCTCCTGACCCATAAAGCCTAAAATATTTATTCTCTGGCCCTTCCCAGAAAATGTCTGCTGATTCTGTTCTGGAACACTGAAATGTCTAGAACATTCAAATTAAATTTTTTTTAAGTCTCTGAAAAAGACTTCTTCTGTCTCTCTCTTTTTTTTTTTTTTCCTTTACTAAATTTCCCTCTAAGTGTATCTCTATGTTCTTGAAGACAGAGTATGATCTGGGCTACTGAGGACCAAAAAGGTTTAAAGAAGTTTACCCTTAGGCTTTAGTAAAGGAAAGCTGACTACTGATCAAGAGAGGGAATCTTGGGGCACCTGAATTGCTCAGTTGGTTAAGCATCCAACTCTTGATTTTGACTCAAGTCATGATTTCATGGTTTCATGGTTGTGATATCAAGCCCTGCACTGGGCTTTGTACCTGGCTTGGGCATGGAGACTGCTTAAGATTCTCTCTCTTTCTCTCTCTCTCTCTCCCCCCCTCTGCCCCTCCTCCCACCAAAGGGAGAGAGGGAAGGAGAGAGAGAGAGAGAGAATCTTGACGGAGAGGCATAAATGGTACCATTTGAACTTTGCTAGACTTTGGTAACTCTGGAAATCCTCATCTATTTTTTTTCTGTCTTTCTCTCTTTGCTTCCCATGTTGGTCAGCTGTGGTATAGTAGAAAAGGGCTTTGAAGTCAGACCAATCCCCTTTTTAACTATTGAAAATTGCTTATCCTTTTAGCATTTCAAGGTTTTTAACTATCTTGTTTTTTTGTTTTGTTTTATTCTGTAAACAGGGGTTGTTTCAATGACTAAATGATATGCTTCTTATAATCCATAATAGAAGCTCATAATTTCATGTCGTTGTAATACCTTAGATCCTAGCAGGAATTAAATGTTTCCTGCCTCCCTTCCTTTCTTCCTTCCCTGTTCCTTTTTTCTATCCATCTATCCATCCAACCATGAGAGTATGCATATGTGTGCATGCATGTGCACACACACATGTGGTACATGTTTGTGTGTATCTATCTGATCAGAGGCAGAAAGGAAAAGAACTGCAGTAATAGTCCCAAGATGCTTCCTGACTTGGAGGAGAGCCAATGCAGTGGGGGATGGATTTTGGCAGCTCAGAAAAGGTAAGGGAAGTTAGCCATTTGAAGCCCAAGCCACTTGCAGTAAGCAAGGACTCAGAAAGTAATCTGCAACGAGATGTGATAGTCCCTTCAATCACCGCCTTCTACCCTTTCCTTCTATCAGTCCTAATGCTACAGGACTCAGTCATGCCAAAGCTTGGGGACTTCATGGCAACTAGACTGAGAGAAAAAAGGCCTAACAGAACAAGAGCTCAGGAAATGTGCATTCCATGAACATTTGTTTATATGTTCAGTGCACCTGTCCTGACAACAGTTAGTATCATCGTTCAGGCTGGCATCAAGAGTTCCAATTCTCAGGACTCTTAATAACCTGTGCTTTTACTTTCATCATTTTTTTCAAGATTGCTACTATACTCTATATATGTCCCTCAGAAAGTATTAGAAAGAGAAACATTTTTCTTAAGACACAGGAAGTGAATTGCCCTCGTTCTCTAGAAACAAGAGAGTGTGACCTTAAACTCTTGTAAGCATAAAAAACGACTTTATCTCTAAGGTTTCTTTAGAAAGATCCGTACCTTGAACTAGGCAGAGAACTCAATGTACTTAGAGTGGAAAAATGAAAAGGCTGAATCAGGATTTGTTTCTGCCAAATAGAATATGGTTCCAAGAGCTCCCATTTTCCAAGCCTTGTGCTTAGAAGTCCTTTATATCTGGTTGATGATCTTGGCTCCCTTCCACTCAGTATCAGCCTATTCAAGGACACCCAAGAAGAGAGCTATATGCTAAAATAGCCATCCTGCTGCTAATGCACACATTTTCATATAACCATTTTATTTTACTTGCTGCTGTACTTCTAACAAGAAGTTTATCAATAGAACAGAACTGGTTTAATGAGGGCTGACCTATTTTACCAACATCAGTTCTTGGATCTTTGTTTTAAAAACTTGAGGATACCTAGAACTAAACAATTATGTCATGCCACCTTTGGCAATCATAACCCACCCTACTTTCTTCCAAACACTGAGGATTAGATTTGTCATTAAATACATTAGCTTTCACCATTAAAGCGCATGGAACATAGGCAAGGAAATCACATTTTACATTATTAATAACTGGGAAAAATTGTCTAATGTGTGCTCTGTCAAAAAAATTGTTAAAAATTGAGCATAGAGAAAGATAATTAACAACTAGATTTTTGAGATAACAACAAATCTTGGTCAGTTGTAAGCATTCACTTTAGGAGTGTAATATACTAACTTATAAAAGTATAATTTGAAGTTTCAGTTTGATAAATTTCTTTAACATTTATGGAATGTTGTGACTCCTCAGTAATGAACTCATAACTAAATTTTTGTTTTCAGGGATGCCTGGGTTGCTCCGTGGTTGGCGTTTGCCTGCGGCTCGGGGCATAATCATGGAGTCCCAGGATCGAGTCGTGCATCGGGCTCCCTGCATGGAGCCTGCTTCTCCCTCTACCTCTCTGCATTTCTCCCTCTTTCTGTGTCTCTCATGAATAAATAAATAAAATCTTTCAAAAGAAAATTTGTTTTCAGTTCCTCTGAAGCAGCCAAACATTGAGTGAAACAAAAATAAATAATAGATCTAAAATTTCAAAAAGAATATAAAAGAAGTCTGCATAATTAAACATTCATATAATAGATTTATAATTTGTAGCATTTGTATTTCTGAAATTATTATAGCTTAAAACTGCACAAAGACTTTTGGGACATCTTTATTCATTCTAAAAAGATTCAAGGAGCACCTCAAAATACCATATGGTACTATATAATGGGACTTAAAAATAGGAGTTGGTGTTTTTCTTGAAGAGAAAAAATTACACACAATTATTACAATAGAGCACAATGAATATTGGATTTGTGTAAAACTAAATGTACTCAAAGTTGTTTATGGACTTTATAAACTTCATATATTTTGTCAAATACATTAAATTATATCTTCTGATAGATCCAGGCTTTAGGGTTGCTAAATCTATAACAGATTGTATACCAGGTACCAAGATAGCTTAGATTTTGGTTGAACATTATTGCAATCATTTACATAAAATGATCCTTCAGGAACAATATGGAATGTATGCATAATTGTCGCACATATACTTAACAGTCGCACACAATTGTTTAATTGCAGGCTTGCCTGTTTAGAGTTTAATTATTATTTTAATGAAGCAGTAAAAAAGAAGCATGCAAACCACAGATTTAATACAAAGCCACAAAAAAAAAAAAAAAAATACAAAGCCACTGCCACAATTTTAAGGGTATCCTTTCAATCTGTTATTAACTTTGAGCCCTGGTGATCATTTGCTCTGGCTTCAGGTATTAAAAGCATCTCCAACATATAGTGCACATGATGTTTGTTTTTAATTGCTCCGTATAGTAGATTTCACATGGGGAATATATTGGCAAATATTTTATAGACTATAAAAAAATCTTGATAGTTGGATAAATGCTATTGTGCTGCAATTTCCTTCTTATGCTTATAAAAGCAGAGCTTTAAAGGTAATACTTTGATTTCCTGAGAATTCCTGCAGTACTCTACATTTGAAATGGGAGGGAAATGACACTTATGATAATATTTTCATTTTAATTTTAATTTTAATTTATGCTGTTATAAAGGTAACTACTATAAACTTTCATCAGAAGATGCTTCACATCAGACAATGGGAAGGTGGGGAGTAGGAACTAGATGATACTTTATTTGCAAGCAGCATTTAAAAGTATTTGATGTTCACAAGAAAACTGTGAGATTAGGTTATGCCTGCAAAATATCAAAACAACTGGGCAATCTGTTGAGTAGCCAAACTGCACAGTGAAGGTTGTGTGGCTTCAGAAGAGAGGAGTATGGCCAAGCCCTTCAATTTTGCTTGGTTTCTGAGCCACACTGCAGAGGAATGAGTGATTTTGCATCACCTTCTTAAGTCATGTTGCAGATTATTACCATCCATCCCTCTGCTCAGAATGATCGGCTCTTCATTTCAATCACTCAGTTTTACCATGAGGAAAAAACACAAACTGTTTACGTGTGGTGTTCTAAGTTGAGTTCTCTTGAAAGCAGACTAGCACGCAGGGACATTATCAGGAAGGGCTCTTGGGATCCAAGTCTGCAGAAAGAGAGGGGCTGAAGCTGGACCTGGCAAGAAGAACATCAAGAGAAGTCTCAGGAGCTCCAGAAATGGGTTGACCTGTCAGAGCTACCCTGCGTTGAGGTCTAAAGCTCAGGTATTTATACTCCTACCTCAATAAGTCATTAGATGTGGGCTATCCTGGGAAGATGCTAGGACTTTTGAGAAAGATGTTCTCTTTGGCTGAGGCAGTTCAAAAAGGAGACTAACAGCTACAAATTATCTGTCAGCCTAATCCCAGCAGCAGGGAGAGTGAGTCCTTTCTTCCTAAAGGGGGGGTGTGAGTTGCTCATCACAGTATGAATCACACCCAACACTCAAGGTTAGACTGGTCTCAAACTGCACTTTTATTTTTTAGTACTATTTTTTAGTTTGTTTACATCTCTTTTCTTTTTAAAAAATTTTAATTCCAGCACAGTTAACATACAATGCTATATTAGTTTCAGGCATGCAATATAACAATTCAACAACTCGATACATCACTCAGTGCTCATCATGATAAGTGTACTCTTAATCCCCTTCCCCTATTTCACCTATCTCTCCACTCTGATAACCATCTGTGTGTATATACACACACACACACATACACACAACATCTTCTTTATCCATTCATCTCTGCATGGACACTTGGGCTGGCTTCCATACTTTAGCTATTGTAAATAGTGCTACAATAAATATAAGGATGCAGATATCCTATCCAATTAATTAGCATTTCCTTATTCTTTGGGTAACTATCCAGTAGTGCAGTTACTGGGCCATATGGTAGTTCAATTGTTAATTTTCTGACGAACTTCCATACTGTTTTCAACAGTGGTTGCACCAATTTACATTCCCACCAACTGCACATGAGAGTTTCTTTTATTATAAATCCTCACCAACACTCGTTTCTTATATTTTTTATTTTAGCCATTCTGACATGTATGAGGTGATATCTCAGTGTAGTTTTGATTTGCATTTTCCTGTTGACGAATAACGTTGAACATTTTTTCATGTGTCTGTTGGCCATCTGTATGTCTTCTTTGGAAAAATGTCTGTCTGTTCATGTCTTCTCTCCATCCCAACTGCTCTTCTGTTTTATCTCTTTTCTTCTCCATGGATTCTCCTAACTAGAATTGTGCCAATTCTCTCCAAACACATCTGCATAAATGGAGGCTATGAGGACAGAAGGACAACTTTGCAGCTAGAGTGACCTGAGATCCAATTCCTGCTCTGATCCTTTCTGACTGATGGGTTCAGAACAATTCAGTCCATCCTTCTCTAGCTTGGATTCCTAACCTGCAAAATGTGAATTGTAGTACTGACACTGTTGTTAGATTATTGGAAAGACTAAGATAATACCTATAAAGGTTGTAAAAGTTAGGTCTCTTTTGCTTGCAAGTGACAAAAAACCAATTGGAAAAGGTTTAAACCAAAAGGAATTACATGACTAAAAGGTCCAAGAGTAAAATCTATTCATTTACAGCTGGATTCAAAGCTCAAACAATAGGCCTCCATCTCTCTCCAACCCTCAGTTCTTGCCTCTCACCACATGTGTTGACTCTTGTCATGTTCCATGCACTAGTTAGTCTGACAGACTAGATCACTAGTCTCAATTTTTTCACTCCTGCCTACAATAAAATAATCTATCCAATAAAATACCTTGCCATGGTTTTGTGGTTTTTGAAGTGTACTTTCTGCTCCCTTGACTTTGTGGCTTGCTCTGGCTATGAATGTTACTGGACATGAGAGTAGCAGAGGCTAGTGCCAGCATGACAAGCCTTGCCTCAGGAGTGTGTCATTCATCTGCCTGCCATGTAGTAGCTTCTTGTCCAAGGCAGGTGAGACACATGATGAGCAGATGTGAACCTAACCTAGAATCCTGAGTTCGGAGTCCAATCCAACTAGCCCAACTAAGTCACAGCCAATCTGTTGCCCATGATTGAGAAATAAATGCCCGTTGTTCTAATACACTGAATTTGGGGACAATGTATTATGATGCAGTATTATTGCAGCCATGATATATTGACAGAGATGCCAATAACTTTAAGCCTCCATATACTCTAGGATTTGAATCTAGCAACAAAGAGAGCACCAACTCCCAAAACTAGTTCTGCAGAATGAACCTCAGGGGCTATTGTTGACCAAACATAAGTCTGTGCCTATCTCCAACACAGTCACAGATATCAGAAGGGAAAGCGATTTTTTCACTAGTCAGGCCTGGGTGACTATATTGCCAGTAGGAAAAGGGGCCTTACTCTGAGACTAAGGTTAATGTTAATGGACATCGAGAAGCCAGAAAAGGAATGCATGCCCACCAAATGTCAATATAAATACCTCTCTCTTTTTTGCTCAAACTCTCCAGCCTACCTAGAGTGCCATGTGTGCTCCTCCTAGGCCCAAGTATACGGCAGGCACGTAAGCTGTGGCCGCTGGGCCTTGCAGGCAACAGACTCACAAGGGGTCATGGCCAAGGTGCAGAGCAGACCCATCCAGGAGCTTCATTCGAAGTGCAATTTTTAGGCTGCTGAGGCTGGGATGGCTGAGCTCCCAAGGCAGCTCTAAGGTAGAACAATGATCAGCTGCAGCAGCTGTGCAGACAACTGGAGCCCGGGAATGGGCTAGGGGGAGCTGAGGCAAGGCAGGTGGTGGCTTTTATCTTTTCCACGCCTGGCAGGGCCCATTAGTGACTGGCTCAATATGACAGAGCGAACTCTGCTTTCCTATTCAGATGGGAAAAGAAAACTCAACGGGGTAAAGCGACTGCAGCACCAGCTGTATGAAATTAAAAAGGTTTGCTCTTTCCTACCAGATCCAAATGCTATTTGAACTGCTAAGGTATTCATAGAGACTCTGGGGTTTCCCAAGCACCTTATTATTTTCATGCTTGCCCCCCCCCCCCCAATTACGGCAGGGGTGTTTTCTTCATCCAAGGCAATTTGCTTGAATGAGCTGTTTACTGTAGCCTGCCTGGGGTCTGGATGTTCATTTACTCACAGACACTCTTTAAACAAACAGCCATGAGTTTGGACTCCTGTTCTTCAGTTTAGAGAAAGAGTCTAAATGACTTGACACAGGACTTCTGTGGTCTTACCTTTTTATTATTATTGTTGCCATCATTGTTGCCAAACTTTCACTGTTCTTGATGGTTTGCCATGGTTGGCATTTTCCTCGTTTATTTCCCATCTCCCAATAAAAAATTAATGACAAAATATTTTGAAATTCTATCAAGTCATTGTGAATCTGTGGGTTCATATGGGTACCAAATAAGAAAAAATCCAACTCGGAATGACTCTAATAATAAGAGGAATTTACTATTCACATAACTGGAATATATAGAGGTAGAATGGGCTGAGGATAAAATGACGGAAAGGCTCTACTTCTTTCCATCTCTTCTCTCTGCCTTATACTTTATGTTTCATGCTGTTATCGGTCCCCTTTGGCTCATAATATGCCTTCCAACAGTATAAAGGCTCTGTGCTTCTTCATTCATAACCAGAGGTAGAGACCAGAGTCTGACAAGGTCACAAAAAGTCCTGAGCTTCCCTTGTTAAAACCACATGACCAACACTAGACCAAACACTATACCCAAGGGAATGGGAAGTAATAATATGCTTAAACACATTATGGCCTCCCCTGCAGCTGAGGATGATCCGTTCACACAGACCACATGGATGACAGTGGCAGAGATGGATTTCCGCAGGAAATTCCAGGAGATGTTACTACAGAGAAAGCTTCTTCCATGAAGGACTAAGTCCTAAGAGAATTGATGGCTTAAATGCTGTTTCAGTAAATACCAGTGTCTGTGCCCTCCTCAAAGTTTACAGCCACACCTTTCCAAAGTGCTCTGATGAGACCAGGGCCAGGAAAATATAGCAAGAAGAATGTGGGGAAACATAGAGCCCTGTGTTCATTGACCTCACAGGTGTGAGCATATATACACATTGATTAGATGATAGAAGAAAAGTTTACCTGTTGATATGGAAAATATACTATGGCTCTAAAAATATCAATTAAAAAGTCACAGTTGATATTTAATAAAGGATATTCTCTCTCTCTCTCTCTCTCTCTCTCTCTCTCTCTCCCTCCTTCCCTCCCTTTCCCTCAACTTTTACTCATTCTTCTATACTGAGACAAAAGGATCTGCCCTCCCTCCCTCTTGCTTCCTCCCTCCCTCTCACTCCTTCCCTTCCTCCATCCTTCTACCTTTCCTCTTCCCACCACATAGGAAATCTATTGCAAGATATCACAAATGGCAAAACCACTGACCCCAAATGACACTCTGTCTCAGATCAGAAAGTGGTGTCAACTCAAAGATGGCAGAGGAGTCAGGAGGTCTGTGGACAAGCCACATTCATTGCTCTGTCAACCCTCATGAGAGAGTACAAGTGAAAGGGCCTGACTTGAACATTAATCCATTTTGAATCTGTCTGCCACACAAGGAAGCAGTTGTCACTAGCATCCAACAGCATTGCTTTTTTTCTATCTTTATACGTGGCTGTGATGGTCCACAGCACAGTTGAGGATAAAACTCCAAAATATAAGTAAATTGAAGCCAGATTCACTCAGTGACTTTGGAGGAAACCAATAGGAGAAACAAACCCATAAGAGAAACAAACCTAAAAATAGGTATTTCAACTTACTGTGCAATTAGGTATGAACTTTTTTGGGATTTCCTGATACACGCAAAACATTTTCAGACACAGCAACAAAGTCACGGATGCCTATTTAAAACAACAACAACAACAACAACAACACTGTAGGGGCACCTGGGTAGCTCAGCTGGTTGAGAGTCTGACTCTTAATCTTAGCTCAGGTCTTGATCGCAGTGTCATCATGAGTTTGGGCCCCATGTTGGCCTCCATGCTGGGCATGGAGCCTACTTCAAAAAAAAAAAAAAATCAAACTTAGGCTAATTTGCTTCCTAGCTTATTTATTACTATTATTTCTTTTTAAAAAAGATTCTATCTATCTATCTATCTATCTATCTATCTATCTATCTATCTATCATCTATCTATTTATGTGAAAGAGAGAGAGACTGTGTGTGAGCGGGGAGAGGGGAAGAGGGAGAAAGAATCTTGAGCAGACCCCCTACTGAGCAGGAAACCTGATGTAGGGCTAGATCTCACAACTCTGAGATATTGACATGAGCAGAAACCAAGAGTCAGACACTTAACTCACTGTGGCGACCCAGGCTTCCTATTACTAGTATTTCTATTTTTGCTTTCCTTGTGTTATTAAGCCAAAAATATTTTAAAAATCAAAATAGAAATATAGATCAGTAAATTAATGGATATTCTGGATATTTCAGGGACTAATAGGAACAAATGTTATTTTAAGAAATACTCAAAGCATAAATAGAAGGAATGTTGTGTCCCCAAATCTTATGTATACATGAGTAGAATGAATGCTAATCATTATTTAAGTTATTTGTTGTCATCTGGCTGCATTTACCTATAATCATAAAATTAAATGACCTGCCTTGTATATTTGTTTTAGGCATGACTATTAGGTTTGTGATAACTTGGGACTATATTTCATTGTTCAAGTAAAGTATAATGAGAAATTATTTAGGTGCTTTCTCCCACTGTGTGCTTCTGCTACAGGGGAAGAGATGAAGGTGGAGCAAACATTTAAAGGAAGGTCTTGGGATCCCTGGGTGGCACAGTGGTTTGGCGCCTGTCTTTGGCCCAGAGCACGATCCTAGAGACCCGGGATCGAATCCCACATCGGGCTCCCGGTGCATGGAGCCTGCTTCTCCCTCTGCCTATGTCTCTGCCTCTCTCTCTTTCTCTCTCTGTGACTATCATAAATAAATAAAAAAAATTAAAAAAAATTTATAAAGGAAGGTCTTAGAGTAAATGTGTAACTATCTAAATGGTGGTATGGTGCTCCTACACTTTCTGGCTGGTTTTGACTCTCTAAAATAAGATTCTACTTAAAGTAAGGAAGATGAGTAATGCTATTTATTTAGTCTTACAAGTCTTACAAAGCTCACATTTCAAAAACATTTTTTTCTTCTTTTTACTTTTGCCCTTACCATTTCTGGCTATCATTATGACATGCTTCTCAATGGTGTGGTGGATTTCTGCACAGGAACATGTTGTTTTTGGATTTATAAATGTTTGAACTCTCCAATCCTAGAGTAAAAGCATCATGTGAGCCAGTTTTATAAAGTTGAGGTTAAAACAACAAAGGAAACATAATCTTGCCAATAACACGAGGGCTAGACACTTTATATATTGGGGAAAGAAGAGAGAATAATACCACTTGCTTCTAAATCAAAATTCTGTTGGAAGTCATTAGATAAATTTTCAGGAAACACCATAACTAAGCTGAAACAATTATGCAGTGTAAAAAAATAGGGGGAGTGGGACGAGATCTCTGTGGCTCAAAGAGTGGAAAAATTATTAAGAAAAAAAAGGTGGGTGGGGATTTAGTTTATCTTCCATCACAAGATATTTAAATTTCTTAAAATCAGGAAAAAATATTGGCTTGATTATAATAAAAACCCAAGAGGGATATTTAGTGTCATGCTACACTTTTGCTAGAAAGGACAAAAAATTCTCTCCTTAGAAATTCGGGGTAATAATAATTCCTGCTTTCAGACCTCTCTCATCTGAATCCAGAATGGCAAGTGTGAGAAGACACACACCTGGGGTGATGATGGTTTTCCTTCTCCCTCCCTCATTAGTGTGAAAAGTTGATCAGAGGGGCCAGAAGACACCTGAGGAACCATTAGAATCCCATAGCAATCTTTAGGAAGGTTTTATGAATCTTCTGTAATGTTATGATGACAGATTTTGCCAAGAATCCTATATGTTTCAGGCTTCTTCAGGGAAGGATCAAATTAAGGGGCATATTTTTAAACTTGCTGTCTTGATGGAGTGTCTGGAGACCCAAGATCAGCCTGACCTAGGCTGTCCCCTGTGGCACCCATAATGAATGGGCCAGGATACAGGGAAGCTCGGTACAACTGCTGGCTTTTTCCTGAGACAAGGTGCCTTCTCTTATGCTGGAGCTGTACAACCTACATTTGCAGCAAGAGACCCAATGCCTCCTATGTAATCACTGTTCCATCACAGACTAGCCTGCTCAACCCCATGGGTTCTCCTGTTTGCATGAGTAGAGACAGCCACATTACGACTGCACTTTCTGGCAGTCAGATTTTTAAGCTTTCCAACACCTCCACCAAACAGAATAGGAGAAAAGAAGGGGAAAAAAATCCATCCAACCATGACATAAGATGCTTAAATACTTTTAAAGAGAGTGGGCTAAGATACAGTTATCTTAGTAAGATGGTAATGAGACTAGTTCATTAAATTAAAAAGTACTAAATAAACCAGCTCCAGTCATGCTATTCCACCCACTGAAGTACCTTTTACTAACTTTGAATCCTTCTGGTTTGTGTGGACTCACCCATTTTATAAAAAGAGAATCGGTCCTTCTTTTTAAACACCAAAGAACCACTAGCATTTACTTATTTCTGCCTAATAAGATAGTTGTCTGCATATCTGTCTTTATCACCAGAGAAATTCCAAGTTTATAATATTGTTTCCAAAGTCCTAACTCCCAAAATCACAAAATGTGACCTAAATTGGAGACAGGGGCTGTCAAATGTGGTTAAAATCAGGTCTCTGGGGTTCATTCTAATCCAATATGGTTGGTGTCCTTATAAAAAAGGACAAATGGAAACAGAGATACAGACCCACACATAGGGAACATGCCATGCGAAAATGGGGTACCACTACAGAATGCCAGCAAACCACCAGAGGCTAGGAAGAGGCAAGGGAGGATTCCCCTACGTGTTTCAGAAGGAACATGGCTCTGCTGACACCTGGTTCTGGACTTCTGGCTTCCAGAACTGTGAGACAAAATCCAGTTGTTCTAAGCCATGAAGTTTGTGTAACTTTGTTATAACAGCCCCAGGAAATGGATGTACACTCCTGAGATGTTCTCCCTTCACAGAAAGGAAAAATTAAATAATTTAATAGCAATTTACAGTAATTAAAATACTTCACTAGGTTCCCCTCTCCTTCAACACTTACCAAATGGATTTTAGTTCCATCAAACCTGTTCACTTTAGTGGCTGGGGAAAGTCTTCAATCCTTAACATTCTGATTGCTTGCAAACAATCTAGTGACAACTGCTATCTTTATCTGGGCTTTACCATTTTTTCATGCTATTTATCACCAACATGAAATTTGTTTTCTCTACCCTACTAGACCAGAAGCCCTATGAGGACAGGGAGATTTTTTTCGGTTTTGCCACAGTGTCTGGCACATGACAGTCTAGTAAATGCTCATTGTGTGGTAAACCAATATCTATGCGAGGTACAGTGATAGGATTCACTTCAGGTCAAGAAGGAAGCAGGGCAGGGGAACTCTGTTCTGCAGCGGGGTTAGCTGATTGCTGCCCTGAAATACTTACCCACATTCCCCTTTATCATAACTCAAATCCCACAGTTCTTTCCTCTTTGGATTAAAGGGAACAAGTGGGAGATGTGCTAGTCTGGGCATCAAGTGACTGATTTTAAAACACAGCTTTTCTAACTTGCCCAAGTTAAGAAAAACCTCGTTTACAAAAACTTATTAGTTAATGACACTGTCAAAAGGAAGTGAAAGAACAACACAATGGCAGGGCAAATAATGAGTTTTAGCTAAGAGAGTTGAGGTTTTTATCATTTAGAGGCATTAGTCACAGCCTCGTAAAGTTTCAATTTTAACTCATCTGAAAAATGGGAGAAAATAAAGCATTACAACTTCTCTTATTCTACAAAAGTGTGACAAGAATTTTGCTGGTTAATGGACAAAGTTAAAGTGGAGATCAAAAAGCAATTCATGCTATATTTCTTTCATGCTATATATATTTCGTGGCTTCTAAGATATACTTTAAAAAGAACACTGTCACATTATTTTAAATTTCTATGAAACTCTAAGGAGTCTTAAAATCAGTGGGTGAAATATGTTAGAAAACAAACATTTTATTTCAACTAAATACAGAATAGCACCTTAATTTGCGAATCTTTTCACAGAGACAAACTATTCACTGTACATGAATCTGATAGGCAGCTTGACACTCCTGTGCTTTTAGTGAATTTCCTGTACTGTGGAGGCAGACAGCAAAAACCCTCAGTTTCTAGACTTCCATGGAGCTAGGATTCTGAATGCAAATTGGGTTTCTCCCATTGGATTTGCCTGTACGTGTTTTGGGAAGGAGAATGGAGGAAGGGAGCTCTTTGGCTGTTTTTGACAGGCAAGACTCCTTTCAGATTTACAGAGGTTCCGTGAAGTATCACTCCGAGAAGAGCTGCTTGCTTTGGGAGCATGGAAAGGCAGTTGCGGTGGTCACGGAGGCAGAAGCCTCCAGATTCTCTACTGTCTTGAGCATGTGGAGGAGGTGGCAGCTCCCCGGTAAGCCGGTTCCCACATAATTGTTCAGGGTCATTCCTGGAGGCTCAGGAGAGAGGCCCATCTCCCTGCTCCCTTTTGCTATGTCATAAGCACCTTATTGCCTAACATGCTCTTTCACTTAAAATAGCTGAAATATCACTATCTGAAAGAAGTCTTTTTTGATATGAGATTTCAACAAAAATTGCATAGTTTATTTGCTATTATGTGAGTCTCCACAACACACCTTCCTGAATATTTTTCACACTAAATATTTCAACCCTCCTTTGTTTTTCTGTCTGTTCACCGTGACTAATATTTGACTTTGACTTTGACTAATATTTCTATTAGTATGAGAACCCATTCATTTTCCTCAAACTAGAACCCTTTTTAACCGTTCATTCATATTCTTTTTTTATGATTTTATTTATTTATTCATGGGAGACACACAGAGAGAGGCAGAGACACAGGCAGAGGGAGAAGCAGACTCCCTGTGGGGACCCTGAGGTGAGACTAGATCCTGGGACCCCGGGATCATGCCTTGCGCCGAAGGCAGACACTCAACCACTGAGCCACCCAAGGGTCCCTGTTCACTCATATTCTGAGAGTTCAGTAGCCAATATTTCCATGTCCCATTTCTCTTTATTCATCATCCTACTTCTTCATTTTCATTCATATTCTCACACATCTGCATGGTTGATCCAGCATTTTCTCCCTTACATCTTGGAGCTCCATACCTGCCAGAGTTAGGGTCTCATTTTGGGTTCTGAGTCTAAGACCTTTAGCCTCTTCGCAGCTCCTGCTCCCCAACTGCCCAATTCATCTTCACACTCACATATCATATGGATTACTCGTAACTTCATGTGGAAGATGCTTTCTGTCCCATATATAACAATCAGAGGATCTCATTTAAGTGATATCCCTCACTAATTAGTGAAATAAGACAAGGGATAAATTCAGGACTGAGTGGAAGTTCAGATGAAATGTTTCCCCTGGATGTCAGAGAGCAGGTATGCATACCTATAAGAAAAAAATAGATGATAGATAGATGATAGATGATATAGATGATAGATGATAGATAGATAGATAGATAGATAGATAGATAGATAGATAGATGATAGATATATAGATTATGTTTCCAGTTCTGTTTGCCACTGAATCTTGACTAATGTAGCAGTGTCTACTAGCTGAAATTCCAAGTTGTCCTTCTTGCGCTAACCTCACTTATGATGTACTATTATTTCTAGAACCAGAGTATAATGTATGACAAGGCAATCGGAGTAAAATTTTCCTAGTTTCTTATAATTTCCCCTAATCTTCTAAAAGGGTCTTATCCATATTTACTTTGACAACATTTTTTGAAAGCAACTGGCTTTCATCAAAGTTTTGCAACATCTTACATCTTAGATTTATTTTCATAGAGACAACAACTCTCTTTGTTTGCCTAACACTAAACCAATTGGGATAAACGGGTTTGAGGGAAAACTGACTCTTAATAATTGAACATTGCAGTTTATGGGAGCAAAGCACTCAGCCTTTCTAAAGAGTAGCCAGCCAGCGCAAGATCAACATGCCATGAACATAGCAAAAACATTTTACAGAGATAATAGAAGGCATGTTTATTCTGTTGACTCTGTTAGGTGATGATAATTTCCCAAACTTTTCCTGAACCAATCTTACAGTTCTTTTGTTTTATTTGTGTGTCTTTCATAAAGATTGAAAATATTTTTTTATAAAACACCTAGTACAGCACCCAGAATAACCATAGGCACTGAATGAATATAACTATTATGTTTATGGAAATAATGAATTTAGGCTAGAGATGATATATAAGGTCTCTGTATTGCAAAAGATTGTAGTAATTGTATGAGGCCAAATTATTTATTCTAATCAAGCTCTTTGAGTCAAATATTATTCAGGGAATCTGTATCAACAGATTACACAATTATCAACCAAAACACTGTAGCTCAAATTGGTTGAACAAGGAACTAGCCAGTTATCAAAACAGCCCTTACGGAATAGAAGTTTGATTGATAGGGTGGCTGGACTGAGCAGAGCACAAATTGTGGGGATGTCTGGGGGCTAGGATGGTTCCATAATACAAGAGCTACCATAGGTGGGGCTAAATTCTAGCCAAAGCTGGGAAAGTACTTAAAGATAGACGAACCAGGGGCTAAAGGAGACAGACTTCCACTATCGCATCAAAGCCAGATGTAAGGCATGTGAGTGTCACTTTCACATTAACTAAAATTCACTCTTAGAGAATTAAAATGTATGGTATGCACCAGAGCTCTCCAACAACAAGAATATTCAATTAAGTAGAACATACCATTCCTTTGCCATGTGAGATAAGGTGGAGTTTGCTGTTCTTACACTCACAAACTCCCACTTGAGCAAGTCTGTACACAAGACATTTGGAAGTTCCCATGAAACAAACAGACGCCTTGGGCTTCTGCAGGTGAATTTAATCATTACCATATTATTACAATGATGAAAGACATGCTGGAAATTGTATTCCTTAGAGCCAACCACAGTTATAGGAAATTCCTGTCTCTTCTACTCTGTCAATAACATCTGCCATAAGATACTGAGGGGTTTACCTTTGGCAGAAGCTTTTTCCACAATTGTTTTTATGTTTGAAGGTGGTTATTTTATTTAGCAAAACAGCCAGGAGGTCTTTGGAGCTTCCCATCTCATTAGTTAAACCGATACTTCATTACATCATTCATATCTAGATTTTTATCACAAATGAATACATTGTTCTTCCATCCAGAAAGACAAAATAACTTTCAAATAGTGATCCTAACTTCCTCTGTACTCTTCACAATTCTATAACTTTGGGGGGACACCGCCTAAAGGGAAGTTCTGAAGAGAATGTAGGAATTAAGCATTTCTTCTCCCAAGTCTACAAAGTTGCATATCCCAGAGTGAGTGCTTATGAGGTTATTCAGGGAAATGGAACACTGGGACCTTTACTGCCTCTGTTGGTGAATAAAACACATTTAACAGTAAGTAGTTTGAATAAAAATCCATTCAGAAATCCCAGAGAATACAGTTTCCATTTATCACAACCAAAGGGCTCTAGAATCAATGACAGTTTATTCACTTATGTGCCTTCCTTGTGGCTGCACCATAGTTTGGAGGTGGAAAAACAAGTGGCTGTCGCTGTTATTTAATCTGAAGCTAAAGTAAGATTGCCTTCAGTGACAAAAGAAATAAAATAATATGTGGATGTGTGTGTGTTTGTATGTAAAGAGCTAGCTAACTAGTTGATAGTATACTCATTTAAGAAGACTAACTGCTTCATTAGTGTAATTAAAGATATGTTTAAAAAGGATGTTGAAACTACTAGTTAATGAGAAATTCCCCATCATTCTCACACTTCCATGACAGTACTTCCTTTAGAAGTTGACTGTGAGATAGTTTTATGACTTGTTTTTACTTCTTGTGACTTGGTTAAAGTGAAGCCCAGGTAGATAAGGATAACAAAAAGAGGAGGGGGACTCATTATTTCTCAATTATTTCCTGTGGCCATAAGAAAAATGTCAGCAAAGCCTCCATTCTCTGAAATTCAACTACACCAATTATTCCTATTACTATTAGAGTTGTTTAATAACTAATCTAGTGATTTGTTTGTTTGTTTGTTTGTTTTTTCCCAGACCAGAGGCTGCTTGGCAAAAGGAAACATGTTTGTTCAGCTTAGTAACCCTAGGAACCCACATGGGGTATGAGGCCTAGATGGCACCTAGTAAATACTATTTTATTAGTGAAGAAATACATGAATGCATTTTGTATTTAGTATTGTTTCATACCCTTTTATATAAACTGTGTGTCCTATTTCCCCTATGTTGGAAGGCTGAGGTTCACAGGTCCACACCATAAATAGCCCTTAGAAAGTATTCTGTTTGGTGCATGGTGATTGCAATAGTGCTTGTTATTTTCTAACTGGATTGGTTTTGAAATTGGAAGATTTCATGTTTGTTTGTTTGAGAGAGAGATATTTTAAGTTTCTTTTGAAAAATCAAGATTTCATAGCAATAGAGTACCCAAATTCCTGCAATACTATATCAGTTGGAACTGAGTAGAGCCAGTCATGTTCAGAAAATGCCAGTTTAAGACCACACCTCATGGTCTTCAGGACATTGAGGCAAATTATCAGGCTCCATTTATAATGGCACACCCTTTCTTGTTTGTCTTACCCCAGGACCACTTTGCTCTTTTAGATTATGTCCGTGGTCCTTTTAGGCCTTCGAGTTTGTACCCACATTAAACCTAGACATATTTTTCTTTTCCCATTTTGTGTATGCACCAGAAAATGAGTAAATATTGGTTGATAATGATCATTGATGATAATGATATGAAAACCAACCAATAAGATAATATGTCCTAGACGTCACTCCTCAAAAAATAAATCCCACTAGAAAAACTCAAGTTTTCAGTTCTCAGACTTTTGTTTTCAAATTAATTTAGTCAAACTGAACATAGACAAAGCATGTTGCATTGAACTACAAGCCAATGAGAAATTAATAACAATAATAGTGTATTTTAAGTAAATATTAAAATGTAATTAAACATGGAGAGTTTGACTCTGGATTTGACCATTTGTCCCTAAACATTTAAGAAGGAACATGGACAAATGTCCACTCTAGCCAACAGAGCAGACAACAAATAAGAAGAAGCAGAGTGCTGCACTACTTTCTTCTCTTATCCCTCAGATAGTGGCTCTTAAAATGAAGGCGAAAAATTGAAGACCCAGATACAGAGTCCCTGAGTAATTGAGTGTTGAGTGAACTGCCCTCAGACAAAAGCACTTTTAGAGGTGATCTGGTAGTTTATCAAATGAACATTTACTCACTGACAGCTGTAGTACTCAGAGTGTTCTGGGTTTCTCTCTTTCCCAAACACCCATTTTCTATAGCTGTTGAGACATTTTACTGGCTATCAATCTAACTCTGTGTGTCCAGAATCCTGCCATTATTCCCCAGATCATAGATGTACAAGATATCGTAATCTACAGCATTTACCAGACTTTTCATATCTTCTCACTCTGCAATAGTTTTTGCTAGGGCCTGATGAAGGGAAAATCGTGGTATAGTACAGTGAAGGCAAAGTTTGGTATTGTTTGGCCCTATACACATCTATAATTAAAGTACAGCCTAAATCAAAATTATTTTTTTGAATTATCTCTTTTGAAATTATTAAGGTATTATAAGCATGTAGAAACACATAGAGAATAACCTGTGTATTTGCCGCCCATCTATATTAAATTTTAATATGCTGCTATATTGACTTTGGAAGTATTCATTCAAATGTAATGCACATACAACAAAGTAGACAAATCTTAAGTTGTATGGCTAGGTGAATGTCTACAAAAGGAACAACGTCCTGTACCACCCCCCAAGAACAAACTATGGAACATGACCCAAATTCCAGAACCCTTGTTTATACCTATTCCCAATCATTTTTAAGAGATCTTAATAGTGGGGAATATAAGTCTACCAAGTTTGTTCCTTTCAAAACTTTCTTGCAATTTTGGGTTCTTAATTTCCTTATTTTTTTTTTAGACTCATCTTGCTACATCACACACACGCGCGCACTCACACACACACACACACACCACATATACACACATTCACCAAAGTTAGGTGCTGAAAATTTTTATTTACTGCGCTAAAGATCACCTTGGATCTGTCTTTTAATTTACTGAACATGGCATATCTTTCCATTAATTTATGTCTTACTTTATTTCTCTAAGTAATGTTTTGAATTTTGTATGTAGAGGTCTCTTTTTTTTTTTTTTTAAGATTTTTATTTATTCATGAGAGACACAGAGAGAGGCAGAGACCTAGGCAGAGGGAGAAGTAGTCTCCCTCTTCAGGGAGCCTGATGCAGGACTTGATCCCCAGGATCACAACCTGAGCCAAAGGCAGATGCTCAACTACTGAGTCACCCAGGTGCCCTTTGTAGAGGTCTTGTATGCATTTTGTTGAATTCCTAGGAATCTGATAATTCCCCCAAATTTGATATTTTCTGAAGTTATAAATTGCATAATATTTTCTTCTTTAAAACATATATACACATATATATCTACATATAAAACATATATACATATATATGTATTTTAAATTTTTATGGGCTTAATTTTTTTTTAATTTTTATTTATTTATGATAGTCACACACACACACACACACACACACACACACACAGGCAGAGACACAGGCAGAGGGAGAAGCAGACTCCATGCACCGGGAGCCCGACGTGGGATTCGATCCCGGGTCTCCAGAATCACGCCCTGGGCTAAAGGCAGGCGCCAAACTGCTACACCACCCAGGGATCCCCAACTGGCTTAATTTTTAAGCTATTTTTAAATTTTATTTTGTTTTTTGACAAATAAAAATTGTATTAAAGGTATATAACATGATGATTTTATATACTTACAAGCTGTGAAATGATAACTACAATCAAGTTAATTAACATGTCTATCATCTAACATAGTTAAGAACACTTAAGATTCATTCTCACTAGGACACCTTGGGTAGCTCAATTGGTTAAACATCTACCTTCTGCTCAGGTCATGATTTTGAAGTCCTGGGATTGAGCCCTGCCTCAGGCTCCTTGCTCAGTGTATAGTCTGCTTCTCCCTCTCTCTCTACCCCTCCTTACTGCTCCTGTTCTCTCTCTCTCTCTCTCTCTCTCTCTCTCTCTCTCTCTCTCTCAAATAAATAATATTTAAAATAAAATATTCTTAAAAAGATTCATTCTCAGCAAACTCCAGGTATACAGTATAATACCTCTTATCACAGTCGCCATGCTATATATTATATCCCCAGAATTTACAAACTTGTACCCTTTGACCAACATCCCCCCATTTACCCCACCCCCATTCCTTGGCAACCACTATTCTATTCTCTGTGTCTATGAGTTTGACTTGTTTAGGTTTCAAATATGAGATCACATAGTATTTATTTCTGTCTGGTTTATTTCACCTAGCATAATTTTTTCCAGATTCAACCATATTGTCAAAAATGGCATGATTTCCTCATTTTTACAGCTGAATAAGATTCCATTATAGAAAGATAGATGATGGATACATAGATAGCTATAGATACAGATCACAATTTCTTTATCCATTCATCCATTGATAGATACTTTCCATATCTCAGCTATTGTAATAATGCTACAATGAACATGGGAGTGAAAATATTTCTTCAAAACACTGATTCTACTTTCTTTGGATATGCACCCAGAAGTGGAATTGCTAGATCATATGGTAGTATTACCTTTAGTTTTCTGAGGAACTCTATACTGTTTCTATAATGTCTATACCAATTTACAACCCCAACAACAGTGTTTAAGTAAAGATATCTAGTATAATCAAGATACCTAGATGTCTTCTTTGTGGGAAAGCTTTAGATGATAGTTTAAATTTCTTTTAAAAATTTTAAGTCAATATTTTAAGCCAAAGGAATTTGTGAACTTAAAAAAATATTCAAATATATTAGCATAAAGTTGTACATATATGTTTTCATGATCATTTCAAAATATTTTTTCTAATGTCCACTGTGATATTTTAACTCCATGATTATTTAGGTCATTTCTTGTTGCTAAATATTTAGATATTTTTTAATTTAACATTTTGTTATTAATATCTAGCTTAAATCCACTATCAGAGAATACATTCTCTATGAGTTTTTGAAGTATTACATATATATGAATTTAAACCTTTGAGATTTAATAAGCTTTACATGCCTATTTGATACTTTTTTCAATTAATCTATTTTCTGTCTAACTTCTTTTCCATAAAATTGTCTTTAAAAAACTTTAATTCCTCTTATAACTTAGCAAATAATTAGTCTCATTTTTTATTTGTAAATATGAATCTGTAGGATGGGTAAAATCCAAACAAAAATGATAGCTGATGTTTCATTTTTTAATCTCTCAAATTATTTTACAACTTAATATTGATTTGTCAAGTGTGTTTTGTGTGTATAGCTGACTATTAAAGGGCCATACACAGTATATATTGAAAAATAAATATTGTTATGCAATTTTAAGATTCATTAAGTATTTGGTTCATAATCAGAGAATTCTCATTTGGAAAAAAAAAAGTCTGAATCAAAGAGAAACAGTGTTTGGATTACTAATTAGATTCATTGCCTAGAAAGATTATAATCTACATAGGTAAAATAACTGTCAATAGCATTTTTCCACTAGGTTCAAATTATGAGAACTACCCTGGGTAGACCCATGGGAGATACAACTGGGCTTTTCCTTCTCTGTTCCTCCATATCTATTCCCATACTTCTCTGCCCTGTTTTTGCCTGGAAGGAAGTAGGAAGTTGACCCCCTACCTACTGTTTCAGCTGGCACCCTTGCCATCTATCTGGCTTCCAATTAGGTGAATGTAACAAGAGGTCCTAGTAAAACAGGCGGTGGGAAGAGAGATGAAGAATGTTTTTCCTCCCCTAACTCTTCCCTGACCATGATTTTGACAGTAGTTACAACCCTCAAAGGTGACAACTCCCGTCAGGCATTCCTTCTATTTGTGAAAATCCTGGAACTTTCTTTTGTTCTTTTATTCATTCAATTGAGTATCAACAATATTTAGTAGATATACTAAGTGTTATTTAAAAAATTACACGTATATATGCATATATACATCTATATTCTATGTATGTATACATATATGTGCATGCATGTATTTATATGTGTATATGTGTATGTATCCTCTTATTTAATTCCTAATACAACTCTTGGATGGCCTCTCACTACCTACAGTGAAGACATCATACCTGATGTCTACTTGAAGATTCAACAAGGATATTTTCTTTTTTGAAGATTTAGATGCAATTAAACTTTGAAGGCTAACTCATATTTTAATCACCTTGAAAGCCAACTTAAAAAAAAAAAAAAAAAAAAAAAAAAAAAAAAAAAAAACCTTCCTAAGTGAATTCTGGATCCCTTGAAAAAGCAAATAATTCTTTCATAAAGATTAATTCCACCTTAATTTATCTGTTTTCTGAGTTAAAATTTGTGTATTCAGCTTTTCTTTTAGATTTTAAAGTTCAACCTGTACAAAAAATATATATCTTACAAAGCCTTCATTTAAGCTGTCAGTTAAGGAAATAAGTCTTCTATTGTCTACAGTCTAGAACATTTAGTTGTTGTTTTACAGGTGACTTATACTGCTTCAGATTTTTTTCTTATTAAATATCACAACATTTATTTTCTATTATCCTGAGTGGCATGACAGTAAATCTGTGAAGTTTAAGCATAATATGAACATGAATTAATTTTAATTTATAATTTTACTATCTCCAACTACATAGGTGACAAAATGTTTTTGTGAGACAGAATTTTCTGATCAGTATCACATAAAGACATGTGGAAATTAAATCTTGTTTATTGCACACAAGCCATATAGTCTCATAGTTGAATATTCAACTGGTTGTCATTAAAAGTTTACCCAAAGGGTCATACTTCTATAAAGTTTGAGGTTCATTGACCTAAATATAGTAGTAAAGTCCTCTCCCTCATACAATTTTTGTTGTTTTTGTCTTAAAAAAAAAAAAAAAATAGAAAAAAAACTACCATAGCAGATAACATCTGGTTGCTTGTAATCTGAATTCATCTAAAATCCCAATGTAAACAAGTTCACCAATAGCAAGGGGCAGTTAAACATTCCACTGGCTTTAGATAATTGAAACCATCTTCCAAAAAAGTACCTTCAATTACTGGACTCCAAGAAAGAAACAGACAGCTCTGGCAAAGTACCAGAAAGAGAAAAAAAAAGTACAAGAAAGAGCTGGGGGGGAGTGGGGGGTAGGGGTAGGGTTAGAAAGAAAGAAAAAGAGAACGCAAGTCTATTTTCCAGAATACAATTGAAGATCGTTAAATATTCTACAGTATTTGTAAGACAGAATAGTTCATGTCATGCCCACCCAAAAGTTATTTTTAATGGGAGCACAGGATTAGAACCTAGAAAGCTCTGTCATTTGCATTTATTGCAGATTCTTCCTTTCAAGAAGTAATATCTCTAAAACATCATAAGGAGTTTTTTTTAAATCTGATTTTCAAAGAAATTCAAAGAAACTTCACAATTTCCCAGTTCTTAACATTTTTAAAAAATTTCTTGTAACTTGCAAGTATGCATGTAAATCATTACTTGCATATATTTAAGTATATACATTTGGCTTTTGGAATTATAAACTAGATGCATGCCTAAAAATTTACAATTCTTCTGGTTTATGACATATATTGCAGTAAAGGTATAATAGCCTTCTTTTGAAAGGGTTATCAAATCATTTCATCTTTTTAGTCTTTTCCATAACATCTAATCTCTGAGAACAATGGGACAAAAGGTTTACTTAAATCCTCTTACCTCTGAAAGGCTACATGGAATCAGGGAAAATGTATAACATTACTTTGGGTTAATCATATACTGCAACATTCAACTAGTCAATTGTTATGTCAACCTACTGCATTAGTGTATTATCAATGATAATAAAGTTTTGATAATAATTTGACCCATCTGCAAGTGATAAAAATAAAATAATAAAGCAATTGATTTTTTTGTGCTAGACACCCAAGTCAGCTTACTTCTTATTGAAATGTCAGGACAATATGTATTTTAACAGGCTTCTAGACAGATGCATCACAACACTTAAATTCTATAGAGACACCATTATGTTTTATTTACTTTGTAAGCAAGATCATTAAACCAGTTCTGACACAGTGCTGCATGCTTCCTATGAAGAATGTTGCAAATGGGAAATTTATATTTTAAGAAAATATTTCACTTCAACAAAGTGATCCTAAAACCATTTATCTAGAAATAAATGTATTATTTTCTCTATTGCATAGCTTCAAAGAAATTTTAGATATAAAACAAAATCAAGAACAAAACCCAAAAACATTGGCTACTAAATTTAACACAGCTTTTACCATAATTTGTGATTATGTGTGTATCTGTTAACCTGTCTCTGTCTCCCCTTTCCCTGATCCAATATGGCAGAGATCTTGAACACTTTGTACATAGGAATGCATTCTTTTTTTTTTTCTTTGTTATTTATGATAGTCACAGAGAGAGAGAGAGAGAGAGAGAGAGAGAGGCAGAGACACAGGCAGAGGGAGAAGCAGGCTCCATGCACCGAGAGCGTGACGTGGGATTCAATCCCGGGTCTCCAGGATCACACCCTGGGCCAAAGGCAGGCACCAAACCGCTGCGCCACCCAGGGATCCCCAGGAATGCATTCTTCAAAAGAAAGAAGAAGACTTGATAACTAATAGGAACTCAATAAGTGTCTTTTTTTTTTTAAGATTTATTTATGAGAGAGAGAGAGCACACTGGCATGCTCATGAGTGGAGGGAAGGACAGGGGAAGAGGGAGAGAGAGAATCTGAAGCAGACTGCCCACTGAGTGAGGAGCCTGCCGTGAGTCTCTATCTCAGGACCCATGAGATCATGACCTGAGCCGAAATCACCATTTGGGCACTTAACTGACTGAACGAACCTGGTGCCTCAGAAACTCAATAAATGTCTAATGGATGAATAGATGAAGGAGTAGATGGTCATAGTTGTAACCATTTTGATCCAAATTGTTCCAATTTATTTTATTCCCTGCATATTTGTAGACTTGAAGCATTAATTAAAGGAGTACAAATAGGATAACTGAGTCCCAATCCACTCCATACCCAAACAAGTCCAAACTCCATTCCACTGCCAACTAAAAATTTTTACCTTACTTTGCCTTACCCTTTACAGGCCTATCTTCCCCCCAAAACTTGGATCTATTTTGAAAAAGAACTTGATTTTCAGTCTGCATCAAATCCCTTCCTAAAGTAGGCAATCCACAGGTAATAATTTAATAAATTAAATTGAAGACTGGAGATAAGGTCTTTTGAGCTGAGAGGCAGTAGGGGCATTATGTCTTTGTAAGCTTTAGTTTGCTTCTTGCAAAGTACACAAGGTAAATTCCTAACGTCTATCTTTCAAGGAAGTTTGACAAAAATTAAGGCTTAAATATATTCAGTGTGGAGGTTGAGAACTTTCTTTACAATAACATTTAGATGGAGTCTACCCAAGAACTGGATATCTGTTTGATGTTTAGCCTTTTTTTTTTTTTTTTTTTTTATGATGCAATGTTGCTTTTATGGTATCAGTGATTCCAGGGTGAGGGACTCCTACCCATGTACAGCCAGTGAGCAAACATCCAGGGAATCAGTTAAATAAAACTTTTTTCACTTTGTTTGTACTGATATCATTCAAGGTTTAAGAAGGACTGGGAAAAGCAGAAGGTGTCTGAAGTCATTTCCCTTGTTTGGAAGGCCACCAAAAGCAGCAGCAGGCCCAGTCAGCTGTGTACAGGGCAAGGAGCTACTTTTACTGTGGCCTGAGGAATTTCACACTCAAACTGGATAAATATGAGGAAAAGGCCAATTTCACTGAAAGGTACAGAATCCTGCCCTTTCTTAATCTCTCTTACTGGCTACTTAAAAAAAAAAAAAAAAAAAATTCATTCACCCAGTTTCTACTTCTATAAACACTTAGAACCTTCTTTTGTGTGCCTGATCAAGAATCCTGGGGAAAAAAAGAAAAAAAGAATCCTGGGTAATCTCAGAGATGGTTATGTTCCTAGGCTCAATCACCCCACCTGCTCTGTGATATAAGGGGATCCTAGAGCAAAGCAGGAGTAAGAGGAGATCCTCTTTTTTTTTTTTTCCCCAAAACCTTTCATTGAGCCCCTCCCGCCTTGTCCCAGCTAAAGGCGGCTAGTTAGAGTTCCAGATTATTGAAGTTACTCTACACATTAAAGTTAAGGAACACTGTTCCCAGTTCCCATGGTCCTTGCAGAAACAAGGGCCTTTTGTGGGTTTTTTCAGCAAAGATCCAGGCCCTGATAGAGTTGACCCCTTGTCTCCAAAGCTATCTGAATATAGCAGGCTGGCAAGTCTGCAAGTTACAAAATAAACATCCTCTGCTTCTTAACTCCCTTACATTGTGTTCTTCTTCTTTAGCATTATTCAAGCCACATCCTTCCCAGAGGTCTAAATTCACATTTTAAAAAATCTGCTATGAACTCTCAGGCTCATCACATTTCCAAAACTCTTTTATTGACATAGGGAAGCTGGCTCCTCTCTGAAGTCTAGGATTTATGGCAGCATGTGAAACCCCAGACACACTGATGGAAACCCGTGAAGTAGTTTAACTTTCTGCCTCACCTAACCCATCAGCTGTGTATCAAAACTGACTCAAACTGAGAATTACTTTATTGATGTTTTATTTTTTAAAAGATTTATTTATCTGAGAGAGAGGGAGCATGAGAGGGCAGGGTAAAAGGAGACGGAGAGAATCTCAAGCAGACTCAATACTGAGCATAGAGCCAGACACAGTGCTCCATCTCATGACTATGAGATCATGACCATGAGATCATGACCATGAGATCACAGCCTGAGCTGAAACCAAGAGTTGAACCAATTGCACCATGCAGGCATTTTAAATCACTGATAATCATTTTAAATCACTGATTTTGGATAAAATTGGTTATAGCTGTGATCACAGCTCATTATGATCTCCTGAGAATATCATTCCTTCTAAAGTTGTTAATCATATCCAAATCAACATTGAGATGAATTTCCTTCACCCAGAATATTTCTCTGTTCTTAAAACATTGTCAGGTTGGTCCACTGATTATTCCATTATATGAAATTTTCATATAAAAAAATTGATCTTCATCCAAAAGAGCAATATATAAAAATAACTGGGATTTTTCCAAAAGACTAAATTCTATATGTTAGCATAGGGGACTATTTTTTTAAGTTATGTAATTAACATACACACACATAAACACATATATCTTGACACTACTTTGCACATAGTAAGCAGTCACAGAATGCTTACTGATGAATTCACCTGTATAAGCTGTGCTTTTATTTTAATAAATACAATCTTATCTTCTCCTTCTTCAAATCTATGAGGACTTTATTATTTTCTACAAATGCATACTCCCATGTGAAAAATCACAGAATTATTTAGAATCATATCAATATTAAAGGTATTTTTAAATGTCTTGAAGAATTCTGGACATAGATGTTTTAAATGAAATTTTAAAAATAAAACACATGTCCCTTGTATTCTATCAGTTTCCTATGAAGGGAAGTTATATTTGAAAATGAGCTCTGTTAGGTAGTTTTCAAGCCAGCATTGATGTTGGATGTGTACCTTTTAAAAGTGAGCTCCTGTGCAGAGAATGGCCAGTGCAAATCCTGGGTGTGGGGACTGACAGGCCACTTAGATATACCAAATCCTCAGTTTTCTGTCTGTGGTAAAATAAATTCTATCTTCAGATACAAGCATTGCATGAAGCATCAATGTGACTTGAAGATGCAGTTTCCTCCAGGAGCTTCTGAAGAAGCTCTTCCTTTTTTTGTGGGGGGGGGGGGGTTCACAAAGACATCAGTAAGTAAATTAAAATCAGAGAATTTAAACCCCATCTTGGGAAATACTTTAGCTGTCTTGCCCCATTACCATAAATTCAGGGGTCTGAGTATATGATATTTGTAAAGTCTAACTTTTGGATAATACTCCTCAAGATCTTCTACATTAATAGATCTTTCTATTTCTAGGGATAGGAGTCACGGGAGCCACTTCCGGAACATATGGGGAGAAGGTCATTTTCTACTTCTCCCAGTTGCAGAGCTTTACTCTGAAGACTTCGTTCTTCCTGAATTCAGGCTAGCAATGAATCAATTTCTGAAACTTCTGCTCATGAGATGCTACCATGTATCTTAAGTCCTGACCATGAATGAATCCTATTAAAAGCATTCTGAAGATTTATATAACTTGGGATCTCACACAACTCTAGCACATATCATGCTTATAATATATATTCAATACATATTTGACAAGTTAGTGAAATGAGGAAATGGTGCAAAAACTATAAAATGTGTCTACAGAGTGAACTAAATTTTGTTCTTTTGCAACATATTCCACAGCATCATCTCCTTTGGAAGTGTCCATTTCAGAGGCTGGAAAACATTTAACACATCTCTGATCAACCGATTTTTGGAAATGCCTTCAGACTCTCTAATTTATTCTTCAAAACCTCTGGAATAGTGATTTTTAAAATTTCACACTGAAGACCCATATGATTTTTCAGAAAAGTATGAAAGAACTCAGAGCCATGACTAGGGAGAATAAGTATATGAACAAGTTATCTAATAATAATGACAGCAACAATGTTAATACTAATAATAGGTAACTCCTTTTAAATCCTCACTAGTTGATAAGGACAAGGTTAAGTTCTTCACCTTTCATCCTCAAGGCAGGCTTCTTAGCAGGTTTGATTATGACCCCACTGCAAAGATGAGAAAGTTGAGGCACTTAGAAGGTGAAACAGTTGCCACAAATTGGATGTTAGATTTGAGACTCACAAGTACTTCTGCAAACAGCTGGAAATACTGCTACTCCTAAGAATTAAAAATGAGGTGGGACTAGAAAAGAAAAGAAAATTAATGTTTTTCTTTTGGCTTTTAAATAGACCAAAAGAATTCCAAAATTCTTTAGAAAATGACAGTTTCAGAGGAATGGAATATTTAACTGTTTGTGGTTAAGGATACTACCCCTTGTTTTTATGCAGGAATCTTGGGTGGATGTGTTGAAGACTCAGTTCCATCCTTTAATATAGCCATACCATCTAAAAGGATCACAGGGTCCTAAGAAAAACTTAGTACCAACTCATATTTTACATATTTGTAGGCCATACAATTTTTGTGCCATTGAACAAGGATTTGGTTTTGTGGTTTCCTGAGATTCAGAGTTGGTGATGAGGGGGGAAGTGAGCCTAAAACATCGAGCAAAGGCCACTTGGCTAAGGTGAGCCTAGATGCTCCCCCAACTTCTCATTCTTCCTTCCAACCCTCCCCCTGCGTCAGAAAAGCTCCACTTTTAGCTGATTTAGTTTATGTTTGGGGGCTCAGAATAAGATTTTTTTTAATGCCTTTTTTGTTTTCAAAGGCTTCTGGGACCCTTTCTATAAACACCTAAGTTGAAGAATCATTTGTGAAACACACCTTTTTATTTGCCTAAATGTTAGCCTCTTTTGCTAATTCTTTTGCTAACTTGACTTAAGAGCTCTAGCACTTAGAAAGGCATCTAAGTTATTTGCCTAACATGTGATTTGAATGCTTCAGAAAGATAAAGTCTATAATTAAGGGATTGCCTAACAATGGATCTACAGGAACTGAAGGGCATTTCCCGTGAAAGTGTACAACCACAGGGAACCTCAGGTGAGCTACATTGCATTCAACACTTGTCATACACTAGGGACATTCATTAACTTTAATTAGGGCCATGAAGAGACGCCTGAAGAAAAAGGAAATACTCATTTTAAGATAACATTTTAAGATAACATTTTAAGATGGTCACTCCCTTATTTCTTCCTGAAGTCTAGACCAAGAAAGGGAATTTTTTTCTTGACCTTTATTTAAACAGGCAACCAGGAGAGAACAGCCATTCAGACTGGGCCAGGTTCCATGTCTTCAATGACCCAGGAATAGCCCAGCGCTGTTTCTATGCCAACTATGAGGTCTATCTCCACTGAGGACAACTTCCTTATCAAAATAAAATCCAAAGGTCATTTTCAATCTTCAAACTAAAATCAAAGGCCATGGGGTATAACCACTCCCAAATACCTTAGTATAGGGTTTGTGATACTTGGCATTTCTTGATTACGGACAACCATAATCATTTATCAGCCTTTAAAAAATAATAATAGTAACTAAAAGTGAATACAGTGAAGATCTCAAGCTACCTTCATTAAGTCACCAAAAAGCTATTTCATTAACTGGAAACACTTGTCCATCCATCTTGCCAACAATTGAGCCTTGACAAGTTTCCTTTGTAAGGTGAGACTTTTATGAGTGACCCCAACAAGCAGTCCTCTGCTGTTGGGACCTAAAAGTCTTGCTAAGTGGATGCAGAGTTTCCTACACACACTCCACTGCTCAAGTCCAAGAAAGGCAAATAGAGGAGACAAATGATCACTCTAGAAATCAGAGACACTTATTAGAGTGAATTCTCTTCCTCTATATGCCAGTAGTGAAAACATCAATAGAAAATTCAAAAGGGTATTTTGGAGGAAAATGTAGCTCAATAGGCAAAGTTCAGAACTAGTGTTTGCTGTGGCATCCTGAGGTGAAAATGTGACTGAATTACCTAAGAGCTCAAAATGCAATTGAGTGAAGTGTCATGTGTTAGATAATGCCAGATGATTGGTAGTGTCACACTGCTGTCTTTAAAGGTGACTTATTTCCATAGATGATGAAAGGATCTCAGAATCCTGAATTGCCATTTCTTTTTTACTCTTATCTGGCCTTTAGTATCAACACAATCTGATCATTAAAACAAAAAGCTTGGAGGGAGGAGTGGAGCATAGTAAGTGGTGTACAAACAAAAACCTCATGTTCCTTCATTATATTTACTCCTCTCTAACTGAATGCCTCTCAAGACTTGAACCCAACACAGTGCCCACAAACCTATTACTGCAGGATTTCCTTCTCATGTTCTTGGCTCATTACTGTCATATCAAAGCAATTTTTCTCTGCTCCAAAATCGCCTTTCCCCTGCCCTATAGCTTTTAGATTCCTTTAGATACATCAAATCTGTACTAATTACTTATTATTATTTATCATATTCACCTGAACAATGTGCTCAACCCTGCCCATCTAGCAGATTCTTCAATATAGATGTAATGTGAATTGTTCTTTTTCTCATTAAAGTAGCAGTTGAGGGACACCTGGATGGCTCAGTGGTTGGGCCTCTGCCTTCAGCTCAGGATGTGATCCCAGAGTTCCAGGATCAAGTCCCACATTGGACTACCTGCATGGAGCCTGCTTCTCTCTCTGATTGTGTCCCTGCCTCTCTCTCTCTCTGTGTGTGTCTCATGAATAAATAAATAAAATCTTAAAAAAAAAAAAAGTAGCAGTTGATTACAAGCCACTAAAAAAAGGAGAGAAATAAAAAGTGAAAGGGACCTTCCAAGCCACAGAGGTAACTAAGCATATCTTTATTACTTGGGATATTCTTGGCTTCACCTATCAGCCAAAGGAAAGTGATCTCTGAGTTTCAGTAAACAAACAAAAAGACAAAACAAAAATTAACCAGAAACACTACAAAACAAAAACTATTCCCCTTTGGTACTAATCATTCTATGGCTAGCTGTGTGCTCAAGCTCATCCTGGGGCCCATCCTAACAGACCCACTGTGTCCTCCTACCCTCCAAACAGCAGTGTTACAATATACACATGAAATTGTATTAAAATTAAACTCCAAAGCATCTCTAAAACCCAAAGGGGGTATATTGAAATCATATGCTTTAAGGGGAAAGAAAACAAAGCAATCACACAGCCTTTTTTTTTTTTTTTTCACACAGCCTTTTCAATGGAGAGAGCTATTGTGCTTGAGTAGGTATTTGAGTTTCCAGTCCTTTTAAGCAGCAGCTGACTTATGTGGCCTAGTATCTGTCCTTAATATTAATAGCAGGAGGGAATCCTCCTGAATGGAGATCAGGCCTGTGGGCTGTGCATTAACAACCAGGCTGGCTTCCAAAGATCAGTAATACTGGTCCATTCCAACGACTTACATGAATTCTGCATATCCCAAGTCATATCTCCCTAAGAAGGGTGTCATTACTACTAACAGAATACCATTCAGACTGTCAGTATCACCACTACCTACCACTACTTGAAGACCTTTATTTGTTCAACCACATACACATATATATGCATGCACATACATTTATGTACATATACATACAATTAGAATCATACTAATCAACTTCCTTTGAGGGAAGTTGGAGCTGAGATGAAGAAAAAGCAAAAATTACCTAGGTTGATGGAGAAGAGAAGAGGAAGAGGATTACTGTTTCCAGGAGTATATCTGGAGCAGCAAGTGAAGGAAGAGCCCTACTGATGAGGCTGGAGATGTTAGCTCACTTGGCTCAACTTAGTGCAGGCCATGATGGGACCGTTGTATTTTTCCTAAGAGCCATGGGTAATTGGAAGCTGACCCAGACATTAAAATTAGGTGGGAGTCACGTACACATATGCACTTCTGTTTTTCAAGGATCCCTCTGACTACATACTCTGGAGGAGAGGCAAGGGAACCCACAAGGCTGAGGAGGCTGGTGGGAGGAGGCTTCTGCTCTAGCCTGGAAGAAGAGAGAACAATGGCTCACATTAGGGTGAAGACAGTAGATATAAAGTAAATTAGACAGAAGGAGAGGTAGAAGTAGAGGGAAGTAGAATAGACATGACTTGCTCAAGGCTTAATTGTCCTGGGTGAGTGAGAGAGGGAAACAGAAAGACATTGGTGCTTTATGTACATTATCCAGTCAACAGAAATGATGACCAATTCCTAAGAATCTACCCAGGTACAAGATAGTGTAGTGTCATTAGAGCAAAAGACTACAGGGACATGAAATCTGGTCCTACTGCTTAGTCATTACTTGACCTTAGCCAATTATATAAGTTCTCTTTGCCCCTGTTTCTTCATTATATAATGAGATTAATGGTTGTGCCCATCTATAGGGCTGTTGTGAGGATTATATAAGGTAATATACTGAGAATGTTTAGAAAGGTACCTAGCATCTATAAGCACTCAATAAATATTAGCTATTATTATTATTGTCACGTGGCAGGGGCCAGTGCACATATTGGATGTGTTGTAACTGTCCGGAAGAGAAGGTATTACCATCCCCACTTTACAGATGGGGATGTGAGGTTCTGAGGGGTTTAAGAACACACCAGCACCACTCATTTAATTATTTAGTGGCAAACCAAAATCTGTTTTGTCTCGTTTCAAAGTTCATATTCTTCTGTTTTATCAGAATGATTAGCTTCTCTTTGAAAGATCTCCCATATGAGAGCAAATGATAAAAATGACAACTTAAGTTTTCTCATTAAGCAAATGAACTAGGTGACCTCCCAGACTGGCATTTGTAAAGGAAAACAAAACAAAACAAAACAAAAAACCCTCCAGTCAAACATTGACATTTATGTCAAAACAGAACGGAATTCATATAACTTACCAAAAAAACATTTCTTTTTCCCTGAAACTCAAAGTATCAGGAGGTAGACTTCTTTGAATAAGCAATTTAAACTATGCTCTTCCTAAAAATCCGTTAACAGGGCATTCTTGTTCATTTTCAGACAATATTTGCCCACAGGCACATTCTATTCTAGATCAATCCCCGAAGAATAGTTAGAAATAAATGTTTTCACAAATTGTCCCATAATCTTGTGTTCATTAAAAAATAAATAGTGATGCCATCCTTTGAAAACCCTGAGCCACTTAGGCAGTTTTTATGTAACCAGAGAAAGAAAAAGAGTTGGCAGAGCTGGAACCTTTTTCTTTTCTCACATACTTTCACATGTTCACCAGGCTGAGGCTGTTAAACTTTTGCTGAACTGTGGCATTGGGTTCTGGAGGTGAAATGGATGCCTGGGAGCATTTGTGTCCTCCTTCCTCTTTTGTGTGGGGAAAAATAAAAAATATGGAGAATGTGAATGACCTTTTCAGGATTATATAGCTAGACGGCGGCTGATGACCAACAAATATGTATGGAGCCCAGTGACTGATAATAGCACACTAGAGAAGCCAGAAAGGATAAAAGACTTAATTACCCTGGCCATTGCCTGTTGAAGTAATGGTTTGTGACTCCTTAGTGGTTTCTGATAACACGATAAATATGGTTGAATTTGCCACCTTAGGAAGAGAAAGGGGGATAGCTTACTTCTGTGATAGGGACACGTGAGCCACTTCAAGAGAAATCTCAAAGTACTTGTGTTCTAATGTAGAATTATTTAGTACTGAATGGATATGTATTATACATGCTTTTATCTTTTTATTTCTGTGGGAAAAGGAAAAACCTCTCAAAATCAAATATGCTGCATGTGAATCCTCTCTCTTAACTGATCTTAGGTTCTTCTTTAAAATGATGGAAGCATGAGGGAAAAATCAAGTCCACTGGGTTCTAGTTACAGCTCCTCTACTTTGGTTGACTTAATCACAATGTGGAAAGTTGGCTCCACATCAGTCTATCTCTGAGCATGCACTAGGAAAGAATCTGAGACTTGAATGTGAACATAGGCAAGAATGAGCTTTGAAAGTTTACTTCACATAAGATAATACACTTTCAAATGGTGTTTTCTTCCTATAATACCATTATATTGGTGTTATTTGAAAATAAATTTAAGGAGGAGGGGCAAGATGGCAGAAGAGTAGGGTCCCCAAGTCACCTGTCCCCACCACATTACCTAGATAATCTTCAAATCATCCTGAAAATCTACGAATTCGGCCTGAGATTTAAAGAGAGACCAGCTGGAATGCTACAGTGAGAAGAGTTCGCGCTTCTATCAAGGTAGGAAGACGGGGAAAAAGAAATAAAAAAACAAAAGGCCTCCAAGGGGGAGGGGCCCCGCGAGGAGACGGGCTGAGGCCGGGGCAAGTGTCCCCAGGACAGGAGAGCCCCGTCCCGGAGACGCAGGAGCTGCACCGACCTCGCCGGGCGGAAAGGGGCTCGCAGGGAGGTGGAGCAGGACCCAGGAGGGCGGGGATGCCCTCGGGCTCCCTGGGACAGTAACAGAGCAACTGCGCGCCCAGGAGAGTGCGCCGAGCTCCCTAAGGGCTGCAGCGCACATGGTGGGACCCAGAGCAGCTGGGGGGTGGGGGGGGTCGGAGGAGACTCCGCGGAGGGGGCTGCGGGGCGGGAGCAGCTCGGGGGGCTCGGGGGCGGCTCCGCGGAGGGGGCTGCGGGGCGGGAGCGCGAATCCACCAGCGCAGGCTCCGGAGCACAGGGCGCCGGGACACAGCCCAGGATCCGGCCTCCCCCGGGACAGGCAGAGGCCGGGAGGGCCCAGGACAGCGAGGACGCTCCTGCCCCGAGCTGAGCAGATCAGCGGCCCGCCCTGGAGCCTCCAGGCCCTGCAGACGGAGAGCTCCGGAGTTACTGCGGGGGCTGACTCCAGGGCTCCAGAGCTGGCCCGGCCACTGGGGCTGTTCCTCCTGGGGCCTCACGGGGTAAACAACCCCCACTGAGCCCTGCACCAGGCAGGGGCAGAGCAGCTCCCCCAAGTGCTCACACCTGAGAATCAGCACAACAGGCCCCTCCCCCAGAAGACCAGCTAGACTGACAAGTTCCAGGGCAAGTCAAGGGACTTACAGTATACGGAATCAGAGGATACTCCCCCGTATTTTTTGTTGTTGTTGTTGTTGTTGCTTTGTTTTTGTTTTGTTTTGTTTGCTTTTTGATTTGTTTGCTTCCCCCACCCCCTTTTTTCCTTTCTTTTTCTTTCTCTTTTTCTTCTCTTTTTTCTTTTTTTCTTCCTTTTTTTTTTTTTCTTTCCTTCTTTCTCTCCTCTCTTTTTCTCCTTTTCCCAATACAACTTGTTTTTGGCCACTCTGCACTGAGCAAAATGACTAGAAGGAAAAACTCACCTCAAAAGAAAGAATCAGAAACAGTCCTCTCTCCCACAGAGTTACAAAATCTGGATTACAATTCAATGTCAGAAAGCCAATTCAGAAGCACTATTATACAGCTACTGGTGGCTCTAGAAAAAAGCATAAAGGACTCAAGAGACTTCATGACTGCCGAATTTAGATCCAATCAGGCAGAAATTAAAAATCAATTGAATGAGATGCAATCCAAACTAGAAGTCCTAACGACGAGGGTTAACGAGGTGGAAGAACGAATGAGTGACATAGAAGACAAGTTGATGGCAAAGAGGGAAACTGAGGAAAAAAGAGACAGACAATTAAAAGACCATGAGGATAGATTAAGGGAAATAAATGACAGCCTGAGGAAGAAAAACCTACGTTTAATTGGGGTTCCCCAGGGCGCCGAAAGGGACAGAGGGCCAGAATATGTATTTGAACAAATCATAGCTGAAAACTTTCCTAATCTGGGAAGGGAAACAGGCATTCAGATCCAGGAAATAGAGAGATCCCCCCCTAAAATCAATAAAAAACCGTTCAACACCTCAACATTTAATAGTGAAGCTTGCAAATTCCAAAGATAAAGAGAAGATCCTTAAAGCAGCAAGAGACAAGAAATCCCTGACTTTTATGGGGAGGAGTATTAGGATAAACAGCAGACCTCTCCACAGACACCTGGTAGGCCAGAAAGGGCTGGCAGGATATATTCAGGGTCCTAAATGAGAAGAACATGCAGCCAAGAATACATTATCCAGCAAGGCGCTCATTCAAAATGGAAGGAGAGATAAAGAGCTTCCAAGACAGGCAGGAACTAAAAGAATATGTGACCTCCAAACCAGCTCTGCAAGAAATTTTAAGGGGGACTCTTAAAATTCCCCTTTAAGAAGAAGTTCAGTGGAACAATCCACAAAAAAAAAGGACTGAATAGATATCATGATGACACTAAACTCATATCTTTCAACAGTAATTCTGAACATGAGTGGGCTTAATGACCCCATCAAAAGGCGCAGGGTGTCAGACTGGATAAAAAAGCAGGACCCATCTATTTGCTGTCTACAAGAGACTCATTTTAGACAGAAGGACACCTACAGCCTGAAAATTAAAGGTTGGAGAACCATTTACCATTCAAATAGTCCTCAAAAGAAAGCAGGGGTAGCCATCCTTATATCAGATAAACTAAAATTTACCCCGAAGACTGTAGTGAGAGATGAAGAGGGACACTATATCATACTTAAAGGATCTATCCAACAAGAGGACTTAACAATCCTCAATATATATGCGCCGAATGTGGGAGCTGCCAAATATATCAATCAATTAATAACCAAAGTTAAGATATACTTAGATAATAATACACTTATACTTGGTGACTTCAATCTAGCGCTTTCTACACTCGATAGGTCTTCTAAGCACAACATCTCCAAAGAAACGAGACCTTTAAATGATACACTGGACCAGATGGATTTCACAGATATCTACAGAACTTTACATCCAAACAACTGAATACCCATTCTTCTCAAGTGCACATGGAACTTTCTCCAGAGCAACCACATACTGGGTCACAAATCGGGTCTGAACCGATACCAAAAGATTGGGATCGTCCCCTGCATATTCTCAGACCATAATGCCTTGAAATTAGAAATAAATCACAACAAGAAGTTTGGAAGGACCTCAAACACGTGGAGGTTAAGGACCATCCTGCTAAAAGATGAAAGGGTCAACCAGGAAATTAAGGAAGAATGAAAAAGATTCATGGAAACTAATGAGAATGATGATACAACCGTTCAAAATCTTTGGGACACAGCAAAAGCAGTCCTAAGGGGGAAATAACATCGCAATACAGCATCCATTCAAAAACTGGAAAGAACTCAAATGCAAAAGCTAACCTTACACATAAAGGAGCTAGAGAAAAAATCGCAAATAGATCCTATACCCAGCAGAAGAAGAGAGTTCATAAAGATTCGAGCAGAACTCAACGAAATCGAGACCAGAAGAACTGTGGAACAGATCAACAGAACCAGGAATTGGTTCTTTGAAAGAATTAATAAGATAGATAAACCATTAGCCAGCCTTATTAAAAAGAAGAGAGAGAAGACTCAAATTAATAAAATCATGAATGAGAAAGGAGAGATCACTACCAACACCAAGGAAATACAAACGATTTTAAAAACATATTATGAACAGCTATATGCCAATAAATTAGGCAATCTGGAAGAAATGGACGCATTCCTGGAAAGCCACAAACTACCAAAACTGGAACAGGAAGAAATAGAAAACCTGAACAGGCCAATAACCAGGGAGGAAATTGAAGCAGTCATCAAAAACCTCCCAAGACACAAAAGTCCAGGGCCAGATGGCTTCCCAGGGGAATTCTATCAAATGTTTAAAGAAGAAACCATACCTATTCTACTAAAGCTGTTTGGAAAGATAGAAAGAGATGGAGTACTTCCAAATTCGTTCTATGAGGCCAGCATCACCGTAATTCCAAAACCAGACAAAGACCCCACCAAAAAGGAGAATTATAGACCAATATCCCTGATGAACATGGATGCAAAAATTCTCAACAAGATACTAGCCAATAGGATCCAACAGCACATTAAGAAAATTATTCACCATGACCAAGTAGGACTTATTCCCGGGACAAAAGGCTGGTTCAACACTCGTAAAACAATCAATGTAGATTCATCATATCAGCAAGAGAAAAACCAAGAACCATATGATCCTCTCATTAGATGCAGAGAAAGCATTTGACAAAATACAGCATCCATTCCTGATCAAAACTCTTCAGAGTGTAGGGATAGAGGGAACATTCCTCAACATCTTAAAAGCCATCTATGAAAAGCCCACAGCAAATATCATTCTCAATGGGGAAGCACTGGGAGCCTTTCCCCTAAGATCAGGAATAAGACAGGGATGTCCACTCTCACCACTGCTATTCAACATAGTACTGGAAGTCCTAGCCTCAGCAATCAGACAACAAAAAGACATTAAAGGCATTCAAATCGGCAAAGAAGAAGTCAAACTCTCCCTCTTCACCAATGACATGATACTCTACATAGAAAACCCAAAAGTCTCCACCCCAAGATTGCTAGAACTCATACAGCAATTTGGTAGCGTGGCAGGATACAAAATCAATACCCAGAAGTCAGTGGCATTTCTATACACTAACAATGAGACTGAAGAAAGAGAAATTAAGGAGTCAATCCCATTTACAATTGCACCCAAAAGCATAAGATATCTAGGAATAAACCTAACCAAAGAGGTAAAGGATCTATACCCTAAAAACTATAGAACACTTCTGAAAGAAATTGAGGAAGACACAAAGAGATGGAAAAATATTCCATGCTCATGGATTGGCAGAATTAATATTGTGAAAATGTCGATGTTACCCAGGGCAATTTACACGTTTAATGCAATCCCTATCAAAATACCATGGACTTTCTTCAGAGAGTTAGAACAAATTACTTTAAGATTTGTGTGGAATCAGAAAAGACCCCAAATAGCCAGGGGAATTTTAAAAAAAGAAAACCATAGCTGGGGGCATCACAATGCCAGATTTCAGGTTGTACTACAAAGCTGTGGTCCTCAAGACAGTGTGGTACTTGCACAAAAACAGACACATAGATCAATGGAACAGAACAGAGAACCCAGAAGTGGACCCTGAACTTTATGGTCAACTAATATTCGATAAAGGAGGAAAGACTATCCACTGGAAGAAAAACAGTCTCTTCAATAAATGATGCTGGGAAAATTGGACATCCACATGCAGAAGAATGAAACTAGACCATTCCCTTGCACCATACACAAAGATAAACTCAAAATGGATGAAAGATCTAAATGTGAGACAAGATTCCATCAAAATCCTAGAGGAGAACACAGGCAACACCCTTTTTGAACTTGGCCACAGCAACTTCTTTCAAGATACATCCATGAAGGCAAAAGAAACAAAAGCAAAAAATGAATTATTGGGACTTCATCAAGATAAGAAGCTTTTGCACAGCAAAGGATACAGTCAACAAAACTAAAAGACAACCTACAGAATGGGAGAAGATATTTGCAAATGACATATCAGATAAAGGGCTAGTTTCCAAGATCTATAAAGAACTTATTAAACTCAACAGCAAAGAAACAAACCTTCCAATCATGAATTGGGCAAAAGACATGAACAGAAATCTCACAGAGGAAGACATAGACATGGCCAACAAGCACATGAGGAAATAAATGCTCTGCATCACTTGCCATCAGGGAAATACAAATCAAAACCACAATGAGATACCACCTCACACCAGTGAGAATGGGGAAAATTAACAAGGCAGGAAACCACAAATGTTGGAGAGGATGTGGAGAAAAGGGAACCCTCTTACACTGTTGGTGGGAATGTGAACTGGTGCAGCCACTCTGGGAAACTGTGGAGGTTCCTCAAAGAGTTAAAAATAGACCTGCCCTACGACCCAGCAATCGCACTGCTGGGGATTTACCCCAAAGATACAGATGCAGTGAAACACCGGGACACCTGCACCCCGATGTTTCTAGCAGCAATGTCCACAATAGCCAAACTGTGGAAGGAGCCTCGGTGTCCATCAAAAGATGAATGGATAAAGAAGATGTGGTTTATGTATACAATGGAATATTCCTCAGCCATTAGAAACGACAAATACCCACCATTTGCTTCAACGTGGATGGAACTGGAGGGTATTATGCTGAGTGAAATTAGTCAATCAGAGAAGGACAAACATTATATGTTCTCATTCATTTGGGTAATATAAATAATAGTGAAAAGGAATATAAGGGAAGGGAGAAGAAATGTGTGGGAAATATCAGAAAGGGAGACAGAACATAAAGTCTCCTAACTCTGGGAAACGAACTAGGGGTGGTGGAAAGGGAGGAGGGCAGGGGCTGGGAGTGAATAGGTGATGGGTACTGAGGGGGCCACTTGACGGGATGAGCACTGGGTGTTATTCTCTATGTTGGCAAATTGAACACCAATAAATGAAATGGTAAAATTTAAAAAAAAAAGAAAATAAATTTAAAAGGATACAAAATTAGCCTTTAGCTATACTTTAAATAGAAAAATTAATGATTTTCTTTTTTTTTTTTCTCCCTAGATTAGGCTATTCCAGTGTTTTCCACTCTTCCTCCTTTTTATTCACACTATGATCCCACTACCATTATCATCTCCATTCTTACACATCGTCACTTACAGTGTGCTAGGAATAGTCAGGCACCTTTACATCCATTATCTCTTTTGCTTCTCACAACATCCTACAATATGGGTATCACAATCACCAGTTTCCAGTTGAGGAAGCTGAGGTGTAGAGAATATGTGACTGGCCCAAGGACACACCTAGGGTAACCAACTATTCCAGTTTGTCCTGTTTGGTCTTCAGGTCATTCTAGACACTAATTGTCTGTATGTGTGTATTTGTATTGGCATCTCTTTCTCTTTTTAAATTTCAGAACTCTTGCTCTTATATATTACCCACTAGCATACATATATAAAGGTCATGAAGTATAGAAGCCAAAGGAAAATAGCATAAAATGAAAAAAACAAATTGGGTGCTATAGTGATTTTTTTTTTTTTTTCATTTGGCATGTTAAAAAGAGCTTGACCTGATGTATTATGCCTGGTGAAGATTTGTCCAAAGTTCTGTTGTTTGCTTTGTGCTGGGTAGGGAAGGCTATTATTACTTTTTTTTTTTTTTTTTTTCTAAAAGAAAGATACAGCAGGCTTCTTCCTAGACTATACATCTGTAAATAATGCCAATTCTGACCTTGGGCTAATTTGAAAGTAATTATCTATATTTACCCAGGGGAACTATATTGATATAAACCTGATTTTTCCATTTCCTTATAATATCAGCTAGAATGAGCACATGGCCTCTGCTTTTAGAGAAACAGCTTAATAACTAATCAAATGGATAGCACTCTTCTAATTAAACACTTTAATGAAAATGTGTTTGGATAAAATAATTGAGAATAAAAATAATTGATTATACTTATTGAATACTCAGCTAGGGTCAGCATTATATTTCGCACACTATACCTACATTGATTTCCTTAATCCTCCAAACTAGCATGAGAATACTAGTATCCTGATTTCTCAGACGAGGAAGCAAAAGTACAGAGATGTTAAATAACTGCCTCGAGGACACAGAGCTGGAAGTGGTAATGCTAGCATTTGAACCCAAGCAATAAAGACTATGTCCTTAACCTCTAGGTTAAGACACCTTCCATTCATTTAGATGAAAATTGAGAAACCAGTTGGGTTGGACTGAAAATAGTGCCTCCATATCCAAATCCCTAGAGCCGGTGAATGTTGCCTCACTCAGCACAAGGGACTCAGCAGATGTGGTCAGACCTCCAGGAGTGGTCTGAGGGTCAAACATCCTAGCACATTCAAGCCCTTAAGACAGTATTGGTGCTCACTATATCTCTGAGCACCCTCTTTCACTGCTGTCCTCCTCTTGGCCAAGCAGGATGTTCAGTTCTCTCCATCTCCAAAGAGATCCTAAAGCCATCTGATGAAGATGTCATTCTCCCCTCTCTCCTCTCTGCTGCCAAATTAGAGACACACAGGCTGTCCCCATGCACCACCTGCCCATCACAGCCTATTAGATTCTTTCTGCCTCTCAACAGAATCTAGTCCCCACGTGGAATTTTCTATGGCATTTCCATGGTTGGCAATACTCTGATCATTTTCTGTCAAGTTTTCAGAACACTCTCCCTAAGTATCCGTTTCTTCTCTCAAACTGCTAATTCCGCTAACTTGGTGGTTCTTACCTGAGGGTGATTTTGCTCCCCGACCTCCTCCCACCTACTGCTATATGACATTTGGCGATGTCTGGAGACATTTTTCATTGTAAAAATTTAGGGGAACGGGTGCTCCTAGTATCTGGTGCAAAGAGGCCAGGGATGCTGCTAAATAGACACCCTATAATTCATAGGACATCCCCCTCAAACAAATAATTATCTGGCCCAAAATGTCAATAGTGCCAAAGTTAAGACATATGCTCTAAATGAACCCATTCTCCAAGATCTGGATTTGCCTGTCATTGTATCTATGTGAGTGTGTGCATGCATCCTTGTGTGTGCATACACCTTTGTGCTAATAGCTCTTCTAGACCTACCCAGGCTCAGTTCCACAGTTCACACGATCTGAAAGCATTGCCACACCTCCATCTGTTTGCCCACCCTATTCTGTGCCCCAGGAAGTGGATGACACAGACCATATCAATTGAACTCCCTTGCCCCTGGGCCTCCAGCAGGCTTCAGCAACAGAGATTGCAGGGATTAAGAGGGAGATCAAGGTAATTATTCTCTTTGTTCCTTTCCTAGAAAGTTGCCTAGGGCTGTGCATTCCCTTTAACTAGAAGTCACTTACTGCAATATAGCTGTCTCTACAGGACTCTCTCTCAGGATTCAGGTAACTGGGTTTTTTGTTAGTTTGTTTTGTCCCTTGTCCATTCAGGTTTAGCACATAAATCAGTTCTAAGGCCCAGTTACTGCACTATTCCTTGTAGCCCCCATACTCAAATATTCAGAAGCAATTCCTTTATAAATAAATGCTTCCCAAATTCTCTGCTTCTGAGTAGGTCATAGATTTTCTGTTGTGATATACTCTCTTATCCATTGTCATTTCCCTTTATGCATGACAGAACCAACGACTTCCTGGTGACCCAAATCCAAAAATTTACCATCCCCTACTCTCTGAAGCACTATATCCAATCAATTGTTAAGTCCTGTGGAATTTTCTTCCACATATTTCTTACTTAAATTTCCTCCTAACCCTTTCCCACTGGCTGTTGCCCTAGTGCAGTCTATCATTTCTTATTGCTATAATGATGTCCAAATTTTTTTTTAGGTATCCAATTTCTTCTCTGTTTTTTTTTTTTTTTTTTCAACTTCCAAAGCCAATACCATCCCCCCATGCAAGCTTCCAGAATTCTCTGGTAGCTAGAAGTGAACTCTCCCCATTTACAAATCTCATTCTATGTCATCCTACCTCAAACAGGTAACTGTCACTTTCATTGTTCTGTTTTAACCATAAAACCATCTTCTATTTTTACTAAAATTAAGTTTCTTGAGGGCAGAATTGTGCTTTTTCATATATGTTTCTCCTAAAGTACTTGATATTGTCTTCCATACAGAAGAGCTGCGGTAAATACTTTTTAAATGGAACAATGACTTTACTACTCCACTGTATGGTTGGCGAAGATAACAAATTTTCACAATTTCTGTGCTAGTTTCATGGCTTTTCAGAGTTACAGCTTTTTATTTATTTCTTAAGTAAGGAAGACAAGCATATTCTTTTGCAGCAAAAGCTACAAGAGCAGTCTAAATCCTAGGAAAATAAACAGTGGCATTAAATAATTCCATTGACTCAGAATTAATTCACACTGTCCCCAAATAATGTCTCTCTGAAAACTTTCCTTGATTTCTCTTCCAGCAGAATTTCCATAATCAAGTTATCATTGTCTAAACAGAAAGACAGCAAAGCAAAGACTTTTCTCTGCCACTTCATAAAAAGTAAATACTGACCTCTTAAGCACTTTGGCTAATGCCAAGGATATTTATTTTGTGTGTCAATATGACATAATATAACTTTAGAAAAAAAATATGAGCATTAATTAACTGTGTGTGATCTAGGATGGATTTCTGTACCTCATTTCTTCAACTGTATAATAGGGATAGAAATAACATAGTTCGTATGGGGGTGAATAACAAAGAAGTATATATTCCTTAATATATAACATACTATTATATAAGTAATTCATAGTTAGCGTTGTTGCATAATTAATTATTGAAATTAATACTATATATTATAAAATATGTAATATTTAATTATAGAATATATAATAATATATAATATGTAACTACTTCAACCACTGCAAATAGTGTATAAAACATTGCTTAATTACTCCAGTAGCTTCCATATCAACTCATCTCAATGAATGAAAAAATAGCAGCAAGTTTCTGGCTGTTTGAAGTTCTAGATGATACATCATTTGATGAGGCACACCTGAAAGGCAATGAGTAGTAATGTCTTCCCTAATCAGTTGTGTCAAGATGAATCCATTCAAACTGATAAAGCATCCATGCCTCTAGAATTCTGTGTACAGAAGGTAAGATGGGAATTGTAAGCACTCCTCCTAAATGAGTCCAAATTATTCTGCTCTATACCCTGGAATTGAAATGGAATACCAGGGAATATTTTAATATTCTTGATTATTTTGAAATTGCAATTACTAAGTCACCTCAAATTCCTTGTAGGGCATATAGAGCCACTAAACAAAATAGTTCCATTTTATTTCTGGGCATTAGACTTTTAATATGCAAATAAAGATTTATTTAGTAATTAAAACACATCTAACACATCTAAAGCACTAAACATAATAGAAAATGTTATAGTTATGCTAAATCACCTATACATTTGCTTTACCCAGATTCAACCGTATGTTTAGGGAAGAGAGAAAAGGGAGAAGTCAGGAGAAAGGGAGGTGGAACAAGGAAGGAAGAGTGTGGCAGACTGTATTTTCCAAAGAGGCTGCATTAAGATCCCCCAGCCCACATGTTCTTCTGTATTGTGACCCCAATCAAGAAGAGAGGCCTCTTTCTGCATCTTTTTGAATCTAAGTGGGCCCTGTGACTGCTTTGACCAATAAAGCTCAGTAGATGGGACACTATGATATTTTCCCCTACTCCCCTTAATTAGCCTGGCCCTTTGTGTCCTGATCCTTAAAATGTTCATAGTAGGCAAATCTAGATGCCATGCAAGAAGTCCTATTACCCAGAAACTGGCATTCTATAAGGAAGTCTCAACAAGTCTCAACATTTGAAGAAGTTACGTGGAGAAACTTGTTCCAGCCATCCCAGACATGTGAATGAGAATACCATCTCCTATATCCGGTTCAGTTCAGCCTTCAGATGACGTCAGCCCCAAAAGCCAGCTTAACTGTAAGTGCATGACAGACCGGAAGTGAAGCCCCTGTGGAGCCCAGTCAACCTGTGGAGCCCAGTCAACCCACAGAACTGTGAGATATAATGCTAAATTACTTTAAACTCCAAAATTCTGAGGTGATTATTACATAGTAATTATTACATAGTAATAAGTATTTGGAACAGAGAAGAGGAGTGGAGGAGGAGAAATAAGTAATTCAACTATGGTATTGCCTTTTTGCCTATTAGCGTCAGTTAGAGTCTGCTGCTCAATTACCATGGGCTAGGGATCTGGATTAACTGTTTCAGTGATACTTAGTTCCCAAGCTCCTTTCATACTGTGAACATCTCATAATTCATTAAGAATAATCCAAGAATATTTAACGACACTTTTTATTTTAGTTTTAGTTTTTTGTTTTTATTTTTTATACAACATGACTATGAATATAAGTCAATCATTTTATATGGTGTTCAAATGAAGACACAACCTCCCCTCCATGAGAGGAAAAACTTGGCTCTGCTGAGCCTATTGAGAAATGTAGATCTCCCAAACAGAGCCTCCTAGGAGACTGTGAAGGTTAGTTTTGACTGAACTTGCTTTCCATTTATAGGCTGACTTTAGAATCTAATAGCCATATATACTATATACTGTGACAATGATAATGGGATTATTGATGAGGATGATATGATGATGATAATGATGATGATGATGATGATGATGATGATGAAAAAGGAGGCAGAAGAGGAAGACAAGGATTGTATGTCGACAGCGGAGTAGATTTCATTTATAAATATGTTCTTGAGATCCCTGGGTGGCTCAGCAGCTAGGCGTCTTCCTTTGGCTCAGGGTGTGATCCCGGAGTTCTGGGATTGAGTTCTGCATTGGGGTCCCTGCAGGGAGCCTGCTTCTCCCTCTGTCTGTGTCTCTGCCTTCTCTCTGTGTCTCTCATGAATAAATAAATGAAATCTTTAAATATGTTCTTGTTACCTTTTGGATATCTGAACATTAATGGTTATTAATGGAGCCATAATTCATTTATTTTAAAAAGAGATTTCTATGCTTTCAGTGAATAAAGTATCATTTCATTCTTAGTGCGCCCATCACCCAAAATGAAAAAAAAAAAAAAAACCCTGATACTTATCCAGCTGAATCTAATATAAATGAATAAAACTCTTTAAGACTTCAAAAATAAAAGGTGTAGATTCAAGTTAAAAGCAGCTTTTACCAGGCCAAATCCTTTCAAGTTTTCTTTAGGAAAAAAAAAAAAAAAATCAAAGGCACCAACATCTTAAGAAATTGTCTTCCACAGTCAATGATCATTAATGTCTTTATATATTTTTCTTACTACTACAAGGAGACTCAATGTCTTGCTAAATGTTATGAAAATATAAACTAGAGTTCCTGTCTGCTCAATAGGACTGTAAGCTCCTGTGTTTGTAAAATGTCTTATTCTCCTTCTGAGACTACTGTTATCTGCATGGTTGTGGGTAAAGGTAGTTTCATGAAATCTCTGCTGAATGAATGCTTCTTGTTTTATTAAACATTTCAGTTGTTTTAATTTTTTTAAAACAATTTTTTTAAAGATTTTATTTATTTATTCACAGAGACACAGGCAGAGGGAGAAGCAGGCACCATGCAGGGAGCCCGATGCGGGACTCGATCCCGAGTGTCCGTGATCACGCCCCGGGCCGCAGGCGGCACTAAACCGCTGTGCCAACGGGGCTGCCCAATTGTCTTAATTTTTATGAATAAAGTTTGTTAGAGGAAAAAATAACTAGAACATATAGATTAAAAAAGCCATCAAATCATTAAGAACCCCAAACATTCTTGATACTACTGCTGTATAGTATTTGCAGACCACATTATTTTCTATTCCTGCAGAGGTTTTTGTTGTTGTTGTTTTTGTTTTTGTTTTGTACTGAAGATGTGTGTTATAATTTTGTAACCTGATTTTCTGGCTGAATGAATAGCACTAAGGTGATCTACATTTGCATCTAGGTTTCATTCTCAAATCCCTCTCTTTAGACATATATTCACCCTTGACTTCACATATCTAGTAGTAAAAGTCATTTCACAGCTTACACTGAAGAGGATACTTTTTTGAAAAGAGGTCAAGTAATATATAGTCAATCCTAAAGCTCTCTCTGACAAAGTGAGAAAATAAATACATTTTAGTACAGTGAAAGACAAAAACAGAATTTGAATGCCAGGACTAAAAGTAGCATATCTGAAATGGCAAAGGATGAGGATGGCCAACAGGTTAGCCACGTGGCAGGAAAGGCAAAAGATATCTTGAGCTATAGTCCCCATTAAGCAGCATCAGCATGATCGAGGGCTTTCTAAAAATGCAAATTCTTGGGCCCATCCAGATTTACTGAATCAGAAATTGTGGGTGAAGCCCAGCAATCTATGCATTAAGCCCTTCCGTTGAGCAATTCTGAGTCACACTGCCCTAAGCAAATAGTTGAAGTCTGAGTAACACTGCAGTAAGCAAATACTTAGGAGAACCACAGTTCAAGTTGCCTGTTAGAATCCTTTTGGGGGCCTTTACAACCACTGATGATACTACCCGAGCCCAAGTAATTTAGAGGATCCCCTGGGTTGGTTGCTGACCCTCTTTATTTTTTACAAGTGTCTTAGATGATGCTAATAAATAACCAGGACTGAGAACTATTGTTCTAACACATGTATCTACCTAACAAATTAAGAGATGAGTTGAGAAAGAACTTGGCTGAGAACTTTAATATATTTGGCCAAAGTAGCTGGATGATAATACACATGTTTAAAAAGAGTATCACTTACTTTGTTTTACTTCACTGGGTCAATATGTTAAAATGAGGTGAGCAATGCTTTTAAATATTATTCAGAAATAAGTAGTATTATTAACTAATATGTTCTTTGGTCTATGATATAAATTTAAAAAATTTATACACAAGGAAACCTGATGATTGCAATTACGTTTGGTAAACAGCTTACCTGCCTGGGACTTAAATATAATACCTGGACATACAGGTGTCAAAGGCCACCAAGCATAAAAGTAATAAGGCCAAGAAGTGTCACAGTACAACAGTATAAACAAGGCAACAGCTTACAGTTACCATATATATCATCCTTGGAGGGTGGGTACTATAACATTTATTGGACAGTATTGGGCAGCCTGGGTGGCTCAGTTGTTTAGCGCCGCCTTCAGCCCAGGGCCTGATCCTGGAGACCCAGGATCAAGTCCCACATCCGGCTCCCTGCATGGAGCCTGCTTCTCCCTCTGCCTGTCTCTCTCTCTCTCTCTCTCTCTTTCTCTGTGTGTGTGTGTGTGTCCACACTTAGAGAGGACCCTAAGTTATTAAGTTATTAAGATCATAAAGTTACTCAAAAAACACTAGCATAGAAGAAAAATGGGTAAGAAAACAAGAAATGGAACATGTAAAAGTTGTTGTTATTGGTTGCTGTTTTTTTTTTTTTTTCTTTCTAAGCAGGACACAACAATCACTAATTATATAAGAAAAACTAATTTCATTGAAATCCGATTTATAAAGAATTTCTGTTCAGGGTGCCTGGGTGGCTCAATCAGCTAAGTGTCTGACTTAGGCTCAGGTCAGGTCTTGAGGTCCCAGTTGGCGCCCCAAGTTGGGCTCCCCACTGAGCAGGGAGTTTGCTTGTCTCTCTCCTTCTGCCCCTCCCCATTTGTGCTCTCTCTGTCTCTGTCTCTGTCTCTCTCTCTCAAATAAATAAATAAAATCTTTTTTTTTAAATTTAAAAGAAAAGAATTCCTGCTCATCAAAAGTTAACATTAAGAGAGTTAAAAGGTAAGATACAGACTAGAAGATGATAATATTCACAGTCTACATCTGCCTTTGGACTTGTGTCTAAAGTATAAAAGAACTATCACAAATCACTGAGGAAAACAAAAACAAAAACAAGAAACCTGATCCTAAATTGTGCAAAAGACTTGAAGAAGCACTTCTAAGAAGAGATCAAAATGACTGATAAGCATGTTAAAAAGTATTCAATACCATTCTTAATAAAATCCAAACTAAAACCACACTGACAAAAAAATAAAAAATAAAAATAAAACCACACTGGCATGCTCAAAATTCTAAGTTTATGCCTACACTGTCACGTAGCAATTCAACTCCCTGTACACACCCAAGAAAAGTGAATGTAATTGTTCACCTGGAGACAAGGCCAAGAATGTCCTTAGCAGTTTTACTCATAATAGCTAACTCATGAATGGGAAAAACTCAAATGCCCATCAACAGAAGAATGGTTAAACAAATACTAGCTACATAAAATGGAATACCGCACATTGATTTTAAAAATCAACTACTTGAATATGCAGCAATAGGAATGAATGTAAAAATGTTTTTTTGGAGCAAAAAGAGTTCAGATGCAAAAAGAACATGCTGTTTGAGTCCATGCATATGAAGAACAGGCAAAACTAATGGGATGGTGAATAAGTTTAGAATAAGGGTTGCCTTGCATGAAGGAGATGAAATGAAAAGGTGACAAAGGTGCATTCTGGCATGTTGGACATATCCTACATCTTAATCAGAGGCAGTTACATAAGTACATACAGATTAAGAGTGTACTGGGTTGTATAACAATTAAAATTAAGATAAAAGAGATAAAAACAAGCATAGTCAATCCATCTTCAAAAGGCAGCATTTAAAGTAATTCCACCACCAGCACCTTTATTGCTTATGGAATTAAAAATGAGTTATCCAAAAGAGAGATCTCTTCAGGATTTTGTCTCATTATTTGCCCCATGAAAAATAACTCAAGTCAGTTTTTGCAAATTCTCAATAATGAGGAATAATATCTATATCTACATCTGTATCTATCTATATCTATATATATCTTCCATCTCCCTTGACTATTCATATAAACATACTCCATCTGAAAAGAGGTCACATTCAGCCTTACCATAATTTCCTCTCTAGTTTTTGGATGTTAAAATATGGATAGGTTAGGATAGCAATAGCCATATCTCCAGCTAATTTATAATGATGAGGCAAAAGGAGACTCTTAAATTCTGGGTATGCAGTTCTATATTGAATAAAATCTATCACCTCTGTAATCAACTTAGGGTATATTCATATATAAATGAATGTTGAATATACAACTTTAAATATTGATATTGCTGCTCTTAGACTGGTCAAGGCAGAAGAGGATAGACCATCATTCTCATAAATTGACACCAGCTGCTTCTTAACAAGCACCACGTGCATTCTTATTTTGCTGACCAATGAAAAGCAGGATCCTTAAAAGCAAACATCTGCTGCCCATTTATAGTAATTTCTGCATGAAAATAGGTTTATCAAAAACAACTGAAGCTTTGCCAACACCAAACATGTGCTTCAAGGTAAACTTCTGCCTCAATTGTACTGATTTGTAATTCCAATATATCCAATACCAAAAAGAAAAAAAAAAAAAGATTTTCATAATGTCTTTCTTTCAAAGGGCTTCACAAATGTAGTTTTTCATTCTGTGCTTATTACTCCACACCTGCTTGAATGTGTGGCATTCATGTGTGTCCTCTTCAGAGGACAGAGGACACTCATCTTGGGAGAAAATAATACCAAATCTACTACCTTCCCATTTTAAGTTGAGCATGATTTTAGAAAATAAGCCTCAAGTATAGCATGCCAGTTGTGGAAACCAGGCTGCTTGGATTTAAAAATTAAAAAAATAACTCAGTAAATCAATAGGTAGTATTATTTCTGTTGTTGTTGCTATTACTTTATTGCTTACATAGCAACCCAGATAGCTATCATTCAGAATCCAAAGATGTCGGCTGGTATCTTTAAGTCTATATGTTTTAGTTTTAGTTATATAAAATCAGAAGGAAGTTGGAAAGACTAAAATCCTAATTCAGAATGTTTGCTATTCTAAAATATTTGGGGAGAATGAATAATTCAATTAAAATAAATGCAACATGCCATTTATATTTCACTGACATTTTGAAGCCATTCCATATTAAAACTTTGTTGTATATAAAAGAAAAAAATCACCTTATATTCATTCATGTCATCTAAATTTCTGCTGCATTTCCATCTCTATATTGTTAAAATGATAAACTCCCTCTACCAAGGAGTTATGAAATAAACTCTAAATCACTACTGTAAAGACAATATTTATCAAACCATCTATGTCTTATGCAATTCATTCTCTACTTCAAAAGTCAGCATTTGTTTGTAAGTTGTAAGAAGCCAAGAGAAGTCCTTGAATCTAGACTATGTCAAATTGCTCTAAGATTTGAGGATCTTCCCCATTCCGGGAACAACAGGAGGCTTATCATTATGAAACTATGTGAATATCTTTTATTTTTTCTACCTTCTTCCCAGAAGAATTCTGAAAAGCCATTTTCTAGTTCAGCAGGAAGAGGATCATGTGTTCATATTTCCATCTCGAGCTTGTCATGGCATTTTTAGTGTTGTTTTCAAGAGTAATAAGGCCCATAAAATGTCAATCAAAACCCACCACCAGCAGGGAATGTGTTGGAAGCTGTTACATAATCAGCATGCCTGTTTCAGCACAACACAAGTGGCATTTTTCATGTCAATACTGAATTCACAACTTTAAATCTCAGATTTCCTGTGCATCCGGGTTGCCACAGAAGCCAAGACTGGCAGTCTGAGCAGCCTGAGTCAAAACCCAAGTGTCCCATTGCCTAATGGAGTAATGAGTCATTCACTTTCCTAAGTCTCCTTCCCCTGAGTAATAGAATTATCGAGAGAAGGCGTGAGGAAAAGGGCAGACCAGGGCACTTCTGACAGCTGCAGAAAAGACTGCAGAAACATTCAGCCTGTGCAAATACTCAGATTCTCTAAGCTGACACATCCCCAGATTCAAACTTCAATGCTGCTGATGTAGTATTATTCAGTAATCTCTACCTGGCCACCCCAGCCTCCTTTACTTAAGGCCAGAAGCCCACTGCACTGTGCTCTAAGTATCTATCTTAGATGGGGGAAAAACAACGTGGTACAGGTTTTCAACCTCATTTCTGAATTAACACCAGCTAAGACATCATGATGATCTGAGTCCCATACTATCCTATAAATTGAAGATGGAAAAGACATATTGGACCAGCATGCTACCATCTCCTAATATGCTTTTTCTCTAGCACATTCTCCAAGTGAGTAAGATGTGAAGTGACTGGGGCAATGGAACTTCTTGAGGAGTCTATCCCAGACTTCAGTTAGCAGTTTTATGGCTATGTAATTATATTATGGAATATTCCCTTACTAGGTGATGATGTGGGGAGAAGAAGAAAAAAAGTAAGTAAACAGGAGAAAGAGCATTGGTGAGGATGGAGAGGGGTGGAAGAAGAGGAAGAGAGGAAGAATTGGAGGAAGTACAGGAGGGAGAAGTAGAGGAGAAGGCAGAGGAGGAGAAAGAGAGGAAGTAGAGGAAAAGAAGTAGGGAAGGAGAAAAAAGGGAGTTGAAGAGGAAGAAGAGAAGAAATAGAGGAGGGGGAAGAGAGGAGTGAAGGGAGAAATAGGAGAGGAAGAAGAAGAGGAAGCAAAGGAGGTAAAGGAGGTAGAAAGCAGAGGAGGAGGAAGAAGAGGAACTGGGAGGGAGGACAGAATGGAAAAGGAGGAAGAGGAGGAGTAAGTGGAGGGAGTGGAGGAGGAGGTGAACATCACAGAGAAGGAAGAAGAGATGGAGGAAGAAGAGCTGGAAGTAAAAAAAAAAAAAGAAGAAGAAGAAGAAAGAAAGAAAAAGAAAAGGAGAAGAAAGCCAAGAGGAAGAAGGGAAGAAGGAAGGGAAGAAAAAATGGAGAAGAGGGAAAGGAGAAAAAAGAAAACAGGAAGAAGAGGGGAGGCATCCTTTTCATAGAGTTTTGTTTACGTGGTATTCCCGCACATCTGTTAGAGTGGAGCTTATCCCCCCTTGCCCCATGGAGCTTTAGTTACTCAGAAAGTATTTCTGAACTTCTTGAAATTTCATAATATACTATGAAGAAAGACTCTAAATAATTATTTCTATTTTCATACGGAACAAAAATTTGTTTAGAGTTTGATTCTGTCTTTGTTCCTGCATGTGATTTCCTAATGACTTAAAAAATCCTCTACTTGTAGTATTTATTTCTTCTATCCTTTACTAGGCTTTTACCTAAAAAAAAAAAAAAATCTTATTTAAGTCTTATATGGAAGGAATTTTTGGGCACTAAACTAAAAGCAGAAGGAATAGACTTTTGGTAGATAAAAACTGATCGTGCATGCGCAAACATATGCACTCACTACGTTTCATGGATTCTAAAGCAACATGGGTCATAAGATGCACCATTATTTTATGTACCACTAAGAAAGAAAGAAAGAAAAAAAATATTACTCATTAAAGTAAGACATACTATCAATCACAAGATGTGTCCTGATTTCAGAGCTGTTTATAATCTTACTGCAACCATAAGAAATCAGTGGACAAAGCCAAATTGAGAGACATTGCATAAAATAACTTACCAGTACTCTTCAAAAGTGTCAAGGTCATAAAAGACAAAGAAAGACTTAGAAGTGATTACTGAGTGGAGGAGACTAATGAGAAATCATATAAACTTAAGATCACCTGTAGAGTGAAAGAGAGAGAGAGAGAGGAAGGGAGGGTGTAAAAAGTAGAAAAACTGGCAAAATTTGAATAAGTTCTGAAGTATAATATGTATTATACCAATATTAATTTCTTGTGATAATTGTCCTACAGTTTTCTAAAATATTAACATTAGAGGAAGTGGGGTGAAAAAGATATTTAAAAAACAAAACAAAGCTCTTGAAATTATCTTTGCAATTTTTCGGTAAGTCCAAAATTAATTCAAAATAAAATATATTAAAATTTTTAAAAATGTGTATCTTAGGATCATTTAAAACCAGCATCTTATAATTCTGTAGAATTTAACACAATTATTCCCAAATGTTCACGTACTTGCATAATTTGTTCATTATTTGAAGAACAACATGGTGTGGTGGTGACTGCCTTGGACCAGGTATACAATTATTGCCTTTCAGCTTTGATTCTGATCAACTTCACAGGATACATCCTTTAATTCTTCAAAATAATCACTCTGGTTCATAGTTTCTTCAGTCTCCAAGATGAGATTTTTAGGCTAAGTGGTTCTTATGGGCCACTTTACCTCTAATACTCTCAGCATCTATGTTAATAGCCAAGCAGAATATACCAAAAATGTTGCCTTTAATTGAAATCAGCTGAAATGATTCATATATTTGAAAGGTGCACACATACTTATACAATACATATTGTCACAAGCACAAAGTTCTCTCTCTATATAACGAATATAGAATAAGCTACATCATGGTGAAAACCATGTCTAATCTGTGTTCACTGAGTGCTTAATTTATCCTTAATGCATAAAAATGCCAGATGTTATTAGTGTGAAATAAAACTCAGCAATTTTTAGTAAGATTAGCACTGTTCTAAACCACCCTCTCAGAAAAAAGAATCAAGCAGGCAGAAATGTGAGTGGAGATATATATCCACTGTTCACCTTTGCTAGAGTCTTAGTTTCTGATACTCCGTCAATTTATATTAATTGATGAAAATAAGTCATTAAAATAATGTGAGTGGTGTCACAGAACTCTTCAGATTGAAGAAGAATCAGTTAAAACTATTATTATGATTGAAAATTAGATATGTATTGCTAAAGAGACAGAAAGCCTTATTGATAAGATGATTTCCTAGAGTTTCTGTGGAATTCTACCCCTAGAAATGACGAAAGCAGAAGTTGTTTTTCCCTTGGATTTTTCAGCAAAGGGGAGATGATGAAGACTTTTTAAAGATTTTTTATTTATTTATTTATTCATAGAGACAGAGAGAGAGAGACAGAGAGAGAGAGAGAGAGAGAGAGAGAGAGAGAGGCAGAGGAGGGAGAAGCAGGCTCCATGCAGGGAGTCCGACGTGGGACTCCATCCAGAGTCTCCAGGATCACACCCCAGGCTGCAGGCGGCGCCAAACCGCTGCGCCACCAGGGCTGCCCCTGATGAGGATTTTTTAAGAGACACAGTGAAAGTCTACGAATTTACCTTTCAATAATAGTCTTTGTGGAAAAGGCACACAAAACGGGAGATGGATTGTAGCATATTAATTTCCCATATTAGGAAAGAAGAAAAAACCAAAAATCTTATTTGCTATTATCCTCCAGGGCACAGATGAGCTACCAAAGCTGACCAAGCAAGGAAATTTAGTCCGAAACATTAAGTCATTAAATTTAAAAGCAAGAGACAGAGCACAGACCTCCTCCTGGAAAGGCTGTGAGTGGGATGGTTTGGGGACCTTCCATTGGGGAAAAAAAAAGGTCACTTTCTCTCCTACTTGCTATAACATTCACAGGAGTGGTAGTTTCTATGTCATTTCAACCTATGCTGAATAATGAGGGCTAAGAACCACTGAGGAGGAAGAAGAAAGTTTCCCAGTCAAGGGTGTGGTGTTGGAGAAGACCCCAGGGCTATGGAGGGATGAGACACAATGATATGTAAATTGAGGTGGCTGATTTAAACTGAATCAGGAATCATGAGCAAAGTATGGGTTGGCCCCTAGTCTACTGTTCCCTTGCTCTTCCCTAGCTCTTAATCTCTTTGGGAAGGAAATTCTGACAGGAGGCACACCCCTGGGTGAGACCAAGAAGATTTCCCTGTGAGTAACCAAGCAAAACAGTGTTTTTGGAGTTCTTATTGAAGGTGGGGCTGTCTGCAGTGTCTAGACTGGTCGAGGCCCAAGGCTATGCCTTGCAGTGAATTGGTTTTTACAAATGGATTTTCTGGCTGTGGATTTTGGGGAAGGCAGATGAGAAGCTAGCTAGAGGCTCCATTCTGTTTGTGGATTCCCTTTGTGAATGAAGCTCCCAGAGTTCTACATCTCTATGGCACCTCAATTCAAGGAATTTAATTCTCTTTTATTCTAGACTGTGTGTCTGTTAGGTGCTTATTTGCTGGTTCATGTGTACTGGGGAACTGGAAGGAGAAGGAATACAAGAGGTGGGAAGGTAGAGCTGTAGAAGTGTTGGAAACAAGCACCAGAGCAATCACTGCTGAGAATTCTCATACACTCTCCACATGTGGAGCTTTGTACACATTGCAAGCAACTACTTGGATAAACAGGGATCACCTATAGGACAGCCAGACCTCTCTCCTTAGCCTCTCCTTTCTCCTTAGCCTAATGGAAGCACATCAAAGTTTGTTTGTTTGTTTTGTTTTGTTTTGTTTTGTTTTTTTGATACTTACTGTGAGAACTGGTCAAACTCCTAGAGGTAAATCTCACAAAACAGTGGGGCCCCCTCTATGATGGGTCTCCCTAGAGTTTTTGACTCTCAGAGTTGCCTTACACTGGGCCTCCAAAAATTTATCAGCTTAAGTGTTCGTTCTCTGGCTCTGCTTCCCATGGCGTTTCCATTGTGATTCTCCACTCTGATGGCTACAAATATGAATAAAAGATCATCTCTACTGTCAAGGAGCTCTAGTCAAGTGGGAAGGTGCAGGAATGAGACTGGAGTATGGTAGAGACAAGACACAAAGAGCCTTGTGTGCTGTTCTAAGGAGTTTACATGTGATCCCACAGGTCATCTCCCTGGACTGTGAGCTCTGTGCAAGCAGAAATCCTGTCCTAATGGAGCAGTATCTCCAGGGCTTAGTGTAAGACAAGACACACATGAAGCATCCAATATATATATTTGCAAAGTGAATGAAAAAATTAAGAAGCAAAAAAAGAATTTTTTTTTTCACTGAGGCTTGAAATGAGGGGAAAGGGAAATCTTATTTAAGGATTCTTAGGTGTAACCTCCAGACTGGTGGCATCAACAACCTGGGAACTTGTTAGAAATGCAAATTCTCAGGTCCCACCCACCCCAGGGAGACCTAATCTGATATCAGAGGGTGGGGCTCAGCAATGTGTGTTTTAACAAGCCCTATAAGATGGTTCTGATATAGGTTCAAATTTGAGAACCACCAATTGTTTAGAACCAGAATGGGATCCTTAGGAGAAATGGCCTCCTAGACAAAATCTGACATTTTTGATTGAGGGTGATTTGCATACTGGTTTGGGACACTTGAGGGATAGGGTCTGGACATGGGTAACATGCAAGAGTAGAACCTGGCTCATTAGCAGGTTTTCCACAAGCTCTAATGGTGGATTTGGTGCCAAAGAAAACAGCGGTGGCCCTTGTACTGAAACTAAGACTGGGTGGGAGTGCCAAGACTTGGTTTAAAAATGCAAATTTTGGTTTACCACTTCAGACGAGAGTAGAATCTGCTGGTTCAACCCTTTGTCTGTCATCCATCTCTGGAAGCACAACAGAAGATGGAAGATGAAGAGGAAGGAGGAAAAAAAAGTCTCCTATCTCTTCATCTGTGTGTCTGAATATCTGGACGTCTCCAGAAGCTATCCCGACCCAATGCCAAGAACTTCCCACTCTTAAAAAATAGTTCTCATTACTTATAAATCATCTCATCGTATTTCCGATGTCGTGGGTACAAAAATATACGTGTAAATCATATGTAGCCAGGTGTTCCTGGCCTATTAGAAACTTGGAAACACAAAAGATGACACATACACCTATCAGCAGAAAATCAGTGACTGAGTCCAACTTCAGATTCAGTAAGAGAGAGAATCCAGAAAGTCTAGTCCCCAGCTACTTTGCAGAATTCAGTGTAAGGTCGGATAGGTCTTGGAAATATTCATGGTAGATAAGAGTGTCAGAATGTCAGAGTATGATCACAGGAAAGCAAAGGAAAAATCAATTAAAACTATTATTATGATTGAAAATTAGATACGTATTGCAATAAAATCAGATGAAGTCAAATTAAAAAATAACAAAGATGGAGACATCAAGTAGATGACAAACCCAGTGGTCCAATGAGAAAAAGAAAACTTTCCATTTCAATGTAAAACCATAGTGAAGAAATACTCCACCATGGTGTCTGTTCCCCAAAGGAGGAATATGGAAAATTCCTGACACACTCAATACTCCCGCCTCTCTCCAGCCTGGGGCAGTCATCACTATCAAAGCCTGCTCTCCTTCCCTGCTGAGCACTCACTCAGTCTCAGAGTTTTCAACACTTTCAACACCAGCAGCCAGCAGCCAGCAGCCACTGCCAATGAATCAGAATTGCTACTTCACCATCTATGACTGGCAGCAATGGGCCTGGGCTGGCAAGCTCCTTTTGTTCCCAACTCTGTCTCTCGTCCCTTTGCCATAGGAAGCCTCTGCCATATGGTGTCCCAAAGTGTACTTGCTCTAATTAGTACTTACTTGCATAATTCCAGAACAAACCAACAAGTAATTATATAAAACGTGTGCTTTATTTTCATCTCCTTTTTAATGTTTCACATACACAAATGCATTTCCCAGTTCAACAAAGGGGGAAAAATAATCAATGATTCTGGAAGTATAAAAAATAAAACTATGTAGTTATGAAAACGCATGGTACATGTATAGATTATATAAGTGTATCCCAAAATATGGAGCATTTGCATGGTGGTACACAGTATTTTTTTATATATAAAAATTAAAGTTGTTTTTTTTTAAATAGCAACAATTATGTGGGTTTTTTTGATTATGTGTTTTTAATGCATATAAAAATAACTCAGGCCTCTGAATTCATTATGGATATTATTGTTTGTTTCAAGGATAAGTGAAAACAAAGCAAATAGCGACAGTAGCTTAGAGAAAAATATTAAGCAAGTAATAGTGCAGGCAGCAAAGGTCTTGCAGGTAGCATGTGGCTGGCCAAAGCCTGAGAAATGCTGTTATATAAATTGTACACGTGCTGAGTCTCACCTAATTTCACTGCTGATTTACTTATGCTTTAAGGAGAACATGCCAACCCCAACAACACAGCACTAACATTTCCAACTGCCCCCCAATTAAGTGTGAAGTTACCCTTGCCTTCTCAGAATTGTCTTGCACTAAAATTTTATGATTTAAAAACAACTAATTCATGAACTTAGCTAAAACGCGAGAGGTAAAAAAGCTTAGCCTTTTATCTGACCCATAATCTACAATTAACCTGGTTATGTCCTCAGCCACAACTAACTAGTGTCATTCCCAATTAACTTCCCCAGAGAATTTTTCAATTAGCACTAACAGTTCAAACCACTAAAAAGCAACAGCACAAGGTGGCATGGTAATAGGCCTGCTTCCAAAAGTATTAATTCACTCTGACAACTGACAACAACAACAAAATCCTAGGGAAAAAAAAAATTAAAAATCCGTTCTATTTTATCTTTGCCATTATAATATGGACCCTTCTTAGAGGCCTAATTTATTTGACATGTTTTGAGAAACCATTTTTATTATCACATATCTGAATTATATTCCTTTTTTTTTTTTTTTTCTGGTTTGGAATAGTACCCGGTTTCCATTTGTCAGAAGCATTTGTCATTGAGTGATGAGGTTACATTGCAAGAGATGTCATAAGCAGTGGTTTGTCACCACCTGCCACATTAAATGAACCTCAAGGTAAACACCGGGTTATAGGGCAAATAAGCAAGGCTTTTTATGCCTTCCTCCCTCAGCCATGCACTAATTTGTACAAGCAAAAGCAAGCCTAGATTTTCAATCTAGTACTAGATATCTAGTACTAGATAAAAATAATGACTCTAAATCAATAAAAACTTCACATGAATTACCAAAAAGAGTTGAAAGTCATATTTAGTTTGAACCCCATAACTTTTTGTTTTCTTTTTAGAAAAACAGATTTAAAAAATATTTCTATTAACCATATCATGCAATTTCCAGGTAAATCTGTGAAATAAGTGATTGTAAGTTTTCTATTTCCAGAGTGCCTTATTTCATCTACCCCAGGCTACCTCCTCCTTCACCATCTCCTCTTTCCTTCAGCTCTCTTTAGGAATTTGTCACAGGACTGGGGCCCACATTCAGCTCCAAACTCAGGCATTGATGAAAAGTTAAGATATATTATGATGCATTGCAATTGGGAGTCTCAGAATTATAAAATCTGCAAGACAGAAAGTCATCAACTCCAAGTAGTGAAATTTGGGGGCAGCAGTGGGAGAAGAGGGAACCTTGTTTAGGTGAGATGGTAGGATTCACATGCTTCAGAAATGGTTTCTCGGTACACAGACCTGGAAAAAGGAAAGCATATCTTCTACCTTGGATATGCTAATTAGGTGCTAACACACCTAATAGCATCCACACCAAAATATATGATCAGGGCTGTCTGGGTGGCACAGTTGGTTAAGCGTTCAACCCTTGGTTTCTGCTCAGGTCCTGGGATAGAGCCCTGCATCAAGCTCTGTGCTTAGCATGGAGTCTGCTTGAGATTCTCTCTCTCCCTCTCCCTCTCCTCTCCCCACTTGTGCTCTCTCTCTCTCTTTCTCAAATAAATAAATAAAATCTTTCTAAAAAATATGATCAAACTCATCTGTGTGAAGGTACTATATACATAGATGCTGGGATGTCAAACATCGTGAGGAGGAAATGGACAAAGTTTCTGGTAATTATAACTACTGTATATAAAATTCTATCTTCATTTTACAGATTAGGAAACTAAGGCATGGGGAGGGGTTTCTTTTCTTTTCTTTTCTTTTCTTTTCTTTTTTCTTTTCTTTTCTTTTCTTTTCTTTTCTTTTCTTTTCTTTTCTTTTCTTTTCTTTTCTTTTCTTTCTTTTCTTTTCTTTTCTCACAAGTTTACCTGGTTAACTACAAATCCCAATTGGCTTTTCTTTCCATTTTACCACAATTAGTTTCCCCAACAATCCATGTAGGTCCAAAGAATGCAGCATTTGAATGTACCTTGTATCTTAAAGTTCTGTACTATAAACAAAGATGGCCAGGTTTAACATTTAAACCAAAAAGAGGCTAGAAGCAGTTACCACTCTGCAAATTCAGAGCAAAGGGAGTATGAAAAAATTGTTTATAAGCCTCCCCAGGTACTGACTTTCATTTGAAAAGCTTGTTTCTACACATCAGTATCATTATTATAAGTTTGTTTTAACACCAATCTATACCAAGGTTATGCCATGTTAACAACACAGAAAAACAAAAACAAAAACAAAAACGAATTAATGTATTAGAACTCTGAGAACTAGAGCATTTGTACATATGCTCCTCTGAGAGTTAGAAACTAAATGGGTTAAGTATCAAATTTAAAAAAGCACAGGTATTATGCATTCTAAATGGATACCCCCCTACCCTCATAAATAGTGAGACTAGCTACTGTTTCTAGTGCTGGGTACAGAGTAGGCAATTAATTCTGTTTATGGATTGGCAGACAAGAGAATTCAGCAGACTCACATCAAATACTTCTCTAGTGCCTAATTTGCAATTTGGAAAACCGGGAGTAACAATCATTCCTTTAGAAATCAAACAAGGAAGCTGGCCTCAGAACTCCCTAGGTTCTGGCCTTTAAAGCTATTTTCTTGAGAGGATTCTGTGTGACAGACACTGCAACTGCTCAGCTGATGGGTCAGAGCACTTTCTTTTTCTCCTTTATAACTTTATTAGAGAATGAATACTGCTCACTCTTTGAGGGCACAACTTTATGGGAGATTGGGACCCTTCACACTTTATGGAAAGGTCAAAGCTCTCCTAAAAATGGCCAATGAACCCAATAAATTCTTGACTTAGAAGTCCAATCAATCTGCGTTTCATCATTTCACTTAAAAATAAAATGGCCAAGCCTGCTTTGCCTGGACTATTATTTATTAGATTTCAATAAAGAAGCTTGCCTTTCATTAAAATTTTGTCACAAAACACCCCATGCTGTGACTTTCTCTTGCAAAAGGCATTTTCAATTTTTCCCTCCTTTCCTGAAAAAAGAAGTAATTTTTGGCTCTCTTCTTTCTTGCTACTTTCTCTTTCTGTCTCTACATCTTTAAAGAAACCAAGTAATAGAACTACTTCCTTTTTTTTGTCTTAAAGAAATATGCAACAAGTGCTTTTTTTTCCTTTTTTATTTTCCAGCAGAAAGTCACAATCCTTTAAAAAGAAGAATTTTAGATACTGAATATCACAGTTCTCTATTTGTGAAGACTGGATTAAAAAATCACTTTTAGGTGAACAACTCACAGAATAAAAATTTATATATAAATACATATATGTATAGACACATATATACATATATATGTTTTCACTGATGATATACAGTATGGAAAGATAAGGCAAATATTACAAAACTCTTATAGATTTTACAAGTAATGAAGATTATAGATTATACAAGTAACCAAGAAAACTACTGAATACTGAGGTTATGAGTTGCTAATGAGACATGAAGGTTGAAGACAGTACCATCGGCATTAGCTATTTAAATATTAATAAGTTGTTTTTTGCATAAGGTCAATTTAAGAAGAGAATAAGTTCAGAAAACATAACCACATTCCAAAATCTCAATTTCAACTAAACTGGAAATATTCAGGACCTCTCTCTGAGCATAGATCTTTGCACTTCAAATACATTAGAACACAATTTTGATAACAGATATAAATTGTATTTCCTTTGAACTATTAGATGGCAACATTATACTCAATTTCTTTATCCTTAACCATGAACTTCAGCTCATGTAATCAAACAAAATCAAACTGATGTAAGACATGCTCAGCAAGTAGTGGGAACCAGGAAGCTGAATTTCCATTTTCCTTTGTATTTTACAAATCATGCAAATTCAATTCAAAATTACTTAAAATTGGGACTGCGGTCTGATAACTTGATGATAGAGAAAAATTAATTTGAAATAAAGAAAAACAGTAATTTGTGAAACCCACGGCCACTGGTAGGTTAGACACACAGGAAAAGGTGGGGCTGTGTGGGAGAGGTGTAGAGATTGGGAATGTATTTCTAAAAAACTTTACTTCTCCACATCAGCTCTTTCCTTTTAAATTGTGGGTAATGAGCCTGAAGAAGAGAATAAGAGGCTGGCTCTAAAAAGGTGGAAGGATGCTTTATTCTATATCATAAAAACAAAAATAAAAACAAAACAAAATAGACAAAAAACACAAAAGGAAAGATGGGGCGGATAAGAGACATTGAGTGATAGGGCAGGAAAGCAAGGAACTCATGTGGAATGTTTTCCTTCCTTCCTTCCTTCCTTCCTTCCTTCCTTCCTTCCTTCCTTCCTTCCGTCCATCCTTCCTTCCTTCCATCCTTCCTTCCATCCTTCCTTTCTTCCAGGAAAGCCAAAGAATTGTCAGGATTTTATGAACTTATAAAATATGGAAATGGTTGCACACAGCTGTAATGGAGAAGTGAGTTTCTTAGGTTACTTTACTCACATTAGTTGGGTTTGTCTTGCCCAGACTCTGGGACCAATGCTGTCCTCAAAGTTCTATAGCTCCAAAGCCATATCAGAAATGATAAATATGTGTGGACACCAGGGTGGCTCAGCAGTTGGGCACCTACCTTCGGCTCAGGTCGTGATCCTGGAATCTGGGATTGAGTCCCACATCAGGCTCCTGCAAGGAGCCTGTTTTTCCCTCTGCCTATGTCTCTGCCTCTCTCTCTCAGTCTGTGTCTCTCATAAATAAATAAATAAATCTTTAAAAAAAAAGAAATGAAAAAAAAAAAAAGAAATGATAAATATGTGGCACATGTATTACCTCTCCTCTTTTACCTCATGCCCATGACAGACATTGTTGATCAAATATGACAGCCTTTCTCACTGAGCTGATATAGAACCTCAGAATCCCTCTCAACACAGGGCTCCAAGTGGACATTACTAATTGATTAAAGGAGGTACTTGAGATGAAATCTAGTCATTATTGAGCAAAGCACAAATCTTGTGGTGGACTCGGTTTGCCCGGAATAGGGTTCCTGCTTCTGGATCCATGGTGAGTTAGTTACTTAATCCAGTCCTATAAGGACTGGATTATTTGCTTCTAAACTTCAATATATTTATTAATGGGGATCTGATACCTCCCCCCAGACCTCTCAGACAGCAACCATGAGTCCAGAGGGGGCCCACTCATGAGTACCATAGACCACTGAAGAAAATCAAGGTCCTAAATCTCTACTCCTCTAATCCATAATCATCAAGACTCATTCCCCAACTGACTTCCACTGATAGACAGAGAAATCTGATGTTTGTTGATAGTAAGTGAATTACACTGATTACATGTAAGCTTCATAGTGGAGGACAATACACTAAATTTGAATGGTCCCCTAGTAATGTGGCATAAAAAAAAAAAAACAGATCAAGTAAACCAATAAATCATCTTTGGCCTTTTAATAACTGTAAGCTTGGAGACCATACTCTGAAAACATTAGGTTCTCCTGGCCTCAAGTTTTCTGCTAAAACATTTTCCCTAAAACAGGCCCTGTGTTAGCCCTGGAGCTCAGGAAATGTCTCTAGGAATGTCAAAAGCTACTTCTCCCAAAATTTCAGACACTCCCTTCAGTGGAGTCCCTGAAATCCAGAGGTAGTTCAGGGTATAGGCTTGGAATCAGGGTCTTATTCCCTAGAAATTTCTGAGCACTAAGTAGGCATTGCCCTCTGAACCAATGAACCTACCAAAACCATATCTGCTGTGGTCCTGCATATGTCCCCAGGTCCTATTGGGCTTGCTGGTTCATTGATGGAACCAGATCTCTGACCTCTCCGAGGTCATTCTTACTTTGATGAAAGATTCTAGAATCCTAGGGTTTAAGCCCTACCTTGAATTCAATTGTTTCTTCTGAATCATAGGATGCTAATCCAATTATTCCTTTAGGCCCAGGCAAGACTGTTTGTATGTTCCATAATAGAAGAGATTGGTGAAAGAACCATCTCCCCTGGACCAGAAGAGTCCCTAATGAGCATCCAGTGTCTTCAGACAGCATAAGTCTAGGAACTCAGGGTCGTCCATTCTAGTAGCCTACAATAACGGAATCCAACCTTACTATGGCCTGAATCCCAAGAGTCTTCTACCCTAATGAGCCTGGCCCCAAGTTTTCAAGAATTCTATCTTTCAAAAAAAAAAAAAAAAAAAAAAAAAAGAATTCTATCTTTCAGAAATCAGACATTAGGAGCCAGTATGTCTCTTATTGCCAAAAGTTCAGCTGAGAAGTTCAACCTCAGAGATGTTCAAGAAGGATGACAGGAGCAAACATGATAGAAAAATAGTATATTTGTCCTTATACGCACTTGAGTTAAAATCACAGCTCTGTGACTTTACCAAGTTGCTTTGTTTCTCTAAGCTTAAACAAGGGTAAAGTAGAAAGATAATAAGAATATAATAGAGTTGTTGAGATCCTTAGAGGTGATATGTGTTAAGTGCTTGGCACATGACAGGCACTTTCAACAATCATACCTAGTATAGCAGTCTCTCACCAAAGTGTAAAATTAACATGTAAGCATATTTGAAGCATAAGGCTTGTCACATAATAGGTACTCAAATATATAGAGAAAAAATTAGTAATAAATAAATAGATGATCCAGTCATGTTTGTTACTGTGCATAAGAAAATATTTTTTAAAAAGAGACACATTCACCAGGCAATCAACTTATCTGAGCACTGGTAATACTTTTTATTCACTGTTAGTTTGATGCTTCAATTAAAACAAGCAGTGACCTAAAATAATTTTATAAATGATTTCTGAAAAACCATCAAATCGACTTAAGCTGTGATTTTTGACCTGTAAGTCACATTTGAACATTTATATGGAACTCAATAATAAAATTCTGCCTTTGAAGGGGAGAAGAAATCGTTCAGCAAATGGGTGCTTTGCAATAGCTAAAGTCATTCCCGTATCTGAAAGATAAATTTCTCCCATCAAATGACAGTGTATCATTTTTATGCTGAACCTCAATTAGAGTTAAAAATTTCAAACTTAGACATGTAAAGATTATTTTTGAAAAGTTAATTCCCTTATTGGGTACCCACAGTTGAGTTTTGATTGTACAGAGAGAAAAAAAAACATCTTTTCAGAACTGAAGTGAACACTTGGTTGGTTAAATGTGTGGCCAGTGGCAGAGAAAAGTCAAATCCCTAAAGCATAATTCTGAGACTTGTAGTCATTGCTGAGAGGCTATCAAAGTGAAAAGTATGCATATTTGCTATAAATAACTGACTATTGAGCCTCTCATTTTAGGGTATTCAGAACAGAGAGATGCTTTCACACCTGAATGATCCCACTGACTCTTATATGTGAAAAGATAGTTCTGATTATACACATAGTTTGCTTTGTAATAATGTCAGTCTGTTTTGTAGGCTCCTAAAAGGAAGGCATGTTCCATCAACCTGACTACCATCTAAGTCAAATAGCTCTGAGTTCAAATCCCAGTTCTGTTTCTTAGTAAAAGTTCCACCTTGGGCAAAGTACTTAATGTCATGAAGCCTTTAGTCTCTTAAATTTTCATTTAAGTACTTGTCATTTTTTGTCCTCTGTCTATTACCCCAAGACATTCTCTCTGACGCTCTGCTCTGCTCTGTGCCCAGGGAGGCTGATTCTGTGTTTCAGCATCACAGGTTCAACTGAGACAGCATCAGCAAGAGTCAGAGGACAAGTCTATGTTTCCATTAGAGCTCCTGGAAACAGTCAAAATCTTTGTACTATGAGTACTTTTGTCACCTCATTTCCGAGGCCACAGACCCATTGGAAAGATGAAAGGAGATGCTGAATGCAAAGCACTTGGCAAAGGCCTGTCACAAATGATGAGTGATAGATGTTCAAAGCCAAAATAAGCAAATGGGGTTTGAGGAGGGTCCACAGCTAGTTAAGCTGATTGAAATAATGCCACCAAAGCTGAGACAACAGTTTCAATTAAGTGTGAGGGAATGAAATACTTGGTTTCAGCCATTCTCCATCCCCTTCACGTATTTGTCCATTGTCTGTTTAGCATACTCCAAACCTTCCTCTGACAAGATCCAAGGAAAAAGATTCTCTCCTGAAGAGTCATCAGAACAGAATAAAATCACTGCCCAAAAGTACTGCAATTAGCAGCGGTCGGGGCACAGGGGTCACGACCTGTGCTCAGTGCCAAAGGAGAGCCAGATTGAGGCAATGTAATGACAGCCCTGTGATGCCCTGGGGAAGTTGCTCTGGGATAGGTGGATAAACTGCTCCTTAGAGGTTCAGGATGTGAAAACCAAGACAAAGTGTTGAGATGTTGAATGCTATATATATAGGTTCCCTTAAAGATCTAAGAGAGATGTGAATAAATACAGGGATTCCAATTTTGTTGTACCTTGATAAATAGACCCACTGGCTTAGTGTGTCAGCACTAAACCACAGGGATCATGATTTTAGAAACATTGCCCAAAGGCTAAAGATTCTAATCTTTCTGATATTTCAGTCTGTTCCACAGCCAAACTACCCAAGAAGAATAGTCTGGAATATAAGTGTCTGGTTCTACGGTTCTTGAAGTGTGGTCCTAGGGCCAGCAGCAACAGCATCCCCTGAGAATGACTTAGAAATGCAAAGTCTAGGGTCTCACCAGACCTACTGAATCAGAATTCTGCAGGTGGAGCCCAGAGATCTGTGTTTTAATAAGCTCTCCAGGGCACCCCTGGTGGCTCAGCGGTTTAGCGCCACCTTCGGCCCAGGGCAGGATCCTGGAGATCTGGGAATGAATCCCACGTCGGGCTTCCTGCATGGATCCCGCTTCTCCCTCTGCTTGGGTCTCTGCCTCTCTCTCTGTCTCTCATGAATAAATAAAATCTTTAAAAAAAACATAAGCTCTCCAGGTGATTCTGATCACATTCAAATTTGAGAACTACTGTTTTGGCACAAATGTCTTAGTACCAATACATATTATTACTAATAGTCACTGCTTGCTACCCACTTACTGTGAATTAAACACAGTGCTAAAATCTTTACTTGAATCCCCGCATCTAATATTTACAACAGCCTTGTGAGGTAGGTACTGCTGGCAACTCCATTTATGAAAAGGAAACTGAGCATCAGGGAATTTGCAGAGCATATCAATGGCATTGCCAGCCAATGATAGAAACAGAAACGGAATCCATGCTGGCCTTCCCAATGATCCTAATTACTTTATCTTGATACTCCATAAGGAAAAAAGATTCATCCTTGTAGAGCAAAATGTATCTTTTAAAGAGGTGCATTTGTTGAATTATATGAACTCTTTTTGGAAGACTCCAGAGACTATTTCTCAGCTTGCTCAGTGAAACTGGGAGCTGCTCTAACCAGGAACTCTCACTAACCCTAAGATGTGGTCTACTCTCAGAAAAGCACAAAAGGATATTTAGGAGACAGGGAATGGGCTGAGCCAAGGATCTGGGGGCCAGATAGATAGCCATCTGGAAAAGGATCGAACATGTAGAGTTTCTAACTTGTCCAAATAAATGTCCTCTTTGTCTCCACCAAAAATCAATTTATCTATCTATCTCTCTATTGATCTGTCTATCATACACACACACACACACACACACACACACACGAGTATATATTGCTCATACTTTTATCAGCCATTGGAGGAAAATATAAATTTGGATCTCTTTCCTCTTCCAAAAAAGAGATGAGACTGAATATAAGTGAATTTAAAAAACAAAAAACTGGCACGCCTGGGTGGCTCAGTAGTTGAGCATCTGCCTTCGTCCCAGGGCATGATCCTGGAGTCCTGGGATTGAGTCCCATGTTGGGCTCCCTGCATGGAGCCTGCTTCTCCCTCTCCCTATGTCTCTGCCTCTCACATTTATTCTCTCATCAATAAATAGATAAAACTTAAAAAAGAAAGAAAGACAAAAATAAATAACAAACAAAAAAACCCAAACTCTAAAAGGGAGTTCCTAGGAATTATTAAATGGAGTATACTAGTGTCTAACACAATGCAATTCTTATATTCTGTATTCTACATTGATGAACAGAGGTCTACTTTTATCTGGAGGAAACAAGTATCAACAAATGTTAATCTTACAATGATCAACAGCTGATTGCTGTATTTTTATTTCAGCACATAAAAAAACCTTCAATATAAAGATCCTGCTTCAAAAATTACATGCCATAAAATTTATGTGACATCCAGCAGATAAAAGGTTAAAATATATATAGAATTAATTAACCTAATTATGACAGATATATTTAAACAGAGTATTCTCTTTATCCAGCAAGGCTCTCATTCAAAATAGAAGGAGAGATAAAGACCTTCCAAGATAGGCAGAAACTGAAAGAATATGTGACCACCAAACCAGCTCCACAAGAAATATTAAGGAGGACTCTGTAAAAGAAAGAGGAAGTCCAAGGAAACAATCCACAAAAACAGGGACTGAATAGGTATCATGATGACACTAAATTCATATCTTTCAATAGTAACTCTGAACTTGAATGGGCTTAATGATCCCATCAAAAGGCACAGGGTTGCAGACTGGATAAAAAAACAAGAGACTCATCCATTTGCTGTCTACAAGAGACTCATTTTAGACATAAGGACACCTACAGCTTGAAAATAAAAGGTTGGAGAACCATTTACCATTCAAATGGTCCTCAAAAGAAAGTAGGGGTAGCCATCCTCATATCAGATAAATTAAAGTTTATCCCAAAGACTGTTGTAAGAGATGAAGAGGGATGCTACACCATACTGAAAGGATCTATCCAACAAAAGGACTTAATAATCATGAATATTTATGCCCCGAATGTGGGAGCTGCCAAGTATATCAATCAATTAATAACCAAAGTTAAGACATACTTAGATAATAATACACATATACTGGGAGACTTGAATATGGCGCTTTCTACAATTGATAGAGATTCTAAACACAACATCTCCAAAGGAACAAGAGCTTTAAATGATACACTGGACTAGATGGATTTCAGAGATATTTAGAGAACTTTCCATCCAAAAGCAACTGAATACACATTCTTCTCAAGTGCACATGGAATTTTCTCCAGAATAGACCACATACTGGGTCACAAATCAGGTCTTAAGGGATACCAAAAGATTGGGATCGTCCCCTGCATATTTTCAGACCATAATGCTTTGAAACTAGAACTAAACCGCAAGAAGAAATTTGGAAGGATTTCAAACACGTGGAGGTTAAAGAGCATCCCACTAAAAGATGAAATGGTCAACCAGGAAATTAGAGAATTAAAAAGATTCATGGAAACTAATGAGAATGAAAATACAACCGTTCAAAGTCTTTGGGATACAGCAAAAGCAGTCCTAAGGGGGAAATACATCGCAATACAAGCATCCATCCAAAAACTGGAAAGAACTCAAATACAAAAGCTAACCTTACACCTAAAGATGCTGGAGAAGGAACAGCAAATGAAACCTTCAGCCAGCAGAAGAAGACAGTTCATAAAGATTCGAGAACTCATGAAATAGAGACCAAAGAACTGTGGAACAGATCAACAAAACCAGGAGTTGGTTCTTTGAAAGAATTAATAAGAGATAAACAATTAGCCAGCTTTATTAAAAAGAAGAGAGAAAAGACTCAAATTAATAAAATCATGAATGAGAAAGGAGAGATCACCACCAATACCAAGGAAAAACAAACGATTTTAAAAACTTATTATGAGCAGCTATACGCCAATAAATTAGGCAATCTAGAAGAAATGAATGCATTTCTGGAAAAACACAAACTACCAAAATTGGAACAGGAAGAAATAGAAAACCTGAACAGGCCGATAACCAGGAAGGAATTTGAAGCAGTCATCAAAAACCTCCCAAGACACCAAAGTCCAGGACCAGATGGCTTCCCAGGGGAATTCTATGAAACGTTTAAAGAAGAAACCATACCTATTCTACTAAAGCTGTTCTGAAAGATAGAAAGGGATGGAGTACTTCCAAATTTGTTCTATGAGGCCAGAATCACCTTAATTCCAAAACCTGACAAAGACCCCACCAAAAAGGAGAATTATAGACCAATATCCCTGATGAACACAGATGCAAAAATTCTCAACAAGATACTAGCCAATAGGATCCAACAGTACATTAAGAAGATAATTCACCATGACCAAGTGGGATTTATCCCCGGGATGCAAGACTGGTTCAACACTCATAAAGCAATTAATGTGATAGATCATATCAACAAGAGAAAAAACAAGAACTATATGATCCTCTCAACAGATGCAGAGAAAGCATTTGACAATATACAGCATTCATTCCTGATCAAAACTCTTCAGAGTGTAGGGATAGAGGGAACATTCCTCAACATCTTAGAAGCCATCTATGAAAAGCCCACAGCAAATATCATTCTCAATGGGGAAACCTTGGGAGCCTTTCCCCTAAGATCAGGAATAAGACAGGGATGTCCACTCTCACCACGGCTATTCAACATAGTACTAGAAGTCCTAGCCTCAGCAATCAGGCGACAAAAAGAAATAGAAGGCATTCAAATTGGCAAAGAAGAAGTCAAACTTTCCCTCTTCACAGATGACATGATACTGTACATCGGAAACCCAAAAGACTCCTCACCCCAAGATTGCTAGAACTCATACAGCAATTTGGCAGCGTGGCGGGATACAAAATCAATGCCCAGAAATCAGTGGCATTTCTATACACTAACAATGAGGCTGAAGAAAGAGAAATTAAGGAGTCAATCCCATTTACAATTGCACCCAAAAGCATAAGATACCTAGGAATAAACCTAACCAAAGATGTAAAGGATCTATACCCTCAAAACTATAGAACACTTCTGAAAGAAATAGAGGAAGACACAAAGAGATGGAAAAATATTCCATGCTCATGGATTGGCAGAATTAATATTGTGAAAATGTCAATGTTACCCAGGGAAATTCACACATTTAATGCAATCTATATCAAAATACCATGGACTTTCTTCAGAGAGTTGTAACAAATAATCTTAAGGTTTGTGTGGAATCAGAAAACATCCTGAATACCAGGGGAATATTAAAAAAAAAAAAAAACATAGCTGGGGGCAACACAATGCCAGATTTCAGGTTGTACTACAAAGCTGTGGTCATCAAGACATTGTGGTACTGATACAAAAACAGACACATAGATCAATGGAACAGAATAGAGAATCCAGAAATGGACCCTCAACTTCATGGTCCACTAATATTCGACAAAGCAGGAAAGACTATCCACTGGAAAAAAGACAGTGTCTTCAATAAATGGTGCTGGGAAAATTGAACATCCACATGCAGAAGAATGAAACTAGACCACTCTCTTGCACCATACACAAAGATAAACTCAAAATGGATGAAAGATCTAAATGTGAGACAAGATTCCATCAAAATCCTAGAGGAGAACACAGGCAACTCCCTTTTTGAACTTGGCCACAGCAACTTCTTGCAAGATACATCCATGAAGGCAAGAGAAACAAAAGCAAACATGAATTATTGGGACTTCATCAAGATAAGAAGCTTCTGCACAGCAAAAGAAACAGTCCACAGAACTAAAAGACAACCTACAGAATGGGAGAAGATATTTGTAAATGACGTATCAGATAAAGGGCTAGTATCCAAGATCTATAAAGAATTTATTAAACTCAACAGCAAAGAAACAAACCTTCTAATCATGAAATGGGCAAAAGACATGAACAGGAATGTCACCAAGGAAGACATAGACATGGCCAACAAGCACATGAGCAAATGCTCTGCATCACTTGCCATCAGGGAAATACAAATCAAAACCGCAATGAGATCCCACCTCACACCAGTGGGAATGGGGAAAATTAACAAGACAGGAAACAACAAATGTTGGAGAGGATGTGGAGAAAGGGGAACCCTCTTGCACTGTTGGTGGGAATGTGAACTGGTACAGCCACTCTGGAAAACTGTGTGGAGGGTTCTCAAAGAGCTAAAAATAGATCTGCCGTATGACCCAGCAATTGCACTACTCAGGATTTACCCCAAATATACAGATGCAGTGAAATGCCAGAACACCTGCACCCCAATGTTTATAGCAGCAATGTCCACAATAGCCAAACTGTAGAAGGAGCCTCGGTGTCCATTGAAAGATGAATGGATAAAGAAGATGTGGTCTATGTATACAATGCAATATTCCTCAGCCATTGGAAATGACAAATAACCACCATTTGCTTTGATGTGGATGGAACTGGAGGGTATTATGCTGAGTGAAATAAGCCAATCAGAGAAGGACTAACATTATATGGGCTCATTCATTTGGGGAATATAAAAATTAGTGAAAGGGAATAAAGGGAAAGGAGAGAAAATGAGTGAAAATATCAGTGAGGGTGACAAAACATGAGAGACACCTAACTCTAGGAAATGAACAAGGGGTAGTGGAAAGGGAGGTGGGCGTGGGTTGGAGTGACTGGATGATGGGCACTGAGGGGGGCACTGGACAGTGCATAACACCCATGAGCACTAGGTGTTATGCTAAATGTTGGCAAATGGAATTCCAATAAAAAATTTTTTTTAATAAAATAAATTAAAAAAAATAAAAAATAGAGTATTCTTCACAATATTTGGGGGGAATTTTTAAGCTCACATTTTTATGAAATATATCCTTTTATTAAAATATGCACATATATTTGTATTTAGATGTAAAAGAAAAAAGACAATGATTAACAGAAAAAATATTCTAAATAAATATATATTGAGAATTTGCTTACTTGGAAAAAATATATATCTCATATCATTTACTAAGTTTACATTTTATGAAAATCCTAATCAAATGCAGATAAAATTCATCAATAATAATTGGAGCATTAATAACAAGTGAAACTGCCATAAAAATCAATCTGAAAAATCTATTTGAATAATTAAAAATACCCAAATAGAGAGCTAGTGAGTTTACTTTGCTTTACAAAAAAGGCATTCCATATATTTTGTTATGATATGACAGTCATATGCTAATTTCTCTGCCCTTCAGTTTCATACCCAAACATTTTGAAGACATTGGGTTTGTCTTTATACATCTCCATATATCCTGGAGTTCCTAGGAAACAGCATTGTAATTGATAAGACCTCCATATATTTATTAAATTAAATCCCTTTTCTAAGACTAAGGTGATATTATTTAGAAGGGTAGGGGCACTTGGCTCAGATTGTGGTCTCAGGGTCCTAGGATAGAGTGCTGCATCAGGTTTTCCACAGGGAGCCTGCTTCTCCCTTTGTCTATGTCTCTGCCTCTCTCTCTCTGTATCTCTCATAAATAAATTAATTTAAAAAAATAAAAAGAAGGCTAGGGACACAAATGCAAAACCCAGGCTGGGCAGTGAAGCAGAGAATTTTATATATATATATATATAATTTTTATATTTTTATTTTTAATTTATATTATAATATTTAATATATATTTAATTTTTTTATTCTTTAAAGATTCTATTTATCTATCCATGAGAGACACAGAGAAAGAGAGAGGCAGAGACACAGGCAGAGGGAGAAGCAGGCTCCATGCAGGGAGCCCGACCTGGGACTCGATCCTTGGTCTCCATGATCACTCCTGGGGTGAAGGCGGTGCTAAACCACTGAGCCACCCGGGGTGCTCTATCTTTTTTTAAAAGGTGCAGCTACTCCTCAGCTCCACACAAATGTCTTCAGGCAAGAATGAATGCTGGTCTAGTTCTTTCTAATATTTCAATTTTTCAAAGGAAAAAATGGCAATGAGGACTTCAAAGAGAAATGTCCCCACTTTTAAAATGCAGGTTGCAAATATATTTTCCATTAAAGCAGTGTGCAGTGATCCGGGCTTGGGCACAAAAGCAAAGCTGCTCTAAGATATTCCAGAAACCATGCATTTCATATGGGATTACGCAAATGATGGGCAAGCAAGAGTAGATAGGTCAGGAAAGTCACTGTGGAAGTTCTGGGAAGTGGCAGCTATAAGGACAAGGAGACGAGCTGGAGACCTCATCCTGAAACACCAAAGTGGTGGTTCTCAAAGCTTTAGGGGGAAGCTGTTCTGGAAAGTCCCTAGAAATTTTCTACCCGTGATTACAGTCTGTAGCAGCGAAGTTAGTGGTTCTCAAGCCACTAAGCCACCAAGAATCCCACATCTGCCCACACATCTGACTGCTCCACTTCTGCTTCCCAGTTTCCACATCAGTTTCTCTAACTGGCAATCTGGAATCTAAACCATAAAGGCAAGAGGTTCCTGGGGTATGTGCTTCTCAATCTCTCCTCTGCATTACAGACCAGAAAGATGGGAATGATGCCACACTGACAAAAGATCATCCTAAATACATGCATAAAATCCCTGATTAGAGTTCAATGAACACTTTGTTGGGTTGAATCCCTAAATTTCCTTTATCCCCCCTCTTCAGGTCTCCTTCCCTCCCCTACTTTTAAATTTTGTTTCTTTATTTTTCTCTTTCCTCCCCCACCACCACCCCCATCTTCCTCTCCATCTTCTTTGTATCTTAATAGCAACAAAATATCTTCTCAGTGATCACTAGGAGTTAGGGCTGAGGAGAGCATGTAACTAAAAAGGGATAGCATAGAAGGGTGTTTGGGGGGGAAGATAGAAGTATTCTATATTCTTATTGTGACAGTGGTTACAGAAATCTATTTGTGTTAGTTCATATACTGTGTACCAACTGAGGTCAATTTTACCATATACAGTAAAATTACTGAATGATAATAGCATTATACAATCAAGAAAAAAATAACATACTTTCTGCATCAAAAGTAGGCTTCAGGGCACCTGGTGGCTCAGTCAGTTAAGCATCTGACCCCTGATTTCAGCTCAGGTCATGATCTCATAGTTGTGAGATTGAGCCCTGAATAGGACCCCTGCACTGTGCATAAACCTGCTAAAGATTCTTTCTTCCTCTCCCTCTGCCCCTTCCCTGCTCCTGTGTGCTCCTCTCTCTCTCAAAAAAAAAAAAAAAAAAAAAAAAAAAAAAGCAGCCTTCATTAAAGCAATCTAAGTTAATTAAGTGCATATAGTCTGTAGATAAAGAAACTAACTGAACAATACCATGTGGGACCTTATAGAAAGTCAGACATACAGAAGACAACATTCAGTGGTAGATGCCTTTAAATACATCAAGGGAAATAATCCATCATTAATATCTAGATGTTGTTCCTTCGTGAAGGCTAAATAAACCTATCTAAAAATATGGGGGGGGGCATGTTTGTTATATGAGAAGATATTCCTTGTGTATTACTTACTCTCTGTAGAGGGAATCAGTCATATGCTCTTTAGTCATGGTAAAGAGTAAAAATTGAAATTATGGTAGAAAACAAAATCCATTTTGATAAAGGATAATTCTGTGATTGGGAAACAGTATGATAGCAGTCGTTATTATGAAACTATTAAATAGACTAAACAAACCCTAAAGGAAAAACAGCCTGTAAAACACTTGCTGTTTCTACTCGCATATTGACTCGGATAAAAATCCAATGGATAAAAAAAAGGTATTAAGTTGCTTTGACAAAGTCTCCACAACTTGCATAAAAAAAATGTATATTGTTCAAATTGCTTAAATGTAGATATTCAATATACTTAAGGCCTATTTTAATGATTCATCTTATCAACATCCTGACTTACGATAATACTGTCTCGTCGGTTGCCTGCCACCCTCTCTACATTTTGAAAATATCTAGTCAAAATTCAACAATTGGTGGATGTAGACAAAATCTCTCAATTCAAGCCCGCCTTAACACTCACACTGAAGCACTTTTCAACTGTCATTTCAGAATGTCAGTGATTAGCATGCAAAAGGTTTATTTAATTTCTTTCTTTTCAGGGAAAAGAGGTTAGAAACAGCTGTCATTCAGGTGATGAATACAAGCTGCCAGCCTTTGAAACAGCAGGTGAAGTAGTTGAGGTTGGAATTAATTAGCATTTAGAGAACCCCCACACTGGATTTCACCCTGGCAAGGAAATGGCTGTCCCTCTTTGCAAATTATTTCACCTGTTAAAGTAGTGTGGCTGTAAGGCATTAATGCAAACATATAGCCAAAAGTTTGAACCTTCAGAAGCAAGCAAAATAGTTTTTTGCTCTTTCTAAAATTCGAGGTTCATATGAATAAATCTAAATGTAACATTCAGTAAAAAGTCACACCCCAGCCTACAATAAGCTGTTTAAAAAATTATGTTCAGGGGATCCCTGGGTGGCTCAGCGGTTTGGCGCCTGCCTTTGGCCCGGGGCGTCGGTCCTGGAGTCCCGGGATCGAGTCCCACATCGGGCTCCCCCGACATGGAGCCTGCTTCTCCCTCCTCCTGTGTCTCTGCCTCTCTCTCTCTCTCTCTCATAAATAAATCTAAAAAAAAAAAAAAAAAAAATGTTCAGAGGCACAGAATGATTTCCAGCACACATGTGTCATTCAATGTTAACATTTGAAACCATTGTCAGTGCTGACCAAATAATGGCCTGAAGCCATTTGGTTTGTAACCTATCACAAGAGAAAGAATAATTTTGAAAAGAATTCTCTCCCTGACCACATATTCTGTTTGGTTTGGGTTTCATTAAGATCATATCCTCAGAGCACACTCAAATATCAAAAGCTTATCAGAAAAAAAAAAAAAAAGTCAAGTCTCTCGTGTTTCAGAACTACATGTAAGTCTTAACAACTGTTTGTTTCAAACAAGCCATCATAAGTCATATGATTTTAATGTATATGATGAACTCATTTTAAAAGCACATCAATGATTAGTTTCAGATATTTAGTGATAGGTAGTAAGTGAGCATTGGGCAGCCTCCAAAAGTAAGAAAAGGCAGCACGTTGTTGTAGTATGTAGAAAACCGTGATGTTGATGCTAATTCAAAAGGTCCTTATTATTGTTTAGGAGCCAAATGTCAAAACATTGCAACCAAATGGTCTCCCTATGCCAAACTGGGCCAGAGTCAGGGCAGAAGTTCTGATTGTGATTAAAGTCTTTGTTTTGATGACAGTAAGAGGGGATGGTCTGTGTCCTCTTTATTCACAAGAACGTGTGTGTTGGGGGGGTGGGTGGTGCTGAATCAAAACTAATCATGAAGTGAAGCATTTCATGAGGCAGGAACAATTTATCTTGAGAGGCCCGAATTAATCTTGAGGGACCCAAATAAGACAAATCTGCCCTATAGCTACGACCACTACTGCTACCACCTCATTTCCTGGTCCTGCTCACCACCTCCTACCATTTCTTCCACTGCCTTCACTCCCTACCTTACCCTCCTTCCCTACCCTTACAGGGCCTGCTACCCTAGCCCTACCTCCACCCACCATGTCCTAGTTGTCCACTCCCCCCCTCACCCCACGGACATACCCTCCCAACCGGGACCTCTACTGCCTACACCCCTGTCACCTTCTCTTCCCTCTACCCCTTTTTCAGCACTTAGCACTTCCACCATGATTGATATGGACACCAAGTCTAATGGGAAGATAGGCTGAAGGTAGAGAGGGTTATGGCTAACTCTGCCACTTAGCAGTTGTACTACCACAGAGAAACTATTTATCCTCTCTTTTAGTTCCTGAGCTGTTTTCTTAATTGTAAAGTGTAAGTAGTAATAAGTAGTAGTAGTAATAGTAGTAGTAGTAGTAGTAATATCTCTCTCAGGTTATGGGAATTAAATGAGTTACCACTCACACAACATTTAAAACAGTCCTTACCACAAAATAAATATGTTTTATTTTATTTATTTTTAAAAGATTTTATTTACTTATTCATGAGAGACAGAGAGGCAGAGGGAGAAGCAGGCTCCCTGCAGGGATCCTGATGCGGGACTTGATCCCAGGACCCCGGGATCATGAACCTGAGCCAAAGGTAGACACTTAACCACTTGAGCCACACAGGCACCCCCAAAATAATTCTGTTTTAAATATATAAAACTAAAATTCACATCTCCATTTTGCAAATTTCAGAGAAAACCAATATCTTTAATAAAGAAGGTAGCTTATGTTATTTTTCTTCTATAAATAGCAAGGATATTTTTAAATGGCAAGATATGTTCTGCAGAAATTAGTTTTCTCTATAAAGAACTATCAATGTATAAATTATGACATTAAAATTTTTTTTTGAGACATTTAAACTACTTGTATCAATACAAACTTTGAAAAATACCTTAGAGGCTAAAAATTCTAATGCTCTTCAGTGCTAAGATGCAGAGAACATGGTTTGGAGGAGCCAATGCTAGTATTTTAATCATCCATGCCAGCCCCGTCCTTGTTGCCACAGATAATGATAGTGTGTTATCTGTTTATAGGATTGTAAGAAAACTGAGTAAGACTTCAAACTCAAAACAAAACAAAACAAAAGACTTCAAACTTATTCAAAAAGGACAGTAATTTCTGGCATGGATAATTCTGCTTCTGCTGTTGTTAAAGTTTAAGGTTTCAAAAGCCATGAAGCAGGAGGTTGACAACCCTGACAATTCTCCATTGAAAGAAACTACTCTCTTCTGTTAATACTTATTGAAAAGTCTCAAGAATTATGTTTGTATAAAAAGAAGAAACACTGGCATCATGTCTTAATGCAGCTAGATATTACAGTTCTTTATCTTCCACCTCTCATCATCCTCTCTACTATTTAACCTTCAATTTTAAAAGACCATTCTGGATCATTTAGAATTTGAGAATAATAAACAAAGGTGTTTGCATGGACATCTATTTTAAGGAAGAGAGATAGATAACTTTTCAAGGTTTTATATGATGTATCAGAAAGGAGAGAAGGAGAAGTAGCAATGGAGAGAAAGGGACTGGGAGCTGAGGAATGCTAATGATTAAATGATTTACTCCGTCTCTGACCAGGGCCTGTCTCCTGCTTAACTGAAAGTCAGTGTCATGGCTGTTTCTTTAGCACATTTCCATTTGCTGGAACAATGGCTCTGAATTAAAAACTCTGACTTGTGGACAAAGTCTGCAGAGTCTATAACAGGAACTCCCAATAACTCCCTTCTCTCAAGGAAGTGGGGAAGGTCCTATAAGGATATGCCAATGCCTGGTCCTCTCCTTCCCAGAATTAGAGGCAGCACCAGTTCCAGGACCTTTCTCCACACTGCTTCCTTTTTGCCCTTCCAGGTAAGGCCGTAGATTATTAGGTTTGTTCAGTTCTTTGATATGTTTAATAAGAATTTAATAAAAATTGGAAGCTATGTGGAATATATTTATTCATTTATGTTTCCTTTTAAAAAATTATTTGGAGGTCACTTAAAACTTTTTACTAAGTCTCCCAAAACTGATCACAAAATTTCTTAGAGAAAATCATGTTTTCTGTGTATGTATGCACCTTTTCTGTTTGCTTCCTAATTTTTATCTGAATTAAAAAATGTTTAGGATCCTATATAAATAAAAACTTCATCTGTTATTCCTGTGTGTCCAGGGCCTAGAACAGTGCCTGGTACATGGTAGTTCCTCCGTAAATGTCACTCAAACAACTAAAAAAAAAAAATAGAAACAAGAAATGTTGAATTCTAATACTGAGCTTTAACTCTGAGCAAGGCACATAGCAGGTACCTGACATGCATCATCTCCATCTCCCAACATTGCTGGAAGTTAGATACTTTATAGATGAAAACACTGAGGTGAAGAGAAGGCAAGTAACTTGCTGAGGATCTCACAGCTCAGAAATGGAAGATCTGGACTTGAATATACATAGCTGTACTCCAGAATCTATGCTCGGAACCACACAACTGCTATAAATATCACTAATCCCAACTTCTCATTTTTCCCTATTCAAGTAAACACCTGAGAACTCACATATGGCTTTTTATACACTGATGAGAAATTATTGTACATTGACAACATATCTGTGAAAATGAAAAATGTAATGACTACCATGATTTTATGTTTTCTGGAAATTGGATTAGCTATCCCTTTGACACCTTCTAGAACTAAAAATATCCTTCAGTTCCTTACCTTTTAAGGCTTTTATTCTTAGTAAATTCTAAATCCTAATTAAGGATTTATTTATATCTCTAAATCCCTCCCCTGCCTTTTTAAAAAATGCTTCTGAAGTTTGTTTATAAACGAATAGAAACAGGTAGGTGACTTAACTGGGGTTTCTTAGGGTTTGGTTACTTGGAAGGGCTGTGAGCTTGGGAGAAGAGAATGCTAATTCTACATCTACATTGTCATGCAGCCAAACTGCCTCTGGATCTGATGGAATAAAATGGTGAGGTAGCAACACCCCTGAGGTCCTGCAGTTGGTAGACAAGAAGTTGTATGACAATGCATGCTACCCAGAATTTAGCATAACATTAATGTTTCTACTCAAGAAACACAATTTGGTTTTGTTTTCTGGTGTGTGTGTGTGAGTGTGAGTGTGTGTGCGTGCGCGCGCGCACACACACTTTGGGCACAAATAAAAAAAATGCAATACACTGTTATAAAAATAGACTCATATTAGGGGCACCTGGGTGGCTCAGTTGATTAAACCTCAAACTCTCCGTTTTGCCTCAGGTCATGATCTCGAGGTCATGAGATCAAGACCTGCCTCCATGCTCAGCAGGAGTTCCCTTGAGATTTTGTCTTTCCCTCTCCCCCTCCCCCTCTCCTATGCATCTCCTCTCCCTCTCTCTCTCAAATAAATAAATCTTTAAAAAAAAAGACTCAGATTAAAAGGGTCTGAAGACAACAGCAGTGTCCACCCATTCCTAGGTTGACATTTTAAGTTGATCACCAGAATTTTTTTTTGAAGATTTTATTGACTTATTCATGAGAGACACAGAGAGAGGCAGAGAGAGAGGCAGAGACAGGAGCAACAGGCTCCATGCAAGGAGCCTGATATGGGACACCATCCTGGGACTCTGGGATCACGCTCTGACCTAAAGGCAGACGCTCAACTGCAGAGCCACACAGGAGTCCCCTGGATTTTGCAGAGTTGACCACATAGCATGATAAAATCTGGGTACCTCAAAGAGAGTTTTGATCAAGTGTATAAGAAAGGAACAATTATTTTCTGCAAATACTAATAGAGCTCCTGGAAAAGAAAGTGACTCTCTAATATCAACCAATGTAGAGTAAAAATAGCCAATGTTTTAAAAAAGATTTGCAGAACTTGGACAAGATTGAGTCTAGAACAGAAGAAAATGGAAATATTCTTTCAGCTATTCCTTAATTAAGTGAAACTACACTTTACTTTTTTTTTTGAAACTACACTTTAATATCTAAATCCATTATATATCCATGAAAGTTTGTTTCATATATTTATACTTAAATTAATATGAAATACAATTAATATGTAGTTCTCTTTTCAAGGAACGACTCACTCATTTCTAATCTCTTTTATCATTTTCATGAAGTTCTTAATTCTGAACTTTTATCATTTCATGAAGTTCTGAATTACAAAATACCTTACAAAAGATATGGGTACACATGGATTTCGGAGTAGGTGAGTCCTACCTGTGTATTTTAGTCAAAATTCTAGTATCCAAGATAAAGAGTGAGCAAACAGTTTTGGTTCTTACACATTGCTGACTTAGTAAGTCTCAGTTCTGTCTGCCTATGCTTAAATTTTTAAAAATAATGCATAATAGTGAAATGTACTAAGAAATGCAACATTTGTAATACCATTTAGTTTAGTCCCATTAGTGGCAGATACCGACAAGTGGTTTAATAAGCACCTATCCAACTTATTTCTGATTTACTTCCACAGCTATACTACAAAATATAAAAAACTAAAACTATATTTCTTCTAGGGGCTGGCATGTAATATGGATCCCTCAAGCAGAATCCAGTGTGTGAACCCTGAAGATGAATAATATAAAGTATCAGATGCATGAAGGGATGCCTCTTTGGCAAGCATCATGGCAATATAACTGGGTTTTTTTGAGGAATTATGCCAGAGTTTCTGGCACCTAGAACTTACTGTCCCATGTCAAGATGTGGGAAGTAACAGCAATGGTGTTTCTGCTTGGACAGTGTATGATTGAGCATTTTTCAAGTTATGTCATTCCTGGTTGTATTATTCTCTGCTTAATCCAAATAGGATGGATTCTGTAGTATGCAACCAAGAATCTTAATAACATACTGTCTATGCCATAGTCTTCCTTTTTTTTTCCTCTTGAACCTCCACCCTCTAACACAACCAGCCATTAACAACGTATTTCTTTTTCCTTTCACTTTGAACAAAGCTCTTGGAGAAGACACTCTCTTGAGATCCACCCTCAGTATATCTTGGAAAGTTTTAAATGGGTAGAAGGTGGCACAATTCTACTAAAACTATATACATATAGTTTTATATATAGTGATAAATATCCAAGAAATTGAATACTAGGAGTTTTTTCCCCCACAATGCAAAGTGTGTTATGTTGAAATGTATATTCACTGGAATTACAGAACACCCAATATAATTATCACCAATCTGGTAAAGCTGTGAAGTTAGTTAATTTTATTTCTTGAGACATTCAGAATTTTTCAAATGAACTTTTATAATTAGTAACTGCCTTTGTCTTTTTTTTCTCCTTTTTCTAGCCTATATACAGATGACAAACAAGATATAGCAAGCTGCAACTTTTCCTTCCTCCTAAGGAAGAAAACTACTCATGTTGGAAGAGTTGAAATCATCTCCAACAGTCTGCACTGGCTCTAATTTCAGCCTCCTATAATATTCCACTCTCATTTCTATTCATTCAAGTAATCTCTTTGGCATGGCTACAGTGGGTTTCACTTTTTCATGTAATTTTCTGAGGATGCATGAGCATTTAAACAAATTCCTTCCTATTTAAAAAAATCTGCTTCAAACATTCTCAGTTAACAAAAACAATGACAAATGTCTCAGTACTACCTATAGAAAACTCTGAATTCTGGCAGAGTAGTGAAGAGGGGGACAGGAAGGAATGGGAAAAAGAAAACCAACCACCACCAAGAGGCTACTTGTTCCAGGTATTTTACTGATTCAGATATGTTATTTGTTTCTTTTTCTCAACAACCATGTGAAAGCCAAATAGTTTGCCCAAATTCATTAGTATACCACAGAGACAATACTGGAACTCAGAACTATCTGTCCCCAAAGCCATGTCCATTAGACTTGCCAAAGCTGTCAGGAATATATTTTGTTAAACCCCTGTGAATCAGGCAATTGATCAATCCTGTCCTGTATCTCTCTCCTTGCATCTCTTCCAAAGAAATACACTAAGACATCTTGTTCAGAGTTTAAGGTACATTCAAATGCAAATATTGCTGTACAATAAATATAAAATGTCACACCGAATCAGTAGAGAATATTGTTACATTTTGTATAGAAGGAAGATTGGCAAAGCACATTCCATACTATGAATCACAAATCAATAAATGACCAGGGGTTCTGAAGAATATAACAGATCAAGAGTCTCATGTGCAGAGAACTTTAAGCCTACTTACTATATGTATCCCCCAACTTCCAATGGGAGCAATGTCATTTTCCTTTGTAAAGATTACTCATGTAGAACCAATAGAGACAGAAACATGTAATGGCCTTTAAAAATCTAGCTTTTTGATGATTAAGTCATCCCTTCAAAAACTTTCCTTGATTTTTCATTACACAACAGCATCCTGGTGATAAGGCATAATGGATAAAATAATCATTATGTATAACTCCTATGTGAGGCTAATTATCTGAAGCTAAGGTCAGTCTAGAGCAGTAAGGTGAGTTTTTGTCTTGCTGTGGATTTATTACCCCATAGCACCACAATGTTATATTACAGAAGACTATAAAGCATTTGGAAATGGGCATAAATTTAGCCAGAGCTTTTAGTTCTTATGTATCAGAAGAGCAAAAGGAAAAACCCAGAAGAGATTATCCTCTAGTGAATTCAGAAGATGGTACCAGTTTCTCTCTGAAGATGGCCATAAAAGACAAGCATTGCTTAGTTCCAACCATCTGCATCATGAGAAGTGAATAAGGAAAAAAAAAAAAGTTCTGCCAGTACACTATAATCTACAGAAGGAGAGGAGGCAAAGCAATTGGAAATACAAAGCATATTCCACGCTGATGATGCTTATTAGATCTGGAGCCTTCCTTTCAGCCTTCCTTATGCTTTTAACATGTGTTAAAATGGTAGTAACTTGTGACAAGCAGAGAACAGAATGGGTGATAGCAGCATTTTTGCTTTCATCTGTGTCTCTTCAGATCAGAGATTAGGCTTCAGATTTCACAGTCCAGGTGTTAGCATCTATTGAAGGAGAATATAGAGATAGCACTAAAAGGACATTTGCTCTGGACTCCTACAGTGTTCTGATTCAGATGGAAGTGCTAACAATTATACATACAAGGGTGATTATTTAGTCTGTTTATTCTACAAAAGTTCTTAGATAAATCATTTGCCCTCTTTTACCCTTCCCTAGTTCCCAATCACATCATTCTTTTCCCTTTGATACTGCTTGAACTTTCTATATGTGTGGTATTTAATTCTACTTCCATGTAGTAGGATTTTTTTAAATTTATATCATATGCTTAAATTGGTTTATAATAAAAATCATGTTTTTATGACAATTTTACAAAAACTTAAAATGGTTCCCTAGTCTAATTTAAAACACTTTTATAGCACTTGAAAAGAGATACAATCTATAGGAAAATCATCTCATCATGGCATACAATATATACAATCTAAAAGACCCAAAAAGGTTTGCTTATAAGTTGAAACATTTTTTTTTTTTTTTTTTAATTATCAACAGTCATCATCTTTTCTCAGACTGGGCAGTGATGAAAAAAAAAAAAAAGCAGAGACATATAATAAGATGACTAATTTTCTACTTTTATGGAGATTATTCTTTTCCTCCCCCAGATCAAGAAATCCTGAAGCAGATGGCCTGTAATTCAGCATGGCCCTGGAGGCCTATGCAGTCACCCATATTGGATATCCTGACAAGATAGAGCCCTGGAGTACATACGGAAGGAAAGGAAAAAAAAAAAAAGAAAAAAAAAAAAAAAAAGGAAGAAAACCATTGTCTTAGCCATTCTAGAGTTAAAGATAATTCTCAGATATTCCTACCTCCTGGAGAGCTTTGAGTAAATGCCACATCCTAAAGAGATTTAAGGTATTCTGTGGCAAATTGAAAGCAGTTACCTCTCCTCCAGTTGTCCCTCTAGAGTTAGTTCTGCCTGAGACCATCACCCACCTTCTCCTTGGCTCTGACTCTTCAGATTATTTACTTCCTGCAGATTGTCCATAATTCATACCTCAAAATGAAATGAAAGGGGGAAAAACCACAAAGGAATCAATAGAGAAGGAACTATTGGCTTATCATTTGCCATGGCAATATATCAATATATTCATTCATTCAAATAATATTTATTGGCCACTTGCTACATTGTAGAGGATACTATATAAACATGACAGACAAAGTGACTACACTTATGGAGCACATCTTCCATGGGGAAAGACATCTATAGATGTCAGAAGATGTCATCTATAGAAGACAGCCAATAAAAAAAGTAAGCAATATGTGTAGGTATAGAGAAAAAATAAAGAACTAGAATATGGAGTGCCCAGTTGCTGCTATTTTAGGTAGGGTGGTCATAGAAGGTCATCCTTATAAAGGTGACTTTTATATAGAAACCTGAAAAAAGTGGGGGCAGGAAAGAATATAATTTCCAAGTGAGAAAGGAATGAGAAGATCCCTGAAACTGGGAAAGATGGGTGAGAAATAAAACAGCAGGAGATGAGGTGGACTTTGCAAGGATTTGACTTCACTTGAATGAGACTGGAGCACCAACAGAGGATTCGAAACAAAGGATTGACATGATGCAGTTTACGTTTTTCTTTTCTTTTCTTTTTTTAAAAGATTTTATTTATCTATTCATGAGAGACACACACATACAGACACAGAGACATAGGCAGAGGAAGAAGCAGGTTCCATGCAGGGAGCCCTATGTGGGACTCAATCCTGGCACTCTGGGATCACACCCTGAGCCAGAGGCAGATGCTGAACCACTGAACCACCCAGGTGTCCCTGATTTATGTTCTTCAAATAATCACTCCAACTGCAATGTTGAGCATAAGCTACAGGAGGGCAAGTTCTGAAGCAGGGAGAAAACTAGAATGCAGCAGTAAAGTAAGTGAACAACCGCAATGATCATGATGATGGGACAAGAGTGGAGAAAGTAATTCAATGTGGTTGAGAGATGGTCAGATACCATGTTTGTTTTAAGGTATAGCCAATGAGATTTCTTGAGAGGCTCAACATAGAAAGTAAAATAGTCAATGAGTGCATCAAAGATTTTGCCCTAATGATGGAAAGATGGTGTTCCCATGAACTAAGATCAGAGAAACTTGGGAGAAAGTGTATATCTGTGTATGCAGGGGGCTCAATATAGTATTAAATTAGAAATTCCATTTCTGAGATGATGTATTTTAAATGCTCATTAGAAATCCAAGTGAAGCTATTGAGTAAGCAGTTGGATGTACAAGTGTATAATTCAGAGAAAAGGTCTGAGATGGAATATAAATTTCTGCTTTATTAGCATATAAAGCCCCAAGTCTAGTTGAGATTACCAAGAATGAGTTGATAGATAAGAATTCAAGGATTGAACTCTGGGGCTTTTCAAAATTAAGGGGGCAGCAATACAAGTGTATTTTACAATATAGTAAAAGAGATTGTGAGGGAGTAGTAGTCAGTGAAGTAGGAGGAAATTGTTTCATATGAGAAGAACAATCAATTGGGTTAAGAGAGAACTGATAATTGGTAACTGAGAATGGATACACTAGTTGCTATAAGACAAAGAGGAAAAACTTTTTTAATCTCCAGCTTCTAACTTTGACCCCAAAGCAAAAGCTTTTGTAGTAATATCCTGCTCACTTATAGAAATACCCCACTTATATTTGTAACACTTAGGATTTAAGTTATTTTACTTATATTGTATTGAAATTCTGTTGATAGTTCACATTTTAAGACGATGTCCCTAAACCATATGCTCAAAATACCCTCAGGCTTTTAAAACCCTTACCAAATGAGGAAATTATTCAATAAAAGGAAATTATCTCAGTGACTGTGTTATTAAGAATGCAGCTTAGTGATTTTCCAGAAAGACGAATTGCTTGGCCCAGATGGATAATTTTCTTAGTCTGGTACCATTGAAGCTGATAAAAATTAGTTCTAGTCACTTTTTATGAATATTTGCCACTTCCCCTCTGGATACCAGTGTGTTGTCTGGGGCTTGAAGAAAACTGTAGATTCAGTAGGCAAAGAGCACCTCAAAAGGTCAAGATCCAAAAAGTTTATGAATCAAATTTCTGTCTAGAAATTTGTCCAGCAGCATATCTTAGCAGCATTCAGGGCAAAAAAGGGCAGACACCGATGTTTTCTAAACATAATGATAAAATAATTTGGAACATGAAAACTGATTGAGTTCTAGAATATTCTTTGACTTTATATATTATATACCTAATATCACATCCTACTTGGATGTGCTTGTGTTAATTAGAGGTGGCTAACAAGCTATGCATTTTTCTCTAAGCACTGTAGGAATTCAAGACAGTTAAAGAAGGAACGATGGAAAAAAAGAATAGAGTTAAGAGTTAGGTTGGGAAATAAATAGCCCTGGAGCATGTATAAAGCATTGCGGGGGGGCGGGGGGTGGCATGGAGACATTTAAAATATAAGTTCTTCAATACTATGAATTGAGAGGCTAGGAAGAGTTAAAGATTAGGAAAGATTGAGAGATTTGTCCAATGTCATAGGGTAGCCATACACATTCCTAGAACCTGGAGTTCTAGGTTCTAGAAAGAGTTAAGCTCTTCTTAACTCCAAGTCAACCAGTTCTGATAAGGCTACCCTACAATCAGGAAAACAATCAAAACTATTCCTTCAGATGCTAAAAGATTTGGTTAAAAAATCTAATGTAATTTGATCTTCTTAAATAATGCACATATGATATTGGACATTCTTAAAAACTGCACACAGTGATTGCACACTCACAGGGAATTCGATCGGTAGCATACAGTAGATGTTAATAAGGAAATACTAAGATAAATAATTTCATCATTTGGCTGTTTTACAAGGCACTTTGCTATCCCTGCTGCCATTCTCTCAACTCTTTGTTACAATTTACCAAAAGATAATCCCTGACATAAGTGTATCTTGGTGTCTGCTTAATGTTCCTGATATGCTGTTTATGTTGCCATTTGCAAATAGCATATATTCAGAACAGCTGGGCAGACATAGCATCTGGAGCAGGAATTAGTCTTCAGGTATACGGTGACTAACAAAGATGCCAAGGAAAGAAGTATAAACATTAATAGTTTCATGCTTTTATATACATGACAATAATGCTTAGCAAAATGGCTCAAATGTATCCAAAGCTCTCTATTCCTGAGACTTTTCAAAACCAACCTCAAACATTTCTGGATCAATAGGAATTAGTTTACATTGTGGTTGTCTCAGGCAAAGACTGCTATGAATCAATCTCCTTCCAACTATATACATGAGCAGCTTAAAATTACATCACATGCCATGGCCAACAAGTGTTGGATGCCAAATCTAAACAGAGTAGATCTAATTTTCATTAGATTGGAATATGTACTACAGAAATGGACTTTTAAAATGTCATGGGAAATAACTGTCTTGCTTCTAATGGCAATATGTGTCTTAAACACCCAATACACAGATCCAGTAGAGTAGTAATCCATGTCACAGTACATATTTGATTCATCAATATTAAATATATATATATTTTTATATATTATATCATTATAGTTTAAATGAATGATTGGCTATATTTTCTAAAAACTGTGGAAAAGTTGTATTCTGTATTTCTTGTTTATTGCTCACCAAGGGAGTAGTACAATATAGGGTTCTTGTTCTTACAGACTTTAAAAGAAATGAGGCTTGTTTAAAGTTTATTTCAACAGGTCACTTTACTGCAAGTAGCTGTTATAACAAACATGCTTAAAGCCTATACTAGACTGTAACTCTGGACAAATATGTGCCTGCATATTTTCTATGAATCATGAGCACCTCAGATATTCTAAATCTGTGAATACCTTGAAAATTTTCATCTTTAATAAGTTAATCTAAAAAACAAAACAAAACAAAAATTTGAGAGAGATGAGAGGCCTGAGAGATCAAACTTAAAACCTAAGAAAGTTTTTAATGAGATTAAAATAAATAATAAATAATAAATTTCTAAATAATAAACTTCTAACTGGTTATAAGGTTTTCAAAAAAAGAATTTTTTTCTTTTTTGCCTACTTATATTTGAGAAACCTGAGATAAAATCAGACTTATGAGGAACATCCTTGTTTGGGATTTGGCTCTATGCTAACCCAATATTATCTTGTTGAGCCCTGAACTATTCCCTGGTTATTCACACAAGGCAAGTTAAATGAAAGACTGAACCTGGATTTTTGAGCCTGGGGCAAGAGAAAGTTGAACAGGTCACCTAGAAGAAAAACTATTTGGTTTTCAAGGAAGGCTGCTAACTGCTCTAACCCAGCAGGGTGGTTATTGTGGGGAGCCAAGCTGGAGTTAACTCAAAAGGGACTTAATTCATCTGCCTTATTTCAGCAAAGGGGAGAGATTTCTGCAGGGATGCCAGCTGTTTGAGATGCAGAGAAATCACTAGAAATGTCTGCCTGCAGGGCTCTCAGGTGTGCTAACATGCTGGCTGTAGGCTCATAGTAGGGGACCCAGCAGGCTCTATGAAAGTCTGGAAGCAACTATTATTAATTGCTCTTGGGAGATGCTATGCTTTCTTCCAGGAAAGAAAGATAAAGGAGGGGCTCATGAGGCCAGGACAGGTGGAAACTTGCAATATTTTCTATTTATTTCTCTTGACTTTTTTTGTTATTTGGCTTCATCATTCATTCAAGTTTCTTCTTCCCTATCTGGTTAAATTTAGGGCCAGTGCTTGTTTGTTTTTGTTATTCTCCTTGATTTCCTGGAAGACTGACAAACAGTCTAAAGAATGTGAGTGCCTGCTTTGAATTAAGCCCACTGAGTCAAATTACTGATTGCAAAGGCCGCAGTTAGGAACAAGCCAATTTTGATTCATGTTAAAGAGGCACTCATGGTTCCAAAGCAAAGCAAGGAGCAGAGAGAACATGGCTGTGTTACTTGGTTGCTCTCACGGAGGCAGGGATAAATTGCTTGTTTGTTTAACAGCTTTTGAAAGTAGCAGATAGATTGCTTTTGGTGACTAAATGTGGTTATGAGAGGTTGAACAATTGGAGTCATTTCCATAATCAGCAATTGCTGTTGCTGAAATTAGAGAGAAAAGTAAGTGATAAATAAAGGGAAAACATGTCTGGCAGGAAGCATTATTCAATCATAAGCTATCCCAAATGGTTAAAAATGTAGCTTATATTACACTCCTGTGAATTTACAACAACACAGAAAAAAACAGACCACTCAATTTCACAGTTCCAGGGAAAAATGAGGCTCTCTCTGGAACTTTTACTTTCCCAGCAATGTGTTTGTGATGCATTCCAGATGGACAAGCCTTGAAAAGTGACAGTATCCATCTACTTGTGAGAATGAACACAGAGAGAGTGAGAGTTTTCACATCCCTGTCTCTCTAAAACATAAACACTAGAAACCACAAATGAATCCACTTAATCCAATTTGGGAGGACTCTTCAGAATGAAAAGGTTTATCAGTTATCATCAAAGCATCCAGTCTATTTCTTGTTTGCTCCAGTCTCTGGGAGGGGGTGGGGGGAGGCAGGGCAGTTGATGAAATGAAAATAAAATAAAGCAAAAGATACTTGTTTGAATAAAGACATGCAGCTGATATTTTAATGTGCAGGTGATACAAGACTGAAATATGTCAGTGATATGTTGTGAGTTGAATTAAAATATAAAAAGCTCTAGAAAATTGGAAATGTGATCTAAATCTAACAGAACGACATTTAATGAAAATGAATGTTAGGACTTGAACTTGGTTTCAGGAAGCCATGAGTGTGGGATAAGAAGACATTGTTTGGTGGGAACACATAAAAGAAAATGTCTGTTGTTTGCAAATCAACTCCAGAAAAAAAACAACAGTGTCACAGGAAGAGCTGATGTGATGTGAAATATGTTAACTGAATAAAGGGAGGTAACGGATCTACTCGGCCGGCAGAACTGTAGCCAAACGGTGGCCCAGCCCAGCCCTCCTGCTACATACAGTAGGAGAGGAATCCTCCTACTGAGGGTCAATCCCTTCTCTGGGTGTTTGGATTCTATCTCATCATCCCTTCTAGACAACCTTCCGCTGGCAGTCATTTCCTCTCTCCTCTATGTTGGGAACCTCCAGCCCCTTCTTCTTGTCAACATTTGGTCACACTCAAGTCTTTCTCATGATGAAAACCCCTCCTGGTACCCTATGTTACCCCTGTGATTGCCACCCTCACTTCCTTTTTGCTGCTGAATCCCTCAGAGTTGCTTTCCCTTGAGTTCCTTTTCCAGAGTCCTTTTCCTTGCCTCCCTGTCATCTTCAGCCCACCAGGACTTCTGCCCTTCCCTGGAATGGCTCTTTATTCAAATCACCAGTGCCTAAGGAACAGTGGTCAGTCAGTCCTTATCTTCTTTGGTTGCTGGATATCATTGACCAGTCTTTCTGGAATGATTTTTCTTTGGGCTTTCCAAGCAGCTGATGCTGGTTTTTCTCCATTGTGAGCTGCCCATTCCCAGTTTTGTTAGTGGTTTTGGTTTTGTTAGTGTGTTTTGGAAGATCCTTCTGCTCTGCTTAAACTATAGTTTTGCTCTTTCTTGGGTGCCTCGTCCTCTTCTCTATGCTTCGCCTACAGGCAGGTGGAGGAAGTTCCCTGGATGGAAATCGGAGGTCGAATCCCTGCTGTATCGGAGGGGCCTCTCTGCATCGCCTCATAGGGAATGCCCACCAAGGAGGCAATGCTGAGGAAACCATACACAACAGAACTCCCTCATCTGGGACCCATAATAGAACAATCAGCTGTCTTCATGCAGCAGTGGTTTCAAAGAGTTAACGACATTGGAAACTTTTAAGAAAATTCTGCCATAAGGAAGCATTTTTGAGCTTAAATATAGGGAAGAATAGAGACCCCCATGTTCTACAAAAGCTAACCCCAGGCTCTGCAGAGAGGGGTACTGGAGTGAATCAAGGATACACAATGGAGGGTGGAGTAAAATGCTGCCACAGAAATGCAAAACAAGCTAAACTGGGTTGGAAGAAATAAGGCCCTGGGTCAGTCAGGCGGATGATATTTGGGAGACTATTCCACCCTGAGTGAGAGAAGTGGCAGCTATTCCTTTCTTTCCATATTGCTTATGGCCACCATTTATTATTTTGCACTAAGGATGTGCCAATAAATATTTATGTTTGTGTGACTGAGATTCTGATGTTGCTACAATCTCTTTCTTCCCCTTCTTTCTTAGAGGGGATATTACCTAGGTTCAGAGTGGTCCATGAAAAAGACATTTTTCTAGTATGTTCTGAGATTCAGGATGGCCATGTGACTACATTTGGGGATGGAAGTAAAAGTAGTGGGTGCAAGCATTGTATTTACACTGAAAATATTTGCCCTTCTAAATCTCTTCCTCCTTACTGAGATGTTTTCAAACACACAGAAAAATTGAAAGAAATATATAGTAATCATCAAAACACCACGACCTATATTTAATGTTGTTAACATTAACATTTTGCTCTACTTGTCTCATATCTTTATTATTTATCTGTCCATATACCCATCTATCTTTTTTTATCCATTTCAAAATTGTAGACATGAGTACGCTTCACCTCAGGAGCTATCTTTTATATGTTTCCAACAATCCATGAATAGATACGATCATTTTTGTTTTACAAATGAGTAAGCAAAGGGCCAGAAGTCCAAGTAACTTGCTTAGGTCACACTGATAGTAATTGGTAGAAACCCATTTTGAACTTAGGCCTATCGTTCTCCAAAATTCATGCTATGAGTTTCCCATCCCTTGAACTGCCCACCCTCACCCCCCACTCAGGGACCTCTCAGAGCTTCCGAGGCTTTGGGGGCATAAACCACTTTTAATTTTATCATGAGTTGATATTCTAGGGATACTGTAAAAGGAGAGTTCTGATGCTCAGCTCAGCTCCTAAGCTAGACAAGAAAGAGGGATTCTGAACCATCAGGGAACAATAACCCTGCATTCTGTGATGCTGCCTTTGGTTGTTTTTCCTTTGTATTCTGATGGAGGGATAAAAAGAGCTGTGCAGGATAGAGCCTCAACATAGAAGAGAAAATGTATTTTCCATTTCCACTACAAATATTTCTCTGTGGGGATAAATAATTCCATTACATGGGGTACTCCTTTCCCTCTGATTAATTTAAAAGAAGTCAGAATCTTTCTTCTTTCTTTTTTCTTTTCTTTTCTTTTCTTTCTTTGTTTCTTTCTTTCTTTCTTCTCTCTCTCTCTCTTTTTTTTTTTTTTTTGAGAGAGAGAGAGCCTGTGATCAGGGGTTGGGGGTAGAGAGGAAGAGGGAGAGAGAGAATCCTAAGCAAGCTTCACACCCAGTGCAGAGCTGACATAGGGCTCAATCTCAGGATCTTGAGATCATGACCTGAGCCAAAATCAAACTGAGCCAACTGGATGATTGACAAACTGAGCCACCCAGGCAGCCCATCTTTCTTCTTTCTTGAAATTGAATGCTTTTCACCTTACTTACTGCTATGTATGAGACCTATGTTTTTTAAACTGTCTCCCTCCCTCCATATTTTCTTTTATTTTGTTTTTTAAGATTTTATTTATTTATTCATGAGAGACAGCGAGAGAGAAGGGCAGAGACATAGGCAGAGAGAGAAGCAGGCTCCATGCAGGGAGCCCGATGTGGAACTCGATCCCAGGACTCCAGGATCATGCCCTGGGCTGAAGGCACGTGGCCAACCACTGAGCCACCCAGGCATCCCTGTATAAGACCTATTTAGTATAGATCTGCAGGTTGTTACGCACTTTGGGGTTTGCCCAACTTCCCTCTGATGGACAAAATTTCTGAAGCTACCTTCTTGAGTCTCATCAAGAATGATGACTCTCAGACACCTTAATTAATATCATGGTCAAAGTTCCCAAAGCAATGGGTTCAGTATTTTGTGATACATGTTGTGGCCATAAAACTTTTAGAAGTAGACCTGAAGTTCCAATTTAAAGATCTGAAAAGAACATTTTCAATCTGTTGGTGCAGATTGTTTTCCATCAGCCCACTGCTAGTGGTTACCCCTGGCCTGGGTGGCCTCACAGTCAGGCACAGACACTCCTCTAGATGCAGAGGCAAGCAGAGCCCATGGATTACCACATTATCATCTCCCAACTGAAACCAGAGTTCCATTTAACAAGCTGACAGGAACAACAGGACCACAAAATAACAAGCAGATACATGGTATGGTATTTGTCAAAGGCAAAGGGCTGAGCTTGAGTTTAATGCTTCTAGAAGCTTTTGGAAGACGTTCAAATCATTTACTCCAAATAGTTTCTGTTGCTTGAGCTTCTCACATTTCTCTTATTTGGAGTTGCCATTTTGACACATTAAGGTTCATTTGGTGGCAATCTTTTGAAGACACTAGAAATGCCATTAGAGTCTGTGCTGATTTCATTGATACATCTTATGTTTCCACATATACACTCTACTGAAATTCTTAAGGGTGGGAGCCAAATTCAATTCTACTTTATTGCTATACTTTCCTAAAGCTAAATTTACAAATTGCACACAAACATGCACACACATGTTTGCAATAAGACTTCCCACAAGAACACACAGCCTCATTTCTATATGGTTATAAAGTAAGCATAGAAAGAGATTTAAAAAAAAAAATCGAATCCAATCACATGTGCTTTATTGCCCATACAATATAAAATAGGATTTTTTTTTTAATCTGTCATATCCATTGCCATTTTAGATTTGGTCTTCTGAGAGTATAACATCCTATATTTCTCTATTACCTATATACACAAATTAAATTTGAAAAAAATATTATCTTTCCTGTTTTCTTCAGAATGTGCAAAAGTAGTCAACATAACATGAAATATGGCATGAATTAGGAGAATTAATTTTTGGATGTGTCTGACAGTATATATGATGTGGACAGCTTATGCTAGCAAAAAACTAAAGAGAAAAGCTTATTTTTTAAAACCAAATATATAGATTTAGAGGAAGTAAATGCCCTTTTATTTTTTAAGATAAATTCTTATAAAAATGAAATTTTTATAACTGTCAAATCTCCACTTAGCCTGAAACACTTCAAATACTGAAATGTGTGGATAGATCTCTAATTGCTTTTTTATTGTTTGTTAGGAGAATCACTTTGTAGAAGAACATTTTGTCAAAGCAAAGTCTTCCTTCATTTGGATGGCTCTTTCATTTCCCCTATCCCCAGAGCTCTTACATAACTTTTTATCCGACTTGCTCACTGCAAGGTCAGTTTCTTTGGCCACCGTGGTCTGGGGTTCTCTTCTATGTTTTGACTTTTGCAAGTATCGCTCTACCTCCATTTAAATACATGTTACTATCACACTAAACATTCTGAGGGAGATTCTTTGACACAGGCTGCGAGCAGTTTGCTTCCCGACTGTTTAACAGAATGATCTTAAATGATATGTACCTTTGTGATGTTCTCCTCAAGTCTGTGGCAGGAATGAAACACTCCAATTGAGATCAGTTATAACAGCAAATTCCCAGCATGTTTCCACTAAGTAAGGGAACAGAAAATACAACAGCTCTCCGTGTCTCAGCAACAAAGAGTGAGTGCTTCGGTGCCGAAGTGAGGATACCCAGCCAGAAGAGCTGGGCTTGGGGAATTTCTTTTTAGAAACATTTCTTATGGAAGGAAGGCTGCAAATTGCTTGGAGTATGAGGTATTTGCAGCCAGACAAAAGGAAATGATTCTAGCACCACTTAGCAGCTGCTTGCAACTATGGCCCAAGGAGGCCTGGGAGTAAGCTTTACTTAAGCCTTGGCTGCTGGTTGATTCTTCCCCAACATGGTCCATGAGACAGGCTCAGAAGTGCCCTATCAGGGTTTGATATGACAAGATTACAGTACATATATTCCAAATGAATATGAAGAAATACACTATGAATTACAGAGCCTAAAGGGGAGGGAATGGAAAAGTATGTTGAAGGGATAGAATTTTGTATATGTCAAGAAAAAGTTAAAAATAATACATAACTAAGGAAACTGGCAACTTCTTAGGTAGGAACTATGGTCTACACACAAATGACATTTCTTTAAGCATTATAATAACTATAGCAACTATCGGGGAAGAAAACTTTTCCCTTCTTCCCTTCTATGCGTCTAATAATCAAATTGACATAAAACAGATTAACAAGAGAAAAAATTTCATATGTACAGGAGCTCAAAAAATATGAAACTCAAAGAAGTGGTCAAAGCAAGCAGCTTTTATACATTTTAGACAAATAAAAAATGTTTATAAAGAATTGACAAGACAAAGATGTTTGGGTTTGGGGTAGTAAGTTACTGAAAAAGTAACAGGGGTTGTTTTTTTTTTTTTTTTTTTTTTTAAATTCTTTATTTATTTATGATAGTCACACACAGAGAGAGAGAGAGAGAGAGGCAGAGATATAGGCAGAGGGAGAAGCAGGCTCCATACACTGGGAGCCCGACGTGGGATTCGATCCCGGGTCTCCAGGATCGCGCCCTGGGCCAAAGGCAGGCACCAAACCGCTGCGCCACCCAGGGATCCCCAGGGGTTGTTTATACAGCCTTCTTAGCCCTAAATTCCTTGTCTCTGGTAATAAGGATGTCTCCACCTCCTGGTAGGGGTAACTTTTACATGGAAGATTTATTTCCTGCTTTTAGGGAAACAAAGGAAGGTCAAGTGTCCTTTTTGCACTGGCTGTTTCTTAAGTAACTTTAATTTAAAATAATCAATATGCTAGAGTGGCACATTTTGGGGCACTCTGCCTTGAGCCCCATCCATCATAACTAAAAGCCTGATGATTCAAGGATTATGACAAACAATGGCAAGTGAAGAATACTAAGAAGAAAAAAATAAAATTACTTTACAGTTTTGCAAGTAATTTCTCTATTAGTCTCTTGGATTAAATATGGATCATTCTACCATATATGTGCAAGATATACTTATGTGCAAGCACACATGAATGTATAAACATACCCCCCCCACACACACACATACCACACACATACTATCTTTACTCTCACAGCCATCACAACCCTGCAACCCTTACTTTCACCTTTGTTCCCTAACTGAACTGGACTATGGAAGAGAAGGGGCATTTGGACTCTCACCCTGCTGAGTAGCTCTAGGTCCTTTATGTGCTGGAGCCAGTCGCAAGGCCCAAGCCATGTCTCATGCACATTTGCTTACCTGGGGACACAGATGGAGCCCCTGCCATTAGATCCTGACAGGTCTCTTTCATAAACAACTGAGTATAGGGGTGAAAGGAAAGCAAACCTGAATTTATAAGCTTACAAATGACTACTCAGTTCCATATAGTCTTCCCCTGTCTTGTCTTGCATTATTTCTCCTTTTATCCAGTACTAGCTTTTGAAGACATCATTGTCTTTCTTGTCTTCTGGCCTTCACATATGTCGTGTTTTCCTGCTTGTCCAATAGTCATTATTTAGCATCAAAGGTAGACCCCAAAGTTAGAGAGTTTGAAATTCATTTTGGTTTTAAGTTTGGGTGATGAATCCAATCCAATTGGATGAAATTGGTTGTTTAGGTGATAGAAATAATAGTATCCTAACAGGAGACAATGGGTCAATGTTAGAGAGAGAACCAGCAGAAAGTTGCTACCCTCCCTCCTCCTTAAGGCTAAGGGACAAATGGAGGAAGTGTAATTATCAAGTTACCAGAGCCAAAGGTAAGAGATGGGATCAAACTGCCTCCTAATTTCCTTTCCCATTGTACATTGTGGGTTACTGGAATAATCTAAGAATTTCAGGGACAAATACAGCACACAAAACAGCATGTTGTTTAATTCATATAATGTACTTATAATAGAATCTTATATATTATTCTTTTTCTTCTGACATATTATTATTAGCTGTTCAAAGTTTCTGGTACCTTTTGATCTGACCTATAATTCTCCTAGTACAGCAAGCTAAAGCTATGGATACTTACACCAAGTAAGGGGGAGAAAAAACCTCAACTGGCAAAGGAAAAAACTTCCTGTGAGTAGTTAAAGAAGTCAGAGATGGTATTTGAACTTTAAAACCATACCAGGGAATTGGTTAAGCTGTAGAACCTGCCAGTATGGACCCTGATGCAGTGGGTCTGGGGTTAAAGTTCAGGACCAGATTTGTTGTAGATGGTCTGAAGACTTCATCTCGTGAAGTACACTCATTGTGATTGGAACTGAGGAAGAAATGATCTTCCATTAATCTTGACCTGTATTTTTTTTTAATGAAATAGACTTGAAGAGAAGTAAAAGTATTAGAGGACATCACACACAGTATTTTTTTCATGAAACTTTAATTTTCAATTACATATGAATGTGTGTACTGGTGGACATAGAATGACTTTCTTATTATGTATTACAGATGAAAAGTTGAAAATGCTTTGCCCTAGGGAACTCATAGCACTCACATTAAGTGACTCACAAGACATTCTAAACTCTGAAGCCACCTGACAAGTCTAGGATTAAAAAAAAGGAGGAGGAGGAAGGAAGGAAAGGCTGGTGGGATATCAACTGGTATAAAGAACTGAGTTACCAAGATATAAAGAGAGAGCAGTCAGTGGGCTGTAACCAAACTCTGACCCATAATTAGAGTGACATGCATGTGTAATGCTTAATGAATGGATCAGGGACCATGGAGCCCTGACAAATGGTAGAGGAAATCTAAATTTAAAAGAAGCTTTACATTCTAACCAGCTATTATTACCAGTCTCTCCTTGGTCTCTCAATAAATTTCCTTTCTGTTGGAATTCTTCATGCTTCCTCAAAGCTTGATGGTGATTTCTTTTTTTTTTTCTTTATTTACTTTGGAAAGGCAAGGCAAAATTGTTTCAGTATGTTCTTTAAATTAGTTTCCTTGAAGTGTTTTCCTTGCACACATTAATTAGAGCTCCTTGGAGGGGCTGAAGTACCATATAATACACTGTAATTCTGCTCCCCCATCTCCCTTCTCGAATTCAAGTTGCCAATTCTTCCTACAATTTGGGTTCTATATTAATATGTAGTCAAGAAGTACCTGGCTGAAATTCTTTTAACTATAATATAAGAAGAAAAGAGAAAATGTGATCATCAGTGCTTGAGTATACCAAACGTAAAATGAATAGTCTGTGGCCCATAAAATGAAGGAGCTAGATTAAATGACCCCCAAGGTCTCCCCTTCTAACTCAAACATACTCCAAAGAGAATTTCATTTAATATCTCAAAGTACAGAGAAGAGATTGGTGGGACTTTGATGAGGCTAAGTGATTCTTATTAGCATGATCTGGTTAGAATTCCAGAGACTCTCAAGAAAATATTACACATCCAAGAATCTACATTTTAGCTGTCACTGTACTAGACACTCAGATATGGTAGTTAGTCCAAGAAAATGTAATTGCTTTTTCATCCCTGAAGATAGCAGGTGTTCTAAAGTGGCCATGATACAATATTATATTTCATCCCATAGCCACAAGTCACCGAGGAAGAAAAAAAAATTAGCTAAACACAAAATGTAGTTCTAAAACAGTTTTTCAAATTCCTGCCTTTTCAGATAGAGTTGAAAGCAATAGCTTTGAGAATCAGAGTAGCTCGTTCACCAACCAGTTAGAACTGGAGATTTCTTAGGAAATTTCAGAAAAGAGGTATACAAAGGAGCCTCCTGGCCAAACTACCTATTAAACAATTCCTATGTAGAGGATTTATATGGCAGATGTCTTCTATGGGTTATCTCATTTCCTCAGCCTGTCCCTATGAAGTAGGTGTGTCTACTCCCATTTCATAGATGGAGAAACTTCAGCTCAGTGCAGCAGAATCAAAGTCAGATCTTTAATCCAAGTAATAATTTACTCAACTTCAGGCAGTTTGAATCAGAAGATAGGCCTGTTGGCTTTATAAACATCATATATGTGATCTAATAACATCCAACAGAGGGTTCCTTAAAATTTATCATCTTCTCCATTCTTTTTACTTAATTAAGTTCAAAGCTCTGGGTAGGTTCTCACTGTCAGAGAGTGGGTTAAGCATTCACCAAGCTGGTTCCAACAGGGAACAATATTTAAGAAGAGTTAAGTCTGAAATTCCTGAAGCACACAGCAAGCCCCACCAAACCTCTACCTTGACACCTCCAGCTCTTCTTAACTTATGCCTTTTGCTGATGAGATCTCATTCTCTCACAGTATTAAAATCCATGGCTTCTATGTGATATATACCTCTCTATACACCTCTCATCAGAATATATACATATAAAAAAAACTTCAACATTGATTTCTCTTTGACATGCTAATCTATATGTGCAGTGGCATAACCTACAGGCACTATAAATTCATCATGCCCACTGAATTCCCCATCCCTCCTCATGAAGCTGCACTTATGTCTGAAATCAGTATTTCAGTAAATGACACCACCATTCACCCACTTAACTCTTGCAGTGTTCTCCTCAATAGGTAGATTGACACATACAAAGCAGGAGGCAAATTAAAAACAAATATTTGCTGCCACCTTACTGCAAACCTTCAATGCTTGGCTGAAACATTGCAATAAATCCGTATATTCCCTAATAGGAGTCTCATCTATTCTCCACATTCTCAACATTCCTGCAAGTGTTCTCTCTCTGAAGATACACTTTTGATCATGTTGTTCCCCTGCTCAATGACTTTTAACCCTTCCTAGGGAACTTTAACAGTGGAAAGTAGCTTGGACTCCAAGTTCATGGATATACTTATATGCAAAAGTGACTCTGTGTGCATGGTTTTCTTGGGGGGTGTCTTTGAGCTTTCTTTCAGCAGATTCCTAAAGGGGACAGTGCTCCCAAAATAATGAACAAAAAGCAAAATGATAAACCATTTGAAATAAACAGTCAAGATCCAAACTTTTTTCTTTCTTTCTTTATTTTGCATCTACACAACCATTTATCATTTAGCCCCTTCCAATCTCCCTCATTCCTTCTCTCTCTACATAGAACCTCAGACCTAGGCTCATGTCATACTTATTTTGCACTATCTCCTATCTTCCTTCTTTGTCTTTGTTCTTTCTATCCTCTATGCCTGTGTTATCTTTTTCCATTTTCTGATACAGCAAAGTTGAGACTTAATTTAAGAATCACTTTCTCAAAGATCACTCCCCACACCCTTATCCTCCTGAGTGACTGAGACTGATCACTCTCTCTGGATCATGTACTTAGCTCCATTCTAGCACTTACCACATTGTATATAATTATGTATTTATGTGTCAGCCTCCTGTGCCATGGACTTTTCAGTGGCAGAAACAGAACCTTAATTTATTTTTTCCCTACAGCACTCCAAAAGTGTTCAATGAATTAATTAACAAATGCTGCAACCTATAATAAGACATTGGGGCTGAATAGATTTCAGAATAGTTTGAATTAAACAGTTTTAAGTTCTGAGAAGACTTATGAAAGAAATACAGCATACTTGGGGACCAATATTAGAAAATAAGCTGAGTCTTTTTTGGAATATAGGTCCTGATGTCAGTTTTATTTTTTAAGATTTATATATTTGAGAGAGAGAGAGAGAGAAAGAAAGAGAGAGAACACTCTTGGGGGGGAGGGGCAGAGGGAGAGGGAGATAGACACTCTGAGCTCAGAGCCCTATACAGGGCTCAAGACCTGAGCCAAAGTCAAGAGTTGAATGCTTAACCAACTGAGCCACCCAGGAGTCCCCTGATGTTAGTTTTAAAAGAGCATTATTGAATGATACTTGGCATATTACATATTTATTTATTCTCAGTGAAAAGATTAATTTTCTTAGTCGATTGTCTGATTATCTCTGCTAAACCCAATTCACCAAAAGTAAGCTACTACTAAATGTTACGTAATAACTAAGTCATTGCTACTGCTGACTTGAACAAAATGTAGACATAACTCTAAGAAGGAAACCCCAATTATATGGTATATATGGTGACAAACAATATTTTATTCTTTATAAAAAGGATTACTTTCACCATTAATTTTTGTCTATTTGTTTCTCTTTGATATTATTTTCACTTCCATTCTTTTAGAACAGTGGAAGTACCAGTTAGAAAACATACACACACACAAACACACACACACACACTGAAAAACTAGGAGAAAAACAATAATATAGGGAAAGTGAAATGAAGGAAAGAAGTGAGGTGAGGACTAGAAAAGCCCCGAGGAAGAATTTAGAGACAACGGAGTGAGTCAGAAGCTAGGCATATGGGCAGGCAGGATGCCTCTGTGAATAAATGAACTACTGTATCTCATGCCCCCTCACAAGGAATGAAAGGGAGACCAGTAGAGAATCAAAAGCCAGAGTCTGAGGGGGGCAGGGCAAGAAGGCGGAGGAGCAGGGTCCCCAAGTCACCTGTCCCCACCAACTTACCTAGATAACTTTCAAATCATCCAAAAAACCTACGAATTCGACTTGAGATTTAAAGAGAGAACAGCTGGAACGCTACAGAGAGAAGAGTTTGTGCTTCTAACAAGGTAGGAAGGCAGAAAAAAAAAATAAAGAATCAAGGGGAGGAGGGACCCTGCGAGGAACCAGGCTAAGGCCACAGTGAGAGACTCAGGGACAGGGAATCCCAGCCCCAGAGAAGCAGGAACTTTAAAAATCGGCACCGGATTCTTCCCGGACAGAAAGGCACTCGCAGGGAACTCGGGAAGAACCCCAGGAGGGGCCTGGAGCCCCCGGTCTCCCGGGGTAACTAGCAGAGGAGGTGCGCCTGGGGGCGAGCACGCCGCACACCGCGGGCTGAGCGCGGTAAAGGGCTGGAGCGCCCGGCGGGGCCCCGAGAGCAGCTCAGGAGGGGGCCCTGGGCAGAGGGGACTGCGCGGCCCTGGATCCCAGGGTGCCGGGGGACACAGCCCGGGATCCTGCGCTCCCCCCGGGACAGGCAGAGGTGGGGAGGGCCCATGACAGTGGGGACGCTCCTACCACCAGGACCCCCGAGCTGTGCAGATCAGCGCCCCCCGCCCTGGAAGCATCCAGGCCAGTGCAGACTGGGAGCTGCGGTAGTTACTGCGGGAGCTGACTCCAGGGCTGGAGAGCTGGCCGCCGCCAGTGTTGTTGTTGTTCCTGGTGTCACCTTGTGCCTGAGATGGAGCGGGGCCACCAGGGAACAGAGGCCTCAGGGGGTCAACAGCTCGCACTGAGCCAGGCACCCGGTGGGGGGGGGGGGCGGGCAGCTCCCACAGGTGCACACACCTGAGAATCAGCACAGCAGGCCCCTCCCCCAGAAGACCAGCTGGAAGGACAGGGGAAGAGCAAGTTCTTGACCCAGCAGTGCTGGAAAGCTCCAGGGGAAGTTGAAAGATTTACGGTATATAGAGCCAGAGGATACCCCTCCTTTTTTTTCTTCCTTTTTCCAGTACAACTCATTTTTATATCAGACTGTAAATTTCCTTTTTTTTTCTCTTTTCCCACCTTAACTACAATATTTTACCACCTCTTCATTTTTAAGATTCTACCTTTTTGACTTTTGTATTTCTACAATTATAGGTCCTAGATATATTTTCTACTTCTAGATTCCCTTCAACATGCTCAACTTAATTTTGGGAGATATACAAATTTTTTTTTTTTTTAATTTTCTCTGCCTCATTTTGTTCTACAATGGCAGAAGTTAATACCTTCTAAAACATGACCAGTATGCACCCAGAACCAAGCGGTATACCATGCTGGTTCATTCTGTGAGATTCCTCATTCCTATTCTGCCCCCATCTTTTACCTCATTTATATTTTGGTGGTCAATGTTGGGGCCCTCTGCAAGTATTTCTGGTTTATATAAATTTGGGACTGAGCATCTTCTAATATACAGAACTTAATATACTCAGAAACAAGAGGATCATCCTCTAGAACCCCTCAGGTAGACTACATTCTCCTTCGACTACAACTTCTTCATCACCACCATCTCCCAGTCCCCCATTTTTTTTCTTTTTTCTTCTTTTCTTTCTCTTCTTCTTTGGGATTCCTGGCCTTTGATTTTTTTACTACTTTGTTTTAAAATTTGTTTTTCACTTTAGTGGTCCTTTTGTTTTATTTTGTTCTGATCTTCATTTTCAGTTTCTGGTCTCTGACCTCGGCAGAATCATCCAGGGTGAAATTTACTTAGGTCATGGTTGATATTCTTGACTCAGCCCACTCATACAGCCACTCTGAATTGAGAAAAATGACTAGAAAGAAGAACTCACCACAAAAAAAAAAGAATCAGAAATAGTATTCACTGCAACAGAGTTAACAGAATTTGGATTACAATTCGATGTCAGAAAGCCAATTCAGAAGCACATTTATAAAGCTAATGGTGGCTCTGAAAAAAAAGCATAAAAAATTCAAGAGACTTCATGACTGCAGAATTTAGATCTAATCAGGCCAAAATTAAAAATCAATTAAATGAGATGCAATCCAAACTGGAGGTCCTAACGATGAGGGTTAATGAGGTAGAAGAAAGAGTGAGTGACATAGAAGACAAATTGATGGCAAGAAGGAAGCTGAGGAAAAAAGAGAAAAGCAATTAAAAGGAAGGGTTAAGGGAGATAAATGATAACCTCAGAAGGAAAAAAAAAATCTGTTTACCTGGGGTTCCAGAGGGCGCCAAGAGAGAAAGAGAACCAAAAAGCATATTTGGACAAATCGTAGCTGAGAACTTCCCTAATTTGGGAAGGGAAACATTCAGATCCAGGAGATAGAGAGGTTCCCCCAACTAAAATCGATAAAAACCGTTCAACACCTCAACATTTAATAGTGCAACTTGCAAATTCCAAAGATAAAGTCCTAAAGCAGCAGAAGATAGGAGATCCCTAACTTATATGGGGAGAAATATTAGATGAACAGCAGACCTCTCCACAGATACCTGGCTGGCCAGAAAGAGCTGGCAGGATATATTCAGGGCCCTAAATGAGAAGAACATGCAGCCAAGACTACTTTATCCAGCAAGGCTTTCATTCAGAATAGAAGGAGAGATAAAGAACATCCAAGATAGGCAAAAACTGAAAGAATATGTGACCACCAAACCACCTCTGCAAGAAATATTAAGGGGAACTCTGTAAAAGAAAGAGGAACCCAAAGAAATAATCCACAAAAACGGACTGAATAGTATGATGACACTAAATTCATATATTTTAATAGTAACTCTGAACGTGAATGGGCTTAAGGATCCCATCAAAATACGCAGGATTCCAGACTGGATAAAAAAGCAAGACCCATCTATTTGCTGTCTACAAGAGACTCATTTTAGACATAAGGACACCTACAGCCTGAAAATGAAAGGTTGGAGAACCATTTACCATTCAAATGGTCCTCAAAAGAAAGCAGGGGTAACCATCCTCACATCAGATAAAGTTTATCCCAAAGACTGTAGTAAGAGATGAAGAAGGACACTGTATCATACTTAAAGGATCTATCCAACTAGAGGACATAACAATCATGAATATTTATGCCCCTAATGTGGGAGCTGCCAAATATATCAATCAATAACCAAAGTAAAGATATACTTAGATAATAATAAACTAATACAGACTTCAACACCACACTTTCTGCAAATGACAGATCTTCTAAACACAACATCTACAAAGAAACAAGAGCTTTAAATGATACACTGGATCAGATGGATTTCAGAGATATTTACAGACTATATCCAAACAACTGAATACACATTCTTCTCAAGTGCACATGGAACTTTCTCCAGAATAGACCACACACTGGGTCACAAATCAGGTCTTAACTGATACCAAAAGATTGGGATTGTCCCCTGCATATTTTCAGACCAAATGCTTTAAAACTAGAACTCAATCACAAGAAGAAATTTGGAAGAAATTCAAACATGTGGAGGTTAAGAGCATCCTGCTAAAAGATGAAAGGGTCAACCAGGAAATTAGAGAAGAATTAAAAAGATTCATGGAAACTAATGAGAATGAAAATACAACCGTTCAAAATCTTTGGGATACAGCAAAAGCAGTCCTCAGAGGGAAATATATTGCAATACAAGCATCCCTCAAAAAATTGGAAAAACCTCAAATACACAAGCTAACCTTGTACCTAAAGGAACTGGAGAAAGAACAGCAAATAAAACCTACACCAAGCAGAAGAGAGTTAATAAAGATTCGAGCAGAACTCAATGAAATAGAGACCAGAAGAAGTGTAGGATAGATCAACAACCCCTAGAGTTGGTTCTTTGAACGAATTAATAAGATAGATAAACCATTAGCCAGCCTTATTAAAAACAAAAGAGAAAAGAGTCTATTAATAAAATCATGAAGGAAAGAGGAGAAATCACAACCAATACCAGGGAAATACAAATGATTTTAAAAACATATTATGAGCAGCTATACACCAATAAATTAGTTAATCTAGAAGAAATGAACACATTTCAGGAAAACCACAAACTACCAACACTGGAACAGGAAGAAATAGAAAACCTAAACAGGCCAATAACCAGAGAGGAAATTGAAGCAGTCATCAACCCCCCCCGCCCCCCCCGCCCCGCCAAGACACAAAAGTCCAGGACCAGATGGCTTCCCAGGGGAATTTTATCAAATATTAAAGAAGAAACAATACCTATTCTACTAAAGCTGTTCTGAAAGATAGAAAGGAATGGAACATTTCCAAACTTGTTCTATGAGGCCAGAATCACCTTAATTCCAAAACCAGACAAAGACCCCACCAAAAAAGAGAATTGCTTTTTTTCTCACCCCCCCCCCTTTTTTTTTTCAAAAAGGAGAATTATAGGCCAATATTCCTGATGAACACAGATGCAAAAATTCTCAACAAGATACTAGCCAATAGGATCCAACAGCTGGATAATTCACTATGAATTATCCAATTCCTGGGGATTTATCCCCAGGATGCAAGGCTGGTTCAACACTCATAAAGCAATCAATGTGATAGATCATGTCAATAAGAGAAAAAACAAGAACCATATGATCCTCTCAATAGATGCAGAGAAAGCATTTGACAAAATACAGCATCCATTCTTGATCAAAACTCTTCAGAGTGTAGGGATAGAGGGAACATTCCTCAGTATCTTAAAAGCCATCTACGAAAAGCCCACAGCAAATATCATTCTCAATGGGGAAACACTGGGATCCTTTCCTCTAAGATCAGGAACAAGACAGGGATGTCCACTCTCACCATTGCTATTCAACATAGTATTTGAAGTCCTAGCCTCAGCAATCAGACAACAAAAAGAAATCAAAGACATTCAAATTGGCAAAAAAGAAGTCAGTCTCCCTCTTCACAGATGATGACATGATACCATACATTGAAAACCCCAAAGCCTCCACCCCAAGATTGCTAGAACTCATACAGCAATTCGGCAGTGTGGCAGGGTACAAAATCAATGCCCAGAAATCAGTGGCATTTCTATACACTGACAATGAGGCTGAAGAAAGAGAAATTAAGGAGTCAATCCCATTTACAATTGCACCCAAAAGCATAAGATACCTTGGAATAAACCTAACCAAAGATGTAAAGGATCTATACCCTCAAAACTACAGAATACTTCTCAAAGAAATTGAGAAGAACAAAAAGAGATGGAAAAATATTCCATGCTCATGGATTGGAAGAATTAATATTGTGAAAATGTCAATGTTACCCAGGGCAATGTACATGTTAAATGCAATCCCTATCAAAATACCATGGACTTTCTTCAGAGAGTTGTAACAAATAATCTTAAGATTTGTGTGGAATCAGAAAAGACCTCGAATAGCCAGGGGAATATTAAAAACAAACAAACAAACAAACAAACAAACAAACAAACAAACAAACAAAAAACAGAGCTGGGGGCATCACAATGATGGATTTCAAGCTGTACTACAAAGCTGTGATCATCAAGACAGTGTGGTACTGGCACAAAAACAGACACATAGATCAATGGAACAGATTAGAGAACTCAGAAATGGGCCCTCAACTCTATGGTCAACTAATATTCAACAAAGCAAGAAAGACTATCCACTGGAAAAAAGACAGTGTCTTCAATAAACGGTGCTGGGAAAATTGGACCAGACACATCGTTGTGTCTGTCTTACACCAGACACAACGATGAACTCAAAATGGATGGTGAAAGATCTAAATGTGAGACAAGAATCCATCAAAATCCTAGAGGAGAACACAGGCAACACCCTTTTTGAACTTGGCCACAGCAACTTCTTGCAAGATACATCTATGAAGGCAAATGAAACAAAAGCAAAAATGAATTATTGGGACTTCATCAAGATAAGAAGCTTTTGCACATCAAAAGACACAGTCCACACAACTAAAAGACAACCTTTGATCTTCTCACTCCTTGCTTACAGAATAAAGTCCAATTCTTTAGAATGGCGCTGATGCCTTGATTATCCAATTTGACCTCACAGTTATTCTTCTCTGCTTTTTCTCAGTTATGCCTGAATATGTGTGCTTTTTCCTGCCTCTCTTCATCTTTCTAAAGGGAATGTTCATGTTATTCTCTCTGGTATGCCTCTCTACCCTCTGTCTACTTCTTGAAATTCCAATTTCAAGAGCCAGTTTAAAAGACTCAGTTTTAAATGTCTAAAACAATTTATTGAATCCATGTCCTTCCAAGAAATGGTTTTCCTTATTTTAAAACCATATATCTCTTTGTGGTATTTCTCCTCTGCAAATGTCACCTCATGGTATGACTGTTGGGGTTCTCATAATCAGGTGGTAAAAGCTTTAACAATGATAGAACTGTCTCAGCCATTTTTGTTCTCTGTGTTCATAGCTCAAAGCTTGTTCGCATTAAAGATCTAACAGTGTTTGCTTAAGGAATGAATAATGAGTGGAACTATTAAATCTCAGCACCCAGCATATTTCCTCTATTTTTGTGTTTTTCTGCGTTTATTTTATTTTTTTTATCTGCGTTTATTTTTGTGTATGTTATGGAGACTGTTAAACTTGTATATCTTAAACTTCTGACTAGGCCCAAAATGCATAATATATACCACTGAACATTGACTATGTGCCAGATCCTATACTAAATGCTTATATATAATCTCATTTTATTATTTACAATCACCCAGTCTAATTAATAGCTGTTACCATTCCTACTGTAAATGCAAAGTAACCAAGCTTTATTTTTTTATTTTTATTTTTTTTTAGTAACCAAGCTTTAAGAGATTGAATGATTTGCTTAGGGGTCATCCAGTTATTAAATGGCATTACAGATAATTTCAAAGTCCATGACACAGCAAAAAATGATGAATTTAGCTCTATTTTTGTGGAGTTCAACTCCACAGAACCTTCTTTAGTTGTATACACTGACACATAGTATATACTGTGTACATCAGTATATATGTACTAATTTAAATGTATATATGGATATGCACACACAAATGTGTTCTAATTATATTCTGAACGTAATATTCTAATCAGGCAGTCATTTATCAAAACAATGTCTCATTTTTAGTTCTCTCATAATAATCATTTTTTAAGAATAAATTCAGTGAATAATGCCAATTATATAATAAAATACATTCTGATGTTTCCTATTTTTATATGAATGAGTCACATAAACCACAGAGATTAGAATATAAGTAAAATATAGGAAGAAATCTATGCCTTAGCAAAATTTGACTCTATCCAAAAACACTTTATTGATGCTGGGTTGCAAAATGCATTGAATTTTATTCAAAAGCCAACTTTGTAACCCATTCAGGAGTCTACCCAGAACCTGGTATGTTCTAGAGCTCTAGGGTCATTGGTAGAGGAAGACATGGTATCACAATCCCTCACAAGAGTTCAGTGACTGCCTGTACCACACACTAATGTCTAATTATTCACCAAAATCTCTAATTCACCTCTTACTAGACACTCAATTGGACACTTCCCAGTTTGCCCCGCAGTTTTAGGGTAGCCCTGTGATTATATCCTAATGAAGAGAATGGGAGGGAAAATCATAAGACCTATCATGTATATTCATTCCTACATGCTTTTATCCTTTCTGACAGAGGGATATCAATCCCAAAAGTAATCATGGAAGCCATACACTGATAGCGGGAGAGCTTCTATGAGCTGGGTTCCTAAATGTCTATACCTAGTAGCAGCGGATCTGTCTCCAGCTTCTGCTAACCAGGAACAGCTACCCACGCAGGACTGTGATATGAACAATGACCAAGGTTCCACTGTGTTAGACAAAATTTGAGAGTCATTTATTATAGCATCTAACATCGTTCTACTACATATAGCAACCTCTCAATAAACTAAATGCTCCAAGGTTCAGGAATTTTTACTCCTAATAATATATAAGTAAGATTTTTTAAAAATATAAATTTAGAAACCATAACCAAATTATGCGATTGATTGACTACAAACAAATTCAAATATGTAATTAAATAATTTCAAATACATTAACAGTTTATCCTCATGAGGAGTTGATAAGAATTCTGTGATCTGCCAAAGTTAACTGTATCAGGTCAGTCTTGTCCCTGGTCATTGACTTGTTGATCTATCATCTACTTTTGCCTTCTTTTTTCTAATTTTAAAATATCTTATTAAGTTTTTTTTTTTAATTCTAATATAGTTAACAGTGTTATATTAGTTTCAGGTATAGAACATAGTGATTCAATGATTCTATATATTACCCAGTGTTGATCATGATAAGTGTACTCTTTAATCCTTATCACTCATTTCACCCATCCCCCCACTCACCTTCCCTCTGATAACCATCAGTTTGTTCTCTATATCTAAGTGTCTGTTTCTTGGTTTCTCTCCCTTTTTATTTCCTTTGTTTTGTTTCTTAAATTCTACATGTGAGTGAAACTATATATTATTTGTCCTTCTCTGACTGATTTATTTTACTTAGCATTATACTCTTTAGCTCCATCCATGTTGTCGCAAATAGCAAAATTTCATTATTTTTATAGCTGAATAATATTTATGGTATATATATATTAGATATTAAATATATATATACATACACCATACACTCTATCATCTTTCCATCTACCTATCTATTGCTATATAGATAGATCTATCTATCTATATCTATATCTAGATATATATCTGTATCTATCTATATCTATATCTATATCTATATCTATATCTATTTCTATCTATCTATATACTATCTTGTAGCTTTGTTGATTGTTTCCTTCACTATGTAGAGCTTTTTATTTGATGTAGTCTATTTTTGCTTTTATTTCCCTTGCCACAAGGAGACATATCTAGAAAAATGCTGTTATAGTCAATGTAAGAGAAATTACTGCCTGTGCTCTCTTCTAGGATTTTTATAGTTTCAGGTCTCACATTTAGGCCTTTAATCATTGATCTATTCATTATTTGGTCATATGTTATTTAACCTCCTTGTACTTGTTCTCTTTCCAAATTTTTCTTATGATTGATTTCTAGTTTTTGTAGTGTTGTGGTCAGAAAAGACACATGGAATGACTCCAGTGTTTTTGAATTTCTTGAGACTTGTTTTGTGGCCCAGTATTTTATCTATTCTGGAGAATGTTCCATGTGCACTTGAGAAGAATGTGTATTCTGCTGTTTTAGGATGGAATGTTCTGAATATGTCTGTTAAATCCATCTGGTCCAAAGTGTTATTCAAAGCCACTGTTTCCTTGTTGATTTTCTGTTTCGATGACCTGTCCATTGATGTAAATGGGGTATAAAAGTTCACTACTATTTTGTCTTATTTAAGTAAATCTTATCAGAAACCTTCAGATGTGCCCTCTCTTACTTATAGCCAACTTTTTTTTTTTTTTACTGTATGGGTTTGCTGGCAGAAAAGCCAAAAAATGACCTCTTATCTATCTTTATTTTATTTCTTTTGTTATTTTGTACCTAGTATCCTCTATACTTACCTTTCATGTTTCTTTCTCCTCTGTAGCCTTTGAACTTCCATTTATGTACTGAGTTTGATTTTCCTCATGTTGTGCTCATGGTATTCCTTGAGTCCCTCCCAGCTTTTGCTCTCAAAGTTCAACTTTGTTTTTAAACAGGTTTAAAAGCATATACTTCCCTTAAAGTCACTACTGTGGCCTGATGGATGCAACATTCCTACTTTCTCAGTCTTTCTCAGCTATGTTCTGATCATACTGCCTCTCTTGTCCTCTTAGACATTAGGTCTTTGGCCACTCTGACCACAAACTTACTCTCACTTCCCCCCAGACTGACTTATAGGACTGATTTGACTTTGAGCTCTCTGGAAAAGGTCATTTTTTCACCCTTGTGGTATGGGGAGGGCAAAGGCTAGTTTTCTAAAAGAATGCCACAGGAAGACTATTTGAAAAGAACATTGAACATGGTTTCTCTGATGCCAACTTTGCTTCACTTTGAAATATTCACCCTTTTGCATCAGCAAGACAAGGAACAAAGTGGCTGACCTAATATCTGCTGCCCACCTGCCAAGTTTGGCTTAAAGAATAAATGAAAGTTAAAAGGTAGCTCCTCTCTACTTAAAAACTTAACTCCTAGCCACAAATTTCAAAAACTAAGACAAATAACTACAATTGTGGTTGACTTAGGAAATTTTGATTTAAAAAAAAAAAATCTATTCCTAAAACAACTAGAGGTCAATGTTTTACATTACAAACATATAATTATTATTTTTTTTTCATATAATTATTTTTTACACAAAAGGGCCTTCAATGTTTCCATTGAATTAGAAGATTTTTGCACATGTAAAATGTTAGTTATTCCAGGTATTACAGCTGGCTTTAAAAGAATCTTTCTAGGAACATATCTACCTATCATTGACTGTTTAGGATGAATTTCAGTGTATAAATTTTATACCAATTTTGTGTGAAAGTTTCAACAGATGCTTGAAAATTACATTTTCCATTTCCCATTACATTTCTGAGAGGACCTTTTCCACTTTCTGTAATAGTCAAATGAAGCAAAAGGCAATGAAAACTGATAGACACACAATCCTATAGTAATAAAGTACCTTAAATTTTCAAGATATTCATTCCCTTGTCTCAAGGCAAATGAGGCTAGAGAAACTATTTCCAAGTGTAGATTCTGGTTTTCTTTCTGATGCACTTTTTAAAAGTCACCTAAACTTACCATGATACTGATTTTCTTTAGATGATTTGAGATTTTTTTTTTAACACAAAGGGTATTTTAAACACACTATTATAATCTATATGTTTTTATAACACAAACTCATGTATTTAGATAATCTCCAATACTTGAGCTATAGAGCATTTGAGAAAAAAATAATGCAGTTACAAATAATAGGTTATAATCTAATATAATATATCACAAAGCTTGTTCACGGATTTCATACCAACTTTGTTGTTATTGTTGTTGTATTAACTGCAATGACTTAAATACTGCCGCTTTTAAGAGTATTTGGGAGGTTTTCCTGTTTTTAATTTTGTTTCATTGATATGAACTAGAATACATAAAGGAAAGATAAAAAAATGTCATGAACTTTCCTTTTACCAGTTTACTGGAAAACGAAAATAAATGCTTTGCATTGAGGAATTACAGGAGCTCCATTTCAGTTTTTAATTTACAAAGAATATCTTTTCTTTTAACAAAGCTGACATACTTTATCTAATACTGAATGGTATCTTCAGAATTTTTTGAATGTGGTAGTATTTAATATACCTCATATAAACAAAAATTAAAACATTTTACATTAAATAATCCTATCTCCCATCAGAGCCCTTAGGAAGAAAGTTGAAAGAACACGATAAAAATATTTGGAATCTAAGTGCTCCTGTTTTTAAAGATGTTCTTTTGACTGCATCCATATATGCAGTAAAATATTTTCTTGCAGGAGATCTAACTTATTCATTTATTTATTTTTATTTTTATTTATTTATGATAGTCACAGAGAGAGAGAGAAAGAGAGAGAGAGAGAGAGGCAGAGACATAGGCAGAGGGAGAAGCAGGCTCCATGCACCGGGAGCCCGACGTGGAATTCGATCCCGGGTTTCCAGGATCGCGCCCTGGGCCAAAGGCAGGCGCCAAACCGCTGCGCCACCCAGGGATCCCTAACTTATTCATTTAAATAAAGTTTCTATTAAATCTGCTTCAGGTTATTATACTAGTATTCCACTGATAAAGCAATATTGAAAGAAACCAGAAATTGGTCTAAATTTTCTAGTAATTCAGAGCACATCCACAAAGTTCTAGAGGAAACTAGAAAAAGAAGAGCAAACAAAATCCAAAGGAAAGAAAATGAAAGGAATAATATAGATTTTAGCAGAACTAAGCAGAACTATGAAAGAGAAAATAGAATAACAAGAGAAAAACAAATAGAACCAAAAGTGAGTTATTTAAAAAGATATATATTTTTTAAATGACAAACTTTTTAGCTAATAGTCACCTAGTAATTCCTTGATTTTTCTCAAATAAAGCATTCTGCCATGTTCAGCCCTAAAATTAAGATGTGTACATGTATATAATTTTTGTTGGTCAGTCAAGTCTGCCTATGTATATATTTTTTGGTTAAAAAATTAATGCCACAAAGGACTCAATATTTCAAAAACTCACATTGAAGAAGAAGCCATTTAAGAAAATATTATAGGTTAAATTATGTCCCAAAAGTAGTATGCTGGAATCCTAACCTTGCAGAGGTAATCAAAATAAAATAAGTCATTAGGATGAGTCCTAGTCCAATATGACTGGTGTTCTTACAAAAGACAGATTTAGAGACCGATGTGCAGACCGGGCATCATGTGAGGATACCATGTGAAAATGAGGACAATGATCAGGGTGATGCTTCCACCAGTCAGAGAATGCCAAGTTGCCAGTAACTCAAGGGGAGAGATATGGAACAGATTCTTCAGCAGAGCCCTTGGAAGAAACTAATTTGCCAAAATCTTAATCTCAGACTTCTAGCCTTCAGAAGTGTGAAACAATAATTATCTACTATTTAGCTACTCAGTTTTGCAGCACTTTGTTGTGGCAGTCCTGGCGAACTAACAGAGATCCTCAGGAAATGTTTATTCATTGTGAAAATCATGGCAAAATAAGCAGAGGGAAAGGATGCTGATTTAAAAATATGGGTTGAGTCATAAGGCGAATATCTGCCTTCTCTTAAACTTGGAAATATCAGGCAAGTGTGCACAAAAGGAAGGTTGGCATGCATGTTGAGAACAGTAATTGTGCCTTTGATATAGTAGGAAAAGTCCTGGGATAAAAGGGTACATCCATAACAAAAAAACAAAGGAAAGAAAAGGGCACCTGGGTTACTCAGTCAGGTGAGCATTCAACTCTGGGTTTCAGCTCAGATCATAATCTCAGAGTTGTGAGATGGAGCCCCTCATGCTCTGTGCTCAGAGGGGAGTCTGCTCCAGATCCTCTCCTTCTCCTTCCTCTGCCTCTCCCCCTGCTCACACATGTGCTCTCTCTATCTCTCTCTCTCAAATAAAATAAATAAATAAAATATTTTAAAAAGAGAGAAAAAGGGATGCATGGGTGGCTCAGTGGTTGAGAGTCTGCTTTTGGCTCAGGGTGTAGTCCTTGGGGTCCTGGGATCAAGTCCCAAATCAGGCTCCCGTCAAGGAGCCTGCTTCTCCCTCTGCCTATGTCTCTGCCTCTGTCTGTGTCTCTCATGAATAAATAAATAAATAATCTTTAAAAAAATAAAAAGAGAGAAACATAAACTAGAAAATAAAAAAGTCATGATTCAATAGAGATTTTTTGCTGTCACGCACCTCTGTTGGTTCCTAACCACTCTTCTTCTCTAGACATCCAGCAACAGAACTCCTTGCCTAATTGGACGACATCTTTCACTGCATAGGCTCTGGTGAAAGAAAGGCTTCACTTCTCATTAAGAAGTTAATGGACCAGGTAACCAAAGAATTGGCACATGGCCTAAACTCAGCCAATCAAAGACTCCCACTTAGAACTTTGAAGCTCTAGAGAATGATAGAAAGATGCAAGGACAGCTGATAAATTATCTTTAGCAGGAAATCCCAGTGCAGCCACAATCTGGTGCTTTAGTGGAGGCGGAGACAGCAGCGTTGTGCCCTACAAGACTATGACTATGGCTTGAAGTAGGCATCTTACTACCCTATTGGGGAATCCAGATTCCACTTGGTTCTCCTGTATATCTGCCCAGTGAATACCTTTCCATATTCTTCATTTAAATTAGCCAGAGGCAATTTTTATAGCTTGGAAAGAATTCTGATATGAATCACTAGTTGAAGTTAACTATATAAATTCCATGTGCTGAAACTAAAATCTAGTCCTACGGTTATAAGTAGAAATCATTTTATTCTGATATCATTATTTATATCTAAACTTCTAATGGGGGGGCATTAAAAATATATTTATAGGAACATGTTCTGTAAAATTGACCACGAAAGCACATTACTATAAGATCTGATGGATACAGATTTTTCTTCAATTTTGAAAAAAAAAAAAAGTATCATGGTGTGAACCTCAGAATCTAATAAAACTGTAATTATCCCCTTAAAATTCAATTTTGTTAGATGTCTACTTTCAAAAGGAATGCAACACAATCTGACTGTGATTGAAACCCATCTGCAGTCAGTCCACAGAAAGGTATCTGCCTCATATAGCCTTGTTCATCTTGTCAAGCAAAAAAAATCACGTAATCAGTTTTTGCACTCCCAGGCCTTCCAATTCTCAAAGTAATACACCAAACAACTCAAGAAGAAAATACAAACCCGGACTCCGTGGTCAGTTTATTCTAATGCCATACAGGTGGAGACCTCATCATGGCAGCGTAGGGTCAAAAAAATCTCATTAGGCCATCTGTCTTGCAATATAAACCAAAACCAAATGCCTATCTGTTGCCACCTTTTATTTATTTATTTTTAAGCTAACAAGGAACTAGCTACACAATTATAATTACCTGGTCACCGTAGCTGAATCAATGTGGCAGAGTTTTTCTGAGGTGATTAAAGACCTGTTTATCTTGGACAGGTACGAGGTAGAATTCATCATGTGAACTGGCATTTTGCCTGCTGCCATATGCCATCTGTCATTTTCTTTAATGAAGTTTGCATCAGTTTAAAGAAAGCACCAAATGCCATATAACTGGTAGAATTACTTTACACAAGCAGATCAATGTTTGATGCTGCGTTTTCTGTGGAAACTAACCACTCTAATACATGTAAGGAAAATATGAGGAAAGCTTTCTGAGGGTCTGGTCCCTCTGGTGACAAGAGTATCAGAATAAGTTTCTTTGAATCAGCATATTGAAGAGAAACCTGTGAGTTCATGAACTGGGGCAAACAAATAAACAAACAGGGAAGAAATCCATGAATCTTTCAGAACTGTAACTATCCTGGTAACCACAGCAGATTTAGAATTTTTTTAATCCTTTTTTTTTTGGTCTTGAAGAAGGAATTCTACATTAAATGAAAAAAAGGCAATGACATGACTATCTTAATTCAAAACAAATACCCTTTTTAAAAAGATTGATAGCAAGCATGTTCTTTCCATATGGTATTTGTCTAATTGACTTAGCTCATTTTCCATTTTAGTGAGGTAAGTAGTGAGATCCAAGCTTAAATTTACTTGGAAGTAAACTAGTATTTAAAAATATTTGAAAACTCTCCTCCTTTATCTTCCAAGGTTTGAACCCTAAATTTTCTGACCCTTGTTTAACAAATATGTATAAAATATTTCAAGCAGAACAGAACTTAATATAAAGTAAAAAGGTAATCCCTACCATTTGACAGATGGTAACATTTTTTCTATTAAGATTTTTCTTAAAAAAAAATAAAAAAACGTTGATGATTCTGGTAAAACTTACCTTCCTTCTCTAGGGTTAAACACTACCCAGAAATCAGTGTGCATTAGTTACACACATGCTCATGTATTTTTGTTCAATTCCATGACCCCTTCTTGTCCCTAGTGCACAGAAGCAATATGCAGCTATATTCTCCTTTCCTCTACCCATTGCTATAGATGTTTGTTATTAGTGCATGACACTTGCATCAAAATTTGGGAGAGTGGACAGTAAGATTCTCTCCATCTCCTACACTTGTAGTCTCAACCATCCCTTTTAGACACACTCACATAGTATCAGAATTCTTATTCCCCAATCCAGAACTACAGAGCAAGGTTGGTGTGGCTGTAGCAATTTCTTAATATGACAACTATGAATTGCCATATCAATCAACTCTTCTTTTCATAAATTATTTCTCTGTAGCATGCAATACTGTATGATAGCATTTTACCCACAGTAGAACTTCTTTCAAAGTTGGAGTCAATCATTTCAACCCCTGCCCCTTCTTTAGCAACTAGGATTATGTGATATTCTAAATTCTTTGTTATCATTTCAACAATCTTCACGGCATCTTCACCAGGAGTAGATTTCATCTCAAGAAACCACTTTCTTTGCTCATTCAACTCTTCATCTGTCCAAGGTTTATTATGTGATTGTAGCAATTCAATCACATCTTCAGGTCTCCCTTCTAATTCTAATTTTCTTGCTATTTCTACTGCACCTGCATTTACTGCTTCCACCAGAATCTTGAACCCCTCAAAGTCATCCAGGAGGTCTGAAATCAACTTCTTCTACATTCCTGTTCATATTGATATTTTGACCTCTTCCCATGAAAGACAAATGTTCTTAATGGGATCTAGAATGGTAAATCCTTTACACAAGTTTTTCAATTTATTTTTCTCAGATCCATGAGAGGAGTCACTATCTATGTCAGCTATAGCCTTATGAAATGTATTTCTTAAATAACAAAGTTGAAAGACAAACTTATTCCTTGAACCATGGGCTGCAGAATGGATGTTGTGTTAGCCAGCATGAAAACAATATTAATCTCATTGTACATCTCCATCAGAGCTCTTCAGTAACCGGGTGCACTGTCAATGAACAGTCCTATTTTGAGGGAAACTTTCTTTTCTTGAGCAGTAGGTCTCAACAGGGGGCTTCAAATATTCAGTAAATTATGTTGTAAACAGATGTGCTGTCACCCAGGCTTTGTTCCATTTAGAGAGCACAACAGGCAGTGTAGATCTGGGATCATTCTTAAGGGTCCTAAGATTTTCAGAATTTTCATCTTTAAGTCATAGCTGCATTAGCCCCTAAACAGTAAGTCAGTCTATCCTCTGAAGCTTTGAAGTCAGGCATTGACTTCTCCTTTCTAGCTCTGAAAGTCCTGGCATCTTCTTCCAGTAGAGGGCTGTTTCATCTACATTGAAAATCTGCTGTTCAGTGTAGGTAGTTTCAAATTTTGCTTCTGCAGCTTCTTTGCCTCTCAAAGCCTTCATAGAATTAAAGAGAGTTAGGGCCTTCCTCTGGATTAGACTGTAGCTTGTGGCTGGTTTGAGCTCTGATACAGACCACTAAAACATTCTCCATATCAGCAGTAAGGCTGCTCACTTTCTTATCGTTCATGTGTTCACTGAAGTAGCACTTTTGATTTCCTCCAAAAACCTTTCCATTGCATTCATACCTTGGCTTTTTGGCACAGGGGGGGCCTAGCTTTTAGCCTGTCTCAGATTTTTGACATGCCTTCCTCACTAAGCTTAATCATTTCTAGTTTTTAATTTATTTTTTTTTAATTTTTTTAAAATTTTATTTGTTTATTTATGATAGTCACACACACACAGAGAGAGAGAGAGAGAGAGGCAGAGACATAGGCAGAGGGAGAAGCAGGCTCCATGCACCGGCAGCCCAATGTGGGATTCGATCCCGGTTCTCCAGGCACGCCCTGGGCCAAAGGCAGGCGCCAAACTGCTGCGCCACCCAGGGATCCCTCTAGTTTTTAATTTAAAATGAGAGACATATGACTTTTCCTTTCATTTGGACACACAGAGGCCTCTGTAGGGTTATTAATTAGCCTAATTTCAATATTGTTGTGTTTCAAAGAATAGGGAAGGCTGAGGAGAGAGAAAGAAAAGGGGCAATGAATGGTTGATAGAGAAATCAAAACACACATTTATGGAGTAAGTTTGCTATCTTATATGGTCATAGTTAATGGTACCTCCAAATAATTACAATAGTAACCTCAAAGATTACTGATCAGAGATCACCATATCAAATTTGATAATGAAAAAAGATTGAAATATTGTGAGAATTACCAAAAGGTATCAGGCATGTATTATCTACAGATTTCATTTGGTCACTAATTTTAAGGCCATCACTTATTTTTGTTTTATACTATTCTTACCTTGCTATTGAACTTGTCACGTACATCTGTCTTCCCTCCCTGAAAGGGTTGTAAAGTTTTTGAAAGCCAGAACTTCTAGCAATATAAGCACTATTCTCTGATCACTTTCTATTATTATCCTTCTGTAACTGAGTGAAGCTTACCTATAAGAGAGCAAGAGTAGGTACCATGAACATAGAAGATTAAACCAACAAATGTTTACTGTATACCTATTATGTACAGGACATAGCCAGGTAATGAAAATACATTAGAGGAGTAGAAGTTCTGGCTGTTGTCTTCAAAGAGTTCACTGTTTTGTTAGGGAAGCCATGCATACACAACAAACAAGTTAAACCTTGTGTATACTTTGAGAAGAATATGTGATTTCTATTAAATTGTCAAGATGTAATAAAACAAGGTACTGATACCTTTTCTCCATAGTCAGTGTATAATGCAATAGCCTAAAATAAGTTAACAATTTTCTAAAACACTTATCTGTATCCTTGGAGTTTTATTCACAGATTACATGTGAGGATAATTAAAACAAATGCCAGTTTTGGAATATTTGGAGCAGATCAAATAACTGAAAATCTTCCAACTGTTTAATAACAAAATTCCCAAAGGGATTCATTAAAATTGTACCATCAGTAAACATCTGAGTATGAGTTTTTAGTCCAGTTTGATGGCAGAAAAGAAGAAGAAGAAGAAGAAGAAGAAGAAGAAGAAGAAGAAGAAGAAGAAGAAGAAGAAAGAAGGAGGAGGAGGAGGAGGAGGGGAAGGAGGAGGAGGAGAAAGTGAAAAAATCGCTTTCTGTCCAATCAAGATCTCATTTCCAACACACCACTCAAGCTGCTGCCAGCCCAATCCACCTGTGACCTCAATATTGCTAAATCCAGTGGTCATTCTCAATCTTCTGCTTATTTTATCTTCCAACAATATTTGACACCATGGTCACCCACTTCTCAAAATACTTTTTTTCATCAAGGCAGACCAAACCCTATCTTGGTTTTCTTCTGCAGCACTGGCCATTTCTTCTTGGCCTCTCTAATTCTTACACCTTACTTTGACCTTTTAATTTTTATTTATTTATGATAGTCACAGAGAGAGAGAGAGAGGCAGAGACATAGGCAGAGGGAGAAGCAGGCTCCATGCACCGGGAGCCCGACGTGGGATTCGATCCCGGGTCTCCAGGATCGCGCCCTGGGCCAAAGGCAGGCGCCAAACCGCTGCGCCACCCAGGGATCCCTACTTTGACCTTTTAATGGTAAAATACCTCAGGGTTCATACTTACATCTTCTTTTCTGTCTATTCTTATTCCTTTGGTGTTATCAATCTTCAATAATTTAAATACCAATACTTGTTAACAATGCTCACATTCTGTCTTCTCTCCAGACGTTTCTCCTGACTCATATGTCCTGACGTCTACATATCCTACAGTTGGATGTTTAATTCTCTCCTCAAACTTGACATGTCCATAGTTGAATTCCTAATCCAAGCTTGAAAATCTGCTCATCCTGTGGCCATAATCTGTATTGGCTGATAGCAGATCCATTCTTCCAGACATTCAGACCAAAATCTTTGGATTTGTCCTCAACTTCTCTCTGCCGGTTCTACCTTCAAGCTATGTACAAAACCTGAACTGCTTTTGCTCCTCCTACTGCTACCTGCCAACTTCTGCCAACCATATATATCTTCTAGATTATTGGAATAACATCCTGCTTCTCTCTTGTCATGACTTGCCATCTTCCTCAAACAGACTAGTCTGGCTAATCTTTTAGAAACTTTTAGAAACAAATTAAACCCAGTCATGTAATATCTTCACATAAACAACTTCAATGGCTTCCCAATCCACTTGGAATTAAACCCAGATATTTTACAACAGTCTACAAGGTTCTAAATAATCTGCCCACAGCCCTTACTCTCACCCTAAACAGCCACCTTATCTTAAAAAGCTCATCTTCAATTTGCTCTCTTGATTTTATCAACAACGATCTGTAGGGATTTCCTTGGCCACTTTAGGTCATCTCCTTAGTATCCTTGCTTTAATTAATCCCTTGGCCAAAAATAATCTTTCCCCAGATTATCTGCTTGGTTCACTCTCCTGTCTCCCTCAAGTCTTTGCTCAAATCTTTCCTCTTCAATGATATATTTTTTGACTCCCTGTTTCCTAATTAATATTCCTGGAGTCCACTCCCTCCTTAATCTGCTCTAGCTTTTCCTCTATTTATAGCTTTAATTAGTTTCAAGCATGCAATATAATCTAATTCTTTAAGTACTTATGGTAATTGCTTGTTGTCTACCTCTCCCTAGGCTCCTGATAAAATATAATCTTTATGAGGGCAGGGATCTTTTCCTGTTTTGTTCTGTTTTGCTTTTTACTGATGTATCCCTAGTGCCTACAACAGTCCTTGGCCCATAGCAGACACCCAATAAACCTTTATTACATGAACGAATAAAATACTGTGAGAAACACATGAGATAGAACAGGGTGGTTTGTGCTTTTAGTGTCAGTTATAATTCATGAAATTCCACAGAATTTGTTTTTATTCATATTGCTGTATGCAGAAAAATATCCGTAGTACAAAAAGATGTAAAAGCCACAAGTTTGAACATGCAAACTGATGCAGCAGTAATGATACTAAAGGTATAGCAGTGGTGCCTTTTGTTCAAGATTAAGTAAGTAAATAGAGTTTTCTCCCCAAAGATCATGCAAAATCCTATATGAGGAAGGATTATTATTTAATAAAGAGACTCCCAGAGCCCCTCAATGTTATCATATTGGAAAGAATTACTTATGCTACTGAAAGAGACATCTAATTTAAGGAGATCTCATTTACTGAGAGATTGTTTTGTTATAGATGTTTTAAATTACAGTTCTTTAAAACTTCAGGCAAAACATGGTTCAAGTTTATCATGCACAGCAAACATAGTGACTTCCAAGTCAGGTCATGACAATAAAACTATTCAGGTTAAGTGACTCATTCTGACACTGTGTAATTGTGCAAATGCTTCTTCAAATCAGAATATGTGCTTGAAATTAATTTGATGTGATGTATTGCATGTCCTTCTTGCCATATAGTTATATCAGAAGGACATCACCATCTCTTTCTGTCTGGATCAGTCTATATACATGTAAAGACGGTATAATTTCAATAGGCAAATGACACTTCTGGAATTAACTAGAGATATAGAAAAGTGTAGGTATCTGACTGGAGCTCTCTTTTCCTTTCTGGACCTGAAGCAGCATGCCAGCTCTCCACGTGGTCTGGCAAGCTGGATGCTGTGCAGACAAGCCCAGTAAGACTTGAGACTCAGCACCCCCATTTCCTGTCCTTTAGCTGTTCAGAGCAGCAGGAGAAAAGAAGAGGGGATGCCATGGCAGACTCAGCTCATAGTGGTGAGGCTGACTCTGCAGCATCTTTTATCATTCTGCATACAGTTAATGAGGAAGCTCAGCTGACAACAGGAAGCCTTCATAGTGCACTCAGACTTTATGCCTGACAACAGCATGTCTAGACTGAGTAAATGAGAAGAAATCAACAAATAAATGAAGGCAGGGGCTTATGGTAGAGAGAATATCCACTAATTAATCGCAATGTACTTCTGTGGAGAAGATGGCCATTCTCTTTTTTTGATTTAGGTAACAAAAGGTAGCCATTTGACTGGTCCAAAGCTTCAGAGGTCTGGATTTCCTCTTCGTTCCTCCTATGTGTGATTTTCAGCAAGACTCTGTCTCTTTGGGTCTCATTTTCTTTACATTTTAAACGAAAGATCTAAAGATGGACTTTTGTTTTGTTTTTTCTAGTTTGAATATTCTGTAATTTCATAGGATAAGCCAAATAGTGAATCTCAAGATGCTACCCCTCTCCAATTGTCATTTTGGTCAGTAAACAGTTGTTCATGATGTATTCAAGAAATGCTAGCCATATACTCAAATTTAGCATATTTCTCTACCCAGTTTATTCTGTTCTATTTACTTCCTAGAACTGATATTTATTTCCCCACTATATTACTCTCTACACTGTTCTGTAATTGTGTAATCCCAATGAGTCCATTGAGGGCAAAGATCTCTCTGTTGCTAGTGCTAGGCACATAGTAGAAACTGAAACCTTTGTGCAATGTGTATATACACATGCAGTCAGATGGAAAATGAATTTTTGTAATATGCTAATGCCCTCACCATTCTGCCTCATTATCCTCATAATGGCCCCAAAGTTGAAGAGCCTCTCTTCCCTGCCAAATGGGCCAATATAATTCTCTACTAAAGAGCTATGGGTAGAAATGAGAACCTGTATTTCTGAACTTACAGAAGGCTGCCATGAGTGCTCTAAGGGATTTCATTTCCTTCCTTTCTTTTTCTCTCTTGATCACTTCTTACCCCTACCTCTCTGCCTCATTTATAAATTGGGGTTTAATACTATGAAACTGAAGAAGTTGTTGTAAGAAATAAAAGAGCTAAAGATTAGCACAGGGGCTAGCACTCATTTATTCATCATTTCAATGAAATCAAATATGTGTTTATCAAGAACCTGTGGCTCCTGGGCTCTGCACTGTTTGGTGAGGAAAAAAAAAAAAAAACTGAAGAGTTGAACAAGCACCACTCTTCACAGAACCTAGACACTAGTCAGGGACAGAAGCAAGTTATAGCACAGGTGAAGAGTTTTACGATGGAAGTACAGGGTAATGTGCAAGAGGACCCTCTCAAGGATTTGGGGATAAGCAGGTGATCCCTTAAATACCTAAATCAGAGTATGATGCTCCTCTTCTCAAGTTCTTCCAAACTCTCCCACTTTACTTAGAGTAAAAGTTGAAGTACTCAATGACCTAAAAGGTTTTTTGTTGGGACACCTGAATGGCTCAGAAGTTGAGCATCTGCCTCCAGCTCAGGGCATGATCCTGGGATCCAGGATTGAGTCCCACATCAGGCTCCTTGCAGGGAGCCTGCTTCTCCCTCTGCCTATGTCTCTACCTCTCTCTTTCTGTGTCTTTAATGAATAAATAAATAAAATCTTAAAAAAGAAAAAAAGTTTTTTGTGATCTGGGCCCTATCACCTCTCTGACCTCATCTTACCTTCCCCTGCTTTCTCCTAGTTAACTCCAGCCACTCTAGCCTTTTGCCATTCCTTACACAAAGAAGTGCATGCCTATCTCAGGGCCTTTATACTTGTTATTTCTTCTGGCTAAAATGGTCTTTTCCCAGACAACCTCATAACTAGCCCTTTCACTGCATTCAAGACTCAAATGACACCTTCCCTGTGAGGCCTTCCCTGGCCACTATGCCTAAATTTCAACATCCCCACCCTCCAACCTTTTATATTTCCTATCCTGTTTCATTTTTTTCCTGCTTAGTACCTATCACTACTATATATTTTCCTGTTTATTGCCTGACTTTTCCACTGGAAGTTTAAGTTCCATGACAGAAAAATCTTTTATTTTGCTTGATATGGTATCCCTGGGGCCTAGAAAAGTACCTGAAACATTGTAGGTGCTCAATCAATATTTTGTGTATGAATAAATAAGTTACATGTTATAAAATACTTCAGCAGAAGTGACCAATTGCAAACTAAATTGAAATCTGAAGAATGAGATGAAATTATCTTGGCAGAAGGAGTGGTGGACAGTGAGAACAAAGTGGAGCAGAAAAGAGCATTTCAAAGAGAGACCACCCTGCATAAGTTTCAGAGGTAAGAGGATGCAAAAGCATTTGAAGAACATTAAGACTTCATCAACGCTGAGGTCTAAAAACCAAAGGTTCACCAAAAGATGAAGAGATACAGCTAGAGAAGGAGGTAAGGGCCAGATCATGCACAACCTTATGTGCATGAAAAAGCCATGAAAACAAGTTTATACTTTACCCTAAGAGCAAGGGGGGACATTTGAGGACTCTTAATCAGAGGAATGTTGAAACCAAAATCACTATAAAAACCAAAATCATTATGCAATGAAAACTAAAATCACTATGACTAGGTTGAGTGGGAGCAAGACTGGAGGCAGAAAGACCAGTCAGGAGGAAGGTGAGGGATGCTGTGTGTACCAGAGTAGTGCTGAATACACACAAAGGAAGTGGAAAAATTATAGAACCAATTAGAAAGACTTGGTGATTGATGATAGATAGATAGATAGATAGATAGATAGATAAATAGATAGAGATGATTCTATAATTAAACTATATGCATTAAATAATATATGTATTTCTAGGGTGGATCATGGAAAGGAGGATAAGTAGAAGTGAGGGGAAGGTCAAAGGTGATGTCTAAGTTTCTGGCTTCTGCAACTGGGTATCAATTAAAGAGAGTGATAGTATAAAGATGATCAAATTATTTGACACTCATCCCAATGACAAGTAGAATTCTATGTCCCTTCTCTTTAAATTTGAGCAGGACTTGTGATTTCTTTGACTAACTAAATATGATGGAAATGATCTTCGGCTAGATAGGAAGAGCCTGGAAACTTCTAGTCCCAGTATCTTGGACCAAATAAATGAAGGTCCCCAGACAGTGAACCCAGTTGAGCTTCCAGGCAATAGCCAGCACCAACTTGTCAGGCATCTTAGTGGGACACTTAGAGGTGGATCCTTTAGCCTAGTTCAGCCACACTAACTGACTGTGTGGAACAGAAACAAGTCATTCCTGATGAGCTCTGCCCAAATTGTAAATTCATGAGCAAAATAAATAATTGCTATTGTTTTAAGGCAATGACTTTTAAAGTGGTTTATTTATATGGTCTTCGCTAACCATAGAGAGACAGGCAATGAGGATGATTTTTCTGTGTGGAACCACACACCATTAAGCAATTGTGGTTCCCCAAATATTAAAGTGGGATGTTACAGTACAGAATACCCTTTAGTACAGTATACACTGTATCTTCAGATGTTCTTGGAAGAAGTTAATTCTGATCCAAATTAACAAGGGAGGAAATATATTAAATACTCTAAGATCACACTTTCATTTTGTTTGAACCACTGGAGGGAATTCAATCCCAAATTAATATAACAAAACCAGAAGCTCACTTAAAATATATTTCATCAGATTCCAAAGTTCAGCTTGGTGTAGGGCATATTGGAACCCTTTGATAGTTACTCTAGTAAAGACATTCTTTTCATTTTGTAAGTGAAAAAAGAAGATTAAGTGAGTGCCTCTGGCACTACCTAAGTTATTGGTAGACACTGTCCCTACATTAAGTTGGAGATCAATAAGGCTCCAGATCAATATGAGGGCTTCATACCAGGGACCGGTAGATGTATGTGACAGATGTAGCCAGATGGCAAAGGAGAGCAAACAACTCTTTGTTTTTATTTGAGGTCCTTTTTTCTTTTTTTTTAAGTTAGATGTAGACAGTTCATTCTAAGCACTGGGACTCAGAGCTGGAATGTGGATAGGACAAAGATAGTTTTATTAGAGAAAGAGAAAGCCCAGAGGCGGGGAAAAGGCATGAAAAACTCAGTGACTTCTAAAAACTGACATCAGTCCAACATGCTTACTGCAGAGCTAGAAATCACCTTGGTAAAAATCAGCTAAGGTTTCTATAAACTCAAGCATTATTTCTATTATCATCCTAACTATTCTCCTTATTGAAAAGGAAGAAGACACACCCTCATTGTAGACATAATGCTCAAATTATGTATGTGCCCTGGAGCTTAAGAAAGGTTAGATATGTCTCTTGGTATTTCATGAATATAACTTAGATTTACCCTTTCAGGCTATTAATTAGAAGCATTTTTAAAATGTGATTATAGTGTTTTTAGGAAATGGGTTGTTGTGTACTTTTCTATTCAAAGACATAATGATGAGTCTAACACCTTTATGGTATGTAAAACATGTTAGGTCCATGAACAGGTAAGTGGTTCAAAGGCAAGAGAAACCGTATTGCCATCATTAACTATGACTCAGGATATGATGTGGCTTCTGATGAAGGCAAATTAATTCCAAAGACCTCATCAGAAAAATGGGGCCATTCTCACCACTTTAATGACCCATTTAAGAGGGCTTTCTGGTATCTTCTGTAATTTCATGGTTGACAGTATTGTTTCCTATGCCCATTATGTAAGGTCTACGTAATTGATTCCTACTTGAATATAACGCCAAGAGCAATTTTATTTTCAGAGAGGAATTTTAAATGCTATTTCTTTTCCTTAAGAAAATGGAGATGATGCAATCCACCATATTTCCTTTACTGACCTGAAATCCTAGTGACAGAATCATTGCCCTAATATTTTGATCTCTTCTACTCAAGAGTCTGGATGCCTTTTATCCTATTCATCTATTCACTTATTTTAACTTTAAGTGTTTTGTCATATTATATTTTAATCTTTAAGCTATTCAACCAAATAGCATTTTGTGGGAGGAAGCAAAGCAAAGGGATCGGTTGGAGAGTAAATTTATCTCTCAACAACCCAAGTTTCCAATCTATTTAGAGAATTCTTTTAGTTCTCTTTTAGAGAATTCTTCCAATTCAGCTATTGTCATGGAGATTATATAAGAGGTATAAAGCAAGATACTTCTCTTCAGGAAATTATCTCTTATAGTCTGATTGGGAGATGACGATGTAAAGACAAAGAGATAGCTAGTAAAATAAGGAAGAAAAAATTCCAAGTACTAGGAAGATAAAAAAGTAGAAGAAAGTTTCAATGAGAGGACTGGAATAGTTATAAAAGCATAATTCACTCATATATTCTCTTATTAAGTATTTATAGAGCGCATGCCATATTTTAATGACTAGGCTAAGATCTGGAAACTCAGTCATAAGCCAAAGACAAAACATAATGCTGGAAATCTGGCATAATCTCAAAGCTTGTGGTCCCATGAAGGAGGAAGGCCACCTGAGCTTGAATCCTTACCTTGCCACTTAGAAACTCAGCCTTCTAGGGCTTTGGACTAACTCCTTAATCTTTTCTGTGCCTCAATTCCCTCTTCTGTAAATAGAGACAAGAGTACTTGCCTTTTAGAATTGTTATGATAATTAAATGAATTAAACATGCAAAGCATGGTACACTAACCACTATAAAAATGTAAGTCTATGCCTTATAATAGAGAGGGAGGTAAAACAGTGAAGAGGCAAACCTAAGCAACAAGACTTGAAATGAGTTAGAAGCCCTAGAAGCTTCCCTCAGTCCCTTCACTGACTTAGATTTAGAGGGCGCTGGCTCCGGGAAAAAGTGGAGCATACAAGTGAGATCTAGGATTCTTGCAGAGTATCCCACAGATCTTAAACTCAAGATGCAGGCCAGTGTGCTAATAATACCACACAAGAGTATGGAGAAGCTTGGAGAAATTCCAAAGCCTGTCAGTGCAGAAACCAAGGGAAAACATGACCCATCTTTTCATTGCCTAGTTTCCCAAACTGAATAGTTTGAGAGTTACCCCTGATTCTTCGTGAAGAGGACTGTGTGGGGTGCCAGGCCAGGGATTATCTCATCTGATTCCCAGCAATAAACCTCTAAGATAAGGACAGTGAGTTTCATTTTATTAATGAGGAGACTGAGACATCGGGATGTTAAGTACCTTGTCAGTGAGAAGTTCATCAGCTCTTCTTTTTGTTTCTTAGATCTAGAGAACAACGCTTATTCTAGCTGAGTTCCTGAACCATAAACCAACAGAGGCGGTAAAGCTTAGAGCTTAGATCAGAGGTTAGAGTCACAGTGCTTGATATTGAGGGTGGTCAGTCAATCCCATGAAAAGAAAGGAATTTATAAAGTACCCTGGCTGATTGGCTCCAAAGCCTAGGATCCTGGCTCCAAAGACCTAGGATCCTAGCAGAAGAGAAAAAGGAGAAGATTTCACTGATAAGGCCCCTAGCTGGGCTAATAGTTTCCTTTCCATTGCAACATCCTCTCCTTCCTGATAAAGAATTCTTAGAAGCAATGTGTGTCGTACCCCTCCCTGGCCAGGGCAGGTCATCTAGACCCTAGCTGGGGGATTTACTGGCAAGTGCACACCCAGGCATTACACAGGTTTGTGACAAAGGTCCTGAGGAGTCACACAGCTTTCCAAGGCTCCAGGACCACCCAGGCAGGACAGGGGCACTGTGATCGCAGCTGCCCACGCTGGGAGGCAGTAGCTCCCAGCAACAAGAGGCCACTCTGGCCTAGCAAACTGATCCTCACCATGGTGGGAGTCGTATTTATTTTCTGAGGCCAAGTTCAGACCCAAAATAATGCATGGCAGTCCAAGGCATCAGTTGGATGGTTCCACCTATTCTTTTCAGATGGTCTTTAAAAATTTCTGAAAATACAATGTAATTATTTGGGCTTCTCATCATAGGCCTTGGAGGGCGCCTGAATATACTAGATTAGCTAAATGCATGAACTACTCTGAACCTTGAATAGTGCTGAGCATAGGATATGGGGGATCTGTCCTCATACTCTTCACAGAGATCTGTGTGTTTTAGTCCACATCAGATGCAATTAGGTACAGTTCATCTCTCTTAAATTCCCTACAGATTTATTACATGGGCCCTTGAAGGTTTCCCTTTCAAATGGTCATAGATTTTTGTATTCAAATCAGTGTTCAGTGATTACTCTGATTCTGGCTGTAACTCTGCTGCACTCCTATGTCTATGAAATCTGAGGGTGCAGAGTGAGAAAACAGATGTGGTTCTCTGAACCAGAAGATGTGGTTCTTCTGTCACATGAAAAGCAGCAGAAAATAAAAAATAATTCTGTAGCATACCAGGTGATCAGAGGCTGTGTTGGCAGTGAAGCTATCAACCAGGCTTCCACATTCCTCCAACCCAACCCTGGGGTCAAGGGAAGACAAGCATCTCTTCTTATAAGGACAAGAGGAGACTCATTTCTCCAAGGTATAAAGCTTCTTTCTCAGATCCTGTCACAACATGGAAAGTAAATTGATCCTATGTCTTATGTCAGAGTGGGCATGCTACAATCTACAAAAATCCATTGACCTGCTTTCTACCAGTTCACACACAGTTTGTATATTTGTCATTCTAGATAAAAGTAAAATGTATGCTCTGCTTTCAGGAGGCCAAAAAGAGACAGGGGTTACACAAGTTTAGTTCTTAGTTAGAGGTTTTTTGTTTTTGTTTTTGTTTTTAATCAGTTATGAAAGGAGTTTGTGGCTTTGAAGGAACTTAAAAATGACTTCAAGAATTTCTGTCTATTTTCAAACCCAGGTATATTTAAAATTATTATCACAGTTTGTTTTTCATCATCAGATTTCATGATAAGAACCAGGCGTCTGTGCTTTTGTAAAGTGCTAACTTGCTTAAAAAAAAAAATACACACACACACACACACACACATATATATAAAAGCACAATAACCAATTGTCTTCTGAATCAAGTATACTCTGTATATACCACAATTAACCCAACAGGTTGTGATGAAAGAATAACGTAACCTCATCATGTTCTTTAACAGTGCGGAGTCATTTCTCCATGAAAGGACTAATGAAGCAAGCTTATTTCTCATCTTTTCTCAGTCAGGTTTAGCTATGTTATTATAATATTTCACCTCCTATAGCCAACCCATTCTTCTCTGAGTCATTGTTTTTCTCTTTCATAATTTAACTGGACAAAAATTATCTCAAATGTCAAATTTATCTGTGTACATGTTAAGTCTGCGTTTCAAAATTGGTTAATATTAATATGAGTGTACTAAAGGAACAATTTATTTATTTATTTATTTATTTATTTATTTATTTATTTATTTATTTTTAAATATTTTATTTATTTATTCTTGAGAGACAGAGAGAGAGACAGAGAGAGGCAGAGACGCACGCAGAGGGAGAAGCAGGCTCCATGCGGGGAGCCTGACATGGGACTCGATCCCGGGTCTCCAGGATCATGCCCTGGGCTAAAGGCAGGCGCTCAACCGCTGAGCCACCCGGGCTGCCCTAAAGGAACAATTTATAAGACAGGTCAAGTTAATACTGTTTTGGAGGAATATTTTTTATTAGCCCAAAGATCATATTCATTATATATACAAATAATATATGTTAAATTTACTTAACGAGCAACTCATCCTTATTCTGTCCATCTAAACACTAATCATAATGTCTTGTTACTGAAGGCAGAGGATGATATAATTCATGGATTTATCAGTATACCCAATACTTATTTGCTGGACATTTACTCTGTGCAAGGTTTTATGGTATACAGTGCATGTGAATAAAGATAAAAATATATGGAGCTTAGAGTCCACCTGTCAGTACAACAGGAATGTAAGTATGAGTAAGATGAAATCCACAGAAGAATAAAATAGTGTCATGTGAGAAACAGAAGAGACAACATCTGGTTGAAGTATGTAGAAAATATATATGAGGGGACCTTTGACAAAGATATGGGTATGGTGGACAAAAAATGTAAGTACTCCAAGTAGAAGGACAGGTATTAGGGCAGAGTCGGAGGTGCTAAAGCATAGGCTATATACATAACAGAAGCTGCCCAGTCTAGGCAGGCTTTTGAAAGGAAGAGTAGTATTTGAGCCTGGAAGAGTAGGTTAATTTTTTAAAATATATTTATGCTTATAAATATGTTTTTTAGAGGAGGGGAGGGGCAGAAGGAGAAGGAGAGAAAGAATCTTAGCCAGTCTCTACCCCCAGCACACAGCTCTGACACAGGGCTCAATCACACTATCCTGAGATCATGGCCTGAGCCAAAATCAAGAGTCAGACACTTAACTGAGCTAACCAGGTGTCCTTTGAAGGGTAGGTTGAATTTAATCCATGGAGGGTCTTGAAAGCCATATTAACACTCTGCTGGTTAATAACAAAGATAAACAGTGTTTTTACTTTGGCCAAACAACTGTCTCAAAAAAAAAAAAAAAAGCATTTGTTAAATTAAGAGGAATAATTGAAAATATCCTTTTAGATTATTTGTTTTAATAAAGGTAGTCAGACTATATGGGCTCATGGTTATATCCTATGTGATCCCAATCCTAAATCTGTCTTTATCTTGTAATGTTTCTCTATATAATATTTACTACCTCTCATCAAACAACTAATAATGCTGTAGCTTCTCTTTAAAGGTATCAGGTATCAAACAATACACAAAAGAGAGGGCAGACTTCCTAACAAAAAGAAAAACATATGAATGTGCCCTAAGCAATCATGCTTTGATGCTATCTATGCTCTTTCATGGAGATGTACCATTGTCAGTTAATCTTGTGCCATGTCTCAAATCCTGCATTTGAGTACACATGCCATCGAGGCCAAGCAATATTTGTAGAATTTAAAGATGTACTCTTTTTCTCTCTCTCTTTAAACCAAGAAATGTCAAATATTAAATCTTGCCAATCTTTATACACATTTAGCTGTGAGGCAAGCTGAAAATGACATGCTTAGACTATTCTCCATTAGTTTACTCTGTACAGTGATTCTCTTTTCTGAATAGCCTTTGCAAAATTATAATCATAGGCATGTTTGTAAAGATATATGTAAATGTATCCTTCTAATCAGTGACAGATGGGTTAATAAGCTCAATGTAAAATTGCTACCTGGTCTAGTATTGTCTCTACCTTTAACATTAAACTCAAATCCAGAAGTTTCTAAACAAGTTATGGTGGACTCAATTGCATACATGTTTAAAATAGTTCTTATCAATTAAATCATCAACATTTATCAATGCTTACTATGCTCTCTTGAATAAATGCATATAACATTATCAATTTATTTACATATGTACGTATTTATGGCATTTTTCATTTCAATCTGAAAGCATTCCACTACATTTTCAATTCTCAATAAACAAATAAGAAGCAATTTATAAAGGCCTATATAAGTCACCAAAGATCAGACTAGATCTAGCAAAAGTGAATCTTGTGATTGACCCAACTAACAGATAATATCCAAAAAGAAATCTGAAAAGAGAAAACCAAAGAGATCTAAGAGTTTCTTAAGAGTGAAAAGTCATAAGGAATTTAAGTATAATATCAAGATGACTAAGTAAGTTAAAATAATAATAATTCTTATTATTATACTTACTGAGCTTTTACTATGTGCCATGCATGTATTCAGTACATTTTACATATTAATTTGTTTCCAAATATGCTACCCTTCCTTAAAATCATAGTGCTAATAATAATAATAGCTAACATTCATGGAGTGTTTGCTAATTTCCAGGCACTATTATTAAACCATTTTATTTGTAGTATCTCATGAAATCCTTACAACCCTAAGAGCTGCACTGATTATCTCCATTTTACAGATGTAGAAACTGAGAAACAAAGAGGTTTAATAATATGCCCCACATTACATACATCATTAGTCATTTTCCCCTTGTGAATGATTTTCTGATTACTGAAGTGGTAGAAAGGTCATCTGAGTCCTTATTAGACATCATGTGAAAGGTATCATCTACCTATTTGCCTTAGTCATTTCTTTTTTCTCTTAAGCACACAACTAGTTTTTTCCAGCATCCTTTGTAGGTAGGAGGAGTCCTGTGACTAAGATCTGGCCAACGGAAGTGCTAAGTGCCACTCTCAGGCCTGACCCATAAAAACCTGCCATGCAATGCTTTCTGTAATCCTCTTCTCCTTTCTGCAAGATAGATATGAATGTCCACAATTATGAAAACCTTGTGTTGAAAATAGCAGAGCCTCTGTCAGTCTTGGTTCCTCAATGACTTTATGATGTAGTTATTACCCCCTCCCTAACTGCTAGATAGTTTGATGTAAACAAGACATAAAATTTGGGACACCTGGGTAGCTCAGCAGTTGAGCATCTGCCTTTGGCTCAGGGCATGATCCCACAGTCCCAGGATCGAGTGCTGCATTGGGCTTCCTGTGTGAAGCCTACTTCTCCCTCTGCCTGTGTGTGTCTCTCATGAATAAATAAATAAAATCTTTAAAAAAGACATAAAATTCTATTGTATTAAGTTATTGGATTTTAGTGTTTATCTGTTATAGCATCCAGTATTTACTTTAATAATGGCTTGCTCTCTACTTTTAGATATTTATATAAATATCCAATGCTACTTTACCAGCAATGCAGAATCTAATTTCTTCAAATGTTCTCTCTTACTAAAAATGAATTTGCTTTCAATACAAGTTAAAATAGCCAAATACCATTAAATCCCTTTTTACTATTTTCAGTTTCATCAACAAGAAGACTTATGCAAGGTACAGAAGGAAGAAGAACCTTGATGGTTGGTAGCTGTTGTTCCTCTGCAGCAATGATCAGGCATGACTTTGGTGAAAATCATCCACCATAGTGCTGCAGGTAGCTTGGTCACTACTAAGTGATTTTGTAGAGTTTCTACACTCTCTGGAGTCTCTGAAAGCTAACATACCTTTCCCTGAGTTTTGATCCTTCAGCCTTTCCAAGCAGTTTTAGAAACACCTAATGTGAAGTATGAAATCCAGCTGAATAGAGGAGTTTCTGTTACTTTAATAAGACTCTGAGAGATACAATACGATCTCTTCTTCTCAATGCAATTGATAACTGGTTATTGTCATTCAAATTATTTTGTCTGCCCTAGCATGTATCTCTTCCAAATCTGGAAGAAAATGAATATCAGGATACAAAAATCCATTACTATTAAATTCTTACTGTCAACATCAACCATCAAAAATAGGAAAGACTTCTAGGGCATGTCACCTGTGTAGTTGCACAGGATTCCATCCATGGAAGGGCCCACTTGTTGTTTAATGTTCCACCATAGCCTTTTTGAAATTCTTTTTGAGAATTTTTCAAAGAGGCCCAGATTTTCATTTTTTCCTGAGTGCTACAAATTACATAGCCGATTTTTTGTTTTTTTAATCAATGATAGAATTTGATCAAGAATCACAAGGGACATGTAAAAGTAAAGAAATTCAAGTACGCTAATTTTTTTTTTTTTTTTTTTTTTGCTTCTATACCTAAGAAAGTACAACTTTTCTTTGCACTTTACAACTGCCTCTCAGGGGCCCTTTCCTCTAAGACTTATGGCACATAGAAGCTGCCCAAACTACATGCTCTCTGGGGCTGGTAATTTTCAAGGAAGGAATTGGACTATACATACTCAGTTTCTCCTAACCCACTCACCAATAATGATGGTAGGGGACAGAGAGAACCCAGGAGGGTAATAACAATCAAGCTCCCCTCATATGGAAAGAAACATTAGAAATGAAGAAAAAGCATTTCCCTTATATTTTGTCAACACATAAAGTACAATCGTGCATCTAATCTAACTTTGACATCCCAACACCAACAACATACTACCTATAACTAGAGTGGGTATGGTTACTATGGTTTTACTGCCAAGTACATGAGGACCTGTGAAAATAGGATCCGCTATATGTTGAAAAGAAAACATATCAATTTCAAATTTCCTGATGGCTCTTTTCATGTTTGAGAGTGAAGTCATCATAATGTTCCTCCTTGGATATGGAAACTCAAGCCCCAGACTGTAGGCTGGAGTAGAGTTCAAGAATTCAAGTTTTCTGTGTAATAAAATAATGAGGCTTTTGTTATTGTAGTAGTTAATTATAGGGAACTGGAACTCTGGATTAGGAGATATGGGAGAGAAAGGACCTGTTCAACATGGCAGAGTTTTGGGCCCAAAAAAGCCAATGTCAGTGAAAGTGTCCTTGTGGCAGAGAATGGCCAGTACATTCCTAGGAACAATGCTATTTACACTAAAATTCAACGTATTTCTTGTTCTGTGTTTAGATGGCAACAACTAAGTCCTTCTCTCTCCCTCCCTCTCTCTCTCTCTCCTCTCTCTCTCTCTCTCTCAATTGCCACCATCTTTCTTTCCTTTGCTTAACTTTAAGGAAAAAAGTTAATTTTCAATGACATTATTGGTGTCTTAAACAATTGATGGGACATGACAATGCAGAAAATGGCAGTAGCCATGAAAGGTGAGTCCATGAATAGGGATTTGGAATGAAATATGCAACGCACAACATCAGGCTTTTGGGACAACCCGGAAAAGTTAAGTACAACATTGGACCTCTTGAAGTGTACTGAGTGGAGACAAGTAATTTTATTTTCCTGGGAAGGACAATAGTCATCTCAAAATCCAAGATGACTTGGAGACAACATAATAAACCAACATTTCCTAGAAATGAAATTATCTGTGAAAGTAATGGGAAATAAACACATAAAGGAAATCAATATGAATGATGTAGATAGAAGGCTGGTTCAGAGTTAAGGTATGAGGTAACCTACTGCATAGAGATCCAAGTAGATATAGGAATCCTACCACCTATAGCAACTTTCCTGTGGTTAAGAGTCCCATTTATTAGAATTCAGGTTCTTCCACAGACATAAAATTCACTTTCCAAATATACTAGAAACAAAAACAAAAACAAAACAAAACAAAACAAAAAACAGGTTCAATGGAAGCATCATTTACACTTCAAAGAAAATGTCACCTGGCATATTTCCAGTTCCTTAGTCAGAAACAAAAGTGTCAGTTTAGAAGCCAATCTACACTTCCAGGATCAAGACTTAAAATCTACAGCAAGTATACCCTTTATATAACAGGCTCAAATAAAAAGGTCCTGTCTTCACAAGAAAATAATATCATGTCATTTACAAGGCAGCTATCAAAACTGTGCTGTGCCTCAATTCACCAGGTTTCTCTAGGAACTTGGTATCTATTTACGAGTATAATGGAGCTTCTTAGAAAAGCATCAAGTAGGGCCACCTAAATACCATGCTTGAAAAATGCACACAATAACAAAAGTCATATTGCCCTCAATTACATACATTGACAGCTTTCATATCACAGAGCTCTAAAATTATAGACATGGGAAAAATATTCTTAGACAAGGATAATATAGTTTGAGAGATGGTATATTTATTCCTTAAAATAAAACATCTTTGATTTAACTACTTTTCAGATTTGTTCTTCTTGACAAGGTTGCATTAACACCTTAACCTAAAGAAAATTCGTATTTATCCAACATACATTCTATGTGAAAAATTGCTTTTTTTTTCCTCCCAAGATTCAAATACATTTTATTAGACATGGGTAGGCAGGAGGCACCAGTGGAGTTCCCAGAGGGAACCCCACCTCCAGGAGGATTGGGGGGGTGGCTAAAAGGTTAAAAGTGCCAAGGCTGGCTTGTGGACTCACTGGATAACATTCAGGCACACCTTCCCACCCACATTGACCAACTAGAATCAAATCATGCAAGTGTATATAACAAATACTGAAAAGCTCACTCTACCTACAATCATAAAAAAATAGTCAAATATATAATAGTAATGGGGACTGTATTGGTCTTAAAAGAATACATCTGCAGCATTACAGATTAATTGTTGCTCTCCTGGATGATTTTATGCTCAGGTCAATTTAATAAATTTGAATATGTCATCTACCAAATTATGAATCATCAAGAAGACCTACTCACCCTGAAATTGTTGTGTGGTTTCAACTGCAACTTAAAAAAAAAAATCATCATCTATAGCATTGAGAAGATTAAATTACCTGTTTTTTAATTTCGACAAGCAAATGGAGTGTATCTACCTGTGGATCCTCTGCCAAATGACAGACAAAAGGCTGAGAGGAGTGTACTTAGGATGCTATCAATTAAGAGAAGGTGGTTCATTAATCTTTACTGTCAATGCGTGAATTCTGCTCTGATGGCTCCTATGGTATGTTGTTGGCTGCTTACATTCTAAACCAAGACCCATCCAGCTTAATTTACCTTGTGGAAGAATAACTTAAGCTTTTCCTGGTTAATTGTGAGTCCACTAACAAATAACTAATAACATGTATTGCTATGAGAAAGAAATATTTATTTATATTTATTAGTTTTAGTAGTAGTAGTAGTAACTCAATTTTAAAATGATGTTATATTAAAAGATAAGATTTGAAACAAGTTATTTGTGGAAACAGTATATTCTAAAAAGCTGGTAACTTGTAGAGGTAGTTGTCATTATTTTTCCATGGAATAACTAACTCCAGCAAACTTTTGGTATTTAAATGGCAACTTTCATCAGTTAAGGTCCAACCAGGAGCACACAAGCCAATTAGTAACTTCAGTGAAGGGGATTTAATTCAGGGAATTGGTTTCATAGATGATAGGAAAGTCAAAAAGCCAATTAAGAAACGTGAGGCAACCCAGGAATTACCAAAAGCAGAAAACAAAAGGCCACAGAGAAAAGGTAGTATCACCAGAGCCCAGGAACCAAAGTTACATGGAGAGAGTTGTGCCCTTGGCAGGCTTCTCTGGCAGGAGATAATAACACAGAGAAGCTGCCAAGGCAGAGAGGGAAGAGGAAGGAAATCCTCTGACTTCCCCTTCCTATCTTTCCTCTAATCTCCTGACAGTGACTTCCATCATCCAAACCCAGGGGGCAGTCAGACATGGGAGTCTGGGAAATGCATTCTGCAGGGTGCCACTCTTCTGTGATCCAGGGCATAGCAGGGGAAGAAAAAGACGGGATGCCAGTCCATCAGGCCCCGAACCACCACTGGTTCCTAGATCTATTCTGAGGGATTTGTCAAGGTCAGAAGCTCCCACATTCTGTGATCCTGGAGTCACCATGAAATTCAACTTCAACCTAAGCATCAGTTAACTCCTGTGTACCCTAAATTTCCTTTGATTTAACATTCTCATAGAAAATTTGCAAGACTTAAATTGACATTGGTAGCACAGATTTAGGCAACCTGAATGTATTACTTTTGAAAAGCAAACTGGGATTTTATGTCCAAATATCCATTAGCAGAAGAGGGTAACTTTGAAAACTATTGTTTTCTCAGGTATCTTTAGTAGCACTGAAATTGCTCCAGCTGAAACATTCTCAAGGTCCTGGCACATTTTCCAGTGTTTAGCTGTTTTTTTTTATTCTAAAGACAAGGTCCCTGGGTTCAACAGCCACTGTTTCTCTGTAATGAAGAGAAGTCTGCTCACACAGTATTAGTTATCTAAAACTTTCTAACTTCTTGTTACAGAAAGCAAAACTTAATAGTAAATTAGTCTAGCTTTAGGAGACAGAATTGCCTATATGTTCAAAATGAGTTAAAAAAATTAAAATCTTAAAATTAGGGTTTTATAGTATAAAAATAAATAATTGTTTTATAAATCCATACATAACTATTGTAGGGCTTGTGATTACACTTATCCAAGACTACCTGCTCTGAAAGGTACACTAAGGGAAATAAATGTGACTGTTATTTGGGAAAAGGATTATCCGGACAAAAATTATCTTTGCTATAGCATTTGACATGCAGATAATCATATCTTAATCACCAAGAAAAGGTCATGATATTTAGTATTCATAAGATATATTTAACAATGAACTTTTTTGTTTGTTTGTTTTTGCAGAATACCAGGAAGAGAGTGTTCTCAACCGTATTTTAGAAAATGGGAGCCAAAGAAAAAAGAAATAAATCACATATACTCAGGAAACAGAATGGCATGATGTAGTATGGACCAAATTCTGACCATAAAAGTCACCTAGGAACTTTTAAAAATACAGATTCCTGAGAGAATATGGCAAATGTACTTTAAACCAACATCCCAGGTGAGTTTGTCAGTGGAAAAATGAGCCTGGGGTTTGAAGGTAGATTAACCAGGGTCTGAATTATATGGCTCTGCCACTTTCTAGCTACATGAATGTGGGCAAGTTTCATCAGTTCTTGGAGCCTTGGTTTTTCATCCTTAATGTGGGACTCACAATAGTTCCTATTTAATAGGGTGGTTGTGGGGCACCTGGTTGGCAAGTCAGACATTGGACTTTTGATTTCAGCTCAGGTCATAATATCAGAGTTGTAGGATTGAGCCCCACATGGGATTCTACATTGAGCATGGAGCCTGCTTGGGATTCTCTCTCCCCTCTCCCTCTGTTCCCCCTCCAACCCCAGCTCCCATGCTCTAACACTATTACTACTAATAGTAATAGTAGTAGTAGTAATAATAATAATAATAATAATAATAATAATAGGGTTTTGTGAGGATAAAATATATCTACAGCTTTTAGCAATAGTGCTGGCAAAAGTTACTTGCTATATAAATGTTATTAATGTTAAAATTTTAAGATTGAAATGTGTTTTTTCTTCTTCTCAATCTGGAAACTTACATTTACCCAATTAACATTTTTCCCAGGAATCTCTATTCTAACCCTTAGCTTCTTGCCTCCTATCTAATATGCTTTTACATTATTATAATTGGTCATACTGTATTTGCAATGCATATGTTAAAATTAAAATCTTCAGGAAAAGCATTTGGTATAAAACAGTCAAATTCATAACACCTGTAAGGATTGTTTCTTTATTCCTCATCCTTAGCCTTCTGCAACCTCTACACCTAAACTTTATAGAGACATTATAAGTAGCCTTTGTCAGCATGATTGGGAGGAAATAGGAGGGGTCAGGGCATCCCCAGTGTGAAATATGCCCATAGATGTGTGCACTGGCCAAACTGCAAGTGCCACTTATGAAATGTGGCTACCCTTCAGGGATCCTGTTTTCCTTCCTAAGAATGTCTGAAGAATGTGAAGCTTATGGTGAAAGAAATTGGTAAGAACTCATGGGCATGATGGGGTATGATAACTTAATCAGTTGTCTGTGTCTTCCTATGACTGTGTTTCTCTAATTTAACTATTCATTACAATTACTTGGGCTGCTTTTAAAAATCCTGATGCCCACTAAAGATTAAATCAGAATCTCTGCGAGTATTTCAATTTCCCCTAGTAATATCAATGAGTAGGCAAGAGTTGAGAACTGGTGTTCTAGGACAACAGCTACGCTGAGTGCCTTGTTTCCCAGGGCTCTAGCTCTCATGGGATTCCAGTAACACTGCCTTCTCCTTCCCCTTTAGCCTAGGGGGTGGTTATAGCTCCTACCAGAAGTTAGGCTCTGAAGGACTCCACTTCTGGTGTCAGTTTCCTCAACTCAGCCTACATTTTAACTACTTCTCTAGTCAAATTCTCTTTTTTAAACCATCTAGGTAAATTCTATTTCCTACTATGACCCTTTTAAGATCCTTTGTTGCATAAGAAAATGGAAATACGGACACCTGGGTGGCTCAATGGTTGAGTACCTACCTTTGGCTCAGGCCGTGATCCTGGGGTCCTGGAATCGAGTCCCGCCTCGGGCTCCCTGCGGAGAGCCTGCTTCTCCCTCTGCCTATGCCACTGCCTCTCTCTCTGTGTCTCTCATGAATAAATAAATAAAATAAATGAATATAAATAATGAATAAATAAATAAAAAATAAAAGAAAATGGAAATAGTAAACTGGTGAACTGATAAGCATGGGATAAGCAAATAAACTAAAAACAAAACAAAACAATATATCTAGATTGGGGCCATCATTAGAGGTGGAGACAATCTAATCCAGCCTTCAGATATCCAAAAGAGAAGCCTGAGGAAAGATTAAAAAAAAAAAAAGGAGCGAAGTTACATTTATTTTGGAGGGTGGTAGAGTAGATGTTGTGGCTTGCAGGTTAACCAGGGGCTGTTAAATTCATCTGCTGGCCCCAGTCCCAGCAGTTGCTTAGGCCCTGTGCTCCTGTGGTCACAGCTCAGGAAGAGAGAATCTCAGCAGGGACTCCCACCTGGATTCTGCTGCCCTCTTTTCATGTGAATCCACTGCTTATCTTTCCATTTTGTCCTGCTGCTTTGAGAAGACTTGCTGAAAAGCATCAAAGGGGCCAGTGAGAACTGGAGGGCATAAGCACAAGTCCCAATTAGGCAAACAGAGACATGGATCACAAGAGCAGGATTCCAACAGGGAAACAGGGAGTGCAGCACTGCTCTCTGCACTCAGGCCCAGAAAAAGTTCCCACTCTCACTATGCATTTTGCTAATCCTTCCACCTTGCTCCATACAAAGTGATGAGGAGTGAGGATAAGGACAGAATTATTCCAGGGTCTATGTGGCTTATTAAAACAAAACAAAACAAAACAAACAAACAAAACAAAAAACCTGGTTTAGTCTCTTGCATAAATTCTTTTGCGTGACTTTTTTTTAATCCTTTCCTCCTAGAGGTTAGAAGCACTATGACACCAGGATCTGCATTTGACAAGGATTAAAGAGATGCTCTTTTCAATTTATCAGAAGGCATGTTCAGAAATGGACTAGTAATCTGTACAATTTAGGAGGCAATCAGCCAATATATTACCTTTTCTTAGGGTTCTGTCACATTTTTTCCCTACTACAATGTTTTTTTCAGGAACCTTATATAGCTTTAATTTTTACTCTTCAACAACCCAACATTAATATATGTATATTATTTAAATTATTATATGATTATTTAGTATTATTCAATTAATATATTTTTTTAATGTGTGCATTTACACAACGCACATTTTAATATGTGATCTGTAGAACTATTGCTCTGGGTTCGCCTCTGGCCTGCTGGCTGACATACCATATTCTCCTTATCTATCAAATGAGGATGCTGGAGAGTCACCTCTAAAGACTCCTTTCTTAATTTAACATTCTACTATTTTTTTTTCCTATTTAGCACTTTAGAAAACTAAGAATGACTTTTATTATAAACCTCAGACTGGCATCAGGGTATAAAGTAGATCAATCCCATATATAATATTTAGAGAGCTAACTAGTAAGTTAGTTAATAACTAATAAGTTGAGATTATGCACTGAAAAAATAGAAGATATTGGCATTTTCCAAATGGAATTATAAATGAAAGAAAAGTTGTAGGCCATGAAAAAATAATATCAACATCAGAAATAAAACTATCAAAGACTTAGAAAAGAAAAATCTCTCACAAAATTGCCACTCCAGTGGGTTAATACTCTCCAAGTGAGGCTATTGTATAAAACATTTCCCTATTGACTAAATAACTTCACAGAGGTACTAATTGTTAGTTATTAATATTTAATTTTATCAACCTTATGTGAAAATTTCTTGAAATTAGTATTTAATTGTCTAACCACTTCCTTTTTTCTAAATCAAAACTTTCACTTTATACATTAGTTACCTATGAACTTTCTGGCTTTTAATTCAGAGTTTTATAAATTAGGACTATTTATAATTTGTGACATCTGAGCATATGCTAAGGCAGCATTTCCATTGTCACACCTTACTACATACTGTATTCAACTATAGAAATCTCCTGATACATTGTCAAAAACAAAAAAGCATACTTTAGGAGTTGATGGGTACCAGTGTTGGGTTGCTTCAAAATGAAGAACATCTACATCAATCCAATTCTAACAGGCAACTATTGACCTTCACCCTGTTCAGCTCTGCCCTATGAGCCTGTGAGCATGGGAAGGAGCTTTCAGGGAGGCTTCACGAGGGACAGGATAAATAAATATGAGTATTTTGGTCAAGAGACTGCACGTGCAGAATTTGGAACTACGAGTGAAACTAGCCTGTGTGAAGGACAGTGTGATAACCGCCTTGCAGAATAAAGACACAGACCTATTATTGGTGAGGAAAACATCAGAATGAGCATAGATGCTCACCTGAGTGAACCTTGAAAGAAGTGATGAGATCTGGAGAACACACTCTGCAGGAGAAATCTGTCTACATTTTGTTCATGCTGGACCAGAGAGGGTAAGACTCTGAAATAAATATTTTATTAACTGGCTTTACAAAAAGTGATAACCAAGTTGAGATAAATCATATGATACTATGTAACATAAAGAGATAAAACTGACATCATGGAAATAACACACCACACTCGAGAGGTGATGTTATTTAAATATCATCATCAGTACAATTATAGTGGTGATGGTGGTGGCAAGGTCCCAAGTCAATTTCTTTATTTCACTGCCCAGGACCTTGTACTCTAAGTGCAGTCCTCAGACGACAGCCTGGACATCACTAGAAGTTTATTAGATGCAGAATCTCAGGCTTTGTCCCAGACCTACTGAATCAGAACCTGTATTTTCACAAAATCATTGGGTTATTCATGTCCACATTAAAGGTTGAGAAGCACTGGTTTAATGGAGTCAGAAATCAAATTTGGGAAAATAGCTTGTCAATCTAAATTGCTACTTAACAAGTGGAGTGCCTAGTTTTTCACACTTTCATTTTATGGTTTTAATAAAAAGAAAGATATAAAAACAACCCAATTTTTACTGTAGGTAGAAATTCAACAGGACATGTTTTGTTTATTGAAAATTCTACCTAATAGTATAGACAGCTTTTACAACTGTGTTTCCCTCTTCCTCCCCCTTTTCTGAATGCTGGCCTCTGTTTTACTAAACCTTTATCCAAGTCAAGTATAGGTATATCTTACAACGTCTAGACTTTCTGCCAAATTTTACCAAGTCAAATCAGATAATTAAGCTCTATTGAATTTTGTGCATATTTATTTTAATTAAATTCTATTTAACAGCCACCAGACAGCCTTACTAGGGAAAAATCCAAATTAAATTTGATCAAAGGCGACTTGATTAGGTTGCTGGATTTGTGTACATAGAGGGGGTAAAAGGCATTGAAAAAGAGGGAAACCTAAGCATCTTGAATGAAACTAAGTATGTTTAATGCAATAAAATAGATCTTGGTAAACTTAACAGAAAACTATATAAAGTAAAGTGAGATCTTTATATCTGTTATGAAAGCTTTCTTAAATAACAAATCTCATTTTAACACTTAGAAATAACATTTTAAAATGTTAAAGATGCTCTGTATAAGGTGCTTTACTTAGACATTCAATATTTTTATTTACATAGTATCTGTCAAGATTACTTAATATTTTATATGACCACAGCTAATTTAGTCAGCAGATTACAAAGGACATACCATAAAAGATAACATCTTAAAAAACGTTTTCATGTTCTTACATAGGAATTTAGTCTCCTTTCAAGCTATCAAGGATAAATTAAAGCTTGTAATAGATACAAAGATATTAACATAATAATCTTACAATAAGCCACTGTATGCCACTCAAATCAAGAGATAAGATTTGAGTTGTGCCTTATTTATAAAACTCATTAGAATCACTAAAAATTTGAATTCTTCCTCAACTAACTCATTGCACATAAGTACCAAGAGTTATACTGTTTCATTGGACAATTGAATATAATGCTCTTTGAAAAGATTCAGTGAAAATTATGATGCTATTAGATCCAAGACGGATTTACCACGAAACAGTGGAACTTAAGCTTCAAGAGCCTCATTTACACAGTTCCCTGTAAAGCTCTTGGATGAGGTCCTAGCAATGTGTTCACATGATCATATACGTATATTTTTTTAATTAGCAAAAATGAGAAACAGTGATGGTAAGAAGCTAGATAATGAGGATAGTTAGTTTCAAAGGTATTTAAGATTAGTCCCTGCACAAGACAATTTGAAATGATCTAAAATCTTGCAGCTATTTATAGAAGAGTCCTAAAGAAGTTTTCCCAAGTTTGACCACAATTCTAATAATGTACATGACGTTATCAATGAAGAGCTAAAATGGAGAACTTTTCTCAACCATTAATATTCTTGAAAAAATTCCAACAACTTAGAATGAATTTAAATAACAATTTCACACTGATTTTATATTTGTAAGTTTTCTTTCTCTCAAAGAGGCCTTACCCCAAATGTTGCGTAAGTTTCAGACCCCACAAATCCTGGATTCACCCCTGCATTAGATACAGATGTTTCTTATTGAGTAACAAACTTAAGTTTTAAAAAATAACCTTTGAGGTGTAAAATATAATCTATTTTATCTCCATCGCATCAAGGGAGAGTTATCAGCCCAAGCTGTGGCAAAATAATTAAATTTAAAATGTTCTAAAATAAATGTAGGTAGCCAATCCAGCCACACATAGTAAGACATTTCATTGTTAAGTCCATCCAGGTCTACCAACTATCAGTATTCAGTGAGTCACAGATTAAGGGCAACAATGCAGTACTATTAACTATCATTACAGGCAATGTAATTAACAAGACTCCCAGATCCCCATTTTTTTAAATAAATCAAATTCAAGAATTGGTATTCAGGAGCAACCCATTATTGCCTTTCTCACAGGAATTTCTAATTTTTCTAATTACTGATTAGGTGAACCACCTACTTATCTGACCACAGCTTTCTTCTAGTGAAGACCGATTTCCTGAAAAGCCGTCTACTTTCTCTGGTGCCTCCCTGCACTCAAAGACAAAAGTCAGGGTGATGATGAGGGTTAAAATGTCCTTCTGGGGTCACGGAGTAGATTAAAACCAAATGGCCTGCAGAAGTATTAAGCTCCTAACTCCGACCTCATTATTCCAGAATTCCAACCAAATGAACAAACCGCCCACCTGGCTCAAGAAGCACAACTGAAATACACTCTGAGGGCTAAGTGAGGTCCATTCAAATTATATTTATGCTTAATTGTTCTTTTTAACACTCTTCCCATTGTTTATTTAATCCTTGGCATTTCTCCTACTTTTTTTTTTTTTTTTTTTTTTTTTTATGATAGGCACACAGTGAGAGAGAGAGAGAGGCAGAGACATAGGAAGAGGGAGAAGCAGGCTCCATGCACCGGGAGCCCGACGTGGGATTCCATCCCGGGTCTCCAGGATCGCGCCCTGGGCCAAAGGCAGGCGCTAAACCGCTGCGCCACCCAGGGATCCCAGTATTTCTCCCACTTCTATCACACACATACACACACACATTCCTTTGACTACCTTGCTCCTTGGAGATGTCTGATAAAATGTCATAAGCACATTCTTGGCCACCGTCATAGTGCTTCCAAGAACTCACTTCTCAGATACTCTCTTCATGTAAGTCATGGTAATTCCTTGAATAGACAATGCTCATTTCTGAAGGCATTTAGTGATAATGATGAAGAAGAAGAAGAAGAAGAAGAGGAAGAGGAGGAGAAGGAGGAGGGAGGAGTGAGGAAGAGGAGGAAGAAAAGGAGAAGGAAGAGGAGGAGGGGGAGGAGGAGGAGGAGGGGAAGTGGGAGGAGGAAGAGAAGAGGAGAGGAGAGGAAAGGAAAGGAGAGGAGAGGAGATGAGAGAAGAAGGGGAAAGGAGAGGAGAGAGGAAGGGAAGGGAGAAGGGAGGGGAGGAAAGGAGAGGGGAGGGGAGGAGAGGAGTATTGCTGGAAAACTGAAACCAAAGGTGACCTCACACATGGGTCCCACAGCAAATAATTACTTGCCTCTCCATTTTTCTTTATTGCTTTCCATCATGGTTCCCCACTCCCTCCCTTGCTCTGACTCTATACAGCTCTGCCTTTGGTCTCCAAACTCCACCTATTTTTAAAATGTCCACAAAAAAAAAATCACAATTTAGATGGGTATATGGTTCTCACTGAGCCAGAAAAGTATTTCTGGCCAACTAGGCCAGAACTTGAGAGACTACTAAGCACCCAATTCTTCTCCATCCTAGAATTTGTTCATGAACAAAAGCCAGTTTTACCTGCCTTCTCCAACTGTACTTCCTCCAGCCAAATTCAGGCCATAATTCTTACCTGGAACCATTGCTTTACATCCCAAACTGGTATCTCTGCCCAACCTATACACACACACACACACACACACACACACACACACACACCTCTTAGAGTAATCTCTGTAAAAGACTAAAAAAGTCAAGTGCCTTCTTTCTTAAAACACGATAGTAGCTCCCCATTATCCATAGAATAAAACACAGGAATCCTGACATGACATGTTCTTCCATGACCAGGCCCTTGCTACCTCTCTGGCCACATTTCACCATTCACAATTTTCTCATGTTAGTCTTAGCCTTACATGGTTAACTAACCACACTTGCTGATTCATACTTGGAAATCTTTTCTTAGGGCTTTTGTTTGTTTGTTTGTTTGTTTGTTTTCCTCAGCTGCCTGGATAGTTCATACCCATTTTCAAGACTTGGTCCAACTATCGTCTTCTCCAGAAGCCTCTGAGATGCCCCAAGTTGGATTAAGTGCCTGTTATCTGTACTCTCATAAACCATTAACCACTCCTCTGCTATATCAACATTAATTGGATTATAATGAAATGCTATTTAGGTTTCTTGCTTCCCCAAAGAGATTGTGTTTCTTGAAAACAAGGACCTCTTTTAACTATGTTGTAGACATTGAGCCAAAGCAAGGCCTCACACAGAGTACTTAGGGATATGTTTTTGAATAGGATAGGATAGGATGGAATGGAATGGAATGGAATGGAATGGAATGGAATGGAATGGAATGGAATAGAATAGAATAGAATAGAATAGAATAGAATAGAATAGAATAGAATAGAATAGAATAGAATAGAATAGAATAGAATGGAATAGAAAGAATAGAATAGAATAGAATAGAATAGAATAGAATAGAATAGAATAGAATTAAACTTGGCCCATGTTAGGACATGGATGGCTTCCCAACCTAGGGCATTGCAAATGCTAAGCAATGAAATCAAATTTCTGCAAAAATTTTATCTCCAGGTGGACAAGTGTGATTTCTCATCAGTCTCCCAGACTTATGCCCCAATCAGGCTAATACATGGGGGTATGGGAGTCCTGTGACATGGTACTGCAATGTGACCTCAGGATAGCATATCCAGAGTGTAAGGCCTGCCATGTCAGGGCATGCTCCTATATCAAATGTTACCATAGGTTCTCCAAGATGAGGATGCTACCTTGGCAGGCAAATGTGCAAAGGTGACAAAGCCACATGACCTCCTTCCATCCCTTATCAGATTTCTTGAAAGAGTGATCTACTTTCATGTCTCTGTTCTCACCTTTTACTCCCTCCTGTGCATAATGTGATTTTGCCCACCCCCCCATGCCTCAACCCTACTCTAATTAAGGTGTTCTTTCTACAGTTACCACTGAACCCAAAATCAAAGTGGATAATTGGATCTTTATAGTCCTCATCTATCTCTTTCTCTCTGAAGTTGACTGTACTTTATTTATGCTTACCTGGTAACTCTTACCACATTTCACCTTTTAACTTTGTACAACTTTGTACCATGACACTCAAGCCACCTTAATTAAGGACAATCATTGTCTTTACATTCATCTTAGCACCCTACAATTCCTAGCACAACCTTATTTTTCACATGTGAAACACAAACAAATGTCTGTTGACTCAAATTAACTCTAGGATAGTTTATCCAAAGATACAGTTTTGTCCCTCCATGGAAAAAATCTACCAAGAACTCTTTATTTTTATTTATTTATTTATTTATTTATTTATTTATTTATTTATTTATTTACCAAGAACTCTTTAATCTGTAAATGGGGTCTGTAAGTGGGATGAGGGAAGTTAAATAGAATTTGGTGAAATTCCCTTACATTCTTGAAAACTATCCTTATATTTCATGAACTTGGGTGCTGGGATCTAAGTTCATTAGCTAAAGTAATCATATCTCTCTAGGGACTAAAACTCAAGAAAGGTAAAACCGTTTGTTTGGGTTTTTTTTTTTTTTTTTTTTTTTTTTGGTGTCAAACCTCCAGTTTAAGTGGCTCTCCAGGGAGAATGAAATCAAAATGTCCAAGAAGTTCCAAGATTTAAAAAGTTATCTGCATACTCTTAAATTTCCTTTAGAAATTAAAACATTATTTCATTATTTTTAACTCTTTATCTAAATGACAACTTGGTTCTTTGTGCATTTCTGCTGCTCTCATAGATACAGTCACTTATTTTCGTATCAGATGACTTATTAAAAATTAATGTTAGACATCATTTTCCATTAGCATCATAGACTGCATGTCATAACACAGTCCTTCACTCAGGGCTCGAATATCATTGCTATTATGAAAAATGTTAGAAATTGCAAAATCAGGACTAAACTCTTTTTTTTCCCCCTACTATTTCCCCCTCTCTAAAACATTATTATCTTTCTATGAATCATCATGGCTTTATCATCTCTTTTCCTATGTTGAAGTCCCTTACATATTAACATCTTCATATTTTAATACTTATCAATCCAATGTCTTCCATTCTAAGAAACCTCTATGTGTATATAGACCTAATTCTAAAATACAATGTACATATGTAGTAATCTCTTCAGTATTTTAAATTACTTAGAGATTCTAGCTGCATCTAAGACCAAACTTTTCAAAACCCACCCGTCAGCTTGAGGGGTCCTGTATTATCTCATTTCTCATCAGGAAGGGGACTAATTAGCTCCTACAATGGCATCAGGGTGCTGATTAGACACTCTAGTTATATCCCTGATACAACAGTAGCAAACAAAACTCAAATATTTAATCCTGGCTGAATGTTGAATCTTTTCTATCTGAAGGAAATCTATATGTATATTCTTCCCCTTGAGTTAAACTCATGAAGTTCTGAAACTGTCTGAGAGTGAATGGGTAAGTTGGCCCTGTGCCAATCCAACTGATTTGCATATTACCGTTTCAAACCTATTTGCATATCTTCAGGAACATTCGTTAGAATGTTTTATATTTTATTAGGCTAGGGTTTAGAATTGTTATAGAGCTTCAAATCATCTACATAATAGAGGCATGAGATGTCCATCTTCCTAACACTGGGCTCCTTTGTTTTCTCACGTAACAAACTGCAAACAGAATTGCAATGGCCTACATGACTATAAATGTTCTGTACTTTTAAACTATGACTCTCCTTCTTATATGTTTTTGACCATATGTTAGTGATATTTCATTCAGTCACTGTATCTATAAGAAATCTAAATGTTGAGAATCCAGCATAGAAGCATACCTAATCTTTGGTAGATTTTGGGTTAGGATTTTGAAGTGATAGGTTATTTTACTTCATTAGTAAGAGAAGCTTCCTTTTCTTTGACTTTCTTGCATCATAGACACTATGATGGAACACAAATGCCAGAAAGGGGTCAGTAGCCTATTTTTATTGGCAATGGGACTTCCAGTTACTGCCATCTCCTCTTGCTTTCTGATGAGTTAGTACCTATCAAGAGAGAGCATGGGCAAGGACATCATATAATGCCTAATGGGACTACACTTTGCTCCCCACTGCTTGAGAGAGCCCCAGCATGCTAGAGTTAGAGCTGCAACATCAACACATCTTTAATTCGAGGACACCAATTTATTCATTTGAAAATATTCTCATACTCTAGTGGTAAAACAATGGCGAGATTAGGAGAAATACTGAATACAGTGGGAGGAATGAAATGCAATGACAAGAATGATTAGCTGGGAAGGAATAGTCAGGAAAGGCATTAGGAAAGGTAAAGAGAATACTGTAGTTCATCCACTCAAAAATGCCAATATCATCACATCTTCACATCTCTGTAATTGGAGGCTGAAGATAGGCTGGGATCTTGCAGATCTGTGCACGGGGTCAGACAGATCACCTAACTTTAGAGGAGAAGGCTGACCAGACCAAAGTTGACAAATATGTTTACTTCATTTGCCAACTCTGATCAACAGGTAGGGGCTGTCTGGATCAGAATGTTGAGAATTCTGATGCTGTGTCTTAGTATGTAGGGTATTGGTTCTGTGAAGAAAGAGGTTGTAACTGATGAGTGATGTCTACCTGAGAATGAGGATATCTATAGGATTACCATGAATTTGCCATCCTAAGCTCAGGCTATCATAATTAAATCGTTCAAATTCAGGTAGATAATTCTCCCCAGAAGTAAAGAGTTTGATTTCCCTGAAACTCTGGCTATATAATCTACTCATGGAATAAAACAAAACAAAACAAAAAATCCCCACTATTTTAAAAAGGCGATTTTCAACTTACCAAGAAATGCTACTCTAAAGATAAAGGAACAATTTTTTCTCTACCTTTACTCTCTCCACTGTATGAACTCAGAAGATGCCTTGAGGAGATCTAAAAGGAAGAAAATGCTAGTAATTGTCATAGGGTAACTAGGGAGAGAGATAAAGCTTTATAAATAGGCTACCATATCCAGGGTTATATGTGTGTAAATGTACTTAAGAATGTATGTGTGTAAGTTCTTCATTCAAGCTCCAGAAAGTCCATTAAGTGAAACAAAAGCAGAGTTGGATAATAAACCATAAAGGAGCATTGTTTTAACAACATTAGTAGCCTTATTAAAATATCCATCAATTTTAATTTCACTGTAGTTAAAGAAGGCAAAAGCTCTGGTCTCCTGTGTACCTAGTGGGATGAAAGTACACCCATCATCAGTAATTATCAAATCATTTGTTTAAATACCATTTCTCTGCATTCAGCCCCCCATTTTCTTCTTGCATAAGAATAATGTTCCCTGAGAATCGAATTTAGTGATATATGCTTCTAAGAGAGGCACAGACACCCTGGAGCTCATTAATCCTGCAACCTTCTGTGAGTTGAGGGCCTGAAATGGTTGGAGTTCACTTTAAACTGGACTGAATTTCAAAGCAAAGGGCTTAGAGGTGGCAAACAGCTCATTAATTCAGAGTGCAATTTAGTGACAGAAGAATTGTTTTAAATGCACAATCTAAAACTATTTAAATTCACATTATAATTATAAGCAAAAATTGCACTTCAAATTTGAAATCTGGATATGTAATCTACCGATAAAACTAATGAACAAAAATTTTTAAAAAGAAGGGACTGTCATCTTACCAAGAAATGCTAATCAACCTGCTTTTTGAAGTGTTCCTCATTTGCATCACAAGCATTATTATGAAAATTCAACATTATGCTTCTGTGTATTGTATTGTACTGCTCTGCTGAACATCAAAAAAAAAAAAAAAGAATAGGCAACACTTCCTCAAAGTGAATAAAGTAGAATAAAAAATTCTGATCAAAGATAACTTCAATTCCTTGTTAATTTTACCTTAATTCCACTCCTGGGATAAGAAGTCTTCTTCATAAGTTTTCTTTCCTATAACAAATTCTCCAGCAAGCTTATGGTCCCTAAATATATTCCCAAATGTAATGCATGCAAAAATAAACATCAGTCAAATTTGCATAGCCTCTACCATAAATATGGCAGCACATTCATAAACTCATTAGAGTTCACTGTGAGAAAAACTCATTACACTCCCATTAGAACATGGGAATTAACTTTTTAAAATTAATGTTACAGTAGTTTTACTCTTTTTTTATTTATTTTTTTTTTTATTTTTTTTTTTTTAAAGATTTTTATTTATTTATTCATGATAGTCACAGAGAGAGAGAGAGAGAGGCAGAGACACAGGCAGAGGGAGAAGCAGGCTCCATGCGCCGGGAGCCCGATGTGGGATTCGATCCCGGGTCTCCAGGATCGCGCCCTGGGCCAAAGGCAGGCGCCAAACCGCTGCGCCACCCAGGGATCCAAGTTTTACTCTTTTTTTAAAAGTAACCGGTAACAATGAAAAGATTCACTGGCGCTTTGGGTTTTTTCCTTTGTCTAAAGATTAAAATAATAGTTATTTCTTTCGGCAATATTCATGGTGAAAAATTACAAATAGATATTTTATGAAGCATCTGTGGTTATGCACCAGCTTATTTTCTATAAATTTAAAGCATTATTTTCCTGAAAATTAAGATAAGAAAACTAAACATGGAAAATTCTAATTATTATTATTATCTTAGTTTAAGGGTATAACAAATAGTAACAAATATAACTGAAATTAAATTTAATTAAAAATTTAAGTGCTCAAATATCACATGTTGAAAAATAATGTGTAATTTTGTCAAGAAAGTGTAAAGTCTACCTCATATAATAAAGTATATATATTTTTTAAATGCTGACATTCTTAAGGCCTATTTTTTCTTTAATTGGTTTTCTCTATGAAATATTCATATATTTGTTAGTAGAAGTCTAATGATATTACATTACATTTTGACTACATCAAAAATATTCTCAGGGGAACCTGGGTAGCACAGTCAGTTAAATGGTAGACTCTGAGTTTTACCTCAGGTCCTGATTTCAGGGTTGTGAGATCTCTGCTGAGTGTGGAGTCTGCTTAAGACTCTCTCTCTGCCCCTCCCCAACTTCCACCTATCCAATAAATAGACACATTTAAAAAAATACTTTTGTGATACTTCCCAGGTGAAATAAAAATCAGCAATAGAATGCTTACATGTATTAAAAAAAAAAAAAAGCTCTCATACTCCAAGTATGAGAGCAAGGTTTAGACTGAAAAAAAAAAAAAATTGCCCCTATGATAACTAGTGCTGTGAAATGCTCAGGTTCTTGGTCAGTTACTCGGCACCAAGTGTCTCTGTTATAACTGCTACTAAAAAAAGGCCATTTGGAGGGAAGAAGCCTCTTTAATAGCCCAAAGTCAACCAAATCTTACTGATTGTGACTCATTTCTATAGCAAACCTCTATAACTTCTCTGACAGATCAAATTAAATTCTGCTTGGGGGAAGGTATGGGACACTCCTCTTGGTTAAAGCAATGCTGTACTTTTTATTCCTGCTGAGTAAATAGCCCTAAGTCAAACTACTTGCCCTGACTAATGATCAAACATATCCAGGAATTCTGTACAAGAAATGCATTCTTCCCTCCTTTGAAGTGCATTGCTGGTAGAGTAATTGGGTTTTCTGGAGATTTTTTCCTTAGAACTGCAAAAGAAATTTCTTGGCTAAGCATATAATCAAGCTACATATTTTCTTTCTTTATTAAATATCTTCTTGTAAGAGGGTGGGCACTGAATAAACATGTGCCTCAAAGGAGTGTCAGAATGATGCACTACTATCTCTTTGCTGACTGAGGAATTCTCAGCAGTGTTAGGTTAAAAATTCCATCAAAAGAATACATCATTGTGAAACATTTCCTTTAGTCATATAATCTCTTCCAGAAATACAATTGTGCCTCTCATACATTAATATCATTATGACTAGGCAATCAGGAATATACAAAGAAGAATATGACATAGAACCTCTCCTCAAAGAACTTACAAACTAGCATATTACATATTATAAAAATACATTTTTAAAAAACTATACAAAATAACCATAAAGTCAGGATATTATAAGCCTATAATAAGAATGCCACAAAATAAATGCCACTAGGCATCTGATTAGAAATAAAGAGGGTACTGTTGGTGAGGATAATTACTAGAGGCTGTTGGATGATCAACACCATTATGTGAGCTAGATATGCAAAGATGTATAATATTTCAACAGGCAGGTTGTGACAGGAGAGGCATTTTAGGCCAAAGAACATCAGACCACAACAAGAAGGCCATTTTTAGCTCCTAATGCAAGAACAACTCATAAGCAATGTAATGAACCATGAATTAGAAGGCCAGGGAAATCTCAGAGTTAGTACTGAGATCTCTATGTGATGGAGGAAGTATAAGAGAGGTAAAGTGAATGGATGAGGGTAGGACAACTTGGTGATGGTGGCAATGGTGGCCATGGCAGTACCAATAGCACCAGTGATCATGGGGTGCCTGAGTTTTGAAAACTTCCTGTGGGCTAAAAGCATCTCAACACAGTACTATAGGTTAAGACTGCAAGGAAGACAGTGACAGAATGAAAGAGAACATGTCCAGACAAGAATGTGCATAAAGAACACAGTAAGATAGGTATAAAGGAGTAAACAAGGGGATGCCCGGGTGGCTCAGTGGTTTAGCACCTGCCTTTGGCCCAGGGCATGATTCTGGATTCCTGGGGTAAAGTCCCACATTGGGTTCCCGGTTTGGAGCCTGCTTCTCACTCTGCCTGTGTCTCTCTGACTCTGTGTGTGTATGTGTCTCTCATGAATAAATAAATAAAATATTTTTTTAAAAAAAGAACTAAACAAGAATAAGCAAATAAGAGCCATTTCAGGCCAGATATAAGAAATGGGTTGGTAAAACCTTTGAAATATACCAAAGAGAACAAGAGTGGTCAGAAAGTAAAAAAAAGTAAAAATGGCTCCATTATATATATCAACTGCTTTTGTATGAAGAAAATGGTAAGCAAATCTAAACTTCTATAGCAGATTTACAGAATGTCTCTAGGTTAGTTCGGGACCTACCAATAGAAGGTCACTGCCTTCCCAACCTAGTGGAAATGGAAAGAGGAAAGAAGGATGTCACATCAAAGATCTACAATTTGTGTGTTTTTGTGTGTGTGTATTCTTTTAATAAAATGTATATATATATATATATATATATATATATACACACACACACACTCTTATCCATCAATTATATCTGTGTGGTACTATATTGGTAAAGTATATATGTTATAAAATATACACAAACATATAAATTTAGAAGGATGAGAAAAATAAATTTAAAGAGTAGCTCTAATATTTCTTTCAGAGTCCATTAAGTCGGATAATCGCTTTATCTCCTGGCCCCAGTCATAATGCAGGGCTTAGATTTTATATTCTGTAGGCAATAAAGAAACAAGAAAAGTTTATGAACATGAAATGAGATGATCAGATGGTTGTTTTAGGAAAATTAAGTAGAGGATCAGAATTAGGAATGATAAAAGAGGAGCTAATACAGTAGACCAGAAGCCAGAGAGAAAGCCACATTGACAGTCATAGCAGAAATGACAAAAGTCTGGATTTAGGTGTTGATGGTACAGGTGGAGGGGGTGAGGAGGGGGGACATACTCTCTGACAGTTAAACTTTACAGAAAACAACCATATAGGTGCAGTCCAGTGAAGACACAGAATGGAGCCCATGTTTAGCTGCAGACATGCCTCCGAGAGATGACTCCTGGATTCATCTCCTTTCATTTTCTTTTCTGATTGAATATTGGACTCCATTGCTTCTCTGAAGAGACTTCAACATAGTATGGATGGTATTTTAAGTGATAATGCTTTCTTATATTTAAGTGAAACAATCCAAAAATGAAAGAATTTAGAGATAGGAAAGATCAATTCAGAGAGTCAAAGAACTTCAAAAATGTCTCAACAATTGTAGGGTGTCATTTCCTACTTTAATTGCACATAAATATCTCCTCTAAATCTAGAAATCTATCGGAGCCCTCTTTAAAGTTATTATATCCACCTTAGTAATAAAGCATTACAAAGAATAACAATATACATTTTTATTTTCCTAGGTGTATTATAAACAGCAGAGAAGAATAACATATTTTTTCTATTTTTTAAAAATAAACAGGTCTCAATTTTGAGAAAATACTTCTAAACGTGTTTCAGTGAAATACCTAGAGCTAGTGATTACTGCTCTAGGGAGATTATATGAAAGGTACTAAAAAAAAAAACAAACAATAAAAGTCAATAGAATGTCCTAATGTCTAGGGAGGGAAGTGACATGGTCTCTATCCTATAAAACTCCACTCAAAAGAAAAGTCTTAAAAAACAACCTTGGTTTAAGTAATAAGATTATGGAATATTTCTTTATCACCTGGAAGATGTGATTTCTTTTATGGTGATTTACTATGTTACAAATGGCAGGTAATAAGACAAACTCAAGTTTACTTATACTTATGTCATTTTTAACTTTTATTTATAACATTGTAATGTAGTAACTGCTTTGATGAAGGATGTTAAAGCTGAAATTCAATTGAAGATCAAGACACTTCTATCTGATCACCCAGGAGATCTGCATTATAGTGTCATTCAAATATATTATATGTGGAAATGGAAGGCTTTTCCCCTTGCTTTCCTTCTTTTATTTTCTGAAAATATCTACTGGAAAGGTAAATCTCAGGTGGTCTCCAATACTTCAAGCTAAGGTGTTGAAAGCTGGGGAAAGACTTCAAAAACTCATTATTTATTTGTCTTTTTTTATGACAGTGAAGATGGTGGGATTCCCTTTGCCCCTTGCATCAGTGAAAAGTTCCTACTAAAAGAGATTACAAAGAAATTAGT